>NC_054838.1:40889330-42103080 GCF_018345385.1 Vulpes lagopus
CAACTTATCTGAGTCTTTTACCAGGACTGCCACAGCCGCTATTATTCGGAGACATGGGGGCCATCCTGACGCCACGCTGTCTAATTTTTTTGAAAAAAATGCCACGGGCCTTTTCCAGGGTCCCAGTTTCTGAGTTAGGACCCGTTTGGCTATTCCTCAGCGTTCATCAGCATATAGCGCAAATGGCTTGGTTACATCTGGGAGGCTCAGGGCAGGGGCAGTCTGCCCCTTCCTAAATAAGGCCCTATTTATTTTGTCAAAAGCCAATTGTTGCTCCTTTCCCCAGTGGTAGGGGGTGTTGGATTTCGTGAGAGGATATAGGGGAACTGCCAGCTCTCCAAACCTGGGTACCCAGAGGCAGCAGAACCCGGCACTGCCGAGGAACTCTCGTAGCCCTCTGGCATCAGTGGGTGCTGGGATCAGGGCTACAGCCTTTTTGCGGCCCTCCGTCAGCCACCTCTGGCCTCCTTCCAGGAGATATCCCAGATAGGTCACTCGTCTCTGGCCCATTTGGGCCTTTTTGGCGGAGGCCCTAGACCCCAGTCCTCCCAGTCTCTCGAGCAGGGCCCCCGTACCTTTTACACAATCCTGTTCTGTCTTAGCCGCTATGAGCAAATCATCCACGTACTGCAGGAGAACGAGGTCCGGATGGCCAACTCCGAATTCTGCCAAGTCCTGATGCAAGGCTTCGTTGAACAAGGTGGGGGAGTTTTTGAATCCCTGTGGTAGCCTTGTCCAAGTGAGTTGTCCTGAGAATCCCGTCTCAGGATCTTTCCATTCAAAGGCAAAAATAGGCTGGCTTTGAGAGCTTAACTTTAGGCAAAAGAATGCATCTTCTAGATAGAGCTCAAGGGTCCTTCTGCCTCAGTTAAAACTGAATGTTGAGTTCCCGTAGCAACCAGGAAGGTCACTGGTTGACCCCCCCACTTTAAGGGTTATCTGAGGCTGGGGGGGGGGGGCTCCTGGCCCTGACATCCCTAATCTTCATCCTCTAGGGACAGTACGGGAATGGGCTTCTTCTTAGGTACCTGCGTTTGGCCCTTCTTTGGACAATCTTTAACCCAATGTCCTTTTCCTTGCAGTAGGCACGCTGGTCTCGTTCAACCCGTGGTTTTCTTTTGTCTCCCAGGTCCTTACTCTGTCCTGACTTACTCTGCCCTGAGCCCTGTACTACGGTGGCCAGTATCCCAGTCAGTTCTTTACTGCGTTTCCTCTCTCTCTCTCTCTCTAAGTAGACATACGGTAGCCTTCCATTAATCTTCCCAGAAAACCTGCCGGCGTCTCATCTTTTCCCTGCACTATAGCACGTACCTTTGCCAAATTGGTGGGGCGTCGCCCTGCCCCTTTGAGACCCACTAGGAGTACCTGGCGATAGAGACGGAGCCGCTCCCTACCAGCAGCAGTGTCGTAGTCCCAGGTCGGGCCAACCAAGGGGAAAACATCCTTGATTTCATTAGGCAGCTGGGGCGGCCTCCCATCCGCCCCAGGGCCCTTTTTCTGTAGACGCGCGGTCTCTCCTCCGTGGTGAGGAGAGTCTGCAGGAGCTGATCAGGGTGCCCATGGGGTCCTGGCTGAGAGACCGGGGCCTTCACCTGCAAGATAATATCAATATTAAAAGTTCCATTCCTGGGCCACCCGATGTCGAGAGTCGGCCACTCTGAGGAGCAGAAGGTGACCCATTTTCGTCTTCTGACTTCGACTGAAAGGTTGTGTTCTGGGCTTGCGACTTCTTTCCAGTGATCTAGAGTGAGGCTTAAAGGGGTGGTTACAGTTTGCCCCGCGGGTGTAGAAAAGAGGTGAGCGGGGAGGAGGAGGACAGGAAGAAAGACACAGAACAGACAGACGTACACAGATGACAGGACTGGCACGGCGGATTCAGATGGGAGCGGTCGCCAACAACGACCCTCCCCGAAGAGGAGGGATTGCCGGGGCTCCGTTCCTCTTCCAGACCACTCCGGAGTCCGACTCCGGAGGGGGACCAGGGGTCTCAGGGCACGTCTGCCTCCCCCGCTGGTCCAAATACAGAGTACAGCGTCCTGCAGGCACAATACAGACCCGGCACAATACAGACCCGGCCAGTCAGACAAACAGACGAGACAGATATGACATTTAGCGAGCTCGGTCTTACCTCCTACCGGTCTTAGGATTGAGCCTGGGGCGTCTCGGATCCCGGACGAGCCCCCAAATGTTGGACCCTGGCTCACGGGTGCCAACGTGTCCCGGCGGACGCCCCAGAGACTCAGACCCCAGACAGGCAGATGCAATTAGCAAGAGGGTTTATTGGACGTTTGCGCAAACGGGCTCTCCGCCTCCGAAGAGGAAGAGAGCCCGAGAATAAGAGCGAATATGCTGACTTTAAGTCCCATAAAATATAGTGGAAGAGACAGACATACAAAAACTTGGTTAAGATTAAATGTTTTTCCTGAGGCACCACTCTGGAAAACAGTACAGAGCTTCCTCCAAAAGTTGAAAATGGAGCTATCCTATGACCCAGCAATTGCACTACTGGGTGTTTACCCCAAAGATCAAATGTAGTGATCCAAAGGAGCACCTGAACCCCAATGTTCAAAGCAATGTCCACAATAGCCAAACTGTGGAAAGAGCCCAGATGTCCATTGACAGATGAATGGATAAAGATGGTATATATACACAATGGAATACTACTCAGTATTCCTCATTAAAAAAAAAAAAAAAAGAAATCTTGCCATTTGCAATGACATAGATTGAACTAGAGGATAGTATGCCAAATGAAATAAGTTAGTCAAAGAAAGACAACTATCATATGATCTCATTCATGTGGAATCTGTGAAACAAAACAAAGGATTATAGGGGAAGAGAGCAAAAAAATAAAACAAGATGAAATCAGAGAGGGAAACAAACCATAAGAGACTCATAATGATAGGAAACAAAGTGAGAGTGGCTGGAGAGGAGAGAGGTAGGGAAATGGGGTAACTGGGTGATGGACGTTAAGGAGGGCATGTGATATAATAAGCAGTGGGTATCATATACAACTGATGAATCACTGACCTCTACCTCTGAAACCAATAATACATTATATGTTAATTACTAGAAGTTAAATTCAAAAAAAAATTTTTTTTTTTTTATAAAGTCTTTTTTTTTTTTTAAGATTTTATTTATTTATTCTTGAGAGATAGAAGGAGAGACAGAGCCAGAGACACAGGCAGAGGGAGAAGCAGGCTCCATGCACCGGGAGCCCGACGTGGGATTCGATCCCGGGTCTCCAGGATCGCGCCCTGGGCCAAAGGCAGGCGCCAAACCGCTGCGCCACCCAGGGATCCCCAAAAAAAAATTTTTTTAAAGAGGTGTTCTCCTTTTCTCTTTGCTCCTCCTCACAACTCTCTCTCTCTCCCTCTCCTCCCATTTATTTATTTATAAATAAATAAATGCATCTTTAAAAAATCAAAAATTAAAGGTCTTTCAGTGGCCTTTATTAACAAAATAGCCACATCCTTTTGGTAGGTTTGGCTCCTAGAGATTCTGAGTAATCACAGGCTATACTAAGTCCCAGATTCCTAGGAGGTTTTAATGATGCCATGATGTCTACCAAACTTGGAGAGAGGTGGAAATTTCTCTTGTGGCCAACCCTATTGCAGAAACATTCAAAAAATAAAATACTTAAAATGTCATTCCAATTTATCTAAGTTGACAGAGCACAAAACCATCACACCCAATTAATAAATAGATCTGGGATTCAGATCCAGAAAATCTGTCTCCAAATCTGTACTTTTAACTATACCACTGTATTGCTTCTCACACAAACACCCCAAGGAGGGACTGTTGCTCTGACTTGGAGGTTAATATGACATCTAACTTTTCATGTGAACTCTCAGTATTCTGTGTTCGTCTGTTCATGAACATGACAGAGTTTGCAAATGGAAAAGCATTTATTCGGTTTTCGCTCCTAGGATATACTAAGTTCTCTCCCAGGTCCAACATGAGCATGAGATTAAATGAATGGCAAATCTACAAAAAAACCAACTTATTGATGGGGAAAAGATGAAAGTAAACAGGTTGTAAGATAAAAAAGAGTGCAAATTATCACCCTGGTAAATACATACTGAAATACAGGATTATAGAGGGCTGGTACTCTATAGAGGGCTCTAGCCTAATGCTAGAGACAAAAATATTAAACTCTGGTTGACTTCAAACAGTTGCTAGTTCATCATAATTTCTGGAGTATTTCCCAAACTTTGATTGAAGTCTCCCTCAATACAAAATGGAAATTAAATGCTTGCTATAGTCAAGATATAAGCTGTGGGGCATGGAAGAGAGAGTAATTTATCCCAAATGGGAGGTCAGCTTCAAGGAGAAAAAGGCATTTTAGTCCAGTCTTTGACTACTGGTAAGGTTTAACCAGGTAAGTTACGTGCAGCAAGGCAGTCCAAAAGACACAATGACACTGAGGCATTCTGTAAATTATTTAGATTTTCCATGTGCCATGCACTGTGCTAGGAATGAAATTCATATTGCAGAAAAGGCAAGACAGGTTCACAAAACAGATGATACTTTTAATGTATCTATAATGAAGGTAGGTAGTATGAAATAGAAGCAGATGAGTTTGGAAAGGTAGAATGAGAACGGATTATGGTTAATGGAATTTCTATTCAAAGTAAACATTTTCCCTTTTGTGGATGGAATTCAAAAGATACAAAGTGTAAAGATTTTTGAAAGTTCACAATAAGCAAAGTAACACTGTATAACAGAAGAAAATTGCCACAGCCCAGCTCTTTCTCTCTTTAGAAATGTATTTGAATGCAGGAATGCATTTATAATATAAACCATTTTTATTCCTTTCGAGATGATGAGGGAAGGGCTACATTTTATGAAATGTATGGAGTTTAAAATTCAATAAGCACAATGTTTACAATGTTACACATTCTTTCTTAGCCAAAAAGCAAGGCTATTCAAAGTGTTCTCTGCAAGATTGACTTATATATTATTTATTGGAAAACACATTGACTTCCTCTATTCCCAAACTTTAGTGATGCTTGAATACTATTCGACTCATTGTTTAATATTTCTGGAGCCTTTCTGTTTTGTTTTTCTAAGCATCTCATTTACTTATGGAATTTAACTTTTACAAAGTTACAGTAAATATTTCAAGTTGGCTGCATTCTGGACTGGGGGGCTGTATTTCAGCAGTCTATATGTCATGGTCCATACATATTGTTGCTCTTACAACCCAGTACCAATTGTGTTCTGTAAGCCCTGCGCTGAGGTATGGCTCATAGAAGGAAATAACCAACAGTGTGTGACCAAAGGCATTGGGAGAAACACTTAGTAATTTCAATTTCTAGCTTAACTTGCCAGTCTCACTGATACAAAGAGAGCAGTCAGAGTTTCAGAAAAGAAGTATTGGCTAACATGTCTAATTTATTTCAACCCTTTTGGCCCAAAATTATAGAGGACAAAGATAAGGGAAGTATGTAGGGGTAGAGAAGTAGGAAGTTTTACATGCTTCTCACACGTCCTATAACAAATATGGTTCTATAAATTAGCTAAGATGTCATACCAGTGGGAAATTTCATCTTTAAAGCTATTCTTTTGAACAAAAACAGTATGTATAGTATGTAAGTATGCTATAGAGTAGGGTAACACATTTGTTTTATTAGAACATATTCCTTTATTCTACTTAGTGAAATAGTGGGGACTTTAGAAGAAGACAAATATCAGAGAAGTTTTGGTTGGGACACAGGAGATGGTAGGGGGATACATATGTCTAGAACATGGAGTCCTAACGAAAAGGGGCCAGAGTCTGTGGAATTTTTTTTGAACCCTAGCAAGGCCAGAGAAATAAATGTGGAGGTAATGTTTCCTTATTTTTTCTAAAGTCTGATGGTCTAATGTAAATGACCCATTTATGTGACAAACCCTATGATGTCTACTTCCTGGTATCCATATCTTGTGTAAATTCCCTCCTTTTAAGTGTAGGAGACAACTGTGGCTTGCTTCTTAATCAATAGAATAAAGGTAATAGGACATCAACTCTGTGAAAATATTTCATAAGATTGTAACCCATCCTACTAGGAAAATACACCTTCCTTTCTAGTTTTTAGGAAGCGAGTGGTCATGTTCAGAAGGCCCTATTGGCAAAGACTTGAAGTTGGCCTCAGGTGTCAGCAAGATACTGAGTCTCTCAATCCAGCTGCCCATAAGGAAATGAATGCTGACACTACCCAGCACTATAGTCAATATATTGATTCCAACATGGTGAGATTCCAAGGCAGAGGTTCCACTAAGTCAGGCCCTAATTTGACCGATAGAAATGATAAGATAATAAAATTATAAGATAATAAAAGTGTGTGGTTTTCAACTGTTGAGTCTGTGATAATATCGTGATCTGTAGTCTTAGAAAACTAAGCTTGAGACATATTATTTAACCTCTCTAAGCCTCTATGTGTGTGTGTGTGTGTGTGTGTGTGTGTGTGTGTACACAAAATTCTGTAGAGCACCAGCACCATGAGGTGTTGCTCTCTGATACATCTCCCTGCAAGTTTCATAAAGAAAAATCTGTATTGCATTCAGGGCATCTTTTCTCCAAGCATTCCTCAGAATACTGACTTTATTGGATGTAAATAAATGTGACATGCAAAGTATGTCCAGTGAAAAATCAATCTGAGAAAAGGGAGTAAATTAATCAGACTGTTTTATTTCAGCTTTTTGGATGCTCTCATGGACATCATGAATCTCTGAAAAGGGGTAAAGACTGAGAAGCTTGACTAAAAGTGGTCTGAAGAAGTATCCACGGAAAATATGAGAATTTCTTAGAAAAAACATTTGGTATCTACTTCAAAAGAAAGACAAATGGTTGATGTAAATCCCTGAGGCCTATAACATGCCTACAGAAATTTCAGCCAGGAAAGTTTTTCCAAATGATATTACCAAATATTCTTTTTAGTAATTAAAACAAAATTAATAACTTGTCAGACAACATATTTTAAGGTGCCCAGTACCATACAGACATTTTTTCCCCACAACTTGGAGAACTGGGTTAGAAAAGTTTAAAAGAAGTGTAACTCAAAAAAATAATAATAATAAAAATTTAAAAATTAAAAAAAAAAGTGTAACTCCAGGATACTTTCAGCTAACGCTTTGGCTGAATTCGGCTAGCATGTGTTGTCTAATTCAGCAAGGAACCAAGAGGCAAGGATAGAAGGTTGGGGTGTGGCAGTGGAGCCAGAGGGGCACTAAAGCAGCAGGGAAGGCCAATAGGATTCCTGTAATTCACAATCTAGCCAGCTTGCAAATAGACATCGAACCAGATCCTTGGTAGCTCCCACTGTGTCTAGTAGTATGCTAAAGGCCTGAAGGCTGTTCTCTGAAAAGGGTAGCCTTTAATAGAATTGCTACTTTTAAAGAAATCATGCAAGGGCGCCTGAGTAGCCTACTGGGATAATCCTCCAACTCTTGATTTCTGCTCAGGTCATGATCTCAGGGTCCTGGGATGGAGCCCTGCATTGTCAGGCTCCCCACTCAGCAGAGAGTCTGCTCGCTGGCTCTCTCTCTCTCACTCTCTCTCTCTCTCTCTGCCCCTCATTCTGACCCTGACCATGCTCTCTCTCTCTCTCTGAAGTAAATAAGTAGAAAGAAAGAAGAAAGAGAAAGAAGAAAAAGAAGAAAGAAAGAAAGAAAGAAAGAAAGAAAGAAAGAAAGAAAGAAAAGAAAAGAAAGAAAAAGAAAAGAAAGAAAGAAAAGAAAGAAAAGAAAAGAAAAGAAAAGAAAAGAAAAGAAAAGAAAAGAAAAGAAAAGAAAAGAAAAGAAAAGAAAAGAAAAGGGAAGCATGCAAAGGAGAACTCCAGCTTGCAGGCACAACAGATCACTTTCTCATAGAGAAATTATAGCTGCCAGAGAGACACTGCCCACTCTTAGAAAAGTAAAATATCTGCTAGAAGAGACACCTTTTCCCCCCTAAGAGCCTTTTCATCTTCAAACTAGACATATTCTGGACATTGAAATTCTCTATTTATTTATTTTTACTTTTTGGCTGCAAATACACAAGTAAAGAAGTTCTGAGCAATTATCCCAGCTTACCAAAATCACCTTTACCAGACAACCTTAGATAATTGTAAACAAAAACAGGTCTTTCAGTTTTATTTTGCTTTAGTTATCAGGATAACTACTTTTACTCCAAGCTTTATTAGGGAAAATAGGATTACCAAGTTTAAAATTTCTCTGTGAATCTGACAACATGTATACATGGAAACTCTTTGTAGAAAGAGTATTAATCTTTCTTGGTCTTTTTTTAAAGATTTTATTTTATTTATTATTATTTTTTTCCATCTTCCTACCTTGATAGAAGCACAAACTCTTCTCACTGTATAGCATTCCAGCTGTTCTCTCTTTAAATCTCAGACCAAATTCATAGGTTTTCAGGATGATTTGAAAGTTATCTAGGTAAGTTGGTGGGGACAGGTGATTTGGGGACCCTACTCTTCCGCCATCTTGCCCCACCGCTAAAGATTTTATTTATTTATTCATGAGAGATACAGAGAGAGAGGCAGAGACATAGGCAGAGGGAGAGGCAGGCTCCCTGTGGGGAGCCCAATGAAGGACTCAATCCCAGGATCCCAAGATCACAACCTGAGCCAAAGGCAGACACTCAACCACTAAGCCACCCAGGTGCCCCTGTATTTATTTTTAAAGATGTACTTATTTATTTGAGGTAGAGAGGGGCAGGGGCAGAGGGAGAGAGAATCTCGAGCACACTCCACACTGAACACAGAGCCCATGGCAGCTCAATTCCCAGGACCCATGAGATCATGATTTGAGCTGAACCCAAGTGTTGGACACTTAACCAATTGCACCACCCAGGCACCCTTGTATTTGGGTTTTAAAAAGAGGTTAATGATGATGATTTCACAATCATGATACAGAAAACACCAGTTCTCCTTGACACATCATTAGCCTTTTAATGGAAAATTGATTTGTATCCAACTAATAGTTGTAAAGTTTAGTATGTGTCTCTGTTGGCTTCTCAAGTATATATATCATTAACGATAGGGCACAGGTCTTCTGAACTCTCAGAGTACTAAATGGATACTAACAGAATGCCAAAGTGGACCAAAATATTTTCTCAATTAGTCTATTTTTTTGTTCTTAAGAAGAGAACTTAATTTTTTATAGTATTTCTCAAAAATTTCCCATATAAAATATGTCCCATTAACTTAGCTAAATAGTAAACATATATATTCATGTATATATACATTCATAGAGACTTGCTGAATAAAGTCCATTTTTTTAATGGTTATACTTGTTTAATTCAACAGAACTTCCCCAGACTTATAGATATACAGTAGTTGGTATTTCTTTTCTTCCCCTTAAAAATTGACCCTTATCCTTATATTTTTTCTATAATACACTGGAAAATATCAGCAAAAATGCCTAGCTGGAACCCTTTTGGTTTCATGGAATTAAAATAAAATCTTATATATATATATTTGATTTCAGAGTACTGGGTATTGAATTAATGCAATATATTAATGCAAACAACTGTCAGACAATGATCTCTGCCAGTAACATTTAGAAAAGCAATTACACTTGAAAAATTTTAGTAAGAAGTCCTGTAAAAGATGTAAGTTTCAAAACTATAATATTACAAATGTAACATCTGGCCTTATAAATGTATTTGCCTATTTGTAATCTGAAGCACAAGGAGGAAAGCAACTTGATCAAAGTTCTATAGTTAATTAAGGTGTAGAAATGGCATTCAAAAATATATCTGTCTTACTCCGTAGCTTATACTTTTAAATACTACCTTATGAACAGGTATAAACAGAATACAAGCATCAGATACCTTCCGTCTTTTCCCTCACTGTCCTCTGAAACCTCCTCAATAGGCTAGTTCATATCTTACCCCTGGATGAAATTTCAGACTAATTCTATAGTCTTTCCAGTCATAAATATTAAACACTTCTTAAGATTCTTCTAGTCCCAAGAATTGCCTTATGTGATTAATTTTGAGTGTTTAATGTAGGGTAAAAATCAAATGTTGGTCCCTAGCCAGCTCCTTCCCTTCCCTAGTCACCCACCCTTGTCTGTGAGACACAGGAACCTAGGCCATGTCTTCAGATGAAGTACAGCTGGCTACTGGGATGTCATTTCTCTTACCTTCACTGCCAGAGAGGTCCAGCCATAGCCTACTGCCTCTGAGTTTCACAGATATGGGTCAAACACTAGTCCTTTATTTTCCTCCAAACTTCATGGGACAAATACTGACCTCATTAATTATTTCACTTATTCACTCAACATGTATTTACTGCCCATCTGCCATTTGGAAACCACTGTTCTTGAACCATGAAAAAGACAGACAATGGGGATCCCTGGGTGGCTCAGTGGTTTAGCGCCTGCCTTCAGCCCAGGGCGTGATCCTGGAGTCCAGGGATCGAGTCCTGCATTGGGCTCCTTGCATGGAGCCTGCTTCTCCCTTTGCTTCTCTCTCTCTCTGTGTCTCTCATGAATAAATAAATAAAATCTTAAAAAGAAAAGAAAAGAAAAGAAAAAGACAAAAGTATATAAAAAGAAGTACATAAAAAAGTGTTTTTATAAATAGATTAATGAAACCAAGACATTTTTGAGGCTAAAAGTAAGATTGGCAGTGAAAGAGAATGTTCTTCATAAGTATGTGGTGATATCAGACATAAACCTATTCTATCACAGGTACACCGGGACACACAACACCCTGCAGAGAGTGAATTATACAGTGAATAATTAGTGTTATGAGAAAAAATAGTGTGGGGTAAGGGTGATCAAAAGAGCCAAGATGAGTCTAGAGCTTATAATTTTAAAAAGATTTACTACCTAAGCAAACACTAAGGAGGGGAGGGAGGGAGCTGTGGAGGCTGAGAAAATTAAGGCCATTCCACCTTAAGTTCAGCGTTAGCACAAGCACAGCCAACCCAGGCCCCTGTGAATAAGAGCTGAACTTTACCTTACTTCAGTTATAGGAAGAAAACAGCTTACAGCTTAACCTCCTCGAAAGCCCCATATTAGAATAAAGACAGAGCCCAAGCCAAGGGCCCCTATTAGAATGAGAACAGAGCTTAATGCCCTTGAAGGCCCCATATCAGAATGTAAACAGAACTTGAGGAATTGCTCCACCCCTTCTGGAGGTCCCCTAGACCAGCCCTTAAAGCTAAGCTGAAACCCACCTCGGAGTCCAAGTCCCTGCTCCATTGTGTGGGTGCACTTGGACCCAAGCTCGAGCTTGTAAATAAACCCTCATGTGTTTGCATCCGGGTTGGCTCCTTGGTGGTTTCTCGGATTCGCGATCTTGGGCACAACAGGAGCCACAGAGATAGAGGAGGTAAGAGGCTTTAGGCAGGCAGAGGAAGCAGTGAATGACAGGCCCTTAATAGAAGGGCCCTTCCTGCAAGGTAGGAGAGCTTTTCAAACAGCTAAAGGACTAGAGTGAGTGAGCAAGTAAGGAGCAGAGGACAGGATCAGTGAGCTAAAGAGGGGGAGAACATTTCCGGGCTCCGTAGGTCTTTGTGGAGATTTTTGGCTTCTGTTCTGAGATGGGAGCCGTGAGAGTTTTGAGCAGAACAGTGACATATTCTGACATGTTTTAATAGGGTTGAACTGGCTTTTGTATTGTTATAAAACATAAAGACAAATGTGGAGTCAGAGAAATCAGAGACTTGCAATATCGTAGGTGAGAAATGATGATGACATGTCTTAGCAAGGCAGTGGAGATGGGGAGACATGACCAGACACTGGATATGTTTTGAATATATTGACATCAACATTTCCTGATGGACTGCATGCAGGATATACAAAGGAAAGTGGAGTCAAATTTAATCTCAAGGTCTTTTTGGCTTGAGCAATTGGAAGGATATTGTTGATCAGTTTTCTCAAAGTTCCTCTCAGGTCCCTTGAGGCGAAGAAGCAGCACCCTTGCCCCTAATTCATCCTCAAAGGGTATCATAGGGTTTCAGAGAGGAAAGGAAAATGCTGCTATACTCAGAAATTTCTCCAGATAAATTTCTTTTCAGTCTCTTTACTCTCAACCATTTTATACACCAAGAAGACATTGGGCTAAGAATCATAATATTGACTTTTTCAAAGTCCTGTCTAGGTAGAGTAGAAATTTACTTTGGAATACAGAGATATTTATCCTATACAATTTAATTATTACCTTTTTGATAACTGAGCTAAATAGACAGAAATAATCCCATTTTAAGACTTTTTAAAAATAAGCTTTATGTCCAACATGGGACTTAAACTCATGACCCTGAGTTCAAGAGTCACGTGCTTTACCCACTGAGCCATTCACCTCGCCCATTTTAAGGTCTTGTTTAAATAGACAAATACATTTGCATGCATACATGCACACACACACCTACACCCCAAAGTCAGGGTCATATCATGGCTCTAAAAATTTTAATATCTTTTCATTTATATCCCTTATTATTACATATCTTTTGAAAGCCATGAGCTTTTCATTGTTGTGCTTATTGCATCATAAGTGCAATATATGAAAGTTTGCTTGTAATTTCTTTTTTTTTAATTTGTAATTGTCCATTGAAGTATAGCAATAAAAGCCTATGGCTACTTGGTATGTTTATCTAGCTAAAATATATATTAAGTAGAACTATTATGTACATAAGACTTTAAATATGTATAAATGTAACAATGCAAAAAGATAAGCCCAATGTATAAATCATTTTTAATGCCTTTTCCAGGCTTAAAATTCCATGCCCCATGATCTATTAAGGAAAAGAATAAACTGTTTACATGTGGTAAACACCCATGCAACATTAAATCTTGACAAAGCCCAAGATTTAAGTGTAACCAGGCACAGTCAGATTGTTCATTTTAAAGAAAGATGAACTCTCCATGAAGAAAGGTGATTCCTGAGCAGACCTTAATGGATTCAGTTTTATTTATCTTCCTCAAAGGAAAACAGCACTTCAGATATTGGCAGAAACCAGATGAAGTGAGGAAACAGCCACATGCATCCATGAAGAACCAGTTAAAGGTAGCAGAAGGATTTGGGATATTAGCCATCCAGGTTAGAAAAATAAGGACATTGGAAAAAGCAGATATTTTCTTGGAGAATTCATTTTAAAAATGCCAATAAGGTATTATTATTATTACTATTATCGTTAGTCCTCAAAACTTCAGCATTTTCATCCTTTCTAGGCTTTAGAGACTTCACGACATCAATAACTACTGTAAACTGTTATTTACTGCAAGTACTTCTATGCGATGATTAGAAGAATCTTATCTTCTCTTGCTCCTGGAACAGTCATTCACAATTATTAACATATATCCACATCAGAACACCATCCATAATCGCACCAAAGCCCATATTTGCCCTATTTTTCACAGCTTATTTAATAAACAATTGGATTCAAAAAGCTACTGTTTCCTGAGAAATTATTATGTGATGGATATATTTAAAAAGTTAATTAAATGCATGATCAGAAATAGTTTATGGTAGTCGTTAATCACGTTTTATACACAAACCATCTGAGACTTGACTAAAGGCACTATGAATGAGTTTTAATAATTGAGAAAGAAGGATGGGGTCATAACATAGAAGTTAAATTACATGTCCTTGGTCACACAGCCAGCAGAGTCATACAGGAGATCCCAGCTCTGCCAGATGGTCCCACACCTAGGATTTATCTTTGCAAGCACACAAAGGCTCTCAGAAGCAGTGACTGTCAGATACTTCTTTCTTCTCCCACTCTGCCTACTAGCACCAGTATGCCCTCAGCACACAATCCATGCCTACTGCATGGCTGAAGGTTTAAACACACAATGCAAATAACCTCTCACTCAACTATCTGCTCTTTAAGTTCTAGTGCTTATGGGATTTCAAATTTGGCATTTGAAATCAGGAAATTTAGGAAGGATTTCAGGATAAAAAGTAACTTTTAGGAAGAAATCTGTGCCTACCTTAATAGAATCAAAAAGCTGATTTGGAGTGGTAGTGAGGATGAACTTGAATTGAATTTTGTTACTGTCAAGTTTTATATTTGTTTATTTTTATGTTTTGAATTTGGACAAGTTGCCTGGTTACTCAAAAATGATGTAAATTCAAGAATCATTAAATCAGGCACATCATTCATTCACAAATCTATCCCAGAATATTAAACATTCTGTAAACATAAGATAATGTTCCAGGTGCTATGGAAATTACAAAGATAAAAAAAATATAAACCGTAATCTCAAGGAATTTGAAACATACTGGTGGAGATAAAACCTATAGAAATTTATAAGATTTTATAAGATTTAAAAAGATATTTAGAAGATATAGAACAAAATATATATAAAACAAAATGTAAGTAAAAATTGATAGTTAAGAAGAGTTATGGTTTCCATTAAATTGATGGAGGTGGGAGTGAAGGTATGGAAGGCATAGCAACTGAATTGAGAATGAAGGGAAAAAAAAATTTTTTCGACTCTCTGAAACACACCAGGAATGGTGCTTAGTTTTTAAACATTTTGAAAATTGAAATTTTCAATAGAAAATTCTCTAGAAATTCTTTCAAGTGTATAATACAAGACTCATTATACAGAGGAAGGCAGAAAGGGGCCCAAACATGGGAGGCCTTGATGCTGTGTAGGTGCTGTCAGTACTTAGCATTATTCCTCAGGCACTATAAATTCTGACTACCCTGATGACTTCCAGTTGCCAGCATATATATCTCTCTGTTCCTGGGAGCTTTCTCTGAAACTACTGATAGCTACACTACCTTACCCTTTGAAGGTAGGAGAAACCTACAAATTAGCACATCTGGGGAGTAGCCCTCAACGGGCAGTTGATGGAAGCTAATACTTACCTCTGCTGGCTCACTCTCTGGAAGCAAAATGTATATTTCCTATTTAATATCAATAGAAATAGAATTCCTAGCAAACACTTTCTAGTAATATTCTTTTTCTATCAGAACACTTAAAATTAGAGACACCTGGGTGGTTCAGACGTTAAGTGTCAGCCTTCTGCTCTGGGCGTGATCCTGGAGTCCCAGGATGGAGTCTCCCATGGCGCTGCCTGCATGGAGCCTGCTTCCCCCTCTGCCTATGTCTCTGCCTCTCTGTGTCTCTCATGAATAAATAAATAAAATATTTTTAAAAACTGAGCACTTAAAATTATAGTTAAAATATGACACATTTCCTTTTAAATGAATCATTGTTTTGGAAAAAGGAAGCCCTCAGACATGAAAAATCAATCAGGGTCTTGTATGTGAAGTGGTCAGAAGGGAGTAAAACTGGGCCAGGAGTTCAGAGTATTGGGATTTAACAGTCAAAGTAAATTCAAAAGAAAAGGACTTTGATTCATAGAAGATAGGAAACTATAACAAAGAACTACACACAAAGCTTACATCTATGAAGGATTATACCTTCACTGAGAGAGTAACCAGAAAAAATTTCTAACCCACCTCTCCCATCCATCCAATAAAAAAAAGTGCCAAAGAAATCCATCTAACCTAGCTCTGGTCTTGAGGTAAGTGAAAAAGTAAACTTTCAAATCTATGGACTGATATTCAAGGACATTTTAGGTTTAAAATCACACCAACTGGGCAGCCTGGGGCCGGGGGGGGGGGTGCTCAGTGCTTTGGCATCACCTTCAGCCCAGGGCCTGATCCTGGGGTCCCAGGATCGAGTCCCACATCGGGCTCTCTGCATGGAGCCTGTTTCTCCCTCTGCCTGTGTCTCTGCCCCTCTCTCTCTCTTATGAATAAATAAATAAAATCTTTAAAAATAAATAAAATTAATATAATATAATATAATATAATATAATATAATATAATATATAATCACACCAACTGAGAAGTCTGAAGAACAACAGTTGCACAGATTAAATTAATTTTAAAAACTCCCAGGTCTCGGGGCACCTGGGTAGGTCAATTGAGTGTCTAACTCTTGATTTCAGCTCAGGTCATGATCTGAGGATCATGAGATTGAGCCCTGCATGTGGTTTCACACTCAGTGGGGAATTTGCTTGAGCTTCTCTCTATCCTGTTCCCTCTGCCCTACACCTGCTTGCACACACTCTCTCTCTTTTGATAGATGATGATAGATAGATAGATAGATAGATAGATAGATAGATAGATAGATAATAGATAGATAGATGATAGATAGATAATAGATAGATAGATGATAGATAGATAGATAGATAGATAGATAGATAGATAGATAGATGATAGATAGATAGATAAAATCTTTTTAAAAAATACTCCTAGGTCTCTATTTTGGCAGAAACAAAATCAAGTCCTCTAAAGAAAAAAAAATCATTTATACAGACCTCCTTAGGTCCAGACAGGCAATGTTGCAACAATTGTAATGTCCTTTTAAAATTCACAATCCAATCAGTGGGAAGAGCCAACATACAATACAAAACTGAAAAAAAAAGAAGCTCAAACATGAGAAATATATGCTTCAATGTTGGACATACATCAAATATTGGAAATACTGGGTACAAAATATAAAATAAATATTTTAATATAATTCTAGAAATTTAAAGGAAAATCAAAATTATCTGCCAAACAAGATAATATAAAATTATTAATGATTATTTGAGAAAGCAATAAATATATGCAAAAGTGAAAATGTAATTATTGAAATTAAAAACTAAATGAATGTCCATCCCCAGGTATTTATGTAAGAGGAATGGAAACTATGTCCACCAAAAGATTTGCACATGAATGTTCATGGCAGTCCATGTCCATCAACAGGAGACTCATTAAACAAATTGTGGTAGATCAAAAAATGGGATACTACTCAGGAAAATAAAGTGCTGGACTGCTCACACATAAAATAATATGGGCACAGCTCAAAAGCTTTGGGTTGAGACAAAGTCAGACACAATAGTGCACATATTATATACTTCTATTTAGAGGAAGTCCAAAAACAGGCAAAATATTCTATCACTATGGGGAAGCATGACTGGAAGAGTGTGAAGGAACTTTCTGGGGGCTATCCTTTCTATATTTAAATTGTCAATACTTACCCATCTGTTTATTTTACTATATGTAAATCATTTTTCAAAAAAACCATTTGGGAGCAATTTTTAAACACAACTAAAGAGAGAAATAGAGAACTTCTCATAAGAGCTAACATTTATTGAGTGCTGAGCATGACTCTATTTTTACATAAAGTCTGTTAATCCAATGAGGTGGGGTTTGTTTTCACCTCCAATTTTTCCTATGAAGAAACTGTAGCACATAAAAATCAAGTATATTTTTGCACAATTTCTCATAGTAAGTAAACGGGTTGGGATTCGAGCCTAGGAAATTGGACCACCTACCCGACACCTGAAGATGCACAGAATACTGATTCCAGGCCAGCTGTCTTCAGAATAAATAAGTCAGAAACTCTGAGCTTAGGTCTGAGTCAGCAATGGAACTTACTGCCCTGAGCAAACTTGAAGATTTGCACCCTGGAACATTGACAAGAATGTTTATAGTATATTTGTTTGTCTTAGCATAGAACAAGAAGCAACTAGAAACAAGAGAGATGAATAAGAATAGATTCTATATATAATGTAAGATTACTTAGTAGTAAAAATAAGTGATGTTCGATATTCTTGTATATGTAGATATCACAAAAAATAATATAGAATGAAAGTAGCAACTTGCAGAAGATTATGTGCCATATGATATCATAAGTATTAATTTCACAAGCATTTAAACTTGTCAATATATTGGCTAGGTAGAATGAAACCCCCCAAAAAGGAGGATTATAAATACAAAATTCAAAACAGTGGATCCTTTAGGCACTGGGAGCAGAGAAATAAAGAGGATAAGTACACAAGGAATTTCAGGTACACTAGGAATATTCTATGGCCTAAGTTCGGTCATAATATAGGCATGTTCTTTACATTATTCCTTATACACACATGATTTTGTTGTTATGAAATATTTATATTAAAAAATGAAGGGGAAGGAATATAACAACTGTACTAATACTCAGAAATGGCTAGTTATTTCTTATAAAATTGAGCCTATGCTCTATGTGAGGATTTTAAAGAATAGATAAAACATTACAAATCATATGCTTAAGCCTGAGTGTTATGTAAATACAAAGTTAAATGTGCTATTCATTTTATTCATTATTTCTAGTTTAAAAAGAAGAACATTCAAAGAGAGCTTTAAAGAATTAATATTTGTACTCGAGTTCCTTAGAATTAAAATTGCCATTATGTTGCTCCACTCAGCACCAGCTTGTGGAGGGTTAAAAATATAACTCTTTGTCAATAATTGTGGGAAACATGTGATCCATCATTAGCAACAGCTGAAATAATAACCAACACTTGCACAAAGCTTACCATATGCCAGGCACTATTCTGTCTTCTTTGCATATATTAATTGTATGTATGTGATCTTAGGACATTCCTATGTCATATGCTTATGATTTTCTCCATTATGCAGTGGCATAACTGAGGGACAGAGACTTTATACAACTTGTCCATGGTAACATCCCCGGTTGGGAGCAAAGCTAAGATTTAACCCAGGCTCTGGCTCCATATTGGATTCTCAGTCTCCAAGCAATACCACCTGAGTCCCTAATAAAGGCAGCATGGGGGATGCCTGGGTGGCTCAGGCGTTGAGCATCTGACTTTGGCTCAGGTCCTGATCCCGGGAGTTCCAGGATCGAGTCCCACATTGGGCTACCTGTATGGAGCCTGCCCTCTGCCTATGTCTCTGCCTCCCTCTCTCTCTCTCTCCCATGAATGAATAAATAAATAAAATCTTTTAAAAATAAATAAATAAAGGCAGCACAGTGTCCTCTCATGCCTCCAAAGTAATGGAAACAGAGCAAACACATCAGTTGTTCTATGTTCTCAATAACGAGATTCCATCTGCATTGAGTGATGAGGGCCAAGCACAAATAATAAATGCCCTCCTGTCAGGAAAGCAGAGGAGATGACAGCAGAAAGGAGACCCTTTGAATGTGTAATCCTGGTACCTCTGGGCGGGAGAGGCTGCACTGAGCAGAGTAAAAAAAACTCAGTGGGATATTTTTGAGACCTTGAAACTCTGAGACTTTTTCTTTCCTGAACAAAAGAAAAATACTTCAATTTGGTGTAGTTATTGGGTCTCTTTTTTTTCCCTCTTTCTCCCAATTCTACAGATGCTGTTCTTCTAACATTTACTTCTGCAAAGGAGGTATGTGAGTCAATCTTTAATTTCGTTTTTTTTTTTTTTTCCATTTTGATACTGGTTTCTCTTTTGTAAACATATTTAGGAAATCTTTACAAGACAAATCTAGGTATGGTTTCTTTACATTGACTTTGGAAGGGGTGCATACAGATTTGCACAATCATGCTTCTTTCTAGTTCTGAAAGATTTCTTTAGCCACACCTTTGTTAATTGTTTTACTTCTGATTATTCTGACTGTAACCTCAGGAAAATATACAATTCTTAACTTAAATCCTGAGCTCTTTGTTTTACCTCTACTCACTATTGGGTTTTTTTTTTTCCATCTCTGCATTCTAGGCAAGTTTCTCAAGTTCTTCTTCTACATCATTAATTCAGTTTTCCAAGGTAACTGTCTTCTTCATTACCTCCACTGAAAATTTTATTTCTGCTATTACATTTTTAGTTTCCTTATAAAACCTCATTATCTTACCCATTTTCCTGTTTTTAATCTCAGTGGTTCCCTTTTTATGATTTTCTGCACATGTTTCAAAGGAGACATATATTATGATATCCTATTGAGAATGCTAAACATTTTTTGAAAATTTTTCTTGTTTCAGATGAGTTGCAGATATCCTCTCTTTCTTTGAATATTCAGTGATAAAACTTTCTTTTTCCTTGTTTTTCAATGTTTTCATTTGGAATCTTTCCTTTGGGGGGCGGTGGTAATAATCAATGCTACAGAAGCATAGCTCAAAATTCTTCTCCATTCAGTCTGATTCAAATTATTAATTGGCAAATTAGTTTAGATGGTTATTGGTGAAATTCCCAAAGTCTCATGAGGTTTTGTTGACTTTGGGTTTGTGGCACTAAAACAGCCCAGTCCTCTTCTACTTAAAACATAATAAATATATGGAAAGGGAAAATCCCCATGATGCATGGCTAACAGGACCATATTCTGAGCCTGCCTTTTGATATTTTTAGTTATAGGAACCACACCTATTAGGATGAATGTACAACCATGGGAACCATCACCCAGTACTCCCCCAATCCAGCCAATAAATATAAAAAGAGACACTTCTGTTGGGGAGAAGAAAACAATGCTCTGTCTCTCTCAAAGAGTAGTTGCCAATCAATACAGTTGCTTCTTAACATAGAAACCAGGAGGCAGACAGTAGAAAAAGAACAAAAGGTCTTACAGCATACTTTAAGGCAAGTGGACTCATTCTTTGCTTATAAATCACAATTTTTAATCTAGTTCCATAGTTCTTGTAGTGAGCAGACTTTTTTGGGGGGGGCAGATTTTGACAATGGGGTGAATGAATTGTCTAGCTAACAGTTAAGTTTTAAGTTTTCATCTGAGTCTGTGAATATATTTTAGTGTAAAATTTGGAAATATTGTGCCTAAAGCCATTATCCAAATAGCACTGAATTCTCACTGGCCGCATTAATATGGGATTTACATGACACAGGATTCCCTGTGCCTATCTTCCTCATATACATATTATTCAATTGGATGGGATACTATAGCTTGCCTGTCCTTTCAAATCTGCCAATAACTGAAGAAAGATGGTAGTGTTGTTGTCATTGGTGTTGTTGTTTTCTCACAGTGTTATAGAATTGAGATTTGAATATTGCCAATCGGGACTTTTTAAAAAAGTACACACAGGGACATTAAAGTGTCACTTTATCTACTTTGTTTCCAATGGACTTATTTTCAGGGAAAATCTTAACCAAGAGTGGAATACATGAAAACATCCCTTTATATGCTCTAAGTAAATACCAGTTTCCTTTCCTTTCACCCCTTGGGTGCTTGTCTAAGCTAATGGGCTCTGAGAGGCATTATAAAGTCTCTTTAGTGCCATTTTTATAACATGGACATTTCATGAATGGAAATTCATATCACAGATTTAATTGGTCATGACTGTGTTCCTCTTTAAAATGAAAGTTTGCTTGGGATAGTTAACTGATTTCCTTCTGTCATTAATTAAAGAACGCACCTCACCTCAGTGGCTGTATTCTATTAGGTAGCTTGGAGCAGAGACTCAAAGCAGTCACATCCCATCCCAATGAGAGAGAGGGCAAAGGGTTAGGGAGAACAGAAGTCAGTACCCTCAGAAGACAATGTTACTACCAGTTACTACTTGGCATGGAGGGGACCCTAGAGGTCCTAAGGGATGGCAAGCAAAACTGTCAACAAACCACGTTTGCCTAGGGCCACTCCTGTGTCACCTAAACCATTAAAGAACTTTAAGAACAGAGGTCCCATGGTCCCATTACCACCTCACCTTCACAAGGTTTTCTTCTCTCATTAAGGTAAATCTCCCATGTTAAAATCTATATTTCTTCTTTTCTGACCTTGAGTTGAGATAAACACTCATATAATAAGATGTCATGTTCTTATGGGTAGGAGTCAGGGGTCACAGAATCATAGAAAAAGGTCTCAGTCTAATAACCTCAAGTCTACAACAAGGGGAAGAAACATCGCAGGCTAGGAGAGACTATGCATCAGTTCATGGTCTGGCTCAGGTCAGAACCATGGATGAAATGTGCCCCTGATGGTGGAGACTTTACTGACACAGAAAAAGGTGCACCAGCTCTCGCCATTGTGAAGAACTGTGTTTGGAATCCCTGAACAGGATATTTAAACCTGCTGTTCTATCTTGACTTCTTGCTTTGACTTGTATTGTGTTTCACACTCTCTAAAGCAAAAGCTTTTTATTAAAGGTTTTTTTGTTTTTTTAAGGAGCTTGCTAAAGTTATTAGCTGCTTAAGTTTGTTTATATATAAGAACAATGTGGGCTCTTGTAAAGTTAAGATGTTTCACTAAGCAAACTTAGCTTTGAAGAAAATTGGATGACTCTGAGGAGTTCAAGATTTCTGACCTGAATGTTTCTGAATCTGAAATCAGCTCTTGGTTAGCTAAGCAAACAGCCAAGTTACTTAAGAGGACAAACTTGCAACTGTAGATAAATAGTCCTGGAGATCTAATGCACAGCATAGTGATTATAGGTAACAATACTATATCACAGATTTCAAAGTTGCCAAGAGAACAGATCCAAATCATTTTTACCTCAAAAAAGAAATAATAATTATGTGATATGATAGAGGTTATAGCTAACACTAAGATGGTGCTTATATTGTGATACTGTATATAGATGTATCAAAACACACTGTACACTTCACAACTATACAATGTTACATGGCAATTATACATCAATAAAAGATAAAATAAAACACACACACACACACACACACACACACACACACGCCAACTTTCACAGTAATTGCCAAGCTTGATAATAACAGACTTTTCCATTCCAAGTAACCAGTCTATTTCAGGCTTTACCGGGATACAATATTTAGCCAAAAGCTTTCTAGGAAAACAACAACAGCAAAAATTGAAAGCAAAGCATGATTTAAAATTATAATTTCTGTAAAAAGAAGATAATTTTTAGCTCTTATATTGTAGGAAAAAGTCCCAGAAGATACTTGAAAGGAAAGCACTTTGTTTAGCCCTGGAGTCCCTACTTGGAACTTTAAAACATTCCAGAGTTTATGAAAAACTGCACCACCAATATTCTTTGGAGAATTCCCAATATAAAGTATGAAGTATACTGTAAATACTAGGAATAAGAGTTCACTCTGTGAGGTAGTATTCGATTTTTCAAAAATAAGAAATGTACATTTAAGGCATCAGCAGAAAAAATATTGGGGCTGGACCTATCTCTGCTTCATTTTTCACCTATGGGAACTTGTAGTTAGGATAGAGGTAGGGTCATTAAATATATTCAATTAACCGTGTATCCCGGCCATGACTCTAGGGATTAGAAATACAGCAATGAGCAAGATAGATAAATATCTTGCTCTTAAAGAATTTATATCCTATGGAAAAGGAGTCGTTGAGACTGGTTTAGATGGTAAAATACTATGAAGAAACAGAAAGAAGGCAGAACGATAGAGAGTGACTGAAGACTTTTTTATGTCGGAGTGTCAGAGGTGTCCCTGAGGCAATTTGCCTGATGGGTGGATTTGGGAACAGGAACTAGACACACCAGGTGGTGACCCTTTGCAGGCATTCTCTTTTTTAAATCTGCTGGCCCACAGGCAGAGAGCATTTCCTGCTAACACATGCATGAAAACGTTTGGAAGTGGCTTTACCCGGGTATAGAAAAGTCTACAATTCTGGAGAATCAGTATAGTTCAGGCAAAAATCACAGATCCACTGTGGCTTCACAACGAAGACATGTTCTCCAATTACCATTACCACAAAGGGTGACATGTGCATTGCTCTGATCCTATGTGGACTTTCCAGTTCTAAATCCAGTGCAGAAATTAATGGGTGTCATTGTTTTTACCCTTAAAGCCCAACCTTATTATAAGAATAAAATGGATTTTAGGATGAGAATTCTCTTACCAGATTTACATTTTACATAGACAGAATATTGTGTCAAAGAATGACAGAGAGATGGAAATATGAAATGTCCTCCTAAATAGTTGTAATTTAATAGACAGAAGAAGTCAGCATCAAATAGATCAGGAAATGGCGTCTCTGGATAAGAACAAAGATCTTGTGGTGGGAAATAGCTCAGTAAATTCTAGAAACTGACAGGGGCTAGCATGTCTGGAACAAAATGAGTGAGGGAGAGGTTGGTACCTAATGAGGTAAGAATGAGGTAGGGCCAGACTTTGCAGGGCCTTGTCAGGGCTGTGTTAGCACATTTGGCACCTCTGTACAAATTGAGAAAATATACCTCCTCAGAGCAGATAAATTAGAAAAAAATGCTCTCTATGGGCAGGAAAATTAGAACAAGGTGTTCCATCCCCTCTGTTGATATAACCCTAAGCCCTTGGACAGAGCTTGAGTAGCAGCAAACTGGTGGAAGAAATCCAAGCTGCATAACCAACATGTGGAAAGGAGTGGGATTTTATTATAGGTACTGGAGAATGTGACTGAGGAGTTTGAGCAAGTGATTGAAACTGCAGAACATACAGTTAAAGACACCAAGATACTTGAGTTTCATTATTGGCTCCTCTACTTTGGCTAGATATTTACCATCTTTGTACTTGCATTCCCCTACCTATAAAACAGAAATGATAATAGGGCCAATTCATGGAGTTGCTATTAACAATAAATAATATATGCAAAGCACTGAGAAAGGTATCTGACACCAAGTCTGTGCTTCATAAATATTTGCTAAGATTGTTATTTGAATGATAGGTTTAAGAGATCATCTGGCCAATGTGCCAAGGACAAACTTTAGGGGACAAAGAGTAGAAGTGTGGAGACCAGTGAGAAATCCACTGTATTAGTGCAAGTGGAAGATGGTGGTCTTTGGACAAGTGGTATTAATGGAGATTTAACCATGTCACATGTGATATTCAAATATGGTAGCAGACATTGCCCATATCAATTTATCCAGAACTATTTCAAATGTAGCACAAAAAGATAAGAAATCCTTCTTAAACATAGACATAAGACCATTACTACATTTTGAAATACTAGTTATAATTCTACTGTCATCAAATATGAAGCCATTAATATTCTCAATTGGCTTATAATTTTCAGTTGGTTCAACTAAAGATGAAAATAAAATTCAATTATTGCAGATATATGATATCTCTTAAGACTCTTTTCATCTATAGATTACTCCTCAGCCAAATTCTTTCCCTTTATCTCTCCCTCTCTCTCTTTCTCATCTTTCTATATCTCTTTCCTCTTTATTTGGTGAAGGACACAAAGGATACACCTTTAGAGTGTCCTTCAGTCTGGATTTTGCTACTGCACCCCCCATACTGTCATTCAACATGTTTCTCTTTCCCATGATTTTCTTCTATTCTTCTCCATCAGTACTTTCAGCTACATTTTTTTTTTTATCAATTCTGGTTCAATTTCTTTTCAATAATGTGTCATAAGATGTGTGTATTTCCATCAGAAAGTACACACACATACAAATAGACTCATAATTTTTCATGGTACTATCAGTTTTATTTGCTCTGTAGTAGATTCTTCAGGAAAATCTTATGATAATTTTATTTCCTGAGATATTAAATGTTCAGAGTAGATTTTCTGGAGCTTTTAAATGTGAACATTAGTTTGGAAGGATATAAAATTCTAAGCTCATATTTTCTTTCTTCATTTATATTTATCTTTTGGCACAAAATATTGCTTTTAAGAAGCCTGATGACAATTTAATTTCTTTCCTTTTTAAATGACTTATTTTTTTCCCCAGATGCAAAGGGATTTTTCAGTTTTTATTATATTTTTAACCCATGGTTTTATTAGACTATGTCTTGATATCACCTGTTCCAGTTAAATTTCTCCCAGATATGTGATATGCCATTTTAACATGTGCATTTATGCCTTTATTTCTAGAAAGTATTCTTGATTATAATATTTGCCTTTTGCTCTGTTATAAGGATTCATTTTTCTTCTTTGGGGACAGCTACCATGTGTATAGCAAGTCTTTGCCCATCATCTCACTTTTTTTTGAAAACATTTTACTTCTTTCTTACTTTTGAGGTTTAAGATATTTTCTTCTTTATTTTATTTCTCTAAAGGCATTTTTCTGAAGTGCTCATTTGTTGTCCTGTTAGTTGAGACCTCTTTTCAAAGGTGGCATTTATTTTGTTTCTAATTCTTTCCCATGTTCTGGAATTGTCTCCAGTCACCTCATATCTGAGAAGTTCTATTTATTATTTTTATGCTGCTCACTCATGGTTTCTCTTACTTTTTAATTTGTTTTAGTGGAATATTAATTAGGTCACAGTGTTTGACCGCATTTGCCTATTTTGTGAACATAATTCCTGAAATGCTTTCACTGTGTGTGAAGGCATCATTCTGCTTTTCTCTCTCTCTCTTTCTCTCTCTCATTTCCACTGTCTTGCTTTCTGTTTTAATAAAATTTCATTTAATAGGTCGCCTGGGTGGCTCATTCGGTTAAGTGGCATCTGACTCCAGCTCAGGTCATGATATCGGGGTCCTGGGATCTTACCTTGGGCTCTGCACTCAGTGGGGAGTCTGCTTGTCCCTCTGCCCCTACCCCTGTTTGTGCTTTTTCTTAAATTAATAAAATCTTTAAAAAATTTAAATTAAATTAAACTTCTCTTATTGGGATGCAACTGCTTTCTTTTTCTGCTTCTAATGGTCTGTGAGTTGAATTTTCTTGGATTCTGAACAGAAGCCTGTGAGCCTCATTACCTTTCTTAGTCTTACAGCCCCAGGGCCCCTCCTGTCCTGTACATTCAGTATTGAAAAGCATGGCCTTCCCTTTCTGAAATTGTTCCCTCCCACTTTTGTCTGGTTCTTCTCTTGTCTTCTCCCATTTCCTTGTTCTGTTCAATATAAACTCTACTTCCCGCAGTTCCTCCCCATCTGCAAATTTGTCCTGGAAAGTTGCTTTGGCTTGTTCCTAGGGCTGAGACTCTCTAGTGCTGTGTAACTCTCACTCTCCTGGTGCATTTGAGGTAGCAAGGTTCTTTCCCATGTTTGGCTGCTATTATCAGATTGGCCCACATGTTCCAGTGAGAATCTGGGAAATTCAGGGGTTTCTCTGGCTTTTGGTGTCATCAAAAATCTCTTTGCCTTCCCTCTGTTACTGCACACACAGTTATGAATAACTTGGTTCTCATTATTGCAATTGGTTCCCCCATGCCTCCACTTGCTTATATTTGGGGAGGGGGTGGACTTAGAGATAGCTTCTGTGTACATTTGGGAGACATCTGACAGCTATGCCACAGTTCCACCCTGTGCCTATGGCCATGCTAATCCCTACAACCATTCCCAAAAGCTGGAAGGAAGTTTTATTAAACCCACTGTATATATGAAAAGACTAAACCTTGGAAAAAGTAAGAAATTTAAACAAATTTTCAAAAATAGAAAGGGACAAGCATGACTTGAACTCAGGTCTGTCTGACTCCCAAACTCATGTTCTTTCCACCACAAGCATTTCTGCTCTTTTCTTTTGGAGAAGAACCATACCTCATTACTCCATTTATTGGTGTGAAGACAAGTAAGGATGCCTGAATAAAGGCTGAGCAGTGAGATAGGAGTGGGTCATCAGACAAAGCTGCAGATGCTGTGGCTCTTCTCCAAGTCACCACCAACTGGGCTAAACATTTTTGGAAGCAAAAGGATTCTAGCTGATAAACAACTTTGTAGAAGGTGAAAAAAATGTATGTAACTTATTCAGTAATTAAGATAGATCTGTGTCTGGAATGGTTTGCACATGGCCTTGAATAGAGCTGGGGGTGTAGTGCATGATTTCCTAAAGTTTCTTGTAGGTTTGGTATTCCATAATTGAGTAGATTCACTACTTCTGGCATTGAAATCCATTGAGTGTAGGCTGAGTGGAGTCTGGGTTTAAGGAGAGATAGACAATGTTGTAAATTACTTCTAAGAAAGAAACAAATGTCTAATTGGGTCCCAAACTTGTCTAAGGAAAGTCATTCAAGCTGTACATGACAATACTACACATTATTTTTCCTCTGCTCTAAAGTGAAATCATTGTTTAGAATATGAACTACTCAGGTTCAGGCGAACAGCTAGGTCACGTGGCAATTAGACATGAAGGCCTTGTTCCACAGGGCTGCTTCTTGAATCAGGAGGGAATTCAGTTTACACAAAAGCAGAAACAGCAGCCAGGGATTCTCTCTGAAAGGCAGGTGAAACATAGGGAGTCCGCCAAGGTGCACATTTTAAGTATTCATCCATATTATTTTGCTCAATTTCATTTTAGTTAAAAAAGATCTTGGAACATTAATCCATTTCCATTAATATTAAATTAATTATTTATATTTAATTTGTTAGAAATTCAATGTTTAATTTTAAAAACCCAATGCATTAGTAGCATTTTAATAAATAATATCTAATAATTATAAAAGATTACTCAAAATGTACAAGTGATTTAATTTCATAGCACAACTCTTTTGTGACCTCATACAAAGTAACAAAATATTGCCTGTAAGAAAACTCAAAACTTTGACACATATTAGGTGTCCTTAGTTCTTCCAGCACTGCTGATGTTAAAACTATATTGGCATCCTTTTATAATCTGTGACTCTGATATTTTTGTAAGGCAAAAACATCCAGAGGAAGGGCAGCTCAATTTCCAAAAGTGGAAACAGTATTTTACCTCCCATATATGCCTTAGTCCCAAGAGAAGTTTGGGGTAACTGCACAAAATGTTTAATAATTACTTACATGGCATCACAAACTAGTAAACATTATGTCTTCAGTACTCCACCTAATTATTATCTTCCCATATTTCGATATAGGATCAACTGTGAAATGGGCTGACCATATGTTAGACTTAAAAAGGGGAAGGAAATGTATACTAAATGTTCATGATGAACATTACATAAGGAAAAATGAAAGTATAGATATATACACTATTATTTTAATAGTAAATTTGATCAGTGTATAAAGCTGAGTGTATATCTGAACAAGTGTATAATCTGAACAAAATTTAAAATTCTGAATGAATAGGCCATTCAGTATGACTTGGCTTCCATACAGTCACACCACGGTTTATCCCCATGTCCTATCTTTTCCCAGCACCACTAAACTCCAGTTACAGAAGTCTTCTCCATATTCCTCCCACCAGCCACACCTCTTTATCCTATTTATTTCCCCAACTTTATCTTCTCTCTACCACATTCTTTCTCCAAATTTTTTTTGCGCAAATCTCTACTTTCTCCAACCCCAAAATAACCCTTTACTAACCAAAATTAAACCCCTTTGTTTCCATACCCCACACCCACACAGAACCTTGCAGATACCTCTTTTATGGCAATTGTTAAAAATAATTATTTATATATCTGTCTCCCACTAAAGTATGAGCTCTTCTCCAAAAATCACTTGTTCTAATCACTGACATATCCCTAGTACCCACAGTAATTTCTGGCACAGCGAAGTCATTCCTTCTATTTGCCATCCTTTCTATTTATCCCATTAGGCAAAATGCTCTTGGAAGAGGTGCTTGCAATCACTGACCAAGGTATCTATGTGACATCTCTACTTGCATGTCTCAGATACCTCAAAAAAAAAAAAGGCATGGTCCCCCTACTTCCCTCCCCTGGCCAACCTGTTCTTTTGAACTTCAGTAAAGACAACGGCACTTCACAGAAATCTGGGGACTGTGCTTAGCTCATTTTTTACCCTTCAACTCAGCACCTAATTTTCCAACAAATTCAGTTAGTTCTGACACGAAAATAAACTTTGAACCCATAGCTATGTTTTTCACACTAAACTACTATCATCTTTTCACTGAACAACAGTCAGAGCCTCCTAAGTGCTCCCTTTTCCTATTTCATCTCTTTTAAGTCTCTTCAAGTAATCATATCTTTTGAAACTGTAAAATATGACATTTTCTTTTGTACAGTTCTTTTGTGAAGTCGTAGCTTTCCAAATCACTTATGTAAAACTTCTACCTTATAAATATATATAATTATTATATTTATATAATTACAAAATTATAAATAGGGTTGAAGATTCACCAAATAAGAACACAGGACATTCAGTAAAATTTGAATTTCAGATAAACAATGACTCTTTTAGTGTAAGTATGTCCCATGCAATGTTTGAGATACACCACAAAAAAGAGCATTAACTGTTTATTTAAAATTTAACAGGCAACTCCAATCTTAAAGACCAGTAAAATCTGGACTCTGTCAGACTTTCTAACTTTATTTCACTACACACAGCTCATACAAACATTCGGATGGCTCCTAGAATATGCTAAGTTTATTCTCATCACAGTGGTTTTGCACTTTTTGTCTCTCTATAGCATTTTTCCATGGTCTTTTTGATGCTTGTCTCCTTCCAATCACTCAAGTATCAACCTAAGTGTCATCCTTCAAAGAAGCCCTCTCCTGACCACTTAATACGATGTCAGACTGCTCTGTTTATTTTGCTCATAGTACTTATTACAATTTAGTAATTCTTTTTGTTTGCTTACTTGTCTGTTGTTCATTCCTATTTTTATCAACTGTTTTTTCTACCATAATTTTTTCTTATGAAGACAGGGAACTTGTCTAGCTCATACAGGATAGGTTGAATGAATGAAGAAAAGAAAAAAGAAATTAAGCCACACTAGATTTTGATTTCATGTCAGGCATCAGAATTTGCCTAGAGCTGAAAACAAAGACTTTGAGTCTGATTGCCAGGATTTGAAATCTTGGTTCTTATAGTTTGGTTAGCTGTGAGTAAGCTATCAAATATTAAAAGCATCATTGCTTTGTTAAATCTGAGATAATAGTTCCTTCTTTGTAAGGTTACTATATGAGAAAATATCTTCATATCCAGCATACAGAAAGTACTCAATAGATGTTAGTTACTATTATCACTATTGTGGTTGTTGCTATTTTACACACAATCCAATTTACCACTGAATCTTTTAGACCCTATATGGGTACATAACACATTCAAGCAAAGCTTCTATTTGAGAAGGATGATGAAAAGAAATATGTTTAGTAAGAGGTGATTTGAGAATAGGATAATATGGAGGAAGGCTACAACCATGCCCTTGCTAAACTCTTAGGTAGACAAGGAACAAGTCAAGAACAGATACAAAAGGACTGCTTGCCTTTATGTTCTCAAGGATCTCAGTGGGGGTTGCAAGAAAAAAAGAAAAATTATTATTTTACTTTCCACCTGTTTTAGTTTTATGCTCTGGTCCATTTCTGAGATTGAAGTTGGTAGGGCTGTAGAAAAATAAAAAAAATTAAAAAAAAAAAAAAAAAGGTAACCAGTAGGCACCTGGGTGGCTCAGTCAGTTAAGCTTCCATGGTCTGAAGTCATGATCTCAGGGCCTTGAGATGGAACCCCGCTTCTAGCTCTCTGCTCAGCACAGAATCTCCTCAAGATTCTTTCTTTTCCCTCTTCCTCTCCATCCTTCCTCCCTGCTCATATTAGCAAGTGTGGGACTGACTCTCTCTCTCTCTCTCAAACAAATAAATAAAATCTTTTTAACAAAAAGTAACCAATTGGCATTAGTTGTATGGATGGCTAAACATTCTACTGATGCCAAATTTGGGCATCTGACTCATGCCAATTCATAGAAAGCTGTCAGGATAGCATTTCTGATGTAGAGCATCTGAGATTTAGCAATATCTGTGGTAAAGAAACCTGAATTGTTTCTGAAGAGAATCAAAAGGACAGACCTCATATTAAATAAATCCAAGGGAATTTTAAATACTTTCTACTTTTTCATCTTTATTCAAAATGGATAAACCATAGAATCCAGATGCTCTTGTATAATTTTAGAATTAAATAAATTGCTTTTGCAGAGACACAGTTACTGATTTTAAGAGTAATCTTCCTGCAGTACAGAGTATGTAGGGAAAAACTATGCCACTATATGATGCTAATTGTTAGAGGAACTTAGGTTTTGAAAATCAGTCTTTCCTTCCCAAAATGGAGACAGAAGAAAAGCTTTTAAAACTATTCAAAACTATATTTGTTCTCTCAAACTGAAACACAAAGAGACTTGCTCATTTTCAACTGAATTGAAAAATAAAGTCACAGGGATGAGAAACAGTATATCATCTTTCCGTTCAAAATGCATGTTTTTAGCATTAGATGTAGTGTCATAAACACAATGCCACTGTAACTGAAATCAAGCTTTGGATACTCTGCCAAATGCATATTTTTTAGTCATGCACATAGTGTCCTTTTAAAACATGTATTTATAACTTACTCTGAAAAAAATTGTTCAAAAGGATTCTTTAGTTCTTTTTTAGGTTCACTGTTTATATAACCAGCTCATCTTAGGAATATTACTTCACTAAACATAAATGTGGCTTTCATTTGACTGGCCACTACCAATCATGCTGCAAATTCCGAAGGTTGCTCCTTACCAAATTTACCTGGGAAAGAAATGGGACAATATCAAAAAGAGATTTGGCCTTAACTAATCAAATACCACTTTCTTGTTTCCAAAGTTCTCTCCTAATCAGATGCCTAATGCAATCACAGGATGGAAAGAGAAAAGAAGTGCAGAGTGAACTTCAAAGCAGCAGTTAGAGACACAGAAATCCTGTTCTTTGTTAACTGAAAATCTGATAGTCATACTTACCTAGGAAATTCAGTCAAGACTACCCAGTTAGATAATCCAGTAATCATGTGGTTTGGAGACATTGCCAATGGTGTAGGCATTGACACAAATTATAGGTGTCATAACCGACATGACAGTAAATCATACATCAGTATATTTATAAAGTATTTGTCCATAACCAAAGGACTATTTTTAAGGCAGCCCATTAACCACTGAACATAAAGAACTGGTAACTATCAGAATATAATTAGAAAATACTGAGCTATATATGTAAACTTGCAGGCATATTTATATGCATCCAACTATGCATACATTAACAAGTATAGTAAAATGTTTGAATTTGAAATCATAAACATCATCTACTAGCATATCATTAAAACTGATTATTTATTTTACATATATGAAAAGTTCATAGTATAATTTTTTTAATGGCCTAAAACATGCTCTGGTGACTTAGATGAACTGGAACCTCCTATCACATCTAATATACAAAAAAAGAATATTTTAAGCACCTGTAGTATCTAGTTGGCATATAAATACTTTTAACTATAAAATAAAACATCATCAAGTATGCTCTGCCTTGTAATGTGAGCATGACTGATGCTTCTTTTCACAATAACTATATAAAATGGGCTTTTATCACAAAGTCAGGCGGAATAATGAATATTGAGCTCAAGTTTTCCTGGCTTCACATCCAGACTCCTCCATGAATTAGCACTAGGAATAGATGAGCTTGGGCCTGTGATTTAACCTCCCTGGGCCTCATTTAATTCCTGTGTAAAATGAGGACAACAACTTGTCCCATGGGACTTCATTGAGGAAGAAATGTGGTAACAAGTAAATATTCCTGGCATTTAGTGCAGGCTCAATAAATTTCAGTCTCCTTTTGCTGCTTTAGAATGAAACATGGATTTACCTTCCCAAGATGAGGAGCCAGATTAACTTAAAGGACACTGAGATCCACTGGAAGCTTCAGTTTATATTTGATATGACTCTAATCAATATTCCAGATGCTTCCCAAATAAACAACCTTCCATCCTTCTCAATCAGAATGCTCCCGGAGCTGCAGTAAAAGCAAAGGTCTGAATAGGGGGTGAGTAGGTAAAGACTCAAAGTTGCTTCATAAACCCTTCCTGATGAACTGAAAATACCTTGAAGAAGTGTCTTAGACATTACTTTTGGGGTGTATAAAAGCCACATACAGACACCAGGTAGTCTTTTCCTCCTAACCACTACTATCATTCTCTTCTCTGTCATCAACTGACCATTATATATTAAGGGCACAGCGCTGGGTGTTAGATATCTCTCCATTTCACATCATGATAGAATGCTTCAGTTATCATTTCTTAGCAAATGAAACCTAAGATATATAACTTCACAATTTATTTCATTATTTTTCAGTCCATGGAGCCTACTAAAGACCACCAATTCCGTGGAGACCTTGTGATTGATGTGGGTCCTGCCTCTATGACACCAGATTCTGCTTTTTATTATTAATTGTGAATTTGTGGTTCATTCTAAAGAGACAAGGTAGTGACTAATTTCCTTCTGTTGTGCCCCATTTCCCTGTAATGTGAGGGCTTAATAGGCTATACAGCCATGATGTAGAAGCATTTGATGTAGAATTTCTTAATTTGGAAGGTTATGTTCCACTTCCTCTGGGAAGTCTTTCCCAGTATTCCCTGGATTAGGTGGATAACCCTGTTAGGATCTTTCCCACAATAGTGAGCTTCCCCGTGATCTCCCTCCATAAATGATTTTGATTATTAGTTTAATTGTTTGTCTTCACCATGAGACTATATTCTTCTGTGAAGCCTTGGGGTTGATCTGTCTTAGTCCCCATTATACTTTAGGGAACAGGTGCACTGCTTGGTTCATATTCAGTGCTGGAAAATATTTGCAGAATGACTTAAATTAGCAATATAATGCTTCTTCTTGAGGTAACTAGTAATGTAATTTCCTCATATGTGGAGAGAACTTTTCAATCTAATAAGTGAGTATTTTACAAACATACACCCTCACTTCTTACTTGAATGTGTCCTTCCTTCCTGTGTGTGAGTCCATACCTACATTAGCACAGGGCCTGATACACAGAAGGCAATTACTGAATATACCTAAGTGACTGGATTAGTTAATAAATTAATCCTTAACATTTTTACTCTTATTTTTTATGGACCCTATCTACAATTAAAAGTCCCTACACCATGTAATAGATTTCTATTGTGTTCCTAACCATAGTTAGAGCCCCCAAAGTAATCAAATTCACTTTTTCAGATTTTCTATGACACAGACCCTAAATGTAGAAACCACAAATTGTGAGATTACTTGGCTGGCAATGTGTTTCAAAGGCAAGGGTTGCCTTGCTCTACTTCTTGTTAAATGTTTGCATAATAAGAGCTTCATACCTAACATTCTTCTGTTAAATACTGTACTTGATTTAAAATAAATATTTCTAGTTAAATGCTCACATACTAATAGTTTTGTTCTTAACACTCTTCTCTTAAAATGCAAACATACTAAGACATTTCCTAATGGCTCCAGAGTCACTCCACAATTTTGTTTTGTTTTGTTTTAAATTCCTAGCTGATTCTATCTTTTCACAAGATCCATGTTAAAAGAAATTAGAGATTCATAACAGGTATAATTCAGAGTCACATTAAGAAAGCACAGAAAGAATTTTCTTCTCTGGTTCAAGAGGCCATTTATGTAAGTTTCTATTTGCCGTAACATCAAGAATGGCCAAGTTATCTTGATGTAGTTGAGTTGACCAGAGGCAGCATGATGAGATCTGTGTCCAGATTGTTTTTCCCTATGAGCCCCAGATCTTTTACAGCCATTTTTACATACTCCATCTGGTTCTGAAATCCAAAACAGTCTTCTATATTTGAATACAGGAATCTTGTATTGAAATCATTTCCTCTTAAGACCATGTTGCACTAAACCGTTCAGCTTAAAGATTAAAACCTGTTGGGCCAAGTAGCATGAGGGACAACAGTCTAGACACATAAATGGCTAAGGAGTCAAAAGAAGGAGACTCACCTCAGCTCTAAAATAATTCTGAAAAGTTTACAAAATAAAGTTAAAATGTGTGGACTTTTTTTATGTTTTCTTTTTTTTTTTTTTTAAGATTTTATTTATTTATTCATGAGTAGAACACAGAGAGGCAGAGACACAGGCAGAGGAAGAAGCAGGCTCCATGCAGGAAGCCTGATGTGAAACTCGATCCCAGGACCCTGGGATCATGCCTTGAGCCAAAGGCAAATGCTCAACCACTGAGCCACTCAGGCATCCCTTATGTTTTCTTTCTTAGTATGACTATATGATTTTAACACAAGACTAAACTTTTGACACAGTTTTAAAGCATCACCTCAACTTTGTTGGGTTATAAGTAATAAGTTGCCTTCTGTTTAGCAGGAGAGAGAGATCCCTCAGTTAAGTCTGTCTGACTCGAGTGGGCACTAAGTTAAAAACAGAAAAAGCAAGCTTTGGAAAAATGCCCAAAGTCCCTTGAGAAAATATTCTTTGGTTATGAGTCGATATCCACAAAGGTCTTACTAGTTACATTAAATATAATCCAGCAGTGACCTCAAAAACTCCTTCTTTTGTACTACCAAATCTGTGGTTTGTACCATGAAAGAAATTATACAGTTGACCAAAATAGCCCAGTGAGTGGAACCTGGAATATTTCTTTATAACCAACTTAATTTTTTTTGAGTCATTGTTTAAGCTAGACAAAGCTAAGCCCTGGGTTGCTTAGTAACCAACTACCACAAATTTCAGATTATTATTGATTTACCACAAAATGTTTAATACTACTTTTATGCAACTGACATTCCCAGAATCCTACGAACACCTTCGTATTTATACAAAGGCAAGTTATCAGCAGTTATTAAATTTCCCACTCTGATTCTCTTCAAATGGTCCAAAAGACCATCCACTAGGCTGTATTCTTCAATCTGTAAGGGAACATTATCTTCCTTAAGGAGGCAATACTAAACCTATTAGGTTCCTACTACTCAGGTACCATTACTGTTGCCTGGTCTCACGGTCCTGGCACATTTTTTAAAGTGTCCTTCTGTTATCATCCTTTCTTATTTTATTCTTTACTTCTACCCCATTCTCTTAGTTGCATTATTCTTTTTTCCATTACAGTCTGTACCCTCTTCTAGACTTGGAAACCAGAACATTTTGCCTATCCCCATCATTAATATGGCACATAAAAATGCTTGAGTCCCATAAGTCTTAGTTTGTAAACAGTTTCTTCATTAGCTCTGGTAAAGTGCCTACTGGCTTTTATTAACTGTTGCATCTAATTATGTTGTCGTTTACTGGCTTTTATTGAATGCACTTAGTTAACTTTCTTTTAGCTTTATTAGGTAGTAAATTTGTTAATTTGGCACAACCTTTTGCTTTCTTGGCTTGGCATTCTGGGATAATAATTGCTTCCCTATAATCAATGGATTTACTCATTTACTAAAAAATGCTTCTTTACCCTCCTAATTGTAGATCTTCATCTTTATTTAAAAGCCAATTTAGGAAAAATGGCTTCCTTACCCCTTTAAATTTGGGCACTTTGTAGGAAATAGCATTTCCTTCATCTAATAAGTATTATTGAGTGCCTAGCTTGTTTTTAGCATTGTGCTAAGTGCTATGGTGAAAACAAGGTAGCCTCAGACTCAATCTGTCTTCCAGGAAAACCTTAAGCTCCCATCTTTGATTGTTTTATTTGTACTGCGCCCTGGATCTGAAGCATGCTGCCTTCTCCACAATGCCTACCTGGTCAACGATGAAGACACAGCGATTCATTCCTCATGGCCTCCAGGTTCAATTTCATATCCTGTTGTTAGTGTCCTGTGCACTCCAACACAGGGAAGGCCAAATTAATTTTCTGTCATCAACTGTGCTCTCATACCAGTTTATATATACCACCGGTCATACTGAATAACAGCTATGAATTATGACTATGCCCTTATATACCTCTATCTTTCACTACATGAAACTTCTAAAGTATGTAAAATGTTTTTATAAATTTAATTATTTCCAGAGCTTAGCTCAGAGCAGGTCCTTACTCCTGGAGCCAGACTTCCAGAGACCATGATTCCAGTTTCATAATATCCAAGGTAAAGCTTCCACTACACTTGAGAAGACAAGCGTCACTGGGCTTCAGAGCAGTTTCTGGGAGCACATAGCCTACCCTGAATAAATGTTGGTTAGATTTTAATTATCAGCTAAAGAAAATTGAACTAGGAGGTAACAGAGTCCTGGTCTGCCACTCTCTTGTAATGTGACCTGGGAGAGCATATTTAACTTCCCTGGTGTTAGTTTCCTAATTAATATCAGCAATGTGGTAGAATTGATATTTGTTCAGGATACATTGCAATGGGAAGACCCTATGATGCTATCACATGGAATTGGTAATGTATATAAACATTTATGTAACATGCAAGAAGTCTTAGTTATGCCAATATGTATTAGATAAATTTAGAGGAGAGTTTGAGACACTTGAGCCAAAAAGTCAATTACATTTATTGTAAAATGATCTAAATGAGCCAAAGTGGAGGACATGAGAATAAACTGCACATGCATTATGAACAGGGAGAAGTCATTAGCCTTCCTTAAGCAGACAGGTCCCCTGGTGTATTAAAACTAACACATGTGAGCCTGAAATGAGCAGTTACATCAGCTGTTATTCCTAGAACATTCCTAGATAGACATTGCCAGGTGTGTTGACTTCAAAGTAACTGGATATTATATTTCATCAGACTGAGCAGGAGAAAAAGCAGGTTCATACTAAGGATATAGAGCATGATCATCTTTCCTCCATAAGTTTTTCTGGAAAAGAAAAAATAAACACTGTAGGCAGATCACTTATAAAAGTTGTTCTAATATAAAATTGCAGCTGATGAGAAAAGTAGTGAGAAGTGAGTCATGCTGTTCAAGGAAATAGCCAGCCTCTTTTAAATGAATTGGGAGCCCAAAACACCCACTAAGAATTACAGTTACTCAGGCAAATGTGCAAACCCATATACTCCTTTTAGAATGTCAGATATCTGGATTTACAGGTCACCATCTGAGAAAAGCTAGACTAACACTCTGGCAAGGGCAAACAGCTTTACAAATGTGATTTGGAAGAAAACCTAGAAAATGAGGATGAACTTGTGTCTCTATAGTTCAAGCTGGTCTCCATAAAATGGCTGTATGGGAAGTTCGATTTTGAAAGCAGCTTTCCTTCCATGCACGAATAGTTTGCACCTGCAGACTTAGTGACCCTGTGCCAGAAGCAGTTCTGAAGGCAGCCCAAGAGGTCGTTGGGAAATTAAGTCAGCAAGCAGGTAATTGTTCTGTCCATGATCCAATTAGGGACACAAAGCACCACAATTCACTTTCTGAAGCTTTTGGGGCATGGACAGCCATTGTCATAAAAACGTAATTATACATGCAGTGCAAGTGCAAATAGGGAGAAACAAAGTGATTTTTCAGTGGGCACAGAGTTTAGCACTTAAATCTGTCCCTAGCAGGCAATGAATCAACAGCACAACTTTGACCATTGACTGATTGAATTAAAATACCTCCTTAGTATGAGACCCCTAAGATGAAAACTAGTATCTTATGTGAAGAGTCTATTACAAAATGTTGCCCAAAGTAGGCCACATATCTGAATCCTGTGAGTGCTTTTTAAAAACCTGATTTCCAGGTCTCACCCCAGAACCACTGAATAAGAAACTCTGAAACAAGGACCCAGGGATCTGCATTTTTAAAAAATGTTTCCAAAAGTTTTGAAGTAGCCAGATTAGAACCTGCCCAGCACTGGATTTCTGCTGGCCGCTACTGACCATGACATGAAATGTGAAAAGAGCCACAGTCAACATAAACAATATTTATTTCATTTTCTATCTATATGTGTATCCATACTGGCCTAACCTAGCATAAATCCTAATAATGAATGCCTGTTAAATGTCCCTCTCCAATCATCAAAGAACGCTTGGGGCTGTCTTTAGAGGAAATTAAAACTTGAGATGAACATCAGCAAAATAATGGAGTGATTCACTATAGTAAAATGTCAAATATAGCCTCAGAATCAATATAACAAATCATGAGGAAAAGAGCAAAAAGCAAAAATACAACAAACAAAAAATAAAATAAAATAAAGTAAAATAAAATAAATAAAGGGTAACTTGCTGAAAATTTCATCCTATCATGACTCTTGCATTTCATCCATGGGTATCTGCTTTTGTTGGGATCCAAGAGCAGGAAGTATATTGCTTAATTAGAACAGTTTTTGAGCTGGGAGCAGAGATTCATTCCATAAATAATCCATGCCTACTTTGTGTCATACTCTGTGCTAGGTACTGAATAGAGACCAGTGTGTTTCAACCAGGAGCAATTTTGCCTCTCGGGCTGTTCAACAATATCTAAAGGCATTTTTTTCTTGTGGTTAACTGGGAACAATGAGGCTGGTGGGATACTACTGGCATCCAATGAGTGGGGCATGGAATCCTACTAAATATCCTACCATGCATGGGGCAAGCCTACAGGGCAAAGACTTATTTGGCCCAAAATGTCAGTAATGCCAAGGTTGAGAAAACAGTGTAAATTAAAGAGCAAGCAGATATGTTCTTTGCCTTTAAATAAACAGATCTTAAATGAACATACAAATAGCACTATCAAAAGTGCTTTGACAAAAAGAACAAGAATTAGCAGAACAGATGGATAGCACTAGAACTAGTTGTTCATTGGATCAATAATAAAGAACAGGGTCCAACTCAAATTTTTGTTGAATTAATAAACCCCTTCTTCACCCGCTAATTTTAATAACAAGTAATATAAAGATCTCTTTTTAACTCTTTTTAATATTACCATATGTGAAAATGGCACACTTGGAATGTTCTTTGAACTTTCTGTCAACTCTGGCTATGGCTTCAATGCTTCCTAGACTTGCTATCCATGAACCCTCTACAGCACAAATGGGGCTTCAGCTATATAATCTGATCTTGGTGTCATGGTCCGTGGCTGGGAGGGGGTAGGAAAGATTTTTTCTTATGACATTAAAATGAAATATATGATTGTATAGAAGCACTAGGAGAGAAGGCAGTTAATTATATATGGTACATGTTAGTGTTTGAATGAGGACCTTTGTCATCTGTAGAGGACCCTGTCGGCATCCTCTCATTCTGGTTGGAGGACCACCACTCTCTTTGAGAGAAACTGCTTCCTCACTGTGGACCAGAATTTTCTGGCCTTGGGGAAAGACACAGCCAAGAGTACTCAAGCCTGGACATTGGTTGGACATTTTTAAAAAGAGTCATTTTAATTCCATTCTGATTGTTAACAGGAAAACATAGGTGTCTAGATTTGCTGGCAATTGTCTTACCACAAAGAAAGGAGTGCCTTCCTCAAAATAGAGCCAATCCAGAGGGAATCAAAGGAGGGCAGTGTACCAATGATATCATTTGAGCTCCAGAATCCATCACTGCTTAATGCCAGCTAACCTGGATGCATGTGTCAATTTGGTTTAAATCACAATATAACTAAGTAAAATTAAAGCCATGTGCGGTCCTGTGCTGAACTCCAATCAAACTCACAGATAAAAAGGGCATGGTCCTGCCATTTAGAATTTCACATTTATTAGAGGAAACAATTTTATTTGTGAGCATCTACCATGTTCTAGTCACTATACCTAGATAATGCATACAGACAATTATCTTTATTGTATTAGATCTTATGATTGGTAACTTCTCCAAACCACAGAATAATTAAGTGATCATCCAGATTTTCAACCCAACTCTTTCTTATTCTAAAGCTCCTACACTTTGTTCCATATCATATTGCCTCTCTGGAGTTATACAAAAAATTTTAACAGTAATAAGATTCAAAGAAATTTCTATTAGTGTGCAGAAGAAGGAAAAATATAACTGTGAATGTGTTTCACAAACCAAATTCTAAAGGTTTATAGGGTGTGGAAAGGAGAAAAAATGAAGAGGGGCTTTAAAAAAATTTTTTAAGATTTTATTTATTTGAGGGGTGGCTGGGTGCTCAGTCGGTTAAGCATCAAGTCATGATCCTTGCCTTCAGCTCAAGTCATGATCCCAGGGTCCTGGGATCAAGCCCCATATTGGGCTCCCTGCTCAGTGGAGAGCCTGCTTCTCCCTCTCCCTCTGCTGCTCCTACTACTTATGCACACATGCATTCTCCATTTCTCTGTCAAATAAATAAATAAAATCTTAAAAATATATATTTTATTTGGGAAAGAAAGAGCAGGGGGAGGGGCAGAGGAGATAGAGAGAAAGAGAATCTCAAGTAGACTCCCTGCTGAGTGAGGAGCCTTGAGCAAGCAGCTAGGAGGAGAGGCAGAGGGAGAGGGTGAGGGAGAAGCAGACTCTCCACTAAGCAGGGAGCCCAGTGTGGGGCTTGATCCCAGGACCTGAGATCATGACCTGAGCTGAAGGCAGGCACTTAGCCGACTGAGCCAACCAGGCACCCTAGAAGAGGGCATTTTGAAGAAACTAATATTTACTGATTCTTTGAGTCAAGCCCTGTTCTAAGTGTTTTACCATATTAACCAATTTACACTCACAGTAACCTTATCAAGTGGTTGCTATTTTTTAATATTTTTAAAATATATACATGAGAGAGCATGAGCCGGAGTTGGGCAGAGGGAAAGGAAGAAAGAGAATCTTAAGGAGACTCCATGCAGAGCACAAATCCAACATGGGACTTGATCTCACGACCCTGAGATCATGACATGAGCTGAAATCAAATCAGTTGCTTAACTGAATGAGCCACCCAGGTGCCCCCAAGTGGTTGCTATTATCATTCCCATTTTTAAAGATAACCTGGGGCATGGAGAGCTGAACCAGTCTGCCCAAACAACCAGACTGGGATTTGAACCCAAGTATTCTAGCTCCAGAGCATACATCTTCTATGCTATATTGCCTTCCATATGGCTATAAACAAGTTACAGGAAGTGTAGGTACATTGATGACAAGAAATAAATACAAATCATGATTTAGATATCAGTTCAGTATTTGTTTATATCCAAATAAAACTCATTTTTAAATTATTTACAGATGACTTATAGATTTATTTTGCAAAATGCTTCATTTTGGATCTCCAATTCTATACACAATAGATGAGACTTTTTGACACAACAAGGACAGTTATAAGACTTAATATGTTACAGCTGAAGATTAAACTTTAGCTTAGCAGAGAATATAAAGCAATTCTGACAACTCATTTTTTGGCCTTGCAGCATAACTTAATTCAATATATTCATTCAACAACTATTTTGTGTTCCTATCTTTACCAAACATAGAGCCTAGAAAGCTAGTTACAGTCATATCAAATAAAAACCTAAGATGAGGTTATTTTAGGAAATGATATAATTTATGTCTATGTGTGCACACGTATGTCTGCCACAAATAAACATATTCATATATTCACAGAAACACAGACAGAGGTAATTCCCTTTATCCTTCTACATACAGTGGGTTACATCTGAAAAAGAAGAAATAAATCCTAGTAATTTCAGTTGAATCTGCTTTTGCCTAAAAACATGACATAGAAATGGTTATATTCCATATCAAAGCCCTATAGAAAAATTTCATATAAAAATTACAGCACATATCACATATAATCAACACTGCTATTTCTGTAATATAAAGCCTTTTTAAATGGACAAAATCACACAATTTAATATAATCATGCTAAATGGAATTTATTGAGAGAAAGTATTATGTGCTATGAATATATGTATGTATCACTAACTATTTTTGGTCAAGTGGCTCTAACTCTCTATTGCCTCAGTGTTTTTATCTATAAAATGAGAATTAAAATTTAAACTTGTTTAGGATTGTTGAGAATATTGAGTTAATCATGCTGCTGCCACATAATCAGGGCCCAATAAATAATAATTGTTTTTTTTCATTATTTAATATATATATAGTTTTAGCCCATGATAAAAAATGCGTATGACTCATAATCCTTGACATTGTTTCCCTAAATACATCAGAATGTTAAGAAGCACCTTTATAAAAATACTGAAATCTAAAAGGAATTCCCTGGAGATTCATTTTAGGTTGCCTTTGAAAAAGATCGAGGTTACTTGGGAAAATCTGGAAACATCTTGAGAACATTTTACTGGCTTTTTGTTGTCATTGCCTTCTTTTTCTTTTTATGTACCCCCTTGTAGTAAGCACCTACGCTGGACAGAGGCTCTGCTGTTTGTCCTCTGGCTGCCTTGGGCCAGAAACAGTATGATGTTCTCTTATCAACAAGATCTTCATCTCTCCATCCCTGAGCTAGGAACACTAACTCTGGGACCTGAACCTGATGCCTTAGCCCTTTTACCCCTCCCTAAGCCCTTCAACTGCTCCCTGTGATACAAAGAAAAACAATCTCATAAAATAATGATGTCTTCTCTTACTAATTATGCAAGAAATATAAGCAATTAGGATAAGAGATTACATCAAAACAGAATCTGTGTCTACCCTTGCAGTACTCTACTTGTCAGAACTTACATGCAGAAAATTGCTCAAGTACAAGAAGACATATGTGCACGTGTTACACATGCATGTGATGTTGTAGCACTGTTTTCATAGAGACAAACTGGAAATAACCTAAATATCAAGTGGATGCTTATTAAGTAAATTCTGTAAGAAATTTAAAATGGAATCCAATGCAGTCATTAAAAATAATGTTGCATATCTATATGTATTGATTAGAAAAGAGCCATGATATGTTCAAGAGAGGGTTCAAGTTAGAGAGAAGTATGTATTTTAGAACCAACTTAGAGAACAATCTACGCATATAAATACAAATGTTTATAGGCAGTTAGAGCAATATCTGGAAAAATAGTATTTTCCAAAGCATCAGAAGTGATTCTCTTTAAATATTAGAGTTCTAGGTAATCCCTACATCTTTTTACTTCTCTTACATTCTATTTTTACACTTAATTATGTACGTTGAGAATTTTTTTTTGAATCTGTAATTCTCAATTTACTTGGAAGTTAAAAAGGTATATGCAAGATATTTGTTGATATAGAAGTATAATAATGTGGGGTTTTTTCCCAAATATTAAAACTCTAAGAACATAAACTATGTATAGTAGGTACAACAAAGGCAAAGAAATTAATTGAACAGAATATTAAATTTAGAAATAGATCATAATGTACGAATTGATATTTTTTCCTTTTTTTTTGAGAATTTTTATTTAACAAATGTCTAACTACTTTTTTAAGGTGCAGGACTTTGTCATTTATTGTGCTAAACTCAAGTCAGATTGTATTGGTCTTGATCCAGAGAGAAAAAACAAACATCTGTGAGGTCATCATTCTGGCCTATAAATACGTAATACACTATGCTATCTAAATTGGACTTTGCATTAACATACTGAGAAAAGTAGGATCATCACTCTAGTGAAAGGAGGACCATGATGCTAAGAGAGGTCAAGTAACAGTCTCATTCACACAGCTAGTATAGTTAATAGACAAAGAAACAGGATTCAAACCCAAGTTCCATTCTCTTTCCAATATACCACAGAGGAAGGGAAGATATGAAACTTAATCACAACTCTGTTGTTTCCACCTCTAGATTTATTTACTTTGGTTATTCAATTATCTTAAAAGAATATGAAAGAATTTATATGGTTCCTTTTAGTGATTATACTTTATATTACATACAATAAGGATAGTAATCAGCTTTTATTGAATGAGGTTCTTATCAGAGGATTGACATGGATCTAATTGTTACAACCAGCCTGTGAGTTAGATGCAATCAATAATTCTAAGAGTCACATAATGACATAGAGTGTCCAGAGTGCTTACATAACTTGCACAAGTTCACAGAAAAAGTAATGGTGGAGCAAAGGATTCTATCCCAGGCCATCTGACTCCAAAACCTACACTCATAGCCACAACTCTGTGCCCACTTTATACAACCAGGTAAGTACTGATTCTTTCATAGTGGCCATCTTTGGAAGCCAGGTGTTTATCTCATTAAGCTGCCATTGTTCAATATCAGTTTGGGCATTTTTTTAGAGGCACAATGTCAGAAACTTTTTTGGGGACTAATAATTTTGAGTACTTTTTTCCTTCTTCCCCTTCCCTTTTTAACACAGCTTATTTTTACACACCAAACTTTTCCCTCTAACCTATTAGACAAGAGTGAAAGAACCATTGAGTTAATCTGCTATTGCAGCCTGAAGTCAGTTCATTTGCACACTGCCTGCTGGCCTATTGAGTCATAATGTGATGACCTGGGAAGACTGAATGTCACAAGTTGAAGACTATCTATGTCCAAGCTGAAAATACCAACTTACAGATGAAAGTATAATCTTCTGCTTACACTTCAAAATAAGGCAGTGATTGTTCCTCTAAATACTGTACAGTTAGAGGCCATGAACAGCCATTAATAAGTAATATTCGTGTATTTCCTCTGTATATTGAAATTTCATACCAAGAGGCAACACTTTACTCATTCAAATGAATTTACCTCTGATCCAGACTTAAACTAATAAGTATTTAGATTGTGGATCTCAGGATAAATGTAAAGAAGATTTTGGTGCATATATTACCAGAATTCTGTGTAAATATATTCTACATATTAAAATTATAAAAAGGAACAAAATAAAAAAATAATTTCTGAATAAGGAAATTTGCATATACTTCAAACCAATCACCAAATCATATTTGATGTTCTCAAATAATAGGAATACTGATGATCTAGACAATTTCATAACCACAAAAGGACACACGCCCAGAAAACTCTATTAGAGAAAAGCATTCCCAAGTGCTTTTTGCTTTAGTATTAATCAAGGAAGTACTCATGGTGTCCTGGTGTGCCCACCTGCCTCAAATCCTGGACTGGCTTCTTTAGGGGAAGTTGAAGAAGTATGAGCAATTTCTGACACACAGTAGGAGGCCATGGGATTCAGATCGCCAGAAGCTTACCTAGAGATGCAAAATTAAAATGAATGAAGCAATTATAGAGCTGTAGAAAAAGTGTGTAATTAACCTTAGTACTCCTTCTCTCAGTTTGAGTTATTACCCAAATGGTTAGTCGGATTGAGCTAATGTTACTTTTAGACAGAAATGTTGAATATATTAATCCTATAGCATGATTAAAAACTTGATTTTTTTTCTTAAAGGCATCAGAAATCATTTTTTAATGATGTCTTGAAAAGGGAACCTAAAGGAATTAGCCTAACTCCCGACCTTCTAATGAACTAACCAGTATGAAGTTTATTAAATTAGAGAAAAAAAAAGTCAAATGGCTTCACTTACCATCTGCCTTATATGTAAGACTTATTTATTTCAGCTATATGATAGATAATGGATTGATAAATAATAGATAGACCAAATACATATACAGAGACAGAAAGAGGGGGAGAGAGGGAGAGAGTCTCCCGACTATGTCTCTGTCTCTCTTGCTCTCTGTCTCTCTCCATCTCTCTCCCTATACAGTTGTATTCTTTTTTTTTTTTTTTAAGATTTTATTTATTTATTCATAGAGACACACAGAGAGAGAGGCAGAGACACAGGCAGAGGGAGAAGCAGGCTCCATGCAGGGAGCCCAACGCGGGACTCGATCCAGGGTCTCCAGGATCACGCCCCGGGGCTGCAAGTGGCGTTAAACCGCTGCGCCACCAGGGGAGCCCTACAGTTGTATTCTTGAATAGAGAGTTACATCTTATTTATCTTTGTAGTCTATTATGATATATACCTTTGATTAATTGAATTAAATCGAATTTGTTTTGACCGTTCATTTTTCACTCACTCCATTGAGCTTCACTCTTTCTTCAGCCCCACAGGTGCCTAGCAAAGTGCCCCTCATGTTTCCTATCCTACACAGGACAGTGGGGGTTAGGAGAGGATAAAACGATCTGTCCCAAGAAGCACACAATCTGGTCTAATTGATGTGACCTGGGCAAACAGGTCTGGGACTGGGACTGGCCAGAGAAACACGGGAATCAATGTGCCAGGACTGAGGCAACATGCAAAGAGGAGAATATCTGGCACTAAGAAACAAGGGTTCTAGCCCTAGCTCTGCCACCATGTAGCTGCAGGCCAACTTTGGGTTAGTGGTCATTTTTCTCTAGACCTCACTTGCCATCTCTGGAAAACAGAACAGGCCAGTTAGCCCTAAATTGGGCCATCATTTGAGTCATATTTGCTTCATATGTATATTAAGCTAGCAATAAGAGCTCTCTACTGGACAAGATGCTTAACTACAAGCAACACAAATCAATACTTGATTCAAATTAAAGAAAGAAATTTAAGTAAAGGCTATTGGGCACCTTATAGAATTACCAAGAGGACCTGGATAAGAAAAAGAGCAAATAAAGAAAAAGCCATGACACATAAACTATAGCTCAAACAATGCCGCAGAATCAGCTGCTACCACTGATCCCAGGAATCTACAGCACGTGCCCCTGCATGGCTTTCAGTGAACGGACAGTGCTGCCTGTTCTGAGGGTGCTGTAGGGTCACTGCTGCTCTTGTTGCCAAAATAACTTCTTCACTAGCCCAGCTTCCTAGAAGAGGCTTCAGAACCAGGCTTGGGTGGGTAGCCACAGTTCAGTTGTAAATCAAGATAAAGAAGTTACTGAATGGGAATTATACACTTCCCTTCCCACCTAACCCCAAACTTAAAAATAGGGAGATTCTCAGGGCACCTGGCTGCCTCAGCCAGTCAGGCATCTGACTCTTGGTTTTGGCTCAGGTCATGATCTGACAGTTATGGGATTGAGCCTTGCATAGGGCTCTGTGCTCAGTGAAGTCTGCTTCAGATTCTTATTCCCTCTCTCTCTGCCCCTCCCCACTCATGCTCACTCTCTCTTTCTCTCTCTTTCTCAAATAAATAATTTTTTTTTTAATTAGGGAGGGGGTTCTTCAAACACGAAAGAGGGTTTATATGTCAGGTACACAAAAATTGAGCCTTTTTCAAACATGAAGAACCATGCTTAGAATCTTACACTAATGGACAGAAAGGACATTATCCAGATATGGTGAAGCATTTGAGCCAAATTTAAATGATGGTTCAGTACAAAAAGCATATCTTCAACACACTCCAGTGTGATCCTTCCTTTCCTCCTTCAGAACACTGTTCATAATTTTCCCATGAGTACATATCATATTTTAATGTGGTTAGTGATGAGATTTGCCCTTCCCCAACAAGACTATGTTGATATGTGCCTTAGTTTTTCTTTGTATTCTTGGCATAGTTTAGGTAGGGACAAAATAAATACTTTCCTTTGTGTGGTTTTGTTTGTGGCAGTTCACAGAAAACAAAAACATGCTTGAAGGACGTATGCTAGTCAAAGTTTAATATTGCTAATGCATGAAGAATTCATGTAATTAGTAAGAAAATTATCAATGCTTTAATAAATACTATAGCAAATGGCAAACAGACAATTCAACAGAAAGACAATATAGCTAGATAACAAAAAAAATAGGAAAATTCCAATCCCAGAAACAGAAACCAATATGCAATACTATTTTTATTTATCTAATTTGCAAGGATTTTTCCAGACCATGATATAATATGTAGCATATATAAAACACTGTACTGTGTTGATTAGGATTCAGCAAAATGGGCAGATTCATTATAGAGGAGTATAAATTCATAACATTTAAAACAAGATATATATTGCAAGGCTTAAAATTTTGATACCCACTGACTCAGCAATAACTATTCCAATTATCTATACAAAATAAAATATAGGGGAAAAAAAACCAAAAATGTTCACGAGAGCACCATTTATTACAGTAAAACATTAGGGTATAAACATAAATTTCCACAAGTTTAGGAACGGTCAGGTATATGATGAAATATTTACCTTAAGAGTGTATTATGCCACCACTGAAAATGATATTTATGAAATATTTATACCGACAGGGGAAAATGTTGCCATATGTATCTTGTACAGACAGGCATTGTAACTAATCACACCCCATTGTAATTGTTTCCTTACATGTCTGGTCTCCCATGAAATCTTCATCTCTTCAAAGTCCAGTATCTTGTCTTATTTATTTATTTATCTTTTTATCACTGGTAACTAGCTCACTGTTACCTGATTTGAGCTCAATATATTGTTGAAGAATGAAATGAGTGAATGAATAGGTTGACAAATAAATATGTGTATGGCTTTAGAAAGTTGTTTCCCTGCGTGATATCTGTCTGTTATTTTATGTATTTCATGACATAGAACAGCACAACAGAAGATGATTAATCAATATTATGCAAAACCTGTGCTCTAAATCCCTTTTGAAATTCAATGCTTCATCTAGGCAAAATGCATCTTACTTTGTCTTTTATTTTGTTCAGCAGGCATAAAGCTAAATACAATGGGTTCTTGATAAAACACAATACTGACTGGGTTTTCAAAAGCCCTCTATAATATAAATGAGCAGATAATTTTTAAAGTCCTTGAACAATATGATTAAAGTCACACACACACACACACACACACACACACGCACGCAGAGGACCCGTCAGGCTATCAGCACCTGGCTCAGTCTTCCAGGCCTAAATATTGCCTGCAGAGGATGCCAGGGAGTGAAGAAACTGCCAAGCTCATAACTGGGTATTGACAGTCTCATAACTTTCAAATTTAAAGGAATGTTGAACAGTACCCACTGGAATTATATTTAGGTGTGTTGTACCACTAGTTTAATCTTCAGATCAGGCCAAGTATAAGGGGACCAGCAAACAAAATTAGTTGCCAGGCAAGGACATGAGCCTCCAAGAACATAATGATTGGGACATGTACCCTGGATCAGGGCATTTTCATAGGAAAATTAATTTTCCTCAGACTCTCAAAAACAACTAAAATGTTCTGACCCCATAGGTAGCATTGGGATTTAGCTGCACATCATATCAATTATTCATTAAATATTTTATGCATAAAGATTTTGTTCCAAGGTTATTCATAGGCATAAATAGGACAATTTCACAGAAGGAAAAACATAAGGCAATGTCACATATCTACTCATTCTATTGCCATATATCTTATGTCAGATATATGATCCCTAAAAGGTGACTCAATGTATATTTTCACCTGAGTTAACAAACTAAATGGAAGCAGCGATGAGGATGAGGCAGAGATGAAAAATTGAGCCCTGTGAGTTAAAGTTTGAGAGTCACAGACATCAGAGTTCAGCTCCTTGTATCACACTTATTAGCTGAGTGTCCTCAGTTACTCAGCCCCTCTTGCTGTGGTTCCCTCACCTGTAAATGGGAATAACAATTTAATAATAATAATAATAATAATAATAATGATAATAATAATAATAAAATAATACCTACTTCATAGATACACTGTGAGAATAAATGAGCCCACAAAACACTTGGCACAGTTCATGGGTCACAAGAAATACTAAATAACTCTACTTAGTTGGCTAAAATTTCAAGAGTTCATGTGACTCAGTTGATTAAGTCAATAGCACCTGACCACGATGAAAGTCTTCCCAATCTGAAAAGAGCCCAAAATTTTAAATACATTTCAGTAAGAGATCAGGAAGTTTTTCTTAACACATATAACCTACAGGTTAAAGTTTAAGAAAGATAAAGCCTAAGAGTCTCAGGACTATCCGTAAAATGTTAATAAACATGGAAACATCTCAATATTAGTAAAAGAGCAATTTCCTTTTTCAGGCTCATCAGGTCTCCTTACAAACGTGGTAAGAGCGGAGGGGAAAGGCAGTAGCTCAGCTGCAGAAGTTCAAGTGATCCCTGCAATGGTTTTCAGTCCCTTGACCACATGTCCACATAGGTTATGCCCAAGAAGAAAGAAGAAATAGAACCTATCTGTAGGATACCTTTATGAGAGGAGAATAAGATCCTAAATAACATGATTCAGCAAAGAAATGGTAAATGCTTTCTGTACAGTATTTATTTTACCCAGAATCCTGTGGCTAACTAAGCATTCTAACTAGAATCACAAATATTGCAATAATAAATCTGAGGAAACATGATTTTGTTAAAAACACAGTTTACACTTTTTGCTAACAAAAGACATATCAAAAGTTTTTAGTGACTTTAAAAAGAACTAATTAAACAAGCCTTCCTGGTGTTCAGCTCCAATTTCTCTAAGCATAACATTTTAAAAGGTATTGTAGTTGCAAACGCTGGTTTCTTCAAACATTTGGTATCCCCTTTATTTTTTTTTCTTTATGCCATAGTTTTTTTTAAGGACACATAGAAGAGAAGAGATGAGTAAGTTGATATTTAATATAATGGCACTTTGTCATATCTTCTCCTTGGCTAAAAATTGCTAAGATCAATGCCACAACAAGAAAGTGAAAATTTTATTAACATTATATTTGAAACTTACGAATAGATGGATGGAAGGGACCACACAGAATAGAGACTAACAGTTTCTTAACCTCTCTACTTCATTTTCTTTGTTTGTAAAATAGGAGTAAAGTCACACAAATTTATACATCGGAGGCCATTCTGGACCTTATACATAAATTGTTATTAACCTAACTACCTTATAAGGAAGGTAATAGACCATCCTCATTTTATGGATGAGTCAACTGGGATACAAAAAGGTATGTCATGCCTAGTAATTGGCAGAGCAAGCATTCAAATCCAGGATTCTTAAACTTGCATTCACAGTCATAATGCAATGTTGGAGCATAAAGGAAGGAAGCATTAAAATAAAATGGGGTACATATAGGTACACACACATTTCATGAAGATCAAAAAATTTTAAACATCTTTCAAATTAGACATTTAAAATTCCTTCATTTTCCAATCTAATAGAAACTCCCAATGGAAATCAACATTGTATTTTATAACTCTGTGATAATCTCTTGGGTTTTCAAAGAATCTGAGATGGAAATGAGTACTGACATAAGGATTTGTGACCAGATCAATGTGTAATTATGTTTTAGGTATAAAATTCTTCTGGGGAAAACTGCATTTAAGTCCTCCTAAGAGACTCCATTCAAGTATATGGAAGATTGGTGATAAGCCACATTAGGAAGAGAAAAGCATCACTGATGAGACGCAGCATGCTATAGAAGCATCTTTCCGAAGAATGCCCTGCCTCAGCAACAGGGCAAGAAGCCTATGATCAAGAGGAGAACCAGATCATTTCTTTCTCCTTTGCTGGTGGTTGAATCAGTTGAGTTTGTAAGAAGCATCAATCTCTCTGAAGAATGTTTATGTATTATTTTTTGTTCAAGATAAGAAAAGCTGGTATACTGAAATTGATCTTTCCAACACAATCCATTCAATCACTATCTTCTACTCTTTAAAGGACAGCTGTTCAAAAACATACATAAGGATAAGTTTAGTTTTCAATTAGAAGGGTAAAACAACACAGGAATTAAGAGAAGATGGGATGATGATGAAGGAGGAGGAGATGCAGGAGAAGAAGACGATGACCAGCTGCCTCAGGAGCCCCCACCACACTGCACAGGCTCACCATTCACTGAAATAGTGCCATGTAGAATTAATTGTGCAATATCATGGCCCTAGTGTCAGTTACTGTTCTAATCACTTTTTATATGTTACCTGATTTAATCCTTAAGTAACTATAAATAAGTGACTACTGTTCATAAATTTTAAAAAGGTATAGTCCTACCTTGCAGTTAGCAGTGACCCCATAATTCAAAGCAAGACTTTCTGCTCCTAAAACCTACTTACATCCACCACATTCTGCTATCTCTCTAGGAAGAAAATGAGGAAATCGGGATCAAAATATTGGTAATCATACTTAATGCAGTCCAAGATGAATTAATTGCCTTCAGTCTATTTTTCCAACTGATTATGATTAAAAACTACAGACAGAATTTAAAAATTAACTATCTGATGAATGGAATTGTTGAATCACTATATTGTACACTGTAAACTAATAACACTGTATGTTAACTGAAATTAAAATTAACACTTCCAAAAATTCACTATCTGAGGACAATGAAAAATAAATAATAGGATAAGTGGGAGGATAAAAGTCAAAATGTGAGGATGGACCAAAAAGGAGGATGATTCTCCATATTTGTTTCCCTCCTTTGTCTATCAGTTTGAACAGAATGAAGCCCCAGTAATGGAACAGTGTGGTAGTTGCACAGAGCAAAATATCAGAGAGAAGCTCCTAGCTTCTAGCCAAAGAACCAGAAAAGAACCCCTGTGAGCTGAAGTGTGTGGAGAGAAGCCTCATTATGTTTCTCTTTTGTCCCCTTTCTGTGTCCTATGTGCAGTCCCAGTCATCAAACTTCACTCCTGCAGCATCAGTATGGGAATCTAAAATCCCAAAAGAAAGAAAGAGAAAATGTTTGTCCAGAGGAACTCAGAAAATGGGCCCTGAGTATAAAAAGTGTGAATGAAATCTGTTACTTTTTAACTTTCTTCTGTTGCCAAGTTTCCCTCAGGACTACCACAGTGATGAGGATCTGTATGACAGAATAGGAGGCAAACACTTTAGGAAAACTCTCACTTTTCTGACCAGTAAGACTGGGAAAAGAGATGCCATGTATGCTGGTAGGTGGCAAAGAAGTTCTGAAAAGGAGGAGGCTGGAGAGCAGTTTGCTTAATTCTGTGCATGCACCAACACAAGTTCCAGTCTCTCATCTCCAATCAGGCTGTGCATGGAATTGACACAAAGAAACACAGAAAAGGCTCTGAGAATTAAACATCTATATATATCAACACTCAATTCCTGAACTTAGACCCCTGAGGAACACACACAGAGCAGACCTGAAACAGCTTAAAAAGGGATATAAAAACTAAACTGATATTGAGTGTAGCTAGAACTTTCTATTGGGATCTAACTTTAATGACTGACAGCCAAAACAAACAAAAAACATTTTTCAGAGAGTTCAGAACGCAACAGACAAAATATCTAGGATACAATTCAGAATAAATTGGTATACAAAAAGCCAGGAAAAGGTGACAAATTAAAATAGATAATGAACAGGTGCCAACCCTTAAGTAATCTAGATGAAACATTAAATCAGCTATTCTAAGTATAGTCTACATGATAAAAATAAACAGTCTAGAAATTAATTAGAAAGACAGAAGTCCTCACTAGAGGAATAAAGGCCATAAAAAGAAACAAACAGAACTGAAAGTAAAATATCTGAAAATGTAAAAATCCACTGAATGAGATCAATAGAATAATGAAGAGGTCAGAAAAAGGAATCAGTGTGCTTGAAGATAGAACAATGGAAATAATCCAATCTAAAAATCAATGAGAAGAAATATTTATATAAAATGAGAACACAACCTCAGGAACCTGTGAGAAATATCAAAAGGTCTAATATTCATTATCACTGCAGTTCCCCCAAAAGATTGATACAAATAAAATAAATATGCAGTTGCATTAATGATGGCTGAAAACTTCCCAAATTTAGTGAAAATTATAAAGGAATAGGTTTGTAAAAGTCAGCAAATGACAAAAAGGATAGACTCAAAGAAAACATGATAAAATGCATCATAATTAAGCTGCTGAAAATAGGGATCCCCAGGTGGCACAGCGGTTTAGAGCCTGCCTTTGACCCAGGGCGCGATCCTGGAGACCCAGGATCGAATCCCACGTTGGGCTCCCGGTGCATGGAGCCTGTTTCTCCCTCTGCCTATGTCTCTGCCTCTCTCTCTCTCTCTCTGTGTGACTATCATAAATAATAATAATTTAAAAAGCTGCTGAAAATAAATGATTTTTCTCTATATATGTATGCATATATTGAAAATAATGCATTACATTATAGGAACAATGATTCAAATGTGTGTGGATGTCTCATCAGAAACCATAGAGGCCAGTAGACAGTGGAACAATACCTTTAAAGTAAAAAAGGAAAAGGACTTTCAACCTAAAATGCTGTTCAATAAAAATATCTTTTGTGGAATAAAGACAAAAAAAAAAATTCCAAAGGAAGGGAAACTAAGAAAATATGTTGCTATAAAACTTATTCCAAATAAAATGCTAGAGAGAGTTCTTCAGGCAAAAAGGAAATGACAGCACAGGGAAACTTGAAATTTCAAGAATGAAGGAAGAACAAAAGAAATGGTAAAGATGTGAGCAATTGCACGATGATTGTTTTCCCTTTTTGATTTCTTTAAAATATGAATGACTACCAAACTATTATTCTTCTATATTTTGTCTGGTAGGTAGTTCAAAGAACATAGATGCCTTACAAATGACAAATATAATATTAAAAAAGGAAATTAAAAGCATATATTATAAGGCTTCTATATCTTTATTAAGGTGACAAAATATTAACTCTAAGTAGATGGTGCAGAGTAAGATAGGTATACTTTAGTCCCTAGAAAACTTCAAAAAATAATACCATGAGATCGAGCCAAAAATTCAATCAAGAAATTGGAAAGAAATATTAAAATATTAAAATAATCCAAAAAAAAAACATGAAAAATGGAGACAGAGAAACAAAATCATAGGGACAAACAGAAAGAAATGAAATAGCTGGCAAAATTCCAATCAGATTGTATGATTTATTGCTTTAAATACCAATAACAAAGCAATGGAAAGAGATGCTATGCAAATGCTAATCAAAAGTAAACTGTAGTGACTATATTAATATCAGACAAACTAGATTCCATTACAAGGAAAATTGCCAGAGACATTTCTGAGATTTTTTAAAAGGTCTATTTATGGGGCTGCCTGGGTGGGCTGTTAGTGCCAGTTAGGTGTCTGACCCTTGATTTCAGCTCAGATCATGATCTCAAGATCATGAGATCAAACCTTGCATTGGGTGTGGAGCTTGCTTAATATTCTCTCTTTCTCTCTCTGTGCTCTCTCCCCACACCCCTTGCTTGGTCTATTTATTTAGCAAGAAATAAAATTCAAAATGCATATGAAATGGATAAAGAAGACATGGAATAGAATATTTTTCAGCCATAATAAAGAATGAAACCTTGCTATTTACAACAATATGGATGGATCTAGAGCATATTAATGCTAAGTGAAGTCAGTCGAAGAAAGACAAATACCCTATGATTTCTCACATTTGTAGAATTTAAGAAACAAAACAAAACAAACAAAGAGATAAACTAAATACAGACTCTTAACTATGGAGAACAAACTGAGGGTTTCCAGAGTGGAGGTGGGTAGAGGGAATGGGTGAAACAGGTGACAGGGATTAAGAGTATGCTGATCACAATGAGCATTGAGTCAATGTATGGAATTGTTGAGTCACTATATGTATACATGAAACTAATATAATACTATATGTTAAGTATACTGGAATTTAAAAAACAAAAACAAAAAGACTTGGGCTTCTAAATATATGAAACAGAATCTTTAATAGAATTGAAAGGAGAAATAGACAAGTTTATTTGTTCTGTGAAAGACACTGTTATAAGAATGGAAAGATAATGCACAGACTGGGAGAAAATAATTGCAAATTATATATTTGACAAAGTATTAGGATCCAGAATATATAAAGAATTCTCTAAACTCAATAATAAAAGACAAACAATCCAATGTAAAAAGCAGTCAAAAGATTTGAACATAAAACTTCACCAAAGAAGATATTTAGATAGTTTGGGAAGTTGTATAATGTTCCCTCAAAGATATCTACAGTCTCATCCCCAGAATCTATGAATATATTACCATATGTATGGCAAAAGGGACTTGGAAAATGTGATTATATAAAAGATCTTTAAATGAAGAGATTATTTTGGATCATGATGGTTCCTATAAAAGGGAGGATCAAAGTCAGAGATGGATGATATAAGTATGAAAGTGGAGGCTATCAAGGGGAGACTTAAGCTGCTGGCTTTAAAGACAGAATAAAGTGTCACAAGTCAAGGAATACAAGCAGGCTACAGAAACTGGAAAAGGCAAGGAAATAGATATTCCCATAGAATTCCAGAAGGAACACAGATTTCCCAACACCTTGATTTTAGTCCAGTAAAATTGATTTCAAACTTCTAACCTCCAAAACTGAGATAATGAATACATGTTTTTTTTTATTTTTTATTTTTTTAAGATTTTATTTATTTGAGAGAGAGCATGAGCCGGTGGGGTGGGGATGCAGTGCAGAGGGAGAAGCAGACCCTCCACTGAACAGGGAGCCTAACATGAGAATCCATTCTAGGGCCCTGGGATCATGACCTGAGCTAAGGGCAGACATTTAACCCACTGAGACACCCAGGTGCCCCATAATCTGTGTTGTTTTACAACAGCATATTGTTGTAAATAGCATCCACTAAAATTGTGGTACTTTGTTACAGTAACAATATACAGAAACTAATACAAATAGTATATACTAAAATGAAAAATCATCAATATCATTTCCATCTGGAATATGTAAATTCAAATCACAATGAAATATCATCACACAGGTACTAGAATGAAAAAAATAAAACAACAGCTAACCCAAGTGCTGATGAAGAACTGAGCAACTAGAATACTCCTACATTGCTAATAGGACTGTAATATCGTACAGCCACTTTGGAAAACAGTTTGGCAATTTCTTCTAAAATAAAACTTATACCCACCATATGACCCAGCATTTCCGTGCTGAGGTATTTACCCAAGAGTATTAACAACTTATGTTCACACAAAAACTGAAAGCAAATGTTTATGGCATCTTTATTCATCATCTTTATAGCATCTTAAATTGCCTGAAACTGGAAGCAACCAAAATGTTTCTCAACTGGTTACTAGATTTAAAAAAATCATAATACATCCAGAAGTAGAACACTACTCAGCAATAAAAGGAGTGCATTATTATTTTTTAAAAGATTTTATTTATTTATTTCATGAGAGATGCAGAGACACAGGGAGAGGGAGGAGAAGCAGGCTCCATGCAGAGAGCCTGATGTGGGACCGGATCCGAGGACTCCAGGATCACGTCCTGAGCCAAAGGCAGACGCCTAACCACTGAGCCACCCAGGCGTCCCTCCCTCTCTGCTTTAAATCACTCTTAAAGCAAATCTCACTGTAGCTTCCACGGACTGTACTAAAAAAATTCCATACCCCTAAAAGCAATGAGCTACTTAGATTTTATAGAAGAGAGCTCATAAGGGAGAAAAGGAGATATTTGCTGTATAGTGTCTTAAATATTCATTTTTTTGTGTCCTCTCTCAAATTTCCCTGGACTCAAACTTGAATCATTCCTTCTTTACCTATCCCTATTAGCCCCCTGAAACAGCCCTAAACCAGCTTCTGAGCTGTGGAATCTTCCTCTAGAGTTTCTTAATTACTCCCTGTGTTCTTAGCCAATGCAGTTTGAGATTTGCCGGTTAGAACACTTGTGTGTAAATCCGTAGTGAAATTCCTATAGACCGGCAAAACCAGCAATCAGATTAGAGTATTTTGAGTAATGGGAACAAAAGGAATTAAAGGCAAGAACTAAAAATGATTTTAGGAAACAGCATTGAATAAACAAAACTTTATTCATAAAACCACTATAGAATTTAATCTAGAGCCTACAAAAGTGGTAAATTGTACAATATTAGTTAAGTGATGATTGATTCCAAAGAAGAAAGAATTGAGGTATTTGTTTCACTTTTTCTTTTTTAACCACTACATTAATCAATCTATTGATTGATTAAATGTCTACGGGATACTCAGCATAGTCTTGTATTATGAACAATCACTGCCACTCCCCACTCCAACTTACACACCCACACACATCAGTATATCAGTGTGTGAATCAGTCACCTAATAATATAACAGGAATGATTAAATCACTACTAGTTTGTGACAGAACTTTCTATCACTGGTTGGCCAAGAACCAATTTCCTTTTGGAGAAAAATGAAATTATTTGCTTCCAGATGGAACAGAGATATGCACCCAAAAGTTGGTCTTCTCTCTTTATATTGCCCACAGTCTTGAAAATAACTACTTATACAATTTATGCTACAGATTAGAAGGAACAACAGTTTCCATTCACTCCAAATAATGAATATCAGAATTTAATGCTTTCAGACTTAGATTTAGGAAATATTCATTATAATGAAAAAAAGGGGGGAAAACCTTGAAACCCAATAGTCAGCAAATGAGCCTGAAATAATAGTTATCTTGCATTGAAATTAATGTAATACAATAATTTAAGCCACTTATTCAGAGATTTTTGATTGAGTATCAATTATGTACGATGCACCATGTAGCAGGTAAGTTAATAGAGGATATAATTGGGCACCTAACATTACTGGAATAATGTAGGGATTAGCCAAACCACAGCCTGCTTTTTCAAAGTTTATTGAAATGCAGCCACACCCATTTGTTTGTGTATTGTCTATGGCTGTTTTTGTTTCCCAGAGGCAGAACTGAGTCAATGTGACTGAGACCATAAGCTCATAAAGCCAAAATATGTCCTCTCTAGCCCTTGAAAGAGAATGCCACTGATCTCTGGAATAAAAAAATTCCAGTGTATGTTGTCTGTGTGCTTGTTTAGAATATATTTTAGAAGTAGAGCCGAAAGGATTCGATGAAGAATTGGATGAAGAAAAGGAAGGAAGGACACCGCCACCTTCAGCCCAGGGTGTGATCCTGGAGACCCGGGATCGAGTCCGCATCGGGCTACCTGCATGGAGCCTGCTTCTCCCTCTGCCTGGGTCTCTGCCTCTTTCTCTCTGTGTCTCTCGTTAATAAATAAATAAAATGAAAGAAAGAAGAAAGAGAAAGAAAGAAGAAAGAAAGAAAGAAAGAAAGAAAGAAAGAAAGAAAGAAAGAAAGAAAGAAAGAAAGAAAGAAAGAAAGAAAGAAAGAAAGAAAGAAAGAAAGAAAAGGAAAGAACGAAGGAAGAAATAAAAGGAAAGAAAAAATAAAACTGAGGATGGTTCCTTTTTTTTTTTTTTTTTTTTTTTTTTAAATCTAAGCGGGATCCCTGGGTGGTGCAGCGGTTTGGCGCCTGCCTTTGGCCCAGGGCGCGCTCCTGGAGACCGGGGATCGAGTCCCACGTCAGGTTCCCTGCATGAAGCCTGCTTCTCCCTCTGCCTGTGTCTCTGCCTCTCTCTCTCTCATTGTGTGTGTGACTATCATAAATAAATAAAAATAAATAAAAATAAAAATAAGTAAACCTAAGCAATTGAATGAAACGTGGTATCACTTACTTGGGCAGGGAAATTTTTCAGGAAAGGCACACTTGGGGGAAAGGGCCAGGGCAGGCCAATTGTTCACAGCAGTACTCCATTTATGGGCCCCTGAAATTTCTTTCTTTGTACCTTTGACATGTTTTTAATCCAAATAGTTAACTCTGTGGCCACACAAATGGTATAGTTCCTCTGAGTCCCCATTCTGGAGCTAGACTTACCTAGGTTGTGATGTGGTTTTGGAATATAGGTGAGGTTTGGTGGGGTGATCTGGAGCTGATGACCAAGAAAGAATTTTTAAGAGGTGTTTGCTCCAAAATGGTTTTATGAAAGCACTGGGATAGGACCTGTGGGCATGAAGAGCTGCTGCTGCCCCAGGGTTGTAAGAGGTGGCTGATTATATACTTGGGGGTTGGGGGATGTAAGGAAAAGGGAGGTTTCAAAAGGATTTTCATGTGTTAAAGAAGATCACAGGATAAGGGAGTCCTTGCCTTTGTCAAGGTAAGGTTGTTTTTCCTTCTAACAAGGCATTAGCATTAAGATAGTTGGAAGCTTCCTGGAAGAACATTATACTTATCTGTCAATGCTCTGCTGTATATAAGGACATTTAATTGTATCCACATTTCCTTTTGGAAGCTAGGTTATTGATAAAAATGCTTAGGGCAGCCAGGAGTGCCTAAGGAATGGCACACATTGAGGGGAGGTCCTTTGTGGGTGTCAGCTTCTGCTTAATCCTCAGCTTCCCTTCCCTTCCCTCATCAGCTGGAAATCCACCCTTAGCAGAAGCTACCAGATGTACAGCAAGTTTCTTGACTTCTTTTTGCCTCAGTCTCCTTATCAGTAAAAACTGAAGTGACAATAATATCTGACTCAAAGTGTTGCTGTGCGCTTGCAATGATTTAATATTTAAGAGTTTAATAGGTAAGTAAAAGTGAGAGGGTCAACCTTTAAAATAAAACAGCTAAGTTATTTTACTAGCAATATGAGCTTATTTGGGAATAGCAGAATTGCCATTCTTGACAAGCAAACTTGGGCACATCACAGGCAAGCCTAAAGAGACAAAGGGAAGACCAGCTTTTATTAGGTTTTAGTAGCAAATTGGGAGGGTTGTTTGGAACAAAACCTTAAGGAGAGGAACAGGAGTGGCTGCAGGTGTTGGTCACTGCCTTGTTGCCCGGGCCGGGAGCAATCTTCCTTCTTTGTCATAAAGGCGCGAGACCGGGAGACAAAGTTCCTGTGTAGAAAGGGTCCTCCTTTGTCAAGAGTTATCTTTCTGCTGGTTTGGAGGACTACAAAGCTGTGGTTCCTGTGTGAGAGCTCCCCTGGCAAGGCTTCCTGACTGCATTTTATTTATTTATTTTCTTTAAAGTTTTTATTGAAATTCCAGTCAGTTAATATACAATGTAATATTAATTTCTGCTGTATAATTTAGTGATTCAACACTTCCATACAATACCCTGTGCTCATCACAATAAGTGCCCTCCTTAATCCTCATCAACTATTTCATTCATCCTGCCACCTATCTCCCTTCTGGAAACCATCAGTTTGTTTTTTATATTTAGTTGTTTTTTATTTTTTTTATTTATTTTTTTTTAATTTTTTATTTATTTATTTATGATAGTCACAGAGAGAGAGAGAGGGAGAGAGGCAGAGACATAGGCAGAAGGAGAAGCAGGCTCCATGCACCGGGAGCCGGATGTGGGGTTCGATCCCGGGTCTCCAGGATCGCGCCCTGGGCCAAAGGCAGGCACCAAACCGCTGCGCCACCCAGGGTTCCCTATTTAGTTGTTTTTTAGATTCTCTCTCTCTCTCTCTCTCTCTCTCTCTCTCTCTCTCTCCCTCTCTCCTCCCTTAGTTCATTTGTTTTGTTTCTTAAATTCTACATATAAATTAATTCATGTAGTATTTGTCTTTCTCTGACTTATTTTGCTTAGCATTATAGACTCTAATTTCATCCAGGTCTTTGCAAATGCCAAGTCTTTCTCATGGCTGAATATTCCAGTGTGTGCATGTGTGTGTGTGTATGAATATACATATATTTATATCGATATTCATATGGATTCATATCGATATATATATATCAATAGACACTTAGGCTGTTTCGTAATTTGGCTATTGCAGATAATGCTGCTATAAACATCAGGGTACATGTATCCCTTTGAATTAGTATTTTTGCATTCTTTGGGTAAATATCCAGTAGTGCAATTGGTGGATCATAGGGTAGTTCCATTTTTAACTTTTAGAGGAAACTCCATACTGTTTTCCAGAGTGGTTGCACCAGTTTGCATTCCAATCAACAGTGCAAGAGGATTTCCCTTCCTTTATATCCTGGCCAATACTTTTGTTGTTGTTGTTATTGTTGTTGTGTGGATTTTCATCATTCTGAGAGGTGTGAGGTGAAATCTTATTATAGTTTTGATTTGTATTTTCTTGATGATGATTGGTATTGAGCAGCATCTTTTCGTGTGTTTGTTAGCCATTTGTATATTTTCTTTGAAAAATGTCTATTCACATCTTCTGCCCATTTTTAATTGGATTATTCATTTTTGGGGTGTTGAGTTTTATATGTTAATATTTTAGATATTAACTCTTTAACAGGGTTTGTTGATTGCTGATTATTTCCTTCACTGTGCAGAGCTTTTTATTTTGATGAAGTCCCAATAGTTTATTTTTATGGTTTCAAGTCTGACATTTAGGTCTTTAATCCATCTTGAATTTACTTTTGTGTAGTGTTTAAGCATTTTTGATGGAAACATCTCTGCTTCAGTGATACTAGGATCAAATGAAAATGATATGGAAGAGCTTGGTTCTTGTCTCACGGGGTTGAAGAATGAACCTCACGGACACAGGAGAGTAAGTAAATGATAGAAGTTTATTAAGCAAAGATACAGAGAAAGCTCTCAGAAGTGAGAGGGGTCCCAACAGGGTTGCCACTGAGGACTTATAGTGGCAGTCTTTTGTTGAGAACTGAGTGGGCCTTGAGATTCTTGTGCTGTCTTGGAGTTAGGAGTGGTGATAACATCTTTAATGGCTTACTTCTTCTGTGGGGCCTGGTTATTGTTTGTTGGTCACAGATAACTGTCATAAAAAAGACATGTTCCCTGCCCACACTAGGGCAGGGTGGTTTAGCTTGTTCCCTTATCTCTGGTTTCCTTACACCTCAGCATTTTGGGGATTTTTGTGAGCCTGGCCCCCTACCTAGCCCTGCCTAGCCCTGTTTGTCCCTAGCTCAAGAAGAGACATGGAAGCTCTTCTGGGGAAAATTATCTCAATAAAGAATTACTAATTCATTTCCTTTTTAAAATATATAGACGTGTTCTTGTGCCAGACGCTGGTGAGGCTGCACAAAGATAATGAAGAAAATAGAGATGGTCTCTCCTTCATGGAGTTTATAGTCAGATCACTAAACAAATATATACATGAAAACAGTTAAAAAGAAGATAACATGACAGGAGATTATACAAGGCTTGATGTGAACCAGGAGGTCACTGGAAGGTTTCACTGAGGAAGTAATATTTGGGGAGAATGAATTAGAATTAGAAAGGTCAAGAAGAATGGCTAGTGAGTAGTAAGGTATTGGTTGCTGGAGGTAGAGGAAAAGTAAATACTTGAGGGGATTATCCAGATTTAGTGATTAATGAATGAGGAAGGCAGAATGCAAGAGAAGTGTCAAAGGATATTTCAAAGTTTTATGCCTGGAGTTTTGGGATATTATTTTAATGTCAACAGAACTAGAGAAATTAGGAGTGAGTGAGGAGGAATTTGATTTTATTTGCATTTACACATTAAGTTTGGGATGACAACAAGGCATCCATATGGTTAATGAAGACTAACCAGTTGAAATGCAGCATTGAGAAAATGAGAGTCAAGCGAAAACTACAAATTTTATAGTCAAAGACTGTTAAAGCCATGAGAATGGGGAGCATGAAGAGAGAAGGAAAAAGTTGAAAATCTCTACTGTGAGAGGTGGAAAGTCAAAGTTTAGTAAAGACCAAGAGATTTAGTACTACAGTAACGAAGTAAGGAAAGAATCCCAAAGATAGGGGAGCTGATATTACTGATGATTCATTCAATGAATATATAGTGAATACTGTGTCCTTAGTTTGTGCTAGGCTCATGGGGCATCAAGGTAAACCAAGCAGACAAATGGCCGAAAACAGGACATTTTTTTAAAAGATTTTTCTTATTTATTTGAGAGGGAGAGAGAGATTGAGCACAGAAGCAGGGGGAGCTACAGAGGGAGAGGGAGAAGCAGAGTACCCACTGAGTGGGGAGCCCAACTCAGGGCTCAATCCCAGGACCCTAGGATCATAACCTGAGCTGAGGGCAGAAGCTTAACAGACTGAGCCACCCAGGTGCCCCTAGAACAGGACATTTTTAATTGAGAAAAAAAAAAGGAATTTCATAATTTTAGTGGAATCAATAGGTTGAAAGCTAAATTGTGGGTGGTTTAGGGGAGGGATGATGGGGGAAGAATAGAGGACACAGCTATGGCTTATTTGGGGAAATCTTCAGAGAAAGAGGGGAGAAAAATAGTGTGTGACCTGGATGGGTTTGTGAGATCAATACTTCACATCCTTCACCTTTATCATCATAGCCATTTTGATGGTTGCATACTAATATATACTTGTGGTATAATCTGTATGCCCCTGAGCTTCTGGAAGCTGTGGTAGGTACAGAAAGGAACTGGATAAGGAAGAGATGTAATTTTTAGACCTGAATCCATGAGGCAACACATATGGCAGAACGCTAACAGACAGACATAGGCTAAGACAGAGAGAAGAAATATTTGATGGGGCAAGGGCTGGAGGAGATGTGAGGAGAAGTATGAATGAGAGCCAAAGTCCCAGCCTGGAGCCAGAACACATCTTGCTCTAACATGGGAGGGATGAAGAGTAGATGCAGGGGCAAAGGCAGGGCTAGGAGTGAGGAGAAAGAGAGACAACGTACAGTTGTACAACTTTCTGATGTGTTTCCTGTTCAACCTTTAAGAAGGAGGAAGTTGTCTGCTGTGAGTCAGTGTGGAGGTAGGTGGTAGGGCTGGTGAAGTGAAACTCTACTGTGGGGAGCATGGGAAGCAGAGCAAAGTAGCTTTTTATATCCAGCACATAGAACAACACCTAAATAATTTGGACACACCTAGAATAGGCCTTACTAAATAGACCTTATATCATTAAGATGTCTGTCTCTCCCACTGCACCATAAAGTCCCTTAAGGTGGGGACCATATCACATTTCCTTTCATAATATTAGGGTCTACTGTAATTTCTGCTGTCTAGTAGGTATCTAACAAATTTTTGTTAAAAATTTTTACAAGAAAGGAAAGTGTGTATTAAACCACTCTGTAATTACCCTTTAGAAATGTCAGGGCATTTCTCAAAAAGGGATAGGGAAATAACACAAGGTTTCATTGGCTTAGAGTACTAACAGACTTCCTGAGGTTGCAGAACAATCTAGGCAGCCAGAAGTAGGAGCTGAACTGAAACAAAAAAGATCATTGTTCTTCAAGTTGCCATCCGAGGTTAAGCAAAGGACTGCTCCATAGTCAAATGAGAAAAGGACATGATAGACAGTTGCAAGGATGAGCCCATGCATTTTTAGAAATGCTGCCTGCATACCCCCAGAATTATTTTGTGAAAGTAGCAGATGTGGTTTCAGCAGATTAATAAGAGAAGGCCCATGAAATGTCACTTCTCTTTTTTTAAGAAAATATTGTCCATCAAAATGGTGACATTGGTTGTTCCTGACTTCATTTCTCTCCTAAGACCAACAAGCAAGTTCTGAATGTAAAACATGAATGTGAAAGCCCTAGAAGCAGGGATAAGGCTCAAGCACCCCTGGACAATGGAGAATAAAAAGCACTGCACTGGAAAGGTAAGAGGACAGCTACATTCAGACCCCATCTCCCTCCCCCAGGCTGGCACAGTGACGGAGCAAGAGGGGCCCCTGGGCCTATGGTTTCTCTGGTGGGAAAAGAGAGCCTGAAGTGAGCATCCAGCTCCCTTAATCTTGCAGGACACTCCCTCAGAGGCCCACGTAGGTGTTGTCCTATAGGAATCACAGAGGGAATCTGTGGGTGTCAACCACTGGGGATCAGATAGGATGGAGAAAGAGTTTGAGGCTTCCAGGAGTCAGCAGTCAGACCTAGGTGGATCGTGCTGCTGCTTGCAGCAGTATACAAGCAGCTCTCTCCATCTTCACAGCTGAGGGTGGCCCTGTGTGCCCAGGGAGCTCACTTAGTTTTGCCTATGGAGCCTTTTCTATCACTCTGCTTAGAAAAAGAAGCAAATCCACTGCCCTCCCCAGCTACAAGTATAGCTTCTAGTCTCGCCTGACCAGAGAACCCGTGCAGCTATGGAACTCATCCTATAGCCCTGCAAGGGCTGAGAGCCAAGCCAGCAGCCCTCCCCAGCTGATTAGTATAGCTTCTGGCCCTGCATAACCACAGAGTCTGAATAGCGCTAGGCATCATCAGAGACCAGCCTACAGTACCCCTGAGTGGCACAGCCCAGCCTAAATGTGAACACAGCCAGAATCCAGCCTACAACCCTACTCAGCAATAAAGGTCAGTCTATAGCCCTTCCTTATTGCTCAACAGGGCTCAACAGAGCATAACATGCAACCACATCTAACAAGGGAATGGAACCCTGATAGCAATCCTTCCCTACCACACAGCACAAACTTTAGGTCCATCCAACTACTGGAAATAGCTGGGGCATCTCCTGACCAGAGAAACCAGGCAGCAGCCTTGCCAGACAGGAGAGAACAGCCAGTGGCTTGTATGATCACAAAGCCCAGTCTGTAGTCCTGACCAACCACAGGGACAGCTTATGGCCCTGACTGATCACAGAGCACAGCCTGAGGCCTTGTTCACCCAAAAAACCCTCCCTGTAGACACACCTGAACATGAACATCCAGCCAGAAGTACCATCCAGTCCAGGAGTACAGCCTGAGAGCCCACCCAACCAAAGGCAATTTTTTTTTCATTTGATTCAAATATCCATGTAGATACATTATGTCATTGGAATTAATTTTCCTCATATGAAAAACCAACCTTATGGTATTTTGATCATTGTAACATGTTGGATATGAAAATGTTCCCTCTTTTTTAATTACTACTAATGGCAAGGAGAAATTTATTTGAAAAGTAGCTGTAACCTCACTATAATAATATCCCCAGAGTCTAGTCTCCAGCTGTGGTTTAAAGATGGCAATGACAGGTTAATAATGTTCTTTACAATTCCATTTGTATATTCATACATACTAAATCAACTCTATGCAAGGCACTGTGTAATACTCCATGGAAGATGCAGAAATGAAGTGGGACCAGTTTTCCTTTAAAAAATACTAATAATGGGTGCCTGGGTGGTTCAGTTGGTTAAGTATCTGCCTTCAGATCATGTCATGATGCCGGGGTCCTGGGACTGAGCCCCATGTTGTCTGGCTCTCTGCTCAGCGGGGAGTCTGATTCTCCCTCTCCCTGACTCTTCCCCTGCTTGTGCTCTCACTCTCAATCCCACTCTCTCTGTCAAATAAATAAATACATCTTTGAAAAAAAATACTAATAAGAAAGAGAAGGCAGTTATGCAAATATATGCAACACAAGCTAAATGTGATGGGATATTTTTGTCCAATAACTCTGTATAGAGGAGCCAACTCATTCTAATGTGTTTCTGTGACCTCCTCATATATACTCACTTATTAAAGTACACCAGAAATCATTTTATTTTACCTCATTGCAAGATTTTCTTCATTAAGGAAAGGAACTTGTACCATGTGCTATAAACATTTATCTTCCAAAAAATGGGTTTTCATGGTAGACTAATTGTATTCCCCTGTTATGCCTCTTTTCCCACCTCATCTCAAGACCTTATAGTATTAGTTTACAGATATTTATGTACTTGCTCCAAATGTTTTATTTGTATGTAGGCATGGAGTAACATATATTCACAAATTGTGTCTTCCAGTTGTTTTTAAAAAGTTATATAGAGATCTCTTGCAAAAAATAATAAAGAACCTAATTTTTCAAGAAATCTGAATTGACAATACACTCTAATGGTTTAACGACTCTGTTCTGTCTGCCCACAAGATATTGGAATTGCAGTTAACTTGAAAGTATCAATGCATAAACAATAACTAAGATATACAAGTAATTCCAGTGGAATTGCTAGGTTATTCTGTTTTACAAATGTCACGAGCAAATTTAACAGCAGGTGTTCAAAGAGTATCAACCTAATTATATATATATATATATATATATATATATATATATATATATGTAATTCCTCTGAATTTAAAATATAAAGTTGAGAAAAGCAGGTTTCTATCACCAAGATTTTTCAGAATTACAAATTCTAGTATTGAAAATAAATTATCCAAAGTTAAAAAATGACTAAAAAACTTAAATCTAATGATTTAATAATTTAATGGGACTGTAAACCCCCGATTCTCATTTCTCAATTTCTATTTCAAATGAGTATTAGTGCAAAACAGTAATAAGAGTCCAGGTTGTATAGCAAGAAGTCTTGACCATGGGTCACATGATCTGGCAACTCCAACAGCTCGTAGAAGCAGAGCAAAAAGACTGGCTTGAGAGGTTACCAAGAGTCCAGTCTCTCTGCTTGACTTCAGTGAGGCTTTCCTGTTTATATTCAAAATCTGGAACACCCTGTGTGATAAAGATGCCTCTAGTGTGGGCATGGAGAACTGATTCAGTGATAGTCCACATTAAAAAAATTACAAGAGCTTCATTAGGAAGCAGCATATTCCTCAGTGGTTTCATCTGTGTCATAAAATTAGTATTCTAAGGCTCAGGAAATCCTCTGTGTGCAAATAGAACATATAATCCTACACATACAATATTTCTAATATGCAACAGATAGGAAGTTCATAGGAATGGCAAGTCATGACAAAACCTAAAGAAATTCAGCTGAGGAGCTTCAGTTTTACTGACTACCAAGACACCAAAGCAAGGGTAATGATAAATCACAGCCCATGTCTGCCCTCACTCTCTGGTCAGAAACGAGATTTATTCAGCACATTAGAATGGAGTCATTTTTCAGGAAGTGACTCATATCAGCCAGATCTATATGTACTGATGTATAAAATCATAGCTAATGAATAAGAATAGAATTACAATGTTCAAAGGCAACAGACATCCAAAGAGAACAGAAGAAAGAGATTGTGGTCAGTAAAACCTCTCTGGGTAGGCAAGTTACATAGCAAGGCAAATTACTATAAAAATTCCAGTTTATTAATTGATACAGGATTTTAATTACCAAGTGGGCCAAAACATAAAAATTCTGTAGCAGTATATTTTCTTCATATAAGGAAGCTACACTGAAAAGTAATTGATAATCAGATGTTTGCTTATATACTGCAGTCTTCAAATAAAGTGCAATTTGCAGTGTTAATGTTTATTGATTCAGCACTGGAACCAGGTAGATGGTATACTTGGAAGTGCATCCTCTCGGACTATGCTTGGAAAACAAGAGCCCCAGTTGCTGGTTGGACCTTCTTTCTTAAGGCCCTCTCCCTAATATTTATGGATGGTTTTTGGTTCATTCCCTTGGCTTTCAAGTTAAATGTACCCACCAGTTGCTTTCTTACACGTTATTGTTCAAAAACTGAAATTCCTTCTCAGTGTTATACTTCAAGACCCTGGGCATTTGAGGGTGATGAATGAGCCAAGTGTTACTTAATTTTATGCATTGTTTTTCATTTCCTTTTGCAAAACTATACCATTTAAAGTTGCATGGTATCTCAAATAATTTCCCCCTAATTCTGCTTTCTTATCCTTGGGTCCATTTTTATTCTTTAAAAACTGTGTAGATCTCTCATGATAACTTTTAGGAAACCTCACACCTTTTGCCCAGAATCCATTGCACACTTCCCTCCCTGGCAGTGTATTTCTACCTGGAACACACTAAGCAAGCTACTCTAGTGATGATGTTAGACTCATAGACCTACAAACAATACATTTTTAATGTTTACTTTAAAGATCACTACACTAGTACAATCTCCAAAATCACTACACTAGTACAATCTCCAAAATGCCTTCTGATTTTTGCAAAGTACACTGTTGGATAGTATATCTGAGATGTCCTCCCAAAGAAAATCATTCATTCTAGAAAGATAAATATTTGGCTAACTCTTCTGTTATTTGCAAAGCCACTCACCCACACTAGAGTTTGCTCTTATGATTATCATGCAGAGCAGTCTTACTGCCTTTCTTCTACCTCCATCCAATCTTGCCCCCACCCTTATCTTCCAAATTATGCTTGCTGAAGCCTAATGTATAACAAAAAATTTAAAAATAAGCCTATGGCTGGGGCATATGCATATTAATGGCTGCTCATTAGCTACACAAAATCTCAACTGAGGCTTTAAAAATGAACACTCAAAAATTGTTAAAATGTTGTCTTGATATTATGTATATTTTACCACAAGGGGGTATCCCTGGGTGGCGCAGCGGTTTGGCGCCTGCCTTTGGCCCAGGGCACGATCCTGGAGACCCAGGATCGAATCCCACATCGGGCTCCCGGTGCATGGAGCCTGCTTCTCCCTCTGCCTATGTCGCTGCCTCTCTCTTTCTCTCTGTGTGACTATAATAAATCAATAAGAAAAAAAATACAAGTCTATTTTACCACAGGGGGAGGAAGAAAGGAAAGAAAGAAAGAAAGAAAGAAAGAAAGAAAGAAAGAAAGAAAGAAAGAAATACCTGTAAAGTATTGATCAATTTATCATCTGTCTTCTCAGATTGAGAAGGGGGAGGGGGTTTCCTTAGCTTAATACCACCTCTTTAATTCTCCTTTTTGTGTTGTTTATCTCCATTGCAGAATAATTTCCATTATGATTGACACATTCTTTCTTTAGATATGTTAATGACTTAACAATACCTTAATGCTTACAACTGTATAGTTTAGCTGGCCTGGAAATCATACTCTTTTAGAGAGGATACTGAGGACATGATTATTGCTAGTGACTCAGAGTTATTTGGGGACACTTCATCGTTATTCTAGTGCATCACTTACTTTTGCATTAGAACATTTTTTATTATTTAATTTCTTATATATAACTTTCTTACTGTATTGATTACAAGCATGGATTCCAGAGCCGATTTCCTGGGTTTGAATTCCAGCTAATCCACATTTTAGCTGTGTGACACTGAATAAGTTACTTGATCTTTCTTTGTCTCAGTTTCCTTAGGTATAACATAAAGATAATAATAATATCCCCCTGGTGGGGGTTGTTGTCAAAGTAAATGAGTTACAGTATTTGAAACACTACATAGCACATTCTTACTGATTGAGCTTAACTACTGGCTGGCCACTAGGAATACAATGGAGAGAAAGAGAGAGATGGATCCTATGAAGGGAAAAATGCAGTTTCCCTTCACACTACTACTGCTGTGTTCACCACTCCTTCTGGCCACCAAATGTATAGGGGTATATTCCTATACTGACTGGGGGGGGGGGGGGGGCCTACAATTCAATTCAGTTCTGACACTATCTACCTGGAATTAGGTTCAGATCCCTCAAGTTAAGGGTTCAAGTCCCACAAAACTGTCCTCACTGCAGATGCCAGACACAAGTCCCAGCTTGTCCCCCATACTTCTGACTGACAGCTATAAATCAGGGTTCCAAGCCCCTTCATGGGTTTTATAATTTGCTAGAACAGCCCATGGAACTCAGTGAAACACTTACTTACATTTTTATCTGTTTATTATATGGTAAAGATTGTGATAAAGGATACAGATGACCACCCAGATAATGAGATACATACAACAAGATCCAGAAGGGTCCTAAGCACAGGAGCCTCTGTACTGGTGAAGATGGACTGTGCCACCCTCCTGGCACATGGATGTATTCACCAACCCTCTCTAAACTCTGGGATTTGGAAGATTTTTATGGAGGCTTCATCATATAGGTATAATCTATTAGTAGATTATAGTAGTCCTCATTTCTAGTCCTGCTCCCCCCTCTCTGGAGAATGGAGGATGGGGATGAAAATTCCAAGTTTCTAATCCTGGCTCAAACTTTCTGGTCACCAGCACTCTCCAGAGAACAACCCAAGAGTTGCCTTATTAGGATAAACGATGCTTCTTGCACCCAGAAAATTCCAAGCCAGTTAGGAGCTCTGCACCAGACACCCTCATCACTCAGGAAATTATAAGGGTTTTAGGAGCTCTTCATCAGGAAAGAGGTTCAAAGACCAAATGTTAACTAGAACTAACAGAGACAAATATAGTCTTCTTATTATTTCACAATTCCTTTCTCTGGAGAATATACAAAGCTTATATTCTACTTAAAGAGGCAGACAACTCCAAATACACAGGCAAATAAACAAAATAACTGCTTGCTACAGTGGGGCTTCTGAAGGAAAAAGGAAAGGAGTTGTGATAATAGTGATAAAGGGAAATTGGTTTAAGATAGAGCAGTCAGGCAAATCTCTGAGGTGATAACAGTCATGAAAATGAATGATTACCAATTCAGAGAATGAAGGACAGAACATTCCTGGCAGGGGGAATAGCAGTACAGACAAAGGATTTGAGGGAGTGAAGAGCTTAGTGTTTGAGTAGCTAAAAGATGATAGAGCATTAGGAAAGGTGGAATGTGTCATTTGGCATTTTTTCATAAAGTCAATCATCTGCAAATATTAATGCAAACTTTCTTGCTACATTCATGAGCTGTGTGGCTCAGCGCCTAATACCCAGTAGTTTTTTATGTTGTTTTCTCATAATTCAAGGCTTCCATTTTCAAGTTCTCGTATGGAGGTAAAAAAGAGATGCCAAAGAATTATGGTGCCAAAGAAATTAATTTTGCAAATTTACTGTTTTAACATGTATTTTAAACTAATCTGACTGCCCAAGTTTCTAGCAATTTTACAAGTTTAGTCCCAATTCCTCTACTTGCACTTATAAAATAATCTAAATCTGGATGGATGCACCTGTGACACTACAAATGGCATATAAAACTTGCTGACAATGATGCCCTGTGAGAAGCAAAGGGAAAGAGATAGTCACAAAAGGACCCAAGAAGGGGAAATTAAAAAAAAAAGAAAAGAAGAAAGAAAGAAAAGAAAGAAAGAGAGAAGAAAGAAAGAAAGAAAGAAAGAAAGAAAGAAAGAAAGAAAGAAAGAAAGAAGGGAAGGAAAAGAAAACCACAAATGGTTGGTGGCAGGGGGGAATGGACTGCATAAACTAGGCAAATGTGAAAAAATCTAATGATTTGGGATGAGAGAGAAACTGCCAGAGTCCTGAAGGGCCAGAGGAGGTCATCCTCCCTGGATTGCTCTCATGACAATGCCACACAGCAGCACCAAATTATACTTTGATATTGAATACCTCAGTTGTAATTCTAGCATATTTTCATGTTAAAAATATGATCTTCAGGTTTTCAGAGAAGAAATTCTGGCAGATGGAGCAAATGCCTAGGCTTAGGGTTAACACCAGAAGCAAAATCTGGCTAAGACCCAGGAGCAGTTCGGTGAACCCGAAAGCATCTGTAGAGGTGACATGATGATTTGATGAGGTTGCAAGGAAAACACAAAGGTACAGGAGGAAACACAATTGCAGTGGCAAGAGAGCATTCTGTAAGAGGGAGTGTCTAAGGGCACATCCAAATGTTCCTGACACTACTGTGTCCTCATCTTTATCAGATGCAGGTTACTGCCTTAAAGTCACAGGCAGAAGTGTCACTCACCTCCTAAAATAAGAGTAACCAAAGTAACCAGATACCATTTGTACAAGAATCGCAACATGAAACAGAGAATATTGGTGGCCAGAGATTGATAGCAGTGTTTTGAGATGTCATGAGATGGGATTAAGAACATATCACCCCAAAATATGGCATGTTGACATAGAGAATATTTTTAGCTAAAGAAATTTGAGCAATGGCAGGTGCAGGAAGGGCTCTCTAGCCTCTCCCACTTCTCCACTGAAGCAGGTTGTAAGACCTCCATGTGAGAACATCCTCCCTTTACACAGAGGAAAGCGCATCTTTATCTCCAAAGACAGAGGCGAAACAGCAGGCCTCACTGAGCTTCCCCCCCACTCACTACCCAGACTTAGCTCATCCCCTTTTGTTTTTATCTGGCTTTTCCATAACTTTCCACTCTGCATCAAACCTAGTATAAAAATGGTTAAGCTTAACAGCTTTTTGGAGTCTTCATTTCCTCATGAAGAATCTCATGCCATGTAAAATTTATATTAAGTAAATGTATGTGTTTTTTTCCCTGTTATTCTATCTTTGTCAGTTTAATGTTTAGGCTCAGCCAGAAACCCTAAGAAGGTCAAGGAAAAGTTTCTCCTCCCTTATACAATGAAGAAGAAAACTAGCAAAGGAAGCATTCATCTTTTTAAAAATTCATCCATCCATCCATCCATCCATTCATTCATTCATTCATTAATGTATAGTTGATAAACCATGTTCTATTAGTTTCAGACATACAACATATTGATTCATCAATTCTATACACTGCTAAGGGCTCACCCTAGTAAGTGTAGTCACCATCTGTCACCATAAATGTTATTACAATATTATTGATTATATTTTCCATGGTGTACTTTTCTTCTCCATGACATATTTATTTTATAACTAGAAGTTTGTAACTATTAGTCTCTTTTATCTATTTCACCCATCCTCCCACCCACCTTCTCTCTGGCAAACATTAGTTTGTTTTTAGTATTTAAGAGTTTAATTTTTTTATTTGTTTATTTTGTTTTCTAGATCCACAAATAAATGAAATCATATGGTATGCGTCTTTCTCTGTGTGACCTATTTTAGTTAGCATAATGCCCTCTAGTCCCATGTATATTCTTCCAAATGCCAAGATCTCATTCTTTTATATGGCTAAGTAATACTCCTTTTTTAAAAAAATTTTATTTATTTATTCGTGAATGAGATAGAGAGAGAAAGAAAAAGGTAGAGACACAGGCAGAGGGAGAAGCAAAGCAGGCTCCTCACAGGAGCCCGATGTGGGTCTCAATCCCGGATCCTGGGATCACGACCAGAGCCAAAGGCAGGCACAACCACTGAGCCACCCAGGCACACCTGACTAAGTAATATTCCATTATGTGTGTATACCACATCTACTCCCTATGATTCTTTACTATTATTATTGAAGTATAATTAACATACAGTATTGTATTAGTTGCAGGAGTATTTACTCTTCTTTAAATCTACTAATTCATCCATTCAACAGATATTTATCAGCTTGCCTCCTATATATAAGTCAGGGGCTAGGATACAGTAGTGATACTCTCCCTCATGGTCTTTAAATCATCATTTCAAGAAATATTTATCAAGTGACTCCTCTGTCTCAGATACCATGCTAGACTCTCAGGACATAGTTAAAAGCCACAATTGCTGCCCTCAAGGAACTCAGTATAGTTGGACAAATATATAAGTTGACAAGTAGAGCACGAACAAGGAATGTTATGATAAAGATGTACACAGGCACAAGAGAACCCTGCTTGGGAAAGGTGTGTTAAGGAAGTTTCTCAAGTTGAATCAGGACTGGACCGAGTCTTCAATGATGATGAAGAATATCTCAAGTTAAGACAAAAGGAATTACATTCCTAGAAAGTTACTCTACATGAATAAAGCCATAGAATTATAAAATATAATAATAGCTAATATATATTGAATGCTAAAATGCATGTGCAGGTATATAACCAATCCTTTACAAAGATTATCACCTTTATTCTTTGTAACAAGCAATAGAATAGAACTAATATTAGCCTCATTTTGAAAGTGAGCAAACTGAGGCTTAGGGAAATTAAGTCACTTAAAATTAACTTCAACATTTAGTAAAGTAGAGCCAGGAATTGGTTCTATCTGTGAAACTCCAGAGCAGAGCTTCTAATCGCTGTGCCTGAATGTCTGGCATGATTATGAGGTATGGGTTGAATTAGGAAACAGAGCAGAGAGTTAGGCAGAAGCCATATTTTGCAAGAATTCATAGGTCATATTGAGGACTTGGATTTAAATCTAAAGAAAAAGAACAAGTAAAAGATTTGGAAGGGAAGAGAATCAAGATCAGATTCATATGTATAATTTTTTACTATACAATTTATAGAATAAATTTCAGAGGATAAGACTCAGGAGAGGAAGGACCCTGTAGCGGCCACCATGATATTTTAGGAGGGAGATGGCAATGGTCTAAAACCAGGCCATGATGTGTGGGATAGGAGGCAGATGTGAGTAAGGGGTAGTTTATGAAATTAGCAAGACTCGGCAGTTACTCTGCTCTGGGGAGAGGGAGAAATCAAGAATGATTCTCAAATGTTTGCACCAGATTGACTGAAAAACTGGGTTTTCCATTAGCCCAGATGGGAATACAGGAGGCAAAGCAAAGTTGAATGGGCTATAATGAATTCTGTTTTGCAAAATCTGAGGTAGAAGCCCCCGTGAAGCACTCAAGGAGAGAGTTCTAGCAATTGGACACATGTATTGGAAGCTCAAACTAATCTTGAAGACAAAAGATTACCTGACTTTAACCATCAGACTAAGCATATGAAGGAAATGGTGGTAGTATAATGCAAAGTGCCTGATTCAAAGCTGAGGTCTGCCATTTACTAGTCATATAAACTTGAAGAAATCATTTAGTCTCTCGTCTCCTTGGTTTATTTTTCTTTAGGATGAAGAAGACGGGAGCAAATAATCTCTTAAAATCCTTCCAACTCTGAATTTTCAACACATTGTCATGATATGGTTTTCATTTATTTTTAAAGATTTTATTTATTTATCTAAGAGAGAGGGAGAGAATGGGCATGAGCAGAGGGAGAGGCAGAGGGAGAGGCAGAAGCAGACTCCTCACTGAGCAGGGAATCCAACACTGGGCTTGATTCCAGGACCCGAGGATCATGACAAAAATCATGACTCAGGTGCTTACCAACTGAGCCACCCAGACACTCCATGACAGTGTTTTTAAATGTATTTTCACTTGGTCTTGCCTCTTAATGAGTTCATAATTTGTGAGAGACAGTAAAGTACTAGAGGGAGATGAGGGAGATGGACCAATGCTATAAAGGAAAGGGAAAAATATTTAAATGAGAATAAGTTAAACCTACAAATATGTATGAAGTTCCTACTATATGCCAAACACTATACTATGCTCTCTAAATAAACATTGTTCTTGCCCTTTTGAATCTATGTCCTTGGGCAAGTCACTTAAGTGTGTATTTTTTGTCAGGTATAAATTTAGGCTAATAATAATTCCACCACCACTGTGTTAATTAAGTGATACAATGTACGTGGGAACTCTTTGTAACCACGATACAACTGATACAGTCACATTATTCTAATTCTTCTCGAAGAACTTCACCATGCCAGGCACAAAGCGTGGTACTCTACATACCGGGAGCATTAGAATACTATATTTCATCAAATCTTTACTGAATCTTACTCATCATTATCACAGCATCACTAAGAAGAAAAGCTTCTGCCAATTAAACTACGACCCAATGCTAGGATGCCATCATTTGTAAGATTCATCTGATTTTAGCAATGTTAAAATATGAAAAAATAAATAGATTTTATAAAAATGTGAGCTAGTAGCCTCCTAGCTGAGTACACATTTAGCAGGGAGATAATATGGCCTGAGCAAATGGAGCTGTGTGACAAACTAATTTCTTATTATAACAGGAAAACTCTGTAATTAGGTAGAAAAATACATACATTTTGTGGGATGTAATATGGCATTTGTCATTTCCCAAGTGGTGTTTTTACTAGCTAGCTCTGAAGATATGTCCTAGATCATGCTATGCTGATACGGTTTGTTGATGTTGTCTTTATACAGCCATGCACTGAAAACATACCATATACAGACACTGCATGGACCCAAGATGTAAAGAGGGCTGACACTCACAACTTGTACTCAAAAACTTCAATACTGGGGTTAACTCCAAAGATTGGTTAGTGACTGACTGGGGCTATCTTGAGGAAAGTTTTTAGAAGCATGAGTGGAGGTAGAGAGTAGAATCTGGGATCTGAGTTGCTTGAAAATTTTATCAGTGTCTTAAATGAAGGATGCCTTCATTATGTTTGCAAAAAGTGACAATTTTTTTAAAGTAATTAAACTAGAAAAGAATGAAGCTAAATGCAAAGTGGACTTGATAAAGTAATTATCTATTCAAACATGCTAATAGTCAATGGCTGATAGTATAAAATGATTCAGTCTGGAAATTAAAAACAACCATCTAAATATAGAATTGGAAACAATATGCAAAATAATTTAGATGGGTTGTGATGTTGAAAAAATAGAGAACATCAGTGCTGTACTTCAGCACCTGCTTTAAAAGGATGTGGAGAAAATCACAGGAGAAAAAAAGACTAAAGGGAAATCTTAAGGGGATGGAAGCCTCCTGGACAATTGCCTGGAGACAGCCTAAAGGGAGAAGTTGCCTCGTTTTCATGTGTAAGAAGGGTTATTTTCAGCACAAATTAATCCCTTTCTGTAGGATCACCAATACAAAATGCAGCCCACATCACAGAGAAAACGACTGCACCGATAAAAAAAAGGTAGATATAAAATTATCATCAATTAAGGGTGCCACCTCATTCTGTGTGATAAGGTAATTAATTAAATACTCATCCTCATATTTCTGCAATTCTTTGTCAATGATGGTATATTAATACTTCCCAAAGTACATCCAACAAAACAACAGTTTCACATAATGACAATATATTGTAGCTGGTTGGGGGGGGGAGGGAAAATTGGGGTTAACATTGAGTTAAACAATAGGTTAAACATGAGCAAACAAGGGACGCCTAGGTGGCTCAGCGTTTTAGTGCCTCCCTGCGAGGAGCCTGCTTCTCCCTCTGCCTGTGTTGTGTCTCTGCCTCTCTCTCTGTGTCTCTCATGAATAAATAAATTAAATTTTAAAAAATGAGCAAACAAGATTCTTTATCATGAAGCTTCTCACAATTTTTATGAGATTGTACAGGAATCGAACATAATCTCTAAATTAAATTTGATGGTGCTACTACTTTCAATCTCATAAAGCATATTAAGGAGCAGCTAGAGTTCTATAGAGGTCAATTTTGAAAATTCTGGTATAGGTCAATCTCTGCCATAAAACAGAGCTTGAGGAGATATCTTCTTCAAATCCTAAAATTTCTCTTTTTAAAAATTTATATGAAAGCATTGTTTCACCAAACTGAAAGTTTGGAGATTCTTCTTAAAGAACCAAAGGAAGGCAGCCTAATTAAAAAGCTCTAAAAGAATAAGGCAAACAAAGCACTGAAGTGGAAGTTGTTTTTTACTTGATACAGATATAAGAATTTAAAACAACAACAACAACACTTTGACATCGACATCAAGGCACAGTTCTAATTCCCTAGAAACCTAGTGGCTAAACTTGACCATGAAATCTTTTCCTGTGTTTTGTTTTAAGAAGCTACTTCACAAACATCACACTTGAGAGACTGAGTCACAGTCTTGCCGCTGAACTTTATAGATTTTATTTTCTTAAATGTAATAGTCCTAAAATGTATTTATTAGTGCATCATGCAGTATTAAGCTGAGTTACGATAAACACTGGCTTTAAGGGTCACTTGAGCAAAACACTGTCACAAGTTGCTGTCTAGATCTATTTGTAAAGAGAGCAGAGACATTAAAATTTCTATATGTCTACATCTTGCAGAGTCATCTTTTGGTAAATCCCACAGATTTACTAACTGTATCTGGTGAAACGATATGGTGAAAAGCAACAGATCTCTGCTGAAGCCATGAGAACATCAAATTAATATTGAAATCTAAAAAAAACCATATTTTTGTTCAACTCTGGCTTCAAAGAGCACCTTGGAAGACTGGCTATTTTGCTCTTCTTTGCCTATCTCTCTTACTTGCTTATAGAATATGGAATACATTCCCCTTAATATAGCCCAAGATCATATTCAAAGCGTCAAACTATTTATTTGTATAACTTATTTATTGATGCTTCCTATATTCTAGGTAGTTTCTTTTTTTTCCCCATTTAATCAGAAAACCAAGCCTGTGAATTATTATTTTTATCTTAACGTAATTAAAGTGTAGTTTGGAAGGGGTTGAGTCAAGCACCCAAAGTCATAGACCTAATAAATGACAAAGCTGGATATAAAATTTATAACTTTCTGACTTTAAAGGCCATGATGTTAGGAACTGAGCAATGGATCTTCAGAATATGAAGATCAGCACTCCACATACTCGAAGCTAGTTGGCTGGAATGATCAAATTCATGTGCTAATGATCCCCAAATCACAATTATTGTCAGGATGGTTATAGGTTTCACAATTGGCCTGTGAACAGGTAAAAAGTTTAGGCTCAGCTAAGGTTAGTTGAAACTACACAAAAGAATAGCTCTGAAGTGGACAGTCCTTTCTGATCAAACTACACATGTCCTTAGGCATTTTGTCATGATTTCTTGATGATTTACAACTAGAACCATAGGTCAACTAACCCAATATAAAATTGTAGAAGCTAGAGGTAGAGTCTCATATTCTAAATACACCCATCTTCATATTTTGTGCTTCTTCTCAAATAGCCCACTTTTCCCAATGCCAAGGCATCTTCCATATCCTTACTTAATCTCATTTATACTTCTTAAATGTATGTCATATTTAAAAGTGATCATTTCTGCACAAGAAAATCTGTTTTATAAATATAGCCTAGCCCAACCTATGTCTTCACCCTCATTCTCTGCCCACCCCCCCCAGCTTTAATGAGGTATAACTGACCACAAAATTGTAAGATATTTAAAGCATACAATGTGATGATTTGATATATGTATGTGTTGCAAAAGGATTCCCTCCATCAAGGTAATTAACACATCTGTCACTTCACATGTTTGTTTGTTTTTTTAAATTTTCGTAAGAATATTTAAGCTCTACTTACTAAATTTCGATAATACAACACAATGTAACAACTATAGTCACCATGTTACACATTAGATCCTCAGACATTTTACATCTTATAATTTAAAGTTCGTACCTTTTTACCAATCTTTCCCTATTTTCCCTGCACCAAGACCCTGGAAACCACTTTCCTACTACCTGACTTTTTTGCAGGGGTTCCACATATAAGTGATGCCATGTGATATTTGTCTTTCTCTGTCTAGTTTATTTCACTTAGCATAATATCCTCCAGTTTCATACAAGTTGTCATAAAAGATAGGATTTCCTTCCTTTTTATGGTTAAATAATATCTTATTATGTGTACATATTTTGTTTTTTAAAGATTTTATTTATTTATTCATGAGAGACACAGAGAGAGAGAGAGAGAGAGAGAGGCAGAGACACAGGCAGAGGGAGAAGCAGGCTCCATGCAGGGAGCCCAACATGGGACTCTATCCAGGTCTCCAGGATCACACCCTGGGCTAAAGGCAGCACTAAACCACTGAGGCACCCAGGCTGTCCATGTATGTACATATCTATCTCTGCCTATCTACTATCTATCTATCCATCTATCTATCTGTCACATTTTATCTATTCATCAGTTAATGGACACTTAGGGTGTTTCCATACATTGGTTATTGTGAATAATGCTGCAATGAATGTAAAAGTAAACGTATTCCTCTAAGATGATTTTGTTTCCTTTGGATATACACCTATGAGGGGTACTGAGAGATCAAATGACTATTCTATTTTTAATTTCTTGAGGAAACTCCATGCTGTTTTCCAGAGTGGCTGTACCAGCTTGCCTACCCACCAACAGTGCATGAATGTTCCCTTTTCTCCATATCCTCACCAGTATTTGTTATCTCTTTCTCTCTCTCTAAGATTTTATTTATTCATTCATGAAAGACACAGAGAGGCAGAGATATAGGCAGAGGGAGAAACAGGCTCCCCCCGGGGAGCCTGATGCAAGACTCCATGCCAAGAGCCCGTGATCACAACCTGAGCCAAAGGCAGATGCTCAACCACTGAGCCATACAGGTGCCTCAATATTTTTAATCTCTTCTCTTTTTGATAACACCTAACAGGTGTGGGGTGATACTGTGGTTCGGCTTTGCATTTCCCTGATGATTAGTGATGTTGAGTACCTCTTGATGTACCTCTTAGATATTTGTATGTCTTTGGAAAAATGTCTATTCAGGTTAGTGCTTATTTTTTAATGAGTTGTTTGGTTTTTTGCTATTGAGTTGTATGGATTGCTTATATATTTGGATATTAACCCCTTATCAGATATATGGTCTGCAAGTTTTTTCTCTCATTCTTTAAGTCATCTTTTCATTTTGTTGATTTTAATTTCATGTGAAGAAGTTTTTCAAATTTGACATGGTCCTGCTTCTTTATTTTTCCTTTCACTTCCTTTGCTTTTTGGTGTCAAATCCAAAAAATCATTGCCAAGACTGATGTCAAGGAGCTTACTTACCATATTTTCTTCTAGGTTTTACAATTTTAGGTCTTACATTTGAATCTTTAATGCATATCAAGTTAATTTTGTGTACGTTCACCCTCAGTGTTGACCCATACCCTTGTCATTCTTTCCCAAAAGAACCTAAAACATCTTATCTTTCTGCGTTCCTTGCCCATGGTTATGCTTTTCTTTTCATTCCTGCTCTACTATTCCTATAATCCTTAGAAAGAGTCTATGAAAAGGGCACTGGGTGGCTCAGTTGATTAAGCACCTGATTCTTGATTTCAGCTCAGGTCATGATCTCAGGTTACATCGAGCCTTGCATTGAGCCCTGCATTTGGGGTGGCACCTTGTTTATGATTCTCTATCTCTCTCCCTCTGCCCCTCCTTCCCCTCTTTCTTAAAAAAAAAAAAAAAAAGTCTATGAAAAAATATTCACTGATCTATATCCAGGAAAGAATTGCAGTATTCATACTTTTTCTGATTACCCCAAGCCCTACTACTCCACTTCTCTCTATCACACCTAGCAGATTCTAAGACAAAGATTTTATAAAATTCTTAATTCTAATAAAAGACCCATTTGAGGCACTAAAACTTCTTTACTGAAGATATCTATTGAGACTAACAGGAAACTGAAATGATGTGTTAATTCAGCCATAATATGCTAATTAAAAAAGAAATTTTTAAACATTCAGAAAGCCTCCATACAATGTTCATTTCAACAAGAATCTGAATATAGAAGAAGCTCTGCTAAAATGTTTACCACAGTATTCTTTTCATCGAAGTGTCAGGTTACAAAATTAAAACACTCTGCCAAGTAATTCCATTAAGCAAAAGTCACTGTGTGTGGTTTTGAGATTATTATATAATTATCTCTATGCGTTTAACATTCATTATCATGGGAAGATGAATCTGTGCAATCAACATTTGTTTAGACACGATGTTTTGTCAGTACTTGGGTAGCAAATGTCACTAAGCTAAATAAAAGCATTTCTTACATATGCTTATGCAACAGGAAAGACACTTGGGAAGTTAATTCTGTCCTGTTGCTGATTTCGAATGTCAGCTCTGACAGCCACAATAACAATTGGTTCAGGTAGTGTTGACAGCTGGTAAGGATGGGCTAAAGCAAGCAATGCATTGTAGGTTTAGAATCTTACCACTGTAGTCCTTGAGTTGAGGGAGTCAAGTGACTGACATGTAATTCAGTAAGTGCTAAAATGAGTTATGGATCACTTTTGTTAAATTGATTCAGATTTTTGGATGACACCAAATAGTGAAAGATAATCCTTTCATGTCACCTAGACACTTTGTTAAGGCTCCTCAATGTAATATCTTAAACCATAAGTTAAGGGCAAAACAACTGATGAAATGTTTTCAAAGACTGTCATCACAAACCATTTACATAGAAAACTGACACCAAAGATCGTGCTATATGCTGGACCATGGGTCAGGATACGTTTTCTATAAAGGGCAAGATAGTAAATACTAAGGGTCATGCAATCTCTCTTACAACTACTCAGTTATACAGTCACAGCATGAAAATGGCCATATACAGTACATAAACAAATATTGGATGAGTTTCAATAAAACTTTATTTATAAAAATGGGCAGTGGGACAAAATTGACCCATAGGTCATAGTTGGTTGATGCCTATACTAGATTATGACCTTCCAAAAATGCTGATGGTTGGTATTAGAACTGTGATATTTTCACTAGCTCAGGTGTGTGAGCATGAGAGTTCCTTCTAGTCATCTTTGAAGGGCTCTCAGTTTTTGGGTATGTTTAGACTGAAATCATACAAGTTTATTATCAGTCTTGATGAAGGCAAGGAAGCAGAGGAGAAACTATATCTCAAGTGTAATTCATGTCTATCATAGACCTCCTTCCAATTAATAAGAGGAAATCAAATCAGCTAATATTTAGATTTAAACATTCTATCCATGACAGTATTCTGTTTAAAGGTTTATATTTTTGTGAAGTGCAAAAACCACTGAAGACATAATTAAGAGTCCTAATGCTGTGCCCAGTTTCTGATAAATAAGTATACAGTCCTGGGTACTTCATTGTACATTTTCAGACTATAGTTTCTTCTGTGCAATAATGGCATTTATTTGATCATTTCAAATGTTCCTTCTAGGTTGAACATTCTATGATATATGCAAGTTGATTTCATTATTAGTAGTTATATTCTATGAAATTGCTACGAACAATGAATTAGCAAATGCTGAACCATTGCTCCAAGAGGAAAAACAGGGTTAGGTTCCTGAAAGCCTCTGGCCACATTTTTGTCAACCTGTCAATACGTAACCTGGTTTTATGTGTGTTTCTGTTTAAGGACACCATATTTAATAGATAGTATTGATTCATTAGCATTGGATTCATGGCCCAACGCACTAAAATTCATGTTTGAACAAAGCATATCTGATACACATTTTCTCACTAAGGCACTCCACAGCCTTCTTGCACTTAGGAGCATTAAACCGCACATCAGCATTATGCTTGGGAGCCATTTTAAATGGTGCAATCAACAACAAAAAGCACAAAATGTGAGAAATGTGGCACCAAATAGATTGCGAAAAAGATACCTGTTTGCAGCATGAAAGCTAAAAGAAGGTCGAACATCACCTTATTCCATTTCAGCTGGTATCATGCACGCTGGGCAACTCAAATTTTTTGCCACTCAGTGCATATTTGTAAATGACCCAAAGTGCTGCAAGTCCAATAATGCTATTTTATTTTCTTATGCTTTTCATAATATATCACATACTATCCCACCTAAGAACTCATCCATATCTAACCACTCTGAGTCCCAAACCGAATGCCCTCAACATTTATGCCGAGACAACTACAGTAATATTCTGTTTTGTGTCTCTTCTGTAGGTAGTCCTCCTTCCACACTGATTCCAGAATTGCCTTGCTAAGAACAAGCAAGGCAAAACAAATTTGAGCTTTAACTTAACTGCTTAGCGATCCATGTTAATTCCTCATTAGCGGGAGAATAAAATCCTAAAATTCCAACTTCTTAGCTCACTATATAACACCCTTCATGATTTAATATAAATCTAACTCCTCTCTTGCCACTGTTTTCCTTATATTTTATATATTAACCACTCTCTCATTCTTACTCACCCATCCTTGTTTTTGTATGAGCCTGTGCTTTGCAGTTGCTATTGTCTTTGTTTGCTATGCTCAAAGTCTACTAATTCTAGAATTTTGTTTATTAACTTAGATGTTGTTTATAGCATTCAGATTACCTGTTTATATCAAATTTGATGCACTAAACTGCTATTTCCTTAAGTACAAGGAAAATCTCTTATGGCTATTTAATGTTCTAACACACCTCAGAATGAGGTCAGAGGATAATAAGTGTTCAATAAAGCTGTATAGTATGTACAGAAGCAGTATGCACTTATTACTCATTGAAAATATTCACTACTTAGTGTTTACATTTGTTGGTGTTGAGGAGACAAGTCAAACAAGGCAAAACAGACACTGCTTGAGGGTCAGGGGCAAGTTCTCTCTTTAAGTCTCAGTTTTCTTCATCTAGTAAATGAGAGTAGAAAGATCCTTTCGTCAGAGGGCTATTCTAAAGAGTAAATGAGATTAAAAAAAAAAAAAAAGGTCAATGCCACACTCTGCACAGTACTGAAAAGCAGAAAATGCTCAAAAATGTTAATTTTACAGGATTTAATATTGAACAAATTATCAGTTATTTCTAGTGGTGGATGCCAGAAACTTTTATAGCAGTTCTTAAATTTGCTAGAGATTCAGAACTCTTTGAAATATGACAAAAGTTATAAAATCTCTCCTCGGGAGGGCAGAGAGGTTATATGCTGACATACTCAATATGATTTACATGTCTCTCGGAGTCAGCCTACTAATTTCTGACTTGGAGTTATTTTAGATATTTCTCCCTATTCCGTGATCACATTCTCAACTTCCTTTGTGAAAGTTTGTCTCAATTTTTATTCAGCTGAGAAGTCCCTCTATCTTTTAGAAAAGAATATAATCTCCTGTGGACATTTACAATAAGCCCAGTCTATTATCCCGCTGCAAGCTACAAAAACAAAACAAAACAAAACAACCCCACAACCAAAAAAGCAACTGACTACATTGGCTTGAAAAATATGGGTATGTTTTTCTCATAAAATGAAAGTCTGGAAGTAAGTGGCTCCTGGCATTGGCTCAATACTTCAATGTTAGAGTAAATGTGTCTGATTCTCTTGACCTTTCCATCACGATCTGTAAGTGGCTTCTGCAGATGAGGCTGCCAAGTCTGCATTCAAGGTGGGAAGAAGGGAAGGAAGAGGAGACAGCATCTGAGCCTCGAAGATCAATCTTTCTCAGAAAGTGTTGTGTAATCCCATTTACATCTCACTGGAGTTGATCATATCTCCTATCTATCCTGCAAGCTGTTTGCCACAAAGACTAGGACAGCAAGGAATTTTAGTTCGATCCCCTCATTACCATCTTAAAAGTTTCTATTTTTCTGTTGGTAAAGTAGGGGAGGAAGGAATAGATATTGCAAGCACTCACACAGTTAGCCACACCAAGGAAACAGCCTAGGGCAGGTTTCATAAACCCAAAACGAGTTAGAGAATAATCAAAAACTACGGTCCTCTCTCAATATATTTTTAATAAATGCACTTTTATTTCTCTGACTCTAAAGTCCTCATTAAAAACATGAAATATAAGATATCTTCTTGTATTTGTATCCATAAAAATAAAAATGTACCTAATTCTGGTTCTCCTAGAGATTGTTTTAACTTCTGTGCCTCTAGGACATGAATTCTCAAGCCTTGTTTTAAAATTTAAGTTTCCCTGAAAAACATAAATTATCTCACAAATAACCATCACTTGAAATGAGAACAGGTGTGAAAGATGAATAAAGAGTAAAACGTGGGGGATGTATCCTAGAGGTGCTAAAGGAAACAAGATGAACCACTTGCATGGCCAGCTCCCCATGTAGGTGCTAAAAGCAACAGCTGTTTTGGTTGATATACAGAGAGGTGCAGACAGGTTGACCACTTTTGTCCGTACAGGTAAGATGGCAACATCTGGCTGAAGCATGGTATTGAGGAGTGGGAGGCTGAGTCTAGGCTCAGAGGGAAAGACCCAGGTCATTTTTTAAGCAATAGTATCACAGCTTGGTGCAGGTGGGGTGGAGCCAGAGTATTTTCTGCGGTGTTTGCAGTAGAAGTTGATGTTTAAACATTTTCTACTAAGATGTCCCTTTGGCTAGAAGAGCGGGCCTTTGATGGGGCTGTTTGTGTCCTTACTCCCTCCATGTTTCTGGAGGTACTGGATTCGTCAACTCTAAACCCAAAATAAAGGAGATTATTATTATTATTATTTTACATTTCTTTAACTTAAATTCAATTTGGCAACATATAGTATAACACCCAGTGCTCATCAGATCAAGTGGCCTCCTCAGTGCCTGTCACAAAATACAGGAGGTTAAAAAAGAGAGAGAGAGGGACGTCTGGGTGGCTCAGTGGTTGTATGTCTGCCTTTGGCTCAGGTCATGATCCCAGGGTCCTGGGATCGAGTCCCACATCAGGCTCCCTGGAGGGAGCCTGCTTCTCCCTCTGCCTATGTCTCTGCCTCTTTCTCTGTGTCTCTCATGAATAAATAAAATCTTAAAAGAGAGAGAGAGAGAGAGAGAGAGAGAACTCACTACCATATTGTTCCTTTGGTTCCTATATTCCTAGCAGTCTGTCTTCTTTTCACTACCTTTTAGAGTCTCCTCATATTTGTTTCATACATAATATCCAGGGATTTTAGTTCTACTTAGTGAGAGGAATAGAGAAAAGGTCATCTACTTTATCTTCCTAGAAGGTGAAGTTTCCTGCGTTGAATTATCAAACAAACTCATAAAAATAGCTTCTATGGCCAAAGCTGCATCTCTCTCCTAGGCTTCATTCAGTCTGGATATCTGTTCCTTATGAAAGCAACTTCTTATCCCATGACATGGGTTACAAATTGGAGTTCTTAAAGCACTTTCCTTCCACAGATTTCATGAGTTGTAAAAAACAGTTCAATTTTCTCATGGATGTGTTTATTTATTATGTAAATCATAGTGCCTATACACACTACAGTGAAATTCTCACTTGTTGTAGGTAGTCAATAAATCTTTAATAATTATTTACATGAATTAATACATTAATGAACCAGAACTACTATATATAAACTAGCAAATAGATCACAAGACTTCTTTTGAAAATTATTTAAGCCACTCATTTTTCCCAAGCCATGAGGAAGAGAATGCTGCTTACTGGAGAATAATTCCCCCACTACTACTGAAATGATGTTAAGAATTAAGGACAAGGGGACTTTCCTTCCCAAAACATGTTTGGGGATTCATGCCTTAATAAAATAACAATAGAAAATATTAGTGAGAAATCCCAGTGGAAAAATCACAAATTGGGGAAAACTTGGATTGCAGCAGGAAAGGCAATGTGCATTAATGATAAATTCAGGTGGAGGCAGTCAGTAAGGCAAAGCAGAACCAAGCATTCTAGAACCTTCACCAAGTCTCTTCAGTGCTGTGCTTTTTAAATGTCAAATACAAGGTTACAACGACAGTTGTCAGCAGAGAGGAATTACAGAGCTGCAAAACCACTCACTCAATCTCAATGATTTAGCCCTCTTCCCTCAGGGAACAGTCTAAGTAAACAACACACAGATAACATTTACCTGACATTTTCTCTTTCTTCACCTTGATTGGTAATTCGCCAGTAATTCGTGTTCCCTTGGGCACACCTCTTGGGATCAACATAATTCTCAGAAATCTTGAGAAAAAGAGAGAAAATGGACAACTTCCCTCTGCCCCTAGTCTTTTTTCAGACTGATCACTGAATGACCTCCCTCTCACCTTGAAAGACTAAACACCACTGGCAGACGCCACGTCTCAGAGTCCATGAGATCCAGCTGCAAACTAACATGATTGCCTCCACTCACTGTTGCCAATTCTGTCTGGTGGGAACAAGTGGCCTGTATCTTATCTGGATAGGAAGTCACTACATTGCCACTTTTTTTTAGAGCTCTGAACATGTGAGTCTCTCTCAACACCCACCTTGATAATTCCCATCAGAATGGCAACTTGGTTGCTGAACAAAGTATTCCAGAGACACTCTGACAGCAAACACTTGACTCATGAAAACGCTGTAGGAAAAAAAAAAAAAAAGAAGAAGAAGAAGAAGAAAGAAAAGAAAACGCTGTAGAATGTGATTTCGCCAGGCTCAGCCCAAGGTCTTCAAAGATCTATCCTCTCACAAAACTCAGTGCAGCTGAGTCCCATTCTCCAACTGTGGATCTTCATTTCTGACATTGCTCTGACTCAGTTTCATTTCATTTCCTACCCTACCTGGCCCACAAAGCTCATGATTGCTTTGTCTCCCATTTCTGACACCTTATCATTCACTGATTAATAGCTGACATTGACTTCCTTGCTTTTGACCCCTTTTGCCTCTAAGGAACTCAAAACTGTTTCAAGTCCTTTGTGCAACTGATCTTTTTGGAATAATACCCACCAGCTGACGTTTTCAAATTCTTGAAAGCGTCAGTGCTTCAGCTAGACTCTCTGGCCCCACTAGGATGAGTCAAAATATAGTTAATAAAAATAATTATCTGCAAAAAGAAGTATCTCCACATTTATTTATATATTTCTATAATACTCTTCTGATCTTTGTCATTGTTCAAATTCTTAAAACTACTGGAAAAACAGGGGCACCTGGATGACTCAGTCAGTTAAGCATCAGACTCCTGGTTTCAGCTCAGGTCATGATCTTGGGGTCATAGGATCGAGCCCCATGTCAGGCTCCATACTGGACATGGAGGCTGCTTAAGATTCTCTCTTCCTTCCTCTCCTTATGCCCCTCCCCCATAGTGTGAACACTCCCTCTCTAAAAATAATAAATAAAAAATAAAATAAACTGAGTATCAAAATTACTAGACATTCCCAAATTTTAAAATTTTGACATTTTATTATTTTTTTAAATTTTAGTTTAATCCATTAATTAACATATAGGATTAGTTTCAGAGGTAGAGTTCAGTGATTCATCAGTTGCATATAACACTTATTGCTCATTACAACATGTTCCCTCCTTAAAGCCCATCACCCAGTTAGTTACCTTATCTTCCCACCCACCTCCCTCCAGCAAGCCCCAGTTTGTTTCCCATAGTTGAGAATCTCTTATGGTTTGTTTCTTTCTCTGATTTCATCTACATTTTATTATTTTTTTTAAATTTTTATTTATTTATGATAGTCACAGAGAGATAGAGAGAGAGGCAGAGACACAGGCAAAGGGAGAAGCAGGCTCCATGCACTGGGAGCCCGACGTGGGATTCGATCCCGGGCCTCCAGGATCGCGCCCTGGGCCAAAGCCAGGCGCCAAACCGCTGCGCCACCCAGGGATCCCCATTTTATTATTTTTAATTCCAACTGAAACAATGGAAGAATATAATAAGAATTTTAAATTCTATTTCTCTATTCATTTCCATTCTACTCCCTACCTCCCCAAAAACAACTGCTTTTATTAATTTGGTATGAAGTCTTTTACATGTGCATCTGCATATCCATAAATAATGTGTAGCATTATCTTTCATGTTTTTATTTTTTTAATATTTATTTTATTTTATTTTATTTTATTTTATTTTATTTTATTTTATTTTATTTTATTTATTCATGAGAAACACAGAGAGAGAGGTAAAGACACAGGCAGAGGAAGAATCAGGCTCCATGCAGGGAGCCCAACATGGGACTCGATCCTGGGTCCTAGGATCACACCCTGGGCTGACGGCAGGCACTAAACCACTGAGTCACCCAGGATGCCCACTTTCAGGTTTGTATTTATTTATTTATTTATTTATTTATTTATTTATTTATCTTTCATGTTTTTAATAAGGTAAATACTACTGTATGTTTTATTTTAAAATGTGATTTTTTTCATTCAGCATTGTCTTTGACATCTAGCCATCAATCTACTTACCTACCTATATATTGGTTTTTTATGTATTTATCATTCAGTCATTTTAAAGCAATTAACAATATTCTAGCATATGAACAAATATTATGTTACACATTTAATTCCATGCTGAGGGACATTTGAGATATTTTCAAAATTTGATCTTACAAACAACGCTTCAGCAGACATTACAGCACTCTTCTATAATCATGCTCCATATGTGCTGGTTTTTCTAGGGCAGTGTTTGTGTTAAACCCATTAGAGTGTTATCAAGTCAATTTCCTCTATCAAGAACATCATTCTAAACAATGCCAAAGTAGATTAAGACAATGAAATAGAATAGAAGAATAGAATAGAATAGAATAGAATAGAATAGAATAGAATAGAATAGAATAGAATATCAGGATTCATAGCACATAATGTTGTAGATGGTCCATTCAGATGATCATCAACATTTCCTCCTGGCCCAGTATATTCATGCCTCCTCTCTGTGTAGAGACAGTATCTATTCCTTTTACCCTTAAATATGGCCAGGCTTTCTGTTGCTTTAGCCAATAAAATGGGATGAGGTGTGTTTTCCAAGTTCTGAAGGCTGGCTTTGAAGAGGTCTGGCATATTCCTCTTTCATTCTCAGAGACCTAAGCTACAATGTGAAGAAATCCATTTATACTACATGAAGAGCTGGAGTTCCCTATATTCCCAGGTAGTTCAGCGATTTTGATTGATGCACATGGAAGAAATCCAACTTTGATCAGATGTCCCGTCTAACCTCCAGGTGACACTTCTTTATGAATGACCTGGGAGACTAAAAATATGACCTTCCCAGTGGGGTCCAGGTTAGAGTATAGAATCGAATAAATAAATGTGGTGGTTTTTTAAAAAAAAAATATGATAAATTTTAGGTCAGTTGTATTAGTTCTTGTACATAATAAAAGAAAGAATATTGTAATATTCAGTATGGGCTATGTAATACTGCAAGTTCAAAACCTTCAAAATCTTAGTGGTTTGTAAAATCAAATCCTTATTTATTAGTCAGTCTATATGTCCATTTTGAGTTGGTTAAGGGCTCTGTTCTATGTGTTCTTATTCAAGGACACAGGCTGAGTAAGCAAGCAACATATCAAAAGTTTCTAGTTGCTGTGGCAGAAAGAAAAAAATATATAGAAAATCTTGCAGACAATTAAATGCTTTAGCACAGAAGTGATACACATTACTTCTGTTCACAATTCACTGGCCAAAACTCATCATATGATTCATCCAGGCTTAATGGGACCAAGAATTGTGAGCAGAGAGGCCTTATATAAAGATCCTGTATCAAAAAGGCAGGGAGCTAGTAATATCTGGTGAACTACATTACATCTGTGTGTTTATATTTACATTGTCTGACGCAACATGGATTTTTTTTTTTTTTTACTGTGTGTTGTGATTTCAAAAAAAAGTTTGAAAATAAAAATAGATCTAAGGTATGTTTCTCGGGATGAGATTACTAGGTCATAGAGCAGGTACATTTTCAACTTTCCTAGGTTTTATTAAAATGTCTTTCGGTCTCCTGGGTGACTCAGTGGTTGAGGGTCTGCCTTTGACTCAGGGTGTGATCCTGGGATCTTGGGATCAAGTCCTGCATCAGGCTCCCCATAGGGAGCCTGCTTCTCCCTCTGTCTATGTCTCTGCCTCTGTGTGTCTCTCATGAATAAATAAATAAATTAAATCTTTAAAAAATTGTTAAAATGTCTTTCAAAGTGGTTGTACTAATTTATACTCTGAATTTTGCAAAGCAGTCATACCTAACAATATTCTCTGAGAATTCTCATTCCCTCATATTCTTATCAAAATTTAATATTGTAAATCTAATAATTTAGTTAAATTTTTAATTCAGGTAATTCAATCACCTTAAAATATTCTGCTTTCCTTTGTACTTACATATCTTTAATTATTAGTGAGTCCTTAATTGTAATTGGTGAGGTTGTGTATCGCTTCTTATGTTTTTGGCTATTCTGGTTCATTTTCTGTGACTTGCCTGTTTATATCCTCTGCTTATTTTATACTAGATTGCTTGTCTTTTTCTTACTGGAATTTCTAATACATTCTGGATACTAATCTTTTGTCAGTAACATCTTTCTTTTTCCCCTCTGTTCTCAGCAGAGTTAACGATGTCAGTCTTTTCCGTAATGATGTGTGATTTTCTCTAAAAAAATCATTTCTGACTCTGAATTTATAAAAATGTTTTCTAAAACGTATTTGATATTTTCTACGTGAAAATATTATCCCTTAACCATTTATAGACTAATCCATTCTTTTTCCACCAACATATAATGCTGTGATTTTATACTAAGCTTCCATACAGATGTGTACCATGTTTCTGGTCCACCAGAAGGGAGGCAAGGGTGCAGCCTTCCATTGGAGAAAGCAAAAGAAAAAACTTTTAAATCAATAATAAAACTGGATCTAACTTCTTTTTTTTTTTTTTTTTTTATCATGCATAAGCAATTTTAAACAAAGTCAGTCACAAAATACTCCGAACTGCCAGGGTAGGCTGTTCCTCTGCTCTCCTCCTCTATCTTGCTATATATGCACACAGCTCTATTTTCTCCTATTGATAAATTTGTCCACCAAATCTAAAATTTGAAATTTGTACAAGTTTGTGCATATGAACACATATGCCACATTGTTTATTTATTTTTTATTTGTTTTTTTTGCCACATTGTTTAAATCCTAAAATGTGTCAAAGGCATTGATTGATATCTGATAGGACAAATTTCCCTTCTTTGCTTTTTTTTTAAAAGATTTTATTTATTTAGTCATGATAGACACAGAGAGAGAGAGAGAGGCAGAGACATAGAGGGAGAAGCAAGCTCCCAGCAAGGAGCCCGATGCAGGACTCCATCCCGACCCCAGAATCATGCCCTGAGCCAAAGGCAGACACCCAACCACTAAGCTACCCATGAGTCTTTCTTTGCTTTTTTTGAATAAGCCCTGTTCTTGACCTTTTCCTCACCCATTGATTTTGGTATCACTTTGTCTAATTCCACCAAACCAAAACCAGTTGATGGGTTAATTGCATTGGATTGAACTTACAGATCAAGTTTAGGAGAATTGTCATCTTCTGACATTTTTGAGTATTCTTATCCATGTGTATTATTAATCTTTTCATTTTCTTCTGTCTTAATACTCCCGATACTATTTTGCAACTTTCTCCAAAATAAGTCCATGAATCCTTGTTAGATGAATTCCTTCACACCATGGAATTTTAGTAGTTATTACAAATGGAATTTTTTCCTGCTATAAATTGGTTATTTCTGGTGTGTTGGACTGTCAGTGATTTTTGTATAATGAGCTTATATACCAGGAACAATGCTGAACTCTGTATTTCTAAAGTTTGTCTATAAATTCCACTATACCTCTTCCTCTAGGTTCTGTACTTTTACTTCCTTTGTCTAACTGCAATACCTAGGAGAAGCAAATAACAACAGGCCACATAATGATTTTAAAGAGCATGCTTCTTAAATTTCATCATTGAATATGATCCTTGCTATAAGGATATATTTATCCATTATAGAGATAAATATTTTTCCTTCTTACCCTACTTAAGAGTTTTTAATCATTAGTAGATGTTGAATTGATATTTTTACATGTAGTAAGATGATAAGATGTTAAAATAGAAAATTGAAGTAACAGATTGTCTAATATTAAACAATTCTGGCATTCCTTGTGTAAGCCCATTAGAGTAATGGTGTATTTTGATATATTTTTACTGATTCTTTTTCAGGACTTTCCATCTATATTTGTTAAGTGAGACTGATCAGTATTTTTCCTACTTTCACTCTAATTGTTTGGTTTTGCTCTGAAGGTTTTATGACCCTGATAAAAAGTGACCAATGTTCTCACTTTTTCTAGTCTCTGGAATTATTTGTATTACATTGAGATTGATTGGAGCTTGAAAATTGGGTTCAAAACTTCGTAACTTATGTGTAATTTTGAAGTATGTTTTCAAAATCTTCCAATGTATACTTTTATGTCATCTTTTTTATTATTGACTTATAACTTAAATGCTTTAAAGTCAGAAAATGAAAGTTTAAAGACCAATCTTTAATACCTGTTGAACCTTGCTTTATGGCATAGAATATGGATGGTATGATAATACACTTGAGAAAAACATGTAAAATATTCTTGGGTGAACTGTGCTATGAATATTTTTTTGAATTTTTGTATTTTCCTTACTCTTATTAATGATTTTATCTACATGATCTGTCAATTTTTGAGAGAAGTATATTGAAATCTCCCATAATGGTGTTAAGTTTGTCCTTTTCTCTGTGTGTATCTGTCAAGTTTTTGCTTTATATATTTTAATATTATGTCATTTCATGTATATAATTTAAAAATGATATGGCTTCATAGTGATAAATACTTAGGAATTAATTTTGCCTTAAAGGCTACTGTCTGTATATTAAGTAAGCTACACCATCTTTCTTTTGGTTAGTATGATTTAAACTATTATGGTGCTGCCTCCTATTTAGGTTCATCAGTATGGCAAGTTAACCCCATAAAACATGTAAATATGATTCTAGAAAGATAATAAAATTTTATGAACCTCAAAAAAATAAAAAATAAATAAAAAAATTTTATGAACCTCAATTTCCTCACTTATATAAAGCGTGTTTTAATAATTATGATGATCTTGAATATCCTTTACCACTCTGACATTCTATGATCTTACACCTTTTCTTCCTAGATTTGTACTGTGCCAAAGTCCTCCATTTATTCCACTTGCATTTGGCTAGCTGTGGAATAATGTAAATGTCCAGATATTCCAGGTAATTCTATCTTGCCAAGTGGGAAGAGAGGTCACGAGTCCATGCTATTCTGAAATTACAAAACAAACAAACAAAACCAGTTACTTTTACAACTGTGGCTTTCATCATAGTCATGCAAACAAAATATCCAAGTTGAAATCTGTCTTGGATTTTGGTCTGTTCTATAAAATCTTTGGATCATTAATGACTAAATAGAAACAGAGAGAAGAAAGTTCAATGTGAGAGAAACAAGGGCAGAGATGATGCCTTTATCTCAGCAGGAGAAGGCAATTTACAATAATTTGTACACCATTGCCTGTATTCTTGCCAAATACATTTCATTCAAAGGCTGCTGGCCAGCAGGCTTATCATCAAATATGACATAATTCAATAAATAAATATTAATGCTTTATGTCTAACACAAAGAGTAGTAAGAACTTAAAGCCAGAAAAGATACTAGGAGTCATCAAGTCCATACTTTTCATTTTAGAAACAGAAAATCTGGGATGCCTACATGGCTCAGCGGTTGAGTGTGCCTTTGGCTCAGGGCATGATCCTGGGGTTGGGGATCAGGTCCTGCATCAGGCTCCTTATGAGGAACCTGCTTCTCCCTCTGCCTCTCTCTCTCTCAAATTAATTAATTAATTAATTAATAAACAAACAAATAAATAAATACTTAAAATAAAGAAACAGAAAATTAGAACCCAAAGAGTGATTTACCATATTGTTTGTTTTTAAGATAGTATACTTCTGATTTTCATGTATTTTTTTTTTTTTTTTTTTTGCAATTAGCAAGAGGGTTTATTGGACGTTTGCGCAAACGGGCTCTCCACCTCCGAAGAGGAAGAGAGCCCTGATTAGCAATTACAGGTATCTTTTAAAGGCAAAAGGGAAAAAAAAACTGCTTAAAGACAAAAGAACCTCGGGAGTTGCATAGCATTCAGGTTATTGATTTCACAGAGGGTCAACATGAACCTATTCAGGGACATTCCAATCAGGGTGTGGGGGGAAATGGTTTTCTTATTGTAAACAGAATGCTTTTAGTTGCTAAAATTTCAGGAAGGCACCTGGATGGGCTGCCTCTGGATTAGGGCTGGCCCTACTTACAAGTGGGGAGGTTTCTTCATTCCCTCCTCTTGTTTGGGCTGATTTTAACCTTAAAATCTTAGGGAACATTTATTTCTTCAGTTTGGAGGGCTCGACATTGTTGAGTTAATACCAGAGCTTGGGTAATAGACAATCTTTCTCGGATTAACTGGAGCGGCCAGTTGAGGACTCAGGGGCCGAAAGTTAGCAGCAGGAGCAGGATAACTAGAGGGCCCATAATGGTAGAGATTAGGGTGGTTAACCAGGGAGACTGATTAAACCAGCTTTCAAACCAGCCCTGCTGGGCCTCCCGGTCCCTTTGTCTTTTATTTAACCTTTCCCTGAGTTTGGCCATGGAGTCTCTGATGACTCCAGAATGGCCTGCATAGAAACAGCATTTTTCTCCCAGGGCTGCACACAGTCCTCCCTCTTTCAGGAGTAGTAAATCCAAGCCTCTCCTGTTTTGAAGTCCTACTTCTGAAAGTGAGGTGAGGGACTGTTCTAACTTAGAAGCGGCCTGCTCTAGTGTCCGTAGATCCTCATCTACAGCTGTTTGGAGTTCTAAATAACGTCGTGAGCCCTGGATCAGAGCAGCTGCGCCAGTACCCACCCCAGTAGCGACCCCTAGTCCCAACATAACGGCTAGGGTTAGGGAGACAGGTTCGCGCCAAAAACGGGTGGGATGTTCATCATACTGATTTTCTAGAGTTTCAGCAGGGTGAGAGAACACCCTGGGTATGATCTGCACCATGACACAGAAGTCGTTTGAGCTATTTAGAACCTTAGCTGACACACAGGGGGTGAGGCCTTTGTTGCATGCCCACCAAGTTCCCGGCTGGGGCTCCAGGTAAGAGTCAGTCCCTAAAATCGGGGTGGTAGTATTGCAGAGGTCCTGGTAACCCCGGGTGAGTATAGTTAGCCTTGACAGTGATGTAATCCCAGGAGGAGGAGGGCCTCTCATCCTGTGTCTCCCTAGTCTCGCACCCCCAATTTTTACAATAGAAGTGTTCCCCTCCTCCACAGGTGGGATTTAACCTGTGATCTCTGTGGTACCCGGGACAGACATAAAAGGGAAGAGTGCTGAGCATGGCCCTTCTGTCAGGCGTGCCACATCCCCCCCATGGGTCTAATCCCAGTCGCCCTGGAGGGCTTTCTCGGTTAGGGGCTCTAGAGGTGTCGAAGTATCCCTCTAGGTCCCATGGGCTAGGGGCCCCTATGGTTAGCTTGCATAGGTCAGGATATAGGTTAGGCCACCAGGTTCCCACAGGGGCGGTCTTAGTTATAGACCAGACCTCGTCACCCCCAGACGTTAGTACCTGCCAGGTTAACCTTTTGAGGGCATGAGGGTCACCTTTGGCGGAGGTAAAGAGCGCTAGGAGAGGTAGGAATATAACAACTGTCATTGAACAATTTTTTGAAAGTCTTATCTTGAGCGGGCTTCGGGTGCAGTGGAGCCTCCACTGGAGTGGCTCGCCCGGCCCATCCCGGCCGGCGTCAGCGGTGCTCGTTGATGGGGCGCCAGCCAGGACGGACCGGGCGAGCCACTCCAACGGAAGCTCCACTGCACCCAAAACCCGCTCAAGACAAGACTCTCAAAAAATTGTTCAATGACAGTTGTTGCTCGCTGATGGGGCGCGCTTGACGTGTGAGGCGTGGACCCAAGCAGCAATGCCGTCTACCTTTAAGGCGGTTGGGGTCGTCAGTAGTACAGTGTATGGGCCCTTCCAGTGGGGCTCAAGCGTCCTGGACTGATGTCTCCTGACATAGACGGAGTCACCGATCTGGAACAGGTTGTGTCTCCGGGGCGGTAGACAGCCCCGCAAGGGGTCTCCAGATCTGGCGCTGGATAATCTGGAGCGCCTTTAGCCTGTCGTGTAAACCGGGAGTGTTAGCAAGAGGGTCAATAGCAGAATCTAGTAAGTCCGTCACTGGTGGGGGACCTCCATAGAGAAGCTCGTAAGGAGTTAGCCCATGGCGCGCGGGAGTGTTCCGGACTCGGAACAGAACCATAGGGAGGAGTTGGACCCAGTCTCTAGTGCCAGTCTCCAATGTCAATTTGGTTAGGGTCTCTTTAATTGTTCTATTCATTCTTTCTACCTGCCCTGAGCTCTGGGGTCTGTATGCACAATGTAATTTTTAATTTATCCCCAGTAATCTGGCCACCAACTGACTTACCTGGGAGACGAAGGCGGGGCCGTTGTCTGACCCTATTACCTTGGGCAGTCCAAACCAGGGGAGAATTTCTTCTAGGATTTTCTTGACAACCACCTGGGCAGTTTCTCGTTTGGTGGGGAAGGCTTCTGTCCATCCTCCTGTGGGCCTAGTGCAGCGGCTCGTGCTGCTTCATCGGCCATCCTGTTCCCCTCTGCTACTGGGTCGTTGCCTCACTGATGCCCCGGACAGTGAATTATCTACCACGGCCGCCCCAGCTTTACGTTCACCATTTCGTAGAAAGCTACTCCCCTCGGTGTACCAGGTTGCTTCAGCACCTGGCAAAGGCTGGTCCGTCAAGCCCCCTCTGGTGCCATAGACCTCGGCTAGGATCTGGTGGCAATCATGCATTACCAGGGAGGGGGACTCGGCTTCTGGAAGCAAGGTGGCCGGGGTTAGGGATGTAGCCGTTCCGAACCGTATCCGCTCGGAATTCAGTAACATGGCCTGATAATGGGTGACCCGGCGTTTGAGAGCCATCGATCAGGGGGCTGGCAGATGACTGTCTCTACGGCGTGGGGGGGCCACCACAGTGAGGGGTTGGCTGAAGGCCAACTTATCTGAGTCTTTTACCAGGACTGCCACAGCCACTATTATTCGGAGACATGGGGGCCATCCTGCAGCCACTCTGTCTAATTTTCTTTTGAAAAGTATGCCACGGTCCTTTTCCAGGGTCCCAGTTTCTGAGTTAGGACCCCTTTGGGTATTCCTTGGTGTTCATCAGCATATAGCGCAAATGGCTTGGTTACATCTGGGAGGCTCAGGGCAGGGGCGGTCAATAAGGCCCTTCTTATTTTGTCAAAAGCCAATTGTTGCTCCTTTCCCCAGTGGTAGGGGGTGTTGGATTTCGTGAGAGGATATAGGGGAGCCGCCAGCTCTGCAAACCCAGGTACCCAGAGGCGGCAGAACCCGGCACTGCCGAGGAACTCTCGTAGCCCTCTGGCATCAGTGGGTGCTGGGATCAGGGCTACAGCCTTTTTGCGGCCCTCCGTCAGCCACCTCTGGCCTCCTTCCAGGAGATATCCCAGATAGGTCACTCGTCTCTGGCCTATTTGGGCCTTTTTGGCGGAGGCCCTAGACCCCAGTCCTCCCAGTCTCTCGAGCAGGGCCCCCGTACCTTTTACACAATCCTGTTCTGTCTTAGCCGCTATGAGCAAATAAATCATCCACGTACTGCAGGAGAACGAGGTCCGGATGGCCAACTCAGAAGTCTGCCAAGTCCTGAGCAAGGCTTCTTTGAACAAGGTGGGGGAGTTTTTGAATCCCTGTGGTAGCTTTGTCCAAGTGAGTTGTCCTGAGAATCCCGTCTCAGGATCTTTCCATTTAAAGGCAAAAATAGGCTGGCTTTGAGAGCTTAACTTTAGGCAAAAGAATGCATCTTCTAGATAGAGCTCAAGGGTCCTTCTGCCTCAGTTAAAACTGAATGTTGAGCTCCCGTAGCAACCAGGAAGGTCACTGGTTGACCCCCACACTTTAAGGGTTATCCGAGGCTTGGGGGGGGGGGCTCCTGGCCCTGACATCCCTAATCTTCATCCTCTAGGTACAATACGGGAATGGGCTTCTTCTTAGGTCCCTGCGTTTGGCCCTTCTTTGGACAATCTTTAACTCAATGTCCTTTTTCCTTGCAGTAGGCACACTGGTCTCGTTCAACCCGTGGTCTTCTTGTCTCCCAGGTCCTTACTCTGTCCTGACTTACTCTGCCCTGAGCCCTGTACTATGGTGGCCAGTATCCCAGTCAGTTCTTTATTGCGTTTCCTTTATCTCTTTTATTTTGTCTCTCTCTCTCTCTCTCTCTCTCTCTCTCTCTCTCTCCTCTCTCTCTCTCTAAGTATACATATGGTAGCCTTCCATTAATCTTTCCAGAAAACCTGCACTATAGCACGTACCTTTGCCAAATTGGTGGGGCATCACCCTGCCCCTCTGAGACCCGTTAGGAGTACCTGGCGATAGAGACGGAGCCGCTCCCTCCCAGCAGCAGTGTCGTAGTCCCAGGTCGGGCGAACCAAGGGGAAAACGTCCTCAATTTCATTAGGCAGCTGGGTCGGCCTCCCATCCGCCCCGGGGACGTTTTTCTGTAGACGCGCTGTCTCTCCTCCGTGGTGAGGAGAGTCTGCAGGAGCTGATCAGGGTGCCCATGGGGTCCTGGCTGAGAGACCGGGGCCTTCACCTGCAAGATAATATCAATATTAAAAGTTCCATTCCTGGGCCACCCGACGTTGAGAGTCGGCCACTCTGAGGAGCAGAAGGTGACCCATCTTCGTCTTCTGACTTCGACCGAAAGGTTGTGTGCCCGGCCGGTGACTTCTTTCCAGTGATCTAGAGCGAGGCTTAAAGGGGTGGTTACACTTTGTCCCATGGGTGTAGAAAAGAGGTGAGCGGGGAGGAAGAGGACAGGAAGAAAGACACAGAACAGACAGACGCACACAGATGACAGGATCGGCACGGGGGATTCAGACGGGAGCGGTCGCCAGCAACGACCCTCCCCGAAGAGGAGGGAGTGCCAGGCTCCCTACCTCTTCCAGACCACGGAGTGGGACCAGAAAGACACAGAACGAACAGACGCACACGAATGACAGGACTGGCGCGGCGGATTCAGATGGGAGCGGTCGCCAACAACGACCGTCCCTGAAGAGGAGGGAGTGCAGGGGCTCCGTTCCTCTTCCAGACCACTCCGGAGTCCGACTCCGGAGGGGGACCAGGGGTCTCGGGCACGTCTGCCTCCCCCGCTGGTCCAAATACAGAATACAGAGTACAGCGTCCTGCAGGCACAATACAGACCCGGCACAGACCTGGCCAGTCAGACAAACGGACGAGACAGATATGACATTTAGCGAGCTCGGTCTTACCTCCTACCGGTCTTAGGATTGAGCCTGGGGTGTCTCGGATCCCGGACGAGCCCCCAAATATTGGACCCTGGCTCACGGGTGCCAACGTGTCCCGGTGGACGCCCCAGAGACTCAGACCCCAGACAGGCAGATGCAATTAGCAAGAGGGTTTATTGGACATTTGCTCAAACGGGCTCTCCGCCTCCGAAGAGGAAGAGAGCCTGATTTTCATGTATTGATCATCAATTTCTTTTATCTAGAACCTGCCAGAGAAGTCCTCCCTTAGGCCTATGTAGATGTATAACTCCCCTTTACTACTTCAGTATATTTTGCATTATAAGAACTTATTTTTGTTTACCCAATTTTTGCTATTATATCCTTACATACATTTTAAGAAAGATTCAAAAACCATATTGAGACATTACAAATACTTTGACTCAAAGATTTTGAAAATCATTTGTGATATCAACTTGAAAATATTTCTTCTTAATTCAACTCTTTTCCTCTTCCTGGGGCTGACGGATGTTGGATTTTTGTTCCTTATCATTGACATAAATGATTATGACTTAGGACTTTTCATATTATAAATTTATGTTGACCCTACTCTAGTTGGATTGCCTCCAAAGTACCTCTTCAAGACCTTGTGGGCTTCAAGTTTTGAGGGGTACATATAACTGGCATTGAATTATATGACTTTATGTACTCATTCTTAATAGTTTAAAATATGATTGGAATTATAAAACAACTAGCATTTTTTAAAATTGATAATAAAATCACCACATCAGAGAAAACATTTAACCAAAATACTGGCTTTTGGAAGCTTTATGATAGCACTATTTCTTGTAGTGCATAGCACTTCAGAGACAAAAAATATTCCTAAAGATTTTCTGGGTCAATGGTTCACAGAGTGTGGTCCAAGACCAGATTCTGTATCAGAATCTCTGTGGGGAAAGTAAGGGGATCCATCAAACTATGTTCTAACATTCTCCCAGGTAATGGACACACAACCAGGTCTAAGAACCATTAATCTAGGCCATCCTCTACCTGTCTTTTTGTAAAGCGAAGTACAGAGAGATACTACAGTCCCTTGTGCCTTGAATATTCTGATTCCTTGACTTTCCTCAGGTTACACAAACACCACTAATAGACCAAAGATGAGAACATGTATCTCCTTACTCATGTATAACTGAGGTGTAGAATGATAGAATGCTAGAGGTAAAAAATATCTAAGATCAATGTATTCAATGTGTTTTATGTTCCCCTACACTTCTGTTTACTAGCTATTATACTCATAACCATTAATGTCTATCTGTCCTACTAAATTCGAATATCGATAAAGCAATAGACCATAACTATTTTGATCATCATGGATTCTCCAGTGCCTTCACAGTAATCTGTAATGTGATATCTGCTTAATAGTATCTACTGATCAAATAATGATTGACTATATAAACATAATTTCAGAGAATAATGCCAGGATTCCCATAATCATACTGAGTTTCAATCACATCCTTTTTCTAAACTGGTAAACTTTAATAAAACCATTTATATTCTGCTAATCCTTATACATACATAAATTTAGAGATTTGGAAGAAGCCACTGGCAGGTAGGGAAGAATGATTTATATTAATTAGAAGTATACTCTAAAGTGTCCTGAAATAGAAAATCCATGGCACATTTGACTTACCTCTGACTCACAGAGACCCTGGAACAAAGGAAAACTATTATGTTTGTATAATCAGAACAAATCAGAAGAGAGAATAAACAATTTTTAATATGTAAGTGTGAACCTCTATTACTTAACCTTTTCATTTACAAAAAATGCATCTTCTCTTTAACAGATAAATCAACTATAATTCATCTTGACACTAATATGAATGCATATATATGTATATTCATCATATGTCAATTTCTCCCTCTTTGGGTTAATTGAAACCTGTAATTCTAAAAGAAAATCTGAGATGTTATGGGAGTATGTGGAATAATCCTTTGTTTTTTTGTTTTGTTTTGTTTTGTCTTGTTTTTTTTTTTGTTTTTTGTTTTTTTTTTGGAAGAGATAAAGATCAGGCTTCTAACAAAGAGGAAAGCATGAGAGTTTAGACAGGAATAAAAACCAAAAATGTATCACATCATAGTTCACCAGGTAGGCTCTGCATCCAGACATCTGTATTCAAATCTCACCTCTAATACATACCAATTGTGCAATCTTGGGCTCATGCCTCCTTTTTCTTTCTTTAAAATGTTGGGTAGTAATAGTATCTTCCTTGTAAGGAGAAGAGGATAAATGCATTAATACATACATAAAGTACTTAGATATAAATATTAGCTATTATTATAGAGAACAGAGTGCTAATTTAGGACCTAAACTAGGTTCTCACTATTAAAAATAAATTGGCAACCAAGAAATTCTTTCAAGTAACTAGATTAATGTTGCAAGTATGGATAGCCCCCTATTGTCTCCTCTGATCATCCCACCTGAATTCACAAAATCCAGGTCAAAAAAGTGACATTTTGTATGAAAGTACTTTGAAAATGGCAAAATACAACAGAAATGAAAGTTAATAACAAAGTAACAAATATTCAAATTTCTTTTTTTAATTTAAACTCAATTAGCCAACATATAGTACATCATTAGTTTCAGATGTAGTTTTCAATACTTTTTCAGTTGAGTATAACACCCAGTGCTCATCACATCATGTGTCCTCCTTAATGCAAGTTCTTTACATAGCTTTCCATGCCTCTCTGGCCTCTTTCCTTGCCACTCTCCCCATCCCTTGCAAGACATCAGGCCTCTTATAGGTCTGTGAACATGTTTCTCTTCCCTCTTCTTGGAAAGCTGCCTCCCAACAAATGTCCTAATCACCAATGCCTTATCCTTTAGGCTTCTGCTTAAACATCATTACCTCAAAGAAGCCTTCTTTGGGTAGAAAAGGTAGGGAAGTAGGTCCCCTTTTATATCTTTTCATATTTACTGGACTTATGCTATATTTATGATAAATTATATGTGTAATGTCTATCTACTATGAAGACCTCAAGCACCCCAAAAGTGAGATCTGTGTCCATCCTGTCTTTCACATAATAGGAACTCAAAACAACAATAACAACTGTTGACTGAATGGGTGAGTAAAACGTTTGTATAATCTAATAATAAAGTAAAAGAAGAGGTTAAGGAGAAAAATCAGAATCCCCATGGTTCTCCAACACAGTGCTTTTATTTTATGGACCTTAAAAAAATCTTCACTGGGTTTTGTGGGAAAAGAAAATGGTTTTGAAGTTAATCCACCATAAATAGCTGACAAAGAAGACTGGTGCTAGATTTTTCCATAAACATACTGAAAAATTAAGCTGCTCCTGTACACATATTTCTAACTTTGTATAAATACACAATGAGGACATGTTTTCCTTTTTTGTATCTTAGTATGACTATAAATATTGTTTTTGAAATCAGTAATCATTTGATTACTAAATTAATTTTAGATTCTAAAAATAGCTCCCTGATTCCCATTCTCATCGAAACTCCAGTGGAGTCTTTGCAACTATGCCAGACCCACCACACTTAGCAGATGTACCACATTTAGCAACTGCCAAAGGATAAAGCAAGGATTCAGGTACCTTCTCTTGGGTTCTTTATAGTTCATTGACAAAACTGTAAATTTGGATGTTGCCCAAATTTAGAAGAAATAGCAAGATTGTTTATTTGAAATACTGTCTTGGGCCCAAATAGTGTCTTATAAGAGAAACAAAATCATTTATCTAAGAAAGGCAGAAGGTACATTTTATCCTCAGCAAGTGTTATAGTAACAAGATTCAACTTGCAGAATGATGAGAGTTGATGTACCTGGGGGGAGGTAATCTAAAACAGAGCTAGTCAATTGCCATAAAGAAACTTGCAAACAATATCAGGGAATAAAACCTGGGGTTAGTAATGGGGAACAAATTGATAAGAATTAACAAGACAGTACAGACTCTGCAGAAAGTCAGTTAGGAGTAACTGCAGAGCTTCAGGAAAATGAGGGACCCGAGTGGTTCTGCAGCCACTCCTCCTCTACAAAATGTCCCTGGATCAACCAGTATGTCTTTTTCTTGTTCTTCCCTTTGTATATCTGTTTCACAAAGCACCTTGCACCTTTTTGGTATCTAGCTTCCCCCCACCAACAGATGGGGAACAGTGTAGAACATCAAAAAGATGCAAGAGAAGACAGTGGAGAAGCATGGAGGCAGGAGGAGAGAAGGAACACGTTCACTGATTTTCTATATCATTTATTTAAAATTTTTTTAAAGATTTATTTATTTATTTTAGAGAGAGAGAACATGAGCAGAGGGGCAGAGGGAGCAAGAAACTCAAGCAATGTCGGTAGGGCCTTTTATAGGTGCCATTCAAGGGAACCAATATGATTTTTGGATTTTTCTGGAGTTTTCTTTACTGATATAATAGTACATCAGGTTATCTCAGCCTCCTTCCATTAAATATTCAAATCTTGTAATTAATTCCTCTTGTTGATTTCCTGCTTGGCCAGTAAACTTCCAATAATTTGGTTTCCATAGTGGCTTGTTCATGGGGATTGAAAGTAGAACTCAGTTTAGTGCTGGTGCACCTGGGTGGCTCAGTCAGTTAAGCATCTGCCTTCAACTCAGGTCATGACCCCAGGGTCTTGGGATCGAGTCCTGCATCAGGCTCCTGCTCATATCTCTCTCTCTCTCTCTCTTTCTCTCTCTCTCTCAAATAAATAAATAAAATCTTAAAAAAATACCTCAGTCTTGTCCTATTATCTATTATCTTAAGCAATTACAGTTTTCACTATAATTTAAGAGTCTGGCCTTATTCTCCTGAAGCTTTGTTGTCACAAGCCACTGTTCTACAGGTGCACCCATATCTGGAACACTGACATGAACAGGTTTTTGAACATGAAAGCCTAAGTTCTAAACCTTGTACAACAGCGTGTTTCCTCAAGATGAACATGGAACACTATGAATGTAAGTATTCCACTACTGGGAGTTACCTGAGAGAGAACAGGAAACAGAAGTTTAGTCCATTTTCCCTGCCACCGTCCCCTATGCAATTGTTCTGGTAGGAGAGAGAAATGCATGGCAGAATCTAATCAATGAGTGAGTAGAGAAGGATGGTCCAGTCATGATGAAGACCATAATTGGCTATTAGAGAAGCAATGTACAGAGATTATCTATGTCTTTGTTCATGGCTTCATAGACATTGTGGAGTGATATTAGGTATTATAATTGAAACAAAATTATATTTTTTATTTATTACTATCATGATTACCAAAGTAAAACATGATTCTTGAAAAAAATAAAGAAAATATTTATGAAGAACTTCAAGATAAATGCAGTAAACTAAAAACGAGACCTTATATACATATTCCTTCTAAATCCCACAAATATTATATTAAAGAAATTGCCATGTTATAACTCGACAATGCTAAAGAGAGTAGACAAGGGTGGAATAGCAGAGCAGAATTTTCAACAAAATTCAGAAAGAGAAAGAAAGAAAGAAAGAGAAAGAAAGAAAGAAGAAAGAAAGAAAGAAAGAAGAAAGAAAGAAAGAAAGAAAGAAGAAAGAAAGAAAGAAAGAAAGAAAGAAAGAAAGAAAGAAAGAAAGGAAGGAAGGAAGAGAAAGAAAGAGAGAAAGAAAGAAAGAAAGGAAGGAAGAGAAAGAGAGAAAGAAAGAAAGAAAGAGAGAAAGAGAGAGAGAGAGAGAGAGAGAAAGGGGAACTAGTGCACAGTTAGCCTTTAACTTTCTTAGATTTGTTGTGTGCAGGAAGATGAGGAAACCAGAAAGAAACTCATTTTTTTTTCTCCTAAATACAAAATTGAACCTCAGGAACAAGAGGCTCCAGTTATTTATCAATGCAAGAAGATATGGAGAGATCATAAATAGGAGAATAGGCTAAAAATTTGTATAAGAAGTTATTAGAAACCAGATCCCCTCTGCCACCTGAAAGAAAGATGGAATTTATTTCCTCCAAGATCTCTGGTGACTCCTTACACCTAGATAAGAAAATGGAAGATTTGTATTGAGAAAAAGCACCCACTGATACACTCAGAAGTGATTCAACAAAAAGTCAGTTCTCCACCCATCTATTCACAGTGAAGCCTATGAATTAAGAAGCTCTGTACCATCATAAAGATCTTACAATAACCTTTTGTTTTTTAGCAATTCCAACTTAATTATAAATACATTTCCTATTTCAAGAAAGCCTCTAACCTAAAAGACAGAAGCAAAAGGGAAGAGAAATAAGAAATAAATAAAAAATATGGAAAATAAGCAATAACTTCAAAAATTAATCTGCCTATTTTCAGAAAGATATATACAAAGTTGAAAGAATATACTAATTTCTTTAAAAAAGTAACAGCATAAGAAGGAAGCTCTTGAATTAAGAACTATGACTAAAACAGTCAATAGAGGATTGGAGGATAAACTTGGAGAAATCTACCAGAAACCAGAAAAAATAAAAAGAGATAGAAGCCAGATGAGAAAATCAAAAGCTCAATTCAAGAAGTCCACCATCTAACTCAAATAAGAATTCCAGAAAGAGAGAAAGTACAAATAATGAAATTTTCCATAACTGGGACATAATATTTTTCAGAATAAAGAGATCACTAAATATCCAACACAGTAAATGAAAAAAAAAATGTTCAAGAAAGCACACTATTGTGAAATTTCAGAATACAAAAGGCAAAAAGAATATTCTAAAGATACCTAGATGAAAAAAATGTATTATGTGCAACATTAGTAATTATAATGCCACTGGATATATCAACCCCCAAAGTGGAAGCTGAACAACATGTAAGCATTGTCTTCAAACTTCTGAGGGAAAATTATTTCAACACTCTAAGATTCAATATCAAACCAAACTATAAATCAAGTATTTGAGCAGAATGACTGTTTTTTCAGATACGAATAATTTCAAATAATTTATCTCCTATGTGTCCTTTGACATGGAGCCACTAAAGATTGTGCTTTACTAACACAAAGCAGCAAGCTAAGAAATGGAGAGGAAAAAACAAACAAAACTATTTCAAGTAGGAGAGAATAAAGAAAGTTTCCAGAATAGGAATAAATAAAAGTTCTACAACAGCCATGAATAATCCCAATCAGTTCATAACAATTATATAGAAAGATAGAAGATTCCAGAAATGAAGTCTCAAAAAAAAAAAAAAGAAAGAAAAACCCAACAAAACAACAAAACTGGTATGTTATTATATCTGTGCATAGAAAGAGGAGTTCTATATTTCTATCAGAGAAGTTACAAAGATTAGGCTCATGAAAAATTAACAAGACAATTACTAGCTTCAAGAAAAAAAGTATGAATAAGAAAGAAAATGTAATCATAGTAAACTATGCAGTTTAACAATAAACATTATTTTTTACTATAATAAATTCAACACAGAATACTGAGCATTCAAAATTTATGATATAATATATTGATATGGTTGATGGAAGGGGAAGAGTCTGTGATTGTTGAGGGAAACAAAAGGAAGATAAATCTTAATGTGATTTTATAAGAAGTCAATAGAATACATCTGGAATCAACAACAACAGGGTCAAGAAATAGTAAGTAAGTTACATGGAAGTAATCACAAGGAAAAATAGCTTTAAAAAGTTGAGTTGTTGCTTCAGGGAAGTTGAATAAGGAGGTGGGGGAAAAGCAAAATTTTATTTATTTTTAATCCACTTAGTGTTATTTGAAACTTCAAATTATGCATGTGTATTGAATGGATAGAAAAAAGTACTTAATTAAAAGGAAAGAAAAAACAGTTGAGAAATGAAAAGACAAAATTATTTGCCATTTCCCATTCATTAACAATCACTGTAAAGTATCTTTGTATGAACCCTTTTAGTCAGTTTTGTTTTGTGTATAAGTGTTAATATACATCTTGACAAAGTGACAACAGAATGCAATTTTTTTTCAATTATAGAATAGTGAACATATTCTACACCATACATATTTCTTTCACATACAGTGAGTGCATATCATTCTACTTTAGGAATATGTCACAATTTATTTAATCATCCTCTATTTTTGGAAATTTAGATATCTTCTAATTACTTATTATTATAAATAGCATTACTATGAAGATTAGCCCTATATTTGCACATCTTCTAGGCATTCTCATTAAAATTAAATTTTTATAATTTTCTAAAAGTTAATATATTTTTTCAGCTATTGACTTCAGGTGTAAGTCAATGCTTCTGAACATTTTTTTCATTTTTACTCACCAAGGGGTTTTTTAAGATTTTTTTTTTCCTAATCATTTCCTCATGTAATTTTAATATTCCTGGTCACCCCCTCATGTAATTTTAATATATATATAAATATATATATATATATACACATACACACACACACACACACTTCGTACATTAAAAGAATTAAAAGAATTAGATTCCCCCCACCACAAATTTGTCTCCTAGTTGGAGGTGATATCACTGTTGAAAATTATGACATAAACATTCATTGGTTTTCATCACATATTACCAAATTCTCTTCAAAAAGATTATCAATTTCAAGTTTTATCAGCAACATGTGGAAATATGTATTTCCACTTTCCCAGCAAATAGGGTTTGTAAAATAAATACATGATATTTTTAAAAATGGAAGTTTCTAAATGCAAAGTTTAAAATTACATAATTTGCTTATAAATACTCTTTAGCACTAAATGCTAAAAATTAAAATGTTTACTTGCTTCCCATAATAATGGGACAAAGGCTCATTTCAAACTTTCAGGCAATTTACATTTAGAAAGTATGCTTCTAAGTGCCATCATGGTTCTCCCTATAATTTAGACTGTTTTTAAGTCAATTTGTTATTGATTCAACCAGAATGGTCAATTATATCCTGTAGATCTTCTTTAGTTCTCAAATTACTGACCTGGTCAAGTCAATTTGTAATTAGACAACTTTTTAAAAAGTGCTTTCTCTCCGTAATTATAACGGCAGCTATCAAACTGTTGTGAGTTCTCCCAGACTTCATGATTATCTGGGTCTAATACTGTTTTTATCTACAGCAATTATTTTTTAATGAAGTATACCTTATGTCTGTAAAAGAAGTTAAAAAAATTACTGAGAACACTCCAATCCTGGACCGGGTTGGGTAGTTCAGTATTAGGTAAAAATCCTACGAAACTGTCATTTTTGAAGTCAAAATGATTAAATACCAGCAATTCCATACGATTCAACCTAATAGTTTACTCTCCTTTTACATGCCCTAGAAAGGAAATGAGTGTGTATGAAGTATTAGAACTGCCCATGCCCTGACATATAGATTTTAAATATTATGTTGAGATTTATACTCTTTATAAGGAAGCAACAGCCAAAATAGCCAAACTAACCTAACAGTAGAGGATTAGAGATGCTATTTACTTCCAGATTGATATAGCTACTGCACAGTCTCTGTCTTCAGAGTCAGGAAAGTAGTTGCAACTCCATCAACCTTGTGTAGGGAAGTGAGCATTGCAACAAAAAAGTTCAGGAACCTGAAACTGAAATGCATTCCAGGCTTTTCCAATTCTGCCTATGGGAGTATGGGCCAGGCCCCACTGCTTAGTCATACTTCAGGTCTTAGTAACAGGATGGGTATTGGCTCCCCAGAGAGGCCTTCCCTGGGTCTCATTTAGGCTGAGCACTCCATGGTACCCTTTGCTTTCCCTTTTGTGAAAGGGAAACATACTAAACATCATTTATGTCCTGCCAGTGCTCCTCACTAAGTAAGAAGCATGAGGGTCAGGAGATGTTTGTCTTGTTTTTTCTTTTATCCCTGGTCTCTAACACAATGGTTGCCACACAATGAATGACCAGTGTGCATCTGTTCATTGAATAAGTGAATGAAATGAATCTAATGGTTCAAAGCTTCAGTTTCATAATCTGTAAAGGATATAATAGTGCCAACCCTACCACTCACAGAGTTTCTATGGTGTTGAGATAAGATGATTGGGTAGAATGGAGTGAACAGAGGATATATATTTTACTATGACCTCTCCCCAAATTGAAGAGAGTTAATGTTTGTGGAATTGTTTTGAAAACTGAACAGCTCTATAATGGGTAAGATTTACTACTGTGTTTCATATAAGTAAAGACTTTATTATATCCATCATATGAGGATGGATTTCCTTAGAGTGTCATTCCACTGGACTAGGCCTCATGACTACACACACATTTGCTTTTCCCCAATTTGTTATGTGCACCAGTTCACACCAATCCCCTAAGCTCTACACACTTTGGTGTTTTGTTTTCTTTCCCTGGGAACACATCCAAATTACAAAGACCCTTTATCAATTGGTGCTCAGGCAGCAAAACAGAAGCCATTCTGGATGGCCCAAGAAGAAAGGGCTTAATACAGAATTACAGATTTATTCAACCATCAGAAGAGCTGAGAACAAAGGTCAGGGGAGTAGCTACCAATGATCCTAGCTACCTGCAGCACTGAAGTGGGCTTCCCAGAAGGCACTGCAAATGTCAAGAATCTCCAGGAAGCAACCACCAAGGGTCCCAATGGTGTATAACACCATTGATACATCATATATAGGATCATGTCCAAGAAGCTGCTAAAAAAACTCATGCAGCTTCTCCTATATCTGCTGATAATTTCTCTAGGGAATAATGGTTTCTAAAAAAACTTTAAATACCATGAAAACAGAAATGAAACTGTTTCAAAGAGACTGACTAGAGGTAAGCGTAGCCACTCCCATTTCTACCTCTTGTTTCCTAGATCCTCATATTTTGACAATGGGAGAAATTATTTCATATGTAGGTCACCGAGTATAAACAACATATCGATAATACCATTGAGTGGCAAGGTGCCATCACATGACCTGAGGTATAACTGTATCTTTAAGAGTTGCTTTGGGGCAAGAGGCTACCTCTAAGGCCTGTGAAGTCTCTAGGCATGAGCCCAATACTTCTCTACATCTGTTATGTCAATGTTTTTGGAATGCTATGACACAGTGAATAAAATTTGGAGGGTTTCCTATCCTTCCTCAGAAACATATGGGCTTCCTCCTCCAGGGGTAAGGGGGTAAGAGGATGTATCATTCTCTTACACTACCACCCCACAAGGGGCTTAAGGCTGTTTCTTAGGAAGAAAGAGTCAGAGAAACAGATATTATGGTCTGCCTGTCTCCCACATCTGCCCATCAAAGGCAGGCTCTTTCTGATATCCAAGGCAGCGATTTTTATGTTTTATTCAGTCTATTTCTATACCTAAATACTGCATGGCTAGTACATAGTAATACTTGATTTTGAGGATTAGATGAGTACATATTAAATAAGGAAGATAGCCATAATTCAAATGATATAATTTAAATTCAGAAAAAATTCCTTAAGTTTGAAAATGTTTAGATAATCTGGCAATTTTCTCTCTATTAAAAAGATGTCCTCATACCTTTCCTGACAATATGAATATCTTACTAACTTGTATATAAAATGTATTATTTTTTTCAAACCTAAGTTGAAAACATTCACTAATGGCCCATACCATTTACTGTCATTGATATTTTAGTAAGAAGCCCAGAATTTTACACTTACTCACTTGCAAAACTTGCATGGCAGAGCTTGCACAATTGGCCATGTGCAGACTGGGATTTAAATCTCAGATCTTGGGGTGTCTGGGTAGCTCAGTTGGTTAAGTGTCTGCCTTCGGCTCAGGTTATGATCCTGGACCCTGCTAATCAGTGAGTCGGCTTCTTCTTCTCCCTCTCCCTCTGCACTCCTCACTTATGTGCTCTCTCTCTCTCAAAGAAATAAAGAAAATATTTAAAAATAAGATAAGAAAAGATAAGATAACATAACATAAAATAATAATAAATAAATAAATAAAATAAAATAAAATAAAATAAAATAAAATAAAATAAAATAAAATAATAATATAAAATAAAGCTCTGATCTTTCTTGGGGTACCTGGGTGGCTTATGAAATTGAGTACCTATCTCATCAGGCTCCATAGTGGGTGTGGAGCCTGCCTAAGATATTTTTCTCTCCCTCTGCCCCTCCCCCACCTCTTTTGTTCTTTCTCACTCTCCATTTCTTTTCTCCATTTCTATTCCATATAACCCTCCTTCCATTTTTTATTATATCACTTTTTTATTGTATCATTTTTTATTATATCATCCATTTATTATTCGGATAATTTTCATTATCTGAATTAGAATCCAGTTGAGAAACATTTGTTTTACCTTAGCAGAAACAGAACTAGCACTCTCTTCCAGGGAGTCAAATTCCTTCCATTCCACACCCACTTACCTGGTTCTCTCTATGCAAAAGAAACAACCATGAAACAGACACATTTCCTGTACCTAAGATCCCTGGGCATTGGGAGTCATTAGGAGCTTGGGCCTGCAACATCCCGACCTTTCCTGCAAGGACAGGAAATCTGTACTCTAACTGCAAACCCCCAGGAAACATTTCATCATGGTTTGTTCTCGCTTTTTTCTTTCTTTCTTTCTTTTCCTTTTTTTTTTTAAAAAAACTTTATATATTCATGAGAGACACAAAGAGAGAGGGAGAGACACAGTCAGAGGGAGATGCAGGCTCCCTGTGAAGAGCCTGATGCGGGGCTCAATCCCAGGACTCCGGGATCACACTGTGAGCTAAAGGCTAAAGGCAAACGCTCAATTGCTGAGCCACCCAGGTGTCCCTGTTCTTGCTTTTTCAAAATAATGACACTATCTTATATTGACATGGTGATTCCAGTAACTGAAGGCACATGTTCTACCTCAGTTCATCTTCACTTCACCATGTTGTGTGGAACAAATGCTTTTTTTTTTTTTTAATGGAGAAATAGAGGCTCAGAAGGGTTACATTTCTTTAAATGAATCACACAGGTTATTATTGCATGACCTGGCACCATGTTTAAGTCTTCTGACTGCTTAGCGTATGTTCTTTTCCCAGCAATGTGATAATTAGAAATTACTTCAAACTCTGTAATATTGAAGGGAGGAAAGGTAGGGTGCAAAAAAGTAGCATAACTGAGTGTTCAGAGGCATTGTAGTGCCAGTGATCATGATCTTCCTGGGGCAGGATCTGGTGTAGTAAAGTGAGTACAAGAATTAGTGTCAGGAGACTACATATTAGTGTTATCATTTCAAGTAAGAAAATAAAGTGCCCTGACATTAGAATGGCCAAAATCTAGAACATGAACAATATCAAATGCTATTGAGGATGTTGAATGATAGGGTCTCTTTACATTGTTGGTGGAAATGTAAAACAGTACAATAACATTGAAAGTTTCTTGAAAAACTAAACATACTCTTAGCATATAATATGGCAATCACATTTCTTGCTATTTACCCAAATGAACTGGAAACTTATGTCCACACAAAAACCTGTACATGTATGTTTAGACCAACTTTATTCGTAATTGCCAAAACTGAGGTGACTTTCAGTAGGTGAATGGATAAACTGTAGTACATCCAGAAAATTGAATATTATTCAGCACTAAAAGAAAAGTTTTCAAGACATGAAAAATATGGAGGTACCTTAAATGCATATTATTAACTGACAGAAGCCAATGTGAAATGGTTATATACCATATGATTCTACTTATATGACATTCTGTAAAAGGTAAAACTCTGGAGATGGTAGAAAGATAATAGATACAGAGAAGAGATTTATTGTTGTTGTTGTTTTCATACTTGCACCCATCTCAGGATTGCCCTTGGCTAATGGGAGCTACCTACCCCAGAGATGCCTAAGAGGCTCCATTCTGCTTATTCCAGGCAGTCACTAAATTCTCCAAGGAGCCTTGATTCATTGTAATGGAGACCAATGGAAACCAAGGTCTGGGTACAGGGAGCACTCATTTCTTCTGGAGAATGAGTTTTATTGCTAATACCAATTCTGATTCATCATCACAGGGTTCATTCTGACTTTACTTCCTGTCCTTTTTAGTAATTTCTTTCTCAGATGGTGAGAAATATGGCTCCTATTATCTATAACATATTTATTTATTTGTTCAACCCTAGTATATATATAAAGTAATTTTGGAATTACTAAAACATACCCCTCTGAGAAGTGATTTTTTACCAATTAGAGTACAGGATTGGTGGAGAATTTTTTGTTTAATTGTTTGTCTTTAGCTTTTAGTTTCTAATCAAAATACTGCTTTTCAAAATTATGTGGGATGGTTCCTTTTTTTCTTATTCCCTTCAGTCTGGTTATGAGTCATTTGTAACATAGTTAGATTCCTTTGTCATAGTCTGCTTTTCATTTTAGGTAGCTCTCATGACCTGGAAAATAGTTTGCAATTTTCATACAGTAAAATTCCCTCATTGTGACACACAGCTCTATAGGTTTTAATAAATGCAATGAGTTGTATACCATCACCATAGTTCCATAAGGAACATTTCTGTTACTCCTCAAATTCCCCCACAATGCTCTTTTATAGTAAACTAATCCCAGGCCCAACTTCAGTCAACCACTGATCTGTGTTCCATCTCTACAGTTTTTCTTTTTCCTGGAATGTCATATAAATTAAGCCATACAGTGTATAGATTTGAGCCCTGCTTCTTTCACTTAGCCTAATAACTCTTGAAATGTATTCACATGGTTTTATGTTATCAATAGTTTTTTTTATTGTGGAGTAGTAGTCCATGGTATAGATATTATATAATTTATTTAAACATTTATATAAAAAAAATAAACATTTATATATTGGTGGACATTTGGGCTGTTTCTCATTTTTACTATTATGACTAAGGTTGCTATGTAGATTCATATACAGGTCTTTATGTGGACATATGTTGTCATTGATCTTGAGTTAATAATTAGGAGTGGGATTGCTGGATCATAAGGAACCTCCATGCTATTCTCCAAAGTGCCAATTTACATTCCCACCAACACTGCACAAGGGTTCGCTTTCTCCACATCCCAGCCAACACTTGTTATTTCTTGCCTTTTTTGACAATAGCCATTCTGACTGATGTGAAGTGATATCTCACTGTGGTTTTGATTTGCAATTCCCTGATGACTAATGATATAGAGGATCTTTCATGTACCTGTTGACCATCTATATGTCTTTGGAAAAATGTCTATTCAGATCTACTACCCATTTTTTTAATTGAATATTTTTTGTGCTGTTGAGTTGTTTGAGTTCTTTTTATATCTTAGATATTAGCTTGTCAGATGTATGATTTGCAAATATTTTCTCCCATTCACTAAGTTGCTTATTCATTTAACTGGAGGTTTCCTTTTCTATACAAAGGAAAACATACATAGATATATAATGGATATCTATTTATCAATCAATCTATCTATACAGCTATTAAAAGGTTTTTAATGAAACTCTCTGAATTACATATCACTTTCTGCAAGCCACAGGGATCAAGTGAAATACAAAGATGGAAGCCGTGTTTGTTAACAAACTTTATTCTATTATAGTATTGTCAGATGAGAAGTAGGATCAAAAAGGTCAATAATCCTTTGAATGCTATTAGCAAATGTGGCAACAGAGTGTCACGTTCTACATAGACAGAAGGTCTGAACGACTGTGTGTGTGTGCACGCATGCATGAGCTTACACACATCCATGAGAGAAAGAGAAAGAGGTCTGGAAAGTGACTAGCATGGAAATCCTTCTTTCATAGTAAACTCCTGAAGAACAATTCAACCTCCTAATATAGACTGTACTGTACTCTCAATTCTTCTAGACTCCTACTCCACTAATTGACGTATCCCCTTCTGTATATTCATACTACTCCCCTGTAGCATATAAATGAATAACTTCTTTTATTTTAAAGAAAAGTAAAGGCCTGCTATTGACCTCATGGCACATAGCTCCCTTCTTTTCAGAGGTACTTTTCTGTAAAGAGTATTTTCTGCTTACATGTGAAAAAAAAAAAGCACTAGTTGTCAGGGGTTGGGGAAGTGAGGGATGAATAGCCAAAACACAGAGGATTTTTAAAGTGGTTAAAATATTCCATATGATATTTTTGTGATGGATATATGTCACTGTATATTTGTCTAAACCCACAGAATGTACAATACCAGGAGTGAATTCTAATGTAAATTATGGATTTGGCTCATTATGATTATGATGTGTCAGTGCTGTGGATCTTAGTTTTGGCATCTGAGAAATACATGCCTCACTCCTCACAGGCTTGTTAAAATGATCAAATAGAATCATATATGTTAAAGTATAAATGTAAGCAAATAGATATGATATCCCTAAACAGGTTAGCCATTGTTACTATGACTTGGCATAGCTTGTGCCTGATATCATAAATTCTATGAAAGCACAACCAAAGCTCACACACTGCCTCGTGCTGCCATGCTGCCAGTGTAATTACTGTTCCAAAGTCAGGACATAAGAATAGTGGGAGAAAAAAAACAATCCAGAACAACATGACAACAACAAAAACTACATTGTGTCAGACTGACTTGGACTAGAGTTCTGGTTCAGAGATACCTGAGATGGGTGGTCTGGAGAAAGTTCTTAAATTTCTTTTAATGTTTTCTGATTTTTAATATGAAGATGGAATATACTTAAAAATATATTTTATTTATTTATTTGAGAGGGAGAGAGAGCACAGAGGGAGAGTGAGAGGGAGAAGCAAACTCCCCGCTGAGCAGAGAGCCTGATGTGGGGCTCACTCCCAGGACCCTGAGAGCATGACCTGAGCTGAATGTAGATGCCCAACCAACTGAGCCACCCAGGGCCCCCGAGATATACTTTTTTAGTATTCTTGAGAGGACTAAAAAGAAATGTAAATAAGACCCTCACTATCATGCCACAGATAGATGTTCTAAACATATTAGCTTTATCATTTTCGTTTTTATTTGTTTATATGTTTGTTGAGTCATATTTGAACATCTGCTTTGTGCTGGACACTGGCCTTTTGTCTCTTCTGCCTCTCACTTTAGAAATGACACTTCCAAAGGCTAAAAGCCCTTATCAATATCTTGCTTCCACACATTACGATTCAACAACTAAAACTCTCTCTTTCAAAAAGCGTCATTAATCAGCAAGTCCAATGACAAAATGTATTGTGATTTGGCAGAAGAAACACCATGATTAAAAGAGAAGAAGAGAAGCAGGTATACTCAGCAGAGCATGGGAAGGTCAGAGATGGGAGAAGGAATAACCAGGTAGCAGGCAGATCGAATACACCACACCCAGGAGGAAGTGAGAATCTGAAGAGATCTCAGTACAGAGGAAAGAATATTTTTCTCTTTGTTCATCCTTTCACTGAGTATCTATGTACTGAGTCCTATTTTTTGCCAGCCTTCCTCAAGGTGCTGAAGCTAAGACACCCTTATTGCTACCAAGTGGTGATGCCTGAGAGGAACTTATGATTTATTACAAGCCATGGCTTAAAGGTAAAAATTTTCAGATGCCATTGCCAATCTCTGAAGTCATTTAGTCACCAGTATGGGCTATAATGGATTATTGATCTTATAGACTATAAAAGCTCTCAAAGATCTATCATAGGCTATTGGGTTAATCTGGCAACTGAACCTGCATACTTATTTATCCATTGTCTGTCCTCATTCTCATGTATAATTCCCCATTCTGGAGTTAATGAGAGTTATGTGCCTGTTTCCAAGGGGAAAGAAACACTTTTTTTAGGTTTCATGCTTCAAATCTCAGTGAAATAATAGCTCAGAGAATAAAGCCTCTGAACGTTTAAATTTGAGTCCTTCAAATGTTGCATTCATTTATGTGTCCATCATCATTAAAACAATGGAGAAATAGGGGTCTGGCAAATTTAATTTTAATTCAGATTCTTCGTGAAGCTATAGCATACACATGTACTAGATGTTGTATCTGTAGTGGTTTCACGTCTTTGTTTTTAATTTGGTTGTGAGGTATCTGTGTGTGTGTGTGTGTGTGTGTGTAAGAGAGACAGGGAACGTGAGAGAGTACTGTGAGGCTTTCTGCCAACATTCTAAAATTAAATACCCTTAACCAAGAGCCCGTGTCATGATTTGCCAAAAGTGGACCTTGACTGAAAAGGTCTAAGCTCTTAAAAAATGAGCTACATAATAGAATACCTGTGCAGTTGTCACCATAATGCAGCAAATATGCATCACCAATAGTCTTGCTCTACATGAGAGAGACATCTCAATAAAGAGCACAACAATGTCACAGTGAACACATCTTTTCTGTATAGAAAGTCAATCAAATGGCAAATTCATCCAAGCCAAGCCATTGAATTAAACAAGAGTGATTATGTATTGGGAATATCTATCTGTATTTCAGAAATTCCTTGTGCAATATCCCAGAAACTCAGGATAATCATATGACATGAGGTAGAGGGGTTGTTTCCTCTCAGCATCACTCCAGGCCGAGGCAGGACAAAGGAGGCTCATAGATGCTCTAACATAGAATCAAAAACATAGAATCATGATCTAATCTTTCATTTTGTTGATGTACTGCAGACCCAGAGGTCATGGGATTTTCTATTTCCAGAAATGGGGCAGATTTGAGTAAGAATTACTTCTCTATATCTTAGACCATTCTTCTGTTCTCTCTCTTATATCTCCTCTCAAGAAGGATAGTCTGAAGAAAAAAATACACATATTTATATAAATGCATTTTATTATATATATACACATATATGCATATATGTATATATGTGTGATATACTTTACATATATGCATACATATATACCATACATATATAATATATGCATATATTCCCTCTGCCTGTGTCTCTGCCTCTCTCTCTCTGTGTGACTATCATAAATAAATAAAAATTAGAAAAAAAAAAAAAGAAAAATGAAAAGACTGGGGTCAATGATAATTTACTGATCAGTGAATTCACTATCCTTAGAGCCATCCTGCATTTAAGAAAAAAAAAATTCATATATTATATATGTATATTATTTATGTATAATATACATTAATATGTATATTATTTATATGCATATTATATGTATATATGTATAATATATACATATATAATTCATATATTTTATATATAGATCGATATACCCATATCTTTTAAAAAATAAAAAATGCATATATTATATATGTATATTATTTATGTATAATATACATTAATATGTATATTATTTATATGCATATTATATGTATATATGTATAATATATACATATATAATTCATATATTTTATATATAGATCGATATACCCATATCTTTTAAAAATTTTATTTAAATTCAATTTGCCAACATATAACATCCAGTGTTCATTTCACCGTGTGACGTCTTTAATGCCAGTCACCCAGTTACCCTATCCCACATCCACCTCCTGTTCTGCAACCCTTTGTTTCATAGAGTTAGGAGTCTCTCATGGTTTGTGTTTCTCTCTAAAGTTTCCCCATTCAGTTTCCCTCCCTTCCCTTATGGTCTCTTTCACTATTTCTTATATTCCACGTGTGAGTGAAACCATATAACTATGGTTCTCTGATTGACTTATTTCATTCAGCATAATATCCTCCAGTGCCATCCATATCAATGTAAGTGGTAGGTATTCATCCTTTTTAATTGCTGAGTAATATTCCAAAGAAGTACCACATCTTCTTTATCCGTTCATCTATCAAAGGACATCATGGCTCCTTCTTCAGTTTGGCTATTGTGGACATTGCTGCTATGAACATTGGGGTGCAGGTGTCTGATCATTTCACTACACTTGTATCTTTGAGGTAAATACCCAGCAGAGATATCTATCTATCTATCTATCTATCTATCTATCTCTCTATCATCTATCTATCTATTTATCTATTTATCTATCTATCTATCTGAAACCAGTAGTTTCAGAGAGTCTAGATACAAAAAAAATTTTTGGTTCATCTGTTTCTATTCTTCATTTTCAAAACTGTAGTATTATTATCATATGCTATTTGAAACCAAGAATACTACTATACAGTAGTATAAGATACAATGCCTATTTATTTCTAATAATCATACATAAATATAGCCTTTCACTAATTTTTGAATCTATACTAGAGCATCTAGAATATTCTGAAGAAATCTGGTACAGTTTTTATTTCCAGTACAAATCAGTAAAAATATCCTAAAGACACCTAGTCGAGGTCCAGATTTAGCTCCATCTTCTCCATGAAGCCTCTCCTCATTTCTTCCCACTCTGATCTGCCATCTATACCCTATAGTCATACCTACAGCTTATGAAAACAGTGTGCATTTCACTGTTTTCTGGTGTTTCATGGAGAGTCCCTTTGCCTTTCAGACTAGTGTGATTAGAAGGGAGAAAATGTTCTCTAGAACTCAGGACCTGTTAATCTTCACCAGCTCTATGGCATCACAAGGTTTTCTTTAAAAAATATGTAAATTGGGCTTTCAGTACACCATAGGGATGAATATAAGAGACATTGTCACTGACTCTTTTTATGGATCCAAGTACTCTACTTGTTTTGACCAAAGACATTTTCTGGCTGTAGACTAATGGGCCATGACTAATGAGCTTTTCATCCAAGCATGGGTTTAGTTACTTGAGTATGCAGAAGAGGAGAAATTAGCTTGGAAAAGCAAATACTACTACTAATAGTATTAGTAGTAGTAGCAGCAGCCGCAGTAGTAAATATGCCTCACACTTCACATTAGTATTTATTTTGGAGTTTAACAATCACTTATATTTTCCACATTTACATATCACAATTAATCCTTCCAATAGCTGTTGAATAGATAGTATAAAATAATGAATCAGATTGTGAGTTCTGTAGTCAGACAGATCCTGGTTTTAATCTAACATTCCCTATGATTTTAGTTTCCTCAATAGGGGGTAATCATTCCCTTATAATAAAGTGAGGATAATAAGGTCCTTAGTTTATGGTAAAGGTTAATAGACATAATGTATATAAAGCAAATAATTCATAGCAGAGAAAAAATGATCAGTAAATCTTAAATATTATTAGTGTTTTCCTTGCAATTATTGATCTGCTGTTATCACAGAAGAATTACTTTCATGCCATTCTTCTTATTTATAAAGTTCTTGGCACCTGACTTAGAGTCTACACTAACCAATTTCTGCAGATATCTTGTGTGATTGTAATATCTACCCACACTTCGCAGTTTGTTGACCTTCTCAGGCCTGAAGATTTCTCTTCCACTCATCTCAGCATCCATAGTCATAATTGTGTCTCTTCATTATCCAAGTTCTCTGCTCCCAAATCACTAATTTAAGCATCCTTTTTTCTGACGATCATCTCCTGTTCTATCTTGCTTACTCAAAGCCATGTGGAATCATCAGCACCTCCACTTCATTTATACTTCTGCCTAAAAATGTTATTCTCCTCCTGCCTTTAATTACTTTTAATCCAAGTTTAGAACTCATAGTCTTCATTTTAAAACTCCTCTGCCAAATCTAATCTTTCCTTCCTGCTCTATTTTTTCAAGTCAAACCCATCTAGAAAATCGTACACCATTTCAAACCTCTTTTCTCCATTCTTATGCCTAAGAAGTCAAACATTGCTATGAAAAATTTACACAGATTTAAACTGGTTTAAATTTGTGATGAATAAACTCAATAGGTCTAAACACCTAAACAATTCTATGGTATTTCTTAGATAATTCTTAATCTATTTTCTGCAGGACCTTTCTCAGACCTCCTCAATTCTCCTCAAATCTCTGAATATATCAGTTCTTTTCTTACTTTAATAGATACCCTTATTGTGATTTACACAATCACACACACACACACACACACACACACACATGCACACCCTCCTCCTGAAATGTTGATGTTCTTTAGGCTTTGGACATATGTTCCTTTGCCTACACTCTCTTCCTTCTGACTATTACGCAATGCTTTTTTTCCCCCTCAGGATACTCTCAATATCTATGCCCAAAGCATTACTTACTATTCATATATTATCAGCTTCTTATATGTCTCCAGCTAAGATCTTTTGAGTTCCAAACCTAAATTCCAACTTGGTTCCTTAGTATCCCCACTTGAATGCCTCAGTGGCATCTCAAATTTAACATGCTGAGAACTAAATTTATCTTCCCCTTCAAACCTAATTCTCATTTATACTTTTCCATCTCAACAAATGGCAGAGCCATCTATCCATTCCAATACCTAAGTCAGAAATCAAAGGTTTTTCTTTAATCCCCTTTCTCCTTCATCAAGTCTCACTGAGGTTACCTCAAATTTTTAAAATCTGTCCATTTCTCTTCATCTTCAAAAACACCACTACTACCTGTGCCAGACTTCAGTCTACACTGTCATTGTCTCTCACTGCGACCATTTTTTGACCATATGCCTCCTCATTCATTGGTCATTATCTAGCCCAGACTCCACATTCACATAAAACATATCTGATCAAATCATTCTTTTTTTAAAGGTTTTATTTTATTTATTTATTTATTCATGAGAGACACACAGAGAGAGGCAGAGACACAGGCAGAGGGAGAAGTACGCTCCATATGCAGGGAGCCTGATGTGGGACTCGATCCTAAGACCAGGATCATGCCATGAGCCAAAGACAGACCCTCAACCACTGAGCCACCCAGGCATCCCTGATCAAATCATTCTTATGCTTAAAATCTTTCCAAGGTTTCTTAACCCTTTTAGAATAAAAACAATGTTCTTAACACACCTTGAAGGTACCATAGGATCAGGCCCCTATCTATCTTTCTGACACATTTTAGCTTATATATTCCTCATTCTCTATGCTTTCTAGTCTGCAGTGTCTGTGAGGGAAATGCCAGGCTATTTTGTTACCATCTTATTCTTAGTGTGTTCCAAAATCCCTAGTACCTGGGTGGTGCCAAATATATAATAATTGATAAATTGGTAGCTAAGTGACTTATTCAAGACTCTTAGTACAACAGTAGGAAAGACCAAATCAAAGACCCTGAAAATTTTCTAGCAGAGTCCAGACTAATCTCATCATTAACATATTAGAGATGAGTTGAGCTAAATATGGACCAGGAAAAAGAAAGGCAATGGTATCTTTCTTGCCAGATGCATCCACAATTCCTAATCATTAATATCATTAACCCAGATTGAATTGGTATTTCTAAAATATCACCAGAAAAGGAGGAAGAGGAGGAAGAGAAGAAAAAGGAGACGAGGAAGAGGAAAAAGGAGAGGAGGTGAATAAAAGGGGGGGAAGAAGACTGCTGAGGCTTTCAGAATGCACATCTGAACTCTAATTACAAACTATTCATTAGGAAAAAAAAAAGTAAGATGACCAAACAGAAGAGAGCTTAAGAAAAGCAAAACCAAAACCATTTTGTTTTTATTTTCCCCTTGCTTCTCTTTCATTTTACCTTCTTTGTAATAAGTCTTGAAAATCATCGTTTTTAGCACAGCAAACTAAACAAGCTCTTGGCATTTCTGATACAAAAGAGGTGCCATAATTTCATGCCTTTACAAACACACACTGTGAGCAATCAAGGGAAAAAGGAAATTAAAAACTAATTCTGGTGTTTATTCTACTCATTTATTTTATCAGTCATCTCAGTCTCACACTGAATAACAATCAACAGTGTTTGACAGACACACCTAGGGGAGGCGAGACATCTTCTCTCAAAATCTCCAGAAAGCTTGGAAAGGAAAGCCAAATAACAATGCTTCAGGGGGCCATCTCTAATTATGCGATCAAAAAGCATCAGCACTAACATTTCCAGTAAGTGTAGAACTACTAAAATCAGAAGTTGCAATGAGATGTCAACAATTTTAAAAACTGGAGTTCCTTTATCACAAACTCAAAATATTTGACATCCCAAAACCATGACAAGGAAGACTGTCTCCAGAAAAATAGACACTTAAAGGAATGGTAACCAATCACTAAAGTTTATCTGTGCCCACACGTAACTATAATTATGTAGTTTGAAGTTCATCTTGAGGCCCGTGGTGATCCCTTTAGTGCAGATTCCATTTATGCCTCACCAGCATTATGGAAGTGATTCATAATGCATAAAACCAAATTACCCATCAGAGGAGAGCTAGTCATTTGCTGCTTTTGAAACTCTACTCAAGAGCTTGAGGTGGGAGCTAGACCGGATGGGAGCCATTTACTTTAATTATCCTTAAACATCAACATTACAAGTAATAAGGAGGCCTAACTTTACTCAAAACAGTAAAAAGATATGTGCAGAACACACAACACAAAAAGAATGCTACTGAGGCATATGGATTTCTGTCGTAATAATCTACCTCTAATATTTGTAGCAGTCAGTAATAAGTATTAATGTATGCTTTATTCCAGTCTTTATTCCTAAATAAATCTTAGCAACCAATGAATCAGTAAGTATTTATTGAGAAGTGGTTGCAGGTTGGTTTCCCTGGAAGCAAACTCTGTGATGGATAGTTGCAGGCAGGAATCTATTGAAGATCAAAACTTGTGAGGGAGTGAAGGTAACAGCACTGGATGGAAGGAGAAGCTGAACAGTTAAGTCACAACTTAGGCCTTTGATGATCCTAGATTCCATGTAGAGCTCTGCACTGGAAGAACTTCACCTCCAGAGAGAAACCTTCAGATGGAGGCAGGAAAACTGGGCCTTTTGTATCTCTCTCACCCTCAACGACAAGTTTTTGAATACAAGCTCTTCTCAGTGAAGAAATCTCCAAAAGAGTGACTCATTGGAATGGTATCGAAGGCCTGGGTGACATGGCATAAAACTCACTAAAAACTTATTATGTATCTGCTCTGTGAAACCCCTGATATTATAAAATTATAGGGAACACAAATTGACATCCAGCAAATTCTTCCTTACCCTTTGTGTCCCAGCCCAAATATTTATGAGGTCTGTGGAGATTTTCTAGACAAAAAACATTTGCTTCCCACTCTGTTTTCTCATCACCACTGTTTGTGGTAATCCTTATCAAACCCAATCACTCGTCATTGATTCCTGGTCTGTCTCCCACACTGGCCTATGTGTTCTTTGAGGGTAGGTTGCAATTTAGATGTCACTTTCCTAATGAAAATCTTTCAAAACACCCTAAGTAGCCATACTTCATTTGTGATTCTCAAGAACATCAAGCTTATGTTTCTACCTAGCATTTATCCTGACTCATAATTTTTAGATTTATTTACCTATTATGAGGCTACTGATGAAACCATCTAAATAAAACTAATCATTTAAATGTTGATGGTTTTATATTTGTATTGAATCTAGTTATGACTTACAACAAATCAAATTTTGGTTATGTATTTAAACACTGCTGGAATTTAACAAAACTTCCATTTTTTATACCAAGAAGCCAGTTTCTGGATATATATATCTTCCAAATCTCAATTTGAGGTATTTATTTCATGGCTGCTCCTTTTTTAAGACTATTTTTTTTAGAAGAGTTTGTAAGTTCAAAGCAAAATTGAGGGGCATAGAAATTTTCCAGTTACCTCCTGCCCCCACACATGCTTGATCTCTCCCATGATCACCCTCACCCCCAGAGGTGTACATTTCTAGTAACTGATGAACCTACAGGGGCACATCAAAATCAATCAAAGTCCATAGTTTACACCAGGGCTTACTCTTGGTATTGTACATTCTATGAATTTGGACAAATGTATGATGACATATATCTATCATAGCATATCATACAGAGTATTTTTCACTGCCCTAAAAATCCTCTGTGTCCTATTCATCTCTACTCCTCTCTATACCTCGCAACCCCTGGAAACCACTGATTTTTCACTGTCTCCATAGATTTGCCCTTTACAGTACACTATATAGTTGGTATCTTATTGTATGTGCCCTTTCAATATTGGCTTCTCTCACTTAGTAATATGTATTTAAAGTACTTCCATAAATTTTCATGGCTTGATAGCTCATTTCCATTTAGCACTGAATAAATATTACATTTTCTGATTGCATCACAGTTTTCTCAGCTACTGAAGGGGATTGTGGTTGCTTCCAAGTTTGGCAGTTATAAATAAAGCCATCATAAACATCTGTATTTGTGTGAACAGAAGTGACCAATTCCTTTGGGAGTATGATTATTGAATCATATGGTTAGATTATGTTTATCTTTGTACAAAACTGCTAAACTGTCTTCCAAAATGGCTGCATCATTTTGCATTTCCACCAACAATGAATGAGAGTTCTTGCTGCTCCACATCCTTGCTAGCATTTGATCTTGTCAGTGTTCTAGAGCTTGGCCATACTAATAGGTGCATGGTGCTATCTCACTGTGGTTTTAATCTGCATTTCTATGATGACATATGATGTGGACCATCTTTTCATATTTGCCATCTGTATACCTATATTGGTTAAGGCTCACTAAGGTGTTTGGTCCACTTTTTAATAAGCTTGTTTATTTTTTTATTGTTGAGTTTTAAAGTTCTTTGTATATTTTGGATAATAGTTCATCAAATGTGTCTTTGTAATTATTTACTGCCAGTCTGTAGCTTGCCTTATTTTCTTGATATTACTTTTGCAGAGTGAAAGTATTTTAGTTTTAATAAAGTTCAGCTTATCAATTATTTCTTTCATGGATCCTGTCTTTGGTGTTTCATCTCAATGCATTACCACATCCAATGTCATCTAGGCTTATTCTATTAATATTTTAGTTACTGATGCATTTACTTAAGTCACTTGCTTCAACCCCCAATTAATACATAATTAAGCTGTGAGTATTAGAAAACATAATTGCCAAAGTGTTTGAATTTCTACAATTCAATGTTTCTCCTCTACAATCAGGATTCATGAAACTACTAAAACAGTAACTTTTTTAAAAAAGACAATCAGGGTAACTCATAGATATGTAAGAGTTTGTCTACTAGATCTTGTAAGTGATATTGCCTTTGGTCATTCAGAGGGAGTTAAATATCATAAATTGAATATATTCAACATGCGTTTGAAATTTAGAAAGGGGAAATTGGAATCTTTTTTTTTTTTCAGTACAGTCCCTTATTTCTTCATCTTTCTCTGCTACAGTAGTATATTTTGGCTGCAAAGCCCTCTGTCCACAGAGATAAATTTTCCTCCAGGTAAATTAGGCTGTTTTATTATTAAACACTCCCTCTACTATTGCTAAAAAGCCTCTAAGAGCATAAGTAGATTTAAGATATCAACAATTACTATATCTGAAATTCAGGTCATTGAAGCTGAGCTCAAGGTCAAAACCAGGCCAGTTTCTGATTTATAAAGATTCACTTTGCAAAAAAAGTTTAAAAGGTTGTTGCCCACCTGGTGTGAGATTTCCTATCACCCATCACTCAAGCTTTGTGAAAAGCAATTCTTTGGGTTCAGAAATGGAAACTGAATGATATGAAAATAGGAACACAAAAAGGAACTTGATCCTGAAGTCTAGGTTTGGGCTGGATGCATGACATGGTAGTCCACTTGCCCCAAAATATCTTCCACAAACCGCTTGATATGCCTAAAATGACAATAATTTATTCAGTCTAACACAGGATAACACAATGGTTAAATGTTTTGACTCTAGAATCGAACAACCTGGATTCAAATCTCAGTTCTACTCTCACAAGGTATTTGTTATAAACACACTTTTATATTCTTCTGTGTTCATTTGCTCACCTGTAGAAAGTGATAATAAGAGGACTTGCCTCATTGGATATCTGTGGAACTAATGAATTCCTCTACAGAAATTGCTCAGAACCGTGCCTAGTATGTATGAAGTGGTATTAAAGATAGTATGTGAATTACTGTTATTGAACCATGCTTCTATCATCTCTATTTTTTAAAATTTATTTATTTGAGAGAGAGCGAGAATGAGAGAGCACAAGCAGGGGGAGCAGCAGGGGGAACAGCAGAGGGAGAAGGAGAAGCAGGGCTCCATGTGGCTGATCCCAGGATCCTAGGTTCATGACCTAAGCCAAAGAAAGGCAGACTGAGCCACACAGGTGCCCCTGTCATCTCTTTAGTAACAAATTAACTGAGGCAATAGAAATTCTAATAGAAGGAAAGAAGGGAAGAAAGAAAACCTAGAGTGATATAGAATGAAGAAATATTTATTCAGAAGTGAAGGTAGGTACAAAGTGAAAGAAGGAAAGACACCAGAAGAAAAGTACAGAGTAGGATGTGGCATGGTGTCAAGAAACATTTAACCTGATCATTAAAATCTTGGCCATGACTGAAATTATATCGGAAGGAAACAGCCACTTCCTTACCCTTCTATATCTTCCTTTCTTTTGCACAAAATGAACCAATGAGTCTTAAGGTGCAGAACTCAATCTAGGGCTAAGGCCTTCAAAGATCTCTCAGATAATATGAGCCAAATGTTTTTAACATTGTTTCTATTGCGAACCTAAGTTTAAATTCTAACTAGGACTTCAGAATTCAAAGTTTGGATATAGTCTTTTGCCAAGCCTTTTGCAACTCTAAGCAGAAGCCTGTGGAAAAACCTCCATATGAAGCCCAAGGAATAGAAATACAATGAAAAGGACAAGAGTCCTGATGACAACAGCTGATACACAGAACCCAAAATGGAAATATAAAAACCATCTGTTGCTCTCTATTTCTCTATTTCTTGATGAGTTGCAAGCCACTGGGACTTTTTAAGGCTTTACTATCTAAGCATGGCTGGAACTGCACTGGTTGCTGGATGCTCAGAGAAGAAGCCGACTCCAGTTTACCTGGAGTTTGGGCACTAGTAGTTAAGCAGAAGCAAGAATAAAGGGAAGATGACCATTAAGTAGCCCTTCTCAGAGAGCAACACAGGAGAAAGAGGAAGGAGGCTGAACAGATCTATTTCCCTAAGAGTGCAGATTCTGACACCTTAGGCCAAAGGGAGAGCCATTTCAAACAAGGTCATGTTAAAGCAAGAAGAGAGAAACTCTTTTTCAAAAAATTATGTAACTCAAGCTTTCTACGAATCTCTAAGCTTCTTATATTGAGTACTTAGTCTGTGCCAGAATGAAGGCAGATCACTTACATGTAATATCTCTTAATCATTATTTAAAAATTCTATGATTGACTGATTTTTTTAGTCCATTTTATAGATAAGGGAACTGAGAACCACAATGAATAAGATAGTAAGTGGTTTTAATAAGGTCACAAAACTGTTTTGTGGTGAAACTTCAAATTCCTCATTAGAACCTGAAAAGCAATATAGTTTATACTAATAATAGGACATATTCCATAAAATATTTTGCTCTCTATTTCCCAAGCAAAGAAAGGAAAAGTAATAATAACAATTTAAAATTTCACCAGGAAACTCAGACTTGTTTCAAACATAATAAACTTCTGCTATTTCCGATACACTGATGATTCTTAGAGGCAAATAATAACCTCTTGCATATATAATTCAGTAAATTATCTCTCCCAAGTAGATAGCATTACAAAGCTTTGTAACAGATCATGTGAGTTAGTAGATTCAGAAAAAAGTTTATTTTTTCTTTAAAAAAATAAAACTACTTAAAAAAGTGATATAGTCTTGTTTCCTTTCCCAATACATATGATTTCACAGATGCTCATGTACACACACACACACACACACACACACACCCTCTTACATCTACCCATCTCCTCGAGAGAGACAAGAGTCCATTATAAACACATTAGATTAATTTAGCCCTGTCTTTTCTGTATCGTTAACTTGTTTTATTCTGGCTGTCTATATGTCAGTGTACATTAACTTCTAAGAGAAAAATTAGAATATCCATCCCAAAGCTTAGCTAAACTTCATCATCATTCTTCCTTGACAACTCGGTTCTTTGACCCCTTTTTAATCTATGTCCCAAGTTTACAGTTAGAGAAAGAATCAAGAGGGTGAAGTTGATGTTAAGTAAGAAAGCATTTTTGTCTTTCCAGTGTATAAAATCATTAACTTCAGGAACCAGAATGGGGTATAAAATGCCATCTTTTAATATTATTTTTAAAGATTTTTTTCAAGCAAGCCAGCATAAAAATAGAAATGGTGCAAGCAGACTGATGGAGACATATCAGACATGTAATTAAAGCTATAGGTGTGCAGAGTACTGTCAGCCCAGACATGTATTGTCACTGATAAAGAAAAAAGAAAAGAGCTACAGACTTTTAAAAAATCTTTTACCAGTTAAATATATCAAAAATATTTCCAAGACTTTGGAAATGTTGTACAATATGTGTCAAAGAGAAGTCTCATTCTCTCTACAGCTCTGCTTAATGTTTTATGTTCCCATCACTTCTGTTCCCTCCTCTTTTGGTGATATACATGTTGTGTCTGTGGACCTAAAGGGAAAAATCATGTAAACACAATGTCTGCATTGATATTTTTATAGTTTGTCCAGAGTGAAGACAGCGTCTATTGAGTGTGATGCTATTCCATGGCAGTGTATCAGTGAGAGACTTTGTAAAAAAGAAAGGCTAGATGCTAAGTTCCTATTCTGCCTACTAGGTAAATTATGTATATTGCCTATTTTTCTTAAATTCTAATGCCCCAGTTAGATAAAAAATCAGTGATTAAAAGATTTTATGTTATTTTTTAAAATGCCATGACTGGATGTGAAATGGGATAGCCATTCATTGACCTTGGGTGAAATTCCCATTTGGAAAATACTGGAAGTTAATTAATGCAATATTATTCTATTTCATTTTATTTATTTTATTAATTTTTAATTTAAATTAATTTTAGTTAACATATAATGTATTATTAGTTTCAGGGGTAGAATTTAGTGAGTGACCAGTTGCATATAACATCTAGGGCTCATTACATCAAGTACCGTCTTTAATGCCCTCACCCAACTGCCATGTCCCCCCACTCACCTCCTGTCCAGCAACCTTCAGTTTGTTCCCTAGAGTTGAGTTTCTTATAGTTTAGGCCTCTAGAATATGCCATTAATTGAGATTTTACAAATTTAGCATTTACATGGAAGGCAACGAAGATAGCAAATATTTGACTAAACTAAATGATCCTTTGGTCAGAAGTGACAAAAATCCAACAAGGCTAGTTTAAACAATACTGAGGAAAGCAATGAAAAAGAACGATTATTGAGAACTTTCTGTATTCTAGGCATTTAGCTAAGTATTTCTCATACATTAGCTCTCAGAGAATATCCCATGGAGCAATGACTATTGTTATATGTTTCTTGACAGATGAGGAAATGAGGCTTAGAGAGCTCAGGGTACTTGTCCACACCCACAGCTATATAGTGATGGTTTGAGTTTAGAATTGAGATAGTTTGATACTGATGCCACTGGGAAAGAAAGGAAATGTAGTAGAAGAAAACTAGGGATGTTCACAAATCAAAGGAAGAACATAACAATGCCTCACAAAGGCAGGAAAGAGGACAGGAAATAAAATCAAGAATTCTTTTTCACCAAAATCTTCTTGTATCCTCTCCTCTTATACATTAGCAATGACCACTTGTCAAGGAGAGCAGGCTCCCAATTTCCTACTTTCACTACTAAACTGGAAAGGACACAGCCTCACTATGACCAGTACCCAGCATTAGAACATTCTAGGGAAAGGTCTATGAGTACCTGCCCTTGGCCATGACACTATGCTGGTGAAATGCTACAAATGGTCCATTTGCAGGTTTGAAGGAGGTGGGAAGTGTTTGGAGCCATCATGGAATCTCATGTAGGGAATTGGGAAGGAGAGGTTCCCCCAATAAAAGAAAAGTAAAAGTGCTGTTAACAGAGAAAATAAAGATGATTGTATTAGAATGGAAATAACAGTGGGTGTCCATTATGCTTGGACTCAGAGGTTCTAGATTCCAGCTTTGGCTTAAGTTTGATGTGTCAGGGGTCTTGGGGAATACAAATGTCTTTGCAAATGTCTTGGCATTCCCCATGTCTTTTAAACTGTCTATAAAAGAATAGTCATTCCTATCCAACTTATTTCACAATCCTTTCCAATAAGAGAATGTTTTTTAAAAAATAAAAATCATTCATGTGATTTATGATCATTTCAACAAGGCAATACTTTGTACTATTTATGGAGATAAAAATGTTTATGAACTTAGTAAATTGTGTACAAGATTTTGGCTTGCTGAAGAGACAATTTCTTTCAAGGGCTTTAATAATACTGCATAAAATACCAAACTCCAAGTGTGAAATGTATACTAAATATAATTTTAATTTTTTTATGAAAGTAGATATAGAAAGCCTTTAGCTGACAGTAAATCCTATTAACACTTTTCATACTTATATATTAAAATAATCATAACAAAATCTTCTATACACTTTTCACTAAATATTTTTGTAATTTACTCTTTAATTCATCTATGCATGTACTTACTTGTTCATCCAAGGTGTATTAAACTCCTACCACAATGAGCTCAAATTAATAAGTCTGACTCTGTTAATAAAGACACAGTCACTAGGCTCTGTTGATTTCACTCTAACAAATCTTACTACTAAAAATGACCTCAAATTTGTCTGATTTACTGATTCTAATAGTCTTGCTCTGCCATCAAATATGATTTTCCCCCTGAGGCAATGAGAATTTCATAATAAAATTTTAATTTTCTAGAATCACAGGTAGCCTGTGATTTTGTTTTACATGTTACCTTAGCATTCTACCCAAAACTTGGTAGGTCAAACACCATACTACTAGATGGCTCAGCCCGTATCAGTCCACTGGAAGAGTTAAAACATATTTTAACAGAGAAGAGACAAACTCTCCCCCTGGGTTTGAGAGTTTCAAGAGATAATTGGACATTTATAATAACAATTTAAAAATTCCTTGAACCATTTCATTCTTCTAATCCCTCCTAAAATTTACCTAATCATGAGGGTAAATGTCTACTCAAAGAATTAAAATGAGGAAAAAGCATTCCTTGCTATCTCAATTAGTAATATCCAACCTCGGAACAGAAATAACAGCAAAACATAAACATCCTTTCTATTTGTTTCATGCACTATCATTAAACACCCAAGATTATGTTTGCCCATTTTCCATAATACTAAGTATTTTCTTATACATAAATGGCCCACACAAATATTTTTCTTTACTCAGTGGTTCAAGAAAAACTTCATTTCCACTGCCAATTCTTGCATACATGTCACCATATAAATAAACAGTTCCTATGGATAACTTTACATGTCACATAAGCAGACCTGCATATCTTGAAAGAATAGGTATAAATATTGAGGCCAACTGGGTCCACATGGGAATCAAATTAGGATTAGAAAGAAACTTCTACAACTCAGAAAGTTCAGCACTGGTTTCTCCCATAGTGACAGGGATCAGAATAGCCAGTGCATCGTCCTGTCTTTTAAACTTATTTTACTCAGTGGCTGGGAAGAAATTACAAATACACCTTGAAAGTAAAAATAATTCTGAAATAAAAAAGAACCACCCAAATGAAATTTGATGTGAAAGCTCCTGACCCCATTTGGCAGAATAGAAACCTCTGCTCAGATTTGGTTATCTCTAAGGCAAATCCCCTGGAGTAGTCCAATCTATGTTCCCAGAACATTTAAATTTAGAATGTAATTTACACAGGAGCCCTCCAAATCTGACACATTCAGAAGCTCTCACTGAGTGGAGTCATATTTGTATTCAGCACTGGAAGATGCTAACTGCTACTTGCTAAAAGTGGTGCAATTTGCTGAAATTTCTATTTTAAATCCAGCATCCTTTATTAAAGAAGTTAGTATGTGGCATTGTGTTCTTAGTTACCTGCCAAAAGGCAACCCCCATTTTCTGGAAGTAGCTGACAGATGCTTCCTTCATGATAGAACCTGACTGCCCATCAATGTGTTTTAAGATGTCCTGTTGAAAGCTGGGCTTTCCCATCAGTTTTATGCATCTCTCCTGACAAAGGAGAAACTGTAATGATAAAAAGAAGCTACCAGAGAAGGGAAAGAGCATATTGTCTTCTACTTGAAACTGAAGACTGCTATGTTTGTTTCTACATCCCCAAAGCAGCTGAAATCTAAAAAGAAAATGGGAACAGATTTTTCTTAAAAGTATTGCAAAAGAGTGATAAGCAGAGAGGAGAGCTTATCATTCAGAATAGAATTTCCAAATGTCTGAGTATCATGTCCATTTCTAAGAGTGTTCTCTGACATGCTCTGTCCCTGCCTACTCACTCAGTATCCGCACTGTCAAAACTCCTACCTCTCCTGACTTCCAGGCTTGGAAGACACAAGGCAAACCCTTCCTCCAGCAAAACCGACAAGGAGTGAAAGTGTCCCTAGGACTTCAAGTCTCCACAGAAGTGGCTCCTCCTCAGAGAAGGCCTTCCCTCACATGCAGACTTGATTAGCTCTCCCATTATAGGTTTTATTGGAATCCTGCACTTTTCCTTCATACTACTTATTCTGATTGCACAAATGCCATTAAATGATTACTTATGACATTATTTGCTTACTGCAGATAGTTTGAAGGAAATGAATAAGCAAATGTCACTAAAGTGTGGGGAAATACCTGGGTTAAAACTGTGAGAAATTTAATTATTTAGTATGCTTTTCTACAAAACACCTAATAAAACAGAAGAAAAAGAAAGAAGGAAACAGCAGAGTGAGAGAGAGAAGAAGGGAGTGAGGGAGAGAAAAACAGATTCACCTGAGGGAATAGCCCATGGTAAATACAGTTTAAGATGATGGTGCATCTGGAGTTAAAACAATGTGACCACATCTGGATTCCCTCTCCCTTTTCTGAGCTCTGTTTCTACAGGTTGGCTCCTTTTGGTGGCCTTGCTTCATGCTTTCATGCTTACTGGTTAGTGCAAATAAAAGAGTCTAGTGCGAAATAGAGTCTGCTTCTTTAACAGCAGCTGAAGTCATAGAATTGAGTCCTTTTGGCCATGCGTTGACTTGGCACATGTGCCCATCCTTGAGCCAGTCAATGTGGCAGGGATTTGTGGACATGCTAATTAGCTTAAGCCAATCAAAACTCATTCTCCGAGCCAAGCATAGGCTATTCCTTTCCAAATCTCATGTTTGGAAAATTCAGGGAACTATTCAAAAGATCAAAAGTAAAAATGGATGCTCTGAGCACAGGAAACAAATGTTTGCATCAATGACCTATTACATCTTGCACTGGAAGCCACAAAGAGGTTTTCCATGGAGAAATAGCTAATCCAGATTCAGGTTTTTAACTGGCATCAATGTGAAATAGTTAGGTATCAAGGGAAGAGCATATTTAAAAAAGCACTGAATTCCAGTTCATTGAAACAAAATGCCTAACTCCATTTCCCTGTATTTTAGAGAAGGTGTCAAAACCTAGGCTACCTTGAGCAGCCTTTGAGCTGCAGCCTTTTACTAATGTAAAAGCTGCAACTCAAATAGATGCATCCACCTAATTTACTACAGACTGAATATTTACGTCCTCCTCCAAAAATTCATGTGTTGAAACCTGGTCCACAGTATGATGGTACTAGGAAGTAGCCTTCTGTATGTGATTAGGTCATGGGGGCAGAGCCTCATAAATGTGATTGGTGCCATTATAAAAGGGACCGCAGAGAGCATCCTTGCCCCTTCTGCCATGTGAGGGCACAGTGAGAAGATGGCTGTGATCCAGGATGTGGGCCCTCACCAGACACCAAATCTTGTACTTCCTGGCTTCTAGAACTGTGAGAAATAAATGTTTAGTCGTCAGTCTATGGTATTTTTGCTATAGCAGCCCTAACAAACTAAGACATAATTCCAGTACTATTTGTGCTACACACAGGAAGAAGGGGAAACTTTCCTATCTCAGCTGATGTCACACCAACTAAAAAAGTTTATCAGTTAGCTTTGCTGCATAAAAATTCACACCAAAAGTTAACGGTTTAAATAGCAACCAAATATTCAGCACACAATCTTATAGAATGCAATTTGAGCTAGGCTTAGCTAATTTGGGCCTACAGAGTAAACCTTAGCCAGGAGTCACTAAAGCCAGCTATCAGGTCATATGGGGTCCCTTATTTCTCCTTAATGTTATCTATCAATGTTCAGTAGGTTATCCCAAGTTTACAAACAGAGCAGCAGTCTTCAAGAGGAGGAAGAAACCAAGAACCAATGTGCAAGTGCTTTTCAAATTTCTAGTTACATCACATTTGCAAATATCCATTGGCTACATCAAGCCACATGGTCAATGCCCAAGTTAGTGTGAGAAAGCAGTACTCAGAGGCATGGAGAGAGGAATATGTGAACAAACTGGGGCTATTTTGACAAACAATCCACCACAGTGACCAACAATTTGACCCAAAGTATTAACCACAGGATCGCTTCTTACTTTTAAACTTGAAAAAACATTATTTCTAAGTACCACTTCATAAATTCTTAGTGCTGTCAGGATTTAGGATAGTATTTCTTATTCAGACAATTACCCTAAGACTCCAGTTCTGGAACATTGGAGGTATAAGTTTTCGCTTTACTATTTCACTTAACATCACTGCATTAGCCCTCTCTGACACAAATATTCACAACTACACTGCTAGTAAAATTCATAAGCCTTTTTTTTCCTTAGCTAAAAAATATAACATAGAAATTATAATTAGTGCCAATTTAATTTAATTCTGATCTTAATATTATCAGTGTCGTTTTCATTATTAATCTGCACTCACCAGTTTCAATCAATTCTCAACAGTGAATCTCAGTCTAAAAGCTCATGATAACCTGTTCAACTTGCAAATCAGGTACGATAAGTTCCTGACAATAACAAAGTCTACTAAAAACTCCATAAATTGGGTAAATTAATATCTATCTTAATGAAGCTGAGAAAGTACTAAATCAAGAAATCTAAAAACCCAACTTTCCTTTTTAGCCATGAGGGAATAACAAGGACCAGATTTACTTTCTCACTTGAAATAACTAAAAACCATAGAAAATGTATGAAAGAATAATTTTCAGATTTCAGACAACAGGTAGTGCAGGACAGTGATCCTTTAGAGAAAGGAAACATACAAACTAAATCTACTATTTCCCACTTAGTGACTGAAGAGAGTTTCCGGGTTGCGATACAAGAGAAGAGAACCCAAACAGAGCCTAGAGTCTTCCTGATTTAGAGAGAGAATTGAGAATTCAGAAAGGCCATGGTGACTAGAATTTATAGGGCAGAGTATCAGAGAGGACAGGTATACGGATGGGTGAAAACTAGAAAGAGAACGGGATGGTGGGAGTTTCAAAGATTGCAAAGTTCCTCTCATGTCTTCAGCAGAGCACCTAAGGCCAAGTAAAGAACCACCAAAAAGGAGCAGATGAAATAATCTGTAGGGTTCACAGAAAGCTTGGAGGGGTTTGTGTTCTCATCAGCTAGAGTGGAAAAACCTTGTGATACACGAGTAGGGTACTGGGGCAGAGAATAGCCCTAGGTTAAAGATTTCTCTGGTTATGCCTAAAAAGGCTTAAGAGCAAGCTGTAAAAGAATCAAACTGTTTCCAAGCAATTGAATTACATTCGAGAATATGATCAAGAATATTTATAAAAATGCAAAAATATCCAAGGTTAAATTCAATTCTTCATTCCAAAAAATTATTAAATTTTAAAAAATTATTAGGCATGGAAAGAAGCAGCAAAATCCACAATGAAGGGGTAAAACATTAATAGAATCAGGAATGTAAATGGCACATGATAAATTGGTAGACAAAAACCATAAAACAGTTGTTGTAATTCTAATCCATATAACTAATGTCCATACATTAAAGAGGATAAAGGAAATCATGAGCTCACCGAAGTTTTTCATAGAAATTGATTTTAAAATTTATATAGAAAAGCAAAAGACCTACTGTACCCAAAATTATTTTAAATAATTGTTAGAAAATTATACTAGCTGATTTTAAGATTTACTATGAAGCTACATAATAAGACAGTGTGCTAGTGATATAAAGATAGACAAACAGACCAGGGGAATAGAACTAAATTATACTCACATATACATTGTTATGATCGTTGACAAAGATGCCAATGCAGTTAAGTGGGGAAAGGATAATATTTTCAACAAATGGTGATAAAAAATATATATACCTTAACCCTTACATCATTTATAAAAATTATCTAGAAATAGACCAGAGACTTAAATGTAAGAGATAAAATTATGTGAGGAAAGGAAAAGGGACATTGGTTTTGCAGAAGTTTCTTAAATGTGACACAAAAAGCCTAAACTATAATAGAAAAAATGTTTAGGGGCACATGGATGGCTCAGGTGGTTAAACTTCTGCCTTCAGCTCAGGTCATGATCCTAGGGTCCCTGGATCACCCTTCATCGAGCCTGCTTCTCCTTCTCCTCTCCACTTGTGCTATCTCAGTTGCTATCTCTGTCTCTCTCTCTCAAATAAATAAATAAAGTCTTTAAAAAAAGAGAAAAATCAATAAATTAGACTTCATCAAAATTTTAAAACTTTGGTTTTCAAAAGACACTGTCATAACAATGAAAAAGCAACTCAATGTTTATGGGGAATATTTTTGAAACACATATCAACAAAAGACTTGTATCTAGAATAGAGAATAAACTCCTGTCACTCAATAACAGGAAAATTTGAAGAGTTGCTTCACCAAAGAAGATATATGGATGGCAAATAAACAGATATAAGTCATTTTGAGAAATGTAAACTAAGACCACAATAAGACAGTAGGACAGATGCACAAGACAGTCAAAAATTAAAAAGATTGATCATATCAATTGTTGGCAAGGATGTGGAGCAACTGAAACTCTCACACACTGATCATGGGAATATAAAATAGTTAAATCACTTGGGGAAACAGTCTGGTAGGTTTCTTTCTTTCTTTCTTTCTTTCTTTCTTTCTTTCTTTCTTTCTTTCTTTTTCCCCTAGTAATCTTAGTCCTAATTTATGTCATTGAACTAACTTTGATTTAAAAAAAATCCAAAACAAAAACAGGAGATGTAGGAAGAAGTAGAGGAGTAGAAGTGTTTTTCTCTATTTCTACCACTGGGTGCAACTGAAATTCCCAGACATATATACAACAAACATGAGAAGACCAAAATGTAGAGAGAAAAGATAGATGAGCTAGAGGCTATAGGACTCAAGCAAGGAATGACTCAGTGATAAGTCTCCTGGTTTTCTTTTCCTTTTTTAAATAAATGAATTAATTGTTTTATTGAAGTATAGTTTTTGTTTTTGTTTGGGTTTTTTGTGGGTTTTTGGGGGAGTAAGAGGGCTGGCTAACAATAGTTTGGCAGTTTCTTTAAAAAATACATCTACCAAATGATCAAGCCATTATATACCTAGGTGTTTATCCCAAATAAATAACAGGATATGTCAAAATAAAGACTTGTATATGAATTTTTCCTGGTAATAGCCAAAATGTGGAAATAATCCAAATGCTCATCAACAAATACATAGATCAACCAGGTATCATAGGTCGATCCATTCAATGAAATATTACTCATCAATGAAGGAATCGACTATTGAAAAAAACATCAACATGGATGAATATCATATAATTAGACTAAAAAAAATACATAATGTACAATCCCACCTATATAAAATTCTAGAACAAATTGATCCATAATAATAGCAGGCAAAACAAAGCTAGTAATGTGTTCTTTTTATTTGCTGAATATATTCTATTGTACAAATATAGCATGATTTGTTTATCTACTCATTTTTTGATGAAGGGTTATTTCCAGTTTGGGATTATTAAGAATAAGAATATTATGAATTTTCTTATACAAGTGATTCTGTGGACAAATGTTTTCATTTATCTCAGTAAAAAACCCAAGTGGAATTTCTGGGCTGTGTAATAAGTATATGTTCAATCTCACAAGATATTGCTAAAGAGTTTCTGAAGTGGATGTACCATTTCCATTCCCTGAATGAAACTGAATATATGAAATATATGAGTTTCAGTTTCTCCACATCCTCATCAACAATTAGTGTTGTCAGTCTTTTTCATTTTCACCATCCTAGTGAGTGTGAAAGGGTGTTTCACCATGATTTCAATTCAAATTCCTCTGATGACTTATGATGTTAATAAATTTTCATATGCTCTTAATTCATTCATATGTTATCTGATGTGGAGTAGCCAAGTCTTGCCCATCTTAATTGGGTTACTTATACTTTGATATTTATAGAAGTTCTTTATATATTTTCAGTGTCAGTCCTTTATCAGATGTATATGCTATAAATATTTTCCCCAGGCTAGGTTACCTATTTATTTCCTCAATGGTGTGTTTTGATAAGTATTTATAATTTTGATACTAAAAATTATAATTTTTTTTACAATTAGTACTTTTATGTGAAACCTGAAAACATTGCAAGATATACCATACTCATAAATTGGAAGGTTAAATATTGTTAAGATGTCAGTTGACTATATTGCTCTCTGGGTTCAACATAATCCTACTGCAAAATACAGCAGTTTTTTGAAGAAACTCACAAGTGAATTCTAAAATTTTAAAGAAAATGTCAGCTATATACCTCTAAGCATCAGATCAATATTGAAAAAAGAGAACTAGTTTAAATCCCCAATACCATTTTATTTTTTTTAACTTTTTTTACAAGATTTTATTTCTTTATTTCAGAGAGACAGAGAACATTAGTACAGAGAGAGGCAGTAGGAGAGGGAAAAGTAGACTCCCCACTGAATGTGGAGCCCAATGCAGGGCTTGATCCTAGGACCTCAGAATCATCAATGGAGCTGAAAGCAGATGCTTAACCAAATGAAGCCCCCAAGTGTCCCCCAATACCACTTTATCTTAATAATTGCCATAAAATCACAGTAATCAAGCCAGTATGATATTTTAATGGGGACAGAAAATAGATCATGGGACATTATAAAGAGTTCATATTTTGACACACATAAATATGGTCAGTTGATTTCATCAAGACTCCTATCAGTTAAATGGGGAAAGAAAAAGGATCTTGAACAAATAGCGTTAGAAATCTTAGGTGTACATAAGGAGAAAAACAAAACAAAACAAAAACCTTGATCACACTCTATTCCCAAGAAGTGATTTAGAATGGATACCGAAGGTAAGCTTAAAACATGGAACAATAAAGCTACTACAAGAAAACAGGAGAAAATCTTCATGTTCTTGAAATAGGCAAAGATTTCTTGGACAGAAATCTTAATTATACTTTTTCAAATTCTTCCCAGGTTACGGAATGAAACAGATTGGATTAATTCATCTGAGCTCATTTGTAAATGATGTCCAAAAGGTGTAAAACATGGCCTCTCAGAAAACAGCAAGAGAATATTTGGATAAACTAATCTTAAGAGGAATTTAGTACATAAGATTAAGAAGAAATTATATTGAAGCAGAAGAAACCTCCCCAGGTGCCTTTGTAATAAAAAGACAGCTTTCTTACTTTTGGGGCACCTGGGTGGCTCAGTCAGTTAAGCACCTGCCTTCGACTCAGGTCATGATTTCAGGGTTCTGGTATCAAGCCCCACATCAGGCTTCCTGCTTCTGCTTTTGCTTCTTCCTTTGCCTTCCCCCCTACTTTTATCTCTCAAATAGATAAATAAAATCTTTGAACAGGAGACTGCCTTCTTACTTTTAAGTTGTATCTTGCTGCATGAATAGTTATGCTGCAGTGACTAATGCACTGTGGAGACCTTCCAGGACTGATCTGCATTATTAGGGTTAATGAGTGAGATTTCCTGGAAAGAGAGGTCATTTCCCAATGTCAATCATCTGATAAGAGGTGGGTCATCAGGTAGGAAACAGGAACCAGGAGGCACAGTGAATTTTCTACTTTTCTTGGTTTAGATAGAGACCAAGAATTTATCAAGCAATGGCAAGTACCTAGTACATGGTGTCTCATGTAAATCTTTGCAGTCTTGGACGGTGGCCGAGCAGTTTAGAACCGCCTTCAGCCCGGGGTGTGATCCAAGACCCGGGATCGAATCCTGCGTCGGGCTCCCTGCATGGAGCCTGCTTCTCCCTCTAACTGTGTCTCTGCCTCTCTCTCTCTCTCTCTGTCTGTCATGAATAAATAAAATCTTTAAAATAAATAAATAAATAAATAAATAATAAATCTTTGCAGTCTTTAGAAGACACAACTAATCTAACATGTATCTGTCCAACTGAGTTCAGAAATGGGTTCAAAAATCTTATTGCATATAATGGCTTAAATGATAACCACATATTAGACTTCACATGTAATATTATATGTTGTCAAACTGAATTTAAATAAAATATTTTTAAAAACTCAGGGATGTTCCTGGTCTAAATGATTAGAAGAGGTCTCCTAAGTGGTATGTTTTAAGATAGTATCTATTAGGTGAAGTCCAGCTGTCTCTCTTTCCTAGGGAGAAACATAGAGAAGATTTTTCACATGGGTGGTACAGACATTAGAGGCTCAAGAAAACAAGTTATAACATTCCAGACTTCTGACACTCCGTATTGATTGGTTTTGGTTATTTCCTAGATTTTAAAAAATTTTACATTTTAACTCGGTCTATGCAATGCAATATTAATTTCCCATCTTCTTTCTGCCTTCCTAGCAAAACCTTGTTCTGTTGTATAACCTAACCTATTTCACATTGCCTTGTGCTTCAGACAGTCTATTGAGTCCTGACTGGTCGAAAATAATTATGGACAGTCTCAATTTTGTTATCAGTGATTGGTGTTTGGATAGGTATGTGATACAGGCTGGCCGATGAGACACAAAAAATCTGAGGGCATCTAAGAAAGACTCCCTTACCCTTTAAAAGGAACACATGAAAAGGTAGTTCTCTACTTCCCCTGAATATCCTCAGGCCTAGAAATGACTTCTGAAATTGTTGCAATTATCTTGTGACTCTAAGTGACACCAAACTTAAGAAGATGAAACTTGATGATATCACTGAATCTCTGATCATATGGTGCAGTAGATCTGCCTTCCTCTGGATTTCTTGATATAGTCCCATAAATTAAAGTAACTTTGAGTACAAAGTTACTATTTCTTGCTACTAAAGCCACTCTAAATAATATCCTTTTTTATTAAAAAAAAATCCCATCCCTATCCCCATTTTAACAATTAGGCCATGGGGATATATGAAACGGGTTTTGGTTCATAAGTGATCTGAGTTAAAAGTGGAGTAGAACAGTTTCATGCCTTTCTGTCCCTGTCCTCACTTTGCCCAAAGACAGTGCCAACTTTGGAGAGTTTCAGTTTTAATTAAGGAAGACACTATTTCTGCTCAGACCTCCAAATCACACTAACGAGATCATTCTCTGGCAGTCCAGCCTTTCTGCACGTGGCCATTCTGCTCCATAGCAGTAAGTAGGAGGGAGAAAAGAAAGCTACATAGATGTCTGCTGGCTGAGCAGGTACTTATCCAGGGAAGGAAAGTCAGCTTCATTAAACAATGATTATCAGATTCCAAAAAGTCACTCCTATATTTGCTTTTGTATTTTAGAAGTTAGAACATTTAGGAGGCAAGATGGTTTTTATTTTAAACTTTCTTTTTTGATGCTAATCACTAAATAACATTTTTTCCTTCTGGCCTGAGGTTTTCCACATTTGGCCTCTGTCTTCTTTTTGGCTTAATTAATTGGAGCCAGAATACCTTTCCCATCTGCCCTGTGTTACCCACTGATTTTCAGAGCAATCTAACAGAGGTGAAACAAGAACGAGAATGTGGTTCTTGGCTGATGTAGCAGCCGAGGAACTAGAAATCTGGTGGCTGGAGATATTGCTGGTTAGAGACCGCATTATGAACATTCATAGGGAACCAATGGACTCCCCACACTGCTCTTACCCTACAAAACTCTAGTGTGTACCAGCAAATGAAGAGGCCACATCTGAACATGTTTACACATCCTAAGGTTAATCCTTTCACATACTGATGATAGCTATCATTCATATTGGCCCTAAGTGCTTTCAATTCAGCATTGCACTTATAGTAATGGTCCATCTTTGAACACTGAGTATGTGCCAGGCACTATGCTACCTGTTTTGCAGGTGATTAATCTTATTCAGTGCTCACAGCTGTCTTGCATAGCAGAGATTATATTTCTTTTATACCTGAGAAACTAAGTAAAGGAGAGTAATCTGCCCAGAGTCTCATACAATATAAGTAGCATAGCTTATATTTCACTTTAGTCCTATCTGACTCCTAAGCCAATTCTCTTAAGCACTAAACTTCTTTCTTTTTGTTTGGCATACCTCTCCCAAATACATGTCCCTGAGGGTATATACTCAACAATTAGCTCAAACTAAGTAGGCACACAAATGCTCAATACCCAGTTGCTGTTATTAGTATGGGATAATGTGAATAATATAGGAAAAAAAGCCATTTTATTGATCCAGAAACAAATCTGGCTGAGTAACTCCTGTCTATGAGGAAATTATCTTAAGCATGGCACTTATCTTGGTTATTTAAAATACAATTTTCATTAATCTAGGTCTAGGAGTTGGTGGCTATAATAACTGCTTAGCCAAACTGTTCTTGGTAACAGGCTGAATCTAATTTGTGCCTTTGTCTACTGAAAAGAACACTAATTGATTAGTAGGTCACCCTATTACAGTGTTAATAAATGGGAAAACCTTGAGAGTCTACTGTTGGCGATTCCAGTTCACATTGTTTTTTCATTAGTGTATATCAACAACTAGAATCTAAGGTTCTTGTGAGACTAAGATTGTCCTAAACGATGAGCCTTTTGGTGGCAAGAACTATGTCCAATTTATCTCATTTCCCCCAAGAAATAACACACTGCCTGGCACATAGAAAATACTCAATAAATATTTGTTAAGTTGAATAAAATGTTTTACTTAGGTGGAATGAAAGTACATTTTATTTCTATAATGAAAATAATTTTTAATATAAGTATAAAGGGACTTTTAGCTGAATTTCTATTTTAAATGTATTTTGTGAGTCTGATATTAAAAGAGAATAGAGGTTGGCAAGTCAGGAACATGTGCTCAGGTCTTACTTCTTTACTAAGAATTTTATGATTCTGAATAAAATGACTAACTTCCTAATCCTCAGTTTTCATAGAAATAATATAGAAAATAATACCTCGAGGAGTTATGATTAGAAAGATATACATAGTCGGGCTCCCGGTGCATGGAGCCTGCTTCTCCCTCTGCCTATGCCTCTGCCTCTCTTTCTCTCTGTGACTATCATAAATAAATAAAAATTAAAAAAAAAAAAAAAAAAAAAAAAAAAAGGGATCCCTGGGTGGCGCAGCGGTTTGGCGCCTGCCTTTGGCCCAGGGCGCGATCCTGGAGACCCGGGATCGAATCCCACGTCGGGCTCCCGGTGCATGGAGCCTGCTTCTCCCTCTGCCTATGCCTCTGCCTCTCTTTCTCTCTGTGACTATCATAAATAAATAAAAATTAAAAAAAAAAAAAAAAGAAAGATATACATACAGTTCACACAGATTAGGTATATATAATCTATATGTGTAATATATGTATAATTACATATGTATACATATATATGTGTATCATATGTATATCACATGATGAAACAATGTATAACAGCATAGCACAGTGTGTTTGGTCTTTTTTTTCTTTTTTTGTAGGAATCAATTCTAAAATCTCAGTGACCTACAATAATGAATATTTACTTCTTGCTCACTTTACAGGGGGGCTTTGAGATGTAGGCTATAGTTCTGCTCTAGGTTGGATATAGACCTATACCATGTGTCACCCAGAACCCAGGCTGAAGGACCTACCTGCAGGCTCATGGAAGAGAGAAGAAACACAGAGGACTAGTAGAAAGTTGCCATGTTTCTAAAAGCTTTTCCCATTTAGTTGTTCACATGGCCAAGCCAAAATCAGCGCGTCAGGAAGCATCCTCACCTACAGGGAGAGAGGAAATTAATAAGTTGACTAATTATATCTACTATGATGTATTTTAACCTACTATATGTATATATGATTTACTATAAAGATGAATTTTAAAATTTAGTTTCCTTTTTCATTAACAATCAAACCAACCATGCATCTCTTGAGTGTTAGCTACGTTCCAGACATTGTGCTGGTGGCTAGGAGACACCGGATTTAATTCTGTTCTCAAGGAGCACAAAAATGTTTCCTAATTTTTACAATCTTAGTCTGGTACTATTGTGTTCCAAGCTATGCAAAGTGTTGAACAAGAAAATAATATTTTTCTAGTTAGTGTCTATTAGAAAGTATAAGTGACCTGAAAGAAACAATGTGGCTGAAAAACCACTTGACATTAAAGATTAGCAGGCAGCATCTAAGTTAGGAACTAAGTAGTTACATAAGTTAGCTCAACTTCTTCTCTATATTCCATATTTTCAGCTACTTACTATCTTGTTAAAAGCTTTTGAATACTACCTGTTAAAGATGGTTGTATTCAAATTGACATGAAAGACACTATATTTCCTTATTTTCCATTTATAACTTTTAAACATTGTTCAGAAAATAGCTTTCCTATTTCATTTCCTAATGAAAATGTATTGTTTCAAAAGGCCAGAAAGCTGACAGAACTCTGCTATTAATTGGAAATGTGGTCTGGGTTTTGTGAAGTTACTCTCTAAAAGCAGTGCTGAGCTTGGAAGTGCACATGTGTATTTATAAACACATGCAAAAACTTTCAGCAAAAAAAGTTTTAGGCAGGTCTTGCATCAAATTACCGCATTTCGTGAGTTGCTGTGGAAACAGATTAGCCCTCTGGAAGTGCAAAACCATGTTTAAGTCTAATGCAAAGAACAATCCATAGCATGAAAGAGAAGAACAGCTGGGAGCTGAGGTAGCATAAGCTGACATGTCAGACAGTAGCCAGACAAAGTGAGCCAGGCACTGTCTGGAAAAAAAGGGCAGTGGGGGTTGGGAAGAGCAACAGAACACTGTCAACAGAGTCAACAAAATGGACCAGCTGTTCACTCTCATCATAACAAGAAAATATAGAGAATTCCAGGGATGAGGGTTAAATTTGCTGAGAGAATAAAAATTTTAAAAATCAAATGAATAAACAAGATTACCCAAAGCAACCTCTACTGAGAAGCTTCTGACAGGAAAATGCAATGCAAGACTCTAGGTTCTGGACCCTGTGCACTCACTGTTGACTTGTTTGGGATATAAACACTGATACTAGTTTCTCTCTCTTCTTAGGATATTACCCTCTTGCTTCATGGCTCTTTGGGAAATTGCCTAATTCAGAAAAGTCATGCAGCAGCACCTCTCTTCTCGCACCATCTCGAAGAGGAGAGGAAATGTCTATACTGAAATGGACTCAAGGAGGCATCTTGGGAGCATAGTATTGATAGAGTATTTTGGCAGAATTTTCTGGGAGGCAGGACATCTAGAGCTGTCTAAGTTAACTTGCTTTTCTGAGTTGTATTTTCCTTGCTGGGCAAAGGTAGGACAGCATATGTCAAGTGTGCTGGTGTCAGAGAAAAAGATTTGGGGATCAAATGGGTTGAAAAACATTATCTTCTTGAATTCTAAAGATTCACAATATCCTCTTATACACTAAATGTGCTAAGAAATCTCAAAGAGGGGAAACGGCTGTTCAACTATGTTTAATCCAATGTGTCTCTCATTATTTGGCCAGAGACGCTTTTTATTATTTAACATCTATTAAGATCCCCCAGTGACATTGTACCCTAGAGTTTGTGTTGGGAAATAATGGAGTAACTTTTCTCAAAGACATTTGCAGCTCTGAAATCTGCATTCTAATCTATATTTTTCAACAAAAGTTGACGTTTGTCAATGCTTAAAAGCCCAACCTTGGCTAGCACATGAGAGAAAAGATTCAGTATCTTTGAAATGATCATTAAAACACAGAAGATGGCGTTGGTTTCACATATAAAGCATGGTCAGGTGATAAGTACAGATAGATTATTTTAAGGAGTAGGTGCTCTTCCAGCCTCCAGAGTATAATTGAAATGCAAGTCAAGCTCTTATCCACAGACAGCATCAGGATAATATAGTTTAAAAATAGCATAAAGAGCAAACACTCTACAATCCCACAGTTTAAAACTTAGCTTTATCATTAATTAAGTGTAACGATAGGCAAGTTACTTAACCTCCCTACATCAATCTCTTTTTCTAGAAAATATAAATAACCATAGTGTTCATCAACACAATACCTGGCACATAATAGTTGTTTTGTAAAGGTTAAAAAACACAATTCAATTAATAAGAAATTAGGATGAACCTTAAAAAAAATAAAAAAGAAATCCTTAAGTCAGATCTTTTGATGACTTTCTTTCCAGTTTGAGTTAAGGAGGATATCTAGAGTTAACAACCAACACTGAAGCCACAAAACTGTTTTTTTTTCTTTTACATGTTCCCCCTCCAAATTTATTCTCTCAGTGATACTCTTTCTAAAATCCAAATAAATATAATTGTGTCATCTGCCTACTTAAAGTCTTTCAATATCTCTTTATTGTCTGAAAGGTGAAAGTTAACTCATGTCACAAAGGACCTCACTTTCCTGGTGACTGTCCTCCCCTGCACATCATGTCCCTGCGTGCTGAAGTTCTCATCTAACCCCCTGGGATATTCTGAATGCACTGCCTGTGTCCTAGGTGGATGTCTCCACACTTGCTGCTCCATTTGCCTGAAACACCCTCACACCCTCACTTGCCTGCAATTTTCTGAATTCCAGACTCAGCTTCTATCACCTCCTCTATCACCCTTCTCAGAGCTTCCTCCCACTCCAGTCCTCCCAGAGTCAAGTCTGCCCTCTGGGTGTCCTTACTAAACTCTCTTATCCCATTGCATCATCCTTGGGCTGCACTGAGCCCATCTTAATATGCCAAACTTTCTGCTCTAGTGTTCCTCCTTCTAGCAATGGCATCCATCTACCTCTAGACTATTGGAAAAAAAAATCTGCTAACTGAAGACAGAAGGTAATAGGGAAAAATTTCTGGAAACCCTTATCCTCGATAAATGTCTTTATGGCATGGAAAGATGTTTCCCTGAAATAAATGCTTGTATGTAATAAGTGTTCATAGAAGAACTGGAAGCTCAGGGGGTGCATAGGTTTAAATCCAGATTCCTCTTCTTTCCAGCCCAAAAAAAAAAAACCTTGAGCATATTCATTTTCCTCTGGGCCTGTTTCCGTTTCTGTAAATTATCATACCCACTCCAGTCTTTGTACAAGGTCAAGTCTAAAGTAACTGCTTTTTAGTTGTTAGTTGTGCTGTTTTTACTATTAGTTGTAGCATTTCAAGTTTTTCTTTACTATAAGTTCAAAAGATTCAATATATCATCCCCATGTGAAAGTGCCTACAAACTTTAAAGAGCTATTGAACTGTTAGTTGTTAGTATTGCTTATTTTATTAAACTCAACAGAATACTCAGTCAGTTGTGAACTGGCCTCTAGGTGTGGTAGTTTGGTTTGGGGCTGTTAGTATCATAAATAGTGTAGGCTACTTAGAAATTAAGATTGGGAGAGAATTTCTGAAATATCTCACCAGCCTGAATATTCAGTGTTGGGAGCCCTCACTGGTTCTGTGGCCTTAAGACTATTGTTCCCAGATGGCATCCCAGATTTGCTCAAAGCATTGCAAATTCCATCTTCTCTAAAATGATGGGTAATTGAGTAAAGAATGAAACTGACACCGCAACTGTCTGGCTCATCCATGTTTCCTCATTCTCAGTAATTCAGTAATTTAACAGAGAGCAGATGAAGGTTGAAGAACCAAATCCTGAAACTTCATTCATTCAGCAAACAGCTGTGACCTTGGGAGAAAAGTAAATGGGAACCCACATATAATAATTCTTTTTTCAGTTTGTTTGTTTTTATTTTCCCTTTTAGTAATGACGTGGCTCTGGAGAGATTCTCTTGGGGGAGAATCTGACTAAATGGTGAGTGGGTGATTAAGTAACAAAGTGTTGTGTTTCCATTGTCTCACAGATGAGCACAACTCTCCTGTCCTCTAATCTGCTAATTCCTACATCAATAGGGTATCTTATAAGTCATGAATAAACATAAAATTTACAGAGCCCAATTAAGGGATTTATTTTATTACTTACACTGAATTATAAGCACAATTATTTCCTCCCTTCAACTATAACCACAAAGGACATTTTAAATTAGGATGCCTAGACTGAACAGCCCAGAAGACTGACTAGCAGGAAACAGGGACAAACCTAAGGCTGGATTTCTAGGCTGGGTTCCAAGTTTATACTCCTTCCAGAGATCAGAAATGAGACCTGGGCAGCATTTAGACTTTGAGGCCTCAGACAATAGATTTTTCCCTCTGACCTTTGGATTTAGTTGGCCAATTGGATGGCTATCAGTCATAATTAGGAATGCCAAGTGGAATACAGGACATCTGCTCAAAAATAAATTTCATATAAACAACACTTTTAGTATGACTAGAGACATACAGTAAAAATTTGGAATATACTAAAGAAATTGTTTTTCTGAAATTCAAATTTAATTGGGTCCTATGCATTTTTATTTGCTAAATTGACAATCCTGGTTATAACCAAACTAATGGCCTTATTGAGCTCCCTACATAAATTTTCCAATAAAGAAAAAAATGGAAGTTAAGTTCTCCCAGATCGTGGAGTGCTAGTCCCTGGCCACTGCCTCCCTTATATTCTACTTTCAAGTCCAGAAAGAAATAGTTCCTTCGATGGTCATAAGGTACCAGTTACTTCCTTTGCCTAACAGAGCTCTTCCCCAGTCTTCCCCTTAATTCTTATTCAGGTAGGAGTAAAGAACGGGAAAGTGATGGAGTATTTCAGCCAACGCGAAAATGTGCAAATTGCAAAGCAAACACTTGTAACAGAGAGAAACTGTTTCTAGATTTCTGTACTTTCCTTCTGAATAATTTATCTAGGCAAATAATGTAAGAAGATACTTTCTTCTTTTGGGGGATATTTCAATATGGAAGAAAGAACATGAGTTTGGGAATCAGGCAATATCGTTTCAAATCCAGCTCCCGTGATTTACAAGCTGGATGAGCTCTGTTTCTCAATATTTTTGATCTATAGGGATGCCTGGGTGGCTCAGTGGTTGAGCTGCTGCCTTCAGCTCAGGACATGATCCCGGGGGTCCGGAATCAAGTCCCACATTGGGCTCCCTGCATGGAGCCTGCTTCTCCCTCTGCAGATGTCTCTGCCTCTCTCTCTGTCTCTCTCTCTCATAAATGAAATCTTTAAAAAAATATTTTGGCCTATTATATGTAACAATAATGCAATATCAATCTTACAGGGTTATTGTGAGGGTTTACATGGTATGATGTAGGAGAAGACTCAAAATGTTGGTTTTAGGTTCTCCTCCTTTCCCATGAGATAGTAGAAAAAAATATGTATTTGTTTCTGCTCTGGCTTCTGACATAGAGCTCTTAAACCTCTTGTAATTTCTTGGGTGATAGGACTGTGTATTGTGTTTTAATGAGGTGACTCTGGATGGGCTTTTGGAGGACTCCTGGATGGGGGCTGATCAGTTGGAAGGCCAAGCTGTGATCGGAAGCTTCAAATGTAGGGACACCTGGTGGCTCAGCAGTTAAGTGTCTGCCTTCAGCTCAGGGCCTGATTCTGGGGTCCTGCGTTTGAGTACCACATCAGGGTCCCTGCATGGAACCTGCTTCTTTCTCTGCCTATGTCTCTGCTTCTCTCTTTGTGTGTCTCTCATGAATAAATAAATAAAATCTTTAAAAAAAAAAGGAGCTTCAAATGTTTAGCCCCATACCCTATTTGCTTGAAGAGGGAGGAGATGTGACAATGGAGTTAATGACTGATCATGTCTACATGATGAAGCATCCATAAAAATCCCCAAAGTATGAGGTTTTGGGAGCTTTTCACATCTATATACTGAGAAGGTGACCCATCCTAATTCCGCAGGAACAGAAGCTACAGCACTCAGACCCTCATAAACCTTGCCCCATATATCTTCTCATCTGGTTGTCCATCTATATCTTTTATCATATTTTTTAATGAACTAGTAATTGTTAAATGTTTCCCGAGTTCTGTGAACTGCTCTACAGTTTTAATTGGCATCTAAAGTAGTATGAGGGCGAGGGGGTCAGGCTTATGGGACGAGTCCTTACCCTGTGGGGTCTGACATTATCTCCTGGTAGACGGCATCAGAACTGATTTAAATTTATAGGATACCTAACTGGTATAGCAAAGAATTGGTTGGATGGGGGCACATAGTTTGTGACCAGACGTGTCAAAAGTGAAGTGCTCTCTATGAAGGTAAAAGAAGATACACAGTCATTCTGACAGGTGTAAGGTATATGCCATCTATGTTTATTGCAGCATTGTTTACATTAGCCAAGATATGGAAGCAGCCCACTTGTCCATCAATAAATGAATGAATAAAGAAAATGTATAAACACACACACACGCACACACACTATTACTCAGCCATAAGAAAAGAATACAATCTTGCTATTTTTAACAATATAGATGGATCTAGAGAGTGTAATGCTAAGTGAAATAAGTCAGTCAGAGAAAGACAAATACCATATGAATTTAAGAACACAAAAAAAATGAACAAAGAAAAAAGAGACAATCCAAAAAACAGACTCCTAAATGCAGAGAAAACTGGTGGTTGCCAGAGGAGAGGTGGATGAGGGGAATGTATGAAATAGCTAAAGGGAGTTATGAGTACTATCATGATGAGCACTAAGTAATGTATAGAATTGTTGAATCATTATGTTACACATCTCAAATTAATATGTTTGTATGTTAACTATACAGACTTCAATTTTTAAAATTATACTTCAATTTTTAAGAACAGAAAACAAAGGAGACACACAGTGAAGAAAGACATAGTAGGGAAGAACTGAATTTTTCCCCATGCAGAAAGGTGGAAAAGAGTTTTCCTTCCCATTCTCCTTCTGGATTCTTAATTCTTTAGAGGTTTATTCAGTTCATGAAAGAATGAAAAGATGAAACTTTTCATCTTTTAAACATAAACATAGCACTGCTTCCCCAGCCGTCTCTCTCCACGAGGCTTCCTCCTCCTAGAACTGTTGTGCCCAGGATTGCCTGCTCAGGTCCTCTCTCTGCTCTCTAGCTATAACTATCCTTCCTCTCACATGTGTCTGCCCTATAGTCCTCCTCTTTGGGATTGGAATCATTATATTTCCAAATCTGTAAATATTAAAATATTCTGGATTATATATATATATATATATATATATATATGCCTACTTATTTTTGGAAGTGAATAACTAAAATTATTAACAGTTGCTTTCTGAATTCAAAGTAACAGCTAACATTCACTAAAAACATTTAAAGCTGTGAACTTTTCCAAATTTTAAAATATATGTATTAGTTTATTATAAAAAAATTTTAACTGAGTATCAAAAAAATTAATGAGTTACTAAAGATCTCATAGCCAATAGGAGGCAGACCTTGAGTCTTGCTCCTCTGGCTCCAAATGTGGGGCTTGTTCCCCTCCAGCATGCTGTCTTTCTGGCTTGTTCTACTTGCCCTGGTGATCTTACAGTAGAAAAATGAATATTCAAAAGTGAATACACTCTGTCTCCTCTCGTAGATCATAACATCCTTGAGAACAGGAGCCATGCCCTGTAGTTGCATAAGATGGTGTCAGACATATACCAAGTGCCTAGTAAATGTGTACTGACTGAATGATCTCCTATGAATCATAATTTCTCACTATATTTTCCTAACTTAGAAATAAGTCCATCTAATCAGGAAAATGTGAAATTATCCATTCCCTTTGCTTGTCTATCAGCATATTTCCATACAGAAGATTTTGATCTTTGTTATCACGGCTGCCTCCATTCTAATATCCATTCTGCCATAGCTAAATACCACTTACACATGCATAACAACCTCGTGTGAGCACTCAGAGAGGAGTGCTGCCTTAGAGATAATCTCTTCTACACCCTGCCTAAAGCACGAATGCTTTTAGATGTTCGTCCAACTTGGGTCTGAAGAAGATTAGTGCCAGGGAATTGCTATTTGGCAAAGCCGTTTGGAATACAGGAAATGGTTAGAATATGTTTGCAAAATTAGGCTGAAACCTGCCTAACTGCCACTTGTTCAGAGGTAAGCTTTCTGGACTCATAAAATTCTTATCTCTTCTACTTTAGGACTGCCTTTCAAATGTTTTTAGACATATCAGGAACTGCTAAATGATTTTCTTCCCTTCTTTTGGCTAATACTGTAAAATATATTAAGCCTCCTCCTCAACTCTCATCTTCATGTAACTTTTAATTTCCTACCTTGTTTTTGGTATCTTGAAATAATATGAATATATTAGAGTGACACCAGCTGCTATAACAAGCAGATCCAAAAAATATACGGTGTCTCAAATACATCAGAAGTTTATTTTTTGCTAGTGCAACAGTTCAAGACAGCTGTTCATGGCTGGCAGGTAGCTTTTCCCAACCTGATGTTATAGACACGCAGAATCTTCACATCACTTGACTCTCCGATGCCCTAGGCCTTCATTAGCATTGTCTGCATCCAACAAATGAAAGGAAAAAGAAAGGTGTGGAGAACATACATGTTTTTCTTAAAAACCCTTTCCTAGATGAGATAATCATCACTTATGCTTATATTTTAAGTGGGAAAAAAAAATCACATGTTCTCATCTAAATGCAAGGAGGGGATGAAGATGACCTTGGGAGGTATGGCCTCCACCTGGGTTGTCACTTTCCTGCAACAACCTTATATCATTGCAAAACAATTTTTTTGTCACAATAACTATTTCTGCTATAGTGTGGGGGTAAATCAGATTTGGTGATGGAGTAGCAAAGTCCTATGAGCCTCAGATGACAAGAACCACTCCTGCATCGGCCTTCTTTCTTGGCTGTGGCTGTGCTACCATCACTTTTACCTTCACACTCCTTCAGGATCTTCTACTCTGTTCCACCAAAAGACTGACCCATTCAGCCCTGGTGGCGTAGCTGCTTAATGCTGCCTGAGACTGGGGTGTGATCCTGGAGACCTGGGATTGAGTCCCACACTGGGCTCCCTGCATGGAGCTTGCTTCTCCCTCTGCCTGTGTCTCTGTCTCTCTGTCTCTCTCTCTCCCTCTGAATGGATAAATAAATAAATATTTTAAAAAAAGACTGACCCATTACTTTATGTGCCCATAAGACAAGAAAAATGCTGTTAATTATTCTGACACAGTAGTTTCATAGTATGACTATATATCTCAATTTCTAATATTTTAAAATTTGAAAAAAAAAGAATCTTAGAATCATCACATTTGGTATCTGCTATTCTACAGACACACACACACACACACACGCACACACACACACACACAGCAATGCATACCTTACTTTGTTGGGGCTTTTTTCCCCCCTTTACTTCAGAAATTCCACGTATTATTCCTCTTATCCAATATACCTACAGCACATAGGGGATTGTTTTAGCAATTTAGGAATCTCCTAATCACAGGATATTCATTGATCCATTCTGCCAAAACTGAGTTATATGAAGTGTGATCTGAGATTGGGATTTAGAGTGTTTATGTTTTCTAACCTTATCACTGCAGTTAGTCACATTGAGCTAAGCAATGGCCAATGTAAGTGGTCTGAGAGTTTGAAACTCTGTGAACTCTCATCTCATGTTTAGTTCATTAAGATCAAACCACACAAGCAGTCGTGTCATTCACTTTTAATTTTAACTGAAGATAAAAGTTATAGTGAATTACACAAAGTGGGACAACCCTTCTGCATAAAAAGAATTGGGAACTTTCCTTCTGCTAAGTTTTGCAAATGATGAAAAAGCCTCTTCGGGCCTCACAGATACTCTTTCAGTGGACTCTCATGGGCCATAAAGATTTCACTATAAATCACTACATGGGACTGAGGCATGGAAGGATCCAATAAAGTGCAGATATGTTATTTGTGAGGAGTAAGTTCCTATGAAACTTTTTTTTTTTTTTTTACCAGCCAAGTCAATAAATATTTATTGAGAAAGGTCTGTGTAAAAAGACACTCTTTCAAGTGTTGTTTTGAATAGTAAGAGAAGGGAGTTTCAGGGACAAGCATGTTGCAGGGATCTGGCAGGGTTGAAATAGGGCTCTCTGGGCAGTCAAGGGGGAACACTGTTTCTTTGTTTTTTAAAGATTTTATTTATTTATTCATAAGAGATACACAGAGAGAGGGGCAGAGACACAGGCAGAGGGAGAAGCAGGCTGCCCACAGAGAGCCCAATGTGGGACTCCATCCCGGTCCCCAGGATCATGCCCGGAGCCCTAGACAGATGCTCAACCATTGGAGCCACCCAGGAGCCCCTGTTTGTTTTTTAAGTAGGCTCCATGCCCGGAGTGAACCCAGATGTGAGGCTTGAACTCATGACCCTGAGATCCAACACTTGAATTGAGACCGAGTCTGATGCCTAACTGACTGAGGCACCCAAGTTGCCCTGGCAGTCAAGGAGAAATGGTAGCCCCTGCATGTCCAGACAGACAGTGTGGAGTTCACTCCAGTATGAATTGCACTATTATTATAAGGCCCAAAACTCAAGCAGCAAGTTTGAAGATTTTCTTTTAATTAGGCTAAATGATCGTAAATATTATTATTTTTTTGGGGGGGGGTTCCAAGTTTTATTCAAGAACTCATACAAAATATTTGAGATAAATGAGTTTTAATCCTCATCTTCCTCCTCTCCCTCGTCCTGGTTAATCTGGAAATAACACAACTGGTAACTCTCTTTGCTGTTAGCAACTACGCGCAACCAGTCACGGAGGTTATTCTTCTTCAAATATTTTTTGGTGAGATATTTCAAATACCTTTTGGAAAAAGGCACCTCAGAAGTTACAGTAATTTTGCTCTTGCTTCTTTCTATGGTTATAACCCCTCCACCGAGATTCCCAGCTTTTCCATTCACTGTGATTCTCCCTTGAAGAAACTGCTCAAAATTGGCAGCCTCCATGATTCCATCTTCTACCGGGTGGGTGCAATCAAGGGTAAACTTCAGAACTTGCTTCTTTTTTTTACCCCCTTTCGCCACAAGCTTTTTCACGGGCGCCATGGAGGCAGCAGAGGCAGAAAGGGAGCATGATCTGTGAATATTAAAGCATCTTGGGATTCCTTAGCCAAACTTATGGCCCAAGGTTGGTCCTGTGTTCAAGCAGAGGTGGATTGCTAAAGGACAACACAGACAATGTGGAAACTGCATTTGAGCCAGCAAGGAGACATGAAGGGAGCAGGCAATACAGGTCTCTAAGATGCCAACCATGCCCAGTATACACTCTTGGAAACAAAAACAAAAGACAAACAAAAATAACTGTTTCCTTTAAATTATTCATTCTCTCAATGCTATGGATATGAGCTAAACCTTAAAACTGGAAAATCCTCCTCTTCTCTTTTTTAGAGATGAGATAGATGAATACTGTTAAACTCTCTGATTTTCCCCCCTTGCCCAGTCACTATTTATTCATTCAGCCGCCTACATTTCTGCAAAGCTTACTTTTTGCGGTAAAGGCCAAAGGCTTCCTAATGGACTCTGAGAATGGCTGCATAGCCATGATGAGTGATCAGAACTCCTTGTCTCTGCCAGGAAAACAACCCGGGAGCTGTCTGCCATTTCCATTGGGGAGTTTTGGAAAGTTTCACTTCCAATAGCCCTATGAATGCATTGTTTTGGGGGCAGAGGAGAGCTCAAGAGGCTTGTGGAACATGAGCCCTGGCTTTTGAAGTTACTTTTTCCTGTACATTGATTTTTCAGAGTTTGATTTTACTTTTAAGACAGGAAATATAGAGCTAGGCTCCATTCACACTGTAAGTCATTTACCAGAAGAAAATCAAATCAGAAAGCAACAGAGTTGCCCCAAAGGCCCTAGGGCAGGCTTGGGGGAGGGGGACATGGGAGCAGTGGAGGAGAGAGGGAAGAAGGAGGAAAAGAAAAGGAGACTGGAACTCCAGACTGCAAGGAAAGCCTATAAGCCTTTAATCTCTTAAGCACTGCAAAATGATTAAACTCACCTACCCAACACCTGCCTTAAAAAGAATGCAGATATATGGAAGAAAAGGAAATTCAGAAATTTACAAAAGTGCACTTTGGACATCATGAAATATTCATTTGGGATTCAGAGGGCTGATCCCACTTAGCATGTTAAACACATATAGGTTCTGCTTGCAGAATTGGAGAAGAGTCTGAGCATTTATAAAACAGAACCCTGTCTCACATTTTTCCAGAGGGAGTGGACTAAGAACAATCCAAAGTAGTAGGTGGTTTCTGGAAGGAGAGGTCTGCAAATGGAGCATAAAAGGGCATTCCTTAGGTTGCTAAGGATTTTCTTGGATTGTACTCTGCTAATATGTGTTCAAGGCAGATATAACAGATGTGTGGGGAGACTCTAGAGGCATTTCTTACAAATTTTGTCTGGTTTTAGGGAGTGTTTTTCCTCCCATTACAGTGTCATTATCACGGGTTGGATTAAGAAGGTTAACATAAGGGATGTGTGTGCCCTTTACAGGACCATGTTCACTGTACCAAGAGAGATGAGTTCACTGCATTTGTTTCATTTTTTGTGATGGTTTCATTTTGTCCTCTAACAAGTTCAATATGCATTTCCAAAAATTAAAAATGCCATTCAATATAATCTTATCACTCTTACTTTTAAAACGTTTCCATTATTTTTCAAGTGATAGAATGGTTAATATAATTGTTCCAGTAGATAATTAGGCACAGAATACAATAAGCAGCTGGAAACTCAATACACCAGTGACAAAAGAATATGATGAGGGAAAACTAAACAAGTGGCTGGCCAATAGAAATATATGCAGTAAAATTAGAATTATTAAATGGTCTTCTGCAAAAATAACAATCTGAAGACTTTGCATTTCTATACCATCATTATCATCATTATTAAGATTTTTATTATTGGGTCTGATCCTATGAAGAGCCAAAGAAAATAAACTACTATCTGGGAGTAATTTGTTCCCCCATATGATGTGAATTAACTTTGCTTGGAAAATAGGGTCCCATTCTGAGCACTGGGAAGAGATCACCTCTAGGGAGTCCATCCAATGTGAGTGCAGCAGCAGAGGCAGCAGCCAGGAAAACAGGAAATTATGAGGCCAGCCCTTGACCAGAGGGAGTCCCAGTCTGCTACAGCTCACAGAAGCTGTGTCTGACAGCATATTCTCATGGTACCGCAATCTCTCCAGGACTCCCAATGGGCTACATTACTTCAGTATTTATTGCAGGGATTGCAGATTGTAGAAAGTTCAGTTTTTTCAGGAGTGGCACAGAAGAAAAAGCAAGGACTTGATATCCTATGTAAGCCCTCATCTATTATCTGAGCACACAGTAGGGAAGGGGAAAGTAAAGAACAATTTTTTTTCTTATTTCAGGCAGCCTCTCCCTTCTATTTCTTTCCCTAGAGAGGTCTCAGACCCTTTCTACCCAATATATGCCTTATGCATGCTTGCCAAGTCAGTGCAATCATATCACAACTCAATCACTGGCACAAAAACTATTGACTCATGATTGAGATAGTCTAGTGGTCAAAAGCCCAGCATTTATCAAGAAAACAACTTTACCACTTATGAGCTGTAGGCAAATGGTGTAATAATCACAAAACCACCATTTTCTCATGTGTAAATTGGGTGATATTGAATTTAAGTTAAATAGATGAGGCACAGCATATGACCCAGTGTAAATACCCAATAAATGGCAGCCTTTAATATTATTTGATGCAGTCTTAAGGAATGACATAGAAGCCCTTTAGGCCTAGTATGTTGCTTCATTTGACAAAATTTTCCCTGTCCATCAAATGCTTTATGTTGGGTATATGAAAGGGCTCATTGTTTCACCAAGGATCTTTTGTTTGCGTTAACTAAAACGAACTTGGTCTAGCTACAGCAAAAGAAAAAAGAGAGGAATGGAGAGGTGGAATATATAAGTGGTAGTACTTCTTAAAATCAAAGTAGCTACATCACCACAGAATCCTATTTCCTCAAAGCACCAAAAGTGACCATGTTGATAAAGAGACTGTTTTCAGCTATTTCAACTAGAAGGTGCTAGTGTCCTGGATTACACAATTTAATTGAAGGAAATTATGATGCAAACAAGATGAATTTTGAGATGGATGGCTTACTCAGTGAAAGAATGAGTTTGTCTCTACTTGCTGGTGAGGTTTCAGATGATATTAATACCAGAATATATTAATAGTATACATGTAATATATACAATATATAGTAAGGTTATATTAATAACAGAAAAAGAAGAAATTTCAGGTGTTGTAGAAGGAATGAAACTAAATTCTTCAGTTATAGCAAAGAATGTTTTGATGAGGAGCCCTGAAAAAAAATATACAATCACAAAATAACATCTCACAGGAAAAAGAAACTAAGATTGCTCAGACAGTACTATCTGAAACTAAAAGTCTCACTACTGAATGCCAACTTCTTGATTCAACAGGCCTGAACTGCACTAATACATTCACTCTGGTGGAGAGGAGACATTACCAGGCCAGACATTTCCTATGGTGATAACCTATTTACCTTTGTACTTCTAGGCCCTCAGTGAAGAACAACCAGAAGAATTTTGAACTTAAAAATAAATCTCAATATTTTTCTTCATATTATCCATGCTGTGATATATTCTTAGCATATGTAAAAATTGAAGAGTATTTGTGTTCAATTCTATTCAATTTGTATGTCATCATATAATGTTCTAATATTCAGTGTTCATCCAAGTGTATTTTAGATATGATACTGTTTCTTGAGGGAAGTAGGGATATTCTGCACATTAACCATGCAGAATTTAAAATGTATTTTAAACAAATTTTAAAATTTCTAGCAGGCAAATTTTTTAAAGTAAAAAAGTCAGTGAAATTACTTTTAACCTAATATATCCAAAGTATTATCATTTCAACATGGAATGTCTGAAATATTGATGATATACTTTGCAATTTTTGTACCAAGTTTTTGAAATTTGGTGTACATTCTACACATATGCTCTAACTCATTCTGGACTAGTCACATTTCAAGGGCCCAATAGCTACAGGTGGTGGGTGGATACTGTATTGGAGCGTAGCTCCAGTGTCTTCCCGAAATCAATCACTAGAAATCTCTCAGTAACCATGTACTAGTCTCTCTGTCTGATTCTCTTTTGCTCTTTGCTCATTTTCTTCTCCCTTTGGGACCATCTTTCTCTGATTCCTCTGTGCATGCTTAAAATGACTGACCCACAGCAAGAATATTTAACTCTACTTAAAATCTAACTACACTCAGATGCTAACTATAATCCAAATCCCTAATCCATCAGGAAAAAAGAACCTAATTACTTAACTTGCCATGTATCCACCCCAGTTCCTATCAACTAAGAAGGACAGGAAGAGGTATAATCACTATGGTTATCCGGTTTGAAATAGATAGCTTAAACCTACAATAAAGCGCTAATTGACTGTTTTCTGGGATTCCTGCCAAGACTAACATTTTCTGCAGACAATAGCACCTACCCTTAATAAAAATTCTTAAACTATGTTGGTGTTTGATCTTCTTTTTTTAAATTGAAGACATTATTTTTTGTTTGCTTATTTAAGGCCAGATAAATATTTTAGGCTCCGTGGGTCAGGAAACAAAATTAAGGACATTATATATATACTGTGTAACCATTTAAAAATAGTAAGAACATTTAAAGTGGGAGATACCGTGTTCTGGTTAAGAATGAAAAAGTCACAGGGAGGAAAGGCACAGCACAGAGAATATAGTCGCTGATACTGTAATAGTGTTGCATGGTGACAGGCAGTAGATACACTTGTGGTGAGCACAGTATAAGGTATAGAGTCCTTGAATCACTATGTTGTACACCTGAAACTAATGTAACACTGTACGTCTATGTACTCCAATATAAATGCATACATAAGTGCATACATATCATTCTTGGTTCATAGGCTGTGCCAAAACAGGCCAGGTTTGCAGGACAGGCCATAGTGTGCAGACCTTGTCCCTCCTAATTCTATCTCTGTATCATACTATTACTAAATGATGGCCTAGGTTTAAGCCTGATTCTTTCATCATCCTGTGAAACCTGCAACAGCCTCTAATGTTAACAGTATGATGAATTTTAGCTCTGCTGTTCAGAAATTTAAAAGAAAGAGACTGTGCTCTGTTGCAGCCAAGTGATCCCCATCATTAAGTGGGCCATGCTTCCTCCCATTGCTTTTAGGTTCTCTACAGTCAGCTTTCGAAGGGGCATTTCTCTCTCTCACACACACACAGAAGGTAGAGCTACTGAGGAAACCCACCTTCTAACAAGCCACGCCTGGTCACACAGATCCTGGCTCACCCCCAGGTAAGCTACTGCTACAAGTTTCACACTGGCAATTATCCTCACTAGCAATGAAATCAAGCTACTTTCCAGGACAGGCAGAAGTACCAGAGCATCTTCTGTATTTAGTTCCTTGTCTTGGACACGTGGCTGAACCTGAGGTCATGTTCCATTATATGAAAATTAGAGTTGGGATGCCTACCTCACAGGGTGGCTCTAAGGACAATATGACTAATGCAAATAAATCCCTCAGTACCATGATTGACTGACATATGTGAAACCTCTGAATATATGCAGCCATGATGACAGTGATGGTAATATGACAATGTATGATGACAGTACTAGTGATTAAAATTAGATAGTCAAACCAAAGAGTTTCTCCTAGGAACACATGAAATCACCTTCACATAATCTTAAGTTCCAAGGCCTGTTGCCCCATGAGCAGGCATGCTAATATCTGAGCCTTACTTATATGATTCAGATCTGGAATTCCCACATCAATGTCCATTCCACACATTTCCAGTCATTTCCACTTCAAATATTCTAGTGAGGGGCAGCATTTGTCAGCAATGTGTCCCATGAAAATTTAATTCTGTAAGTCAGACATGTTATACCAGACATGTGCATGCATGCACCATATATATACAACTTCTCTGGAACAAATGAGTTTGGGAAATATTGAGCTAAATTAAGTTAAACATGTTTCCTGAAACAGACTTTTAAAACACTTATACTATGATAGTATACACTGTGACTCTGTATGAGGGTACTAAAGAAAAGTATCATTTCCCAAATTTATTTGACAGAGATAGCCTCACTGAGCTGCTGGTAGTGCCAGCTTTCTTTAAAATACCATAATAGACATTTATTGATCAATTAATATATGCCATGCTTTCCACTAGAACTATTATTTTACTCTTAAAACAATCCTATGAGGAAGGTACTATTCTATACTATCAGTTCTGAGGGGAATCTGAGGAAAACTCTCAGATAATTTATATTCTCCAAGCTCAGATAATAGAACCCAGATCTGAACCAGGTAATCTAATTCCAGAGCCTGTGCCCTTGATCCTCACTAGATCATTGAGAAGACCAGTATGTGATATCCTATAGTCCAGATTAGGAGCTAGATAAAGGCAAATCAGCAGATAAAAGTGGATGCTTTAGACTCATAACAATAACTTCCAGGGCAACCCCGGGGGCGCAGCGGTTTAGCGCCGCCTGCAGCCCAGGGCGTGATCCTGGAGACCCTGGATCCGGTCCCACGTCAGGCTCTCTGTATGATGCCTGCTTCTCCCTCTGCCTGTGTCTCTGCCTCTCTCTCTCTCTCTGTCTCTATGAATAAATAAATAAAATCTTAAAAAAAACAATAACTTCCAAACTCTTTTCCTTTTCTTTAAAATGGTGATTTTCTCAAAGTCCATTTTTTTTTGACAGTATGAAGCTCAACCCACTTTTGCCCTGAGCCATTATATCGAAAAATATTGAATTCGGATTTTCAGATTAAATGGCTTCTATTTGGATTGTGGGCTGTCTGCTGGAGTGCTTGTGGTATAAGATCATATTCTTAGAGATATACAACCCTGCTTTCAGGTACTGGTTCAACCACTCAAAAGCTACGAGACCTTGAGCATACTATAAAACTTCTCAGAGGCTCGTTTCCCCATCTATAAATTGAAAATAATAATAGTTTTGAGCATCTTTCTATATAGATCTCTGGAGGCAAGGAAAACAAAAAGCAAAAATAAACTATTGGGACTACATTAAAAATGCTTCTGTATAGCAAAGGAAACAACTAACAGAACTAAAAGACAACTTACTGAATGGGAGAAGATATTTGCAAATGACATATCTGATAAAGGGTTAGTATCCAAAATATATAAACTTATACAACTCAACACTCAAAAAACAAATAACCAATTAAAAATGGGCAAAAGACGTGAACAGACATTTCTCTAAAGAAGACATCCAAATGGCCAGCAGACACATGAAAAGATGCTCAACATCATTCATCATCAGGGAAATGCAAATCAAAATCACAATGATATATCACCTCACACCTGTCAGAATGGCTAAAATCAAAAACACAAGAAACAAGTGTTGTTGAGAATGTGGAGAAAAAGGAATGTTCCTGTATTGTTGGTGGGAATGCAAACTGGTGCAGCCACTGTGGAAAACAGTATGGAGGTTCCTCAAAAAATTAAAAAACAAAACAAAACAAAAAAACTATCCTGTGATCCAGTAATTTCACTACTAAGTATTTACTCAAAGAATACAAAAACACTAATTTGAATGGATACATGTGCCCCTATGTTTATAGCAGAATTATTTATAATAGCCAAATTATGGAAAGAGCCCAAGTGTTTATCGACTTAAGAATAGATTAAAAAAGATGTAATACACACACACACACACGTGCACAGACACACATGCAATGAAATATTAGCCACAAAAAAGAATGAAATCTTGCCACTTGCAACAACATGGTTGAATCTAGAGAGTATGATGCTAAGTGAAATAAGCTAGTCAGGGAAAGACAAATACCATAAGATTTCACTCATATGTTTAATTTAAGAAACAAAACAAATGAACAAAGGGGGAGGGGGAGGAGAGAGAAACCAAAAATCAGATCTTAACTATAGAGAACAAACAGATGGTTACCAAAGGGGAGTTGGGAGGATGAGTGAAATAGGTGAAGGAGATTAAGACTACACTTATATTGATGAGCACTAGGTAATATATGAAATTGTTGAATTATTATATTGTACACCTGGAATGAATATAACACTGTATGTTAACTATACTAGAATTAAAATTTGAAAAAAAAGAGAAAAGCCTGTAAATTGGGAACAAGAGTGACACAGGAGGGATAAACTTAAAACTTCTCTAATTTCAGGATCCCTGGGTGGCTTAGCGGTTTGGCGCCTGCCTTCAGCCCAGGGTGTGATCCTGGAGTCCCGAGATCGAGTCCTACATCGAGCTCCCTGCGTGGAGCCTGCTCTTCCCTCTGCCTGTGTCTCTGCCTCTCTCTCCCTTTCTCTGTGTATCTCATGAATAAATAAATAAAATCTTTTTAAAAAATGCTCTGATTTCTTTGAAATGCACATCAATTTCTATAATTATTAGCAACAGATTACTAGCGATATAACTTTTATTTGAGACCATGAAACAATGTGTCCTGATTCAGAGGGTATAAACCTCTGCTTGCAAAACTTGCCAGAAGAGTTAGGTGGTGATGGGAGGAGCCATTAAACTTGGAACATATTTCCCTGACTACTCATGTTGCTAACCTTAATTTTACTTGACGAAGTGATGGGTATGATTTTTCATTATTCCAGTAATGATGTTTGTATACACAGCAAGTCAAATTGCAGCATTCAATAAATCCTATGTTCCTGTTCAAAACAGAAAACAAATAAATACATAAATTACATATGTATTTATTTACATAGATAATTTCATATAAAATAATTTTTTGTAAAAAATAACAGTTTTGAGAAGTGAATGAGTATATGCATGTAAATATTCATTGGATTTAATAAGTTAATATTGGTATATAGTTCAGTAGAGTATCTGGTCTATAAACAAGCTTTATGTAAGCATTAGTTAAATAAAATAAACAAATAAATACAGAAAGTCTTTTTAAAAGTACACAGTGACCATTTACTAATATTAGATATCACTATTATTGTGTTAGGAGAATTCATAAAATCTTACCAACTATAGATAATTAGGAAGTTGATAATTACTTTCATTAATAGAGAGTACCTGTATCCTTAAGTCTTTTGTAACTTAGTTCCTTATATACCAGCAAATTATTCTTTTTGTCTGGACACATCAATCATTATTAGAGCCTTTGGGAACTGGAAAATAAAAGAAACTCCTTAAATCCTGAAATAACTGCTTAAATCCTTTGTACAAAATTTTAGTATTTTGTGGAACAAGAGAATATTCTTTTCATTTACACACAAGCCTACATGTCTCAATCACCTGAATTCTCACAGTTGGGCAGATTAGGAATCATGCATTAGAAGGCAGATTGCTACATGAGGCAAGCAGCCAGACCCTACAAATAACAGGACAGCTACAAATGAGAAAGAGAACAAAACTTATCCAATTAGAACTTGATGCAATTACTGATTGCTGTAATGCTCATTTTGAGTCAGTGAAAAAATGTCACATTATAATCTATACTTTTAAGAAAACATGAAGTTAAACAGTATAGAAAAATGTCTTCCAGGGATGCCTGGGTGGCTCAGTGGTTTAGCACCTGCCTTCGGCCCAGGGCATGATCCTGGAGTCCAGGGATCGAGTCCCACATTGGGCTCCCTGCATGGAGCCTACTTCTTCCCCTGCCTGTGTCTCTGCCTCTCTCTCTCTCTCTCTCTCTCTCTCTCTCTGTCTCTCATGAATAAATAAATAAAACCTTAAAAAAAAAGAAAAATGTCTTCCAAAAATGGTTGAAAACATTTGGTCAAATGGTAAAATTTCAGTTACATCAGAACTTTTATTATCCCAAATTACTCTGCAGTGACATGTCACTGTATTTGATTTGGTTAATGAGAACATGGGTTTACAGTATAAATTGTAACTTTTGTAACTTTGTCTACTAAATAACAGAGAGATTGGTTGTTTCACCTGTGTAAAATTCTTTTTGGGCATTATCTGGAAAATAATAAGATTTCTCTAAGCATAAGCCAAATACTTGGAAAACGGTGTGCTCATGAAATAAGTTTCATAAAAGTGATGAGTAAAAATATACCCCTGGCAATTATGTGTGGAGGCCTATTCACTAAAAATTGAAATTTTAGCAGGGTTTCTGAGTGGTTTATTAGGTGAAGCAACAGACTCTTGGTTTCAGCTCAAGTCATGTCTCAGGGTCATGAAATCAAGCCCCATGACAGGCTCCGCACTTAGCACAGAATCTACCTGGGGACTCTCTCTCCCTCACTCTGCCCCTCCCCCCTGCTCACTGACTCTCTCTCTCTCTCTCTCTCAAATAAATAATATTTTAAAAATTGAAATTTTACCTTTTTTTGCAGGTTTTTATAGGCTCAAATTACAATGGATTAAATTATTGAACAATATCAAGTTGCTATCCAGTAATTATAATGCATAATGAACTTTACAGGACACTTTTTAGCTATTGTTTCATTTGATTTTCACATAATAATCACAATAATAATGATGTTAGCAACAACAACAGTTATGTGTGGAACACTATCCTAATATTTTATATGGATTATCTCACTTACTACTTCAAAATAATCCTAAAGCTAAGTATCATTTTACCTAAGAAGAAACAGGTTTAGGATATTAGGTAACTAGTCACCCAGCTAATTATTTGCAGAGACTACATTTCCAACATAAGCAATACATTTTACATCACAATATACTATTGCTTCCCAAAACTCTTTTTAGTATGATCATTTTTGAGAAAAATTAATTGTAGAGAAATTAAATAATTTCCAAGATGATTATCAGCAAGTAAACCCAAGCTTAAACTGAGACCTTTTTGACTAGTGATCCCATACTTTTATTATGTCCTTTTCACTTTCCCAGTTCAAGGAAGCACGTTATGTTTTCAAATTCTTAACTCAATAAAACCTCACACAAATAAGCCCCCGCAGCACAGCTACAAAATGCCAAGCGAAGTGATCTCTAGGGTTTATAGGTAAGAACTCCTTTAAAAAAACAGAAGTGCAGAAGTGACTTGGTCAATGACAGCTAGTGCATCAGGGGCTCTCTAGTTAAAATACCAGTCTCCCTTACTTTGAGGCCTTAGCTCTAACTCTAGAAGCACACTCCTTTCTACATCTGATCCCAACATCATTTCTCTTGAGCAGACAATTAGCATCAAAGTATCATTTACATAAGACAGGAAGGGAATGTGCTTATTATTTTGAGCCTGTTCCTCCTGCTGCAAATTTGTTAAAAGGAATGCCACTCTCGGAGAGGAAATTTATAGTCTGAGGACCAGTTTAGAAGTGATAGGAAAAAAAAAGTAACATAATATAAAACATAATCCTCTACTTTCTGTTTGTCTCTGAACTCACTGGATGACTTCCCAGGTGAATGGGACGGACAGAGCCAGTGGTGGTCATTATGGCTGCTCAGGCTTTGGAATGATTCCCTTACCCACAGATCCTTATTAGACAGCCAGAATAAGAGACTCACAAAAATCAAGGTGGCTGGGAGGTATGTTTCCATTTCTGAAGAGATATTCGCCCACCATCCTATGTAATTAAGACAAAAAAGTAGGCTGTTCATTGATAAGTCCACTGTGATATACTTCAGTGTTTAATTATGACATTCATCACCATTTGCCTTTGACTAAGAGAAATCCTGCCATATTTCCAGAGGCAACTGAATCCCAAGGTTATATTAAACAATGCTTCTGGACTAGGTAAGAACAGCATGGACTCTGGCTATGTCTGGTTCGTTAAAGAGCTCTTCCTGCGGCTCAGCAGCAGGAGCCATGCACTGTGCCATTAGCAGCAGCAGTGGTCCGCGCCTTCGCCGGGGCGCAGCTGTGCGCATGCATTAGGAAACGGAGAACCCCTTTTCTGTTAAAGCCAGAAGGGAAACAAAAGGAGCTTCCAAATGTAGAATGCTTTCTCGTTTTCTTCCTATATTCAGCTCTTCACAGGGGCAAGTGGGGAAGAGGGAGACACAAAATAAAATTTCTAAAGCATAACAATTGTCCTGCAAATTAACAAGTCTTTGGTGACTCACTGGAAGAGAAAGAACTCTTCCATTTAAAGTGAATCCAAAAAAAATTAAAATAAAAAAAATAAAGTGAATCTAATATTTGTAACATCATTTTTATCATACTAGATACTTACTTATTATGAATTCAAAAGTTGCCTTATGTTAACTTGTGTTATTTCATTACTGTATCACTTGTTTTGATTTTCATGAAGAATTTTCACAGGGAAGTTAACCCTTTACATTATATTTCCCTCTTAAGTTTCGAAGTTTCAAACTAATAATATTGTTTTTGTTTTGCTGTTTTGTTTTGTTTTGTTTCGTTTCGTTTTTAGTTTCCCCAAAGCACTTGTGAAGATCCTCTGTTCAGGTACCTTGGATTTGGAAGCTTTGGGGTATGCTCTGGTCATTGTTACATTAAGTGTACAATTTTCTAAGTACTTTAGGGAGTTCCTTTAGTTCATATAACAATGTTTCCAAAAAGTGTTATGTTAGGTACAGATAGTAGTTTTAAGCAAACGGAACTCCTTTGCAGCATTTCAAACTTAGATTATAAACTGAGTAGTGGTTAGGATCACAGTTTACTTAGTTATTTTTATGTAACATTTGGCCAAATACAAGTGTACCAAATACAAGTATATATATAATATGTACAAGTCACATGTTTATTGTGTATTTTTCAATAGTAGGATGGTTTGTTAGTCTGTCTCCTCCTAAAACTGAAGAATACATATATACCTCTGAATCAGATATTCGTTTTATTAACCAAAAGGTAAATATATTAAATTCAAGTAATATCTGGCCAAAAGAATGTTATCAAAAGAAGTTTACCATCCATGATCAACATTGCTTAAGACCAGAATTTAGGATGGACATATAAAAACATTGAATGTGAGCCCTATGATGGCAGAGAACATTGTCTATTTTACTTACTGATGTATCACAAACCTCTAGAACCATCCTTGAAATAAAGTTGGCACTCAAATATAAGTTGAATTTTTGAATGATTTTATTCATTTATTTATTTGAGAGAGAGAGTGTGTGAGTGGGGCCAGGGGAGGAGCAGAGGGAGAGGGACAAGCAGACTCAGGACACTGAGCACAGAGCTGGGCACAGGGCTAGATCTTATGACACTGACATCATGACCTGAGCCAAAATCAAGAGTTGCATGCTTAATTGACTGAGCAACTCAGGTGCCCCTAAATATAAGTTTAATTGTATTGATTTTTTTACCATTTTTTTTCAATCCACTTACAAATGCACAGGTTTTTATGATCCTGTGTGTGTGTGTGTGTGTGTGGTGTGTGTGTGTGTCTTCTTCATCTAGAGGGACTCTTAGAACGGCTCTGGACCTTGCCCTTCCTGATAGCTATCTTTTTTTTTTTTTTTTTTTTTTGCCTTTGCTTTATTTGTCAACCATCATCACATACTTCTAATGACACCTTCATGGCTTAAACTAGCCAGAATTCACATTTGCAGCTTGCATCAAGGATCCCTAATAGAAATATTAGTTTTGTCACAAACTATCAGTCTCAAAACTCTATCCAATAGATGAAATAATCCAGGACATTGTTGAAGGGAGGGGAGTGTGTGTGCATGTGCTAGGGAAAGTGGTTACTTTTTGTTTTGATGTTTAACTCTTTAACGTGGACCAAATGGGATTATATTGCTTACAACCACCTGGATGTGAAGTGAGCAGCCTTACTGAATAATATTTAATTATTGCTTAGACTTAGAGATGTGCCATATGGCTGCTCATTAATTGCTCATAATGATGCTTTAACTACAAATAATTGAAGTAACCAGGCCTTGGAGCTCTCTTAATTTATTTCCCAACCACTTCAGCCATTCTCTCTGATTCCTCTCCATACGGCCACCTCACTCTCTCAACCAGCCCATTCTTCCAGGCCAGAATTTCAGCCAGCCATGGGAGGAAGCAAGCCCAAACAACTCCTATTTTCCTGCTTTTCCCTTTGTAAGGTAGCTAGCCATTTACCATCTGAGAGGTCAGTCTCCCAGAAGGTCTCTGAAGCCAGAATACTTAAAAGGCCAGTATTCTTTTATGAGCAAAAAGCACATGCAGAATAGCCACATGGGCTAAATCCTATGCTTTTGGATCACTATGTTCTGCTCAGAAATCATCAAAGCCTTTTTATACCAGAAAAGTAACTACAAAACCTGCTGTGTGCACACAGGCTGGGTTTTCCTTGAGAAATTGGATATTATTATCAGTATCAGGACTTTAAACAATGGGTCATGACCCATTAGTGGGACTTAAAAATCAATTTAGTGGATTGAAGCCAGCATTTTGTTAAATGTTACTTAAAGTTTTGGAATTAGATTCTGTTGCTCTAAAAAAAAGAATCCTCATTTCACTTAAGCTTCACAAAATAGGTAAAGCTGAAACAAGCTATATAGATGTTCTGCGTAGGCAACACTCACAAAACGTGCCAAGAAGTCAATTTTGTGACCATGTTATGGTTCACAGACATGTAAGCAATGCTGTGTGCCCTCCAGTGGTGCCTCATTCTTGGAAGGATGCTGGCTGATAGGGTGATAGGCTCATTTGTCCTATGCTGCTGAAAGAATGAGCATGCTGTGAACATGTAAAGATATACTCAAGTGATAATCTTTGTATATAACTATTTATATTTTTGTGCCATGGATAAGTACCAGATTGCCTTTCTAGGTATGGAGCTGAAGATGAGTATTAGGATTATCCTTTTTTTTTTTTTTCAAATGAGGAAACTGAGGACCAAGGGGCTAGATAACTTGGCTAATAAGCAGCAGAGCTTAGAGATCTCTGGTCACCACAGCTCTACACTGCTTTTTCACAAAACTGTTCAGGGGTCAAGCCTATGACCTCAAAGCACAGCACCCAGTTTATTCAACTGTGTAGAATTGCTCTATCAGTGCATCCTGAGCAAATGGTCACAGCTCAAAAGCAAAACAGGGGAAGGAGTGTGGATCTCAGACGTTTCTTTGCCCAAATTCTCTTTTTCCTGAGCTACTCTTTCTCTTTCTCTCTCTCTCTCTCTCTCTCTCTCTCTCTCTTTTCAGCTTCACCAAAAAGAACTGCCTTGTGTGGGGTAACTATAATTTAATTTAAAAAGTTTGCTGAAACTCTCTCACCTTTCTTTTTTCCTTTGTGTAGTCTTCAAGATTTCTAGCTCTCATGAATTTCCTGATATCTTTTGTCTTTTAACTCCTCCATCTAATACAAAACTGGTTCGCTTCTACCCTGAATCACACTGTTTTAACTTATTAAATCTTCCATTTTTAATTTGCCTACTGAAGGCATTTGTCTATTACAGCTTAAAAATGCCATGACTTAATGACACCTAATAGACTGAGAAAAAAATTAAATCTAAACTATTGAAAACAGTCAGCTTTTTAAAAATATATATCATAAAACCACTCTCCAAGAATGCCCTGGAGAGCAAATTAGATAGATGGCTGCAGTTCAATAAAAACAACTTTGAAATGTATTGGGACTGGGTTATTACATGCTTCTGCTGCTTACAGCCGGCATATTTCCTCTTTACTGTAACTCGTAAGTTCAAGCTACAAATACTTCCTATTGACCTGAACTTAGCTGCACTTCAGGGTCCTTCTATCTTGACTGCCAGCTGCCTGCAGTATCTGTTAGAGGGATTTGGTAAGTTTTTACGATGACTCAGATTTTTGTCCATATAAACCATGTTTTACGTTGGACAAGTGGATTTTATTTTATTACGTTATTAAGATCCTATAGAGTGGTAAGAAAACAGATGACACAAGAAGGAGGATGACATGGCACAGGGATAATCGTTTGCATCAGAAAGGCAAGGAGAATCAGATTCAAATTTTTGTTTCTCGATACAACCATGCTACTTCCCACCTGGCCACTCCTTCCTCCACCTCATTGACTCTTGTCCCCTATTTCCCTTTGCCTTCACCATTGTCATTTGCATACTTTCCTTTCTTCCCCTATTTCAATGTTGAGGTTGAAAGGGAGCTGAATAGTCCAATTGGGGCTAGGATTGAAAAATGAGAGGGAAGTATTGAATAGTTCATGTGGGTACCCATTTCAAGGTACACATTCATTTGTTATGTAGACCCTCTAATCCTGCCAGCCACACTATGCTGCGGTTTAAAGTATAGGACCATCTGTATGAGAGGTAAGATAGCATTGGATAGAAATGCTCTAACTCTGGAATCAGATGGACTGGGTTCAAATCATATTTCCATTAATTACTAACAACATGACCTCAGACAGGTTACTTAGCTTCCCTAAATCTCATTTATAAAATAAACAATAATAGGTACTTCATAGAGTGACTGAAAATTAAATGAGGTTAGAGATATAAAATGTTTAATAAATGGCATATTGTGAGGACTCAATATATGTTATTTGAATTTTGTACTCCCGCTTGCCCCACCATCGCTACTGCACCACACACTAGTGGAGTGATAGGAAGAAAACAAAGTTAGGTAGAACTGTGGCCACAACAGAAAGTCCACTACTGGGAAGAAAGGCAGAGACGTAGATGTAATCATGGAAAAGGCAGAGAAAGATGGAGCTCAGAGGGTACATATATGTGGGCTACAGTTCAGATGAGGTGGGCAAGATGAGAGAGCACTTGCCTCAGAGGGGCTTAGCAAAAAGAGCCCTGGACTCTGGTCACTGATCACATACTAACTAGTGAGAGCGCCAGGGCAGTCGCAGGTGCTTTGCCTCTTGTTCAACTTAGAGAACATTAAATGAAAGGCTAAACACACCTCTGATGCCCCTTTCAGCAGGTGGATATTGTGGCACACACCATGAGTGGGTTATAGTCAGTGAAGGTGTGGAGAATCTAGAGGCAGGGGAAGAAGGAACACTGCAAGGCAGAGACAGAAGGGAGAAGGTATTAAATACATTGGAGAATGGGAAATATGGGAGGTATAGAGACATCCAGAAGAAAAGTAATGAACATTGAATGCAATTTTTCCCATTTTCTTTAATGCCAGTGCATTTGTAGGAGGAATCATCCCACATGGGTACATCAAGGGTAGTTCCTCAAATATCTGAAAGTATATAAGGAGCTTCCCTCACATGAGTAACTGCCCTCATGAAACATAAAACAGTTCTGTGGTTGTTAGATATGGTATCACCCAGTGGCCTTAGGTTAAGCTACACACACACACACACACACACACACACACACACACATTTCTGGAAAATACATTATCCCTAACCCCAATCAACCACCCTTATCTAAAACTAAACTTAATTACTTAAATTGAAGTTGTTAAAACTTCTAGTTAATTACAATTTCTATATAAATACAAATAGGATTTCACACATATCAGCTGGCTGGTTCAAAATAAGAGGCTTCCGAACAGCATTTTAAAATATTCTCCCACAAAAATAACCCTGAATAATTATTTAGTCCCATAACATTCTGTTGAAAACTATCTTCCTGGAGCACTCAATGAGCAATATTAAAACAGTAATATGCTCAATCATTTGTCTTTTTCCCCTTTGACTTGTTCCTCTCACACACACAAATAAAATGGCATTAGGAACACCTTAAAGTTTTCTTTCTTTAGCTTGCATTGTATTTTCTTATAATTATATATGTATATATAAACACATTGTGTGTATGCATGTGTGTATATTTTTTTAAGCCATCCCACTCATGCACTCTTCATCTGGTATCAGATATCTGCAGATATACCCTTCTTGACTTTGTAGACAATATGGGATCCAAACCAAATCAAAGCAGAACACATGAATCAGGCGTACAAAAATCAGCACAGTATGTGACTTCCAGGCAATTCTGGTTCATTAATGGGCATATATTGCATCAGATCCTTTGAGATTCAATGAGGATTTTGCTTGGACATTTGAACTTGAGCAGAATACTGGGACTACTTGTAGTATCTTGCCTCCATTATAGAAATCTTGCCAGGGAAGTAAGCATACACAGAGGAAACAGGCCTGAGAGATGGAGCAAGAGACTAATTAATTCCTGTTCCTACCATTTGAGCCCTTACATAAAGCTTGAATGAGGTCAGCCTTACCCTCAAATTTTTCAACATACTCACTTTTTGCTTATAAGAAAAGATTGTTAAAAAATAAAAATAAATAAAAAATTTAAAAAGAAAAGACTTATTTTAAAGAGATGAATATATAAATATATCTAATACAAATCAGATAAAAAACACATTAAGCTTTATTAAATAAAATAATTATTTTCTAGTTGGAAGATACACTGAAATCTGACATTAAATCTGTGCGTGCTCATCCACACATGCACACACACATCCATGCACACATACAACATGGGCTGACTTTGAAGTTGAAAAAGGCCTGTGATATTTTTTATTTCAAGCATCAGCGACATTTTATTCTTTCTCACTAAAGCCTTGATGTGGTCTATTCTTTTTTTCAAACTAGCTTTTCATAGATATTCCTATTTCTTGGCTTACCAATGACAATTACAGCATTCTGAGATATTCAAAGCATGGCCCTTCCAGCACATAAAGACCTTAGGTTTTAGGAACCTAAATTTTCAGTTTGCCTTTTTATTCAACAGTCACTTAATTTTGCCAGTGATATTTCCTTTGAAAGAAACAGTTCACACTTTCTTCCTATCCAGTTTTTTAAGCTAGATATTTTTCAGGTAGATCACAGAGATAGCTAGCCTCAGATGAGAAAATTGTTCATTTTGAGGATTATCACAGGAACAATTTTCACTTACAGATGATTTTCTCTCCAAAATTTAGTCCCTCTCTGAATGACCTCTCTCTGGTAAATAACCCCAGCTGGTATGTCCAAGTATATCTGTGAGAAAACACACACATTTATTCAGATTTGTGGGGTGTCCCCAAGCACCCATCCTTGGCCTTCTTTCCCTTCCTACATGTTTCTTTCTGGATAATTTCATCTATTCTCATGGCTTCAACTACCACCGAAATGCTGATGATGTGCAAATACATTTATCTGGCTCATTGTCATTTTCCAAATTCAGTTCTGAAATTTCTGAGTTGTCCCAGAGGATGCAAACCTTTAGCCAGACTCAGCAAGAAAAAAGAGAAAGGACCTCCAAAAAATAAAATCAGAAACAAGAGATGAAAAGCTAAAACTGGGCAGCTCAGGTGGCTCAGCGGTTTAGTGCCGCCTTCAGCCCAGGGCCGGATCCTGGAGACCCGGGATCAAGTCTCACATCGGGCTCCCTGCATGGAACCTGCTTCTCCCTCTGCCTGTGTCTCTGCCTCTCTCTCTCTCCCTCTCTGTGTGTCTGTCATGAATAAATAAATAAAATCTTTAAAAAAAAAAAAAAGAAAAAGAAAAGCCAAAACTGACACCACAGAAATACAAAGGATTATAAGAGAATACTATGAAAAATTATGTGCCAACAAATTGGACAACTAAAAGAAATGGATATATTCCTAGAAATACACGATCTTCCAAAACTGAATCAGGAAGAAATAGGAAATCTGAACAGATCTATTACTAGTTATGAAATTAAATCAATAATTTTTAAAAACTACCAAAAAATGAAAGTCCAGAACCAAATGGTTTCACAGGTAAATTTTTCCAAACATTTAAAAAAGAGTTAATATCTATTCTTTCCATTAGGTTTCTAATAAAACTTCTCTCTATAAGTCAGACAATGTAATAGTTTTCTAGAGCTTCCATAACAAAGTACCACAATCTGTGTGGCTTAAACAACAGAAATTGATTTCCTCACAGTTTGGGAGGCTGGAAGTCCAAAATCAAGGTGTTGAAAAGTTTGATTTCCTTGGAGGTCTCTCTCCCTGGCTCATAAATGGCCATCTTCCTCTGGTGACTTCATACCATCTTCCCTCTATGGGTGTCTGTTCTAATGAACTATTCATATGAGGATACAAGTTATATTGGATTTGGGACCATCCCAATGCCCTCCTTTTAACTTAATAACCTCTTTAAAGACCCTATGTAGTCATATTCTCAGATACATAGGGTTAGAACTTCAATATGAAATTTGACCATAACAGGCAACATAACAGGATTTTTTTTTCTGAGTCAAATACCTGAGAACAGGGTGGATCAAGGGCAGGGTGATATAGTAAGAACTATCCATCTCAGGTATAGTCAATTATGGGGTGCATTATATGGAGAGAATTTAAGCAAAATAGTACACTGGACTAAACATTGATTTTTTTTTTAATCCCCATGTGGTGGCAAGTCTAAATAATGCCAGTGATAAAATTCTCCTCCTTCAAAAAAATTTTCTAAGTTCTCAATAATTGCCATGCTTATTCTTGAGTTTTAAAAATATATGCACAAGTTTCTTTTTTTTTTTTTTAAGTTTTTTATTTATTATTTATGATAGTCACAGAGAGAGAGAGAGGCAGAAACACAGGCAGAGGGAGAAGCAGGCTCCATGCACTGGGAGCCCGATGTGGGATTCGATCCCGGGTCTCCAGGATCACGCCCTGGGCCAAAGGCAGGCACCAAACCACTGCGCCACCCAGGGATCCCCACAAGTTTCAAATTAGCCTATTTTATGACATACTGTAACAAATATTTTATTCTTCATGGAAATTAACCTGAGAATCTAGTTACATAGTTAACTCTCAACATACGCAGATACCTACACCTGTTTCTTTTTTTTTAAGATTTTATTTATTTATTCATGAGAGATACACAGAGAGAGAGGCAGAGACACAGGCAGAAGGAGAAGCAGGCTCCATGCAGAGAGCCTGACGTGGGACTCGATCCCGGGACTCCAGGATCACGACCTGAGCCAAAGGCAGAAACTCAACTACTGAGCCACCCAGGCATCCCTACACCTGTTTCTTTAAAAAGTAACTTTGAATGAAATCATATGGCATGTCCTTCTCTGAGCTATTTCACTTAGCATAATACTTTCTAGCTCCAACCATGTCATTGTAGATGGCAAGATTTATTTTTTTGATGGCTGAGTAATATTCCATTACATATATATGAAGATGTGATATATATCATCATCATATACTCATATATATGAATATATATATATATCACATTTTCTTTGATATATATCATCATCATATATTCGTATATATGAATATATATATATATATCACATTTTCTTTGTATTCATCAGTCAATGGACATTTGGGCTCTTTCCATAGGCTATTGTTGAAATGGTTCAGAAGCATTCAAGCTCATTTTAGGTATAGTGTATATCCCCATTTCCAATGATAACACATATTCTTGCATTAAAACAATAGATTAAAATAAATAACAGTAGCACATTGAAAAAAATAAAGCAAGAGAACTTGAGGCTTCAGGTCTTTCATTAGAATGAAATGACCACTTGGAGTTGTCATTTGTGTTAAAAATTTAAAATATTGAAATAAATACGAACTGAGTGATATAATATTTTTGTTTGGAAAGCACAAACAATAAATATTTAGCAAATATATATAAAATATCTTGATGAATTTGAATAATGACTTTAAAATTTAAATGCATTCTTCTTTTGTGTATTGTTTTCAAAGTACAAATCAAGAAAGTAATGATGTATCAATTATTACATGATCATTATTGAAAGTGATTTTGTCATATAAAGAAAGGAAAGTTTAAAAATTATCTGCTCTGTGTGGCAAGAATTCTAGGTAGGTAACTGAGAGACATTCATGATCCATCTCTTATTCTCCTTCCCTACCATTTAATATTAAATCCATACAGTCCTTTGGATTTTTGTTTTCAAAGCCGGTCTGATCTCTCCCTTCCTCTGTGTCCTTACTCCATCGGCCTTGTTTCAAGCTCCTACCACTTTTTGTTCAGGCTAATGCAATGTTCTTCTGTTTAGTCTTCTGATCTCATTTCATCATATGTAATCATTGAAGAGAAGTGGCACAAAGATGTTTCGCATTTCGAGGTTAGGTTAGCAATTGTTTGGAGGGCTGTGAGAGTAAATATGAGTAACTATTTAAGGGACAATAGTAATAGTTCAAGAAGGAGATGATACTGCTTTTGGCTAGGGTGGTAGCAGGAGAGTTGGAGAGATATGGACAATAGAAGTTCATAGAAGATCATATTCATTGTCTAAGGCTTTCATAACACCGTACCATAGACTGTCTTTAAAAAATTTATTTTTTCAGGTGTCTGGAGGCCAGAAGTCTGAAATCAAGGTATCAGCAGGGTTAGTTTCCACTCAGGGCCTCTAGATGGAGATTTTCTCCCTCTGTCTCTTTACGGTCTTTCCTCTCTACATGTCCTAATTTCCTCTTCTTATAAGGATACCAGTCATACTGGATTAGTCATTTTAATGATATAATTATAATTTGATTACCTCTTTAAGATTTCTATCTCCAAATACAGTCACATTCTAAGGAACTGGCAGTTAGCATTCCAACATAAAAATTTGGGGGAAGAGGGTGCCTGGGTGGTTCAGTTGTTTGAGCATCCAACTTTTGGTTTCAGCTCAGGCCATGATCTCTGGGTTATGAGACTGAGACCCATGTCAGGCTCTGCAATCAGTGCTGAGACTGCTTGAGATTCTTTTGACCTCTCTCTCCCTTCCCTTCTGCTCCTCCCTCTGTTTGCAGGTGCTTCCTGTTTCTAAAATAAATAAATAAAATATTTTTAAAAATTAAAAAAATTAATTTAGGGGGAAGAACAATTCAGTCAATGACAGAAATATACTTCAGAAGCCTACTAGACAATAAAGACTACAAGAAGCTGTGCATGAAATGCACTTACATCATGTCCAGTGTGCAGTGAGTTGCTCAGTAGACACCAAAATAATGCCATGTGTCTCAGACATAACAAACTTCATGCAAATTTCAGATCACACCATGCTTTCTCATATGACTAGCCTGAATATGTTTATATTTCTGTCTAGATTGTCCTCTGATTCCCTCACCCTCCCACCATTCACCTTCAACTTTTATTTTCCCACTGAGTTCATTATTTGTCATTTAAGACTCAGTTCGAACATCACTTCCTCTTTGAAAATCTTTCCCTCTTCTCTTCTTACAATAAAAATCTATCACTCCTTCCTTTACAAATCTCTTGTAGCTGGTATGCTATATAGTGACTAATTTTATCTGGTGGCATTGTGATAATTACTATAAATGCCTAAATCTTCTAAATCTCCAGCTTCTCAAGACAGAGCTTTCGTCTTTCTTACTTTACTGGTCAAAATCTAGCAATGTGCCCTGTACACAGTAGTCACTCAGAAAATGTTTGTTAGATGAAATAACGTATACTAAGTGCACAAATAAAGCTATAATCTATATAACAGCTTGCATCTTCACAGAGTACTTTTATGTATAAAATCTTTGAATGGCCAATAAAGATGGTACAGAAGCAGAGCAGCATAGTGCAAGGGACAGCTAATTGTGATCTGTGAGGCCAAGTTTATCCCACCATCTATTTCTATATGGCCTGTGAGTGGTATATATATATACACTTGCAGGTGGCGATGAGAGAGCTTACATTTTTAAACACATTTAATAAACTTTTTTCCTTAGAATAATTTTAGATTTACAGAAGAGTTGCAAGCATGTCACAAATGCTCCCATATTCCCCACACCTAGTTTCCCTTGTTGTTAATATCTTACATTACTATGGTATGGTTGTCACAACTAATATTGAAACATTATTATTAACTAACGTCAATATTATATTAGAATTTCTTTAGATTTCTTTAGTTTTTGCCTAGTTTAGTTTTAAACTAAACTTTAAACTTTAAGTTTAGTTTGCCTAGTTTTAGTTTTGCCTAGTTTAGTTTAGTTTTGTTTAGTTTCTGTTCCAGAATCCCATCCAGGATACCATAGTACATTCACTCAACATATTTCTTTAGCTCCTCTTGGGTGTAACAATTTCCCAGACTTTTCTTGTTTTTGATGACTTTGACTATTTTAATAAATACTGGTCTGGTATTTGATAGAATATATTCTGATTCAAATCTAGTGTTTTTCTCATAGCTATATAAAGTTTACAGGTGGTCTGGAGGAAAGACATAAAAGTAGTCCCATTCTCATCATATATCAAGTATACTGACATGCTGGTTGCATAATTTTCCACTGATGATCTTAACTTTGATCACCTGGATGAGGTTACAGAATGATTTTTACATCATTAAAGGTTGGAAAAATTTAAGTGACTGTAAATAAATTTTATTGGAACCCAGCCATGTTCACTTATTTACATGTTGCCTATGGCTTCTTTGACATTACAATGACAGCAGTGAGAGTTGCAAAACAGACCCATGGCCCACAAAGCCAAAAATATCAGCAATCTGTCCCCGTATAGTGGAAGAATAACTGAATTGAATCAGACATAGTTGGGTTCAAATTTTAGCTCTGGCATTACTCTATCTATGTGATATGTGGTCAATTGCTTAATATCTCTGAAATGTGGTTTCCTTATCTGTAAAACAGGAATATTAATGCCTATTTTAAGATTGTAATGAGGATTATGGATAGCATTTATAAATATGTCAATAATTAGCATCCATTACTCATCAAATAGAAGTTATTATCCCCCATTAAACAGAGAAAAAAGATTCAGAGAGGTAGAGTGGTTTGCATACCCCCTGAAAAATGGCAAACTGGAGTTCCAGTTTTGATTTTTTTTAATAGGTGCTTCAGCAGAAGGAATACCACAAGCTTTAAACCCAGACTCTGCAATATGACTCTACACTCTGGGTCTTACTAACTGTGTGTCTTTGGGAAAGTTAGTCTTCCTCCCTGAGACCAAGTTTCTTTATCTACAAAATGGGGCTAAACACATAATATTTATTACAGAAGACTGATGTGAAGATTAGCTGAGCTAATATATATAAATTCACTGTCACATGGGATAGAGTCAAGAAACATGAATTCAATTTTTCACAACATCAAGCTGCATTTATGGCAATAGAAAGCTATTTGAATAGCACTTCAAGAAAAATATTAAAAAGAGGACAAAAACACCAAAGGCAAAAAAAAAAAAGAACAATAATCCCCTGATTATCTCTTGTTTGGATTATTTGCTTTGTACATTTTTCTATGAGCCCAGACATCAGGGTGACTACTAGGTATGAAGCATGGTGGACCGAGAAATGAATGTGATGCAGCCCTTGGCTGCGGGAGTTCTGAATTTTAGTTGATTGCAGTCTAAGACTGGAAATGCATACTTCCTGTGAATTAAGAAATCCACAACTGAGATATAATGATAAATACATTTCTTCACGTGAGATACTCCACTTCTTTGAAGCACTTCGCAATTCCTATTGTCCTTACCTTCTCTGAATTCACCTCCAAACTATCCATGTATCATGATGTCATTCACACATATGCATGTTTTTGCAAACTCTTCTTTCTTACTCCATAAATGCTTTAGAGAAAGCCCCATCCTGGTTAAGAAGTTAGCTTTTAGAGTGCATCCTAGAGAAGCGTTTTATTTTCTTTCTGGATCCTCCCTTGGCCAGAGTGTTGCCATCAAGACATTGCGGGGGCTTCTCTTGGATGATACAGGCATTTCTATTTTTTAGATGCTCATCAAATATTAAAAACACTCTGAAAAGAGTAGTATCTTACAATATTATAAGTAGTCCATGAAAAAATGCTTACTTTGATCAACAAAATAGGAATTCAATGAATTTTTAGCTTGATCTCACTTGGTGTGTAGAGTGTATACTTCTTTAGGACAAGGATATGATCAGTTTTCATCTCTCTTTTATCCCCATGCCCAGAACAGCACTTGCACATAGTAGACTCAGCAGATACTTGCTAAATGATCACTTATACAATAATCAGAAGGAAAAGATTTTCAGTGCCCAGTGATTACTACATAACTTAATCATCATACTGTCATTTTCTTTCCCTTTTTTTTTCCCTTCTCTGAATATTTAGAATACATATTCTGTACCATTCTAGATGCTAAGTGCTGGAATACAGTGATTAAGAAAATAAATACAGGGCAGCCCCGGTGGCACAGCGGTTTAGCGACGCCTGCAGCCCAGGGCGTGATCCTGGAGACCCGGGATCGAGTCCCACGTCGGGCTCCTGGTGCATGGATCCTGCATCTCCCTCTGCCTGTGTCTCTGCCTCTCTCTCTCTCTGTGACTATCATAAACAAAAAAAAAAAGAAAAAAGAAAATAGATACAGGCCTAACCCATATAGATATTACAGCACAAGGGAGGAAAGAAACAAAGGTGCATTTACAATATAACTTGGTAAATGCTGTGATAGGAAGCATAAGTCACAGGAGATGCATCTAATGCAGACTCAGAGGTAAAGAAAAGCTTTCTGAAGGATGTGACTTATCTGAAACATGAAGAATGAGAAGAAGTACAATCTGAATGCAAGTTGGAACCTGCCACAGCCCGGTTTCTTCATAGAATCACAATCAGAAATTGTACATAGCACAGCCCATCAACAAAAAGTAATTAAAAATGAATTCTAATCTTTACTTACATCTCACAAAGAACATTAACATAGTCTGGTTCATTATGCACAGCACACATCTCAAAATACACTATGCTCTCCTTCCCAATTCCGCAAACTTGCACTAACTACAAAGCTATATAAATGTAAAAAATAAAATAAAATCTCCCTTCAACATCAGGCTCTTCACTGCTTCTGTGTACATGTGTCTCAGTCTACATTCCATTCTCCAACATAACTGGAAGATTCTCAGCAATTTCTACTTCTACCACCAGCAATGATGGGTCATTTCAGTAGATCCATGACTAGTCCAGCTTGGACAAAGTTTGTGTTAAACTCTGTGAAGTATGGTTCCTCTCTCGCTAAATGAGATTAATTACTTAATTACTAATAAAAATAATTTTTAATTAATAAAATTCCCATCATCATTATTGGAATTAGTCTTGCAAGTGAAAGGTGGTAGATACTGGAGGAATAATCTGAGCAGAGGAATCATTTTGGGGTGCCTGAAGTATTATGTTAGGACAATAAGAACATAGCACGCACAGTACAGAGGGACACAAGAGAAGACAGGGGACACAAGTAGAGCCCCTATCATGTAGGCCATATTACTTGCTTTAATAAATTTAAGTAGAGGAAATTAAGATTATCCTATTACTTTCAATTGATCGACACTAGCTGCCTTCAGTGAATGTCGTCTCTTATCATCTAGCTTAATCTCATCTGTGAAAAAATTTAAATTCAAGTATTAGAAAGTTAAAAATAAATATATTAATTAATTTTTTTATTAGTCACTGGGAACATTAATATCTCAGCTGGCTGTGACCAGCTTTGGCTCCCTCTGGCCTCCTCTCTCTGTTGCGTACAGTCTTCTCAAACACATTCCTTCCACACCAGCTTCTCTATGGCAGAGAACTACACTTTCCATGTCTAATCTAAAGTGCCTTCAAGGAAATGTCATGATAATTGACAAAATGAGCAAATGTTTTACAAATAAACTAAGTAAAATTAACCAAAATGTAGGCTACATCATTAACTAACTCAAAGGTATTTATAAACATGAAAGAGCTCTTTAACAGCTTACAAAGTATGCTCAGAGTTCAATGATATCAGCACATGGTATCCCTCTTACACATTCCATGTATCATGTCTCCTACTTATGTTTCCACTTTGTGTGTGTATCCCATGTGTACCGGTTCTATCAAATAGCCCTAGTCAAGTCTCCTAAATGTAATTTCCTCACTTATAAAGTACAGATAACAACACTTATCTTGGTGGTAAAAGCAGTGTGAAATGATTGTTGTGTAATAACTGTAGTATGTGAAATACCTGGCACAGGAATTTAACTAATGAATACTTAGGATATGCTAATTTCCTTCCCTTTCCTTTTTTGACATGTGGAAGAAACAAATTCAACTTTTGTTCTCTGCTTCATTCTTGGGAAAAAGAATAAAAATCCGACATTGATCTTTACCATAGGGTATGCCGTAGGTCTGAGTGGATACAGTGCTATGGAAATGCTAACTCTTCCATGGGTCAAACTTTCACCTATCTGGGCACACACTTTAAAGGAATATATTATCCTAAAATGCCACCTTTCATCTCCATTGTCAATTCTGAGTATTTGTTGTGCTCAGAATGAGAACACATCTGTGAAGGCATTCTCATCTATCCATCCATCTTATAAGTAAAGGATTTATGAGAGGCAACTGGCTGGAGTTTAGCAAAGGCAAAGCTTCATTTCAGCTCCTTTTAAGCCAGGCAAAAAGTCCAGAAGTCCAGGAGAACAACGGGTTCTTCAGTTCTCTCATCTGCTCTGCACCAGACTATGATTCATGTCATCCAATTCACCCAATGTTCTATATTAGCTACAAACGCAAGACAAAACACTTCATAGGAATTGATCTGTATTGTAAAATGTGGGTGGGACTTTGAGAAGAGATGGCAGAAAAGGACATTCTAAGTAGAGTAGATGCCATGAACAAAGGCCCTAGGGGGAGAAGAAAACACAACATTATCTTGAAACTAGGATTAGCCTAATATAGAACATGTAATGTAGAGTAGCTGCAAGTTTATATGAAGAAGAAAAAATAGAATATCTATTCTGAAAAAGAAAAACAAAATTAGAGAAATCAAACTACATGATTTTAAGACTTACTATAAAGCTACAATAATTCAATCAAGATCAGACAGTAAAGCTTTGCTAATACCAGAGAGATAGACACATAGATAAACAGGAGAAAATTTAGAGTCCAGAAACATACCCATAAAAATGTGGCCATTTGAACTTGGACAAAGGTGCAAATATAATTCAATTGAGAGAGGATAACCTTTTCAATAAATTGGAACAAATGGTTGTCCATATATAAAAAAAGAACTTTGACCTAAGCCTCATACATTTTATAAAGTTTAACTCAAATAATAATTCTAAATGTAAACATATAGTTACAGGATATTTAGGGAAAAATAGGATAAAATCTCTGATACATAGAATTAGGTAAAGAGTTCTTAAAAATGACACAGAAAAAAAAAAAAAAACTGATAAACTGAGCTTCACCCAAATCTGAAGCTTTTGGTTTGCCAAAGACACTTAACAAAAGAATGGCAAGATACAGACTGGGTGAAAATATTTGTGAATTACATATCCAACAATGGGCTTTATCTAGAATATATAAAGAATTTTAAAAATTCAATAATAAGAAAACAAACCTAATCAAAAAAGGTCCTGAACTTCACAAATAGAATATAAGAATGGCAAATAAGAACTCAAAGTTCAACATCATTAGCCATCAGGACAATGCGAATTAAAAAACAGTTTCTTTTGTTGTTGGTGGTGGTGTTTGTTTGTTTGTTTAAGTAGGTTTCCACACACAGCATGGAGCCCAACACGCAGCCAGAACTACAACTCCAAGATTAAGACCTGAGCTGAGACCAAAGTTGAGTGCTCAAATGACTGAGCTACCTGGATATGCCTAAAAACCACTGTTTTAATAGCTATATTATCACTATTCGAACAGCAAAAATAAAAATATTAAATACCAAGTGTTGACAAAGATGCAGAACAACTGGAACTTTCCTACATTATTGATGAGAATGCAAAGTGATACTGTAAAATCATGAGTGGCTGACTGCTGGTAATTTTTGTGTCAACACAGATGGGTCATGGGTGCCCAGGTATTTGATCAAACATTAACCTGGATGTTTCTTTGAGGGTGTTATTAGATAAGATTAATGTTTAAATTGATAGGCTTTGAATAAAACAGATTGCTCTTCATGTGAGAGGTCCTCGTCCAGTTGAAGGTCTTAGTAGAACAAAGACTGACCTTCTCAGAGCGAGAAGAAATACTTCCAGCAGACTGCTTTTGGATTCAAACTGCAGTTGTTCCCTGAGTCTCTAGTCTGCTAGCCTAGAGATTTTGGATTCACTAAGCCTCCACAATCATGTGAGGTGTAGTCAATTCTTTAAAATTGACAGATAGAGGGAAGACTGGGTGGCTCTGTGGTTGAGTGTCTGCCTTTGGCTCAGGCCATGATCCCAGCGTCCTGGCATCAAGTTCTGAATTGGGCTCCCAGGGACAAGCCTGCTTCTCCCTCTACCTATGTCTCTGTCTCTCTCTCTCTCTCTGTGTGTCTCATGAATAAATAAATAAAATCTTTTTTAAAAAATATAGATAGAAATACACATGTGTGTATGCATGCATGTTAATATTCATGTATGTGTACATATGTATGTGGAATACACACACATGCATATGCATGCACACACATGTTAAATGTAAAAAAATAAGTGATAAATTTCTGAAAGCTTCCTTAAAGGAGCTAAGTGGTTTAGTCACTCATTTACCCAAACCACAGATACTTTTGAGGTGACATGTGGTACATACTCTTGCCAGTCAGGGGAAATGAAATTGTCACAGACATAAGCCTACCTTTCTGAAACTCAGAATGTAAAGCCTTAAGCTATGGGAATAAAATATCTAAAAATTATTGACATTTTCACATAACCTCATACTTGTACTTTTGCTAAGACTTTGATCTTCTACTCTTGTTCCTAAGCACCAAGAGTTATTAGGAGTCCTGCATGGCCATTAGTGAATGGGCTTACTTGTATGAATAATGCAGCAGGAGAGACATTGCTATCTTCATCTCACTCTTTCACTAAGCCCGCTGCTGGCTTTAGCTGTCATTTCCAAGGACCACAAGATCAGCAAGGATTATGTACTTAGGACTTCCTGAAAAATAGCACTGAGAATCAATAAAAAATGATTGGTCATTTAGCATAACATACCTTGGAATAATAGGAAGTTTCCCATTTGGCAACAGCTCGACTATGAAACCCTGGTTTTTCATGCAGCTTGTTGAGATGTATCTCAGGAGTCATCTCTTGGATGACTGGATCTGTCATGGGTCAGAGAGACAAGGATTTACTTTAATACCACAGACACTTGATGATGCTGTGGCACCGTGATAATGAACAGCTGTTTGCAGCAGCTCTGCTTGCAGGCTGAATGGGCAGGCCCTTCCTTGGGTTTTGGAGTTGCTTGTTAGGTGGATGAATATAAATTTTGAAGAAGACTTTCATCTGCCTTTAAAACTTTTCAAAAACTCATTTATTTCTTATCCTCACCTAGACAGTGGGCTCACAAAAGTGGTTTTTTTTTTAAAAAAAAACAAGGACAATAGAGATGGGTAGTCTTATTTCCCCAACATTCTGTTACTAGGAGAGACTCGCTATTCTGAGTCCACTCAGGCAGATTTTCCCATTCTCTACTCCATTCCCAGCCTGCATGTAAGGGGAAGCTCTTAGGGAAACAATGTATTGAAATCCAAAGAGCAAAGGCTCTGGAATAAGAAACAGCTCTGACTGAATTCTGGCTCTGAGACTTACAGACACTGGAATCCTTGGGAGACTTGCTTACCCCTGAGCTCAGCTGCCTCATATAAAGGCATAATGGTGATACTGCCTTATAAGGTAGATCTGGGCCTAAAAAAGAAAGGAAAAATGTATATTAAAAGAGATGTCACATCAAACACACTTAATAAGTAGAGATTACTATTCTTTTATTGAGTGGCATAACTGGATGATCCCAGGTTTGCAAGGCACTTCAAACCAGGTAGTGGTCCCAGGAAACAGCAGAGCATTCCTTTGTATGGGGCATCTCCTCTTTCCCTTAGGCAACTAGGCGAAGTATAATTGACTCCAGAAGTGTCATTCCATTTTCTCTAGGTAACCAGTTTACTGATACGAAATGAGAAAGTGCTATTCTTATCCAAGAATTGTTGGTTGTTTTTTCTTTTTAATAGAATAAGTGTTCTGTTAGTTTCATTAATGAGGCTCCACTAAACTTAAGTCAACAATTATCCATTGAGTGCTATCTTGTCTCAGACCATTCTGTTAATTTGTGAACAAGCCCGATATGGTCCTCACCTTAAGAATCCCCAGTTTCGTGGGGTTTAGATAAAAATTAGCACACAATTTAAAAATTGAAATATGCTACAATAGAGAATATGTAGAATGCTATATAAACAAAATATCGGATTTAGGTAGAGGGTAGGGCAATATAGAAGATATTTAAGAGTTATTTATCTGTGGAAGTAGGAGAGCATTACATTATTCCAGACAGAAGGAACAGCAAAGGTGGGTGGAGGGTGGAGGGAATGGCAACAAAATAAGGAGCATTTTCTCTGGAGAGTGGAGCTATGAGAAGATAAGGCAGGGTCTTCTGGCTCAGTAGGTTGAACTTCATCCTAAGAACAGAGATAAGCCATCAGAGTGCTTTAAGCAAGGGCAGGCACAATCTTATCTGTGCTCTAGAAACTAGATTACTGTGAATGTAGGATGAAGAATGCATTCAAGGCAGCAAGGCTGAAGGCAGCACAATAGCTAGGAGGTTGAAACAAGCCAAGTGAGAGATGGTGTTTCACTAGAGAAGTGGCAATGGGATCTTGGAATGAAAAGGGCTTCATGGAAAATACTAATTCTACATTGTACATAAATCTTAGCAAATTTTACCAAAAAGTTAAGTTAAATATTTTAATTAGTTGTAAACACACTTTGTAGTTTCATTTTAACTGGTAAAGCATCCTCACACAAATAGGCTCTAGCTAGGGAATCATTTATTTAAAAAAAAAAAATCTGTTAGAACTTTTAATCCTGATGAAGTCCCAATAGTTCGTTTTTGCTTTTATTTCCCTGCCTTTGGAGATGTGTCTAGCAAGAAGTTGCTGCAGCTGAGGTCTAAAAGGTTGCTGCCTGTGTTCTCCTCTAGGATTTTGGTGGATTCTTGTCTCACATTTAGGACGTTCATCCATTTTGAGGTGTGTGTGTGTGTGTGTGTGTGTGCATATGGTATAAGAAAGTGGTCCAGTTTATTCTTCTGTATGTGGCTGCTCATTTTCCCAACATCATTTATTGAAGAGACTTTCTTTTTTTGCATTGGATCTTCTTTCCTATTTTGTTGGAGATTGGTTGACCGTAGAGTTTAGGGTCCATTTCTGGGTTCTCTATTCTGTTCCATTGATCTATGTGTCTGTTTTTGTACTAGCATCATACTGTCTTGATGATTATAGCTTTGTAATATGGCTTGAAGTCTAGAACTGTGATGCCTCCCGCTCTGGTTTTCTTTTTCAACATTACTTTGGCTATTCAAAGGAAATAGTTAACATAACTAAAAGGCAACCTACAGAATGGGAGAAGATTTTTACAAATGACTCATCAGATATAGGGCTAGTATCCAAAATCTATAAAGAACTTATCAAACTCAACACCCAAACAAACAAACAAACAAACAAAATCCAGTCAAGGAATGGGTAGAAGTCACGAACAAACATTTCTCCAAAGAAGACATACAAATGGCCAGCAGACCATGAAAAAATGTTCACATCACTTAGCTTCAGGGAAATACAAATCAAAACTACAATAGATAGTACCTTACACCAGTCAGAATGGCTAAAATTAACAATAGATGTTGGTGAGGATGCAGAGAAAGGGGAACCATCTTATACTATTAGTGGGAATGCAAACTGGTATAGCTACTCTGGAAAACAGTATGGAAGTTCCTCAAAAAGTGAAAAATAGGGTGCCTGGGTGGCTCAGCAGTTAAGCCTCCACCTTTAACTCAGGGCGTAATCCCAGAATCTGGGATCGAGTCCCACATTGGGCTCCCTGTGAGGACCCTGCTTCTCCCTCTGCCTGTGTCTCTGCCTCTCTCTCTCTCTCTCTCTCTCTCTCTCTCTCTCATGAATAAATAAATAAATCTTTTCTTAAGAAAGTTAAAAATAGAACTACTCTATGACCCAGAAATTGCACTACTAGGTATTCATTTGACGGATATAAGCAGTGATTCAAAGGGGCACATGCACCCCACTGTTTATAGCAGCAATGTCCAAAATAGTCAAAATATGGGAAAAGCTCAGATGTCCACATCAACAGATGAATGGATAAAGATGTGAGATATATATTGGAATATTAGTCATCCATCATAAAGAATGAAATCTTGCCATTTGCAACAACATAGATGGAACTAGAGGGTATTATGCTAAGCAAAATAAGTCAATCAGAGAAAGACAAATACCATATGATTTCACTCATATGTGTAATTTAAGAAACAAAACAGATGAACAGAGGACAAGAGAAAGAAAAATAAAATAAGATAAAAACAGAGAGGGAGGGAAACACAAGAGACTCTTAACCAAAGGAAACAAACTGAGGGGTGCTGGAGGGGAGGTTGACAGGCTGATGGGATAACTGGATGATGGGCATTAAGGAGGGCATTTGATGTAATGTGAGCAGTGGGTGTTATATGCAATTGATGAATTACTGAATTCTACTCCTGAAACTAATAATACTGAATATGTTAGCTGAATTGAATTTAAATTAAAGATTTTAAAAATAAATCCATGAGAACTGGCATACACAAAGCACTCTAGACTTACAAAGCTGAAGCTGCCACTGTCACATAGGACAACTGTGCCAAATAGAAAAATAATAGGAACAGAAAATAAATGTTTTTTGTGTTTTATGAAAAAGTTTTCACCAAATCTTGGTCAAATAAATGAACAAACAAATAAATAAGTGATGCTGGCTTGTATTTATAGAGTGGAGATGGCAGGGAAGTTCTGAGAAGAAGAAATAAGAATGAACATCCACGTGGAGGAGATGGTGGATGAAGATTCCAAGGTAGGAAAACACAAATGCTGAGGAGCTCTGAGCAGTGCGGTGCATGTTGCGTGCATGGGCAGGGGCTGGTGTGGTAAAGAATGGCACACACCATACATGTAAGAGTTGGCAGGCAGAAAGTTTGGAGGATGGAGAGTTTAAAATTCTTTTATAAAAGTGGAAACACTTGAGGTTTCTGGGTGTGAAAATAGGCAAACAGAGCCAGACCCACCATCTTAATTTCTTCTTTTCTTTAAATTTTTTATTAATTTTTAAAAACCCTTCACCTGTTTCCCTTTTCACTCTTTATCTCTCTTTTGCCCCCTCATGTCCTGCTGTGCCTGTGTATGTGTGTGCACGTGCACATGTGCATGCATGTGTGTGCATGTGTGTGCACACATGTTGTAGAGGGTTATCAGGCTTATAATACAAATATCTCTTTCAGGGAATTGATCCCTCCATGCAAATCCTCACGATGTTTCCTTACACCTTGCACTTTCTTATCTTTGCTATTTTTTTTTTTAAACAAATGCTTCACTTCAAACTCTTCCATTCTTTTTCTCATGCTATGGGGCTTCCAACTCTCTTTTTGATCTGGTTGCTTTTGTGGTTCACATGACATCCTTGATGAGGCACAGGTTGTCATACACTCTCCAGGGCAGACTCCCTACTGCTCATGCTTCTGACCACAGTCCTCTCCATGGACCAGCACTCCCAGTACAGACCTCAATCTCCGACATCTAGAGGAAAAGCTGCATTTCACAGTAGAAGTGATGTCTATAGTTCTGTCCTAACTAGAAGTGGTAAGAACTAGTAATCAATTCCTTGGGAAACCGTGGCTTTGAAGCAAGAGCCTGGTTTCTTTAAAAAAAAAAAATCCCATTAGGGGATCACTTTTCTAAGAGGCAAGACAACTAACTATGCCATACCTGGTGCTTTTTGATTTCCTCCAAATGTCTCTAAAGCATCTTTAAGCAAGACTGAAATGGAGTTTTCTTTGATGGGGATCTACATAGCAGCAGAAGGAAATTAGACTCTTTGCCAATAGTGCTCACTGGATACTCAAGACCTAGTCTAGAGTAACTCTTTCATATGGATACTACTCAACTGCACTTACCCCAAGTCCCCACATATCAAATATTTCCTTTAAAGAGTGGAAAATCCTTTTGCAATATAGAAATGGAGTACAAGAGGGCCTTAATATCTCTTGACCCCTTTCAAATTAAGACACACAGAACAAAGCTTTCTGAGCTATGTACTACATCCTAGAATAGAGCTTTACAATTGCCATCAGTTCAGCAAATACTTATAATTCACTGTGTGCAAGGCCTGGAGAATCACCAGCAATGAGGTCTCTCCTCTCAAAGACCTTGTAGTCTAGTAGGAGAAACAGGTAAATGAAGCCACATCATAAGGCACTGTGATAAGTGTTCTGATTGCCAAGTAAAACGTTCGTTAATAAGTAGTACAGATGGCGTAGAGGCTTAGGGCACCAGGAGAAAGATGGGATCAGAATTTCAGCTTAAATACTTCTTACCTTTGTGACATTGGGCATATTTCACTCTGATTCCCTCCACTCTGGTGCCCTTTTACTCTGATGGCATGTATTAAAATCCTACTTATCTGTATTGGTTTTCTATAACTTCTATAACAAGTTGCTATAACAAATTACCACAAAAAATGTTGCTTAAAACAACAGAAATTATTCTGTCATAGTTCTGAAGGCAAGAAGTTTAAAATCAAGGGGTCAGCAGGGCTTTACTCCTTCTGGAGCTGGCCAGGGACCTTCCTCAGCTTCTATGGCTGTCCACATTTTTTTTTTTAGGTCCACATCACACCAATATCTGCTTCCCTGGTCAGATTGCCTCTTTCTCTTCTGTCTGTCAAATTTTCCTCTGTCTCATTCTTATAAGGATACTTGTAATTGGATTGAACAGGTCCCACCTTGATAATCCAGGGGAAGTTGGGTAAGGTCCTTCTCTCAAAATCTTTCACCTCACATAACATCTTTTGCCATATAAACTAATGCTTATTCTTGTAACATATAAAGTAATATACAAAGGTTCTAGGGAGGGATCCCTGGGTGGCACAGCGGTTTGGCGCCTGCCTTTGGCCCAGGGCGCGATCCTGGAGACCCAGGATCGAATCCCACGTCGGGCTCCCGCTGCATGGAGCCTGCCTTCCTCTGCCTGTGTCTCTGCCTCTCTCTCGTTCTCTCTCTGTGTGACTATCATAAATAAATAAAAATTAAATAAAAATAAAAATTCAAAGGTTCTAGGGATCTACACATAGACACATCTTTTGTGACCACCAGTCAGCTCACCTCTTAAGACCTAAATAAATACCACTTCCTGCATGAAGCCTTCCATGGTAGCCTCCAGCTCAAAATAGTCTTTACCCAACCTGAGAATCCATAGCAATTCAATTTTATGACTCCTAGCACTTTATTATTCCTTAGCCTTTAAAAGTAATAATTTCTCTGCAAATCAAATTTGCCCTACCAGACTTCTTGATAGTTAGACCATATAAATTTAAACTTCCTTTCAACCTAAAGAGTTTATATTTCCTTTCTTGGGCTCTTTGACTTTAGGGACCATGATGTTTCAACTCTATATGCCTAGGATGGCTATCAAACTCTTCCCCATATAGTAGTAGATGGAAGTAAATCTTTGTTGCATGAATGGATCACTGGATAGATGGATGTATGTATGATTGATGTTTTCAGCTTTTGAAAGTACTGTTGTTTCAGAAGCATTCAGAAGCAAATATATTAACTACAATATTTGAAAGAGTGGTTCTGTGAAGATGTAATAAAAAGAACAGCTTTCTGACATTAGGCTGCATTTTTTGGATTCTGAATAATTTCTCCACCTATCATCCAGAAGAGATTACACCAATACAGCATTTTTTCTTCATGTCATTTAAAATGGAAAATGCATGTTCTTCTTCTCAGTGGCTGGAGATTCCCTTACTTCTTGGGCAATACCAATTAATACTCTAGGCATTGGCTTGAAGTTAAGAAAGTCCACTTTGCAGTTGGCAGGACACATAACTAAATCACAGGATATGCCTACTGCCCAGCTAGCTTCTAATTATCTGTGATCATGTTGAAGCCTGGAGGGTGAATTGTAGTTATAAAGTATGTATGGTAATACAGGTGTCCTCGGTTGGACCATCGTTTTGTAAAGTGCAAGCAGTGATTGATCTGACAGGCTAAACCACAGGCCATCTGCAGCCTGTCTAAAGGAAATGTCCAGCTCAAAAATCAGACTCAGACTACTCTCCAACTTGACCTTTTGCCTGAGCAGCTGGAAGGAACACGGGCTCATGGTACTGTGAACCAGCTGCACATTCACTCACAAGCTCCTTGGGTGAACACTAAAAATGCTGATCTACATCTATTGCTGCTTACCAAGGTCTCAGTACTTGAAAGACTGTCTGATAGCTGCTCATTGTGTTAAACATTTCAAGAGAGAATGTGGACACTGCAGCAAGGGAGAACTCACCAGAATTATAAGGCGGAGTTCCATATAGATCTCTGAGGCTCCAAATCCAGAACTTTCTGTGGGCACACATGGGCATGCACCTGACTGCCAGGAAGCACAGAACCAAACACAGAGCTCAATCCTCTGTCTCTGGCTTCAATTCATAGCTTTGGATCTAATTCCCTATCCCCTCTCACTTTATTGTTTTTCATATCTTTTAAGTGACAAACAATAGTATATTGGATGGCTTTTCATGAAACAGTTTTTTTGGAAGTAGAAGACATTTACAAATAGAAATAATAGAAATAATACAAACCTCTTTTCAAAGATTAAAATATAGAAAGGGTATTTTTAAAAGAAGAAAGCCTTCTAGAAAAAAAAATGCCTTTGGTTTAAAAGAGGTAGGTAGATCATGGTTCAGCTCTGCCACAAAATCTGGGTCCTTAAAGAAGCCAGTCATTTTTCCCATGACTCGTGTCTTCTTTTGTCATTGAATAAACATATTCAAGCATTTTCTATGTGCCAAGAAATGTGCTAGAAAACATTATTATAGCTAACATTTTCTGAGGATCTCCCTATGTACTAGAAACGTCTCCTACAAACATCATCTCATTTGATATTACACCTACTCAGTGAGATCAGTGCTATCATCACCCCATCTTACAGATGGGGAAGTTAACATTAACGAGTTTGTGGGGTGGTAAGCTGTGGAGCTATAATTCAAATCAGGCTTTAGAAAAGCTCCAGAACCCTGAGCTAACACAACAGACCACCTTCAAGGAGCCCAGGACAGACAACTACCATGCTGTCTGGGACAATGTTTAGAAAAAAAAAAATGAGGAAAGGAAACTTGAAAATGTGTTTTGGTAACCTAGAAGAAGAGAGATTAGTGAAAAGATACAACAGAAAGGAAGAGGAAATAAACTTGTGATGACGGTGCTGTTTGAAGAGTCAATTATAAATCCCGCTGTAGGATACTAAATGTCTCCCTCATATGTGTAATGACTGCCCATTTATTACTTAGATCTATGCACAAACTCCTGCAGTACCAGCAGGGAATCTCTGTAAACATTCTTGAATGCACCATAGCCCTGAGTGAGTAACATGGTCCCATAAAGACAACTCTAAAACTGTACTCTGCCCTTCAGAAGAGATGTTTGACAGCTTTACTGGAACTGTGTTACAGTTCTTTATTCAAGGTTTGCATGAGAATACTTGTACTTTTCATTGGCAACAGATGGACCATCAGTTTAACCATGAAAATGAACCCAGGCATAGCATATTGTCGAAATAAGGCAGGTCCCAGGGAAGTATAGGAGGTGATGGGCACTACTATAGCTAAAAGAAGCTGCACACACAGAACACATTCTTCTGCCCACCTGTTATTTGCTGAGAATTAAAGTTATTTTAATACACATGGCAGATGAGTACTTTCTTTACAAACTATTCCTTTTTCCCCCCCAAAGATTTATTTATTGTGAGAGAGAGAGAGTGAGTAGGAGGGAGGGACAGAGGGAGAAGGAGAGGGAGAGGGAGAGAGAATCTCAAGCAGACTCCCTGCCATGCATGGAGCCCAATTGGGGCTCCATATCATGATACAGAGACCACAATGGGAGCCAAAGACAAGAGCCAATTGCTTAACTGACTGAGCTTCCCAGGTGCTCCTATTCCTCATTTTTTTAAATTGACCTATCACTGACACACAATGTTACTTAGTCTCAGATATAAAACTATACCTCATTTAAGGCACAATTTGAACATCACCTCCACACAATTTGAACATTTGCTGCCTTCTCTGGTTAAAGAGTTAATTAGCCCCACCAGTGCTGTGTAACTTCTATTAAAGCACTTATATCATTTATTATATTTAATTATACATTTACAGTCTGCCTCCCTGAATGGGTTATGAACCTCTGATACATGCATGCTCTAATAAGAAGAATATGGGTGTTAAAGTCAGAAAGAATCATCCAAGGTCAGAACTTGATATTGATAGAGTTAATTTAGTTAACCTTTTGAGGCTTCTTTCGTCCACCTGTCAATTGGGAGATGGTGATATCTACTTGTTAGAGTTCATGCAAGGAGGAATTAGGAGAATATGTGGGAAGTGTTAGCACATTTCTAGTTACTCAACAAAAGATAGCTGTATTTTTATTATTATTGTGTTGCTGATACCAAGTGCCACAGAATATGTGTGCCCCCAAAATGTCCATTATTAACTGAATGAATATCACTTTCCTGTGGCTAATAATTAATTGATATGATAAAACATTAAAAATAAATTGAGGATTTATGAAATCTGTTCTAAGTGGTTTTTCCATGTCTTGGTGGCCCTATTTCAAGGGTAGTGGAGTGAAATAGGAGTTCAGACCCCCCCTCCCTTGGCATCCAATGCATTCATAATACTCTTCTCCTATCCTCAATGAAATGTAAGCACTAAATGAAAGTAAGCACTAGAGAGTGCCTCCAGTTCTACACTGCCCTCAAGTAGCACTGTGGCCTTAAGCAAATTACTCAGTTTCTGAATCTTTAAAGGGGCAATCATAAATCTTGAATTATAAGAATCTCATAAGGTTTAAATTTGAAAATGTGACTAAAGTAACTGCATAAAATATACTACCAAGGTAAACTTTTTCTCCCTATTTCCCACCTTCTCCACCTTTCTGATAAGCTGATGTGATTTAAAAAAAACAAAAACAAAAACAAAAAACGACGAGAATGATTGATTCAGCCAAACCAAGGTCAATGACTAAGGACTAGTTGTTCAAAGTTTTTCTTTTTCTGGTCCCTACCTCTTTGGTTTGCTTCTCCCCACAGCTGAGACCATTTAATTCCCACATGCATATTGCTTCAGCTCCAGGAGGATTTAAACACCTCTCTCCTGATGTGGGGCCAAAGGATAGAAGGAAAATAAATCATTCATAAATCCACCCATCCATATACTCATGCCATCATTCAGTAAACACTTAAGGAATAGATATCACAGGCCAGGCTCTGAGCTAAGTATTGGAGACATGAAGATATAAAAACAATACTAGTAATAATAATAATAATAATAATAATAATAATAATAATAATTAATAATAAGAACACAGGGCCATGCTCTCAAGTTGCTCACCATTTAGTGAAGGAGACAGAAATATAAGCAGACCACTGCAATGCAGCATGACGACTATAATGCAAGAGGCCAGTTTCCACAGGCAGATGCTTGAGCTGTGTCTGTGTCGTACATAAAAACTGCAGCCCAAAAAAAAAAAAAAAAAAAAAAACTGCAGCCCATCAGTCCCCATCCCAAGTGTTAACTCCTGTTTCTGAACTTGGTCTCACTCACGTTCTTGGCACCCCACTGCTCCAAGGACAAGTGTCCTACTTTGTTCTAGTCAACCTGTAATCCAGGAACTCAAGTTTCTCCCTCATGTCCAATCCCATGATTAGGACCCACATCATGTTATTAGGCTGCCTTGATGTTTCTGCCCCTCCTGGATTCTGACACTGTCACCCTGGAGGCCCTGTCATAAGCCTGCTGAACACATTTGACCTCTGCTGCTTTGTTAGCATTACCTTAAAATGGCCTGCACACTCCTGCAGACTAGGATTTCTCTCAGCACTTTGTCTCCTCCATCCTCACCACCACCTCCAAATACATCCTGACATATTTTCCACGTGATGCTTCCATACTCTAAACTCTGAGAACCACCTACAAGGAAGGTCAGTGGCATACTTTACTAGGGCTGGGAAACAAAGACTCTTTGGGATTCTTTCCCATGACTCTTCTCTCCCTATCAGGTGATAGAAAGCATTCAAGATCAGTAACTTCTGAGTATTTGCTATATACCTGACACTGTAATAGACACTGGGGAGATATTGGTAAGTGAGCCGCATAGATGTGGACCCCCTTTAGTCACATCTATGACCCAAACCCCCGAAACAGCTCTTGCTATGGTATGAACAGCAGTGAACATGGAGGGGGTCATTGGCTCCAGTGTCCCAAGGGGGGGGGGGGAGCTATTTTTGCAGAGGTCCTAGTATCTGAAGGTATAGTTAAATCTTTCTCATCTTTGCTCTCTGTTTCTTTCCCATCTTAACTCTCTGATTCTCACATCCTCTTACGAGAGACATATATTAAATGTAATTATACTTTACAAAACTTTCAAACTTTCAAGAACAGCTGTGTTAAGTGCTAAAAATAAAGTGTCTCCTATATGCCTGGCATCGTGCTATATACAAAGCCCAAAGAAAGGTACATTAGAAGCAATTTCTGCCCTAAGTAGCTCACAGTATAGGGGGGAAAATGCAATATAAAAATTACCATAAAATATAAATTATAAAATGCACTATGTTCAAGTGATTGATTCTGCTTAAGAGTGGCATGTGGAAGAAGATTACATATGCCTAGAATCCAAACTGAAAAATGAGTCCTGCATTTCAGATACCATTGATGTGGAATCATAGACACCTAGTCATCTCATCTACATATCAGATTAGCAACATTCTGGACATATCTCAGTGTCAAAGTATTTCTCAAGAAAAATGTATTTTCAAGATCTTCACATATCTGTTGGAAAAGAGGGAAGTATGCAGCTACATAAAAAGAGCTACCATTTGCTGGTGCTAACATTCTGCTGAGCTTCATGCTAAGACATAGGACTGTAAATAATTCTCACAGCTGGCCTACAGTGTTGACATTAGTATTTTCCCCAGTCTTCTGATGAAGAAACTGAGTTTTGGAGAGAATCCTTCGCTTGCTAGATAAAGTGCCAGGCAGTGACAGAGCTGGGGTTTAAACCCAGGTCTCCCTCCCTCCAGAGTCTCAGCTACTTCCTGCTATGCTTTGCCACCTAGAAAGATTTTCTTCATCCCCTCCCAGCTCTGTCTTTTGTTTATTGTAGTATTTCTTTGGTAGAATTTTTCTGGGTGCTTTACATTTACATCATTGCATATTTACTCCTGCCAAGTGCTCAGCTGGAGACACAGACAAAAGCAAAACCTCCATTCCTAGAGGAAGTCATTTAAACCAATCCCAACACCATGTGATTAGAAAACATGGCCCTACTGGTTATCAGGTACTCCAGAGCTTGTCTTTCATTTGATAATTGAAACCCATCAGGAGCACCTACTTATTCCAGCTACTGGAGGCACACAAACTTAAAGAGATGGCCTCTCACCTCAAGGGGCAGAGAAGGCTTCTTGGAAAAGGAGGCACTTGCATGGAATCCAGAAAGGTGAGGAGAAACTGGGTAAAGTTGGGAGTGTGTTGTGAGGACATTTGAGGCAGAAAGATAGCAATGTGTGAAGGCCCTGAAGAAAAAGTCTCTGCCAAAAACAGGAGAACCATGCCTAGATTAATATTAATTTTCCTAACTCATTATATAAGTGTGGAGCATAGGGTTAAGAAAACTGGCTTTAGCATTAGGCAGATCTGGTTTCAAACTTGGCTCTCTGTACCTTGATCCCTCACCTATAAAATGGGGATAATACCTATTGTGAGGAATGAATGAAACCACAGAGTTTAACAATGGTAAGCATTTTTTGTGTTGTTATTGGCACTTCTATAGCACTGGGTGACAGAAGAGACCATTACCATCCAATTAGGGACTTATACATTGTTTCAAGCTATAAAATACTATTGCAGAATCCCCCTCATAGTCTCCAAGGGAGGATATGGATCAGCACTGTTTATGGTATGAGAGCCATAATTCTCCTGTGATCAGGCCAGACACATCTATGAACAATGCATACAGGAGCAAGCAGTAACTGACATCCAGTTTTGCTGTGTTTTCTAAGAATTATAATGGCCTCAGCTTCCTTCCTTCCTCTCAGTGAGCTTGAGCAGAACAAAAACAGAATTTATTTCATTGTACTGCCAACACTTCATTTCATTTCCCTGGAATAATTCTCTGGGCACATCCTTGGCTGTTTCTTATTTGTCAGTCCTCTCCCAGTGCAGCTTAGGAGATCTTAGAGGAGAGAAGCCAAATCAATATTTGAGCTTTATGTGGGCCCTGGAAAAGCCCTGAATACACAGCTGAGGCCCAAAGCTTCCTTGAACACAGCCCTGTCCCACTGAATAGGCTCCTGACCTGGAAGTGACGCAGGGTGGCAAAGGCTACTCCACTGTGGTTTGCGCAGGGCCCCAGAAGAAACCAGATGCCGGGCACTCAGAGGTTATACAATGGCTGTCTCGTACTGACCACTACTGCCATACCCTCTTGACATCTGCAAGTGCCCTGTCACTCTGAAGTGGGAGTCAGTAGGCCTGAGTTCTAGTCTTAGCTCTGCTGTGTGACCTTAAGAAAATCGTTGACTTCTCTGATCTGTTTTCTTGCCTGAAAATGGGCCAATTGGCCTAGTGAGTCTCATTCTGTGCTATTTAGAAAAATAAGAATGTTCTTTTTCATTATTTTAACAGCAATGTACTCATTCAATAAGTTATCCATTCATTCCATGAACATTAATTGCATACTTACACATACCAGGCCCTCTGCTGGGGATACTACTGAAAACAATGTATTTCATGGACTTTGCCACTCTTGCTGTCTTGTCTGAGAGTATGGACACAACACAATTACATAATTGCAAATGTTATGAGTTAATATAAGGCAAGAAGGAAGTAATAGTAACTCTTTCCTACCCTTCTTAAGGCAGAACAGGCTTGGAGGCTTGCGCAGAGCATTGAGCAGTGTGCACAGGCTCATGAAGATGAAGTGGGTATGTTTAGATAGGCACAACATAAGGAGAGTCACTGAGATCCTAAAGAGACTTGAAACTCTCCACATGAAGGACTATAGAAGTATAATCAGAGAAGACCTGGTAGAGGGGATAGAAATTGTTTAAAAGTCTTCAAATAATAAAAGGATTATTACATGGAAGAAAGATTAAACTTGTTCTATGTGGTCTCACAAAGTAAAATTGTTACTGGTGACTGGAAGCTGGAGGGGAATGGATTTGACTCAAAAATAAGAAATATCACAAACTAAATACATAACAGAATAGTCTGTTTCAGGAGGTGGTGAGTTCCCTGTCACTGAAAGTGTTGAAGCCAATGCTAGACAGATGACCGTAAAGGCAGAGCACGCTTCACTGTAGTGAGTATCTAGACAAAGAGTCAGTGGTCCATCCACAGTGAGTGAACGAAGGAGTAAAGTAATCAATGTACCAAGGCCCAGAACACATACTGGTGCTTTGCCAGTGGGGCTGAAAAAAATTACCTGTAAAATTCTTCCCATTCTGAGAATCTAGAATTCTATAGATCTATGGTTCTAGTAGAAGTTTGCTGGGTGAAGAGGGATTTGAGGAATATAAAGGAAGTTCCCATCATACCAGATCTTTCACATCTGCTTGAAATTGCAAAGGCTCTCAATTTCTGACTGTGAAATGGGAGCAATAATACTTGTATCATAGGTGTGTTTTTTAAAGACAGAAGAGAAGTCCTTAATATAGTGGGCTTAAATGAATGTATCCATGCAAAGCATTTAGAATAGTGCCCAGTAGATATTCATTTTAGCTTTGGGTAATGAGATTTTGTTCCTTTTACACTCCAGAGACTTCTTTAGGGGAACAGCATGTTAACATGGTCATTATATGAACCCTGAGAGAACTGGTTGGGGAAGGAGAAGGAGTGAAAGCTTGAATTCTCGAACTGATTGAACTTGAGATAGCTGAAAAGTCCCAGACAAAAGAAGTGTCCCTAAGTCGGAACAGACAGGGAAACTGCAGGAGCTTGGGCAGAGATGAGGAGAAATAGAAAAGAGAAAAATAAATGCAAGTTACCAGGGCAGTCTCCTGAGTGTGGACTAAGTGGACTGAGCTAATGGACTGTGCCTCAAAGATGTCTCTCCAATCTTTTTCTCCTCTTGAATTGCAGGGCTGCTGTCCTGAGGACAGAGAGAAAAAACAGGTTAAACCAATGAAGCAGGAGCCAGAGCAAGCAGGCAGGGTCAACACTAAAGGTAGGAACCTAGAATGATTTCCTGAGGGGTTAGAGAGCATATAGCTGCAGACCCATGTTGCTTGGTGAAAAAAGGAGAAAAGAAAAGTGTTAAGCTGATTCAAACTACAGAAAAGTCTTCCACTTGGTGCCACTTGCCTGCTTCCGCCCATCCTCCACATTGGTTAGTAGAATGGATTTGCAGGAAAACAAAGCTGATGATGTCTGCTTAAAAACTCTAATGAGCTCCCCATGACTGTAAGATACATTAGATGCCTTAGTTCGGGCCAGCCCCGGACCACTTCCTGGGCTTCATCTTCTCCCTTTCACCACATATCACAGCATGCTCCCATCATGTGAGGCATTCCATCATCAGACCCTTTTTGGTCTTCCTGCCTTTAACATGTTCCATTCTCTCCACCTGGCTTCTGCCCCACACAAACCCATCTTCTTTCTTCTTTCCTTAAGACCTCATTTGGGAAGCCTTTGTCCAACACCTCCAGCACCTGAGCCCAACTTGAAGCCTCACTAGAGTTCGTTTTTCCCAGTGTTCTTCAAATTGTTACAGAGTTTTTAGAGTGAAGCCAGAGTCCCACTCCCCTAATTTGGTAATGATATCTTCAAAGACAAGGGAGTATATCATTATATCCCAAGTGTCTAGTGCGTGCCTGGCACTTAGTAGGTATACTATAGATATTTGTCAAACATTCAAACTGAACTTCTTGGAAGCAAGACTCTTTATAAACAAAATAAGATTGCTTGCATATCTGCTATAATTTGTCATCTCTCTTTTATTTATCTTTTCTCTCTCTCTACCTTTTTCTGCTCTTTGTACATCTGTACACTTATTTCAGCTTCACCAGACACTTATTCATCTCTTTTGATTTAATTTATCCCTCCAAAGATCTACTGTGCATGGGCATCTCGGCTACAGAGCCTCTCCTTCATAAATATCTGCTAGATGGTTTTACTATTTGGATGCCTTCAACATTTTAACAGAAAATGCTTAAGAAGACTGCTCAATAAGCTGCATCATTTGCTCACACTCAAAAGGGACTGAGATGTGTCCATCAATAACAACTCACACTGCATTAAAATGTAGATTAAAACACATAAAAGTAAAATAAACTTCATTTAGACTTAATAAAATTTAATGCATTTTTCAAGAGGGCCAAATATCTTCAAAGGTGGACACTTTCAGAAAAAGCTATCCTGACAAGGAAATGTCCCTCTGGAGGTTTGTTATTGGGATTCAGGATTGGTTAATGGCTTTGTTCTCATCATTTCATGATTTAATGTGCTAAAACTGACAGCTTTATCTCTGGATTTTTCAGATGGGCAGCAGCACTTCCTTAAAGGGAGGAAAAGGCACAGACACATCCTAGCGCCGAAGGAGGACCTGTGTCTTGAGGCACCGTGCCTTAATTGCAAACTTATGTTAATGAGAGAAGCAGGACAGATGGGTGTGGGGTGGAAGAAAGGAGAGCTTGTACACCATTCAGACCAAATTCACTCTCACCTAATTGAAAAGCAGAGCTGTTTCTGGCTTCCCTTAGCACTCAGCCCGGATGATCCAACATGTGGATTCCCTATTAACTGTTTCTGCCTGTGATTTTTGAGAGTTAAGAGAGGAGCTGACTATGTTTTTCACCACATTAATAGCAGGGAAACATATGATGAAGTGCCATGCTCTTTTCTAGGACCAGCTGCACTTCCAGCCAGACTCTGGATGGAGAGGCCCACATGACCTCAGATTACTCAACTGTCTCTCCCCCACTGACAGTGAGTGTCACTGTGACCAGCAGCTCCCTGCTGGCCTGGGGCCCAATCATGGTCATGACCACACTGGTGACTGGGCAGAGAGATAAGTGTAGGCTTCACAAGCCACTGGGTAGATTTTCCAGGAAGAGAGAACTACTTGAATTCCTAGCCTCACTGATGTTTTTCTTAATGTTAAGCTGCACAGGAAGCTTCTTCAAATCATTCCTTAGGCTTTAGAAGAATAGCACTGCAATTCTAAGAAGCATCTCTGCCCTGTTATAGCATCTGTACAGACGTAACAGTATTAGGTCAGTGAAAAAAGAAAGAGAAAGACACATAGGAGTCTGATGGCACATATTCTCAGTAGTTTTCTCATGCTTCCTCTTATTTCTGGTAGATCATAATGCCTCATGACTCCAGGATGTTGCAGCAAGGTTTTATTTTTTCTTAACAATGTGGACATCTATGTGCACTCAACTTTGTGTATGAATGTATATGCAAATGTATATACATACACTCATATGCCCATGAGTATCTTTACAATGACATCCAAGTCAAGGATCATTCCAAAAGTTGTATAATTCCCCCGCCCCCCTGAATATTTCTATGGATTGGAATTACATTGTGACATCATCTACTTCAGGGACTGCAGCTGGGTTTAACCAGAAGGACCACTCAGATATTTGACACTTGCTCCCCACAGACAACTCTACCACCCTGTCATACTTGTCACTGTAAAACCTGAATAAGGAGGTGGAGTCTGAGCACTCCTCTTCATCTTTCTTGCAATTCTGGTCTCACATAATGTGGAAGATGAGGCTGAAGTTTCTAGAGAAAGGCAAGTATACAAATTTGCTAGGGCTACGATGACAAAATACTATAGACTGGGTAGCATAAACAATAGAAACTTATTTTCTCATAGTTCTGGAGGCTGGAAGTCCAAAATCAAGATATTAATAGGTTTGCTTCCTCCTGACGCCTCTCTCCCCACCTTGTAGAAGGCCACCTTTCCCTGTGTGAAAACACAGCCTTTTCTTTCTGTGTGCAGCCTTGATGCCTCTACTTCTTCTTATAAGGACACTGGTCATATGGGGATATAGGTCCACTCTAAAGGTCTCATTTTAACTTTATCGCCTCTTTATTTTTAAGATTTATTATTTATTTATTTATTTATTTATTTATTTATTTATTTATTATTTATGAGAGAGAGCGCATGTGGAGGAAGGGGCAGAGGAGGGAGAGAAAGACAGAATCTCTCAAGCGACTCTGTGCTGAGCACAGAGCCTCATGTGGGTTTCGATCCCACAACCCTGAGATCATGACCTGAGCTGAACCAAGAGTCGGATGCTCAACCGATTGAGCCACCCAAGTGCTTTCTTAATCACCTCTTTAAAGACCTCATCTCCAAATATGGTTACATTCTGGGATACTGAGGGTTGGGAATTATACATATAAAATTTGAGAGGACATACTTCAGTCAAGGTTTCTTCAGTGATATCACTACAAATATCATCATCAAAGTTTTATTCAACTTGAGACTGCTGGCTTCTGCAAACTCCACATTTTGACAATGATATGCTTATATAAATCATTCTATAGTTTAGGGCAATAGTCACCTGTCTCTTGTTCATGGACAAAACAGAAGAGATTTTAAGTTTAATCCACTTTATGTTTTGTAAGGGGAATATGTCAAGTGGTATCTTTTTTAATGAGACCATTTGAAAAGCATTGATTGTGACTAAAATAATAATTTGAAAAGAAATGCAGGCCATCCCTCATATAAAACTGGAGAAGCTCTCAGAGCTATATTTTTCTGACTCATTGAAATTTCTTCATCTGTTATCCTGCCTGCTCCTTTATTCCCAATTCACCTGTGATACTGGAGAAAATAAACTTTTAAAAAATCTTCAGCCATTTTCCCCAATGTAGCTCAGACAATCAAAATTAGAAATATGCAATATTCTTAAATAAGTTATAAAAGACTTCTTGGAATACTTCATCATAGTAAGATATTTTCTTCCTCTGTGTTGTCTCAATCATACTAATATTAAATATATTATTATTATTATTGCAAAACAAAAGCAACACTGTTATATTGTTGAGTTAAAGACACTTTGCTGAGAGCTTTATATTTCTTATTCCAGTTAATTTTCACAACAGCCCTATGAAATATGTATTATCAGTATTCCCATTAAGAAGATGAGAAAACCTAAGCTCTATTCATGGTCAAATTCTTAACTACTTGTTTTCTCCTTGGTCCCAAATCTGTGTCCAACTCCTGATGGTCCAACAAATCAGTCTTCTATCCTACTTGATTAAATAATTCTGTTGCTGAGCCTTAAAAACAGCCTAGCTCACTTTTGCTGAAAATCTGACTCACTAATTCAATCAAGCCCAAAGTTCAAGCTGGTCCACTGGATTGGTGTCTTCTTAACCTTCCCCATCTTCATACGCAGGAATGTCTGAAAGCTTGAGACAAGGGTAATTTTTTGACTCTTACACTAGTTGAGTTCAAGAAGAATTTTGATAAATCAGGATATTTTTCACTATACAGGTTTGGAAAAATCTTGTTATTAACAATATAACAAACAAGAGATGATCAGCTGATTAAATTTAATATATTTCTCCTTTTTCAAAAGCATCCAATTGGACCTACCCAAATTGAGCAGATTCTCAGATTAATGTCCCAATAAAAAATAGAACAGAATCTCTTACAGAAGCAGAATGTCATCAATAAAATAAAGACATTATCTATAATATTAAGAGGCCACCAAGGTCTTTTTCCTCTTAGGCCTTCCCAAAAGGAATTGTAGTCAAGTGTTCAAACCTTCAGCAACTCTGATACTATCTTTCTTTCTTTTCTTTTTTTTTTTAAATTTTATTTATTTATTCATGAGAGACACAGAGAAAGAGAGAGAGAGAGAGAGGCAGAGGCACAGGTAGAGGGAGATGCAGGCTCCATGCAGGGAGCCCGACATGGGACTCGATCCCGGGTCTCCAGGATGATGCCCTGGGTCAAAGGCAGACACTCAACAGCTGAGCCAGCCAGGCGTCCCTGATACTGTCTTTCTTTGAAGACACCACTCTGTTGCTCTCCTACGGGGCCAACACAGACCTTACTGAGCATGAAGACCACTCAGAACAACCTAGTTGACATTGAACTTCTATTTATTTGTTTGCTTTTTTTGTGTCTTTATTCATTTTTCCCTTGAATCAGGAATGAAAAGTGAGGCTATCTTAATTACATGAAGGTATTCTGAGGGACTCATCTCTCCATCAAGATTCCATGCTTCTTCACAGTCTGGTCAAAAAAAAAAAAAAAAAACTAGCTGAAAACTATGTGGGAATTATTAAGATCATTGAGTAAATATCAAAGCTGGAAGACTGCTAATTGACTTTATTTAGTATGTTCACCTGAATGTTGACTAAAAGTTTGGGAGTAAGAATTGTTAATAAATACGTATTTAATTTAAAAGTGGGAGGAAGGAAACAGCATTTCTAGCAGGTAGGAACATTGCTCAAGGGTTACAGACAGCAGTGTGTAAATTCACACAAACTCATAAAAATGGCCTAACTGTATGTAATAGAACACGAGGTTTAGGCAAGCTCAGGCAACACCAGGTGCGTGGCACATGAGAGAATATTCCATATTGCAAATAAATTCAAGTGCATGCCCCCAGTGGAGAAAGTAAAAATGCAGACCCCATTATTATTAACAGAATTACTTTATGCCTCCCATCAAAATATATTTTTCTGCACTATCCCAGAGCTGATAGTAACAACATGCACGTTTTGTATCATTTCAGAAGATTCTCTTGTCATCTCCCACAGATATGAAATGTCCACTCACTCAGAGTTCAATTATTAAAATGTATTTGTCAGTACTCCAGTAGCTATAAATCAATGCCAGGCACCTCAAATGGATATATTTTTGGTTCATGGTATGCTGCATGAGTCTTTCTCTGCACATACAGCGGGGAGAGGTAAAGAAAAGAAGGAAGTAGGCTCTACTTCCAACTGATTAGAGATATTCCCACACTAGAACACCAGCACACTTACTATGTCCTAGACATTTTTCTAGGTGCTTATGTTGATTTATTTAGTCCTTGCACCAAAACAACAGGAGTAGAGTTATTATTATACTATGTTGCAGATAAAGAAACCAGGGCACACAAAGGATTAGTAATTTGCCAAGGTCACTTCTAATGGTAGGTGGAGCTGGGGCTGAGCCAGGGTGATCTGACTTCAGAGCTTGTGTGTTTAGCACTCCATCCTATAGAAATGGCCATGGTGCACCCACTACTCATCTACTTGGAGCTCCATGCTAAGCAAAACATGACAGAACTATTCTCACATCAGAACACCTGAGCCATGTTCCCAAATCTATCATCAACTCAATGCAGGACCCTGGAAAATGCCTTTTAAACTACTTGACAATTAGTGTTGTCATGAGAACACATAGTAAGTGTGAAACATATTTGCACAGCTTTAAACACTATATAGATACAAAAGGCCCACATTTTGTTTATTAAAAACATAGTTAAGGGGAATATTTCATTCTACCTTTGCTCAAACTTCATTTATTTTTATAGTGTTGTCTTACTTATGGTATACATATGTAATATTTTTCTGTAACTTAGTTTCTAATATTTAAACACCTTCTAAAGATCCATCATGAGGAAAAATGTCATCTAATAATCTGCATTAATTTACATATTAGTAAAATAAAAAGCAGTTATCAACATACTACCTAAAATCATTTCACATACCACTGGGGTTCAGGGTTGAGGGGCACAGAATAGATCTTCCAGAGATCTATTATGGAAAATACACATATATCGAAATTTTCTTATTTTATTTTTTATTTTTCTTTTCTTCTACCTTCATTTCTTTCTTTTCTTTTTTTTTATTCTTTCCTTTTTTCCTTTCCTTCACAAATACTTAATGAGTACCTATAATGTGCCAAGCAAGGTTCTGGAAAACTAGAGAGAATTCAGAATTAAATATTTCATCAAGTTCCCTTCCTACCATAAAAATAATAAACTAACCAAAGCTAGCATTAAGTATGATGCTGGAGGCTCTAAAGCAAGCATAATGAGGCAAAGAGAGAGCGAAGTAGGCATGGGGAGATCTTCTCCATCCTCTTCAGATCCCCTCTGAACACATTTCCACATACTTCTTTCCGTTTGGGGTCGGCCAGTGGGAAAGGCTCTGACGGGAGATGGCAAAATAGAGGAAGGGGGTCTTTCTTCCCACTCTTTCCCTGCAAGGCCATTGGGTGGGGAAGTGGGCTTTGGTGTTCCCCAGTCAGCTCTCTGCGTGCTGTTCACAAGGACCTGACAGTAAGGGGAAGGGGATGCTGTTTCAGACAGGGGGCCACAGAAGACCCCTTGAGATGCTGACATTTCTTCTTTGAAGCAAAGAACGTTGAAGGACAGAAAACAAGATAAATACAGATTTTCAAGCCATAATTCAAATCAGGTTTTTTCCTTCCAGGTCCCTTGGATACAAAATTCAGAGAAGAGTCATCAGAGAACCAAGGAGAGTGAGCTCAGGCATGTAGATTAAAAGCAAGAAAAGGGACATAGGAGATGAATAGACAGAGAGAAAAGCAGCTCAAGAAAGAGAGAGTGTGGAAAGGGACAGAACTTCTGCTTAACTGAAGGGCCTACCATGCCATGGCCCAGTCTAAATCCTCCACTCCCAAGTTTATGAAGACCAAAGATTCCCAGTATCTGATGACCTGATTTATCCACACATACAGCTACCATTTGTTACCTGCACATTAAACCATAATTTTATTTTTAGTTTTCCAAGAAATGCTACTTGAAACTAAAAAAATAGTTTAGGTATTTTTGAGCTAAAAGTATTCTCCTTTTAATTCCCTTTGCTTTAGTTTCTCTTTTTTCCTTAATTCTTTATGGCTGGAAGAATATAATTAATTCAACATGGTTGCTTAGGGACATTTTCCAGGTCCTGCTAGGCAAACTGTAGACATTTATTCGAAATTGGCTCTAGGGAATAGAATCTTAAGTAAATAATTTACTGTATTTGATATTAATTCCTCTAGATCATTTTACTTTTGTGAAAAATACATGCTAGTTTTCTTAGACAATGGGAAATATTTGTAGCATCACCTATTTCTGGAATATCTTTATCACGCCACAACTTGTGCTTAGACAAGCACAAATTGGAGTTCATCATCTCAGGGCATTATTCTGAAAATGTGCTCATTTGACAAGGTTTTTTGAGCCTTATGGACTTTATCCAGAGCACAGTAAATTAAACTTTCCAGGATGAGAGAGAAATACATTTTTTATATTACAGTTATCAGGAACCTGCCTTTTGGGAAGCCCTTCACTCTAAAATTGGTGGCCACTCATTTGACCCATCTTCTGTGGTTAATCTGAAATTTTAAAATGTATGTTTTGCTGAATTTTGATATGGGAACGGTTCTTTATTTTTCTAAATAACCACTTTGAAAGAATGAGCTTGCAATTTAAAAACTAGTACTTATTATTTCAGAGCTTTCTAACATATGACTCAGGCTGAGGGCTTGCCACTCACTTACTTTTGGCCTGCGTGAACATTACCTCCCGAAAATCTACAGAAATGTTTATACATGCTATGTTAACTGTGGGCTCTTCTGAGGATTGACTGGAAATTAAATACTCTATGCCTTTTTTTTTTTAGTTTGGATTGCTATAAATTAAAGCAAAAATAGAAACTGTATTTTTAGAGTAAATTAGAGTTTACTTTGAAAAATGTACAAGAGCAAAAAAAAAATCTTTGCCACATTTCACAATAAATAAAATATTGTTAACAAATGTGCCAGTGTTTCTGTGGGCAGCTTATATTTTATTTGGGAGTTTTCATATAAGTAAGTAATCATAGAAAATGTGGCTTTGCTTAGCTCAGACTTTGGCTCTGTAATGGGCCTTAAAAACTATTTACATAGACTCTTCATTTTACTGACAAGAATATCCAGAGCTTGAAGAAAGGAGTGAATTGGCCAAGAATGGCTTAATCTCTTCTGAATTTATAGAGAGGCACCCCAGAGCCTCTCTCTCTGCCCTCCTCAAAGCTTTGATGAGGACAACTGAAGTGGGTCAGACCAGGGAGAATGACTGGCAGGAACAGCAGAGACCCTCAGGGACCAATGAAGGGGAAGATATTATCCATGGTGACACTCTAAGAAGACAGGACCCAGTAATTAAAGCTGTACATTGTCCCACCTAACCATAACAGGACCCCAGAACTGTAGTCTCCTCTTACAATGAATCTGATTCTCTGCCTGGCACTTCAATATAGAAGCTAGTGAGTGGTTTAGCCTCTCTAAGGCTTTCCGTACAGCTGTGTTGAATGGTCATGGCACAAGAGTGTTCACCCACAGGGGCATAAGGACTGAAGCTTAACATTCCCATCCCCCACTCACTAAGGCATGCTTTGTGGCATAGAAACATGTTGAACCACCACAGAAATACTAAATTATGATCTTTCCAAATGGGGTACCCTAATTCACCTACAGAAGTCATATGAACTGGTGGAGTCCTAGACAGATTCCATATTTGGAATGTCTTTTGGAAAAATCTACCTTTCAAGTGGGTAACGGCTAAATGACCTTCATTAACAAAAACATTGACTTTTTTTTTTTTACTTGTAGGAGTGAGAAGGAGGGTATCTACCCATCCTTCTTTATGCCAATTCTTCATAAAATTTCTAAAGGAATATTTGGCCAGTTGCAGAATGTACAGGGCCCTCCACTGCCATTATAAATAGTCATTCGTGAATTTATAACCAGGGGCCATTTTTCATATTCCAGTAATGATTATTTCTACGAGATACTGTGGCATTTTCTTAAAGAAGGCACTTCTACAAATCCATGCCCTTGGACATGTTTTAATGCTTCAGTTGTGTTTTGACATTTTCATGTCTTCATTAGTGAATTCCTGCAAATCTCTTTTCCTTGAAACCATTGCCTGCCTCTACCACCTCTCTCAAGAGTCATTTGCTCACTGAAGAATTAGGGCAATTTTTATTACTCCCAACAATAAAATAATGTGATGTCTTTCTTTGTATGAACTATGAGGGCATCCGTTATTCTTATTTATCCCCCCATCACACTGAGAATTCAAGTCAGTTTAATTTAATTCAATCCATTGAATCACAGAATGTTAACCCTGGAGCAGTATTTATAAAGTGGCAACCACATAGGCAGGACATTGTGCACTGTGCCCTCCTCTGTGGCCACCATGTACTTTTCCAATTTTCCCTTCATCTCCCGTCCACTGAAGATACCCAGCAGATATTGCTAGGATATGTGTTGAATAACAGAATGAATGTATAAAATAATTACTTTTCTTTTCATCAATGGCACTTTCAAGAGCCCCAGAGTGAAATTGCTCTATGAGCATATGGCCCAATAAAACACAGCAAGGCAACAAGAAAAATCCAGAAAACTTGCTGGAGCTACATTCAAGCTGATCTTAAGCTTCTAAACCCCACATCTGCCTGTATATTGTTTCTGCAACTGGACTAGAGGCCGCTAGAGTGGCTGTTGTGAGTGCTGCCTACTAATCCTAAGTAGCCCAAACTCTCCCTTCCATCTGCAACTCTCCTCCTTCCCCATAATCAAACATATCTCATGGGTGGTCATTAATACCTGATCTCAATCTTGCTTTCTTCTATTTTCACCTCTACCAAGATCTCCAAAATCTTTATATTCTAGGTTCTTTATTACAATATAGTAGGAAAAAAAATACATTCATAAACTAAAGCACTGATCTCAACTAGGTGAGAAGGATGATGGAAACAATGAGGTGGGGGTGAAGAAAATAATAAGATCAAATTAATTCCAGATTGCTATCTAGGATCCTTTGCATGAAATGAACATGAGATCCTGTAACACCAGAGCTCTGTTTCACTTCTTTACCATAGACACTAAGGTCGTCTCTGAAGTAATAAGTGCTCTGTTGGCCTGAGGAAGTTAGTACAATTGGCACACCTTACACCAGAACCTGTGCAAGCTTTGTGAGTGATTAATCACCTCAACTAATTTTATTCTGATTATGATGACTACCTAGAGTTAATTCCCCACATACATATATAAGACTTTCAAGGGCAGCTGTGGAAAGACATTCTTTGGTATTCTCTTCCTCTGGTCATGTAACCAATGGAGTCAGGAGCTTCTCCACATGCCTGAGATAAACTTGCCTGCTGAAGGCATAGCCCTTTTCCAGAGTTTCTATGCTGGATAGAAACAAAGATCAAATGGACCTCTGTACTCCTCCACTTTCCGTCTTCTGCAGCAACTTAATAATCTGATTTACTACATTTTCATTTTCATGGATGTGTTAAGATCTCTGAACAGAGCAGGATAATCAATGATTCTCTACCTTAACCTAAGATCTGAACGAATTAAGAAATGAGTGACAGTGGCCAAAATATCCCTTTTGGCTAGTAATGGCTAAGGGAGAGATTTAACCCAGTATTAGAGTAAAACAGGCTTCTTAATACTATACCTACAAGTCAGGCTCCTTCCTCTCTATACCCTCCTCTGAGTCCCAGACCATGCAGGTAGGATTTGCAGAATGGAAGGGCAATGAAGAACCCCAACTCCCTGTGGGCACTTGTTCCCAAGAGGAGTTGATGAGCTGAGCTTTATTTTTCACATATTTCCTAGTCAGATTAGGCATTGGCCCTCCCCAGAGTGCTGAGTGAATAAAGGAGTGGAGAGGAGCCAAAAGTATTTAAGGAAAATCCCTTCTAATGTAAACCAGAGGTTGCGAAGAGGCAAATTGACCAGTGGCCAACCCTACAGGCAGAAACTGAATCTGTTTCTAACTTTACATTCTCATCTAGAGTGACTTGTCTATCATTTTTTGGGGTCTATTTGGCCATTCCAAGAGCAGTCTCTGCCATTTCTGAGATAGAGGCAGCCATGGGTAAGGGTTTTATTTCCCCTTCAATAATATTTACTTCTGAACATTCCTGGCTAATTATACCACTTGGTCAACCAAATCAGGCCAGCCAAACCTCCCACAGGAGCCACTGTAGAAACTGCCCAGAGACTACTCACTTCAATAGCCTGAAAGCTGATCTGGAGTCACTGATCAGTCTAGACCCTCTGGCTCAGCACATGGAACCCTATGTAGGCTGGGCAGTTAACTTGTTCAGAGCCTTTTCATTGCCCAAATTGCTACCGTGGCACTAATTCCACTCCTCAGTTGAGATGGCCAATGGATGATTTGGCACACTCACCACCTCTGCTGTCTTCTGAAAAGCTCACTGGGTAGATGTTAGGGTAATAGTGTTAAGTTCCTGGGAATAAGGTAGAATGAGGATAAGTTAGACTGACATCCACAGGATCAGTCTGTATCAGTTAAACACACAGTGACTCCTATAAATGCATTGCTAGTTATCATAGGTATTTTTGTATTATACTATATTATACATTCCCTTAGGACAGGGATGGATGTCACTTTACCTCACAGTTTCTTCTTAGTGTCTTGAAAGCTTCTTATAAGAGGAAGGACCTAGTGTGTCCTAGAGGGAACATGGGGTTCAGCTCTCTTAATGGTTTTGGGGCACATCCCTCCACCTTCCTGATCTTCAGCTTTTTCATATGCAAAATAAATACATCAAAACTACCTCCATGTTCTTATGGTGAGAATTGAATGAGATTACTTAAATAAATTGTTTAGTAAACTACCTGAATCACAGCAGCAAAAAGTTGATTGTACTAGATAAATTCTTATTATGATAATCGACCACATAATCAAAGAGATAGCCTTCAGGTTCACACTTTGGGTATCTTCTAAAGCAAAAATTTTGACCAAGGAGCTTAGCCTTCAAAGAATAGGCTTTACTCTAATTAGCTGAGTTATTATTCATTCTTTGTGCTTGTTCTCTAGTCTTGACCCTGTTTTAATGGTACCAGCCTAGAGTAGTACCATCTTACAGTGGAAGCAGAAATAGGAGCCATGTCAGTGTGAGATTTCCAGGGGGAAATAAAAGGAATAGGACTGCATAGCTTAAGAACCTACATGGGACAGCTGCTCACAATTCATTCAGTTAAAAAGTAGCAGACCAGCAATTTGAACCCATATCTGTCTGCTTCCAAAGCATTTACTCTTCCCACTAAACCATTTGCCAGGCTAGTTAGTAGGTGTCATTCAGATAAACAAACATGGCTTCCATGGGTACATTAGCAAACAGAACTCTTAAATTAATGGTAAGTCTAAGTATACTGAATAGTAATCTCTTACGTCCGTAATATTTTCTAGGCAGTCATGGAGCCATGGGGGGAAAGGAGGGATATCAGATAAATGGACTGACTATAAATACATTTTACTTCTTTTATTTGTGCCTTCTCAATCTTTATTCCAACATTCTCCTAAACTGACCTCCCTGCCTCCACAACAGTGTCTTTCCAATTCATCCAAATTTTACATACTATTGTGTTTTGATATATAGTAAATGCTGGGTAAGTACATGCAGGATAAAAATATGAACTTATAGCCAGCATATTCTAAGTTAAAATCTTGCCTTTACGCTTTCCTTACAACATACTGATACCTCTTCATTGCCTTTAGGTTGTTGGAACTCATGATACTCATCTGTAATCACACTATATGTCCAAGTCATACTGAACTTTTTGCATAGCCCCAAACATGTTTTTCCTCAAGATCTTTATACATGCCTATTCCTGGGATACTCTTCTCACATTCTCTTTGTTTCCTACCCATTGATTTTCCTATCCACTTAATATAGAAGGAGGCCTTCTCCAAACTCTTATAAGACGAGGATAGGTAACTACTTTTTGCTTTTTTGTTAACCTATCTAGTGATATTTATCAACCTCTATCCTCTCCATATCTACCTATCTCCATTAGAATACAAGTATTTTGGTTTTTAATTTTTTTAAATTTTATTTATTCATTCTTGAGAGACACACAGAAAGAGAGAGAGAGAGAGAGAGAGAGGCAGAGACACAGGCAGAGGGAGAAGCAGGCTCCATGCAGGAAGCCTGACGTGGGACTCAATCCCAGGACTCCAGGATCACACCCTGGGCTGAAGGCAGTGCTAAAACACTGAGCCACCCGGGGTTCCCAAAATACAAGTATTTTGAGAGCAGCTATTCTTTCTGGGATAGCACTATGTCTAAGCTCAGTAAGGGTTTGTTGAATGAACAAAAAAGTCAGTCACTGAGCAAGGTCACAGACATGAATATGAAAGTGTTTGGAAGAAATTGGCAGGATAGTACATGTGCACTGAGTCCAAAATCCTGAGAGAGTTCAACCTGATAGTTCCCCTACAGTCTTTGCCATTTTACACATGCATCTCCTGGGGAGTTTTTAAGCCATCTTTATCAACAAGATCAAATCAACAAGTAAGGAAATTAAATGTATTTGTTGAATTAAATTTGAATTGAACAAGCAGGAACTTTTTAAAGACATAATCTTTTTTTTTTAAATTTATTATTATTATTATTTATGATAGTCACACATAGAGAGAGAGAGAGGCAGAGACACAGGCAGAGGGAGAAGCAGGCTCCATGCACCGGGAGCCCGACGTGGGATTCGATCCCGGGTCTCCAGGATCGCGCCCTGGGCCAAAGGCAGGTGCCAAAACGCTGCGCCACCCAGGGATCCCTAAAGACATAATCTTTATATTCAAACGTTATAGATCATTTTATATCTAAACAATAAACTGGTAGAAGTTATCTAAGAAGACATTCATCCAAAAAATATTGAGTGCCTGCTCTGTGTTAGCAGAGTGCTAGAAAATGAGGTTATCAAGGTGAATAATACTCACTCTACATCTGTAGGTTTCATTTTTCTCACCTTAAAATAAGGATTTTAGAAAGTACCAATCTCATTGAATTACTGTGAGGCTGAAATGAGTTTATTCATACAGTTGTTTAGAATAATGGCTGTCTCAGAGTAAGCATTCAATAAATGTCAGCTATGGTGAGGTGGTGATGAAGATGAGACAAGTATGATGACGACGATGGTGCTACCACATGCAGCTTACAATCTCATAGGAATGACACACTTAACTGAATTACTGTTCTATACTGTGAAAGGACCATAGAAGAGGAATTAAAAAGGGTAACAGCATAACAAAGAGAGTAATCAGTTCTGCCTGGTGCTGGAAAAAAAGATAAAACTGATCAAAAAATCTTCATTGAAGAAGAGACAAATCTGACCCTTAAGGAATTAATAGAGAGCAACCTAAGTGTCCATCAACAGATACATGGATAGAGAAAATATGGGTACATGTACATATATATGCACAAAGGAATACTACTCAGCCATAAAAAGGAATGAGATTTTACCATTTATAAAAACAGGGATGGATCTAGAGAGTATTATGCTAAATGAAAGGAGTCAGAAACAGAAAGACACATACTATATGATTTCACTTACACATGGAATCTAAAAAACAAAACAAATGAATAAACAAAACAAAATGGAAACAGACTCATAAATGGTGATTGCCAAAAAAGAAAGGGTAGAGGGATGGATGGAAAAATAGAAGGGGATTAAGAGGTATAAACTTCCAGTTATAAAATAAATAAGTCAGTGATTTAAAGCACAGCATAGGGAATACAGACAATAATATTGTAACTTTGCATGGTAACAAATGGTAACTATACTTATCATGGTGAGCATTTCATAATGTATATAAAGTTGAATCACTGTGTTGTATACCTGAAACTAATATAATACTGTATGTCAATTATACTTCAATTTAAAATAAAAAGATTTAGTAGGAGTTTGCAGGCAGTTGAAAAACTTGTCTTCAGGTTCTCAAGGATTTCAATCCTGTTTTTAATCCCTCTATAATAAGAAGAATCTTTTCCATATATGAAGGTCTTAACAGCTGGGCTGCTCATCAGGAGAAAGACAAATGTAGACGTACAGGAAATAAGTCTCCTCCCCACTAAGGTTTATTAGTCTATTCCAATTTTTCATAAAATAATTTTTTTATTTGAAATTCTTTTTTTAAAGGATTTTATTTATTTATTAATGAGAGATACAGAGAGAGCAGCAGAGCCACAGGCAGAGGGAGAAGCAGCCTCCATACAGGGAGCCCAACGTGGAACTCGATCCCAGGTCTCGAGGATCAGGCCCTGGGCTGAAGGCGGCGCTAAACCGCTGAGCCACCCAGGCTGCCCTTCATAAAATGATTTTAAAGTATTTCAATAAAATATGTTAATTAGGTTGAAGTCTGGATATATTTTTAAATTTAATTCTTTAATGGCTCACCTATCAAAAAGAGATTATCTACCGAATTATTTTCATGGCACCTATCACAGCTATCTTCTTGCTTTGACAAATGCATTCTAGTTTTAGGCAAAACATATGTGCCAAGAAAATTACAGTGTCTGTCAAGCGTGGAGGAATCTGGAGTACACACTTTGCTATGGAATCATTCAACATAGAGTTTAAGAATATGGACACTGTCCTAAGATGAAATTGTAGGTCCTTGTGAAGATTTTTCAACCCCTTTAACTTTGTATTTACTGATATAAAAAAAAAATCAAATAGATACCAAGCCAAAGAGGTCCCCTCACTCCATGTTATTCAACTGTTTTAATTCTAATGTGAAGATTTCTGTAACAGTATTCATATCCCAGGAATGAGCCTTTCTCCTGCTACAGCAATAATACTTCATCTTTAACAAGTATGGAAAGTATGATGGTCCAAACAGGTCCCCCTTTCCAGGAGGACAACTGCCTCAGAGCCAAGCTTGTAAAGCTATATAGGCCTTAATTAGCCTCTAGTATTTTCACCCTTTCATTTGAATGTCCTCACTATCTAAAGTTTGTTCTATTGCTTTCTTTCTTTTTTATTTTTATGTTGTAAAGTCATTATAAATCCACAGCAAATAAACTAGCCAGAGATTAATACCACTGGCAACAATATAACAACAGTAGATATAAAAAATACAGCTGGAATCCACCATAAACGGGTGAAACTGAGCTCCAAAGAGTGCTTCACTGTTCAGTTCATAAAAGGCTAAATGCTGTCAGCCCAGCCACAGGAGGACAATGAAACTGGCTTTCCCGGACAGGCACAGCAACTCATTGATCAACTCTGTCACTTCAGACAGAGTTAGCAAAGGGAAATAGATCTCTCTCCTTCCACTCTGGCAGTAGGAAGCCAGGGAAGGCATGGAAAGAGAGATGTGTAAATGTTAAGGCAAGCAGCCAGGCTTGTGGAGAACCATCAGGAAATCTCAGATGAACCTGCTTTGGGATACTCAGTATAATCCATCACTCACTACATGGAACCCTGCTGCACCCTCAAAGCCTGTTTCATAGGTGGCTAAGTGATACAGTTTAGAGACCAGGAAAGTGAGGACCAGACTTTTAAGTTGGTAGTCAAATATAAAAATATATACTTATAGGAAAATTAGAAAATGTACTGCAATAGGATTGTTCCAGAAAGTCTAGATACCATGGTTGGCAAATCCATGAGATACTAAATTTTCCAAACAGATTAAAGTATGTAAAAAAATTGCTGATGGCAGATGTCTATTTATTTCATTCATGGATTTATTATATGTAACTATATAACTAACTACACACACACACACACATACACACAATGTGCTTAGCCTTTTCCTAGGTACTAAGATTTAAGCTTCACACAAAGCAGAATGAAAGTGTGGCAGAACAGAGATAACTAACATGTTTTGAGATTAGCTCAGGCTGGAAGCTTGAGGGACTCTTGGAAGACAGAGCATTTAAGTTGGATAAGTTGGATCTTAAAGCCTAAGTAAGATTTCAATAGGCTAAGTGGAAGGCAACAGGATGTTTCAGAAGAAACAGCACAAGGGATGCCACAAGGCTGTGAATGTGCATTCAGATAGGAGCAGACCAATAAAGTTGGAGCGTGGGTAGGTAGAAGGGGGCAGTGGAAGGTAAAAACAGAAAAGTGAGAACATGCACCACACTAGAACTTTGAAATTTGCCCTCTAGGCAGTGGAAGCAGTTGAAAGTTTGTGCAAGAGGACATGATATGTTTTAGGATAGGTATACATCAGTAGAAAGGATCAATTACAGGAGCGAGACTGAGAGCAGTAAGATCACTTAGGAGGTTACTGTGATATCACTGAAAGAGGGATTAAGAGACAAAATAGATTGAACTAGTTATTCATTAGATCTGGAGTTTGATGAATGGATAAAGAAGATGTGGTCAATATATACAATGGAATATTACTCAACCATTAAAACGACAAATACCCACCATTTGCTTCAATGTGGATAGAACTGGAGGATATTATGCTGAGTGAAGTAAGTCAATTGGAGAAGGACAAACATTATATGGTCTCAGTCATTCGGAGAATATAAAAAATTGTGAAAGGGATTAAAGGGGAAAGGAGAGAAAATGAGTGGGATATAACAGAGAGGGTGAAAAACCATGAGAGACTCCTAACTCTGGGAAACAAACAAGGGGTAGTGAAAGGGGAGGTGGGCGGGGGATTAGGTGACTGGGTGATGGGCACAGGGGGGCACTTGATGGGATGAGCCCTGGGTGTTATGCTATATTTTGGCAAATTGAACTCCAATAAAAAAATACACACACACAAAAAATGATCTGGAGTTTGAAAGAGAAGAGAGTTTTAGATCTACGGCTCTCAGACTTTGATATGTTTGTGAATCATTGGTCTTGTCAAAATGCAGATTCTCATACAGTAGGTCTGGATGGAGACAAAGACTGTATTTCTAACAAACTGCTTGTTCATTAGTCCCATACTTTGAGTAGCAAGGTTTGGGACCACCCCAGGGATACTATCCTTGAGAGGCTGGCTCCATGATGTTTCACTGAATGAGATATGTTTGGATCGTATGATGCTACTGACTTCATTACTGGATACTCAGTGTGAGGCACCCCAGCCAAGAGTTAGAAATTGGATTGTTTAGAAGGTAAAACTAAAGCTTGACTTTAAGAGTTGGAAATCATGGGAGGGGAAGAAAAAGGCCAAACCTGAGAGGACAAGATTGTCCAGGGAAAAAGAATGGTGAAACAAGGATTAAAAACAGTGCATTAGGGGAAATCTAGAACAAAAGGAGCACTTAAATAATTACTCATTGATGGAATGAATGAATGTGTCTATATTTAAAAAGCAAATGGGAAGGAAATAAAGAACCAGAAAAGAGAGAAGAAGCAGTTAAGAGGAGCTAGACAGGGATGTGTAGGTGGCTCAACAGTTGAGCATCTGCCTTTGACTCAGGGTGTGATCCCGGATTCCCAGGATCAGGTCTCACATCGTGCTTCCCACATGAAGCCTGCTTCTCTCTCTGCCTGTGTCTCTGCCTCTCTCTCTGTCTCTCATGAATAAATAAATAAAATCTTTAAAGAGAGAGAGAGAGAGAGATTGAAGCTTGACAGCTGAGTCACAGAAGGCAAAGGAGGGAAGGTGCCTGCTGAACCAGAAAAGCTCAGGAATACCAACTGTCAGAGAGGGCTGGCATGGTCTTACACACAGCTGTACTGGTCGTGCGCCACCCAGACTTCTCCAGGATTGGAGCTCCCATGCTCCCAGATGCTGATAGAATTGGCCATGATGACTCAGCTGAATCTTTCTCTGCAAATTACCTTCCCCAGAAAACAGCAGCCCCACTCGTTCATCCCCCTTTCCTTTAGGTACAATAACTGGCCCCTGGTAGGATAGAAAGGCTGAGACCCTTGCCTCAAAGTGCAACTGCTCCAAAGGGGCACCCAGCTCTCGAGAAGCTCATGGGAATCAGCTGAAGCCCTGCTGAACCTGCAGGACAGTCTGGCTCCTCCTGCCCAGGCCTGCTGCCTTCACTCCCTCACAGGTGGTGTTTCTAAGAGCACTCCCCAGGAAAATTTCATCACATAGTCTGTTTCCCAGAAACCTGACCTGAGGCAGATGTGGAGTTTATTCCTAGAGATTAAATTGCAGAAATCATTCATATTTGGAACTGCATCTCCCTTGGCCTTTTCCTGAACTGCGATCTCACTCCTTCACCTCAATCGCCCTTTGTGTTTCTGCTTTTGAAACTGTCCCAGTTAGGTGCTGCCACACCATATGTGCAGAACAGCCTGGCAAACTTGGAGGGGGGGCATTTACTACAATAAGGTCACATTCCCAGCTGTTGTGTCATGTCTTCCACATCTTCTTTCATCCTCCTCCGCCTCCTTATTTTACAGAGAACTGTTTACGTACAAACTCCTTCCTTCCTTGTTTCTATTATCCACCTGCTGTTGCAGAAAACTGCCTTTATCTTATGTACACTTTAAAATGGAAGGACATGCAGCCCACTAATTAAATTTGCAGATCAAGCTAAAATGAAAGGCATAGAAAAACCACTAAGGACCAGCAAGTAACATAAAGGAGCTGCACAGCTTAGAAATATGGGCAGGAAATTACCAAATGAGCCTCAGCATGGAGACCTGAAAGCTAATCCAGCTGGAGGAAAAGAACCTGAAACACGGCTATGTAAATTTCCAGGGAGAAACCTGGAAAGCACAAGACCAGCAAGAAAGAGGAGGAAAAAAAAAAGGAAGAAGAGGAAGGTGATATTTAGACACTTCAACATAAGCTTATGGTACAGTGAGCAGAATAAAAAACAGAGTGCATTTCTTGGCTGTATTTTAAGTCACATTACCACACATGGCTGCAAGGTGATCCCTACACGGAGCTGCCATGTGGGAGCACAAGTGTGGCTTTCAAGGGCTTGGGTAATTGACTGAAGTAGACAAACAGGGGGCACTGGAAAACAGGAACCGAAACAATCGAGGGATGGGAGTGACTGAACTGCAAGAAAAGGAGATGTGTTTGACATAGGTAATTCATCTGGTGCCAAGGGAGACTAAGGATGAAGATGAGCATGGGAACAACATGGGCCCTAATGAGGAGAAGCCTCTGCTGGAGTGTTGCATGTCAAAATGGGACTAAGGCTGGGAGAAGAAAAGGCAGTTTTGAAAAGCTGACAAGTACTTTCAAATGGATGGCAACCATGGCATAGTCATCCAAAGGGAGCTGTAAGAGAAGCCCCTTCGATGATGCACCCTAGACTGTGAAAACAGCCTTTGGGGGCCAAGTCTGAATGGGGGCCAATCTAAGACCAGCTTCTGACATTCTGACAAGGTTCCATCATCATCAGTCCAGGCACAGAGTCCGTCAGATAACATCCGGTCTATTTTCATATTTTTAATAGATTCAAGAAAAATGGTTTAACAGCAGAACATGTGTCTAGAAGTACAGTTGATATTTCATTAGCCCAGAAGCTTATATAGGGCTGGCACCTTCTCTCACTCATCTCTGTATCCCAAGTGTTTAGTGCAATAGATAGGCTTATTCAATGTGTTCTGAATTAATTAATGATGGAAAACTGGGTTCAAAAAATATATATTCTTGCAGGGAATTTCCAGCCCACATTTCTGGCAGTCTACAGGCTCAGCACTTCTGGGCTCTTTGGGAATTTTCCCCAAAGCGGCTGTATTCCAGAAAGAGATTTGTGCTTCTTTTGCTGTCCTGGGCTCATAGTATCCTTTTTCAGGGATAGAAAACCCCTCAGCATGAGGTTGGGCAGGCTCCCACATTTAAAAATTAGATAGCTTCTTCCTTTCTAAAGTCCAAGTGAGAAACGGAAGAAGTTGATGGGAAGTGTTCATTAATTTATTGAACAAATGTTAGGATGCTGTACAGTTAAGCAGTTTAAGAGCACGGGACTAAGAGCCAGATGGCGAGATTTCAAATTCTGTCTCCACTACTTCCTAATTGGTTATGTCCTTTGGCAAGTTATCCAACCTCACTGTGTTTCAGTTTCTTCATTTGTAAAATAAGAATAATAATAGCTCTTGATGAATGAGGTCGTTGTGAGGATTAAATGAAATAATCCATGTAAAGAATTTAGAATTCTGATCAGTAAATCTTTCATGTGTGCGTGTGTGTGTGTGTGTGTGTGTGTGTGTGTGTATTGAGCACTTACCATGGGCTAAGGCACTCCTATACACTCCCACACACTGAGGAGACAAGGTATTAGTCAGACTCTAAGCAAGGAAGTAAGTAAAGACTATAATTTCAAATGGAGATGAGTTCCATGAAAAAAATAAAATGACATAAGGTTCTGGAGACTGACTCAGGTGCCATATTTGAATAGCCAGAGAAATACTCTGAAAAAGTCGGACTTGAGATCTGAATGACCAGAAGGAGCCAACCATGGTCTGGGGCAGAGGAACACCATGTGGAGATTCTGACTTAAGGGGGAAATAGGCTTGTCATATTCAAGGAAGACAGAGCCACAAGGCCTTATGACAAGAGAGAGTATAGGTAGATGAACTCCAGGAGGTAAGCAAGGGCCAGACTATAGGCAGAGTCTCATCACCCAAGATAATGACTTTGGATTTTCGTTTTAATGCAATGGAAAGCCACTGGAGACATTTGAACAGAGAGTAACATGATCTGATTCAAATGTTTAAAGGATCACTCTGGCTTCTGTCTACAGAGTAGACTATATGGCCCAGGGGAAGAAGCAGAGAAACGAGGTGGAAGTGACTGGCTATTGCAGAATCCAGATTAAATACCATTTGAGATAGGGTATAGCAGTAGAGATAGAAGAATATGATAGGTTTAAATACATTTTAGAATAGAACTAATTGGACATTCTCTCAGATAAAATGTGGTAGGAAGTTGAAAATAAAGAACCTATTAATATCTTCAGTGTCCAGAACTTGGTTAAACCCAGAATATTTAATTTTTTAAAAACGTTCAAAACAATGATTATATATAGTGCCTAACTTTAAGTAGCTTTGAAACTATATTTCTCAGGATCCTGGAAGGAAACAGCATCCCACTCAGACTTTAATAAAGAAATAATCTACAGAGGCATGAGCAAAATGAAAAGAACCAGCAAGGTGGGAAGAGAACATGGAAACTATCAAAAGTGAAAAGACACCACCACTTCTACATCTGAAAAGGTAAAGGGAGGAAATAATATTAACAAGGTCCAGTGAAACCTGGAGCCATGGAACTGAGCCACCTGGCAGGAGATATAGTCCTGGAGGGACATGCCACTGCCACAAGCTGTGGCCCAGAGCACAAAGGATGTGAAAGTAGGGAGTAAATGCTTTGACCTCTCTCCTCTCACACTTTAATCTCCAGTTACTGCCTCCCATACCCAAACCCAACTGGAATGCAGACAGAAAGAGCCTGCATGATAATATGTATTGTCAGCCTCCTCAAAGTACAGAACAGGATAAAGGAAAGCATAGGATAGATATGGGCTCAATGAGAGCACAGAGCAAAAGTTAAATTAAAGCATACAAACATACAAAATTGTTAAAGAAGAAAGAAAATACAATCTGGAACCAAGTATAACCTACCTTCAGGGTTTTTGCACAGGCTCAGCCTAGACCCAGCCAGTGTCCAATTCAAATTCTTCCATGCAAAGGACTCAAGGATACAACAAGATTTCCCTTCTTCTCAAGGTAGCCACTACCTGTTCCCCTTCAAGGGTGTGGTGGGGTGGGGCAGAACCATGGCTACAGAGGGTCTTTTAATATCCTTGTTATCTCTGAGGCAAAATACAGAGTTATTATTGCCAGTGGCTATGGGGAAATATATAGGGGATAATACAAAATAACTAGGACAAGGAAGTTATAAAACTCACAGTTCTGAGGCACCTAGGTGGTTCAGTAGGTTAAGTGTCTGCCTTTGGCTCAGGTCATGATCCTGGGGTCCCAGGATAAGGCCCCGTGTTGGGGTCCCTGCTCAGCAGGGATCCTGCTTCTTCCTCTTCCTCTGCCCCTCTCCCCTCCTCATGGGCACCCTCTCTCCTTCTCTCTCATAAATACATACATACATACATACATACATACATACATACATACTCTTAAAAACAAAAACAAAAACCTCACAATTTTAACTGCTATGGCCATGAATCTATGGTGCGTGAATCCCTGTGAGACTATAAATGAAAGACTCAGGGGCATCTGTCTTTTGCTTTTGTGGTCTCTATCTCTCTGAAGCAACATAAAATCAGCTCAGTAGCCCCCTCTCTCCTAGCCTAAATAATACATAACTCCATGTTTTAATAGAACACCTTGACCAAAAAATACCCATCTCATCTCTCCAAAGAGCTGGAAATACCACTATGTCAGGATTCCATACAACTGCTGGTGGAAAAAAGTTTTCAGGACTCTCTAGGCTCTTATTCCTCTCATCTGTATCACCATCCTTATCCAAATCTACATTTCACCCAACTGCCTAACACTAAGCAGCTGTGCGTGTTCAGGTCATAGTCTCTGAGGAGCTCCTTGTTTTCCCATGGAATGTGACTTGCCTCATCATCTTACAGACTGCCTCCACTTTGTCTTCTTATCATATCAGAGGCTAGGGATGCCTGTATGCACAATAAATCAATGGCATTTTAAACTTTCCCTGTGGCCTCAATTACTATGCATCTTGGTGCAGCTTTCTGTGCTGATCATCTTTATGATTTAACCTAAATTTTTAATGCTCCATTTCAGTGCAAAGAAATAGGATTTTTTATGAAAATGTAACTTTTAGTTTAGCCCACCAGACAATTGCTGAATAGGTCATGAAATCCTGTTAGAATTTGCCATCTAGACTATAAACTCAATGAAGACATAGATCATGTCTGCCTTAAACATTACTATATTCCCTAGAGCTTATCAACATACCTAGAATACAGTTAGTGCTTAATAAATACTGATGAATACTGAATAGCAAATTAGTTTGCAAATGACATTTTCTAGCATCATTCTTGCCTCTGCCACCTTAAGTTGGTACACACATGCCTGCACACACATGTACACTCATTCTTTCTTCTTACTCATACACATAAAATGCCTTCAGTGCTACTTAAAGCCATGTTTAGCTAAAGGTATCCAGAGACTTATCAATGGAAGAAAGCAGAGAATATTCCTTTAAAAAGAATGAGACAACAAAGCTTTCCCTTGGCAATGGTCCCAGGAATGGTACAACCCCCATCACTCTCAAGCTCTGTCTCTGCCAGTTCAGAGAATCTGTGCTGAGAGCCTTTGCCTATTTGCTTCCTCTCCACAATCAGTGGGAGGTATTAAGTTCAATCTCTTCATTCACTACTACCTTTGCTTCATCAAGTTTTTAATAGAGTAGGGCTTTTCCTCTCAAGGAATTCCACAACTTTTATTGGACATTCCAGAGCAAGCATCTGTATATCCTTGTTCCAATCTTCCTCTCCCCAAAAGCCTTTCCTGTATCTCCTCCCTCACCCTACACGAAGGCCCATTTTGTATTTCTCCCACCTATCCCCACCCCTAGCCCCATCCTTACTCTGCATGTGGTATATTTGGTCCTTATGTAGTGATTATCTTTGCCTTGCTTAACTGCATATCTATTTCATAACTAGACTATAAACTCCTTGAGGAAATGCCCTGTCTTTTCATCTTTATATTCCCCCACACATATGCCGCCTCCAATCAGAAATATGGTCTTCTCTTTGGTCCCAGAGCTGCCGTTTCTTTCCAACTTTGATCTGTCAAAAGAAATATTATTTGGAAGAGGGATCTAAAAATAGAAAAAACAAAACAGTCAGGTCGAACCCATGAAAGTAAAATGCTCCCTGAGAAGTGCACTTGCAGAGCTCTAGGTTAAATGCTATTTGAATCCTGGAGATGGATTTCCTCTGGGAGTTCCTGCTTACCTTCCTCAGGCATTAACCCATGTTGGCCCAACACCAGAAGCGGTGTGGTCCCTGTCTCCAAGCAGCATAGCACAGCAGGCTAGGGGCTGGACAGAGACAGCAATGATATATCAACAGCATCCTCATATTGTAGCCTGTGATTACACCATTGCACATACTGGGTGGTGAAGAAAGAGTCTAATAATACTTAGAAGAAAGAAAAAAAATGGAAAAGAGAGATCTTGCATTTATATATATGGCTTAATATTGAAGAGTATTTCCATTGTTATAGCTGATATTCACAACAGCTTTGTGAAGCAGGCTGGTTAGTTATTATCTCCCATTTTATAGATGAGGACACTGAGGATTAATATTTTAATTACTTGCCTAAGGCTACATAGCTATAAATGGTAGAGTCAAGTTTCAAAACTAAGCCTCTTGACTCCTAGACTTGAAACTACCACACAAGTTTCAAATCTTTTGGGAAGATTTGAGAGAGGAAATGAGATTTCTCTAAAAAATTCTACTTCACTTCCTAAGTAATGTAAGTAGGCAAGGAGAGTGGATATCATAGAAATGGCCCTCCAGGGGACAGAAGACTAAGAAACTCCTTATTATGAATTCCAAGGTCGGGCCTCTGAGATCCACATTTGAGTTCGCGGTGCCACTTAAAACCAGAAGCATTTCCACGTTATTGCTTCAAATTTTACCAGAACTGAGACTATTCCATGAACAAAAGCTGCTCTAGAAGAATAGAAGGTTTCTCACAGCATAAACCAAAATGCAGATGCCTACATAAGAGAAGCTCTATTCTAGCCCAGACCTCGGCAGTAAAGGCCAACCAACCACTCTTTTATCCTTTATGGTCTAGTGCCATAGCTCATCTGCTTCTACAAAGCAATGGATAATTTATGCAATTTCCTTATGTAAGATCTTAAAGAATGTCCAATGTAAACCTGCACATTTTCAGGTTCTGCTACTTAGAAATGCAAATTATTTACATGCTTGCCTTTGATATGTTGTTATTATATCTCATTACCAACAATTGGGATTTCCTGTAAGAGAAAATTGTACATCTTTCCTATGAAGATACATTTTAATAAAGCATAAAAATTTTCAACACTCAATTATTCATAGTTGTATAGGGAATACTTAAGATTCTATTTACCAGAAAAAAAAATCTATGCAGAGATGTATGCCTGTTTTTTGTTGCCCAGGGGAATAGCATGTGCAGAATTCAGATTTGCATAGCCAGAGATGTTGCTAGATCTGAGACTTTTTCCCTCCTCTTCCAACCATCTAAAACTTCTGGCTTTTAAAAATAGTTGTTATGTGTATGGATCTGAGATGAGGATGACAAAATCCTTCATGGTGTCAGAAGAATGCCATTTGCTAATCTGAAGTAATGGAGGCTACTTGGACAGAATTCACATTCATTTAAGCTGTACAAAAGGAAAGGAAGAAGAGACTTTGAATTCAAAACATTAAAGAGAAATTGGTAGAGGTTTGGAAGCTTGACTAGAACACCTTAAATTAATATTTAAACTGAATTCTGAATACTAGCAGGGCCATGAGAGAATCTACCAGAATTCAAAAGTCTGAGAATATAGAGCAACCTAGGATTTGAGCTGGACCACCTGGCAATTCTTCTGCCTTCATTCATTGAATGACAAGCATTAGGTGGATTCTATGGAAAAGAAATAGAATAAACGAATACTTGGGCTCAGAACCAGCATGCCAAAAGGTAAACTGTTATTATATTTGGCTGAAAAGTTCAGTACCTAGAACAAGGCGTGAGAGTCAAGGCTAGAAAGACAGGTGGGGAATGTCTCAGGAATCCCCAAGCCACTTTCAGTTTCAGTAGTTTGCTTAGAAGAACTCAAAAAAGTTGGTGTAACTCATGATTTCTGTTTATTACAACAAAAGGATACAGACTAAAATCAGCAAATCTTAGCAAGTACATGGGGCAGAGTCCAGGAGAGACAAGGTGCAAGCTTCCCATTGTCCTCTCCCAATGGAGTCCTAGGGACAGCACTTAATTCTGCCAGTAGCAATGTGTGACAACATGTATGGAGTATGACCAACCAGGGAAGCTCACTCATGCTCTGATATCCATGTTTTTTTATATATATAAAGATTTGATTTATTTATTCATGAGAGACAGAGACAGAGAGAGAGGCTGAGACACAGGCAGAGGGAGAAGCAGGCTCCATGCAGGGAGCCCGACTTGGGACTCGATCCTGGGACTCCAGGATCACACCCTGGGGTGAAGGTAGGCACCAAACCGATGAGCCACCCAGGGATCTCTGATACCCATGGTTTTTATTGAGGGTCAGTCACATGGGCCTAGGACACCTTTCTGATGACCTGAATACCCAGTTTTCAGCCTCTCCAGAGATAAGGAGCATGGTCCAAAGCACCCACCATAAATCACACTGTTAGCACACACTATCTGTGCAAGATCCCCAGATACATAAAAACACTCTTGTCAGGCAGGATAATCTAAGGACTTAGGGGTTATCTTCAAGACACTGTCAAGTGCCAGTCCTTTCTTTAGTATGTACAGATTTGAGAAACTCAGAGCTCCTTAGTTAATTCTTTACTGCACAGGGACTAAAACATGGAGGGCTTCACGGGAATCCTTGAATGCCAGAGGGGGAATAGACAGCTTAATCTAATAACAGAATTTATAATGGTTAAAGGAGAAAAGGTAAAAAAAACTAGAGGACCAATTTTAAATGTTTGTACTTATCCAAGTAAGATATTCTGAAAAAGTATAAGTTCCAAGGAGCATTTTAAAACAGGAATTACATGATGACATTTATATAATGTTTAATCGGGCAGCAATGTGCAAGACTGCACTAAATTATCAAGAATAGGAAAGCTTCAATCCCAACATATTAAAACTTCAGTCAAGAAAGCTCAGTAAACTCTCACCACAGCCCATTGCTTGTACATAGAGATGATCCCAGCATTTGGTAAGAGGCTATAATAATTGGTCTCTTGAAATGATTTCTAACTCCATGTGTTTAAAATGATATTCTACTAAAAATAAATGCTGCAGTAATATAATAATTTTTAAAATAACTATTTTTCCTGATTTCTATTTCTTTTTTTCCATTTGGCCTGTTTCACCATTCCAACTGTCAAGCTGTTTTCAAGGACTTAGGAAATGACTGTGACAGTCCCAAGAACAGAGAAGGGGAGAAGGAGAGAGAGGAGGGAGCCTCTTCTTTGATTTTTATGCATTAAAAGCTTAGGCACTTGAAAAGGCACATATAAAAATATATATACATTTATAAATAATATATAAATAATTTTATATATGCATATATAAATAGTATGTAAACATATTAAATATTTTTATATATATAAACAAATCAGCTTGACCTAGCCTTTAGTCTCAAGAATGCCCTACTGAAAGGAAAAAATGTCAGAAATGAAAAGGCAGTCAAGGTTTTGTGTGTCCCAGGGGGAGGAGCTCAAGACGAGCTCTGGGAGGTGGCATGTGCTGTAAAGAACTGAATAGATGGAAAGTAGGATAACTCCATGATGCCTAGAAAAGTTCTTATAGATAGAACCTCAGAGACTTGCCTAGACCTCAAACACAGTCTAGAAGAATGACATGCATACCTCTAAGAGTATGACTTGCATAACTCTAAGAGTTGGAATGTGGCAACGCTAGTGGCCAGACTGAAAGTTGCCAGGTAGATGTAAACAGATGTCTCTAGAGACTCTTCTTTGTACCTCAGACCAAGCCCTGGATGGAACAATAGGGGTCTCAGAGGAGGCCTGCATAACTACATGACAAAGAGGACCCAGTGGGCCTTGTGTCATAATGCTTTGCTATGAAATCAACTCTCTGGGATGTAACAAAATTCAGGGAAAATGTTAGAGTTTGACTCCCAGATTGAAATGAATTTTCTGACACTCTCCAACAGAGTGGCACATTAAAGAAACTGTCTGGTTACAGGAACAAGTTAAGCTATACCTCTCACACATGTTAAGCTATACCCCCACATATGTGGGGCCAGACCCTATACTGGCTCTATGACTTCCTTACAACTTGTAAGGAAGTAAAGTGAGTTCCCCCATCACCCTGTGCCTACTGGCCTCCAGCGCATCATACATAAAAATTGTTCAGGTATCTGTCTCACTGAGATGAACTTTCTGAGGGAAGGAATTGGGTCTTACATACCTATCTTCAATGATTAGAATACCTGGATGCCTTAGTAAATTTGATAAATGAATAAATGTTATTTTAGAAAAATAACAAGTATGGGAAACTGAAGTGGGTGAAAGCAAACCACAGTGCTGCCCATTAAACAAAGTTATCCAATCAGGTTTCTGCCAAATAACCAGTCAGAATTTTTTAATACAGTTTGACAGGGTTCTTCAGAAAATATATTTATCAATGGGTTGTTCTAGATTTGAGTGGACACAGTCTGACAGCCAGTGATAAAGTAAGCCAGACAAAGGAGGAATTTTTATTTTATGATGTGGGAAATACACGCTAGGATGAAAAGGCCCTATTTCCACTAGAGTTTATGGAAAACAATCTCTAGGCTGCCAATATCTCACTTCTGTGGTGAGATATTTCCAGGTTTCTCCCCTATGTATGTTTCTCGTAGGTTCTAGTATGAAAGACTTCAAACATGTGCACGCACATGTACACACACACATGCATTTCATCACAGCCAGGTTTCAGATAGGAGTCATGTAGAATTCATAACAATCAAAGAAGAAACATAGCAGAGGCCAAAAAAAGAAAACAAATTACCCAAGTTTATAAAAACCAAGCATCGTCCAACCTACTGCTGAGGAGCAACACTCTCTGGAAAAGCAAATGAGGCAATGTTCCTTTACCATTTTGCAGACTGCTGAAAGGCAAATGTATCCTTCCAAAGTTAAATATCATTCCTTTTTTTTTCTTTGAGTTTAAATTTAACGTTAATTTCTGATCAAACTAACTGTCTGTGGAATGAAAGAAATTCATTATCGTGTAGAAAAGCATTTCTCTTGGTGGCATGTATCTAGGCAAGGAAGAAAAATAGAACAGTTACATGAAAACCATAAGGTTCAGGCTCATGGTGAGTTCTCTGTGCACATCACAGAGGGCTGTGATTTATTAATATATCCAAATTGGTCCCTAATTTGTCCCATGGATATTTAGCTGAAAAAATTAAATATGGCCACAGAATGCCATTTAAGGAATGATCAACCAGTTCTAAGACCTGAGGTGTGCCCTTGGCAGAGTTTTAAACAAAGCTTAAAACAGGCGTTTTCAATCTCCTCGTGAGATAATTTAAACCCACCCGAAAACTGCCCTTCCATGCCTGCACACAGAGGTCCCTGTGAGGAGACATGACTTCTCTCATCGTTTCCAACACTCAGAACTCCAAACCTGATTCTGGTAATAATTTCTCCAGACCAAGAGCACAAGGTATAGTTGGAAAGCCCATCATGACATTGTGGTTTTTGGAAGTGAAGTGAAAGGTAAGTTATTCCAACCTCCTATATGATACTGAAATCCCTTCTACATTATCGCCAAGTAATCAGGTAGTTTCTATACAACTGAACAAGTAGTATAATCCACCTTTTAAGAGGAACCACTTGTTTCTAACACTTAAATTTATAACAGAAACCTCCGTTTCACAGATTGTTATATTTTGGGAAATTGACTTCTGATGATGTTGCAATGGCAGCATCAGTATTAGCATTGGTGTTTTCAATGTGCCAGGCTCAATGCTTTTTACAAATTTAGAATTAAGTGCAACGTAGATATTTATTTTACATTATTAAATATGAGATCGAATGCAGAAAGAAATCACAATAAGTTAAAAACTTTGAAAAAAATTCTAAGTGCCAAAGATATGAAAAAAATCCAGAAAGCATAATATTTTTCTTAAATACTTTCATTACACATCTCGATAGTATATTTATGCTTTATCTAAACTTTATTTTTTGGCTACATGCTCTTTGATCACATAATTACATGACAATAATTTTGTAATAACTTTGATGGTGGTGATAGAGTGATAATTTTGCCATTTCTCTAGCATGGTTGATTAAAATGTATTTTTATTATTTATAAATTAGAAAATCTTTTTGAGTAGTTCCACAACCTATTAATGGTAATGTCAGCAAAATTTGTAGAATTGCTGTCATGTCTGAGAAAATCTGGATCAAGTTTTTTTCATGCCTGAACTGCAAGATCCCAGCCTGACTTTTGGCTCCATACATGTCAAACATTCTTTCTCCTCTACCACACATGAAACACAAAAACTTGTAACTATTTTACGAATCTGAGAATTAATATTTCTGTCATCCATACTGGAAAATTCTGAGTCAAAATCTCTCCTCATTCTCTCTAGTCTCTCCTTCTAGGACTCCTATTGGCTTTGCATTAGACAGAAACATTCTACTTCTCTTTCTCTAATATTCACATCAAACTTGTAGGGAATTGTGGCTCTACTCAAAAATATGCCCAAGATCTGGTTATTTGTCTTTACTTCTGCTGTTACATCCTGGTCCAAAATATCATCATATGTTTCGTAAGTTTTTGCAAGTTTCCTCACTGATTTATTTCTCAATTTTCTCCCTATCATTTATTCTCAAAACAGCAGCAAGAAGAGTCCTGGTAAAAATATTTTTCAGATGATTTAACACATAGTCGAAAGCCTCCAACGGCTTCCCATTTCACTTCAGATACAAGCAGAAGTCCTTACAGTCCCAAAAGGCCCCAAAACATCCCCATTCCCAGCCCTGTTTACCTCTTTAGCTTCTTGTCCCTCTGCTCTGCCCCCCAGTCCACTACCAACCCATGGACTTCCTTCTTGCTCCTCTATCATGCCAAGGGTGTTCCCAACCCTTTCCCTTAGCCTAGAAACCTCTTTCCCAAGGTGTCTGCATCACTGATTTCTCATCCCAGATGTCTGCTCCAGTAAGAGTTCTCAGTGAAGATCTTGACTACTCTACTAAATTGGCACGACCATACCACACTGGCTCTTCATCTACACTTGCTATCATATATCTGCCTTATCCCAGGACAGTTACCAATATCTGAAATGCTGCGGATTTTAGTTACCAAAGTTCTTTACCATCTCTCTCATTTTGCCTATAAAATATATATTCCATTGAGGACAAGTATCCCCCTCCTCCTTCAGTTACATTTCCCAGCATTTAGAGAAATGTTAGAGATGTAGCTGGTGCCCAATTACTAGTGCTTGCAAAATGATCCGATGCATTCTCCATGTCTTTTAAACTCTCTTTTATATTTTTTTCTTTTCTCTTTGTGACCCATATTGGGTACTTTCTTCATATAAATTTCACATTGTATTGAATCTCTTCAGTTATGCCTAACATGCTCTTCAGACATAATGATTTAACATTCAGCATTGTTTTCCAATTTTATCAAAGTCTTTTAATAATAGCTCTACTGAGATATAATTTACATACCATAAAATTCATCCGTATATATTTATTTAATCAAGTTTTGTCATTTTTTCCACTCCATTTGTAATTTTTCATAGTAGCCTATTATTTTCATTATGATTTGTATTCTTTCACACCTTTAAAAATTATTTTAAACATAAGTTTATAGCCCTTTATGTTTTCCCATTATCTGAAATTCTTGGGTGGCTAATCCTCTAGGTCATTGTACATTGTATAGCATGTGGTTAGTGATTTTTGCTGTGAGCTTATCTTTCCTATAGAGTCTTTCATTGTGTATAGTCCATTTGTTCTGTGTCCTGGGAGCATCCCTACAATAGGTTTTTGTGTGTGCATCTGCCAAGAGCTCTAAGGCTTTCTCTGGTTCAGTACCAGACTTATATTAATCTCACAAAACCAGTACTGCAAGAATTGGAATCTGCATCCACATATGAGGAAGCCCTGAATTTAGAAATGCTCATGGGTAAGTACTGCTTTTTTCCCCATTCAGAGCCAAAAAGTCACACTTCCAACAGCTTTATTTTGGCTGGTAGAAGGTGTTTTTCTTGTCATCTTTTGGTATAAGGGCAGCCTTCCCAAGACCTCAACTCTGCCTATATTAGGCTCCCCCAGGGTCTCTACACTTCCAACTTGAGCATTTGCCTGGTTTTAAATTCCCTCTTTGTTTCTAGCATGTGAGAATTTCCAGCTTTTTCTTTTGAGTTTAGATACTTTTTTTTTTTTTTTTGGCCATGTTACATGCACCATTTCTATATGTTTGTAGTAAGGGAGTCTCTGTTAGCTCAATCCACCATACTGGAATTAAAAGATACCAGTTAAAGGGTTTTTTTTTAAATTATTCACTTAAAAATTAGTAGAAATAAACTCTAAAAGAACTTAAAAACTCAACCTTAGTATCTTGAATTAAGAATCAATTAAAAATATAGGTTCTGGAGCTAGACTACCTGACACTGAATGTCCGCTCTGCTTCTATTTGTCTACTCAACTTGAGTAAATTACTTGACTATCTGTGTCTCCATTTCATCAAATTTAAAATAGGGATAATATAGGACCTACATTTTAGGGTTTTATGAACATTTTGTGATTTTGATACACTTAAAGAACATAGAATAGCACCAGAAACACACAGTGAATGCTTGATGAGACTTAGTTGATAACATCATCCTCTTCATCATTGTTGTATTAAATTCTGCACATGGAGCCCATCCTGTATATTTTTGTGGCCAATTACAGTCAGATGTCATATTCTTTTTGCCTACAAAAATGTCTGGCAAATAATTGGTATTCCTAAAATATTTGTTGAGCAAGAGTTGTTTTTAAAAAGCATTTTAATCTATTCAAAATAATGACACATTTTTGAAATGAGTGCTAGTAAAAACCAAAACAGTATGGGCTGTTTATCAGTTCCTCAAGTCATACTATTTTAGATTCCAGCTTTAATCATATTAAAATAATATCTTCTATATAAATTACTCAGAGAGGTTTTATAGCAAAACTAAAGAAGAATATAACTTAAAAATTTAATAACAGAGACATTAGAGGAACAACTGGTGGTAAGAATTTAAATCAATTAAATATAACAAGAATACACATTTGATATAAATATGGCTATAAATAGAATATAGATGAAAAAATGAAAAATGTACAAATAATGTATTAGTAATAATCACTGTATCTAAAAATCCCATGTTATACACAAAAAAAAAAACACAAAATGGATTAAAGACTTAAATGTAAAAAAAAAAAAAAACATAAAAATCCTAGAAGAAAACAAAGGCAATAATCTCCTTGACATCGGCCTTAGCAACATTTTTCTAGACATATCTCCTCACACAATAGAAACAAAAGCAAAAATAAACTATTGGACTATACTAATAAAAAAGCTTTTGCAGAATGAAAGTAACCATCAACAAAATGAAAAGGTGATCTACAAAGTCAGAAAAGATATTTGCAAATGATTTATCAGATAAGGGGTTATTATCCAAAATATATAAAGAACTTATACAACTCAACATCACAAGAACCACACAAATAATCTGGTTAAAAATGGGCAGAGGACCTGAATAGACATTTTTCCAAAGAAAACATACAAATGGCCAACAGACACATGAAAAGATGTTCAACATCCCTAATTATCAGGGAAATGCAAATCAAAACCACAATGAGATATCACTTTGTACCTGTAAGAATGACTAGAATCAAAAAGACAAGAAATAACAAGCTTTGGTGAGGACATGGAGAAAAAAAGATACTTGTGCACTGTTGGTATGAATGTAAATTAGTACAGCCACTGTGAAAAACAGTATGGAGTTTCCTCAAAAAAATATTTATATATATAAATACCATATGATGCAGTAATTCCACTACTAGATATTTACCCAAAGAAAACAAAAACACTAATTTGAAAAGATACATACAACCTTATATTGATTGCAGCTTTGTTTACAATAGCCAAGATATGGAATCAGCCTAGGTGTCCATCCATTGATGAATGGATAAAGAAGACATGGGATACACACACACACATACACACACACACACACACACACACACACATAATAGAATATTACTCAGCCATAAAAAAGAATGAGATCTTGCCATGTGCAACAACATGAATGGACCTGGAGGATGTTATGCTAAGTTAAATGAGTCATACAGAGAAAGACAAATACTATCTGATTTCACTTATATGCAGAATCTAAAACACAAAACAAACAAATGAACAAAAAACTAGAAACAGACCCATAAATACAAAGAACAAGTTGGTAGTTGCCATGATGTGGGGAGGGGAAACGATGGGTAAAATGGGTGAAGAGGAGTGGGAGGTACTGCCTTTCAAGTATGGAATGCGTAAGTCAAGAGAATGAGAGGTACAGCACAGGGAAAACAGTCTCTATATAGTCTCTCTCTCTCTCTCTCTCTCTCTCTCTATATATATATATATATATATATGAAAAAAATGAAAGATGTACAGATAAACATATATATGAATAGATTTATTTATTGAATAGCAATAAATTAAAATAAATAAATAGATTTATTTATTCAATTTATATATATATATAAAATCAATGTTATTCGTAATAAAAATTAGGAAGTGGGTAGGGGAAAGGTGACAAGACTAAGGCATGTTACTTTCCTCATTCTTTTTATAGAGAAAAGCTAAATAGACTAAACCAATATTTTTCAAATTGTTCTCTGACTCTAATCCACAGTATCACATGCATTTTTCATTACTCTCCAGCACAAACGTATGTCCAACATCTTGATGTACATATACATTTGAGTGTAAAATAAAATGAGTTCTTAAGGTAGGCCATAGCTAAAAAGATTGAAACACATTGCACTAAATTGGTTTTTATGTCTCACTATTATGCTGTGATGCACATTTTAAAGACCATTTAAAGAACATTTTAAATTTGACCTTGTGTTTTCTTAATTTTGATAATTAAAGATATGTTGGTTCTAGTATTACTTTACAAACACATCTTTGAAGTACAATTTTTTATAAAGATGTGTAGGATATATTTCAGTAAAAGAAATGAATCAACAAAGAAGCATAAATGGAAAGCATAAATCAAAATGTAAAATTCAAATAAAACACATTTGTTCAAAATAGATAAGAACAGGTTAAATGCCCAAACGGTAAGAGAAATAATCTGAAACCAGGTTCAAATGACCTAATCATGTGCTGTTAACTGCAATAACAAAAATCAACAAAAGTTTGTGATTTTAAGGTCCAGTAAAGATGTATTAGGGGAAAAAAGAAAAAAATGTAGTCTAATATATAAAAAATCAGCTCTGGTAGGATTCCAGAGAAAAACTCACTTTAAAAGACAAGGGACATGTCATGTAACAAAGAGTGCAATTCAGGGGTGCGTGATCCCAGGATCCTGGGATAGATCCCAGGTCTGGCTCCCATCTCAGCAAGGGGTCTGGTCCTCCCTCTCCCTCTGCTTGCTGTTCCACCTGCTTGTGCTCTCTCTCCCAGTCAAATAATAAATAAAATCTTTTATAAAAAGTTCAATTCGAATTAGAAAAAAATTTTATACCATATAAGTATATAATAAATATGATAAATTTTGATGCCATTAATAAGGTTTTATTATTTTTATATATCATTTATATAAGAAGCTTTTATAAATCCTATTGTATTAGTTATCTGTTGCTAATTATTCCAAACTGAACTGCTTAAACAATAAGTCTTTATAATGTCACAGTTTCTTTTTTATTTTTTTAGGGTTTTATTTTATTACTTTTTTTATTTGAAAGAGAGAGAGAGAGAGCAGGAAAGACAGCAAGTGGGAGCAGGGAGGGCGGGAGGAGTAGAGGGACAGGGAGAAGCAGGCTCCATGCCAAGCAGGGAGACCCATGCGGGGCTCGATCATAGGACCCTGGGATCATGACCTGAGCTGAAGGCAGACACTTAACCAAATAAGCCACCCAGGCGCCCCAATGTCACTGTTTCTGTGGGTCAGGAATTAGCCAGATGATTTTGCCCCAAGTTCTCTCCTGAGGTTGCAGTCAAAATGTTGGTAGAAGCTGTTATCACTTGAAGCCTTCCCTGGGGCTGGGGATTGATTTCCAAGATGGCTCACATGACTTTTTTTTTTTTTTTTAAGATTTTATTTATTTATTTGACAGAGGGAGAGAGAGAGTGCACACAAGCAGAGGCAGCAGCTGGCAGAGGGAGAGGGAAAAATCAGGCCCCTCATGGAGTAGGGAGCCTGATGGGGGCTTGATGCCAGGACCCTGGGATCATGACCTGAACCGAAGGCAGATGCTTAACCAACTGAGCCACCCAGAAGCCCCCATTCACATGACTATTGACTGAAGGCCTCAGTGCCTTACCCTGTGAGACTTTCTGCAGGACTGCTTAAGTGTTTTTAGAACATGACAGCTGGCTTCCCCTAAAGAGAGCGATCTTAAAAAGAAGGAAAGGCATAAAACTGTGCTTTATGACCTAGCCTTGGAGATCATATACAATCACTTTTGCTACATTCTATCAATCACACAGAGAAAATCCTGTAACAATGTCAAAGGAGACCATGTAAAGGCATGAAATTTAGAAGCAGAGATCATTGGAGCTCATCTTAGAGGCTGGATACCCTTCACCCACAAAAAAAAAAAAAAAAAAAAGCACAAAGGCTGTAAAGTTTCAAATCATAAAGTAAAATACACAATTAAACATGAAAAAATCACAAATAATTTTTTTTAAGAGATAGAGGTAAAGGGGAGCGGCAGGGAGAGAGCGAGAATCTTAAGCAGGCTCCATGCCCAGTGCAATGCTATGGCTCATACTCACCATCCTGAGACTATGAACTGAGCCAAAACCAAGAGCCAGACACTTAACCAACTGAGTCACCCAGGTGCCCCAAACTCACTAATAACTTTTAAAAGCAAATATTTTAAATAATAGCTCTCAGACTGTCAGAAAAATTATAAGTCTAAAAAACCAAGTGTTGGTGAGGTTTAGGAGTAACAACTCTTAAATTGCTTGTAAAAAATATAAGTGATTTCAGCCACATGAGAATTCAGAATTATCTACGAAAGATAAATTTCTTTCTTTTTTTAAAAAAATATTTTATTTATTTATTCATGGGAGACACAGAGGCAGAGACACAGGCAGAGGGAGAAGCAGGCTCCATGCAGGGAGCCCGATGTGGAACTTTATCCCAGGACTCCAGGATCACGCCCTGAGCCAAAGGCAGGCGCCAAACTGTGGATCCACCCAGGGATCCCCCGAAAGTTAAATTTCTGAGTATCCTCAGATCTATCAAAACACCAGAATTCATTCAATTCTTCTCTTTGTTCCATAGAACTTCTTGCTCTACCCTAGAGAACTTCTTGCACCTGAGGATGTTTCCAAGAATATTTTTTGCCACATAATTTGTAATAGCAGAAAAAAAAAACCCCTAGAAATAAGATAAGTGGTATTTGTTTATCTTTGTGTACTGAATTGTGATTGACTTCTAAATTTTCTTTTTAGAGCTCCTTATTTCCCAAATTTACTATAATGGAGTCGTATTAGAAACAAAAATGCAATGGCTAATACAATCACAGTCTAGAAATAATGTAAGTAAAAGGAAGAGTTAAAAATGTGGGTTTGATATAAATACTTTCTGGTACAATGCAGAATATATCATTCCTTAGCTTTCTGATCACATGTCGAAATGTAAGAAAAAAGATCCAAGTTTAAATCCAACTTAATAGTGCTTGGGTGGCTACAGTGACCTTGCTTAAGTGTCAGCTCTGCAGATTAAAAGGGCAAAACTGAAATGCAGTTTTGCGATGACCCTGGACCTAATAATGAGGTTGACACTAAATAATGAAACCTTTCCCAGAAGATATAACATTTCCAAACCCTGCATTTCTCAGGAGCTACTTTGACTCAGACTTCCTGGAATCTCGAATACATACAGCTATTAGGCCAAAAATAATTTTCAAACACCTCAATGGCTTATAAAGTGTGGTACCTTAAGGCATCATACATCTGTTGCTGCAGTTATGAACTGGCTGGATAGGATACAGAGAGGTGGATAAAGTGTTTTCAGTATTCTACTTCCCTTCTCAGTACCTTCATTTCCTGAGCTTTCAGCCGGAACTCTCTGCCCAGTCCCACCTTTCTGTGTCAGGACTTACCCAGTACAGTCTTCCTGCTCTGACCGACTCTGGCCTGGACACCCCTGATGCTTCTGGCATAGACTCAGTGATGCAAAGGCTCACATCAGGCCTTGAGTGTTGCTTAGTGTTACTGCATGTCCGGCTCCATTCTTCTTTGGTTGCTGCAGGCCACTTTCAGGATAGGAAATGCTTCTCCTTTTTGAGGGATGATGAACCCTCTCTACTACTTCATGAGTTTCCACTTTCCTGTAATTTCCCTATGGATGTAAACTCTTGTTTTTGATACATGCTTCAAAATACATCAGCTTAGAGTCTAACAGTGGATATAATCAAGCCCGCAATTACTGTACATTGGGATGATCACTCAGCAAAACAGCTAACACTTCCAGAACACATGTTCTAGGCACTGTAATAAGAGCTTAATATATATATACATATATAAAGTTATAACTTTATATATGTGACTCTATGGTGACTATCCCAACCATCCCATTTGGGATGTTAAGACATTTTATATATATATATATATATATATATATAATTTATATAATTTATATATATAATTTATATATATAATTTATATATTTATATATATATATATATATTTATATATATATATATAATTTATATAATTAAGTTATATAAAGTTATAACTTTATATATGTGACTCTATGGTGACTATCCCAACCATCCCATTTGGGATGTTAAGACATTTTATATATATATATATATATATAATTTATATAATTTATATATATAATTTATATATATAATTTATATATTTATATATATATATATTTATATATATATATAATTTATATAATTTATATAATTTATATATATAATTTATATATATAATTTATATATTTATATAATTTATATATATATATATATATATTCGGTTAAGCTATATAAAAAGTCAGCATTTTGTAGATGGGAAAATTGAGGCATAGAAATATCTGAGTCTTTGCTCTTACGTAGTACCTGATATTGCTATGAGCTCTGTGGAAGCACAGAGGATGTACATTAATTCATTCTTGGGTTTCCTTCAGAAGTTCTAAGAAGACAATACAAGCAACAGAATTTGAACAGCATCTCTTACTCCATGAAATACCAGGGTTCATTCAGCTTTTCTGACTCGTTGGACAGAGACCCCTCCCGGCTCACTCACAGCTACCACACCCAGAGATGCACTCTCAAAGAAAATAATCTTCCCTCAGACAAAAAGGCTGTCCTTATAGCACAAAGGTGGATGACCTGATGGCCCTCCAAATTAGTCCTCATTGTCCATTTATAGAAAAATGGGGGAGACAGACTTTGAATAGAAAGATATCCTGGGGACGCCTGGGTGGCTCCGTGGTTGAGCGTCTGCCTTTGGCTCAGGGTGTGATCCCGGGATCCAGGATCGAGTCCCACATCGGGTTCCCTGCATGGAGCCTGCTTCTCCCTCTGCCTGTGTCTCTGCCTCTCTGTGTGTGTCTCTCATGAGTAAATAAATAAAATCTTTAAAAAAAAAAGATATCCTACATGATGACAGTTAAATACCTCACTCTCAACCAATGCTTTCAGTGTGGGACATAGCTCTCTCCATCTTGAACATTTGAGAGTAACAGCAATAACACAGCATCAACAATAACATCAATAATTATATTCCTCAGTTACTGAGCACTTTCTGTGTGCCACGTACTAAGCACTTTACATCAATGATATCTATAAATCCTCAGAATAATACAATAAAGAGGCCTTGGTTATTATAACTTTCCAGATGGATAACTTTCCAGATGGAAGAGAAGAACTATTTTGTTTAAAATGACACAGATAGCAAGTGATAGACTTGATCCATAATGAGGCCCATCTCCAAAGCCTGTGCTCGAAACTGTTTCATATACTCCCTCCCTTCTATCCTTCTACTGACTCTGGCACTCCTTTTAGAGAACACTATAAGTGGTTGGGGGCCATCAGCTTCCCACTCCAAATAAGCCTATCATTCTTGCACACATGAGTCCTTTGAGCTCTCTGGCACCAATTCTGATAAACTAAATCCCAAAGAAAGACACATATTTACTTTCTGTAAATTGGCTCCCAAGTACTACCCTAATAGATGGTCATACTGGTTTCACAGGGTTTTTTTTGTGGCTTTTATCAAAGAGTTTTCCCAATTTTCCAGAACTAATAAATTGCTCAAACAACTAAATAAATGACTTTGAGAAAAGGAGCTAATATATTGTCAAACATTGCTAAGAAACATGAATAGTGCTGGACTTCTATCAACGAATGTCCAGAGCTCTCAGCATCCATTCACTTACTCTGATGCCACTCTTGGTCTTCAGGGCCATGTTCCAGGAATACTGACACATCCCCACTCACTTCAGATAGTGGGCTGTTTCTCTCTGCCATAAGATTTTCATGCTATCCCCTCTATTAGAAGTGCCCTTCTCCCTTTATAGACATTTTCTGTCTGAATCAACCCATTTTTAAGGCCCAGTTTAAATTCATCCTTCTCTATGGTGACTATCCCAACCATCCCATTTGGGATACAACTGCTTTCTATTTCACACAACCATTGCATTTTCTGCTTCTTTATTACCCCTGTCACACTGTGGTATGTAGACTGGTTTAGAGTTATTTATACATATGCTTATCTCTTTTACTGGATATTAATCTCCTTATATAAATTTCCAGGTGTGTGTGTGTGTGTGTGTGTGTGTGTGTGTGTGTGTATGATTTTATCTCAGGACTTTCCTGTTCACAATTTCTAGACCATAGCAGAGACTTAAAACAGATTTGCTAAGCAAGCAGAGAGTGAATGAATGAAATTTTGTCTCTAGTGACCCTTATTAAGATTAAGAGTGTAAATCTTACCTAAGGAATTGGCTAAAAGGCCAAAATTTCATCTCAACTACATATTTTAAAAAAATACAGAGAGAGAGACAGAGAGAGAGAGAGAGGGAGGGAGGTATGAATATAAATGCATACATATGCTTTCTAGTCAAATAATAATAATAATAATAATAATAATAGTAATTAATACATAATGAATAGCATATGCCAGACACTGTTCTAAATGCTTTACCTATGTTAACCTATTTAAACCTTACAAAGCCCTAACAGATAAATACTATCATGACGTACACTGTAAAGATAAGAAAAAATTAGGTGCAAAGAGGTTAGTAATTTGTTCAAGATCTCAAAGCTGGAAAATGGTGAGTTGAAGCCTGCATTCTGTGCTCCTCCAAGCTAACTGCCATTGTCCATCCATAGAAGACTGAATGTATGAGCATTTAGTTATTGTGCTGATGAATTGGAGAGAAACACCATTTATGTTACATTTGATTTCTCATACTTGTCACAGTAGAACTGAGGCCATTGGCTCTCTTACTAATTTTTGTCATCCACCATGATTCAAAATAAAATACTATAAAAAGTCATTATAAAAATTGAAGAGAGAAAAATCCCAGCAGAGTTGATAAGGAAGATATCTTAGGATACCTCTAGGTAAAAGACTTGTGGACAAGCTGTAGACCCTCCCATGTACGATTCAGCATCAACAGAGCATGGGTGAACTGACTCAACTGATAAGGATATTTGCTTAAAAGTAGCAATTCTCTTTTTTTTTTTCCAGGTTGAAAGGAATTTTTTAATAATTATCACTTTTTGGATCTTTTAGGAACTATTACTTTTCAGCCCAGGAAAACCTGATTATTTAGGTCATGACCTCAGCTACCCAAAGAGAATTAGAAACTTTTACCTAAGTGTTAAATTTAGAATCAAAGAATTATGAAAGTCTACCTCCATCAGTACTTATGAAAAGTGTTTTTCCCCCTGAATTTTTCTTTGAGCCTCTCTTTATATTATCACACACATTAGCCCTCAGACTCCCTTTTAGCATTTTGAGTTAAGGGACATTCTGCTTCAAAAACATTCTGAATACACTACACATGATAGGTTCTCACTTTTCCTAAATGTGGTAGCCCATCTCAAAGGTGACCTCCAATGAGCTCTGCCTCATAGCATTCTCACTCTTATGTAACCCTCTTCCTCCACTTTGAGTGGGGATGACAGGATATCATGGAAATGGTGGAGTGTGACTTTCAAAACCAGGTCATAAAAGACATTGTGGGCTAACATCTCATTCTCTTCTGGATCACTTGCTTTGGAAGAAGCCAGTTGCCATGTTGTAAGGATACTCGAGCTGTCCTATGGGGAGGTCTATGTGGCAAAGAATTAAGGCCTTCTGCCTATACACAGCAAAGAACTAAGGCTTCATGCCAACAGCCAAGAAAGAACTAAGGCTTCATGCCAACAGCCAGCAAAAAACTAAGGCCTCATGCCAATAGCCATGTGAGTGAGCCACCTTGGAATTGGATTTTCTAGCCCAGTCAAGTCTTCAGACTTCTGCAACCCTGTCCAACATCATAACTTCAACCTCATTAGTGACCCAAGCCAGAACCACCCAGGCAAGTTATTCCTGAATTTTTGCTCTAAATGTTTATTGTTTTAAGCCATTAAATTTTGAGATAATTTGTTATACAGCAATAGGTAACCAAAATACAATTTTAGAATTGATGACTGATCTTGCCAGTGTCTTTTTTATGCATTATTACATTTTATCCTCTCAAGAAGTCTTAGAAGTATTATTATAGCAAATTAAGGCTAAAAGTAATTGCATAGCTATGAAGTGCCTGAATTGGCCTTGAACCCAGGTCTGTCTGCTTCCAAAGTCCAGTTTCTTAACCATTATAGTGAATCATCCAATGCCCTATTTTTGTTAAATGACCAAAGTAACTCTGCCAAAACAGATGCCATCAGTCCAGCTATTGGTCTACAAGGGTGTCTCATACCAGGAAATCTAAACTTTTAGGCAGAGTGTTCAGTGTTTCAAAAGATTGCCTATGGTTTTTACTAGCTTATTAACTACTGTGAAAAAAATAAGTACTTAATACAGCCAACATAAAATTCATATGTTCTGTATTAGGTGCTCGGTTACTCAATAACCTTCTCTCTCCATAGTCACTATGGGACTGTTATCCGAGGAAGTCATTATTCCAATACCACACATTAAATTAGAGTAGACTTATGAGTTTAGATTTGGATGCCAATAGGAGGGTTCTTTTTATCACCGCAGTTTTTTCTTGTTTAAGCCAAAAGCAACACCAACTGGTAATCATCATAAGCAATATAAGATCATGTAAGTGAGAGAAAATTATCTAGCAGGTTAGTGAGACTTCCAGAAAGAATAATTTCTAGGTTTTGCATTCTTAGCTCAGTACCATTTTTCTACAGACTTGAGAAGTCCAGAAAGAGCTGACTAACAGAGGAGCAACTTGTCAATAACATGTGAGAGGAAATAAATATGGCTTTAAAATACTAATGATGATGGGGCACTGGGTGGCTCAGTTGGTGAAGCTTCTGCCTTCAGCTTAAGTCATGATCTTGGGGTCCTCATATCAAGACCCTGCTCAGCAGGGAGCCTACTTCCCCCTTTCCTGTCCTTCTTTCTCATACTCTCTCTCAAAAAAATAAATAAAATAAATAAGTAAAATACTAATGATGATGAATAACCTTATCTATCCCTTTAAAGTTTATAAAATCTCTTTACATATATTTGCTTTCAGGACATTTACTATTATATAAGGGATTATGACAATGTCAGAGTTGATATAAATGTCAACTATTACTACAACTCTGTTTTACAGAGGAAACTGAGGCTCAAGAAAATCAAGTAAGTCACTTTCAGTCATGAAGCTAGTCATAGAATCAGGAACTCAAATCTGAGGCTTGATTTCATACCCAATGCTCTTGCAGAGCCTACTTATGTGTCAACCATCTTGGTACATGTCACTCAGGTAGCAGGCTGCCTTGTCAACAGTAGACTCTCAACGTATTTTAGTGCTACTTAAAATGGGATGCAGCTCATATTGCAAGTGGAGGAGGAAGGAGAAAAGGTTTTCACGGAGCAGTCCTACTGCATGCTTTATTTCCCTTCTTCCTTCTATGAATTTTGAACAAGCAAGCAAAAGATTAAAACATAAACTGTCATGAAACTAGATTCCAGAAAGTTGCCCCAAATACAGACACATTTTCTCATCTGCTTTGTTTCATTTTCCTAGTTATAGAAGGTGTGACTGCTTCGTGGAGAATATTATGCATAATTAATGGATCATGTATTATAGGCATAAGGATCATCTTGATACTCCTTCCTGCACACTTCATTTGAATAGTCAGAGTGAAAGGTGGACTATGGCAGCATTGGTATTCCTGGTTGGGCCATTCCTTTCTGACCACTCTCATTTCAGTGCAGCACAGTTTAGGTAATACACAGCCCACAAAATCAGTTGCTTTCACTCAATTCAGCTATATCTGAGTCCATTAATTAAAGCCAGATTCCGAGATAATCTCCTGATACTTATGTCAGAACTAGGACCAATTCTATTTTAAGATGTAGACTGCAATTTAAATGAAGGTGTGGGTCCCTTCTTTTTCCTCTCCTCCTTCCTCCTCTCCATTCTCCCCCTCACCTCTCTTCCCCTCCCTCCCCTTCTACCAGAAGTAACACAGACATTGTTTAATGCCTCATTGCTAATAGTAAAACCATATCATTCAGGGTGCTTGTTCTGGGCTTTTCCTGTCAATTTGTTTACAGGAGTAAAGGCTTTTTAAAGAGCTAATAAATGCTTTACCTGCATTTTCTCATAGAAAAGTAGCATCTGAACGTAAATAGAGACAGTCTCATGAGGGTGTGTGTGTGTGTGTGTGTGTGTGTGTGTGTGTGTGTTCCTTTGCGACTGCACCAAAGTGTGCATCCATTTTGATAATAAGGTTACTTACAGAGTGTGCTGCTGTTTATCTTTTCATTCTTTGTTACTTTAGAAGGTAATATTTTAATACATACCTTTTCTTAAAAAGAGGGAAAACACACTGTGAGACCTTGGGTTAACATTACTTTGTGTGGATGGAAACATATGCTGATTTTAAAAAAAAGCACATTTCCATGAAAATATGTCTAAAAGCTGGTCTGAATTGTTCAGCATCAGTATTATTTCTTACTGATTGACATACTTTTCTTTTCTTTATTTCCTTCCTTCCTTCGTTTTCTTTCTTTCTGTGTTTCATGAAGTTACCTTATTCTCACTAAAACCAAATTATGATTTTTATCCAAGGGTATTAGGTTTTTAGAACTATGTGTTCAAACTATTAATATCCAAAGAACTCATGGTGAACTCCACAACAGGCGGTTCTGATATAAATTGTACTCTCCATGTAAAAATATAGTCTTCAGCTATTAAGTACAACGGATGTGGTTTCTTAGTGCATGTTTAAAATGATTTAAATGCTTCATAATATATGACTAAATGTAAATGAATACACTTAATATACTGCAAGCACATTCATTAATTAGAGTAACCTTTAAACTTCTATTGTTAACTAGAATCCCATTTTGAAATTTGGACTGAATTTTCCATGGCTTATTATAGTCATTGTAGCCTATCACTGAGATGTGATATGCTGGAATTCCATAAGCACATACAAATTGTACAGTCCTAATTTTCTCAAAGAAGGCCAGCCTCCCTTAGTATTTTCATATATTATTATGCAGCCATTGTGAAAGTGTAGAATTATACTGAATTTGACCAATGGTTACTTTTTAACTATAGAACTAAAACAAGACTCTAACAAATGTGTTCAAACAAAATGTGTTTGTAGACACTAGCCTACATGGTAGGCTACCCTGATGGCAAAGAAAGTCAGATTCTTACCATTGAAGTTAATGGCATTTGTACCTGCAGTCAAATGATGTTATGCCAATGGAATATTCCCCCATATTATTTTTCTGTGTGTCAACAAATGGGCATTTGAAGAGATTCTTACAGAATTAGAATTGATAATGAACAATAAGTAGAGAATGGGACCAGAACTCATCACAACAAGTTCACTCCTCAATCCCCATTACCTATTTTATCCACCTCCCCACTCACCTCCCTCTGGTAATCATCAATTTATTCTCTATAGAGAGTCTGTTTCTTGGTTTCTCTCTCTCTTTCTCTCTCTCTCCTCTTTTCCTTTGCTCATTGTTTTTGTTGTTTCTTAAATTCCATATATGAGTGAAATCATATGGTATTTGTCTTTCTCTTACTGACTTATTTCACTTAGCATTATATTCTTTACCTCCATCAATGTCATTGCAAATGACAAGATTTCATTCCTTTTTATGGCTGAATACACCATTGTATATACTACATCTTGTTTATAACACTGTATGTTAACTATACTGAAATTAAAATTAAAAATTGAATATACAGAAACTTTAAAAAATAAAATGTAAATCATGATACTTCCCTGGGTGAAATATTGTGAGAAATAAATCAAAACTGTGAGAATTTGGGATGCCTGGGTAGCTCAGCAGTTGAGCATCTGCCTTCGACTCAGGATGTGATCCTGGGATCCGGGATCAAGTCCCACATCAGGCTCCTGCAGAGAGTCTGCTTCTCCTTCTGCCTGGGTCTCTGCCTCTTTCTCTTTCTGTCTCTCATGAATAAATAAATAAAATCTTTTGCAAAAAGATTTTTTAAAAAACTGTGAGAATGTAATGAAATCAAATGATCTATGTTAAGCACTGTACCAGTTATTTAGGACTTTGAAAGAATATTGCAAAAGATTAGGGATCATACATTTGTAATACTTTACTTGATTGACTTGAAATCAATACAATAATTTTATAAAAACTTTCTTTTTAAATATTTGCATCATGTTTTTAGAAATAGTAAAACAGCTTTATAACTTTAATAAACGGAGTATCACTTAAACTCAGTTTAAGTGTGGAGATTTTGCTTCATTAGTTACTAGGCGTCTGGGATTTAGAGTTAGCCAGATCTGGTTCACACTTGAACTCTACACACAAGGTAGTATACCTGGAGCAGGCTGCTGATTCTTCCTAACCCTTCATGTCTTCATTAGGTGGATGGGGATACAACAAACTTCAGAGGACTATTATGAGGCTTAACTGAAGCGTGGTATGCAAAGTCTTTACACAGAGTTCTTGGCACATAGTAAAGTACAAAATAATAAAACTTATTATAATGGCAGTGAGTCTACTTACCAAATACAAGTGGTTCAGTCATCAACAAATATTTAAATATGCCCATTTTAATTTCATAAATAGCATCACTTCAAGTATCACACGATCTGCCACAGAACTCTGAAAAGGTCATATTTAACTCATGAAGAAGTTATCCAAAATATAAAACTAAGAGATCTCTTTCTTAGTGTAGTATATCACACACAAATGTGTGCATACACACACACACACACACACACACACACACACTTGCAAATAGTAATTCCCAATTTCCTGTAAATGCACAGCTATCCCCAAAAGAAAATCTTAAGAGACTACAATCAGGTCTTCATGAAGGGGCTAAAAAATGTAGCTTCTACTCGGCTAATTCATGTTTTTTACCTGCTTAAAATACAACTCAGCTGACTTGGCCCAACCGGGAGTGATTTCTCCTCCACCCTAAAGCTCCCTCAGAAATTACGGTAGTTTTAGGTTATTTTCTATTGTCCTTAAACATAATAGTGTTCAGAGTCAGCTCTGACTTTTAATTTTAGTCACTAGCTTGATGTGTGATTTGGGCTAGTTATTTAAACCATCAGAGCCTTTGTTTTCTTATTCAGAAAATGGTCATAATAGTTCAAGGATTTTGTGAGAGTTAAAAAGAAATTCACTTAAAAATATTTCACTGTTCTACACAGAGGGAATTATAGTCTCTTTTCTTTAATTAACAGCAATTGCTTTGAGGTGTGTTGAGTTGACCAAGCTAACCTATGTTCCCCAAATCCCCCCTTCTAGTATGTTTCTAGATAGAGTGAGCTACAAAAGAAATTTTTTCAGAAGAGTCAAAGAATGGAAAGTAGCAGCCATTTTTGTGGCATACATACATCTTCTCCCGATTATTTAATCAGAACTCTAGAACTCTAGGTCTGCTGTGAAAATGTTTTACTGATGTAATTAAAGTCTCTAATCATTTGACTTTAAAGTAGATTATCTTGGTGGGCCTCAATCAGTTGGAAGCCCTTTAAAAGACTGCTTTGCTTTCTGAGAGAGAGCAATAGACACTCCTGTGGATAACAAACTCCAGCTTGTGTCCATGAACCTCAAGTTTATTCATAATCTTCCCTTCCTGACTGCCCTATGGATTTCAAATTTCTCCCAAATTAGTTGCATAATACAAATTAGATGATAGATGATAGATGATAGATTAGATAAATGATAGATAGATAGATAGATTTACTATATATCTATATACAAAGAGTGATAAGTTGTGTGTGTATGTTTGTGTACACTACTGGTTTTGAACTCTGACCGATACAATACCCAATTTGATGACTATCTTTTTCATTTTATTTGGGTATCATTATTGTTCTGCTACACAGGTGCAATGATGAATAGAAGAAACGAAAATAGATTTAGATTCAAAATAGAAGAATTTCCCAAGCCAATGCCTTAGCAGTATGCAAATGTCCCAATGTCTTCACAGTATGTAAACACAGGCAGTAATTTAATCTCACATGTGCAAATGTGAGTGAAATTGTCACCACATTGTCTACTGCATAATAAAGGCTCAACAAATGTTATCCTTTTCCTTCTCTCCCTTCAGCTCATAAGATTTAAGAGGAATAAAACGAACCATGGCATACATTTTATTTTATTAATTTGAGGAATACCTATTTAGAGCTTACTATGTGCCAAGCACTGTTAAAGTGATTTACAAACATTAACTCCTTTAATCTAGCTATCAATCCTGTGGCGTAGGTATTGTAATCATTTTTTAGATGAAGAAACCTTAATAGGGAGGTTAGGTAACTTGCTTGAGGTTAAGCAGGTGGTAGATTAAAATCCAGGAGGTCTGGTCTCAAAGACAATATGTTTGGCATAGTATGCTATACTATGTATGTGAAAACAACGTGAAAATTTTAGAAGTATAAATACAATATAAATATAAAATATTATTGTATTAGTTTGCTTGGGATGCTATAATAAAATACCACAGACTAGGTGGCCTAAAAAACAGAAATTTATTTTATCATGGTTTTGGAAGCTAGAAACCCAGGTTAAAGGTATCTGAAAGTACAGTCTTTCCTGAGGCCTCTCTCCTTAGCTTGTAGACGGCCAACTTCTCACTGTGTCCTCACATGGTCTTTCCTCTTTGCCTGTATACCCCTGGTGTCTCTCTTCATTTCCAAAGTTTCCCTTCTTATAAGGACCCCAGTTAGGTTGGATTAGGGCCCATACTAACAACCTCATTTTAAGTTAATTATCTCTTTAGAGGCTACATCTCCAAATACAGTCACATTCTGAAATACTGGCAGTTAAGGCTTCTACATATGAATTGGGGGGGGGGGAGAACATAATTCAGCCCATAACAATAGCTATTGCTGGTATATTATTACTGCTCTAATAATAACCTGCCTATATTAGGTATTCACTAGCTGTACAGTGAGAGATTGAGCAAATGAATAAATAAATGTGGAATAGCTCTTCCTGAGCAGTGCGAGGGCCTCTGAACATTCCTCTATGATTTGAATTCTGGAAAATTGTAGATCATTTTGTTATTTCCTACCTAATAAATTTCATATCTTTTTTAGGGAGAATTTAAGAAACTGAAGAACAGGTTATTTATTTATTTGACTTTAAATTCTGCTGTCTTTTCCAGCCAAAGTGCTTTTTAACCCAATGAAAATGTGGTCTACAGAAACCTAAAAGTTTTAAAGTTGCCATAAGAGAAATCAGTGTCTTGAGGACCTTGAGAAATGTCCCCATAAGAAAGAGAGAAGTAAAACCTCGCTCTGTGTACACCAGTTAGAGTGTTCAGTGTGCCACTAGAAGTGTCGAAGGCTTTAAGGAATGAATCTCTGGCAGCAAGTTCTGGCTTTCCATGGGATGCTGGGTGGGCCCAAGGTACATGCCTTTCTAGGGTGTGTAATCAGCTTTCAATTTCAAAGTTTGTTCTTAGGGTGCCTGGGTGGCTCAGTCGGCTGAGTGTCCAACTCTTGATTTGGGCTCAGGTCACATTCGCAGGTCGTGAGATCATGACTCCTGTGTCTAGCTCTGAGCTCAGAGTAGAGTCAGCTTGGGATTCTCCCTCTCCCTCTTCCTCTCCCTTTGCCCTTCACACTGCTCACATGCACGTGCATGCATGTGCACTCTCTCTAGATAAATACAACCCTTTAAAAAAGAGAGAGAGAAGTAAGGCAAAGGACAAAAGAAGATAATACCCAGAAGGTTTTTCAAAATGTGTCTGAAGCTGGCACAGTGATAGGGGATAGACAAGGTAGTTTGTAATATCAATAACTAGAAGACTGTATTATTAGTAACTATTCTAAAGAAAGGAGACTGTCCTTTACCTTGGCATTTCCAAGCTTCATATCAATGGTTGGAACTGGCTAAGTCAGCAAATGGTCCTCTGTTTTGTAGATATAAGGTGTTTTCTCCAATATTCTAAGAATTGTTTTGCTCAACACAGCAAGAGAAACTCTGAAAGGTTATATAAGGGCCTACATGGAGAAGGAAAATGAGAGAAGCTTCTATTTATTGAGCACCTGCTATGTGGTCATTGAAATAGCTAATATTTACTGCACATTTATATTATCCAGTTACTCTGTTTTTCACAGATTTGCTCATTTATCATCACAAGAAGCTTATAAGGTAGATGCTACTATAATTCTCATGTTATGGATGAGGAAAGGAATTTAGAGAAGTAAAATATCTTGACCAGAATATAAAGAGGATTTGGATCCATGGAATGTAATTCTAGAATGCCTGTGCTTAAAGATCTTAAGACAAATGTCACCATTATCTGGCCTGATTATCCCACAATACTCTAAACAACAGACACTGCCATCATACCAATGAAGAAACCAAACTCAAGGAAGGCTGGATAATAATTTGCCTTAGGTCACACAGGAAATAAATCACAGAGCTGGAATTCTAGGTATCCGTAACCCCAAACTCCATTTCCAAGCATACCTTTCTCTGTGGTTCTCTCAGGATGATAGAGAAAAATAACAGCAACATTAAAGCATCATTTCATTCTCTGGCTAAGAAAGCACTGAATTCTAAATAAAAGGGTATTTCTGACTAGAATATTTATAAAGGTTAATGAGAAACAAAATGAGCTGAAAACGAGTAGGGAAATAGTCCCAGCTGCAAATACCAAACTTATACATATCTAACTATATAAGAAAATATTCCAAGCTGAAAGTCAAATTTTTTCATCAAATGCAGGTGAATCTGCTAAGCAACACTTTTACCATTTTATATCTATATTTTGAGGTTAACTGAATATTAGCAACATAACTCTACCTAATCAAATGTTGTTAGGTTATGTTGTTAGGTTAGGTTAGGTTTGAACTAACAACTATGTTGTTAGTTCAAAAGGGGAACTGAAGACTCAACTCCTACAGTGAAGAAGTTCTCACAAAATCAGGGAAGATAATCTGTAGTTTCTTCATCTTCCCCCTTTAAAATTATAAGGGTGTTTTATTTTTTTTATCAGAAGGTAGGAAAGGGAAAAAAAGGAATGGAGTCACTTGTACCTTTTTTTAAATGGAAGTAGGCTTTTGGAAAGTTGACAGCATGCATCTGATAGAGGTCTCCTCTTCACTATGTCTACTGTGTACTCATGATTCACAAGCAAAGGCCCTGGTGGCACCTGTGAGCATCAGGTTGGGTAGCCTTGATGATCACAGTGTTTACAAATCTCCAAGTTTGGGGAGGGACCATAGTGACATAACAGCATTCATCCAAAGTGAATAGAGAATCCAGGGCAAATTCCCTTGGCCCATGAGAAATCTCTCAACAGGTTCCAGATCATTCCCTATCTGCCATGGTTGCTGGGTTGCATCCTGCTTTCTTTTATGAAGCCAGTTCTCTCTTATACTGGCAAGGAAAATGAAGATCAGAGGCAGTCGTATAATAACCTGCCCTAAGTCACAGAGCTGGGAACTAATAGGATTCCTTGTCTATCGGGCTAATGGCATCTTCTTTGTTAGCCACATCTGCCCTAATTTATAATAGTTCCCTACTTACCAGACTGGAGAGATTTCAGTGTCCACACACCTAAAAACACCAACATCCAATGTTACTATCTTTCTCCCCTTATCTCTCTATGGCATTCATCATCCTGACTTCCCTATTCCTGTTAATGTCACTAACTTTTTTTCATGTCAAGCAGGCTCAAAATCAGAGGCAGATGCAATTCTCCTCCTTGTCAAGTCCTACTAATTCTGCTTCCACAATATCTTCAAAAGTTGCATGGGACAGCTGGGTGAGTCAGTGGTTGAGAGTCTGCCTTTGGCTCAGGGAGTGATCCCGGGATCTGCGATGGAGTTCTGTATCGGGCTTCCTGCGGGGAGCCTGCTTCTCCCTCTGCCTTGTCTCTGCCTCTCTCTGTGTGTCTCTCATGAATAAATAAACAAACAAACAAACAAACAAACAAATAAATAAATAAATCTTTAAAAAAAAAGTTGCTCCATTCTAAACATCCCAGTTGCCCACATTAAGTTTAGGATACCATCATCTACTTGCATTTAAACTATAAAAAGGGCTTCCCAATCTCTCCCCTCTCTTCTAGAAATGTTGCATTCTAATTCATCTTTCCTTAAATCTATCATTATACTACATCCAAATTAACACACCATCCTAAACATGTCCTCCCTAACATAACATGCCTTCCTAACGTGTCATCACATCACTCTCTTGATCAAAAACCTTTTATACAAACTTAGTCCAAGTGATTTCTACTTGTGTCTCCCACCTCATTTTAGAAGCCATAAATCAAATCTTCCATGAATCTATTCCATGTGATATAAATTGGGGGTGATCCTTTTAAACTCATTAGTTTAGCTTATAACTTTTAAGTAGCACATCTTATTTCTCTTAATTTTCTCATCTCCCACCCTACTATTTGTTATTTGATAGAAGACCACATCACATTTTCTCAGCTTTTATGATACTTAATAGTTTCTTTACCCAATAAGTAATCCATAAATATTTATTTCCACTGGATCCCACTTAATCAAATAGACCAAAATTAAAGTGTCAAGGCCTGCCTAGAGCTAAATCCTTAAATTTAACATATAACACATTATGATGCATCTGCTAACTGCTAGGCCCTGAGTGAGATCCTTAGGAAGAAGAGGAAGTAGGACACATGTATGGGTCCTCCTGTTAGCTGCATCCACTCTTGGGGGAAACAAGTGAGGATAAAACTATTAGACCAGGTAGAAACAATAAGTCACATTCATGGAAAAAAAAACCAAGATGGATCAGAAAAGAAAGACAAACCAATGTCTTGGGAAGTGCAAACTGACATTCTTTAAGCCAACTCCCTGGTGACTGCCTGACTTATGTTTTAGAGAGCTAGAAATATAGAATACCATATTTCTATCTAATATTTACTTTTGAGGAAGTACAAACAGCTTATATCTTCTCCTACATGTTTCCCTCATGTGCACGGTGTAAAAATGGCTTTCTCACTATCATGTTGGGCAACATGCCTTCATCATGTGGGCTCTAGCTAGGAGAAATCACAGGGGACAAACCAGTTTTCTAATGCAGGGAATCTCATACTTAACAGGTTAATACAGTAAGAGCTCACGTGAGAGGGATAAGAAAGGAAGCACATTACAAAGGCTACACAGTATTGCAAGTAATTCAAATAGTTGTGTTAAAATGGAAATCACATAAATATTAGATGTGTGCTTTTCCGGGTAAAGGCTCTGCAGACCAAATTGCCAACAGGAATGAATTTTAATGACTAGTTTATAACCTCTGAGATGCTTGAAAATCTAACACAGTTGTAGTTAAAACATAATACTATTATAGCATCAGTGCAATTAACAATTCTGCAGGGAACACTCCCTGCTGAAATTTTTAGTTTGCCTCACTTTGGGAAACTAAGCTCTTTCTGGTCATTTAAGATAGAATGTGTCTAATTTATTGATCTATAAATGTTACCAAAATATTTGACCCTAAATATTGAATCATATTACTAAACAATTCAGTCTCTCCATGGGATAAATGTAAATATCAACATAAAAACTGACATTTATGCTGGTTTACAGTTTCCTGTTTTTATGAACACAGTCATTTCTTTTTAAATCACTTGGGTCTTGAATGCACAGTTAGGAAAACATTACAGACCCAAAATGCAGGTGCCAATAGAAACGTTAGGTCACGGAATGGCTGCTTTGCAGCCTAAGTACAGCTTCATTTTCCATGTTCTAATGTGAAGTCCCTCGGTAGCACCTCCATTAAAAAGTATGGCTTTGGTAATGGTTTGCTTATTAACAGGAGAGCAACTCCTGATATTATATAGACTTGTAAAGAGTTAGTCATGACCACTCTTAGCTTTCACTAAGATCAAAAACCATATCTCATAAACTTGTGGACAATAGGGAGTAAAAAGAAAACGGCATTTAAATCCATACTTCAAAATATTCTTTTTCCTGTTCAGAGAACACAAAATCAATGCTTCATATAAAATCAAAACTAAATTTATCCCTCAGACCCATGGCTTACCATGTACAAAGGAAGCATACAGAATTGTATATATATTCTTGAAATCCCAAATTCCCACCATTCAGGTTATTCTTTAGGTTAAAGTACCTTGTCTTCAAAAGGTCTCTCTTAAAATAAGGTTTTATTTTCCTTGGTGAGTCACCCATCTATACCTTCCTATTAGCATATTTTAATGCAAATTTTATTCCTCAGGCATATAAGACAGAAGGACTCTAAGAGATTAGCTGCAGAATAGGTGGTCTTATTTCAGAGCAAAAACGCAGAAAGCAATGGGCTAGAACATAGCGTAGGGGCAAATCAAGAAGGCAGTTAAAGATCAGGCTAAAACCATTAACAGTGTAAGTCCCGAATGTGGGGGATTGCTTAAGGAAAAGTGATTTCCATAGGAATATGGGGTACACAAACAAAATGGACCCATCTGTAATACTGCCCCGAGGCAACCATGCTAAATTCTCCATGAAGCCTTACAAAGCCAAAAGGAGTAAAATGTACATGGAATATTAGCTATATAGTATTCTACCAGTAAAAAATGCCCCAATTAAGGTGTTTGGCATTGGTCCTAGAACCTAATATTGGGAAAGGCAATCTGCCATAAGCTGGGTGTACTAAGAAGGCAAAATCTAAACGCTCTTTACTCAAGCATTTCTCAGAGTTGTTTTGCAGTGAGCAACTGTGAAAAATGAAAAAAAAAATGTCTCTTTCTGGGATTAAGAGGACACTGTTCACTTTTAGCTACAAAATGGTGAGTTCCCCAAATTTGGTGGTCCTTGGCTGTAATGAAATCTGAATCTATTCACAGCCCATGTGGGCCCTTATCACATTGTCCTGGTGGGACTCAAAGGACAGGGGGAGGGCAGGGAGAACTGCCCACATGCTGATGCTTATGATGCTTGTTGCACCATGGGTAAGAAAAAGTTCTTTGTCTCTTATCCAGCAGCCTTGTGTCTTCTAAGCATCCATGAAAACAAACTAACGAGTAGAGTTAAATCTCAGAGCGCACACCTAGGAACTGCTCAACAGAAGTAGTCATTATTACTTCTTAAAGTACATTTCAGCAACTCCACGAAGAGAAGATCTTCAATATCCCTAGAACTAGGGATATATTCCAAGAGTTGAAACTAAGGATAAAGGTCTTAAATACAATACAATACAATCTTTACACTACAGTACAATTCAATTAAGCCATTGAATTTAAGGATTTTATGACTATTCTTTTCTCCTATCAGTTTAAAAGAACAAAATCAAGTCTACCTTTACAGTTAGCTTCATGGATAGCCTTATACAATTTGGAACTCTTTATTACTCTAAAATTTTGCTTCCTTTATTAGCAGAGATAGGATTTCTTACCATTCTTAGAAATAATAAAAACAAGTACTAATATGCCTCCCACTGTTCTAAGTACCGTATAATTATTAACAATTCAATCCCTACAGCAGCTCTATGAGGTAAGTACTATTACTATTACCCCTATTTTTATAGACAAAGAAAATGAGGCACAAAGAGGCTAAATAACTTGCTCTAAACAGCCAGCTGATAAATAGCAGAGCAAGGATTTGAATTCAGAAAGTCTGTCTCCAAAGACTGCTTTTTTTTTTAGATTTATTTATTTATTCATTTTAAAGAGAGAGAGACTACAAGAGTGAGAGGAGGAAGGGGCTGAGGGACAGAATCTTCAAGCAGACTACCCTCTGAGCACAAAGCCGAACATGGGACTTGATCTCAGGACCATGAGATTATGATTTGAACCAAAGCCCAGAATCAGATGCTCCACCTACTGAGCCATGAAAGCACCCCCATTATAAGTATTTCTAGAAAAAAAAATATGGTTAATTATGGGCTGAAAAAAAGGAAAACTAACAGTTTTGAACACCTCTTCTTGCCTCATATAAATATCTCCTTGCGGGGAAAATATTATCAACATTTTTACAGATAAAGAAACAGGGCCTCAAAGAAGACACACAATTCTGCCAAGATCATAGAAATAGGAAGTTGGAGAAACCAGAATTTGAATTCAGGTTTCACATATTCCAAACTCTGTGTTCTTTCTATTACACAATGGTGCCTTCAAGACACTTAAAGAAAAGGCTATGGATATAAGACACATTTTTCCAAATGAATAATATAATAAGTCCTTTTTGACTTAAACAGAAATGGAAACAGATTGAAACTGCTCAAGTGACAAGATAATCTTGTCACTAAATGCTTCCCATATTAATTGAAGGTTTTTGTTTTTTTTTTTTAAATGTTAGACTTTGTACAGAGGAATTCCATTCCCTGAGTATTGGCCAATCACATTATTGTTCTTTCATTTTAATGGACACTTTGTTTTTAACCCCATACTTTAGTATCACATAATTAGGCAATGCACTGGATCCTATGACTAACTCTCTGCTAACTATATAAATTATACTGGTATTTTAGCCTGTCTGGGGCTCACTTAAAATGACAGAATAGTGAGCTTAAGGAGATTCCAAAAGCAATTTAATCTCATCTTTGAGGAAATCAAGGCCCAGAGAGGCAGCTGACTGCCCTAGATTACACAGAGAGGTTAAGGTAATGCTGAGTCCAGACCACTAACAGCTCATCACTGAGATCTCACAAGGCCTCCATTTCTCTACTTCTGAGAATCTGTGAAACTTTTTATCTCCAAAAGTTTACAACCATCACAAAAACCTCAAAATAATATCTTTTGTCCTTAGCATTTTTTTAAGTTTTCCAAATTAAATCAAAATATTTTTTGTAAGTACAGTACAATAAATACTCACATATCCAAGTATCTAGAGCCACTAATTGCTAATGTTACATTTGTGCTCACTTGCTTTGGCTTTATGTATTTGCATATGAGTGTGTTTGTGTACATGTGTATGTGTGTGTGTGTATGTATATGCATACAAACATATTTTTGTCCATGTGCAGTCACTTTATGACACATGATGTAAATGTGTTCTATAATGTCACTGCAAACACTAAATTAATGAATACTGAGCCATCATTCTAAGGGGAAATACAGGATTAGGTTCCTGCGAGCCTCTGGTCAAATTTTTATCAACCAATCAATATAGAACTTTGTTTCATTTGTATTTCTGTTTAAAGTCACCTTACTTGATAGTGTTGTAAATTCAGTAACAGTGAACTCAGAGCCAGAAGCACTATGACTCATGCTGAAACAAAGTTCATCTAACATAGGTATTTCCTCCATAAGGAACATCACAGGCTTCTTGCACTCAGGCACACTAGACAGCACTTCAATACTATGCATGGGGGCCATTTTTTTTGGTATATTTTTTTATTGGAGTTCGGTTTGCCAACATATAGTATAACACCCAGTGCTCATCCCATCAAGTGCATGGAGGCCATTTTAAAGTGGACCAACATTAAGCACAAAAAATATTTTTAAAATGTGGCACTAAACAGATGGCAAAAATGACAATTATTTACAAAACAAGAGCTGACATAAGAAGGTGGAGAGACGCCTTGTTGATCTCAGCTGAGCACATGTATTTCAGGAGATACAAATTTTTCATCACTTGGTACATGTCTGCAAATGACCATGAAATCACCATGAATATTGGTCTTAGGGTTACAAATAACTTAACCAGTAGGCAAAATTTCAAGTACGGGGGCTCAGCTATATATATTTAAATTGAACCATTTAAATTAAGTAGCAAACTTCATGACATTTTACCCCAAATATGTCAAAGCTGGTTAATTTTGAGTAGTGTACCTCTAAAGCATAAGTGAAAATCAATGCACAAAAATATTTTGGAAATGGAATATCTTGGAAATTTATAACCTGTGGGTTCCCAAACCTCACATTTTGAGGAATCATAACTATCATTTTTGGCCTCTTTGACCCATCTAAGCCATAGCATACTGTTCTCAAGTTCGTGACCTGCCTAATAGGTAGGGCCAATTATAGGACACTACCTCAGATATTCCTGGAATGATCAGCAAAACAGTTAAGTATCTCAGTTATCTCTATAGTCCTGTAGCAGAGTTATATGCCTCTCTGCCAGTGTCTTTTTTATGTTAATTTTGGATTTCATCTTCTGATATACACGATTTCCTGAGCCCATCTCCAGTGTCCATGGACCTGACATTCTTCATAATTGCTCTAAAGCTTGCCCCAGACACTACAACAATACTGTGGGCTGCAGTGAAGCAGGATGAAACTTTATACCTCGTCTTGAGCACTGTTTCTATTTATGCTGTATTGCTTATGTGACCACATGTCTCAGAAGCTAGAGCCAAATGCAGGTATGAAACATCAGCATTAGTCTCTAATCAAGGCTATCCTTTTGTTTAGCAAGGACTATTGATCATCCCAGGCTTCTGTATCCTCCCCCAGGCATCATCTTTGAGGAGCAAGGTTGCTGATGACTGCATGGGAATAGAATAGGGAGATGAAGCACTGATCCTGATCTAGTAAAAAATGTATTACTGAGACAGAAAGGACTTCGGGATTCTACGTTATCTGGATTCATTGTTGATGATAAAAGACTCACGGTTCTTATGTGCCTTGTGCTTGGTTTAGTTGATCTGGAGGAAGCTTCTGAGGGCCACTTACACCATAACTTGAAAACTGTATTTGGCCAAAGACTTTAACAAGGAAAACTTCAAACAAACCAACTAGCTGCTGCCTCCTCTAGCGCCCTTTCTGGAAATTTCCGCATTACACTCTGAGCCCTTACACAGTCTGTTTTACACCTGAAAGTCCTTCATTTCCCTTCTTCAGCTGGCTTTCTCATGTCTATTCCTCCAAACAACTGAACTCTCTCCCCTCCAGTATTCCATGGCCTGTGTTCCCCTCTGTCACAGCATCCTTCAGCCTGTGTTGTAATTTTTTGTCCACAAGTCTGTCTCTCGTGCTAGACTGTGAGCCTTTTGAAGCCTAGTAAAGTCTGTACCTTGTTCATCATTTAATCCTCTATGGCTAGCACAGTTCTTAGTACACAAGAGAGCTCAAGGAATATTTGATGCATGAAAGACTGAGTGATTTTGAACTTTCTCTTGCTCTAATTAAAAGCACCATTTGTCCCATTAGAAGCTGTAACCTCTTATTTTATAAATTTGGAATTTTTATAATTAATTCATAAACTTGGTTTTCCTCACATGATTGCATATTTCCCCTAACTTCTTGGTTTTCCTCGGTTCCCCCATTCAGGAAGGAAGCTAGATATTAACTTAAGCCAGCTTATTTTTAATTATCTGCAAAGTGCAACTTTTCCACACTGCCATAATCCCCCTGTAGGGCAGAGATGCTCCTAATAAGCACAGTCTCTGGGATGCACAGAAAGATGAAGCAAGGAAATGGCTGCTAATCAACTCACATAACTTCATTGTTCCTCAGCTGACTTGGAGGAGTGCTGACTTCTTCTCTTGGGAGGTCACATATGTCCTCTCGATCTGCTGAGCATCTGAGTATATGTGTGCCTCTTGGGGGAAGTTGACACAGGTCCTAATGAATCAGTTTGAATGGGCAAGGTCTGGGACCCATCATTTGACTTCAGCCACACTTCATCTTTCATGAATCACAAGTGAGCTGCAACACACTTATTTTTTTTTTCCAGAGGAATGAAATGCCTTTAACAACATTCTGAACAAATCGGTCTCACCAGGCTCCAAAGTGCTCAAACATTCAGCTCATTTCTCATAATCCATAATTAAGCCCAAGACCTACTTGGAATGATAAAGAATGATATTTGTACATGCTCAGCAACATTAGCATGGGAAGAGTAAACAGGGAAATTGGATACAACAAACTCAGCTTCTCAAGGTGAATAAACATATGGAATGATTTTTCTGGTCAAGTATTTGGAGCTAAGGGCAGTTAAAAAAAAAAAAAAAAAAACTCTAGTGACATTTGCCTGGTTTCCAGAAACTTTCAGGTGAGAATTAGATGAACTAAATAAAAATCATGTTAAAAAAATAAGTTAATTAGACTCAGCAAATAGCTTCTCTGCCATAGATTTCTCCATATATAATTTCACAGGATGAGATTCAATAAATAACTGATGATAGTCATCATCCACTTGAACTAATATTTATTTGGTGACCTCCAAGTGCCAGGTGCTATACAAGGAAACTGTATAAATGCCATCTTATGTGATTCATACAACTCTACAAAGTGTTATTATTAATTCTCATTTTACAAATGAAGGAACAAGCTCAGAAAGGTAACTGACTTGCCTCTGATCAAAACCATCTGTATTACTCTGTCATAACCTGCATGTACTTTAACAACTTTGGCTATAAATCAATCATCTTACAATTTCCAAGGATGGGGAAAGATTATTTCAGGATGGGCAGACACGAAAACAGAGAGAATCCCTGGGAGATGTCAACATCTGAATGCATTAATACATAGTGAGCTCAACCATCCTCAAGCATCCATCAACACCCATAAACTGACCTTTATATGCTACTAGCCACATCTCCAGCTAAGTTCTAAGTGCTCATAAAATACCTCTACTTGCATGTTTGCCCATTGCCTAGAGTTTGACATCCTCAACCAGGTGACCTTCTTAGCCACCTCACTCTAGAGAAATAGGTAATCTGTATATATAAGGATTAATCCATGAACCAGGGTTAGGTGAAGAAAAACAGTGCACAGAGAAATAAGTATTTACAATGTAGAGCCTGGGATGCCTGGGTCGCTCAATGGTTAAGCATCTGCCTTCAGCTCAGGGTATGAACCTGGAGTCCTGGGATTGAGTCCCACATCAGGTTCCCTGCATGGAACCTGCTTCTCCCTCTACCTAAGTCTCTGCCACTCTCTCTCTCCCTCTCTCTCTCTGTGTGTGTGTGTGTGTGTCTCTCATGAATAAATAAATAAAATCTTTAAAAAAATAAAAATAAAAATAAAAAAATGAAGTAAAAGGTAGGGCCTACTTGCCTGGCTGGAGAAATGCCTTCTTAAACCTGACCTCCTTCTGCCATGTGTCTTGAAAAAATATCAAGTTGCCTATATTTCCATAGTCTGATCTCCAGTGCTTCTGACCTCAGAGCTGACTCTGTTCTTTTGTGTATTCTAACCTTATTTCAATAAGTTGTGTCTATTCCTACCCTAACATGAGTACAGGTCCTATTGTTCCCTTCTCAGATAGTTTGTTTTAAAGTTCTTGACTTGGAAATGCCTAGGTGGCTCAGTCAGTTAAGCATCTATCTTCAGCTCAGGTCACAATCATGAGGTCCTGTGATCAAGCCCTGGGTCAAGCTCCCTCCTCTGTGGCAAATCTGCTTCTCCTTTCCCCTTGCCCTCCTTCCCAACCCCCTCTCATGCTCTCTCTCTCTCTCTCTGAAATGAATAAATAAAAAATAAATAAAATTCTTGACTTGGACTACACCCATCTCCAACTAAAACAATCAAGTATTAATAACCTATTGCTATTTAGGGCTTCTTCTCTGCCAGTCAAACTAAAATCTTTATATATATTATAATATTTACATTCTATAGATAATGAAATCAAGATATAAATATGTTGAGTAATTTGCCTAATATCACATATGTATGAATCCAGAATTGGAACCTGCCTACTCATCCTGCTACTAGAGCTCATGCTCTTAATCATTGCACCTCAACACCTCTCATTAAGTAGAAAAACCCCAAACCTAACCCCTGAAAACTGTTGGCTATAACAATTATTCTTCCAGTGTCCCTGGCCAGAATTCTTTGAGATACTTTTGGATTGCATCTCTCCTCCATCTCCTATAGCCATTTGTCACCCAGTACTATAATTCTTCCATCCAAGACTTCACTTTATTCTTCATTTTCTTTCTAGTTCTCTCTAACCATAATTATTACAATACCATTCCAACTAGTATCCCGAATTTTGTTTTTCCCCCTCCTACTCCAATTCAACCTACATGCTTGCCAATCTAATCTTAAAACATCATATTTATCAGATTGAAGTCTGAAGATATGTAGCCCTTAAGGAGATAATTTAAAGGGGATGTAATGGTTATTTTTAATCACTTGAAGGACTATCAAGTGAAAAAAGGATTAGTTTAATTTGTGTTCCAGAGAACAAAATCATGATGATCTACATGGGATGGGAAGGTGAACCTTAAAAAAATAGATTAATCTTCATATGACAAAGTAATTTTTAGCGGTTAAAGCCATTCAACAGTGGAATAGTTTGCATATTCCATTGTGATTCCCCACTAATGTGTTCACTAAAGCATAAAGTAAATGACCACTTGCCATAGGTATTGGCATGCTAGGAGGTTGGATCAAAATCAGTTCAAATATTATACAACTTTGTTTTTTTTTTTTTTTTAATTCTGTAAGTAGTCCCTGTTCAAAGGCCACCAGTGGCTCTCAAATTCATCTCACTACCCATTAAACTTGCACTTCAATACTTCCCAACATGAACCTCCAACTCAGGACAGAAAATTAGGACACACACACACCAAGCTTATCCCCCAGCTCTAAGCAGGTTGACCCAGCCAGAATCCCTGTCTTCATACCCTCCACCCCATTAGATCATCTTTTGTTAATAATGTAATACTCCTCGTAGAATTTCACCAGGAATACATATTATCTCATTTTGTGCTTTCTTTTGCTCCCTACATTCACGTCCTAATTTGCTCACACAGCCTACCTTGAAGAAAGTATTCCATACTACACATGTTTAATCTAGTTACCTACTGTATAAGCACCTAACTTTGGTGTCACCAAAAAATTTAAAAGTTTCCCTGAAATTACATTCAAATTTTTATGTGTAAATTCTCATGTGCTATTTTATAGTAGATATAACTAACCTTATATTTTATTAGAGACTCAGGGAGATCTTTGTACCAAAAAGGTTAAGAAAACTTTTGTTTGGATTTCTAGTCACCCTTCAAATTACACCATTTAGTTGTTTCCTCTCTTTCGTATTTTCCACATGCATTCTGCCCTACATTGTGCGATAGTGACCTGGAGAATAGTGACCATTTCCTTTGTTTGTTAATCAGAGGCTATGAAGGGGATCCCTGGGTGGCTCAGTGGTTTAGCGCCGCCTTTGGCCCAGAGGGTGATCCTGAAGTTCCAGGATCGAGTCCCACGTCGTGCTCCCTGCAAGGAACCTGCTTCTCCCTCTGCCTGTGTCTCTGCCTCTCTCTCTCTCTGTGTGTCTCTCATAAATAAATAAATAAAATCCTTAAAAAAAATCAGAGGCTATGAATTCTTTTATAAAGGAAGAGCATCATTTCTGCAGCCCAAGTACTTGGTACCTAGCAGATATTTTAGAAATGCTTATGAATGAAGGCCTGAAAGAATGAATGTCATATCCTTTACTAGAGAAAATTTCATTTACAGCTGGTAGCCCTCAGAATATTCTAGATTTGACCAGGGGTCTTCAAAATAATCACTAAGAAGTAGGCTTCTTAATTCCTAATATAACATGAGATATATAAATATATCATTGTGTTTTATCAAATTCATCCATCAGATTATCTGTTTGAGACATTGTAGTGCTAGAACTAACTGCATTCACTGATTTCCTGTTTTTTTTTTTAATTTATGTTTTTAAAGATTTTATTTTATTTGAGAGAATGAGTGGTGGGGAGGGGCAGAGAGAAAAAAGAGAGATAGAGAAGCAGACTCCCTGCTGAGCAGAAAGCCCAATGTGGGGGCTCCATTCCAGAACCTGGAGATCATGACCTGAGCAGAAGGTAGATGCTTAATTGATTGAGCCACCCAGGTGCCCCTGATTTCCTGTTGAAGTGAAGCATCTTTGATATACTTCTGATCATTACATGTCTGTCCCTCTCTTATTCTTCAGTGAAAGGCCCTAGATATGGTAATATATAAAGAAACTCAGGGGTGCCTGGATGGCTCAGTCAGTTAAGTGTCTGCCTTTGGCTCAGGTCATGATCCTGGGGTCCTGGGATTGAGCCCCCCAGGTCAGGCTTTCTGCTCAGCAGGGAGTTTGGTTCTCCCTCCTCCTCTGTATGTGCCCTCTCTCTCTCTCTCAAATAAATAAATGAAATCTTTAAAAAAAAAAAAAAAAGAAGCTCAAAGGTATCTATAGTGATCACCTATCAGGACCACAGAAAGAACATCCTGGAAGCACAGCCTAGGAAAAAAGTCATTTACCACAAAATGGCTGATAGGTCACCCTGGATCCTTTCCACTCTTATTTACTGGCTTAAAAAAAGAATAATCAAATGCAATTTTGTTTTCTATTCTTATATTTGTGCTCAATGGAAGATCAATTATTAAGCTTGCCCTTATAGCTCCTAGGAGAGTTCTGAGCACCTATTAGTTTCATTTTTAATATGGATGATGAACTGAGCGGAAATTCACTCCTTAACATTGTCAGTGTAGCTCTGTGCTGAGTACACTATCCAACATTTTAAAGTGTGTTCTCTCTTCACAGAGAACATTCAAGGCAGTGAACTCATTTTTGTAGCAATTCTTTAATAATGGTGTCTGTATGTTAACAAGAAGAGAGAATGCCTGACTTTTGTTAAAATTTTTCTCTTTATAATAGAAGCCACTCTATTTTAAGTATCTAATATTAACATTCATTGAACTCCAACAGTGAGCTAGAAACTGTATTGCATATAGACACATTTTCCTTCTCACTTGCTGTACTATATTGGTCAACAATAGAACAATTAAGTAAGTGGCAGACTTGCAAATTGAATTATATAAAAAGGCACAAACCTGGTTAAACCTAGAAAATAGTCTAAAGAAAAAGCAAACTGTCTAGCATCAAAACACACATGTTTGAGCACTGAATCTATGCCTGGAAACCTCCTGAAACTGTTTTCTTTTCTTTCATCTGATTTCCAGCATCTGGTACTGAGTTTGTAGGTAGGAACAAAATGCTTCAAAGTAATATATGCTTATTGGTGACAAACTTAAGTCTTGTCTATTATTTCAGAATGGTGACAAGAACAACCAATACTAGTAGTAATAAATTGCATTATGCTCTCCAATGTATTTTGTTACTTAAACCTCCCAAATCTGATTTGAGCTAGGGTTTGTTACAGAAGAGGAGTCTGAGGTCCATTAAGAAGTAACTTGCTAAAAAAAAAAAAAAAAAAAAAAGGAAGTAACTTGCTGGGAAAATTCAGTTTAGGTCTTATGATTCCACATCCTATCCATTTCCCATAATTTTAAGGATCCTCAGGAAACACATATTTGTGTTGAGCCCTTGTATGAGCAAGTCAGTGATCTTGTTTTTGGGAAGGGAAAAGCAAAAATTTGGATAATAAATAATGGCTCCTATAAAGAACCTTACAATTTAGTAGGAATAGTAAGAGAAATAAGATATGACCATAAATATCCATGACACAAGGCAGTGTGATATAAATGACACATGAGCTATTCAAACCGGCAGTTATGTGCAATCAGAAGAAAAAGGTAGCATGAGGCAAAAGCTTCCTGGAGAAGGTGGTGGATAAACTGAACAAAATTCAGTAAATGTATAGACAAACAAGATGGAAGTATAAAACAAATAAAGTAGAAATCTCAAAAGAATGGAAAAATTTTGCCTGCAACTATGGAGAGATGTAAGAGACACATAAGATATAATCCCTGTGCTCAAGAACCTTACAATTAAATTAAGTAGCAAAGAACTACAAGTTCAAAATCACTGAATAACAATCTAGAGCATCACACATAGTAACTGACTGGTGAACTGTGTGGCACAGGCAACAGAATGCAGATGGTGCTCAGAGAACAGGCTTTACAGGTCTTAAGTCAAGTTTGTCAACAAAGAGAAAAAGGAATGAAGCAAATATTGCCAAAGACAAAGAGAAGAGAGCATGAAGGATAAGGACAAAAATGCTTTGGAGATTATTTTTCTTAATATTTGTCAGTTTCAGTGTACTTAATGCACATAGGGCTAGGTATTCACTCAGAAGTCACAAGGAAAGTCACAAAAATGTGACTGAAGAAAAAAATAGCCAAGAAACTATGGTGACTGCTAAGCCTAGGAAAAGGAGCCTACACATTTGAGTTGAATAAGGAAGGCCTGAAGAAGCAATAGAGCTCTGTCACTAGTTGAATGGTCTTGAATAACTCTTAATCTCCAGTTCTCAGGTTTATCATCTATCAAATGGAGCTAATAGTATCTTTCTTGCCTCAATATCAAGTTTGCAGTGAGAATATCATAAAATGTATTGATTTCAATAACCAAGCATTGAAGAAACTTTAAGCACTGCCAACACAATGCCAGATGCTAGGTGGAAATGCAGAAATACTAAAATACTGCAACCTATGTCCACACAGTCTATTCAGGCATTCTAATACATACTGCTACTAATTTGACCAACGTATTTTGAGAATCTACTAGATTCCAGACAGCATGCTTTTCACCAGGGATTCTAAATCAAAAGAGACAAGTTAGAAGACTACATAGTCTACAAGTTAGAAGACTACATAAATCTTTATGACTTCGGATTGTCAATGGTTTCTTAGATATAATACCTAAACTACTAGCATAACATATTACATAAAAACATAGAATAAATAAAGTTGATTTCATCGGAGTTAAAAACTTGTTTTTCAAAGAACTCTACTGTAAAAATAACAGGCAACCAAAAAGATTGGGAGGAAGTATTTGGGAATCATATATCTGATAAGACCTAATATTCAAATATATAATGAACTATTATGATTCACTAATAAAATGAAAGATAACTTAATTAAAAATGAACAAAGGATTTGAATAGACTTTTCTCCATAGAAGATGTACAAATAGTCAATAGCATGTGAAGATATTCTCGACATTATTAATCATCACAGAAATGAAAGTCAAAAAAAAATTTCTTAAGATTTTATTTATATATTCATGAGAGAAACAGAGAGAGGGAGAGAGAGGCAGAGACACAGGCAGAGGGAGAAGCAGGTTCCATGCAGGGAGCCTGACGTGGAACTCGATCCCGGGTCTTCAGGATCACACCCTGGGCTGAAGGTAGAGCTAAACTGCTGAGCCACCGAGGCTGCCCTGAAAGTCAAAAATTAATGAGATTCATACCACTTCATACCCACTAGGATAACTATAATCAAAAAGGTGGACAATAAAAAGTATTGGCAAGAATGTGGAGAGATTGGAAACTTCATTGATCAATGGTTGGAAAGTACAATGATCTAGCCATTTTGGAAAAGTTCAGCAGTTTCTCAAAAAAGTTAAACATAGAGTTATCATATGACCCAGAAATGCCACTCCTGGGTATATGCTCAAAAGAAATGAAAACATATTTACATAAAAACATATACCCAAACGTTCTTATTAGCATTATTCATATTAGCCAAAAAGTGAGGGGAGAAAAGGTTCACCAACTGATGAATAGATAAACAAAATGTGGAATATTATTTAGCCATTAAAAGGAATGAAGTACTAAAAAAGAAGAAATGAAATACTTATATATGTCACAGTATGGAGGAACTTTGAAAATATTATGCTAAGAGCAAGAAGTCTGTCAAAAAGGGCCACATTAAAAAAAAGGGGGCCACATTTTATATCATTCTGTTTACATGAAATATCCAAAATAGTCAAATCCATAGACCTAGAATGTAGATTAGTGCTAGAAGGAGGAAAAATGCAAAAGGATTATTAATGGGTGTGGGTTTCTTTTGTGTGTTGTGGGGGGGATGTTATGGAATTACATAGCAGTGGGAGTTGCATAAGTTTGTGAATATATCAAAAGCCGCAGAAGTGTATATTTGCAAGAAATGAATTTAATGGTATGTGAATTTTATTGCAATTTTAAAAAAGACAAAACTCCTTCTAATTCCTGAGTTTATAATACAGTGGGAAAGAGAAACTACTTACAGTGCAAAACAAACATATTTGTTGTTCAATATAACAAGCTTCAGTGAGCTGTGTCATATATAGAGATACACAACAATAGTTAAAATTTATTGAGCACTTGTTATATGCTAGATACTATTCTAAGCATTTCACACGTTACTAACTCATTTAATTCTCACGGCAAACCTTGAGTTAGGTATTTCTTCATTTTCCTGATAAGGAAACCAAGGTACAGAGTTGTCAAGAAACTTGCCCCAGATTCTACTACAAATAAATATTAGAGGTAGGCTTTGATCCCAAGAAGTCAGGCTATAGCATCCATATTCCTTACCATCAGGCAATACCACTTTTTTTTAGAAAATATAAGGCACTATAATGCAAAAAAAAAAAAATACTATTAACAAGTTTCAGTTCATGACATCATTGAATCTTGAAGTTAAAATTTACCTAGTGCCTCCTCCAAGTTCATGCCTGAAATCCCTATACAACTCTCTGCCCAAATGATCTTTATATCCAGTCTATATTGTATACTTCTTGAAAGAGGGAACTCAATTTTGACCCAAACTATTTATTCCATTTTTGAATAGCACTGGCTATTTTCAAAGTTCTTCCTTACATTAATATTGCATGCTTCTTGGAGGAAGAAACTCTCCCTCCGTCAGGTTGCTTAGAAGCAGAGGCTGAGATGGGCATTTAGGTGGATGTGATTTATTGACAGAGTGCTCTTAAGGATGGACCTGCGAAGGAGGGAAGAGAGTGGTATACGAAGTGGAAAGTGGTCACAGAGCAATATGTTCTTGGCTGTATTCATAGGGCTAAGGCTTTCTAGAGCAAAAACCGTAGCACAGAGTTGCCTGCCTTGAAGCATCAATCTGTCATGAGCCACAAGGCTGGGGAGGGATGAGTAATGCTGGGCAAGGCAGCAGGACAAGGGGATGGGACAGTTGCAAGCCATTAGCAGGTAACACAGCTGCTAGGGGTAGGGTGCATATGCAGTCCAGTGAAAGGGGATCTGTGCAGGCACCACTGTATTTCCTACACTTCCACAGGCCTAGCAAAGCAGTTGAACACAGTGGTTGGGACACAGGATAGAGCCAGTTCTAAAATGTAAGTTTACTCTTAAGCCCCTTATGCCAAATCACTTGTCATCTCCAAGCCTGGTTCATTATCTGGAAAATGGGCACAATAACACCAACCTCATAGGAGTATAATGAGAATCAAAGACATGAGAAATGAAATGTCCATATGCTTAGCACATAGTTAAAGCCCAAGTAGCTATTACCTTAGCAAGTATATATTACACACTTGTCTATAGGAAATTTTGCCCATTTCCTTCCAAAGTGAAGTGAAAGAAATTGAATTACTTGTTTAGTCCATCAGCAATTTCAAACTTTACAATTTCCAGCCCCTATAATATAACACTTTAGTATTTTCTCACCATAGTTTGAATCACACAGTGAAAATTTGAATTTTGTTCTGTAATCTTCTTGCTATTCACTGAAGCCATCACCTCTGGAGAAATAGTCTTTCTCTTGGCTTTGCCTTTTTGTCCTGAATTAAGTTTTATTCTGGACTATCAGAAATCCATCACTGTCTGAATTTTTCCATTGTGGTGTGAATACCAAAGTCTGACTGTGAATCTGTAGCCTGCTATAATGATTTCAAATGTATTCTAGGTCCAAGGGTTATCCCTGTTAAAGGCATTTTTATAAGAATCTGGTATTTTGCCAGGAAAAGTCCTGTGTTCCAGCTGCCAAAACACATGACAGCAAGCATCTGACAGAAAGCCAGTGATGGATCTGCTGTCTGCTAGATTGGCAGCTCTATCAATGACAGTGGAACCAGACAGATTGGAGTTTGACCCGGGCTGGGTGAAAAACTGGTGCTATATCACAACCAATACAGAGCACTGTGGAGAAAGCCTTCTCAATCGCTAAGGGCTGAAAGGCCCATGCCAACAAGGAATCAGCTACACTGTGCACAGCACTGGGAGTATATGTGTCAGCCATAAAGCTGCACTCAGTAACTCTATCGAGATGAGGTCCAGAAAGAAAGTCTTTCTGCAAAAACATATCCTGGCACTTCAGGGCATGTAAATTGACTTGTCATTTTACTATCCTCCCATCCCCAGCATCTTTCCAGTGTTACATATATTCTCCCCCAGCTTTTCCTATACAGAGGCTAGTCATGTTCTTTTGTTCATTTTGTTCATAGCTCATTCATTTATTCATTCAATGAATATTCATTGAGTGCTTGGCAGGTACTAAGGATACCAGGTTGAAGATGGATATAGGATAAAGGTGACCAAAGGTAGGTAATTGAGTTTAACCCCTTATACTACAAACTCTGCCCCAACCCTTTTAAATAGTCATAATATGTCACAATATATGGCTATTTAATAATATGCCATAATATATGACTATTTAAAAGAGAAATTCTAGAGTAAGCCTCCTGACTTCAAATACTAAATCAATAATGGTTAAAATGCATAAGGAGACAATCTGGGGCCTCCCTGGTCCTTCTCAAATCATGCTATGTAAGCAGCTGGGTATTCAACCTAGAGAAAAGCTAGGCCTGTGTCTGCTTGCGCAACATAGAGAGTAGCTTGAAATCCCACTGCCTTGAATAAAACCTTAGCAATGCCCATCTACATCAAAGTCATCCTGTGGAGTCAGCATCCTGTGACCCCATTTCCCACTTTGTGCAACGGGGATGCTGTCATATGCAAGACTGCCAGGCACCTGGGCAACAGGAAATACTGCTATTTGCATATCTAATAGATTCATTTCAAACTGTGTTTTTCTTGTATGTTTCGAATACCCAGCCAATAATAATGAGATGGGATGTGACAAGTAAAACTCTCCAATTTAGCAAGATTCATTTTGCAAAATCATCACAGAGCATCTGAATCACTGCCTAGCAGAGTAGAACAACATCTGGCAAACAAGCGGTGATGTATTATAATGTTTTTAGCACCATATGGCAATATGTCTTCAAAGTCACCTACAGGTTGAAATGAAAACCTATTTTATAACTACCTCAGGAAAATGAGGGGGCAAGGAATCAAGGGGTGCATTGGAATAATGCTACATATGCCCCCAAAGCGTGTGCTGCTAAATATTAAAGTAAACGTTGAAAGAGCAACATGTTATTAAGAAGCTAAAATAACAAGTCGTCTAAAGCTTTTAACTGCTGTACAATGCAACAAACCAAACACTCATCTACTGCACCACCAGATAACATTATCCAGCCCCAATTAAAAATGATTAATAGTTTGTGGTCAATCTTAATTAGTATTCTTGCCCTTTGATATGAGAAATGAAATTGAGAAGTCAGTGTCTAATATGAGCGTAAGGGTTCGGTGAGTTAATTTTTTTTCTCATTTCTGTTAGAGAAATAGACATAGCAACTCTAACATTTTCGTTCCTTCTGGTAAAGGACAGTCTTGCCCACCCTCTGGGGTGGAGAGAAGAACGTGAAGTATTGAGAGAATCAGAGAGCTCTAGCTTCTCTCCTAACCCATTCCACTGCCTGCTCCTGTCTTTCTAAGCATAGTTGTGTTCCTCCTCATCTCAGTATAACCAGCATTACATCACACCAGTTTGGGGGCATGGGAGAAGAGGTGCAAGGAGAAAAGAAGCACAAAGCAATAACTAAATAATACTTCATGGCCTCCTCCTCTAGCTTCCTCAAATTCCTCCTTAGAGTTGTCAGTGTTTCCAAAGAGGTGCTTTCACATCACCCCTCAAGTTCTACCCTCAGCAAGTTCTACCCCTCAGTTCTTCCATCACTTTCCTCCCTTCTCTTCTGGACCCTTGAAGTGATGCTGCTGTAGGAGCCACCTGCGGCCATGACATTTTCCTTGTTCCAAATGTGGCATGTGTGATCAGTGGCTCTGACCATCAGGTGACATGACCTATGGGCTCCAATGGACTTCATCTTGAAGTGTCCCAACAATCTGTTCTGTGGGCTACGACCCTGTATTCCCTTGTGCTCCCCACACCTCACGAATTCACTATTTCAATTTTTACCCATTGTACTATTATCACATCTTTCCCTAGGTCTCAGGCATGACTCTGTGGGGCTGTGATACCAGAAAACACAACTGACAATAGCTCTGTACCCTGATGCTGGCCCACTTACTTTAAATCAGGCATAGAAATAATTATAATAATAATAATATTCATAATTTGTTAAACTTGTGGTAGTTTCCAGGTACTCTATCAAGCACTTTACATACATTACATCAATCATTATCTCAATCACTTAGAGAAGTTGTATATCCTATCAGGGCTAAGGAGTCAAGGTTCAATTCCAGGTCTGACTTTGGAGTTTATACTCATAACCACTAACCCATAGTGCCTTTCATTCTTCAAATCTCTCTTCCTTTAGAATGTGTTCTTTTACAGATAAATCTTTAGGCATTCATGGAAATATATTTCTGGAATAAAAATATGGCAATAAAGGCATGGATGAATTCTGAGTGAGGAACGAATTCTGGATGAGGAACACAGCTTAGTTTCTCAAGCTGGGACCCTCACTACAATGGGAATGATGATTTTTTACAGGTGTGTTTCTTCATACTTTACAAAGTCTTACCTCGTTGGCTCCTCACACCAACTCTCAGTTCTGTGAAAAACAAAACAGTTATTTTAGTGCATCCTGAGGGGCAAATATCGGGTCAAAATGTTGAAGTAGAACCTGAGTCCAGGTCTTCTGAGTCCCAGTACTTTGCTCTTTTCAAGTTCTACATTGCCTCCCTTATGCCAGTTGGCAGGTAAGTTCATCCAGACCTAGGTACTCAAGTTTTATTCTGACCAGTTTTCTACATGTATCCTATGCTACAGCCAGAGTAGACCCTACTATTCCTTTCACTCCATACCTTCTACCTCAAGCCTATATGCTCCTGTTTATTCCTTGTTGCTAGAATGTTTCCTGCTTCACTACAGATCCCTAACACCACACCACTTGGGATGAATAGTCTCTCATCAACTCTATTGTATGAAGTTCTCCTCTTCTACTTTTTAAGTTGTTGTATGTATCCCTCAGATGTTAATTCTAATTTTAGGGTTACTATGATTATTTCAATACTCATTTTATCATTTCCACCATTCTAAATTGTAAATTCCCATAAGGAAAGCACTCGGCCTTATATTCTATACCTCCTTGCAGTTCTTAGGAAAGGGCTCCGTTCCTAGAAAGAATACTTAATAGTCATTTGATGGATTAAAATGACTTTAATTTGTGCTCCTTATTAACAGATTATATTTATGATCAACTACTATATATTCCATTTCCAATTGGGAGTCTCTATATTTTCCCCCCAAACAAGGGCACTGTCAAGTTTTTCTGAGCTTTTAATTTAATCTTCCTTTAATGGGGTTTGCCTCACATTTAGTTCAATATCTTCTCTAGAAATCTGTTCCTTTATATATTTATAGCCTTGAAAAGCTTTCTTTTTCCTACCTTAAAAAAATCTCCTGGATTATTTATTGGGGCTGATTCTATCTAGTACATTTATATTGTTTTCTTATCAAAAGAGACTATCCTATTACCGTTCAGCCAAAATATCTTCATTTTCTTCAAGCTCCAAGTGATTAATGATGTGTAACGTATATGTGAGAAAAGTTTTCCTATAAACCTACCAAATATATTTGCATTGACTATTTCATAAGTCTTTCATATCAGAAATTTTCCCACCTAGTTTTGGCCTTCTGCACTGTGTTCAGTAGCAGCAGACTATGGTTCACAGCCAGGGTGACTAAATTAGACAAATGGTATACACTTGCTTCTGTAACAATATTTCACCACCAATAGATCCACTGGTTGTTCTGTTGAGAGTTTTTGGTTTGCCAATACATAAAAAGAATTTGGAGAAAGACTGTGGGGGAAAAAAGTACACCCTTTCATAATCATATAGCAGAGTTTTTGTTTTTTCCTTTTAATACTTGTTGCTTTTATTTATAAGTTAATGTATGAACATGGTTAAGTTATTTACACCAAAGGCATACAAAGAAAAGTGTGCTTCCTCCCACCTACCTCCCAGTCCCACATTCCAAAGACAGCCATTGGGGTTGTGAAGAAAAAGCAAAGGAATTATAATCAGATTCAACCACAGTCAATTAATAGTTATATGTTGAGCACCCATTAGGCTCCAGGCATAATGCTAGTGCTGCTAATGGGCTCCACCCTGATTCACAAGGTTTATAGCTTTGGGCAGTACAATAAGCAAGGCCTCAGCACACAGTGTAATCAGTGCTATAATGGTAGAAGTCCCAGGTGCTAGGGGAAATCACAGGCTTCCCAGAGGTGGTAAAAACCTTTATGAGGGCTCCAGTAGGGAGAATTTTGTTAGGCATAGAGAAAGGAAATAGTGATCTCCAAGAATAACCTTTGTGAATCTAGGGGCATGAGAATGCATGGCAAGCTTAACAGAAAAATGGTCAATTTGGTTACAACTTATGTTTGAAGTAGTGACCACTGTCCTTGCTATTGTATTGTAGAAAGTATACCATACATAAAATAATAAGAAAATCTAATTTTAAATACTGGCTAATTATCTGAACACCACAATTGCCTCATGTATAAAGGAAGAGAAGTAAAAGCCATTTCATAGGTTGATTGAGAGAGTTAAAATCAATTACATAATTCATGCAAGGGTACCTAACATGGTGCCAGGCAAATAAATACTAATAAAACCCAACAAATGTTAAAAAGAAAAAGAAAAAGACACAAAATAATTATTCTAGGTCAATGAAATTTCTTCTGGTACATCTTCATCTGACCAAGCCTCAAATGTAGAGTTCTGAACTGTCAGGGGACTCACCAAGAAGGAGAATGGCCCTCTGCATCCCACACTGTGGGAAATCCCAAAGACCATATTCCCCTACCAGCAGCCTGATTTCATCTTGAAGACTGGGCCACTCTGAAGAATTTTTAAAATGTATTATAAAATGCCACTTTGCTTGCCTCTCAAGGCCTGATATTACTTGGGATATTACTAATTGAACTTATGAATACATTTATGCTCATAGGGTGGGGAAAAAGTATCATTTGGGAGGCATATTAAGATATTATGTATTTATATAAATCTGTTTTTCATACTAGAGTTGTAAAACTGTCAAAGGAGTTACTTTTTAAGATGGCTTAAATTCTTGCTTATTTTTGTATCAATGGATAAACAGGAGTCCTAGAAGAAAGCTTATTTTAAAATGGATTACCCTCAGAGTGACAGAGTACTTACATTCTTTAAATGGTGGTACTCAGTCTGGTATCTTCACTGAGAATCTCTATGCAGCAAATGATATGGTATGGAAAACTGAAGCATAATGTAGTAGTGTATTTTCACTCCCTATTTACTAAATTTGCACTTCAGTGCTTGCAGAATGAGTGTGAAATATGAAAGCTGAGTAACAATTAGAGGGTAAGAGACACGCTTGTGTGATTCTGATACCCAGCACAGAAATTTCGATAGTGAGGGCAAATTAGCTGTGACAGTTTGGGCATCTGACTCACTTTGGGCCTATAGAGAGAGCACTTGAAATGCCAGGAGCTATAGTTTCAAAAGACTTGGAGAGATCAGACCTGAAACGTAAGATTCAGACGCTGAAACGTAAGAACCTATCATCAAGTTCACAGGTTTCCACTAGTAGAATCCTACATAACACCTTTAAAGAATTTTGTAGGCATTATCTAGGCATACCAAAGTAAATGCAGACTTCTATCTAATGTGGTATATAATCTATAGCATGCTAAAAGTCACTTAGTAATCAATCTTGGCCATGCTACAGATGATGATCTATCCAATCGTTCATTCATTCAATTCATAAACATTTCCTGGAAATCTACTAAAATTCAGGCAAAATAGTAGCCCTAGAGATTTAAAGATAAGTAAGACATGTACCTGACTTCAAGGAACTCATGGTGGAGTGTACTAAGTACTACAGAAAATAATAATCATTACAGAATAATTGTGTTATATAGAGCAGAGGAGGGTTAAAAATTGATCTGCTTTAAGTAAATCAAATGCTCCAAATACTCTTGGTAGAGATATAAAAATAAGTAATTATGAATGCAAATCCTTGATAAATGTGTGGTTAGTATAATTTTGACTCCTTTAATCAGAAAATCAAGGTCATTTCCCACCCACATTGACCAACAGAAAAGAAACAGCTGATTGAGGTGAATTAAGTATTTAGTGGCTGTTACAGTTTCAACAGAGTCAGTCTAAATTAGTCAAGGAAAGACTTGATTTATTCTTTGCAAAACAGGGTTTGGTGCTGAGGATCTACTATTCAGCTATACAGAATTGCTTCAACTGCAACTCTTTTGACCTCTACAACCCATGGTTGAGTCCTCTATACACATGGTCACTACTGAGGGAGGGTGCTGCTGATTTTCAAAAGCTGAGATGAAAGAAGATGAAGAATACTTATCCTGGACAAACAGAGTTGTTTTTTAAAAAAAAAAAAAAAAGCCAGTATGATATAATGAATGTCACTGCATATTACCCAGACTACTAACCTTTTGCCTTTCTTTGAAATAATAAAAATGTCTCTGACCATCAGCCAAAAATTCATAGTCTGGTGAAATCCTAAATTATACTCTGAAAAGCAGCAGATTTTCCTTTAGATTAGCAAGAAAAAAATCATATATTTTCTGATTTATTTTTGCTAAATTTTCTTGGCATAATTTAGATTCCAAAAATTCCTTTGAAGGTCTTTAAGAGTCTCCTAAAGCTCTTTTTCCCACTTTGAGTTAGAATACATCTTTTCCCAAGATGGGAGGAAATTCCTACTTCAAAAAGAAGGTTTGAAGATTCAAATTTGGCCTTCCTTCTCAAGGAAAGTACTGGTAAAGGGATGTATACATGAGATACATTAACAACATACAACTCCTGAGTAATCTAGAGATTTGAAATTGCAAAAAATGATTTTATTAACTCTGTTATATCATGCTTTCACAATCTCTCAGGGTGACGCTTAGAGTTACTAATTGCTCATTTGACATATCTATAGATGTGTAGTTAGTGATCCATAGACAAAAAAGGGACTGCAACACAAAATATCCCTTGCATGCAGGAACTACAGTGTAATTGGAAAGCTGAAGTATATAAATATGATACGTAAAAAAATAAAGAAATTAGTGGCATATAGCCTCTTAACAGGAAGCTATCTTACAGATTATATAGACCCCTCATTTTAAAAATAAGAAAACATAAACCAAGGGAGGGAAAAGTCAATACTTTGCCTAGGGCTACACATTTAGCTCAGGGCAGAGCTAAAACTAGAATAAGGTCTTCTGACTCCTTATTCTACATTTGAACTTAGTTCTACCCTACACAGCATCTTATACTTAAAATAGTTTAGGATGATATATTTCAAAATAACCTCTAAATTAATATGCAATGCTAAAACCACACACTAGCAATAAAGAAATTCAAAGAGAAGATCATTAAATGATGGGGATAATGAAGCAAGATTATATAAAGAGATTGTCTTTGTGGTTACTCTTAAGGGAACTATAAGGTGCATGCTAGTTAAAGAGAGGGAGGAGAGTATGTTAGATAGAAACAATTCAATGCCATTCAGCAGATATTTTACTGAGTGCTTCTTATATGGCAGGTAATATGCTGTTAGCTGGAAATAAGTTAATTAAGACAAGATCTTTACCTAGCGAGTAAAATAATCTAGCAAGTAAAAATGCAACAGATCAAAATTCTGTTGAGGACAAGTGGGATGCAAGACTACTCAGGCTACTCTGGAACCACAAAGCAGGAATAAATAAACCAAATAGAGAAGATGTCCTAGAAATAGAAATATTTGAACTAAGTTGAGGGACAAGTGATCTTCAGCTGAACAAAGATGGTAAGAAGGGAATTCCTGGCAGAGGGAATACAAAATATCAAGGTACAGAGGCATGAAAAAGCCACATATCATTGGGAATCTCTATGCCTGGAGCCAAGTGTCTATGTGGGGAGCAGCAAGGAGTGAGGTTGGAGACTTTGAATGTGGTGATTCATAAGGGTGGCAAGGTTGAGCTCCAGGAACAAATGGTTAATTGTTTGCAAATCTTTACCTATAAAATTTTATTTTCCCTCATATTCTTAGATGATTTCAAGACCTAAAAAGATTTATACCCAGTGGGGAGAAGGTTAGGTAGGAGCAAGAACATGAGGAGATGTGTGTACTACCATGCTACATTTGAACTTAGTTCTGAAAAGCATGAGTCACTGAAGTATCTGAAGCAGGGAAATGGCATAATCAGATTTGTGTTTTAGAAACTTCTTTGGCAGAAGAGTAGAAGATATATTGTCAGGGTAACAGACTGGAATCAGTGGCTCTAATCAGTAAACTGTGACAATAATCCAACTTATCAGAGATAGGGATCCAAAGTAAGGCAGCAGCAATGCTACAGAGATTCAGGAGACAGATGGTACAGGACCAGAGGGATAAGAAAATGTGGAATATGAGGGAAAGGATGCAGAAGAGGGGAAAGAATGCATCTTGTCTAACTTCCAGTTAGAGAATGGTGTTGTCATCAACTAAAATGAGAAGAACTTATCAGCAGACAGATGGTGTTAATGCCCCGGAAGTATATGGGATCTTCCAAGGATTATTTCAAGTGAGAAGAGATCTGAGTGGGGTGTCTTTCTGGAACTTGCTTTAAGAGACAGAATGACGCTGTGAGGGGAGGTGAAAAAAAGAGTTGGGATGAAACCAGAAACAAAATACATGAAAACATAAAGATAGGGAGGAGCAAACTGCGTTGTGGAAAGAAATATTGTGAGACTAGCTTAGTTGGAGCAAAGTCCAGGCAAGAGATTTGTAATAGTGCCTCAGAAAGTGAAGTCTAGTTCAGAAAAGGACTTGGAAGCCTGGGGGAGGAGTTTATGTTTGATACAGAAAGCATTGTGATGCTAGTGAGCCCATCAATTTTATTAGCAGTCATGATAATAATGTCTTTCTCTTGTGCTTTATACTATTTTGAAGTTCTTTCACATTCATTAATGTTCTCATTTGGTACTCATCATCTCTTTGAGAGAGATAGGGCAGGACTAATTATTCCTTCTTTACAGATAAGGAAACCAACTCCCAGAAAAGGCTGAGTGATTAGACCTCCCTTACATAGCAATTAAAGGCAGAGCTGAGACTAGAATCCTGATTTCTTATTCCCACATCAAGAACTCTCCAATTTATAATCCTGCCCAACCTCAGGCCTCCTGCTACTCTGCTCACTCTTCCATGGTGGTAGGAACTATGTGAAGCCATAACCCCACTTGGCGTCTTGAGAGAAATCTAACAGAACCTCCACCCTTAGTCTATGCTCCCTTCCAGCTGCTCTGGATCCCCTCCAGAAGGGTTGACTTAGCAGTCACTGCTGCTGGTTTTCACATCCTGCCTTATAAATGGCAAACAGCCGCTAACTAAACGTGTGGTGAGCAGATCTGTTTTAGAGATCACTTCAGGCCAACTCACAATTCTGCTTAGTCCAATTAACAAGGTGAAAACAAAGCTTAATTCTTCAACATAATCCTGCATGGGCCAGTTAGCACAGCCCTGCTCCATGGCCACACTCTCAAGCCAACCCCTATTTGCTCAACTGCACACCCTTGGTCAGAAAGGTTGATAGGTGAGGGACTGAGGGAAGGTTATTACACGCATGGAAATCCATTCCCACTACTATAAAAGAAAAGTGCATAACTTTTTTAAAGTGTCAGAACTTTTGGAAAGAATCCAAAACTCTCTGTCAAGTATTTGAATCTGGAGCTAAAAGCTCTGAACTGTGCCTTTTCTATGTTGAAACCACAATGAAGTAACTTAAAATCTGGACAAGAACTCTTCGACGTTCCGGTTTCTGCTGTGTGTGATTCAGGGGCTAATAAATCTAGAGAACCAAATGGATTACATTCCTGAATCTTCAATTAAACCTTTTAATGGCTTAAAGCTATATGCACCAAGTCAAACTCAATTTCAAAAAATAACCAATAAAATACAACCAAAGTTTTATATGTAAAGTAAATGAAAAATACATAAAAATACTAGCTGGGAATGCAAGCAATCTTAATCTATATCTTGTCAAACTAGAACTGGCCAAATGGGGAAAAGGTAGAATCTGGAGAGTAGGCCCACTGCACAGGATGAATGCAGATCTGTTCTGGCACCAAGGAAAAAACAAGGGGATGAAATTCAGAACAACAGATAAGGCCTACAACAATGTCCACTTATAGGAAAGAGAGCCTTGTTCATGCAGGTACCATAGAAGTCCATTGGAACAGGTTAGCTGATTTCATCTCTCTCAAAAGTGAGAGCGTCTGCTACCTGTAACCTTGGTCCCACTAGGTTCCTGAACCAAATTTAACTGGAAAAAAACAGTATTTTAGCAGGATCAACCCTCCAGCCAGGGTGTCAGAAATTAATCTCGTAGTTATAAATTCACTGCTGTAAATCAGTTTGCCTGAAGGTAAATCCTGAGCACAAAATTGCTAACTAATGCTCATAGTATTCACCAGTTACTGCTGGGTTGGCCTAGTCTATATAACTGCCCTTTCGATTCAATTTCCTGTTTCTGATTCAGCTTCTGCACAGTAGGGGTATCTGAATCCTGTTCTTTTTTTTTTTTTTTTTTTTTTTTCTGAATCCTGTTCTTAACCTACTTTTATAAATAAGGTTTTATAGGAACCCAGGCACATCCATTTGTTTAGGGGTTGTCTATGCTGCTTTTATCTCTGAAGAGAGTTAAGTAATTATGATAAAGACCACATAACCTGCAAAATCTAAAATATTTACTATCTGGCACTTTGCAGAAAATTTGCTAGCTGCCATAGTGACTAAAACTGTCCTAAATTTGAGAACATAGACCAAATGCCTCAACATACTAGGGGTTGTCTTATACAAACTTGTCACCAGGAGCTGGCTCTATTTCCTATCCCTCCAGTCTCTCACTAGGTGACAGCACCGAATGGATAGATTTCTGGAGTCAGGTCCTAAATTTAATCCTTTTAGAAAGCAAGTCTAGCCCAAATCAAGCTGTAGTATACCACAAGGCACAAACTGAACACTTCCGTATCCACATTCCACCCAAGAAAATTCCCCTGTGCTCCAGAGGCTGACTTGTAAGGGCCACATCACTGAACTCCTCTTCCTTCATGTTTTAGTTAAGTTTAGTACACAAGGAACACCTATAGGAGGAGATCAAAGCAAGGGATGAAGATGAGATAGGATATATATTTTCCTGTCCTTAGTAGTCCTGGCAGTCAGCTATGTCCCTGAACCAAAGGTCCCAGACAGTTAAGCTCAACAGTCCTCTCTCCACAGAGCTCTCTGTCTCCTGGCTCTGCCAATCATTCCCTCCCTGCACCCCTTCAGCCTTGGAGATAGTAATGGCCTTCACTATTACTAGCTCTGTGAACTGCTTTACCCCTTGTCATTTCCCCACACTGCCCATATCTTTATTAGTAGTCTCTTTATCAAATTCTTCTCAAATTAAATTTTAGGTAATTAATCTTAAGATATTATTTTAGGGGCAGCCCCGGTGGCGCAGCGGTTTAGCGCCGCCTGCAGCCCACTGGGTGATCCTGGAGACCCTGGATCGAGTCCCATGTCAGGCTCTCTACATGGAGCCTACTTCTCCCTCTGTCTCTCTCTCTCTCTCTCTGCATCTCTATGAATAAATAAATAAAATCTTAAAAAAAGATATTATTTTAGGGTGCTAATTTAGGGTGCCATTTATTTCCTCTTAGGATCCTCACTGGTATAGTCATTGAGATCAGGATCCTATGAAATAGATCAAAAATATGGTATTTGGGTATTGGGTTACTTCTATAACTGTGGAGAACATCTACAACCTTCAGTTGGGGCAACTGGACTTGAATGATACACAATATTGGGGCAAGAAAATTACTCATATTATCTTCATTGGTGGTGTGGGATGAAATGCAAATAGAGGGCAAGGTTTTGGGCTATCAACAGGCCTCTAACCAAGTTGCTATGCTAATCACAGAAATTAGAGTCACCTTACTTCTGCTTATGGCCCTAGACAGCTAAAGGATTAAATCGAGAAAAATTGAAAGGTATACAACTATATACACTGTATTTACAGTGAGGAGGATCGTAAAGCTTATGGTATCACAGAAGGATTCCTTCTCCTGCTATATGTGGACACAGGCCAGCTATGACTTATCAGTCATAGCTGACAATTAGTCCAGGGCCTAATTGTAAGAGGTGCAAAATAGCATTCCAACTGAGAGCTGACTTCCACGAGACCTCTTATATATTGATTAGAGAAAAGTAGGACTCTAAGATGCTGAGAGGCTGAGAGCTCTGAAATATGTTTGAATCATTTTTATTTGTACAAGGGATGCCCCTGAGCATACACCATGAAGGAACCTGACCTCCCTGAAAAAAAAAAAAAAAAAAAAAAAAACGGTTCAGTCATGAAAGCTGGGACAGTGGCTCACCAACCGAAGCCAATTTTTCTGAAGGAACCTCCCCACAGCATCTATTATCACCTCCAGGTCTATATTTAAGAACTGAATCCCAATAGAGTCCACACTTAGAAATACATGCCCTTCTATGGGATAAGATAGCCCCTAATCAGAAAGACTTCTAGAACCACGCTATTCTGTGTCACAAACAACACCTGGAGTTTGTGTTATGGTAGTAGATTCCAAGTTCATTAAATGACAAACTAAAGCATGAGTAGCCCCAATACCCTGAGAAATGTCCATTCCCCAAACATTGGCTCAAAGGTATAGGATTAGTATTAATTAACTGCTAGGTGGTCTACAGTTAATGATATCAAAATGCCAGAAGTGTCCAGGGGCACCTGGGTAGCATTCCAACTGAGAGCTGACTTCCACCAGACCTCTTATATACTGATTAGGGAAAAGCAGGACTCTGAAAGGTTGAGAGCTCTGAAATATGTTTGAATCATTTTTATATGCACAAAGGATCCCCCCCCCAACACACACCATGAAGGCAATGAAGGCTCTGTATCATGCTTTTCCTTTACTCTTTCTGTCTCCTATCTCATGGGTCCCTACATAGCATGATATGTCTCTTCCTCTTCATAACTGTGAGTAATAAATCATCCTTCAAGGCAGTTTTCTCATGTCTGTCATCTCACATGTGATTAAAACAAAATCCCAGGCCCATTTCAGAACAAAGACTGAAGCTTCAAGGAAAGGGGAACAATGGGATGAATCAGTTCTGTGCCATCCATTCTGCAAACTATATCTCACTGGATGATCCAGAAGTCCTTTTTCTTATTATGAAAGATATTGCTTGTGTGTGGGGGTGGGAGGAGTGCTAATTTTCTGGAAGAGCTCTATGTAGTTGCCTTCCATAGACGAGAAAATGGTGGAGCCTGTCACACTGGACAGTCCCTCACTTCAAAGGAAGTAGTGGGATGCTAGAGCAGCAAACCAGACAGTGGCACTTAATTCTCAGAATGAAGATGAGTGCAATTATTACAAGATGAAAGAAAGCAGTGATCAGATGTTCTGACCCCAAGGGATCTGCAGCAATGGTTAATTGATCACAGGTTTCCTAGAAACAAAATAGATAAGCAGTCCACTGAGATATAGCTTGACACGTAGAGGTCTGGTGGGTTAGAAACCTAATTTCACTCTTAGTAGTGAAGACTCAGAGCCTATGTAACACAGTTTCCAGATCTAAGCCAGTTCCTACACCTACGTACATCCAACTAAGGGAAGGCTGGAGGCTTTCCTCAAGAGATGATGCCAATTATAGGTGTGGTTTGGATGTGAAATTTTCAATGAATAAATCAACACAGCCTTTTATATCTAATAGGTAACTTTCAACTTAATGAATGCATTTTTCCGCATCCCCATCAGTTTTTAAAAACTATTGGAAACAATTTTCCTTCACATGCAAGAGTAACAGTATATGTTAACTACTGGCCTTAGAGCTATATCAACTTTCTTATTTCCTATCATTCAGGTTAAAGGGAACTATATTATCTTAATAAATAACACAACACCAAGCTGGTCAATCACATCAATAGCATTATGCTAACTGGACCTGTGAAAATGAATACATACTTTGTAGAGTGCAACCTGACAATATATACCAAAAGCTAAAATACTATAGGTTTCTTGTGATCCAATAATCCTAAGGTTTTATATTCAAATTTACACAAATGCATTAACTGAGTACATGTAAGTAGATATACAACCATGAATGTTTATTGTATCATTGCTCTGTAAGTGTGAAAAATAGAAATAACCTAAATATGCTAAAATAGAAAATAATTTAAGTAAATGATGGCATATTCATATTCTGGAAAGCTACACAGGCATAATAAAAGAATAGTGTAAAAATAAACTTATGGACATGGAGACGATTTCTCAATATATCAAATGGAAAAGTATGTTATAAAATAGTTTCTGTTTTATGATAGTACTCGATCATAAAATGCTTATTTTTTTTAAAGTCTACAAAGATATATACCAAAATGTTAACAGAGGTAATCTCCAAGTAGATTATGGGTGACTTTACTTCTTTCCTTCACATTTTGTGTTTTATCTGAATTTTTTATAATAACTATATTTTACATTAATAATAAAAAAAGTAAAATAAACTCCAATTTGGGTAAACAAAAGATCTACTACCCATAAATTTAGTGTTATGTGAGAAAGCCTAGCATCAAAGCTGAGCATGCTGACCCCCAGAGAATTTGACCAAACTTTATATAATCTCCCTAGTAAATGATTTAGGTCAACATCTAGAGATGGACTGAAATGCAAGTAATGATTCAATGGATCCATCTAGGATGACTGGGATGACTATTGGCATACTTAGGCCAATGCACCAACAAAGTGAACAGAATCATGAATAAAAATAAGGAAGAAAATAGATGTGTCCCTCTGATTTAATGATTCCTGGTTCCCAAAGTAATGAAATGTAAAGTTATTTTAACATTTGTACATACCTTGCTAAGATTAATTTGATATTACTCTGTGACAAGCACTGGACTAGACACCAGATATAAAAAGTTAGACAGGATAGAACTAGTCTTTGCCTCCATATTGTAACCAAGTCTAGGACAGTCTGACAAAAGGAAATTTACATGTAGGAAAAGTGAGATAAATCTAAGAGGCATAAACAAACAACTATGTTGGGATGACTAGCTGGAGAACAATTCCAGAGAGTGGTAACATTTAGTTTGACATCTGAAAAGTAAGTAGGAGTAACTAGCTGAAAGAAGAGAGGGTGTAGAAGGTGATGTTGGGGAGGAAGTGGAGGTGAGTTTTCTAAGCAGAGGAAATTTGCAGTTATCAAGTCAAGGTCTTACTCTGCATTATGGATCTTTCTGTAAGTATTTATGCTAGAATATTTTTAGCCATGGGGAATTGCCTCTTCTCAAAGTAGTCAGTTCCATTTTGGACAGCTCTAGTTGTGTAAAAGTACTTCTTTAAATAGAGTCCCCACATTGCCTTTCTATAAACTCCATCTATTGGTCTATTTATGCATAGAATGAGTCAAATCACTCTTCCACATGATATTCTTCCAATGTTTGAAGACCATTATCAAAGCCTTTGCTGGCTATTCCTCTAACAGTTCTTTCCTCCTACCTTTTCATCATTTAATTTCAAATTCCTCAACATCCTAGTCATTCTCCTTTAGACATGCTCTAAGATGCCAAGGTCTTTTGTATATATTAAAAAATAATAATATCCCAATAAATATTTATTGATCATGTACTACATGACAGGCAATTTCCTAGGCTCAAGTAAAAGCACAGGCAATTAAACAGACAGAGCCCCTTGACTTTGTGGAGCTTATATTCTAGTGAGGAAGAAAGAGAACAGAGAAACATTGGAATATGAAAACACATACATAATATTATATTAGAATATGAATAGATGTAGTATTAAATTAGAATATAAATAGATATACTGGAATATGAAAAAATATACATATATATATGCATATTAGAGTATATTCTTAAAAGTAAAATTCTTGGGTTAAAGCCTTTAGAACACTTCGCCAAATTGCCTTCCAGAATTTTTTCCCAGTTTCATTTCTCACCAGCAATATACAGGAGTTTTAATTTCCCACTACTTCAGACTCCTACTTAATCACTTTAAAGTATTTCCAATGTGGTTGATGAATAATCATATCTCATTTTAATTTGCAACTTTTATTACTTATGAACCTAAACATCTTTTTTTCCATTTTTTGTGAGCTGTTTATGTATATCTTGCCCATCATTCTAAAAAGTGTTTTTCTTGGGACACCTGAAAAGTGTTGAGCTCAGTGGTTGAGCATTTGCCTTCAGTTCAGGACATGATCCCAGAGTCCTGGGATCAAGTCCCATATTGGGCTCCCTGCATGGAGTCTGCTTCTCCCTCTGCCTGTGTCTCTGCCTCTGTGTGTGTGTGTGTGTCTCTCATGAATAAATAAATGAAATCTTATAAAAAATAAAAAATAAATAAAAGTGTTTTTCTTTAGGTCAAATACTTGTAAATACATATAATTAAGATATATTAACCTTTTTTTCTCCTGTTACTATCTGTTAAAAATAGTTTACCATAATTCCATAATTTTCTTAATGGTATATTCTTGTCTGAGATGGTGCTTCTAAACAAGGGTTGTTTAGTAGTCAAATATATCCATCATTTTCTTCATGCTTTCTGGTTCTCTGCTGACAGAGTTCTCAGGAAATTTTTTCCCACAGCGTCAGATAAATCTTCAATTATAATAATTCTTAGTCCTCTCATGAATTTTAAACCCTAATAATTAATTAATTGTAATTTAATTAATAATGATATTCTGGTATCTATAATTTTTTTTGGTGAATGGAATAAACTAGGAATCTTCAGTTTTCTCTTAGAAAAATCTGGTATTTTAATAACATATCCTCATTTTGTTTTTATATGCCATTGATCCTTCTACCTACCATTCCATCTGAACAGATCACATGTAAATCGAGAGAACTATCCATCCTGGGCTCTCATTCCTCTCTAGATGTTCTGAGTAGCAGCTGCTTGTATTAGAGGAAGCATAGCTCTCTAATTTGCCAAGTGCTTCCTTGCTATACATTTACACTCACCATTCTGGTTCCACATAGGCATACAAGTTTAGACTTCTCTCCTAGGACATTCTCCTAATTATCAAATCTTGTAACTCTATTAAATATCCATTTAGCCTCTTCCCCCCAAATACCTGCATTTCCTAAATCTCTTACTGGTATAAGTAAAAATGCTGAAACCTCTGACAGTAGCAGCAGCAGCAAGCATCTGTAAACTGGGGAAGAGCGCCTCAGGAGTCAGGTCATGCAACTTGGTCTCATAGAGAAGTGGATGTCCAAGAGGCTTCTGAACCAAAAAGAAGACTGCAGCCAAAATATCATGCAGGTGTCTAATTTGGTTCTACAGAATAAAGTGGAGGATAACACTAGATAACAATTGCAAGTTGGTATTTTTCTCCTCCTATTTGTTTATATATTTTCTCTATGTATGTACCTAGAGGCTGCTGCTGTGATGTATTCTTTATCAGCCCAGTCACAAAAGTGGCACGTCTGATGCAGGCAAACATTTCCAAGCTCTAGGGATACCAGAGAGACATTAAAGAAGGATAGATTGTGGCCTACACTATGATAGCAATCAGTTATGGGGATTAAGGAAATAAACAAGGAAATAAATAGAAAACTACCCTCAGTCTTCAGGATCAGCAGCCTATGCATCTCACATGTTTGCTGAACTAAGATTCATGTGAACTTGGCAATGGTCCATACAAACCCTCTTTTGAGAATAAAATAAATGGAGGTGCCTGGATGGCTCAGTCAGTTAAGCATCAGACTCTTGGTTTCAGCTCAGGTCATAATCTCAGGATTTTGAGATCGAGTCCCATGTCAAACCCCATGTCCAGCAGGCTCTGTGCTTATTGGGAAGTCTTCTTGAGATTCTCTCCCTCTGCCCCTCTCCCTGCTTGTGCTCCATATCTCTAAAATAAACAAAATCTTTTTTTAAAAAAAAGAATAAAATAAATGACACCCTTAGATTACAGATGCTTTAGAAATATCCTCCAAACAACTAATTCTCATAAAATAGAAGCAAAGGCAGTTAAATTATACAGTAGATGAGTGGGAAGGGGGTTGTAGAAAACTCCTTACTCAAAAATCCCTCTATAAACTTGCCAATTGGTCAGCAATTATAGTATTAAAATGCATTATCCAGAAATATCTGGTAAAGAATATAATGGTTACTATTATGAGTCAACTTGGAGGATATTTTTGGATGAGATTAACATCTGAATCAGTAAACTTTGAGCAAACAGACTGCTATCTATAATGTGGGTGGTCCCCATCCAATCAGTTAAAGGCCTGAATAGAACATAAAGACCTGTCTCTGAACAAGAGGGAATTCATAAGCAGACTGTCTTCAGATTTCATCTGCATCATTGGCTGTCCTGGGTCTTTACCTACAATCCTTCAGACTAGAACTGCACCACTGTCTCTGCTGGATTTCTAGGCTGCCAGCCAATACTGCAGATTTGGACTTTCCAGGCTCCATAATTTCATGAGCCAATTCCTTAGAACATCTCTTTATAGAGATTTATAAATATATTTTATTTAATAATATACACACATACACACACACATATATATATAATTATATACAAAGACAAACACACACATATACACTCATCCCTTTTGTTCTATTTGTCTGGAGAGCCATGACTAATATGGGCAATTTTTATTAAGAAAAGAAAAAATTCATCAAATTTCATTACCAAATTAGCTATTCAGATCTCTAGGTTCTGAGAAAATGGCACACAAGATAAATGAGTTTAATGGAGAAAACAAAACAAAACAAAAACCACAAACAAAAAAAAAAAAACTGATTTGCATTGAGTGCAGATATCTAAGCATCTGAAAGGCATTAGGGAAATGATGGGCATGGTCAATGAAAAGGAAGAGATGGACAGAAACAAGGACACCAAAGGTAAGCTATTTTATGTTATTTTTCTAGGAGTAAAGCCTAAACGTAGTAAATAAGCTGAAATGCCTCAGAGGCAAGCACTACTAGACTGTGCAAGGTCCAATGATAAGAGTTATATGAGTCACAGACCAGAAAATTCATAAATGTTTGATCTGTGTTAGAGTGAGACCACTGGACAAGAACAGGATTGCTAAAGGAACAGGGGAGAGTGCTCAATCTTTAAGAAATCTTATTTTTAAAAAAATACAGAAGAAAAAGGTAGAAAAAAATCAATGTTAGGCTCTTTGGTGGTCTGAAATGCACTGAAATTATAGTAAAAGATGGTTCTGTCATTTACCAACTGTGTGACCATGAGCAAAGTGCTTCTCTCATCTATATATGATAACAGGAAAATAATTCCTATTAAGGTAAGTAAATACTATAAATTAATTTATCTAATGTTACAGATTTTCAATAAACATCAGATTCCTTCCTTTTGATCCTAGTATTAAAATAGATGGCATGGTATTTTCTCTCTGAAAATTATTTGGAGTAATTTTGAATGAATTCTTTCCCAGCCTAAGAATAAATTCATTTTGAGCCTTTCAGTAATCAAATGACTGGCATATTATGCCCTTCCTAGAGAAAGTAGTTGGTATACTCCCACAAATTCAAAGGTACCAACACAACTAGCTGGTAGAGATTAGTTTATAAATATAAATCACTATTATCCTTCCAGTCCCCTAGGTTTAAGCCCAAGAAGAGTTGGTAACTGCCCCCACCTGTCACCCATATTTTGTTAGTTACTAAGTCCTTACAGATGTTATTTCCATGATGTTGCCCATATCTGTCCCTCTCCCCTTTACCTTATTCCCAAACTAGTTCAAGCCTTTATTACCTTTTGTGCTGAATACACCTTGACACTTGGGCTCTCAAATATAGCATAGGTCAAGTAATGTCACTGTACTTCTCAGTCTCCTTCTCTGCAAAATGGAGATAATATTAGTACTATATTGTGGGGCTTTTGTGAGGATTAATTGAGTTTATATATATATATAAGCTCATATATGTTATATATATGTTCTTTTTTTTAAGATTTTATTTATTTATTCATGAGAGACAGAGAGAGAGAGAGGCAGAGACACAGGCAGAGGGAGAAGCAGGCTCCATGTAGGGAGTCCAACACCGGACTTGACCCCGGGTCTCCAGGATCAGGTCCTGGGCCATAGGCGGCGCTAAACCGCTGAGCCACCGGGCTGCCCTTAAAGAGTTCTTAAGATAGTGCCTCGCTAGAACTAATTTGGCTGTCATTTTTTGTTGGTAGTATTACCATCATCATCATCATCATCATTATCATCATTATTGCTATTACAGAGTAAACAGTACTCTGTAGTAGTACTCCTAGTACTCAGTAGTAAAAATAACATAGCCTCTTTTTAAAAAACTTCCAGGATCCAGTCTCAGCCTATCTTCTCACTCTGGAAACCCAACCACCCATTATATGAACAGCATTTGATAGAGGTGTACAGAAGAGCTCCAGGTACCCTGGAGACTCACACAGAACAATGTCAGGTGTCAGGTAGATTGGGAAGGACACTATTAAGTGTCAAAGTTTCTGCACTCAGGCAGAATCTGAATCCCACTTATCAGTCCAGTGAAATGGGGGTGATGGTACTATTCTGATCATGGAAGGCTCTATTATTAGATAGAAGGGGCAGTGGGGGAGACTTCAGAGTATCTGAACTCTTCAACACCAGGACATTCTTACTTTTTTGTACAGGAAGATAATAAAGACAGGTACACATAAGTAGCTCTAGAGCCAAACTGCCTGGATTTGAATCTGATTTCTGTAGCTCATTATCAGTGTTGGCCTTGGACAAATATTTAACCTATGATTCAATTTTCTCATTTTTACAGGGTGGATAACAATATAAATTAGCTTATAGAGTTTTGTGAGAAACAAATGGTACCTAAAGAGTATAAAGTATGGTCAGAGCTCAAAAATATTATGATTACCAGGAAGATGATAAATATCTAGAAGGGATACAGCTGGATCCAAGAGTACATACATTGCTGCTAAATTGATCACTGTTTGTCTCATTCCCTTGTCAGTACTAAATAATATCAATCTTTTAATTTTTATAAATGTGATAGGAAAAATATTGTTTTAGTCAAGTAAGTTGGAGCATTTTTGTATATTTATAGATGCTTCTTTTTATGTATGTGAATTTACTGTTCAAGTTACTTATTTTTTATTTACAAAATCTCTTGCTGTCAGTTGTGCCCGTTTTCACTCCACAGAAGTGAATCAATGCTCATGCCCCTCTCCAGCACTTTCCCATAACTGTAGCCTGAAGAAAATTAAAGGACACACAAACCTTCAAGCTATTTTCATGCTGGTGGAACAAGAGAATTCCTCTGGCCAAGCCCAGCTAAGGCTTAGAGCCTGAACTCTAGCTCACAATGGAGTATGTGTTTACCAGATCTGTGTGTAAGAACCGAGCAAGGCAGCAAGGCAGTGGTTGGAACCAGCCAAGAATTCCAGGTCCTTGTCACATTTATCAGATATGCCAGTAACACCTACAAATGCAAATAAGTACTGAAGAAAATAGATTGAGTTCATATATTTATTCAGCCAGTTATCTATTAATTTATTTACTGAGCAAGCTTTTACCAACTATATATTGCAATAACAGCCCAGTGCTGGGAATCATTCAGGAAATGAGGAAAGTATACAAATAAACCACATGCTTTCAAAGGAAATTGTAATACCAACACAAACTGAAACAACCAAATACAGGTCTCACTATGACTTCCCATGATGGTGACCAATATGAATCCCAACACTTGCATTTAACTAAACTTCAGGTCATATGTGACAAACCTACTTTCATAGTATACTGCCAATGCCCCTTCAAAGGATGTGAACTCTATGGAAAGAGTTATTCTGAGAAAAATAAAATAAAAACTAGCACAGACTTTTGGCACATGAGCAGGTGACCGTGAAGAGCCAGACTTGTAAAAGTTCTGTGACGCTTTCCTTTTCTCTCAATTCCCCACTAGATTATTACCTATCATTTGGCATTTCCTCCTTGGTATCTCAAATACATATTGAACTAACATGTCCAAAATTGGATCATTACCAGATCTGATGGCTGCCAGCTACTGTTTCTTACTACCTGGCTTGGCACCATCATCCTGCCAGTCATGATAAAAACAAAACAGGAGTCATCTTTGATCCCACTCTTCCTAGGCCTCATATCATATAATTCACTTTTGGAATAATGTTTCTCCATTCCCACCACCACGTTTCAAGGCAACCTCCTCTTCTATCCCTGTTTCCTTTATTTTTTTTATAACATTCTAATTTGTATATCTGCATCCATTGAGTCCTCCACAAGAGTCTGAATGATCTCTTCAAAAGGCAAATCATTCATATCTATGCCTCCAAGTGTCCAAACCTTTCCACTGGAAGGATTAAGGTAAAATTTAGAATGGACTTCCAGACCCTGCACACCCATTGCCCATGCCAACCCCTTGAACCATTCCCTGCATAACAGCCACCTAATCTGCTACACCAACCACAGAGGCCTTTTCTCAGCCCATCATGCTCCCTGGGCCACTCCTTCCACAGGCCCTCTGCACCCATCCTAATTCTCTCTGATGGGCCTTGTGGCTATCTCGTTTATATTATCACAGTTGCCATTTTTTATTTGTATGTTTAATTGTAGTGTTGTCCATATCCCCAAGTAGACTGGAAGTTATATTAAGGCAGGGGTCTACTTTCCCCTCTTCACAGCTTTATTGACATGGTACTGACATGTAAAATTGTGTAACTTTAAGGTGTACAACTTGTTGATTTGATACACCTATATGTTGCAAAACAATTATCACCATAGCATTAGTTAGCACCTTCATCATGTCACATAATTATTATTTCTTTTTTTAATATAATTATTATTTCTTTTTTGCAGTGACAAACTTTAAGATGTACTCTCTTAGCAACTTGCAAGTATATAACACAATAGTATGAACTGTAATCACTATGCTGTAAATTATATCCCCAGAAAGGAACATATTTTTTTTGTTCACTGTTGTATATACAGTTCCTGACCCCTAGTAGGTAGTGAGAAAATAATGCTAGAAAAACAGATAAATGAATAAATGAGCAACTTGTAAAAAGGAAATAATTCTAAAATGTGTTATACTCTTTCCTATTCTTTTAAGAACATGTTCATATAAATTGGAGTGTATCTCTTTAATGCTTTCCTTAGAAAGTATATAGAATTTCTTGAACAATATTTGTCATTTTTAAACATTTATTCCATGCCAGTGCATAAGTAATATGTGTTTTTTTTTAAGGAAAAAATAAAGATGAGTATAAGAAATGTAAAAGCCAGTGGGTGGAGCAAGATGGTGGAAGAGTAGGGTCCCCAAGTCACCCGTCCCCACCAACTTACTTGGGGACAGTAACTTTCAAATCATCCTGAAAACCTACAAATTCGGCCTGAGATTTAAAGAGAGAACAGCTGGAACGTTACAGAGAGAAGAGTTCGGGCTTCTATCAAGGTAGGAAGATGGAAAAAAAAATAAAGAAATAAAAAAGCACCCAAGGGGGAGGGGCCCCGCGAGGAACCGGGCTAAGGCCGGGGTGAGTGCCCCCAGGACGGGAGAGCCCCATCCCGGAGAAGCAGGAGCTGCACCAACCTTCCCGGGCAGAAAGGGGCTCGCAGGGGTTAGAGCAGGACCCCAGGAGGGCGGGGATGCGCTCAGGCTCCCTGGGACACTAACAGACACCTGCGCCCTGGGGAGTGGGCGCCGAGCTCCCTGAAGGGCTGCAGCACGCACGGCTGGACCCGGGAGCAGCTCGGAGGGGCTCGGGCAGAGGCTCCAGGAGGGGGCTGCATGGCTGGGAGCAGGATTCCAGCGGTGAAAGCCCGGGAGCACAGGGCGCCGGGAACACAGCCCAGGATCTGGCCTTCCCCCAGGACAGTCAGAAGCCAGGGGTGCCCAGGACAGCAAGGAGGCTCTTGTCCCCTGGCGGCCCCAAGCTGAGCAATCAGCGGCCCGCCCCAGAGCCTCCAGGCTCTGCAGATGGAGAGCTCCTTAGTTACTGCAGGAGCTGACTCTAGGGCTCCAGAGCTGGCCGCCGCCACTGCGGTTTTTCCTCCCGGTATCACACTGTGCCTGGGATGGAGCGGGGCTGCCAAGGAACAGGCGCCTCACAGGATAAACAGCTCCCACTGAGCCGTGCACCCGGCAGAGGGTGGGGCAGCTCCCCCAGGTGCACACACCTGAGAATCACCACAGCAGGCCCCTCCCCCAGAAGACCAGCTGGAAGGACAGGGGGAAGAGCAAGTTCTGGACCAAGCAGCACTGGAAAGCTCCAGGGGAAGTGGAGAGATTCACAGTATATAGAACCAAAGGATACCTCTCCTTGTCTTTTGTTTTGGTTTGGTTTGGTTTTTGGTTTTTGGGTTTTTTTCTTTGTTTTTTCCCTTTTTTTCTCTTTTTTCTTCCTTTTTCCAGTACAATTTGTTTTTAGCCACTCTGCACTGAGCAAAATGATTAGAAAGAGAAACTCACCAAAAAGAAAGAATCAGAAACAGTTCTCTCTCCCACAGAGTTACAGAATTTGGATTACAATTCGATGTCAGAAAGCCAATTCATTAGCACAATTATAAAGCTACTGGTGGCTCTGGAAAAAAAGCATAAGGGATTCAAGAGACTTCATGACTGCAGAATTTAGATCTAATCAGGCCGAAATTAAAAATCAATTAAATAAGATGTAATCCAAACTGGAGGTCCTAACAATGAAGGTTGGTGAGGTAGAAGAAAAAGTGAGTAATATAGAAGACAAGTTGATGGAAAGGAAGGAAGCTGAGGAAAAAAGAGAAAAACAATTAAAAGACCATGAGGAAAGGTTAAGGCTGTCAAATAAATGACAGCCTCAGAAGGAAAAATCTATGTTTAATGGGGGTTCCAGAGGGCGCTGAAAGGGACAGAGGACCAGAAAGTGTATTTGAACAAATCATAGCCGAGAACTTCCCTAACTTGGGGAGGGAAACAGGCATTCAGATCCAGGAGATAGAGAGATTCCCCCCTAAAATCAATAAAAACCGTTCAACACCTGGACATTTAATAGTGACACTTGCAAATTCCTAAGATAAAGAGAAAATCCTTAAAGCAGCAAGAGACAAGAGATCCCCAGCTTATATGGGGAGAAATATTAGATTAACAGCAGACCTCTCCAAAGAGACCTGGCAGGCCAGAAAGGACTGGCAGGATATATTCAGCGTCCTAAATGAGAAGAACATGCAGCCAAGAATACTTTATCCAACAAGGCTCTCATTCAGAATAGAAGGAGAGATAAAGAGCTTCCAACATAGGAAGACACTGAAAGAATATGTGACCACCAAACCAGCTCTGCAAGAAATATTAAGGGGGACTCTGTAAAAGAAAGAGGAAGTCCAAAGAAATAATCCACAAAGACAGGGACTGGGCACGTATTATGATGGCACTAAATTCATATCTTACAATAGTAACTCTGAATGTGAATGGGCTTAATGATCCCATCAAAAGGCGCACGGTTACAGACTGGATAAAAAAGCAAGACCCATCTATTTGCTGTCTAAAAGAGACTCATTTTTTTACCTAAGGACACCTACAGCCTGAAAATAAAAGGTTGGAGAACAATTTACCATTCAAATGGTCCTCAAAAAAAAGCAGGGTAGCCATCCTCATATCAGATAAATTACAGTTTATCCCAAAGACTGTAGTAAGTGATGAAGAGGGACGCTATATCATACTTAAAGGGTCTATCCAACAAGAGGGCCTAACATTCATGAATATTTATGCCCCTAATGTGGGAGCTGCCAAGTATATCAATTAATAACTACAGTTAAGACATACTTAGATAACAATACACTTATACTAGGAGATTTCAACATGGCACTTTCTGCAAAAGACAGATCTTCTAAGCACATCTCCAAAGAAACAAGAGCTTTAAATGATACACTGGACCAGATGGATTTCACAGATATTTACAGAACTTTACATCCAAATGCAACTGAATACACATTCTTCTCAAGTGCATATGGAACTTTCTCCAGAATAGACCACATACTGAGTCACAAATCAGGTCTCAACCCATAGCAGAAGATTGGGATTGTCCCCTGCATGTTTTCAGACCATAATGCTTTGAACCTAGAACTCAATCACAAGAATAAATTTGGAAGAAATTCAAACACATGGAGGTTAAAGACCATACTGCTAAAAGATGAAAGGATCAACCAGGAAATTAAAGACGAATTATAAAGATTCATGGAAACTAATGAGAATGAAGATGCAACCATTCAAAATCTTTGGGATACATCAAAAGCAGTCCTGAGAGGGAAATAGATTGCAATACAAGCATCCCTTAAAAAACTGGAAAAAAAACTCAAATACCCAAGCTAACCTTGCACCTACAGGAACTGGAGAAAAAACAGCAAATAAAACCTACACCCAGCAGAAGAAGAGAGTCAATAAAGATTTGAGCAGAACTCAATGAAATAGAGACCAGAAGAACTATAGAACAGATCAACAAAACCAGGAGTTAGTTCTTTGAAAGAATTCATAAGATAGATAAACCATTAGCCAGCCTTATTAAAAACTAAAGAGAAAAGACTCAAATTAATAAAATCATGAATGAAAAAGGAGATCACCACCAATACCAAGGAAATACAAATGATTTTAAAAACATATTATGTGCAACTATATGCCAATAAATTAGGCAATCTAGAAGAAATGGACACATTTTCTGGAAAGCCACAAACTACCAAAACTGGAACAGGAAGAAATAGAAAACCTGAACAGGATGATAACCAGGGAGGAAATTGAAGAAGTCATCAAAAACCTCCCAAGATACAAATATCCAGGGCCAGATGGCTTCCCAGAGGAATTCTATCAAACGTTTAAAGAAGAAACAGTACCTATTCTATGAAAGCTATTCCAAAAGTTAGAAAGGAATGGTATACTTCCAAACTCCTTCTATGAGGTCAGCATCACCTTAATTCCAAAACCAGACAAAGATCCCACCAAAAGAGAATTATAGACCAATATACCTGATGAACACAGATGTGAAAATTCTCAACAAGATACTAGCCAGTATGATCCAACAGTACATTAAGAAGATTATTCACCATGACCATATCCCTGAGATGCAAGGCTGGTTCAACATTCGTAAAGCAATCAATGTGATAGATCATATCAACAAATGAAAAAACAAGAACCATAATGATCTTCTCAATAGATCCAGAGAAAGCATTTGACAAAATACAGCATCCATTCTTGATAAAAATTCTTTAGAATGTAGGGATAGAGGGCACATGCCTCAGCACCTTAAAAGCCATCTACAAAAAGCCCACAACAAACATCATTCTCAATGGGGAAACACTGGGAGCCTTTCCCCTAAGATCAGGAACACGACAGGGATGTCCACTCTCACCACTGCTCTTCAACATAGTACTATAAGTCCTAGCCTCAGCAATCAGACAACAAAAGGAAATAAAAGGCATTCAAATTGGCAAAGAAGAAGTCAAACTCTCCCTCTTCGCAGATGACATGATACTCTACATAGTAAACCCAAAAGACTCCACCCCAAGATTGCTAGAACTCATATAGCAATTAGGCAGTGTGGCAGGATACAAAATCAATGCCCAGAAATCAGTGGCATTTCTATACACCAACAATGAGACTTAAGAAAGAGAAATTAAGGAATCAATCCCATTTACCATTGCACCCAAAACCATAAGATACCTAGGAATAAACCTAACCAAAGAGGTAAAAGATCTATATCCTAAAAATGACAGAACACTTCTGAAAGAAATTGAGGAAGACACAAAGAGATGGAAAAACATTCCATGCTCATGGATTGTAAGAATTAATATTGTGAAAATGTCAATGCTACCCAGGGCAATCTACATGTTCAATGCAATCCCTATCAAAATGCCATGGACTTTCTTCAGAGAGCTGGAACAAATCATCTTAAGATTTGTGTGGAATCAGAAAAGACCCCAAATAGCCAGGGGAATATTGAAAAAGAAAACCAGAGCTGGGGGCATCACAATGCCAGATTTCAGGTTGTACTACAAAGCTGTGATCAACAAGGCAGTGTGGTACTGGCACAAAAACAGACACATAGATCAATGGATAGAATAGAGAACCCAGAAATTGGCCTTCAACTCTATGATCAACTAATATTCGACAAAGCAGGAAAGACTCTCCACTGGAAAAAGGGCAGTTTCTTCAATAAATGGTGCTGGAAAATTGGACAGCCAGATGCAAAAGAATGAAATTAGACCATTCTCTTATACCAGACACAAAGATAAATTCAAAATGGATAGAATATCTAAATGTGAGACAAGAATCCATCCAAATCCTAGAGGAGAGCACAAGCAACACCCTTTTTGAACTTGGCCACAGCAACTTCTTGCAAGATACATCTATGAAGGCAAGGGAAACAAAAGCAAAAATGAATTATTGGGACTTCATCAAGATTAAAAGCTTCTGCACTGCAAAAGAGACAGTCAACAAAACTAAAAGACACCCTACAGAATGGGAGAAGATATTTGCAAGTGACCTATCAGATAAAGGGCTAGTTTCCAAGATCGATAAATAACTTATTAAGCTCAACAGCAAAGAAACAAACAATCCAGTCATGAAATGGGCAAAAGACATGAACAGAAATTTCACAGAGGAAGGCACAGACATGGCCAACAAGCGCATGAGAAAATGCTCCACATCACTGGCAATCAGGGAAATACAAATCAAAACCACAATGAGATCCCACCTCACACCAATGAGAATGGGGGAAATTAACAAGACGGGAAACAACAAATGTTAGAGAGGATATGGAGAAAGGGGAACCCTCTTGCACTGTTGGTGGGAATGTGAACTGGTGCAGCCACTCTGGAAAACTGTGTAGAGGTTCCTCAAAGGGTTAAAAATAACTACTCTATGACCCAGTAATTGCACTGCTGGGGATTTACCCCAAAGATACAGATGCAGTGAAATGCTGGGACACCTGCACCCCAATGCTTATAGCAGCAAGGTCTACAATAGCCAAACTGTGGAAGGAGCCTCGGTGTCCATCGAAAGATGAATGGATAAAGAATATGTGGTCTCTATATACAATGGAATATTCCTCAGCCATTAGAAACGACAAATACCCACCATTTGCTTCAACGTGGATGGAACTGGAGGATATTATGCTGAGTGAGGTAAGTCAATCAGAGAAGGACAAACATTATATGGTCTCATTCATTTAGGGAATATAAAAATAGTGAAAGGGAATAAAGGGGAAGGAGAGAAAATGAGTGGGAAATATCAGTGAGGGTGATAGAACATGAGAGACTCCTAACTCTGGGAAATGAACAAGGGGTAGTGGAAGGAGAGGTGGGTCGGGGATTGGGGTGACTAGGTGATAGGCACTGAGGGGGGCACTTGACCGGATGAGCACTGGGTTATATGCTATATGTTGGCAAATTGAACTCAAGTAAATAAAAAAAATTATTTAAAAAAAGAAATGTAAAAGCCAACCACAATCTAGTATTGAAAGATTATTAGCCATGTTTTGACATATATTTTTCTTTTTCTGTGTGTTTTTAAACAAAAAAAAAATGAAGATATGCTAGTAATTTTTGTAACCTGCTTGGTTTTATTCACTTAATTTTTCAAAAATATCTTTCATATCAACAAATAGTTTTTACATCATATTTAGTGACTACGTTGGTTGTATTATTTTTCTTGGCTAGGTCATAATTTGCTTTTAGAATATCACAGCATTTTTTCTTTTGCAACTAAAAATTCTCTACTAACAATATTTGAACTTAAATATTTATGTTATTACTTTGTTAGATTAACAATTGTTAAGTGGAGTACATGGTCCTGGGTGGTGAGACTGCTTCAACAAAAGACCATACAGACATTGAAACAGAGAAGATTATCACTCATAGATACTGAAAGAAGCACATGGCATGCCTCAGTGGCCATATTAAGTGACTGAGGAAGGGTACAGGCAGAGAGAGAGGCAGGATCTGGGGTGCCTGACTTTATTAGAGTCCATGCTTGAATTAAGTGTCCAGGTTCCCAGGCTAAGGTCTGAATTGGTAAACACAAATCCAAAAGAGCAGGGTTTTGTTAAGCTCCAAGGGAGCTTACCTAAGTGTTACTCAAGGAGAGGCCCTGGGAGGTGGGAGAGGCTGATGATCAAAAGGGCTCTTGGGCAGTCATATCAGGAGCTTACATTTGCCCATGACTCTGTGGGCTAGGGTATAAGCTTGTACATAGGGAGTAATGTCAATTAAAGCTCCCCCCAAAGCTACTTGACCAAACAAAATGGATTCTGAAACAGCAATAACATGTATCTTAGCTAAATTCTTTATGAACACACATAAAACATTAATGTTTTCCTTGGGATAAATTCTTATACTTAGAAATGCTGGGCCAAAAGAGGTACAAATTTTTAAAGCTTTTTATATGCACTGTCAAAGTATCCATTAAAAAGTTGAACCAATTTATGTCTCCACCCAAGACAGCCTACTTTCTTATCCCTTTGGCAACACCAGACATCACCTGGTTTTTAAATCTTTGCCAATTTGACAGATAAATAATATTGCTTTCACGTTTCATTTGCATTTCTCAATTACCTGTGGTTAAACATTTTTTCACTTGTTCATTGTCCATTTACAGTTCTATTGTGAATTAAATTGGTTCTATTCTTGATGATACAGGTTGGTGGTTAACAATACAGATACTTTAGGATGAAGTCTTTGCAAGTGAAGGGGATATGGAAGTTTCTATCTCCATATGCTCAGTCATTTTACATTGACTTTTAGACTTGCTGTGTCTGTCATTTTAATCTCTTTTAACCTTGCATCAGCTGTCACTTCCTGCTACTAACTACATATCTCTGGCAGTTGCACTGTATTTCCCTTCTTCATATCTTACTTTTAATCTTTCATGGACTAAAATAAGTAAATAAATAAACAAAAAAAATAGAAAGATAATCAAACTTGTTAGAATTTTGCCAAACAACCTGGCAAAAATTAACTCTGGGCACCTATGGGGTATTCAAAGAACTTCAGGTTCTACTGGGTGTTGACTGTTCTGCAAATAATGGATATTCCCAGGAAAATCCACTGGAATGACCAAGAAATTGGTGCACCTTTTTCTTTCTTGCCGATGGGAATGATCTGAGCTCTTAAGTACCGCAAAACTCTGGGAAGTTTGAGTCAACAATTGTTGGGAAACAGGCCCAATTAGAGCCAAGAAGTCCTGGGAATCCCCTGACAGCTTGGCCACGAGAACCATCTGGCCAAACCAGGGAAAATCAAAATAACTCCTCTCTGTCTTCATCATGAGTCTAGATTAGCAAAGAAGAAAAAATTTCCTTCTCAGGAGGACTTTCCACTAAATTTAGTCACTGCTTTTCAGACACCTTCACTGCATAAATAGGCTAAGACAGATTGTTCTGAGAGCTTCCAAAAAAGTCAGATAAACTGTAACAAATTTGAAAATGAGCCAAAATAATTAATAGAAACTGTTTCATTGCTGTCTTGTTTCTCTTCCTAATTAATATTTATGTGCATACATTCCAGAGCCATTTCTGTTTGTTTAAGAATACACTATTGCAATATTGTTGGCTACAGCTGTTTTTGCAGCAAGAAGTAGTTGAGCAGCCTAAAATTGACAGATTAATACCCTGGTAATTAAATTTCCTAAATGGGAGGAGCTATTTCTCTCTTCCTAAAAAATAAACAAAACAAGTACAGCAACAACAGTAGGTGAAGAAATACCAAAGATCCTAAAATGGCAAAAGGAGTTTGGGGAATCAGAAAGTAAGCTAAGTTTTACTCTTCAAAGAGCTGTCACAGGGTGAAGAATTACCAGACTGCGAGGTCTTGTTTCTAGGGGAAGGTGGGGCAGGTATCCATAGGAAAGCAAAGCCATTTGAAGGAGGTAGCGTTTCTGTTGGGGGTAAATGCTGGATGTCTTTACAATGACTTTGTTATGACAGCTCTACACTGATGAATCACATTTAGTGCAGCCTCTAATCAGGAAGTTTCATTCATACCAATGGGTCATGTGAGCTTGTCCCTGCAATAGGCCAGTTTTAATGCAGTGGCAAAGAATCCAGAAGAGTCAGGAGTGCTCCATGGAGTGCAATACCCGTAATATAGCACTGTTAAACAGCACTTGATCCCCTACCACCACCCAACACCACCCCCAGCCACATATGTGGGCAATCCAGTTGTGGTTTACAGTGAAGGTCCTAGAGTGACCCCAAATCCTTCTCTGAACAAATAACCTCTCTAGTTTTCTGCTGGCAGTCTAGATTTGGCTGCAATCTTGAGCCAAATCCTAGCATTTTTGTTATTTAGCATTTATATAAAACTTACTACCTTCCAAGGACTTTGCAATCATTGATTAGTTATTAGCCAGCTTGTGATAGATGAGTATGCAGTTCCTAAATTACACTCTGTACCAAATAAAGCAATACGTATCTCTCCTTCCCTCCCTTCTCCCTTCCTGCCTTTCTCTCTATATCACCTTTTCCCTCTCCTCCAACTCCCAAACCTCCACCACGAGTCCATCCTAATCATTTAGGTCAGGGTCTTGCTCCTGTGAGAAGCTTTCCTCCTGCTAAAGTGGGAGCTCTGTGACCACTTCCCTTCAGCTGCTCCCTGATGCTACACAGAAAAGTCCTCTTACATCACCAGGTCTGTCAGTCACGCTAAATCGGTAAATCATTTCTCTTGTCAGAGGTTTCAGCTTGGCCTCCCCTGCCCTCCCAGACTGATAGTTGGGAACAAATAGTGCTCTAACTGCTTGTTTATTAATAAAACATTTGCCTCCTCTAACACAAGCGGTAAGTAATTTGAAGTGACATTGCTGTTATGTTCCCTGTTATTTTTCAGTGCCGCTGAGAAATGCATATGTTTGTCTCTGTTTTGGGAAGCTCAAATTTACACCTTTGGTTTTTTGTTAAAGGCACTCGTCTTCCCTTTGTAGTTTGCCTGCCTTTCTCAGCTGCCTGTTTTGGTTTGTGTAATGTCTATAGGTACCTGTCACCCGGGAGACTTGAGGCAAGCCAAAGAGAAACATTGGACATTTTGAAATCCTGCCAAAGGCACTGTGCCACCTTTCGCTCTCTGTTCAAACAGGATTTCTTAGTCACATAAAGGTGCCAAATCCTAGTCAAGGTATATTTTGTTATGTACCCTGACTGATCTTTGATCTAATCTTACTCTTTGTCTAAAATTTGGTTTAGTACCGATTACAGTTGCTCACAGCAATTCCGACAGAGCCCACTGGCTCCAACCCCATCTTCTGGGCTCAGCATGACTGGTCTTAGTATTGTGCAAGTACTAAGTACTTACTTAAGTACCCATATTTGCTCATCGATGTCCTCCTCCAGGCTTCCTCCCCTGACTCCCACCCAGCTGGGCCTAATACCACAATTCATTACGTTTTACCAAATTGTCAGGCTTTAATTTTTTCCCCCTTTTGCTAGATAATGCCAAGACTTTAATTCAGGGAAGCGTTCCTGCAGTATTCTCACTGACTCCAATTAACGTGCATCCATAAGGGTCTTACTTTCTGGCATCCTGACTAATTGCTTATACCCAGTTTCCACTTGAACCAGGCCAAAGAAACAAAACAAAGAATAAAAAGCAACAACAAAAAATCCTATCATAAGGAAAGCTTCATCAATGCTTTCTGTTTGAGATTTTTAGCATATTGAAGCTTCTGAATGCTCTTTTCCCAGGATTCCAGACAAAAGGAATCACCCTTAAAGCAGAGATCAGTTGCATCCACAATACTTCCAATAATAAATGCATTAGCAGTGCTGCCCACTAATTAGCCAGGACTGTACAGCAAGAGCACATCTTGCTGCTTCAACTGCACACCAAGGAAGCATCTCTGCTCCCCTGAGAAAACTGATTAACCTTTATCTCCCAATTTAAGAATCCAGAATGATGCTACAAACAATTACCTCTTGAATCAATCATTATTAATCCATTTGTGTGCAGTGCAACACCTCCAAATTCTGGTATTTTAGTATATTTATTAATCAGGTAAAAGTTTTTATTGAGTGTTCACATTTTTAGGAATAGATTAGATGCTAGATCTAATACAAAATTTATGCAGCTAAACTATTATGTGGCCTAACAGTAAGTTTATGGAAATAGAATAAAAAAGAGGGGTTGGTAGGCAGAATAATGCCCAGCAAATGTTTACATCCTTATCCTAGGAACTTGCAAATATGTTATCTTACATGGCAAAAGGGACTTTGCAGATCAGATTATGAACTTTGAGTTTGTCGTGGGCCCAATCTAACTTACATGGGTTATTAAAAACAGAACTTTTCTGAGATGTAGACAGAAAGTGATGTGCCCAGAAAGGATAAGAGAGATGCTGGGTTGCTAGCTTTGAAGATGGAAAAAGGGGGCCACAAGTCAAGGAACACAGGTAGTCTCTAGAAACTGGAAAAGGCAAGGAAACCAATTCTCCCACAGACCCTCTAGAAAGTTAAGCTCTGTAGATAACTTAATTTTTAGTTGAACAGAGCCTGAATGTTTGGATTCCTGACCTAAGGTAGATAATTAATGGTGTTTTAAGCCACTAGGTTTGTGTAATTTGTTATGACAGGACTGGAAAGTAATATAGGAGTTTGTGTTAAAAGTATAGCTAGGCCACTCATTAGCTGTGTGATTAGAGCACATCACTTAACGTTCTTAGTGCCTCAGTTTCTTTTTAACCAGAAAGCATTTAAGCTGGCAGTGATCTTAGAAGTTTGGAGGTTTAACCTCCATGAAAAAGGGGAGAGGTTCATAGTTGTTCAGAAGAAACTGCTGAGTCTCTGAAAGGTACAAAATGTTGGTAAATTTGGTGAGAGCTTTCTCTGTGGGTAATTTGAAGGTTAATAGCTTAAACTTCAAAAAGTCCATAACCTTTAGTGCCTATGAAAGTCATATTTTACTAAAGCTGTTCCAGATGGAATATATTACTTATTAGTAATAAGAAGTAGAACATTTAACAAGAGAAACATTAGCGATAATGCAGAAAACATTTCTAGTTAAGAGGATCAGACAAGATGACATCTAAGATAACTTCCAGAGCTAAAATTTTACATATATCTTCAGTCATTCGAGTTTCTACACCCAGAAGAGAGCCAATATAAATAAAAGGTTTAACCTAGTGAGGTATTTTCTTAAGGAACAATATGCAACTTTAAGTTGCCTTTGGAATTCTCTGCTGGTTTAATGTTAAACCCTAGAAGTAAAAGGTGGCTAACATCCTGATGTCTTAGCACATACAAAAAAAGTTCTAACAAAAATATTCATTTCAAGCTCTTTTGGAAAGAGAGGAAAATAATCAATATTGACCAAATGAAGCAGTACATATTTGCTGGAGAAATACTATCACATGGGCTGGAACATAAACTGTTTAAGGGAGAATGAACAAATTTTGCTTTTTATAAGTGATATTAATTATGCAGTTCAAAAGCTTCAAGCATGTACTTTCTCTTTAGATCAAAAACCTTTGCAAACTGTCTTCTATGACCTTCACGAAAGAACTACTCTGGAATTTCCTCTCCCTATAGTTCCCATGCTCCCTGTATAGAAATAAAAGTCTTATAATTCCATTTCTTCCATCTCTTCTTCCCACTCCAACTTTTTATGCAATTTCCTAATCTGGAAAATCATTTCTTTTTCCTAATGGCAAGGTATTACAAATCTCTTTATAACCTTACTTAAAATACATCACTTCCAAGATTAATATAAAAATGTCTGTAACTGAATTATTTGAGTTCTTAATTCTTTCTATAAATGTTAAAATGTTCATTCAAAATAGTCTATGAATTAATTATATTTTGTCAATGTATGATTTAAGTTCCAAAACTAAGAGCTTTCACTGCTTTCCTTGCTTGTAATTAGACCCTTGAATATGTGTACAGGTTTGTCAGAGGGACTTCCAGGACACCATCTTTAGAAAAATTTCCCTGTGTTCTTTTGACCCAGATCTTTTCCCCTTCTGCTGGGCACCATTGATTACCTTTATTGCCAACAACCACTGAGGTGTCACTGCTGCATGTACACAGTTGTCCTTGTTTACCATACTACCTGTCACTGCAGCTCAGGAGAGGTGACAAAGCTATTCCTTTTTTATGTTGTTCCAGCTATAGAACATGCCCTTCCCCTTACTCTCACAAAATACGCAAGATCATCCTGTAACTCTTAATGAAGATTAACGGATGGTCCAGGAATAAAGGAAGAGTAGCAAGTAAGGCACAGAATGATTTACAATGAGCTGCATGATTCCAGACAACCCCAGAGTTCCTTAAAGGGCCACCTCCCTGCCCCACCATGGATGCCTCCCTGTAGCAAAGTACAGTTTCCCATCCCCATTGCCAGAAAGGCTCAGGTCATTCCTCTGACTCAGTATCAAGACCAAACTATCTCTCAGCCTCAGGGAAAGAAAAAAAAAAAAAAAAAAAACCTTTTTTCTCTTATTGCATCACAAAAGCTGGCTCTTAAATCCTCATTTCCCATGCAAAAATTCACTTCCTTTTAGAATGTTTAACAACAGATATAGTTTGGTCCTTTGGAATTCCAAAAAAGGCACACAATAATCTCAAATCTGTACATTTACCAAGATATTTATTATCATCCTTTAAGTTTATTATTTAAATTATTAACCTAATGGGAAGTATGTTGCCCTAATATCCATCCAGTTCTTTTCAGTCTCTCTGTGTTACTGATTCAAAAACATTGAACCTCTAATGTCATTCATATCACAAAGTGTCATCTTGATACATGAGTAAAGATCTAGGTATGACATGGATTATCCCAGGTTTGTGACCAACTGGGTGTAGAAATCATGTTGGGCTTCACAATTTTGTCAATGAAAGCATTAGTATTCCTTTTAATAATACTAAAAGAAATGCCAAATGGTTTAAAATTATTCTATCCATACAATTTTGATCACAGGTATGTTTTCATGCTAATATTCTTTGATGTAAAATTGAGATTCAGAAAATCTGTAGATTGTTAGACCAAAACAAGTGGCCAATGTACAAAATAACTATTTTTGGTCATAAGACTGTTTAATTTATCTTCTAAAATTCAGTAGATTTTTGAAGTTGTTATTCAGCAGCTTATATCAGCAGCATATTCCATTTCCAAATGGAAAAATGGAAAAGGAGTAAATAATTTGATGACAACCAACTTTACATCTTTACATAGGCTATCACATTTAATCGTGACAGACTACTTGAAAGGCAAGCATTGTTATTCTCATATAATGAGTAAGAAAGATGAAACTCATAAAGCATATGTTGACCTGAGCAATGTCATGAGTAGTAACTAGAAAATTCAGAAGTTTTACTCAGTTCTTTTTGGCTGCAGAGCCCATGCTCTAACTTTAAAAATGGATTAACAAAAGCCTAGTAAGACATGAACTTTAAATGAGATCTATGGCAGAGGATAATGAAATTAAACTTTTTGCGAAGCTATTTTTTTCCTTTGAGAAACATCTATTATCAGGTTAGGCATAAATAACATATGTTCCCACGTGACTTGATTAATATGGAATAGTCTACTGGCTCCAGATGCCTAAAGGGTGGTGTGGGCTCTCTTCTCAAGATGAATTAATTACAAAAAAATCTTAATTGTTTTATAAATCAACTCTGGTGAATAAAAAATCCATTATTTCCAGATTTCCTAACAGTTAAGTGACTAGGATTTATAGCAAATTACAAATACTACACACTTACTAAGAGTTCCTACTTTGGCTCATAAATCCTGCAAGGTACCTACCTACAAGGTATATATGAATGATAAAGTATGACTTGAATGTTATAAGTGAGGAATGTGTCTTTCAGAGACTATTCAGCTTGCAAGTAATGAAGCCAAGAATCAAATCAAGTTGATCTGAATCCATGTTCAGTGCACTTTCCACTGTACCTTACAGAATCAGAAGGTTCAAGCACCATTTAAATTTTGATATGACTGCAAATAGGAAGTGTTTAAATGTATGTATGTATGAGAGAAAAATTTAGTCATGAAGCTGAATGATCAGTGTGCAGTGCTGAGTCAGTGTAACATGAATAGATTTTTTTCCAAGAACATTTCAGGACAGAAAGTTTTGCTGGCATGTTAGTTGGTGGACTGTTGAATCATTTATCTTTTAGAAACAGAGAAGCAAGGGGACACCAGATTAAACAGTATGCTAAGAAATCAGAGGCAAGAGTTATATTAGTTTTTTTTTAATGAATATTAGTAATTCATAACTTATGGTTTTCAATGCTTTCTTGCCAAGAGGTTTATGGGCAAAGATACAAAGTACTTTAATATGAAATAATAAATACTATGTTCAAAAAGAACAAAACTCTTTGTAAATTTTCAAAAGAAACAAACCAACAAAATGACAAATCGTTATCCTATGTATGATTTAAAAGTCCACTGCATAGACTTACTTGATTTAACATTAAAAATAAACAGATATTTTTCTTTTTTTCAGGCACTGCTCTTCTAAATCTGGTTTAGAGGCTTAACTAGATGTATCCATCAAATAACTTGTCAGAAGGAAATATATTTTACAGTTGATTTGAAAACTGATTTAGAAGTGTTAAAATTTCTTTAGTAATATGCTTGATCTAGTGATTGGTGAAGATAGACTAGAGTATATAAAGCAAGGAGATATAAAGCAAATTCTATACCAGTGTGTTTCCAGTGATTTATATTAAAGGTAGATCAAAAGAAAAATAAGCACATGCAACAAAAAATATAATTAAAGGGAAAGGGCAAGAGAGGGTGAGGAAAGGATTATTTAGTTCATATAGGTTGGCAGTTTAAAGTTTAAAACAATGTTTCTCTTTTATTTCTTTCCTAAACCTTTTGCAATGAGCAGAATGAAATAAGTTTTCCTGTGATAGGTGACAAAACATCTTGACCATTTCCTGGCTTGATCTCTAATGTGCATGCAAAAATCTGTCACAGAATGAAGAAAACTGTGTAATGTGGATATAAAAGAGAAAAGGTCTGAATTTGGAAATACAATTTATATCAACTATGAACAACTTCATTTAGTTGGTTACAAATATTTCTGAGCGCTATGTGTCATAGACCCAGATCCTTGAACTTATAATTTTTTTCACTCAAGGCTAACATATAACAAAGTAGCACATGAAGTGAGTTAGTGTTTATGTGAATTCCTATCATCAACAGTAGTGCTTACTTGAAGGATTCCCCCTGCCAGCTATATTGGCTTAACTAGTATCAGACTTACCTCCCTGCTATTGTTGGACCCTGGCTCACGGGTGCCAACGTGTCCCGGTGGACGCCCCAGAGACTCAGACCCCAGACAGGCAGATGCAATTAGCAAGAGGGTTTATTGGACGTTTGCGCAAACGGGCTCTCCGCCTCCGAAGAGGAAGAGAGCCCCGATTAGCAATTACAGGTATCTTTTAAAGGCAAAAGAAAAAAACTCGCTTAAAGACAAAAGAACCGCGGGAGTCGCATAGCATCCAGCTTGATTTCTCAGAAGGTCAACATGAACCTATTCAGGGACATTCCAATCAGGGTGTGGGGGGAAATGGTTTTCTTATCACAAACAGAATGCTTTTTGTTGCTAAAACTTCAGGAAGGCACCTGGATGGGCTGCCTCTGGATTAGGGCTGGCCGTACTTACAGGGGGGGTTTCTTCATTCCCTCCTCTTTGTTTGGGCTGATTTTAACCTTAAAATCTTAGGGAACATTTATTTTTTTCAGTTTGGAGGGCCCGACATTGTTAATACCAGAGCTTGGGTAATGGACAATTTTTCTCGGATGAACTGGAGCAGCCGGTTAAGGATGCAGGGGCCGAAAGTTAGCAGCAGGAGCAGGATAACTAGAGGGCCCATAATGGTAGAGATTAGGGTGGTCAACCAGGGAGACTGATTAAACCAGCTTTTAAACCAGCCCTGCTGGGCCTCCCGGTCCCTTTGTCTTTTATTTAACCTTTCCCTGAGTTTGGCCATGGAGTCCCTGATGACTCCAGAATGGCCTGCATAGAAACAGCATTTTTCTCCTAGGGCTGCACACAGTCCTCCCTCTTTCAGGAGTAGTAAATCCAAGCCTCTCCTGTTTTGGAGTCCTACTTCTGAAAGTGAGGTGAGGGACTGTTCTAACTTAGAAACGGACTGCTCTAGTGCCCGTAGATCCTCATCTACAGCTGCCTGGAGTTCTAAATAACGTCGTGAGCCCTGGATCAGAGCAGCTGCGCCAGTACCCACCCCAGTAGCGACCCCTAGTCCCAACATAACGGCTAGGGTTAGGGAGACAGGTTCGCGCTGAAAACGGGTGGGATGTTCATCATACTGATTTTCTAGAGTTTCAGCAGGGTGATAGAACACCCTGGGTATGATCTGCACCATGACACAGAAGTCGTTTGAGCTATTTAGAACCTTAGCTGACACACAGGGGGTGAGGCCTTTGTTGCATGCCCACCAAGTTCCCGGCTGGGGCTCCAGGTAAGAGTCAGTCCCTAAAATCGGGGCGGTAGTATTGCAGAGTTCCTGGTAACCCCGGGTGAGTATAGTTAGCCTTGACAGTGATGTAATCCCAGGAGGAGGAGGGCCTCTCATCCTGTGTCTCCCTAGTCTCGCACCCCCAATTTTTACAATAGAAGTATTCCCCTCCACAGGTGGGATTTAGCCTGCGATCTCTGTGGTACCCGGGACAGACATAAAAGGGAAGAGTGCTGAGCATGGCCCTTCTGTCAGGCGAGCCACATCCTCCCCATGGGTCTAATCCCAGTCGCCCTGGAGGGCTTTCTCGGTTAGGGGCTCTAGAGGTGTCCAAGTATCCCTCTAGGTCCCATGGGCTAGGGGCCCCTATGGTTAGCTTGCATAGGTCAGGATATAGGTTAGGCCACCAGGTTCCCACGGGGGCGGTCTTAGTTATAGACCAGACCTCGTCACCCCCAGACGTTAGTACCTGCCAGGTTAACATTTTGAGGGCATGAGGGTCACCTTTGGCGGAGGTGAAGAGCACTAGGAGAGGTAGGAATATAACAACTGTCATTGAACAATTTTTGAAAGTCTTATCTTGAGCGGGTTTTGGGTGCGGTGGAGCTTCCACTGAGGTGGCTCCTCCCGTCCGTCCTGGCTGGCGTCAGCGGTGCTCGTTGATGGGGCGCGCTTGACGTGTGAGGCGTGGACCCAAGCAGCAATGCCGTCTACCTTTAAGGCGATTGGGGTGGTCAGTCCTACAGTGTATGGGCCCTTCCAGCGGGGCTCAAGCGTCCTGGACTGATGTCTCCTGATGTAGACGGAGTCACCGATCTGGAACGGGTGTGGGTCGGTTGTGTCTCCGGGGCGGTAGACAGCTGCAAGGGGTTTCCAGATCTGGCACTGGATAATCTGGAGCGCCTTTAGCCTGTCCTGTAAACCGGGAGTGTTAGCAAGAGGGTCAATAGCAGAATCTAGCAAGTCCATCACTGGTGGGGGACCTCCATAGACAATCTCGTAAGGAGTTAGCCCATGGCGCGCGGGAGTGTTCCGGACTCGGAACAGAACCATAGGGAGGAGTTGGACCCAGTCTCTAGTGCCAGTCTCCAATGTCAATTTGGTTAGGGTCTCTTTAATTGTTCTATTTATTCTTTTTACCTGCCCTGAGCTCTGGGGTCTGTATGCACAAGGTAATTTTTAATTTATCCCCAGTAATCTGGCCACCAACTGACTTACCTGGGAGACGAAGGCAGGGCCGTTGTCCAACCCTATTACCTTGGGCAGTCCAAACCAGGGGAAGATTTCTTCTAGGATTTTCTTGACAACCACCTGGGCAATTTCTCGTTTGGTGGGGAAGGCTTCTGTCCATCCTCCTGTGGGCCTAGTGCAGCGGCCCGGGCTGTTTCATCGGCCATCCTGTTCCCCTCTGCTACTGGGTCGTTGCCTCGCTGATGCCCCGGACAGTGAATTATCTACCACGGCCGCCCCGGCTTTACGTTCACCATTTCGTAGAAAGCTACTCCCCTCGGTGTACCAGGTTGCTTCAGCATCTGGCAAAGGCTGGTCCGTCAAGTCCCCTCTGGTGCCATGGACCTCGGCTAGGATCTGGTGGCAATCATGCATTAGCAGGGAGGGGGACTCGGCTTCTGGAAGCAAGGTGGCCGGGGTTAGGGATGTAGCCGTTCCGAACCTTATCCGCTCGGAATTCAGTAGCATGGCCTGATAATGGGTGACCCGAGCGTTTGAGAGCCATTGATCAGGGGGCTGGCGGATGACTGTCTCTATAGCGTGGGGGGCCACCACAGTGAGGGGTTGGCTGAAGGCCAACTTATCTGAATCTTTTACCAGGACTGCCACAGCCGCTATTATTCGGAGACATGGGGGCCATCCTGACGCCACGCTGTCTAATTTTTTTGAAAAATATGCCACGGGCCTTTTCCAGGGTCCCAGTTTCTGAGTTAGGACCCGTTTGGCTATTCCTCAGCGCTCATCAGCATATAGCGCAAATGGCTTGGTTACATCTGGGAGGCTCAGGGCAGGGGCAGTCAATAAGGCCCTATTTATTTTGTCAAAAGCCAATTGTTGCTCCTTTCCCCAGTGGTAGGGGGTGTTGGATTTCGTGAGAGGATATAGGGGAGCCGCCAGCTCTGCAAACCCGGGTACCCAGAGGCGGCAGAACCCGGCACTGCCAAGGAACTCTCGTAGCCCTCTGGCATCAGTGGGTGCTGGGATCAGGGCTACAGCCTTTTTGCGGCCCTCCGTCAGCCACCTCTGGCCTCCTTCCAGGAGATATCCCAGATAGGTCACTCGTCTCTGGCCCATTTGGGCCTTTTTGGCGGAGGCCCTAGACCCCAGTCCTCCCAGTCTCTCGAGCAGGGCCCCCGTACCTTTTACACAATCCTGTTCTGTCTTAGCCGCTATGAGCAAATCATCCACGTACTGCAGGAGAACGAGGTCCGGATGGCCAACTCCGAATTCTGCCAAGTCCTGATGCAAGGCTTCGTTGAACAAGGTGGGGGAGTTTTTGAATCCCTGTGGTAGCCTTGTCCAAGTGAGTTGTCCTGAGAATCCCGTCTCAGGATCTTTTTATTCAAAGGCAAAAATAGGCTGGCTTTGAGAGCTTAACTTTAGGCAAAAGAATGCATCTTTAGATAGAGCTCAAGGGTCCTTCTGCCTCAGTTAAAACTGAATGTTGAGCTCCCGTAGCAACCAGGAAGGTCACTGGTTGACCCCCCCACTTTAAGGGTTATCTGAGGCTGGGGGGGGGGGGGGGCTCCTGGCCCTGACATCCCTAATCTTCATCCTCTAGGGACAGTACGGGAATGGGCTTCTTCTTAGGTACCTGCGTTTGGCCCTTCTTTGGACAATCTTTAACCCAATGTCCTTTTCCTTGCAGTAGGCACGCTGGTCTCGTTCAACCCGTGGTTTTCTTTTGTCTCCCAGGTCCTTACTCTGTCCTGACTTACTCTGCCCTGAGCCCTGTACTACGGTGGCCAGTATCCCAGTCAGTTCTTTACTGCGTTTCCTCTCTCTCTCTCTCTCTAAGTAGACATACGGTAGCCCTCCAGTAATCTTCCCAGAAAACCTGCCGGCGTCTCATCTTTTCCCTGCACTATAGCACGTACCTTTGCCAAATTGGTGGGGCGTCGCCCTGCCCCTTTGAGACCCACTAGGAGTACCTGGCGATAGAGACGGAGCCGCTCCCTACCAGCAGCAGTGTCGTAGTCCCAGGTCGGGCCAACCAAGGGGAAAACATCCTTGATTTCATTAGGCAGCTGGGGCGGCCTCCCATCCGCCCCGGGGCCCTTTTTCTGTAGACGCGCTGTCTCTCCTCCGTGGTGAGGAGAGTCTGCAGGAGCTGATCAGGGTGCCCATGGGGTCCTGGCTGAGAGACCGGGGCCTTCACCTGCAAGATAATATCAATATTAAAAGTTCCATTCCTGGGCCACCCGACGTTGAGAGTCGGCCACTCTGAGGAGCAGGTGACCCATTTTCGTCTTCTGACTTTGACCGAAAGGTTGTGTGCCCGGCTTGCGACTTCTTTCCAGTGATCTAGAGTGAGGCTTAGAGGGGTGGTTACAGTTTGCCCCGCGGGTGTAGAAAAGAGGTGAGCGGGGAGGAGGAGGACAGGAAGAAAGACACAGAACAGACAGACGTACACAGATGACAGGACTGGCACGGCGGATTCAGATGGGAGCGGTCGCCAACAACGACCCTCCCCGAAGAGGAGGGATTGCCGGGGCTCCGTTCCTCTTCCAGACCACTCCGGAGTCCGACTCCGGAGGGGGACCAGGGGTCTCAGGGCACGTCTGCCTCCCCCGCTGGTCCAAATACAGAGTACAGCGTCCTGCAGGCACAATACAGACCCGGCACAATACAGACCCGGCCAGTCAGACAAACAGACGAGACAGATATGACATTTAGCGAGCTCGGTCTTACCTCCTACCGGTCTTAGGATTGAGCCTGGGGCGTCTCGGATCCCGGACGAGCCCCCAAATGTTGGACCCTGGCTCACGGGTGCCAACGTGTCCCGGTGGACGCCCCAGAGACTCAGACCCCAGACAGGCAGATGCAATTAGCAAGAGGGTTTATTGGACGTTTGCGCAAACGGGCTCTCCGCCTCCGAAGAGGAAGAGAGCCCAGATTAGCAATTACAGGTATCTTTTAAAGGCAAAAGAAAAAAACTCGCTTAAAGACAAAAGAACCGCGGGAGTCGCATAGCATCCAGCTTGATTTCTCAGAAGGTCAACATGAACCTATTCAGGGACATTCCAATCAGGGTGTGGGGGGAAATGGTTTTCTTATCACAAACAGAATGCTTTTTGTTGCTAAAACTTCAGGAAGGCACCTGGATGGGCTGCCTCTGGATTAGGGCTGGCCGTACTTACAGGGGGGGTTTCTTCACTATGAACAAACAAAAACTGGACAAAATACAAAAGGCTGCTATTTTCAGGCACTGGATAATGAACAACACAGTACTTCAATTCTTGAGGGAAGGGAAACAAGAGGTAAGCCTCATGATCTACACTGTTTTCCAACTGGATAGGTAAAATTTCCCAACCATAGCACAAAGAAGTAGAGCCCAAGCACAGCCCAGTTGGTTACTCGGAACTGAGTAGGTAAAGATCAAGAGCGCAGGGCCCCTGAATAACCTGGAAGCCACAGTACAAAGCACAGAGGAAGAGGCTGTGCGGTAAGAGGCAACAGAATATAGAATGTTTGGGTGCAGGTAGAGGGCAGAGCATTGCTATAGATCCCTGGACAATGACATATTCAGGCTGCACGTGTTCAACATGAGACTCTGTAAGCTTATCAGAGAGTGGCTGCTATAAGGTCAATAGTGCTATGGATATATTTCAGGAAAGTTTCAGTCAGAGCTGAAATACCAGAATGGCCACACCTCAGGAATAAGAACCACATTTTAGTGTAAAGCTACTCTAGACCTGCCCTAACAAACCCTAAAGAGAGCTTCAATAGGAAAAAGGAAACCTTCCAGTAATCAGTTTCCTGTCAGAACAAAACTCAATATTTTTTTAAGGAAGACAGTAGGGGTGGGTTAACCCACCTGGCTGGCATGGTGGGTTAAGCGTCTACCTTTGGCTTGGGTCATGATCCCAGGGTCCTGGGATCAAGTACCATGCTGGGCTCCCTGCTGCTCAATGGGGAGTCTGCTTCTCCCTCTCCTTCTGCTGCTACCCCTGCTTGTGCTTTCTCTTCCTCTGTCAAATAAATAAAATTTTAAAAAAATAAATGAAAAATAAGGAAGGCAAAATATCCAAACTCTGCACAATTTATTATCCATGATGTCCAGCATACAATTAAAAAAAAAAATCTGTCCTTGCAAAGATGAAGGAAAATGTGATCTATAATCAAGGAAAATATCAACCAAAAGAAAGACTAAGAAATATCCCAGATGTTATAATTAATAGACAATGACTTTAAAGTAGCAATTAAATATGTTAAAGGATTAAAACAAAAAGATGGTCTTTATAAGAGACTGGATAGGGAAATCTCAGCCAAGAAATAGAAATTATTTTTTGAAAGCTGAATAGACATACTAATGCTAAAAATCACGATTTCTAAAATGTTTAAATCTTCACTGCTTGACATTAATAAATTATTGGAAGTAGCAGTAGGCAGAGTCAATAAACTTAACAACATATTCATAGAAATTAATCACTCTGACTGAAAAAGAGACAGTATAGAAAAAAGAGCCTTATTGATCTGTAGGACATTAAGGAGTTGACATACATGTAATTAGAATTCCATAGTACAAAGAGAGAGAAAGGAGGCAGAAAAAAAAATATTTAAAGGAATTGTGGTCTAATTTTCCCCAAATTTGGTAAAAAATATCAATGTAAAGATTCAACAAGTTTATCTAATTTCCAGTGATATTCACATCACAGTTATACCACTGAAAATCAAAGATAAAGAGAAAAATCTTAAAAGCCCCCCAGAGACAAATGGCACATTATATGCAAGAGGGAAAAAAATAGTGATGATGGACTAGAAATAATGCATGTCAGAAGACAAAGGAGTGACACCTTTAAAGAACAAATTTGCAGAAGGGGAGAAGGAACAGAGGGAGGGATAGTCCACTCAGAATTATATGTCCAGTGAACATATCCCATGAAAGTAAGGATAAAACAAAGACATTTTCAGATGAATGAAAGTTGAAAGAATGTATTGCCAACGTATCTGTACCATAAAAACTGCCAAAGGAATTTTGGGGGGGCTGAAAGAAAATGACAGAGGTTGGAAACTGATCTACATAAAGGAAAGAAAAACTTAGACAAGAGTAATTTGTGCTGAAATGAAAAATTAGCATTTTTCTTATTTTAATTTATTTAAAAGGCAAATGAGTGAAACAAAAATAACATTGTACCACATGTCTTTTAATGTATGAAGAATTAAAGTATATGGAAACAATAGAATAAAGGATGGGTAAGTGGAATTAAACTTTTATAAGATTTATACACTTATGAAATAAGATTTTTGAAGAGGGAAGCGTTCCTTTTTTTTTTTTTTTAAGGATTTTATTTATTCATTCATGAGAGACACAGAGAGAGAGACAGAGACATAGGCAGAGGGAGAAGCAGACTCCCTGTGGGGAGCCTGATGCAGGACTCGATCCCAAGATCCCGGGATCATACCCTGAGCCAAAGGCAGATGCTCAACCACTGAGCCATCCAGGTGCCCCGAAGAGTGGAGTGTTTCAATGTAAATTTCTAAGGGCACTGCAATAATTTAAGATTTTATATTGTAATGTTTAAACTAATTAAAAAGAAAGTAATTAAAAAGCTAGAAACAATCCAAATATCCTTTGATAGGTGAATGCATAAACAACTATGATATATTTAAATAACTGAATGTTACAAATTTTTAAAAAATCAATTTCTGGTACACAAAACATCCTGGGTAACTTTATAAACATTATTCACCCAAAGAAGCCAAACACAAATTCTATAAAGTTTATAGTGCTAAAAATCAGACCTGTATTTTCTTGGGGCAGAGGGAAACTTATAAAAGAACACAAGTGAATATTGATAGGAGTGATGTTTTCACAGGTACATAAGTTTGTCAGAACTGTGATGCCTGTGTGGCTCCATAGTTGAGCAGATGCTCAGATGCTCAGATGCCTTTGGCTCAGGGCATGATCCTGGGGTCCTGAGATTGAGTCTCATATTGGGCTCCCCACAAGGAAACCGCTTCTCCTTCTGCCTGTCTCTGCCTCTCTCATGAATAAAATCTTTAAAAAAAAAAAAAAGTTTGTCAAAACTGATTATAAACTGCACCTAAGATCTCTGCACTTCATTATGTAAGTTGTATCTCCATAAAGTTGATTTTAAAAACCATTTTGTAAATATGGAGGAAACTAAGAGAATCAAAAGGAAAAGGAAAAATTACTCATAATTCCATCACCCACAGGTAATAATTTAAGTTTTGATGTATAACATTTTTGTGCTCTTTTTTTACACAAATTCTTCACATTATAAATAGCATTCTGTGGCCTTATTTTCATTTTAAACTTTAACAATGGTAAAGTGTTTTGTATCAGTAAGTGTTCTGTTCCAGTAATTTATAAATGATTACATAGTATAAATGTAGCTGTATTAAAGGTTTGCACAAATGTACAAAAATCTTAAATATAGCCATGCATATCAGAAGACTTCTAATCCAGCACTGCCACTTAAAAAAAAAAAAGAGAGAGAGAGAGAGAGACTTCTTTTAGTTTCCATTATCCCTTTGTATTGTTGAGCTCTCATTCCCACTGAAGATTACACATTAAATGTGTGAAGTGTAAGTACTGCTATCTTCCTACCTAAAACATTCACTTCCAGGTAATTCCTTTGTCTCTCAGCATTTCTCCCACCTTTCTTGGGTTTCTCCTTCCCAGGAAGGTGTCTCAATGCAATGATGACATTCTGGTAGCATTACATGAAAGGCATCTGGGCTTCTTGGTGTCTTTCAGATGCCTGCAGTACTCATTCCCTAGAGCACAGCTTAGCCTGACTAGTCACTAGCTGCCCTTCACTGGTACCTGTCTGAGTATGGCTTATACCATCTCACCTTTTGGGAGTTGTATTATGACTCACTGCTAGTGACTGCAGACCTTGCCCTTAGCTCTGCTCTTAATCACATCATTGTACCTTTCCAGTCCTAAATCCCAAATTCTTAAGTCCCATTGGTCTTACCGTAACTACACCCTACTTAAAAAGCTTGAGAATTCTCAGCTGTTTATTCTACTTCACGATAGAGTATTCATGACACTGTGAGAGTTTCTCAGCCCCACATGCCTCAGCACCTCCCATACTCATTTTATCATTCTGATGGCATGTTGGAAAAGGACTGTGATGAGCTGGAAATGCCTCTGAGAAATTTTCATCCTTCCCAGATTATGCCAAAGGCTTTAGGATACCAGCCCTGATATTCCTTGAATTCCCCCAATTTAAGGATGTTTCCCCCTCCACCATAAGGATTCAACTACAAAGGAAAAAAAAAAAAAAGCCATAACATTTGCTTCTCTATTTTTGACCTAATCTTCTCTCTTTGGCTTTATTCTACTCACCCACAATTCTCTTTAATAGGTGGCAAATCTCCCTTTAATAGGTGACAGAAATCTCCCTTATATCACATTATCCCCTCAGTTTTTCTTTGATTTCTGGATAGTCAACCTTATAGGCATTGGTTCTTCATATATAAAATCCTACCTGAGTTGAAAATCTAGCTACTAATTTTAAAATAGAATTGTTTGAATCTTAAAGCAATGACTTCTTATGTCTCTGTTTTCTTCAAAGGGGCCATAAGATCAACCTAAAGGCACAGTAGTCATGGAGGAAGGGCAGGGGCAGAAAAGAGCCAAGAGAAAATGCCTTAGGTCATATGTCAAACAGCATCTAGCTTTAAGTATTCCATTATTTCATGTTTCAAAATATGTTTAACCAATCTCCTATTGTTGAACATGTTAGTTTCTACCCATTTTTAAAATTATTATTGTGTTTAAGTTCAAAAAGGAAATTTTAAGAGAACTAGAAACCAGGGCTTATATAGAGAAGATATAAAGATTAGGATGGAGAAAAAAACTGGTGCCACTGCTTATCTCCCTTTCTTTTCCAGATGACTCATTGTCCTTACTACTGGAGCTTTGATTTGCAGCACAATAAAGAATTCAGGGTAGCAATGTGTTCATTCCAAATTCCATCAGAACCTCCTCTAATGAGCTCATCATGAGTGTTCCTGATGTATGCCCACTTTCTCATACAAGGCCTGAAATATCTTGGCAGCTTAAGTCAGCAGTTTCCTATCTAGGAAATAAATAAATAAATATGCTATCCATGATGACTTACTATTTTTAATAAACTAAATGTCAGGATGGAACCAATAGGCATTTTTGAAAGCATTTCAATCACCTATAATTCTTTTATTGAAAATCTAATTTCTATTGACTCTTCCCCTAATCACCACACCTAATCCATCACCCAGTCCTACGAGCTCTGCTTTCAAACTCCTCAAATCTTGTCCAGTGCTCTTCATATGTATTTCTTCCCTGAACTTTGGCAAAGTCTGATGACGACTGTTATTCTTACCCCCTATAGCCTTTCACATAGCAGCCAATCATCTTTTCAAACATAAAGTAGATGACTCTCCTCTTCTGCTTAAACGTGTAGTACTCTGAATAAAATCCAAACACTGTATGGTCTGTAAGACACTAACTAGTGGTCTGGCTCCTGCCTATCTCACTTTATCTCCCTTTGTACATTCTATCCTTCCTTTGTAAATTCTATCCTGAAGCCAAATAGGATTTCTTAGTGCTTCTTGAAAAACCCAGGCTCCGCCCTGCCTCTGAGACCTTATACTTGCTTTCCCCTCTATGAACCTCTTTTCCACACTCTCAAACACAGTAGACAGACTCCTTCCTATCCACAGGTCTTAAATATCCCCTACTCAAGACAAGCCTTTCCTCACCAAAATCTAATTAAGAACTCCTCAAAAAGCTCTCTATCTCTCTCACATTGAAGTATTCTTATTGGTTTTATTATTAATTTATTACTTTACATCTACTTCCAACAGAGATTTTTAAGGTCTCTGAAGAAAGAAACTTTGACTTAATCAATCACTCCTGTATCTCTAATGCCAATCCACAACTCAAAGATATTTAATAAATATGTGTATAATGAATATATGAATCACTTTGTCATGAATCTCAAATCCTCATGATTCTCACAGCCTGGGAACGTATTAGAAACATAATTCCTGTACCCCACCTCACTTAGATCTACCAAATCTGAAATCCTAATGTGGCCCAGCCATTTGTATTGTAACATGCCCTCCAGTCACAATTTTTTTTTATTTTTTACAGATAAAGAAACTAAAAAAGGTTGAGTAATTTGCCCAATAAGCAAAAGATCTAGATGCTAACTCTGAAGTCTTAAACCTTAACCATTAACCCATTCTTCCCTAAGTTTCAGAAATTTAAATAACGTGAGAACTAAATTTTTGCCTTCAGGGGCAGTACAATGAGTCACAAATTGTAGAATTGTGTTAAAATGGCTCTTATTTATGTACAAGTTCTAAAAGAACACAGAGGCAAGACACTAGAACTCCACCTGGAGTGGTAGGCAGAGCTTCTATTCCAAATTCCATTTCAGGTGTGCCTTTCATAATAAGTGAAAATTAGCTGAATAGTAAAGGAAGGGCGTGGGTGAATCTGGCTACCAAGGAGTGTGGTTTGGGGTGAATGGACAAAAGAAAGAGGATAAGTTTGAAAAACTACAGAGATGGGTGGCTTAGTTGGTTAAGCATCCAACTCTTGATTTTGGCTCAGGTCATGATCTCAGTTCAGGGTCATGAGATGGAGCCTGCATTGACCTCTGCACTCCTTGGGGCGAGGAGTCCACTTATCTGTTTCCCTGTGCACTTCACCCCATGATCCCTCTCTCTCCCTCCCCTCTTTAAAAAATAAGAAAGAAAGAAAGGAAAAAAGAGAAAAAGAAAAGAAAACCTACAGAGATAGCCAGATCCTGTACAGTACAAACTTGTTTGAGCCAGCTCAGGCTGCCATACACATAATAATACACATACACATACATAATACCATAGACTTTGGTGACTTAAACAACAGATTTTCATTTCTTCTCAGAAATGGAAGATAGAAACCTGAGATCAAAGTGTTGGCATTGTAGGTTTTATTTTGAAGGAGTTATGGTGTTTCTTCTTACAAGGCCCCATCCTTGTGCCTGTATTTAATTTTATTTATTAAATCTTAAAGATTTAACTATCTTAAAGATCTTAAGTTAGGGCTTCAATATATGAATCTGGGGGGACAAAATTTGGTCCATAGTACCAAGATACAGTTTGTCTTTTACCCTAAAGGAAATAGGGGATTGTTGAAAGATTGTAATATAAGGGCAATGACCAACAGTCCTCTCCTTTCTTTCTTTCTTTCTTTCTTTCTTTCTTTCTTTCTTTCTTTCTTTCTTTCTTTCTTCTTCTTCTTTCTTTCTTTCTTTCTTTCTTTCTTTCGATTTTTACTTATTTATTCATGAGAGACACACACAGAGAGAGAGAGAGAGAGAGGCAGAGACACAGGCAGAGGGAGAAGCAGGCTCTATGCAGGGAGCCCAATTCGGGACTTGATCCCAGGTCCCTAGGATCAGGCTCTGGGCCAAAGGCAGCGCTAAACCGCTGAGCCACCCAAGCTGCCCTCTTATTTCTTTCCACCCAGGATATATCATTTACATATTTTGAAGAGGAGTTCAGTATAATTTCAAAGAAAAGGTAAGTCAGCAGTGCAGTCAAGGATAGTCTTACCCAACAGGAGGATGAAGCAAAATTCTCTACCTGTCAGCAGCATCTTCAGTCACTTGAATTCTGCTTCGACTCCACTATAAATTTTTATTGTATCCTGCTTCTAATTGGGATCTGTGTGTTATTTTGGCATTAAGCTTGAATTAAATATCATTTCACGCACACACACACACACACACATACAAACCCTGACAATTGATGATAAAGGGAAAGTTACAATTATAGATTATCTGGCACATGCATGGTAAAGAAGACTACATAGTAGTTGAGTTTTCCAAATGGATTGAGTTCAAGATTTAGAGTTTTTGCCTTGCAGCCATGGAATGATATTTTGAAATGTATGTGCATAAAGAATTACATGTCCTTTGCAAAATGATTTGACATATACTTAAGCTGCTTGTATGTATAGCAAAACCTGGAAGTGCTTATCCCTAGTTCTTAATATTCCGTCTACACAAGAGGTATTTCATCAGCATATGTTGTATGCTCCCTAAATTAAAGATATACCATATTATCCATAAAATGGCTTGAAAAGAATCTGGAAAAACAATATACACACAAAGGTCTTTAGTATCAGGCATTTCTATAGATCACAGATCTCTTTGATGCCCTGTGATTATGGGTTTATGTAAGTTGAGAAGAGGAATCCTATCATTGGATAGTATGAACATCTAATTTGTGGAGATTTGATTCAGTTGTAAAGCAAAAGCAATGAAAGGCATTAATGAGCTCTGAAACTCAGGACTACATTGAAAACTAGAATACAACCATGAAACTACATAAAATTAAAACCAGTTTAACCTCCAAACACTGAAAAATGCATGGCTCATCAAGGGCCATTCTCTTCCAAAAGAAGTTCTTCAGGTTCATGCTGAGTTTCAATGAAGCATGCTCCTAAACTGAGTAGCATGAAGTTAAAATCAATTTGCAGGTGGACATTCTTGGGAATTTGCTATGAAAAATTGCTAGTCTCTTTCATCGTTTTTCATGTCATCTACACAGCTTGGTACATTGAGCAAATAGACACTTAATGAAAAAGATTGTGAGTCAAAATTATTCAAATAATTTTCACATAATTAAGTGGGGATATACTAACTGAAGAAAATTGCCTTTCCCCCCTAAAATTAAAATGAAAGTATCATTGGTTTAAAAGAAGATAATAATAATCATAATAATAATAATAATAATAATAAGCCTGCTGAGACAGGCTTGAAAAACTGACTATACCCAGGATAGGAAATAAAGACAATGAAGTTCAAGAATAAGTAGGCCACCTTTACCTTCCTGTCAGGGTTCTTTTGCATCAGTCTTACAGCTTCGTTTTTCTGTCTATCACCTTACCTTAACCTTTTTTGTCACCCTAACTTTCTAAGAATAAGAGCTAAAATATTGCTAACATGAATTAAAACTGAATGAGAACTTGCTATGTACCAACTCTATGCTAAGTTCATTTAGTCCTTAAAACAACCCAGGGAAATTGGTGCTAATATTTGGTATTTAACTGAACATAAAATGCCGTAAATTAATGCATGTGTCTTTATCTTGGACCCAGTTGTATTCTTCATTAGATAGCTCAGTCTCACCTGCCTCCCAGGCCTTGTCCTGCTTCCAAGTCCAGTGACATCTCCAGCAGTTACCTGGTTATACAGATGTGACCACCTAAGCCTAGTGGGGCACACAGCCCAGAAAGTGAATCAGTTTTCCAATATGCAAACATCCAGCTTCAGCATGGCCTCTATCATGTTCACTATGGTGCGACCTCCATAGCTCCAGCACTCAGGTCCAATCCACCCAGACCCCTGTAAGCTCTCTTTTCCCCAGGGGAGACATCAGATAACAAACCTCAGGAATGGGGGGAATTAAACCAAACTTTGACCAGTGAAAAAACAGGAGAGAGGAAGGAAATTGTTCACCATTCCCCCATACATACCAAAATGTGAGATGCAGTGGTTCCATAAGGTTTTTCCAGTCACATCCTTTCTGACCTAGAACTGTCTGGGTGTTTCGTGAAACTATAGCCAGCATGGTAATGGATCCCCTATTTTTGCTTTTTACTTCTCTCCTTTCCTGACTCACTTTCTTTTCTCTCTCACTCTTTGGGACTACAATCTACACCTCTCACCGTTTCCCTACCCAAAAGAAAATATATAATTTTGATTTCAGGTTCTGTTTTCTAAGATACTCCAGCTAATGGAACTAGACATGTTATTGATTGTAACGTGCATTCTGAGTTCAGAGATGTTAACATGAACTAATGCTTATACAGTGACTGTCAGGCTGTGTTCTGAACACTTTCTATGTAATCAATTGTTTTACTTCTCCCACTGAGGTAGGTACCATTATCCCACTTAACAGGTGAGGTAACTGATGCTTAGAGTTTATGTTACTTTCCTGAGATCACAAAGAAAATAATAGATGGAGCCAGGTAAGAACCCAGTTCTTTCTAAGGCCAAAGCATAGGCCTTTAGTCACTATACTACACTCTCCCCATTTGCCCTTTTTTGTTACAAAGCTGCATTGGTTTATCTACAGGAGAAAGTGTCAATGTCTACTTACTGGGGGACTCTCTTGTTTTAAAGATCTATTCCAAAAAATGTATAATATTGAGTTTGTCTTTATTTTAAAGTATCTTTAGCAAAAGCATTTCTATTTCATTACCTTCAAATCTTTCCCTTCTGAGGACTTTTAACAATCACCATGTGCTATCCATAGTATTATTTAAAAGAGAGAAGAGAATTTAAATTTATGGAGCACTTACTAGGTATGAGGCACTGTATGAGCATATAGACACATCATAAAATTAATTGCAAGAAAAATCTTTTTTTTTTTTTGCAGACACTGCTCTTCCATTTATAGATGAAGAAACTGAATATAACTTGAATATAACTGTAAATAACTTGCTACAATCAAAGTGTTTAATAAACACTAGCAATTTACACTGGTCAGCACATCACTTTACCATTCTTTTTTCTTCCAGAGTAAAAAAAAAAAGAAAAAAGGTTTTATACTTTTCTATATTCACTATAGTGTCTAGTACATCAACATCATAAACACTCCACAAATAGAGCGATAAATGAATGCAAAAAAAAAAGTATGCCATAAAATACAGCAATGAAGGATGGGGATCCCTGGGTAGCTCAGCGGTTTAGCACCAGCCTTTGGCCCAGGCATAATCCTGGAGTCCCAGAATCGAGTCCCACATTGGGCTCCCTGCATGGAACCTGCTTCTCTCTCTGCCTCTCTTTCTTTGTGTCTCTCATGAACAAATAAATAAAATCTTAAAAAAAATACAGCAATGAAGGAGAAGAAAAGTTATTTTACTGCAATAGTGATTTTCCTACCAACAGATTTTTGGGGGCTCTATTGCATTTAAATTATATAAAACTAGATCTCTGTGGTCACTTTTCTTGAATAAATAGAAATCCTTAAAGACATATTCAGTATGTAATTGCTTCATTATCTTTCACCCTCCTATAGAAACTTTGTTCAGAATTCTACACTTAAATATAGCAATATTTTAGACTTTGGAGAACAATTTCTATATTTATTATTGTACATATATAAACTACAAAGGGCCAAATAAATAATTGTTTCTATGCAGTCCATTATCATAAACAATCTGTGGATGTCAGTGTACAGCTGACAAAGGAATTACCTGGATCTTTTTAGTCAAATCAAATTTGTGCTCTCAACTTTCTAAATCCAGTCACTAATTCTTTAAGACAAGCAAGAGCTCTAGGTCAACCATTTACACACCCTTTGGTGTTGGCCACAAACACAAAATCCTGAATCTCCTCTATTGCCAACTGGCACTCAGACTTATGTGAAATGCTGGTGGGATCATGTTGACTCTTCTACAGAAGTTGGTCTTTTCTTACCCAGAATAAGGTTATTTCTTCACATCTAATTAGTAGGGAAATGAAATTACTTACTTCAGAAAAGATGGATCTGCTTTCTTTTATTTCATTTTTGTTAACTGTGAAGTCATTTTTACCTCATTAAATGCTATATGTAAAAGCTGTGGAATGAGATGCCCCAGAAATAAAATCCCACACTCTGTCAGCCTTTCCCCTCAAAAAACTTGCAATATTTCTAACACTACAGAAAAATCCAGGGTAGGTGGTCTTCATAAATTAAGGAAAAGGGAATAGTAGGATAAGAATAATCGTTTTTTTAAAAAAGATATGAGAGTTATATCTCAAATACTGTGGTTCTTGACTTACTCCCCCTTGCCAACAATAGCATGAGCTTATTTTGCTTGCCCCTTACAAATCCATATCTAATTTATCATCCACTAGCAAGACTCCAAGGTCTTTTTTTTTTTTTACCATCAGTACTTTCCAAGTTTTCCTAATCCATTTAATATCTGTATTACATATTATTTTGCCCTATATGTATCAAAGTGCATTTGCCAAAACTGAATCCCATTCTATCAATTCCTACTCCTGTTACTGACTTCCTTCAGGTTCCTTCATAAGACTTTTCCATATAAAGCCCCCACTGCACTTCAGCACAAAGGCCCTGTCATTTTTGATGCACTGCATTGTATTTGATGAACAGTGACCATGTATATATAATAGGAAATATAATAGTCATTCAGCCTCCATACACTCACTAAAGTAATCCAGGTCCCTGGCCACACATCATACATACAGAAATCCATGCCAGGCTATTTCCTTCTGAAGGTATGCATGGGTATGCACTCTGGAATGAATTCCCTGCCAAACCATAAGGATTATCAGAAATTGCAGCTCTAAGTAACAACCACTGACCTTGCAGACACATTTAGCTGTAAAAACAAAATGACTTTATTGTAAGTTCCCAAATCCTAAAATTAAATATTCTATAAGCCTTCCAGTTCAAGTTTCAATTATCACTCAATGTCCAAAGCTTGGGAACAAATAAGCATTGACTTAAATATTTCTTTCCCAACTCACACCACATATTAACCATATAACCCCCACATAAACCAAATGATACAGTGACTAGTAATCTGTAAATGTAATAGAATTATTTAGGTGACCTGACAGGTTGGTACTCTACAAAAGACTTCAACAGTAATTGATGCTGAATCTTCCAATTATAGAAATGTATAGATAGAGCAGCCCCGGTGGCTCAGCGGTTTAGCGCCGCCTTCAGCCCAGGGTGTGATCCTGGAGACCCAGGATCGAGTCCCACATCAGGCTCCCTGCATGGAGCCTGCTTCTCCCTCTGCCTGTGTCTCTGCTTCTCTCTCTCCTCTCTGTGTATTCTCATGAATAAATAAATTTAAAAAATCTTAAAAAAAAAAAAAGAAATGTATAGATATCCAGTGACTTGAGTTAATTTTCTAGTTGCTAATAATTAAGTACAGGATATATTTCATGACTAGCAGTTACCTCAACAGATTGAGAATAAAGACCATCATTTACATGAAAAAGAACAGTATCAGGATTCAGAAAACCTGGGATATCTTTCCACCCCTGGCATGGACTTCCTACCTTGCTAAGAAAGTTAGCACTTCTCTGGGCTGCACGTTCATTGTAACTACAAAAAGGGACTAGATCATTAAAAAGCAGGCAACAGTGTGGAATTCTACAATGTACTTTTTATCTACTGATTTCCACAATAGCTTAGTAATACTGGATAATTAATTTCTCATGCACATAACCAGTGAGAAACAAAAGTAACTTCAGAAATGTAGGTTTATGTCTTTTATTGAAAACTTCTTGACTTCTTTATAAACCAAAGTTATAAAGGAAATAATATCAATATTATAGCCACAGGGTAATGAGCCCTTGTTATATAGAAATAAACCTTGAATTTGAAATGTTTCTCCTGGTGAAACTTCATGTAAAATTCTTATGATACTTGTTCTTATGGGGACATGGTAAACAAGAATACAGATACTGTATATATGTATCTGGCTCATTTTAGTTAATGACAACAAAAATACTCTAATTATATTATCTATGAATTGAATAAAATGAAATCAATTAATCTATAAAATTCATATTATATTATATTTATTTAAAGACTTTATTTATTTATTTGACAGAGAGAAAGGGAGGGATAGAGAGAAGGCACAGGCAGGAGAATGACAGAGGGAGAGGGAGAAGCAGACTCCCACTGAGCAGGGAGCCCCCTGAGGAGCTGGATCCCAAGACCTTGGGATCATGACCTGAGCCAAAGGCAGACATCTTAACGACTGAGCCACCCAGGTGCCCCTCATATCATATTCTAAAACTCTAGTTTATTATACTAACAATTACAACCTATCAGATTTCAAATTGAATCACTGTATAGTCCCTTAACAGAATGATACTAAAAGAGACAAAAGAATACTTGGGAGAGAGAGACAGAAACATCCCACTGTTATTCTGGATCTTCAAAGTAAATTCAGTGGAAGCATGTCAACTTGGATGTGATCCACTTGTGTTTCCAGGTTGTGTGGACAGACAGCCAAATCTAGTAGTTGATGTTCTGACATTCCATATTGACAGTTGAGGATAGTGCTGCACAGGGGACAGCACTTTGTAGAGTAGAATCTTAGGGAGCTTTGTCCTTACTTTCATCTTGTGCAGACTCTGGTTAAAAATGAATAATGGAATGAAGTTAAATGCTGTTTAAGTTCGGTCACATATCAGGTGCCTTTCATAATATTCCCATTTTATGGGTGAGCAAACCGAGGGGTTTCAAGGGTTTAGAGTAGTATATGGCAGAGCTGGAATTCTGATGCAGGGACTCCAAATTTCCATAAATACAGTTTCCTCCACACTTAGGCCCCATACTTTCTAAGCTAGTCTGGTGGTCTGGTGCTTGAATTTAGTTCAGTATCTGCTTTTCTTGTTAAGTTCTGGAATAAGCCCTGCAAGAAGAAACCAGGTAAGCGATATGAAGTATTTCCCATAGAAGGGTTCAAGGGATATTTTGCTTGCAAATAATTGATGTTGATTTTGCTTGAGTCTTCTGAGGGCTGAGGCTTACCTGTAATGTCAGTCACCAGCCAAACTTGTTGTAAACATTCAGATTTCTCTCCTTTCCATGTTTATTATAAGAATTTTTTTTTAAGACAAAGTAAAGAAGTTCAGCTTTTAAGCTCTTTATTCATGCTAGAACTGAGACTTGGTTCTCAGTCTAACTTCTAGTACAGTTGATTTAATGTCTCAGAATTATTTTTCAATGTAGCGAAATCTATCAAAAATTTGCTGTTTTTCCTTTAGAAGGGCAGACTCCAGTGGCCAATTATTTGTCCTTCCTTGTAGAGTAATAAAAACTTTTAAGCATAAAACCATCACTGCAACTATAAAAGCTACCATCTTCCACAGCATTCTTTGCAAATCTGGGCCTGGACTAAGGTACCTGGGCAGTGCCATTATCACCCAGCACAGGGGGTCCACGATCAGTATTTCAGCCCTCAGTGGATCTTCTGTGGCTCCTAAGGTCACTGCTAAGCCACCTCGGTGTACCAAGATCCTGTGGCTAGAACTGACAACAGAGTGCTGTGGTAAATATTCTCCCTGGAGCCTCCATAGTGCCTAACTACCAGAACAGACTTCAGTGGAGGTGAGTGAGAAGACAAGACAGACAAAACCATTAATTATCATGTCTTCTTATCCTACCCCACAAAGAGTGTGATAGTATCCCATGACTCAGGGATATGGACTAGGCTCTGCAGGCCAGAGAGGACAGTCTATGGCTCTGGCCATCCTAGGCCCTTCGTGGCTACCTCAAGAACAAAGTCAAGATCTTTCTATACTTGTCACTTTTCTAGGTCACTGGTTGGGAAGCTCCATAGTGGAGAATTTGCAGGTCCCCAACACTGGCTACTACTCTTCTTCCTTCCAATATACTTTTTATTCTGTGGCCTTGGACACCTAACCTAGCCCATGATGATGAGAGAAGACTCCTCCTTGGCTTATGTCTGGCTTGCCTTGAATTTTTTAGGGAAAGAATATAAGAGGTTAGAAGGAGTCCTGCATGAGATTTCAATACATTTCCCTAATTTTACCTTCAAAAATAAGGAAGAAATCATCAGAATTTTCAAGTCTGTTGCCTTTTTTCTCTAATACACTTTATTTTTTAGAATAGTTTCGGGTTCACAGCAATATTAAACAGAAGACACAGAGATCTCCCATATATTTTCTGCTTCCACACATGCATTGCTTCCCTATTATCAACATCTTCCACCAGAGTGGTAAATCTGCTACAGTTGATGAACCTATACTGACACATCATAAGTATCCTCAAAATCCAAAGTTTATATAAAATTTCACCTTTGTTTTTGTACATTCTATGGGTTTGAATAAATGTATAATAACATGTACCACTATAATACCATACAGAATAGTTTCACTGCCCTAAAAACCCTCTGTGCTCTGCAGAATCATTCCTTCCCCTTCTCAACCCCTGGGAACAACTGATCTTTTTACATCTTTACAGTTTTGCTTTTCCCACATGTCACATCATTGGAATCATATAGTATGTAGTCTTTTCACATTAGTTATTTTGCTTGGTAATATGCATTTAAGTTTCCTCCATGTCTTTTCATGGTTTGATAGTTCTTTTTTTCAGGGAAAAATGATATTCCATTGTCTGAATGTATCACAGTTTATTTATCCATTCACCTACTAAAGGATAGCTTAGTTTGCTTCCAAGTTTTGGCAGTTATGAATAAAGCTACTAATAAACATCCATGTGCAAGTTTTTGTTTGGACATAGTCTATATTGCCTTTTGACAGATGAGGCATGGAAGTCTTAGAGAAGATATGTGACTTGCCTAAAACCACCTGATTAACAGGCAATAAGAACAGAATCTGTATGCACATCTAGTTCCCAGGCCTCCTCTCAGTCAGGTAACTAAGCTCTATCAGCTATAATCTCCTTTAGCTGTGTGATAATGGGGAAAGAGCAATTAAAACTTCATATCGCTTACCTGGTTTCTTCTTGCAGGGCTTATTCCAGAACTTAACAAGAAAAGCAGATACTGAACTAAATTCAAGCACCAGACCACCAGACTAGCTTAGAAAGTATGGGGCCTAAGTGTGGAGGAAACTGTATTTATGGAAATTTGGAGTCCCTGCATCAGAATTCCAGCTCTGCCATATACTACTCTAAACCCTTGAAACCCCTCGGTTTGCTCACCCATAAAATGGGAATATTATGAAAGGCACCTGATATGTGACCGAACTTAAACAGCATTTAACTTCATTCCATTATTCATTTTTAACCAGAGTCTGCACAAGATGAAATTTTATGGGCTAAAATATATTTTAACGTAGCCCATAGTCATACACTAGAATCACCAAGGGAGACTTTAAAAATTGTTGATACCCAACACCAGAGATTCATATTTGATTGGCTTGGGGTATGGCCTGGGCACTGGGATTTTTAAAAACTCCCCAGATAATTCTAAGGTGCAGCCAATGTTGAGACTGTAGTTTGTTAAAAGCCACCATTAATGAGCACTTACAGATGCTAAATGTCACATTGTCAGGCACTGAATTCTCACAATGCTACATGGCAAGTGCTATAATTTTACTCAGAAGAAATTGAGACTCAAAGAGATAAATACTTTTTTCCAAAGTCATAAAGCTATAAAATGTGAATGTAGAGATTTGAATCTGAGTCTCTGCCTTTAAAGCCCAAGCTGGCAGCCACAAGCTAATGACATGAAAGCACAGGATCCATAGGCCATTCTTATTAAATTGCATGGCACTTCCTTGTTCCTCTCAAAGTCAGACCCACTGCTTCTATGAATTTTTAGCATCACACCCACAGTACAATGTCAACAGTCATCACACTTTGTTCCCAAAAGGAGCTAAGCCAGATAAAAGAGATCAAAATCCCAGGCCAGCTCAGAGTTGGAAGTGACAAAATTCTCAGGTTTTTCACTTAGCAGAGACCCAAACTGCCTAGATGTCCTTCTAATCTTCTCAGACTGCTTACTGATGACCTTTTCCTATCACTTCATTCCTCTTTCAACCACACTACAATGGATCAATCAAAACTTATCATTTGAAATCACTTACTGTCACTCCAACTATATTTGGCAGGAGGAAGGGGAAAGTAATTGGTGGCAAATGAGACTGAATGACAGTCGCCATGTCAGAGAGACTCATAACCAGGAGGCAACTGATTAATGTCCAAGCCTGACAAGAAGCTGAAGGTAGAGACACACTGCCTGACAGTATGTAATAGACCCCCATTACTTCTAGCACCTGTCATTAAACATCTGAGTCTCCCCTGCCCAGCTCAGTCTAGTTTCTGTTCATTGTTTAATGCAGATATGGTAAGAGAAAAAAAATTATAAAGTATTAGCTACATTCAGAAAACTTCTCTTTGAGCTTCATCTCAGAAGGTTCTCTCTACATTTCTGTGTCTTTCCTCCCAATCATAAAACAAAATTAAAACTTGCTAAGAGACAAGGGCTACATCATGCAGGAGAGTAAGCCACAGGTTACCTTGGGTTCTTACTCATTAACATTTATATCTATCAGTAGGAGGGAGAAGGAAGACCCTGACCCATCAGAAAACTGAGTCCTCTGGAAGACTGACATTCTTTAGCAACTTTCATTGGGGAAAGGAGTGTTAATTTAATGAAATAATCTTTGTCATTAGAAAATGTTGGTATGCATTCTAGTTGACTATACATTAGTTCTGTGAGCTTAGACAAGTCATTTTCTGGGCCTTGGCTTCCTCATATAAATTAAGGATTAAATAAATTTCTAACAGAATTATTGGGAGGAACAAATAGACTAATGTATACGAAGGTTCTTGTAAAGCACTTGCCATCATAAAGATTAGTTGGCTGTCTCCTGTTGCTGGAAGGACTCATTATCTTCTGTTAGAAGTCCCTACGGCTAGTCACCCTGAGCAAGCAACACAGAGATGCCCAAACTGAGAAGCCACTCAACACAAATCAACGCTGACTATTGAAAGCATCTACCCTAGTGATTTTCACTTTGGGGGTCTGTTTGAAAGCACTATATGTTTTCTCATGCATATGCCATGTCTCTCAGGCATCCAAAATCCTATGGACTCTTCAGTGCTCCTCAGTTTCAACCACTCCAGTATAATGACTCTGAGTTGCTTCCTAGGACTCCTCCAAAAATAAATCTTGCATATGCTACATATCTTTTTATTTTTTTTAAGATTTTATTTATTTATTTATGAAAGACACAGAAAGAGAGAGAGAGAGAGAGGCAGAAACACAGGCAGAGGGAGAAGCAGGCTCCATGCAGGGAGCCCAACGTGGGACTCAATCCTGGGCCTCCAGGATCACGCCCTGGGCTGAAGGTGGCGCTAAACCACTGAGCCACCTGGGCTGCCTGCTACATGTCTTTTTAAATTCACATCACAGAATTACATAGTGTCAAAAACTGGTAAAAATCCATCTAGCCGTTTCTCTTACATGCTGTGGCAATAGTCAAATATATAATAAAATTAACTTCAATTATGTAGACATTCAGTTAACTTTAATAAATTTTAATTGATTATCTATTCTGTGTCAGACATTGTGGTATGTGCTAGGAATACAGCAAGACATAGTTTCCATCCTCAGGGGCTCCCAGTATAGTTGGGAACACTTACACAAAGAAGACGGTTTTATGCACTGTGATATATTCTGCACTGATACTTGACCAAAATGCTATGGGAACATTTTGGTAGGTGGAAAACACTGGGACAGTCAAGAGCCAGCCTGAATCGGTAAGTTTTGACTGACCTGTTTTTGAATTCTAGAGTGAATCTAAGCACATAATATAAATAGTTGGATATATCTAGATTCAGAAGAAGTCATCCGCTTAGAAAATTTCAGGGGCTTTTTGCTATTCCATTCATTCATTTGACAAATAATACTAAAGATCCACTTGGAACCAAGAACTGTGCTAAGAATCAAAGATAAAGACAACACTTTCCTTGCCTTCAAGGAGCTTATTGTCAAAGGACAGAGCCAAACATGTATTTTAGTAACAAATACAGTGAAATAATACATAAATGTATAAAACACACAAGTGGCCAAAAAAATGTTAAGATTTGGTCTACTTTAGGTAGTCAGGAAAGGCATACCTCAGAAATGGACTTTTGACTTGATTTTTTGAGGCCTGGGTGAAGTAGGGGTTGAGGATGGGGCAGGAAACATAGGAAATAGCACAGGTAGGACACAGAAAGCCACACAGTATTTCTGAAGATGAGAGCCCCCAGTCCAGGAAGGGAGTTGTTTGTTTGTTTGTTTTCTGTCACCTCATACTTGGGAGCATTTCCCACTTCTCTCAATGTGTAACAGTAGGTTCTTCCATACAGCCTCAAAAATCATCACAAGCACTAAAACATGTGAAGGGGCATCCCTATTTTGACCTGCTCAGTCAAGTGGCACTCCTAAATCCTCTTCTGCTAGGTCTTAGTAGCCAATAACCAACTTCTAAAGTTTTAAGGCAAATATTTAAAAAAAAAAAAAGGCAAATATTTTTTGATAGATTAAAAAATGAAACTCAGAAATAACTAAGTGCACCCATAGCTAATGACATAAGCTATGACTAGAATCCAAGTCTTCTGACTCTTGAGCCGATAATCTTTTTGTCATCCTGAAGTGACCAACCTAGAGTACAGATATTTATGTTGGATACTCTCTGTTCACCCTTGTCCATCTTGTTATACTCTTCTCTCTCCAGGGGAGGCTGATTTCTAGGAATGGTATCAACCAGACTGCCCTGCTGCCAAGCTTCCACCTGGATTTAACAGGAATCACAGAAGTAAGATAAGAAGACAGAGGGAAGCAGAGGCCACGGTATTCACACTCCTGGCTCCCTTCCTGTTCAGAATATTCCTCTACTCACAGCACTTGTTTAGGGTCTCCCTGCTCGGACTACAACCAGAGCTACAGCTACAGCTCTCTCCAGTTGCTGGTAGTCACTCCTTCCACTGACACTCCAGACCTAGTGGTGCTAATAGCCTCCCATGATTGCTAGCACAAAGGTGCTATGTTGCATTCTTGTAGGTGCCCCAATATTATCACAACATTGGGTGGCTTAAACAACAGAAATTTATTTTCTCACAGTTTCAGAGGCTAGAGTCTGAAATCAAGATATTAGCAAGGTTACACTCCAGAGGCTATAAGGGAAAATAGATTCTTTGCCTTTTTGAGCATTAGATGACTGTCTACGTTCCTTGGCTTAAAACCTAGCACTCCAAGCCTTGCCTTCACCCTCACATTGCCTCTTCCTCTCATGTCTATGTTACCCTCCACTATCTCTTTCATATAAAGATACTTGTGAAGGTATTTAGGACCTACCTAAATCATCCCAGATAACATTCTCATCTCAACATCCTTAACCACATTTGTTACCTTACAAAGTAATAGTCACTCTTCTGCTATTTAAGGCAGTTTTCAGTTCTGGGAATTGGAATGCAATATTTTGGGGGTACCATTCAACCCACTGTAGTGGGCTTGTTTTTCTTAACTCTGCCTTTCCTGGTTTAAAATAATGCCTTCAAAAAAATAAGAATGACTTCGTTGGACTTTCTCCTCAATTATTCTGCTTGTCTATGCCATCTCTTTGATCCAATCTAATACAAATGTGCTTTGGTAGCTTTGCAGCATATATGAGAGTTTGCACATAGGGAGCCAGGAGACAAAAATAATACATAAGTTTTACTTAATAGAAAATAGTTTTAAATATAACTTTTCCATTTTAAGCACAGACGTAGGGGCACCTGGCTGGTTCAGTGGTTGAGTGTCTGCCTTTGGCTCAGGTCATGATCCCGGGGTCCTGGGATTGAGTCCTACACCAGGCTCTCCACAGGGAAGCCCTCTGCCTATGTTCTCTGTCTCTCTCTGTGTCTCTCATGAATAAATAAATAAAATCTTTTTTAAAAAAAGCATAGAAATAATGTGGAGTAGAATGCAAAATTCAAATGAATTTTATAGACAAAACTTATGATTTAAAGGAAGTTTATAATCCAGTGAAGGTCATTTTCCTGATTTTTATATCCAGCCACTAGGACAAACTGGTTCTTCGGTGCTGTAAGATCTAAGAGTTTTAAACACTAATTACTCTACAATAGCTCACCTTAATTTCTTAATTTGATTTCTGTTTTTAGTGATTAGCCTCTAGGTTTGAAGAAAAAGAAAATGTCCATGAAAAACAGAGGTTTTGTGTTGCTTTGACCCTATTCCCTTGGGGGCTAGAAAACCCATTTCACCTCTCTCTCCAGTTTACCATCTGTGCAGTGGTAAGATGATCAAGTAGTGAAATGACGTTATGTTGATGAGGTTAATGAGATTTGCAGTATTGGACCATGCACATACCTTCATTAAAGAAACTTGAAATAAGTATCCATTCTAATGTTATAGCCATAGCTCTGGTCCCTATTGATGGCTCTGGGTGACATGTGAAAGGCAAAAGTGAAGAACCTTCAACTTAGCAGACTATTGACAAATAATGGCATATCTTTGCAAAACCTGAGCAGTAAGGACTTTCCTGACTACTCTTTATAAAAGAGCAGCACCGGGGATCCCTGGGTGGTGCAGCGGTTTGGCGCCTGCCTTTGGCCCAGGGCACGATCCTGTGAGACCCGGGATCGAATCCCACGTCAGGCTCCCGGTGCATGGAGCCTGCTTCTCCCTCCGCCTGTGTCTCTGTCTCTCTTTCTCTCTCTATGACTATCATAAATAAATAAAAAATTTAAAAAAAAAAAAAAAAGAGCAGCACCTCATTCCCAGGGCTTTCTTCCTTACCTTATCTTACTTCTCCAAAGCACTTATCACCTAGCTGATGGTATCTACATTTTACCTATATATGTATTTTCTTATGATCTGCTTCTGCCAACTGGAATATAAGCACTCAATATGTATTTGTTGACTAAATGAATGGTAGTTCATTTTAATTTAAAATGCTAATTTAAAAATATAAAATTTTTAATTTCTAGGGGTTATTTTCGTTTTTTAAGTCATCTTTTTTTATAGCATCTTGGTTTTCTTTCACGAATGCAATATATTTTCATATATTAGTGGCAATTTTCATTGGCTTTTAATATTTTATTCTTCCTAAATTTTCCAAATTACTCTAAACCTTCCTTTACTCATTCATTTATTTACTATCTTAATCTTCTTATTTCATGTTAGAGACTTCCTCAAATGCCTTGCCAGCCTATGTTTTTCTGAGCAGGACACAAAAATGCTAACTGGATATCCTGTGAGAGGATGTAAAGCAAAGCATGTCAGGTGGTGTATGTTGGTGTGAGGTGATCTGGTGGTCAGCTCCCTTCTCAATGAGGATAGCCAAGGGTTTGCTGGTCTTTTCTCTGTAGACGTGCCAGTTTTCCCAGGGAAGTTTCCTCTCAACCTTCCTGAGAAATATCAGCCTGGCTACTAAGCTCTGGAACTGGGTGCTGCTCAAAAACAAGACTTGCATTAATCCAACTATTTGCTAACCCAGGTTCCAGCTCCCGATTTCTCCATGCCTGCCATTCTCTCCAGCCTCTCTGGTTCCATTCCACTATAATCACTAGCTTATTCTGGCTAGGGAGTGAACATCTTGGGACCTAATTACTCTTTAAAGAGGCTTTCAAGCCGATCTTATTTCCAACAATGTGTTCCTAGACACACATCCACAAATACCCACACACTTTCTCCTTAACTTGTTGCTCTAATTCCAGGGCCTTACCAAAGTTTGTGGAGTAAATCAGAGGATTTCCCATTGGTGCCACAGTCTGTAGGCATTTACCCCTAATTTTCCTCTGTGCCACAGATAGAGTTTCACTAAAGATGGTATTTGTGTTGTTTTTAGTTCTCCTTATTTTGGGTGCAATTTATAGTAGAGGAAAATAGTAGAAAGTTCTTTATTTCACCATTTTGAAATCATTTAGCTTCTGCAATGGTTTATAACAGCACAAAAGGTTTTTGTTTTGTTTTAATTTTTATCTAATCAAATCTGTATTTCCCTTGATTTCTTCACTTGGTCTAATAGTTTCTGAGTGTGTCAAGCAATGATCAGATAACTGAGGTAACAGCAATAAGCCAGACAGATATAGGCTCTGCTGTTACATAAGCTATGGTGCACTGGGGTGACAGACACTAACTTGCAGTTATATGTGTGAGGATGTTATGAAAGGAAAATTGCAGAATGGCATACAATCCTACAGAAAAGGTGTTTAACATTATATAATGCATAAGAAATGAAGGTTAAACTGACTTACTAAGCAACGTTTAAGGTTGAGGGATGGAGATGACTGTGGAGAGGAGAAACAGAGCATCCAGATAAGGTAGAAACAAAGTCAAGTCAAGTAGGTAGGACAGAGCACAGCATATTCAGAGAACTGAAAGAACTCCCTTAGAGAAGGAACACAGAGTGCGGAGGGAGAGTGATTCTGAGTAACAATAGAGAATTAGGCAGAGACCAAAGAGTCTCTCAAGCTGAATTAAAAATTTAAGACTTTCATCTAAGGCCAGTGGGAAGTCATCTAACCATTGAGTAAGTATTAGGTTATATTTGTTATCTGTGCATGGATTTAATATTTAAATGTTAATCCAGAGGGATTGCAATTTTCCATAGGCTTTGAAAAGGGAGTATATGTTAATTTTCTTTTCAAAACAGCTAATTTCCCAACACAATTTATTACATAGTCTGTTCCTTATTAATTTGTGATGCCTCCTTTATCATATATAAAGCTGTTCTATAAAATAAAGTTGCCTCTGAATTGTTTATTCTATTCATCGATCTATCTATTCTTTTACCAACATCTCAAGTTTTAAATTATTTTGGCTTTGGGACACCTGCGTGGCTCTGCCTTCAGCCCAGGGCATAATCCTGGAATCCTGAGATTGAGTCCCACATCGAGCTCCTTGCATGGAGCCTGCTTCTCTCTCTGCCTGTGTCTCTGCATCTCTCTCTCTCTCTCTGTGTCTCTCATGAATAAATAAATAAAATCTTTAAAAAATTATTTTGGCTTTATAATGCCTCTTCATATTGACAGAGTATAAGTTTCTGAATTCGCCTTCCATACAGCTTTGAAATGAATTAGAAAGTCCTGATTTTTTTAAAAAATTGTATATTTTCATACTGTCACTAAAATACCTTGGATCTATATATATAAAGTAAAATTCTATCACAGTCTGTACAATTACCGAAAATGTAGGTACATTATACACTTCGGGATCATCTCACTATTAGATAAAAGCAGCAATAGCAAATATTTATCCAACATAACCACTGTGCCAGGTGTTCTGTATGCATCAGCCTATATATCTAGTCCTCTTAGTGCTTGGTGATCCTTCATATGGTCCCAGTCAACTCCATTCAGAGACAAATACTTTAATTGTCCCCATTTTGCAGTTGAAGAAATCAAAGCTTAGATGGGTTAATTCACCTACTTAGGGTTACTTGGCCAAGAAGAAATAGAGTCGTATGATTTTTCTGCTTTACCATTTATCTAATACATAACAAGTATTAATTGTCATTATTCTCCTATAACAATCTGTACAAACTTCTAACACTGCCTTTATAGCACTCTCAGGATTGTGTTTGCCCATCTTTCCTGTCTTACATGAGAAGGAGGGCCACTAGTTTATGTCTATGCCCCAGTACCTGACACAGTGATACCAACTTCGATGGAATAAGTAAATAGTTGTTCACTGAATTAACTGTTTACCTTTGCTTAAACTGTACCAAAAACTAAGAAGATGTGAATGAAAGTCAAGGACAGGCATAATGGGATCCCTGGGTGGCGCAGCGGTTTGGCGCCTGCCTTTGGCCCAGGGCGGGATCCTGGAGATCCGGGATCGAATCCCACGTCGGGCTCCCGGTGCATGGAGCCTGCTTCTCCCTCTGCCTGTGTCTCTGCCTCTCTCTCTATCTCTCTGTGACTATCATAAATAAATAAAAAAAATTAAAAAAAAAAAAGGACAGGCATAATGAACCACAAGAAAAAAACAAAAATTAAATCTACACAATCTTACCATACTTAAAACTGATAGCCTAATACCAGTGATTCTGACTTAACCTCACTTACACCCTATCTGATATAAAGTAAGGAATGAACTTTAGCCCCAGAGAGAAGCTTCTTGTTGGGGCGAATGCAGATGTGCCTCTAAGGACCAAACCCTAGGAACAAAAAGAAGCCTCATGTGACAGCTCTGTGCTGACCAATACTAAGAATGTTCTGTGATTGGCAGCTGCAGACTTGAAGTTTATTTAAGGTTAAGTCCTGGGTAACTATATACACTTGTATACAACTATATACAGGAAACTTGAGTGCACCACTTAGTTGGTGCCCTGTACAGCTGTGACCCACAAAGAAAAAGGAACTTACTATCTTCAGTTAAGATGTGTTGGTTATATTAGTTTCAGTGTCTTTTTAAAAATTTCCATCACCTGGCAATCATAGACACTTTATCTTCTCCTCAGGGCCCATAATTGTCCTATTAAAACCAATTATGAGTTTTAATATCTCAGGAAATCTCCATCAGCTCAATAAAATGTTTAAGAGGAAACTCAAAGCTGACACCATATTTTTTATTTCTAAGAACAGTTCAGACCAGAAAAATAATCTAACAAGCTTTCTTCTGAGAGACATCTCAACCTCTTATGTAACAGAGAAATAAATTTGTTCATTTTTTATACATTAAACATATAATTAGCACTTACCATGTCCAGTTCATTTGTGAGGCATAATGGGTGATACCTATATAAATAGACAATGCCCCAGCATGTGAAGCCTTATAATCTATAGGAAAATGAAAACATAAAAATACTTAAATTCTAATGTGAGAAGGAATTTTATAAAAAAATGAATCAAGTTCTGCAAAAGGACAAAGGAAGAATAGATTCATATGGATTTGGCTGGGATTAGATGAAGGCTTCACAGAGAAGATCCATTATGGTATATGTACAAAGAATGGATAAAATTTTGGCTAGCAAACATAAGAAGAAGGAGTCTATTGAGTATGCTCTCATGTCTAGGCACTATCTTAATAACAGTAATAGCTAATTTTTATTGAAGAGATTCCAAGTGCCACACACTGTGCTAAGGGCTTTATATGCATTATTTCATTCAAGGCTCAAACAATCCCCTATGAAAAATATTTTGATTCATTTAACAAATAAATGCCTTTTGAATACCTACCATGTGCTAGGTAGGTAAAATATTCTCAAAAATGAAGAAGTTGAAGCTTAGAGATCAGTAGAGCTGGATTTGAATGCACATCGTCTGCAGCCTGGTAGTAGAGCACTTTATAACCTCCCATAGTACAGCGTTCTAAAGTCAGGCTATCCAATATGGTAGAAACTAACTACATAAGCCACATGTGGCTATTGAGCCTTTGAAATCTGGCTTGTCTAAATTGAAATATACCACAAGCATAAAATACATATGAGATGTTGAATACTTCATATTTTAAAAAATGTAAACTATCTTTAATAATTTCTTATATCATTTACATATAAAAGTGATAATAATTTGGGAGTATTAGCTTAAGTTAGTATGTTATTAAGATTAGTTTCATCTGGTTTTATTTTAATTAATGTGGCTTCTAGAAAACTATAAATTACAAATTTGGTTGGCATCATAGTTTTATTGGATTGCTCTGGAGATTACAAAGATGAGTAGAAGGATGCCCCCAAGGTGACTGTGTTGCAGTCTAGTGGGGGAGATGGGACTGTGTATACAAAGCAGTACAATGCAAGGCATGTGATAATTGCCAGAGGTGAGCACACAAATTCTATTTCTGAAGAGTTCACAGAAGACAAATGTTTCTTCTGATTAGGATTATTGGATATCTTTACTCATTTGGTTACAATTGCATTTTCACAAAATTACAAATCTGAATATTTTCTCTAACACACAGCCTAAGGTGGAAATATGAAGAACTGCTGAAGCCCATAAGAAAACCTCTAAGTGTGACTTCTGATGGCTCAATCAACTACCTACATAGAGAGTGAGAATAAAATGGATCAACAAAATCCATGGCAGCTCCAGAATGATTAACTCAGAACTCCTTCATAAGTAGCAGATTTCCTTCATATACTCAACATTTCTTAAATGCCTAACTAACTAAGATATTAGATTCCACTCATAGTTAACTTATTGGATCCCTTTTGCTTCTCTACTCACATATTACAGCAGACATGGTCAGGCAGAAAACTAACCAAAAGGTAGGCAATTGGGTGTGAGTGGGGAAAGCAAGAATCCGACAAAATCCACGAATTAGTAAGTAGCCTCTGAATTAATTAGATCAACATAGCTCCATTGGGAGTCCACTGGTTTTTCATCTTTGATTAATTTGAAAAATCTCCATCTAATTTATGAACCAGCAGGATGTTTTGAAAGATAAACAAAGCTGTCTGCAATTTTAATTTCTCCTGACTTTGTCTAGCTCCAATTTCACATTTACCTCATTCTCTCAATTGTTATGGACTACTTGCTCTTTGACAACTCAGAGAACCAGATGTGCTTCAAACCAAGAGGCCAAATTCTTCTCCTGAGAATTCTCCTCCACGAGAATTCCTATAAAAAGTGCTATAAAAAGTGAATCTTCCTGGCAGCATTTTGAAGGCGAGCTCTTTGCTTCACATGGCATCAAGTTACCTGGAGACTGTTCAGCATTTATGGTTCCGGAGCTGTAACTTTCAAATACAAATGTGATACAAGCAAGACTCCTTGGGACATGAGAACATATTGAGATGTCATTGTAATTACATAGGACGTAGACCTGGCCAGCGAGCCAGGACTATGTACGTGCAGAGATAGTTTGCTTCAAGCCAGTTCTCTCTACTCAATTCCCAGGGGCCCAGCCAAAAATTGAGACAAACCACAATTGTTTGAGCACCTTCCTGGAATTGCAAACACTGACAACAAACTCTTCCAGTGTGGGAGCCAATGCTGAGCCTCTACTGTATGGTAGGCATGCTATTGACTTCAATTCTTACAGTGGTGCTAGAGACATTATTCAATCCCATTTTAAAAATTAGGAAACTGAGGTGCAGAATGTTTAGCAACCAGGATAACAACCAGAAGGGTAAAGTTGCCTGCCCAGACTAGAACAAAGTTTCAAAGACAGGCTTATCTGAACCCACATGTCCATGCTCCCAACTGTGGGACATAGTTCTTACCATAATATTTTTTAATACATGCTGTCCATCACTCCATAAAGTATTGATATAATTGGGCATATCAAGACATGACTGTTGGCTATGTTTTCTCATCTACGAAGTAGGTTAATGATAACAGTCCCATCATAATATCTTGTTGTTAAGTGGTCATGCGTGCTTCTTTCTACAAATGTTTTATTTTGTCTAATTAATCTTCATCTCATTAAACAGAGTTTTGGAAATGGCTTGACATGTTATATAACTGCTCTAGGTCTCCATTTTCCATCTTCGAATATCACTAGCCTTGTGCTAGCACATGGGGTTGGTGGAATGAAATAATGGATCTGAAAACTATTTATTGCTAGGTGCTATACATATGACTTTGCAAGTAAGCACTGTAACTGAGGAAAAATTTAAGAATCAAGAGTTTTATTTCTTCTTTTCACTCATAAGATAGTAAAGTGAAGACAAATAAGTCACTTTTTCCCCTTTGTTCTAACTTTTAGTTACCCCCAAAATTGAGATGTGCTTCTTCTAATTAATTCATCATGAGATGCTTGGCTGGCTCAGCAGTTGAGTGCATCTGCCTTTGGCTCAGGGCGTGATCCTAGAGTACCAGGATTGAGTCCTGCATTAGGTTCCCTGCATGGAGCCTGCTTCTCCCTCTGCCTATGTCTCTGCCTCTCTCTTTCTGTGTCTCTCATGAATAAATAAATAAAATCTTTAAAAAAATAATTAATTCATCCTGTTCCCAGTGCTCACAGCTTCAAGAGTCAAAAAAATTAAAAAAATATATAGTAACAGATTTCATGTCAGAACCTGCTACCTGGAAAAATCTTTCTGGAAAGATGGGTGAACACTGAGTGGTCAGCTTTGGGGATACTTAATAACAATCCCCAAGGTATCATTTTCTGGACAGCTCCATTCTGTGAATCAGGTCAGAGAATAAAGTGAAACCCTCACAGGTAAATATTGAACCAGGTGTTAAAACACCATCAGACACCATCCATAAATAGCAGCTGCTGGAAGGAATGTGGAGATCTCATCACCTGGCAACAGCCTGGATTAAGGCTCCCTCATGAGAGCTCGTGAGAGAAGGAGGGAGAGGGAAAATCAAACATCCATGGTGTGTGGCCAGGCCTCCAAGTCTGCACACATCAAACCTTCCTAAAAAATGTAAAAGGGATTACTGAAGGACTGTTAGAAAATAAAAAGACCAGGGAAAGGGATTCTTCTGGAACAGGAAGTGGGAAATGGAGTCCGTCTAGACTCTTCTGCAGTTATGGTCTTCCTGTAAATGTTTAATAATCCAGAAATGTCACATGAAGAACTTTGTACCAACATGGCTCAGCTTTTCATTCTATAAAGTTTGTGCAAGTCACCAACTTAAGACAGAAGAGAAGGAAGCTAGCTAGCACTTGAGTACCAACTGTACTTAAGAACCATGTTCTTTTTTTTTTTTAAAGATTTTATTTATTTATTCATGAGAGACAGGCAGAGACACCGGCAGAGTGAGAAGCAGGATCCATGCAGGGAGCCAGACGCGGGACTCGATCCCAGGACTCCAAGATCACGACCTGGGCCAAAGGCAGGCACTAAACCACTGAGCCACCCAGGGATCCCCAAAAACCATGTTCTGTGTCATATGCTAGGTGATTAGTTTCCATTATCTCACTTTATCCAAAAGTATCACAATTACTCCCAAGTTACAGAGGAGGAAACTGAGGCTCAGAATGATGTTCAAGCTATGTAACTAGTAATTTATCAAGTCATGATTCAACTCAGGGATCTGTTATTCCAAACCTCATACTTTTTCTGCTTTACCAGGCCAACAGTGTCCCAGCTATAGTTATTTTTAATGAAACTTGCCCCATTCCTGCTCACCCACCATGAAGCACATGGTACTCCAACTAAACCTGGCTAGTTTGAACCCAATTAAGTCATGAACCTGTGCCCTAAAGATTTTCACTGATAACACTCAATTCTCTATTTATATTCTTTTTTTCCCCTTTGGTACCCAAAGAGAATATAAAATAGGACTTCTTAAGCTTTGTGTGGATACAGAGATTAGTGCTTAAAAGAGTTACTAAAAGCAAATGGTCCAAATCCTTTAATTTTACAGATTAGGAAACTGAGTCACTTAAGGGTCAACAGTATTTGTTTAAAGTCACACAGTAGTGAGGATCTTAACAGAGTCCAGGCCTATATCTGTTTTAGGATATCATGAGATTCTGAGTCCTATAATGTAAGAGTTATAGAAACAAATAGAATATATGTATATTTCAATCAGACAATGTTATGTTTATTGTTTCCATCTAAAGGGGTGACAAGATAAAGCAAACATGTATAATCACAAGGAAAGCCAAATATTTGGATTTAAATCTTATCTTCACTTGCTTTGTGATCCTGAAAAACATTATTGAATCCCTTGAAACTTTGGTTTCCTTATCTGCAAAATGGAAATATTAATCCCTACCTTAAGGATTTAATGAAAAAACATAGGCAAAATACTTAGCACAGCCTGGCACATAGTAGCCATGCAATAAGAATTCAATTTTTCTCATTTCTTTCAAATTTAATTAAAAAACAAAAAGCAATACCAACACTTTTGCATGACTTATTCACTTACTTTTTTTCATCACACTTAAATCCTAGAATTTGAGTCATACTTGAAAGAAACAAAAGACTCAAAACAATGTTAGATGTCTAAACAAAATATACAATCTGGTCACTACTCTAGCATAAAAATTTATATAAAAACATCCACAGCTACTACATTATTTACTCATGTTGTCATCTGCCCAATAGCACCATGTCTCATATAACTGTTTACTGCCTATGTTCATCACACACTCACAGCACTGAGTTCTCTTGTGATTCAGTCAACACCACTCTTCCTTTGGCATAGGTTGGCCTCATACTCTTCTTACTTTTCTCTTGCAAAAATTTCCACTTAATCCCATACCCTACTGCCCGACTCTGTAAAACAGTATATATAGTCAGGTATAGCTAAAATTAATGTGCATTAATTCAAATATGGCTGTATACCTATGAAACCAACCTGGTACATGGCTAGGACCAGCCTGTTAGTGGGCTCAGTCTGCTACTGGGCTCCAGATAGATTAAAAGTCTAAGCCTGAGGGCAGCTTGGGTGGCTCAGTGGTTTAAGCGCCTGCCTTTGGCCCAGGGCGTGATCCTGGAGTCCCAGGATCGAGTCCCATGCCGGACTCCCTGCATGGAGCCTGCTTCTCCCTCTGCCTGTGTCTCTGTCTCTGTCTCTCTCTCTCATGAATAAATAAATAAATAAAAATCTTTTAAAAAAAAAAAAAAAGTCTAAGCCCGGAGTTCTTTGCTCTTCCATTACCAAATCCTGCTGTCCTAGGTATCTAGGCTGGAAGCCAAGAAATGTACCTCTTTCCACTTCCTACTTTTCTTCAAAATGAATAAGAACATGTCTAATAATAATAATAATAATAATAATAATAATAATAATAATAAAAGGTACTTCAAGACTAAAGTCTTCTCAGGACACATGTTAGGAATTAAGATTTGTTTTTTCATTATATGGATTATGTCTCCAATTTAACAGTGTCTTCTTTAATCAGTATCACTGCATCTGACTCATAAAAAAAGTGTCAGGCCACTCTTTCCTTTCTATGATATTAGTTCAAATCTCTGTGCTGATAATGACAGGTAATTGTCTCCAACTGTGTGTGTTATGTCTGTTGGTTTTAATTGAGTGTATACTGAACAAATATTCATTGTCCCTAAATTAATTCTGCTCTATCTTTTTGACATTTTCAGGAGGGAGAATGAAAACAAGAAAAAAAAAAGAGGAGCAGGAGGAGGAAAGACAGAGGGCAGGAAGAAAGAGAAAGAGAAAAGAAGGAAGGAAGAAGGAAGGAAGGAAGGAAGGAAGGAAGGAAGGAAGGACAGACTTCACATAGATCCACAAAATGCTGGATGTCATAGGAAAGACAGTAAAAACAAAATGGAAAGTATGGCCCCACACTGTGGTCACCCATATATAGGGACATGGTTTCTTCTTTAGCTCTGCATCATCTGTGCCTACCCTTTTGAGGCCATGGGAGTCAGTCCTCAGAAACTCTACGCCAGGGAACTCAGCAATAAGCCATGTCACTGTGAACCCTCTAAACCTATATCATAGTTCTAATTTGGGGGCTTCTTTCTTCTTCCCATGATGAACATCCACTTTTGCCTTCTAACTCTAGAATTTAGATTCACATCACTTCCATGGTTAAATCCTTATCCTTTCTTGATTACCACCCAATGTACCATTTCCTTATAGAACAAAGTTTTTATTATGAACCAAACATCATGAAAATTAACACTTTCATATTTTATTTTAATGCCTACAAAATCCATTCAATACACATGTAATTATAAGAAGGAAACTGAAGAGAGGGATAACTCATCTAGGGTCATGCAGTAGTAAGGAGAGAATGGAATTTGACATTTTTCACTCCAGTACCTACTCCTTTAAACTAATGTCTCCCTTATTACTGCCTTAAAGACACTCATAATCTATCTAGCAGTGTATGGAGACAAGAAAATAAGTAACACTGGTGCATAACAACACATACACATAAACTGTGTTACATTAACTGAGGAAGAAACAATCCATTCTTCCTGGGGTTGGGGGGGACTTGTTTTTATGATAAGTGCAAGATTTTATTTTTATGATGAGTCTAGGAAAAAAAAGAGGAGGAAGAAACCTGAGGATGAGCTTTCAAGAAAAAAGAAATGCACAAATGGCCAGTAGTAGTTTATGGCTAAAATTAAGGTGTTTGGTAGGAATGAGACAACAGAAGCTAAGAGGTTACTGGAAAACTTAATAGAGAAGAATGTGAAATCACACTGATAAGTTAGGACATTGTCCTAGAATGATGTTTTCAGTAAAAATTACCTTTTCCCATAGTTTGGAGAATGAATCAGAACTGAGAGAAACCAGAAGCAGAAAGGCCATAATTACAGTCCAGACTGAGCTGATGGAGCTTGATCCAGGTCTGTATGGCTGGTGGAAGAGAGACAATCTGGAGATAGGATTGAAAGTTCTATACCTAATGGTCAGTCAGGGGTTATGAGACTTAAGAGTAAAGGATGAGTTGAAAATTCTAGTTTAGGTAATAATTCCAGAAAGCTCATTATCCTCAAACTAAGTGATACATCTTGAAGCATTAAAAAGTATAATTAGACCAATAAGAGAAAGTAATAAACCATACAGTACATTTATACAATGTGTAAGATCATTTACAAGTAGTCTAAAATAGTGCTTCTCAAATTTTAATGTGCATACAAATCACAGGCATTTCATTAAAATAGGCATTCTGGTTGAGTGGGCCTGGTTGAGGCTCAAGAACCTGCATTTCTAGCTAGCTTCCAGTGATGTTGATGCTGATGTTGGCCCACAGACCACACTCTGAATAGCAATAGTATAAAATTCAAAAAGGAGATCTTTGAGATGCTTTTAGACAGATGGCTATTATTACAGATGACTAATGTAATAAATCAATAAGGAAAACTGGAAGATTTAAGGCATATGGGGGGGGGCATGTAGGATGCATCTTATTTTTTGCAAGTACTATATGAAGGCGAGCCATGCCTTCAACAAAGTGTCCTGAGTGCTCCTTGCAGAGGCCACAGGAACTCCAGATATCTTGGCAGCTCTCCTGGGAGGTCTTTTCAATGTGTGGGATGGAAAGAATGAGGCTCATGTAACTGCCGAGTTACTTCCATCACAGCCAAGAACATTCACCTTCTATAGAATAAAGGTTTCCCTGGCTTCTTCCTTTGCCAAGACTCAAAGACTCAAACTGGAGATGGAGATGAAAACATTTTGCAGTCAGCTCCTAAAAGAGTGCTGAAAATACACACAAGGGGTCTTTGTCCAAAAGTAAATAATTATTGTTTGTCAAGTATTTACAATAGTGGATGGGACAATACATAAATCCTGTTCTCTCTTTACCAACAGCTGCCTGCCAGATTTTAACTTGCAGGTGTGTTGTTTCTTGTTTCTGTTTTAATCTAGTTTCATAATGAAGGTATTCAACAAAATTACTTTTTAAGAAATGCATTCTAGCTTCCACTCAGTTAATTTACTGCTGTTTCTATAAAATTAAACTCCAAATATCAAAAGGAATTTTAAAAGTCAGCTGAGACTCCAGTGGTTCTACGCTGATATCCAAGTAAGTGATTAACTATCGTCTACTCGAATACTTCCAGTGCTAGACACCTCACCACCATTCAGAGATCTCAGTACACCTGACAGCTCTATTGGAAAATTCTAACTCTCGTTTATTAGTCCTAGTTCTACTTTGTAGAGTCACAAGGAAAAATGTAACCCCTCTTTCAAACAATATTTCTTCAAATGTTGAAGACAACTATCATAGGCCATCAGATCCACAGCTGTCCAGTCAAAAATCCTCAGTTCTTCTGACTATTCCTCATGTAAAATGAATTCAAATCTCTTCTCCATATGAATAACTGTACTCTAAAAGTACTTCAGTTTTACTCTTAAACTTTGGTGTTTCTCAAAGGGAAAACCCCAAATGAGACTCAGAATAGCATAAATTAAAATGTGTCTTTAACATTCTTTATGTTAGTTATTTCTTTCCACCTTAGTGCATCCTAAGATACAAACAATACAGAAACAGAAAGAGACAATGGAAATTGTGAAAGATGGATGTGAGATCTATGATCTGGTTCCAACTCTTACTAGCTATTTGAGCAAGTTGCTTAACCTCTCTAAGCTTAAAATTTAAATTTACAAAATGGCAAAAATTACACTTACAAATTAAAGATAGACATGAGATTTACAAATAAACGCATGCATAGTTTCTAACAATCAATGCCTGGCACATAGTAGACATTCAATAAACTATAATTACTATTAATTTTTATGTTTTGGTGAGGCATGTCAATGATTAATCATTTTATTTTATTTTATTTTATTATTTTATTTTATTTTATTTATTTATTCATGAGAGACACACAGAGAGAGGCAGAGACATGGGCAGAGGGAGAAGCAGACTCTCTGTGGGGAGCCTGATGTAGGACTCGATCCCAGGACCCTGAATCATGACCCGAGACAAAGGCAGACGTTCAACCACTGAGCCACCAAGATGTTCCTCATTGGTTCATCTATATTCCATTTACAATCACCTTAAGATTCTTAAATCCTTTTACATATCACATTTTACTAGAACTATTAAAAAAAAAAAGAACAACTATTTTATTGTGAAACCAGTGACATAAATTTACATTTACCTATTTATCTTTATTTCTTCCCAACATTTATCTATTATTTCAGTTGCTTGAATTCTTTATAGATGGCAATTCTAAAATCAAATATTTTAACTAATATTTTTCTCAACTTTGAACTACATAAAATTATGATCATTAATTGAATGGCATGTCACTGTTTAAAATATTTTTAAAATAAATAAAATATTTTTAAAGAATGCAAGAACTCATTTAAAAAACAACATGGCATTGTTTAAAATGTAAAAAACAAACAAAAACTATACACACACATATGTACACACACACACACAAGGTTGAAGGAAGAGTCCTATACCTCTAGAAATATCCTTCAGATAAACACTGACCCTTTGCATCTAGAGTCTAGGAAACTCTGACATAATGAAATCCAAACATGTATCATATATACACCCACCCACCAAAGAAGGAAATGATTCTACCATGGGTGATTTATTCTTGGTGAACCCACAAGGTCTAATCATAATCATCACTTCCTTTTCTAAATGCTTATAACATCTCTCTTTTCTATTTAAAGATCCTACTTGTTTAGAGCAGCTTTAGGTTCACAACAAAATTAAGAGGAAAGTACAGAGTTTTCTCACATACCTCCTGCCCTCATAGCCTCCCTCATTATCGATATCCCCAACCAGGGTGGTACATTTGTTGCAACTATTGTTTGTAACAACTTATAGTTGACATCCTAATAACTCGAAGTCTTTAGTTTTCCTCAAGATTCACTCTTTCTACAACATCTCTTCCCAATAATCCCTTCTCAATTCTTGCCCATGATTGGAAAAAAAAAAGTCTTTGTCATTAACATGAAACTGGGGAATGATAAGAAAAAAATTACTTCACATAACACTTTCACAGAATGGGTAATTAATATAGGGAAGTATTTTTCAAATATACATTGCAGAGAAAATTATTCTAGGAAGATGCTCCATTTAACAGTTTGGGAATGGCTAAAAACATGACAGTGTCTTGGAGATTTTAAATTAAAAAGGCCTACTAAAGACTCTAAGAACTCTTATAGAAAAAAATTCCCATTTGTTAAAATTGAAAGTTCCTCAATATATTTAGTCACAAAATTATTCTCCTTAGGTCACAAATGGAAACCTCCCTTAAAACTTTTTTTTTTCAAGTCTCTTTTTCAAATCAAAGGTATTGAGGAATAAACATCCCTTATACAATAAAAAATAGGTATTTAAAGTATAAAGTTTGATTAGTTCTGACAAATATATGCATTCATGTGTAAGCACCACTATAATAAAGACAGAATATTTATATCTCCTAAAAAATTTGTCTTGTGTTCCTCTACTCTCAGTCTCTGAAAGTATGACAACTTCAGGCAACTACTGATTAGATTTCCCTTTTCTAGAATTCCATGTAAAGGAAACCAAGATTCAGTCATGATTTTATATGTACTGGTGGATAATTCCTACTTTACTGCTGAGTAGTATTTAGTATTTCATCATACGAATATACCAGAATTCGTTTATCCATTCACCTCTAAATAGACATTTACGTTGTTTGCATTTTAGATTATTAATAAAGCCTCTGCATAATTGTGTATAAGATTTTGTGTAGAGGGGCACCTGGGTAGCTTAGTCCATTGAGTATCTGACTTAGATTCAGATACTGATCTCAGAGTCCTGGAAACAAGCCCCACCTCAGGCTTCACACCCAGCAAGGAGTCTGCTTCTCCTTCTTCCTCTGTACCTACCTGCTGAACTGTGCACTCTCCCTCTGACATAAATAAAGAAAACCTTATTCAAAATGAGTATAGACATATGCTTTCACTTTCTTGAGTAAATAACAGGGAGTAGAATTACTGAGTCATATACTAGGTATGTTTAACTTCAAAGAAATTGTCAATTTTTTTTCCAAACCGGGTTGAACCATAACACACACCTTTACATTTTACATACATGAGTGTTCTAGTTGCTTCATATTTTTACCAAAAATTGGCGTAGACAGTATTTTTCAGTTTTAGAGTTGCATGTTGTTTAATTGTTAATTATTCAGAGTTTTATCACGTATTGTTGTTACTGATTTCTCATTTAATTCATTTTGGTGAGAAAGCAGACTCTATGATTTCAAAAGTTTTAAATTAATTGAGACCCGTTTTACAGACCAGCATATAGTCCATCTCTATCTTACGGACTAGCATATAGTATATTGGTGACCATTTCTCACACAATCACCCAGATTCCATTCTCACTAGGTAGAGTATTCTATAACTACCAAGTCATGTCGGATAATAGTTACAGTCAATATTCATCCTTAGTGTATCTCTATTTTCAATTTATCAGTTTTTGAGAGAGGATTTTGAAATCTTTAAATACAATGTTAGCTTGGGCAGCCTGGGTAGCTCAGCGGTTTAGTGCCACCTTCAGCCCAGGGCCTGATCCTGGGGAGGTGGGATCAAGTCCCACAACGGGCTCCCTACATGGAGTCTGCTTCTCCCTCTGCCTGTGTCTCTGCCTCTCTGCCTCTCTCTCTCTCTGACTTAAATAAATAAATAAATAAATAAATAAATAAACAAACAAACAAATAAATAAATAAATAAAATAGATGCTAGCTTTAACTTATTTCTACTTTCAGCTCTGTCCATTTTTGCATCACATATTTTGAAGCTCTAATATTGGGTTATTGAAATTCGTTAGGTCTGCATGATGATTTAACCTCTTAATCATTATGAAAATTCCTACATTATCATGGGTAATATTCTCTATTTTGGAGAATACTTTGTCTAATACTAATATGGCTATTCCTACTTTCCTTTGATCACTTTTATTTACTTTTAAGCCATGTATGAATTCATATTTAAGTTATTATATATAGATGAGCTTTTTATGCAGTCTGATAATCTCTGCTTTTAAATGTTATGTTTACACAACATATAGTTAATATAATTATCAATATGATTGATTTCAATCTATTATTTTCTATTTATCTCTTCTATTTTTTTCTTTTTTTTTCCTGTTCTGTCTTCTTTTGGATTAAATGAACACTTTTGTGATTCCATTTTATCTCTGCTGTTCATTTATTAGCTATATATGTCTTTTTTTTAGTGGGCATCCCAGAGTTTATATTTACATCCTTAGCTTATCAAATTTATGCCACTTCACATATAATGTTAAAATGTTCACCTCCTTATCTTGCTGTTCTTTGTGTTATATGTTGTCATATATTTTATTTTTGTTCATGTTACAAACCGTACGATATACTGCTGTTTTTGGTAGTAAACAGTGAATTATCTTTTTAAGAAAAAGAAGAATCCCTAATATTTAATATTTCTGTTGCCTTTTTTTTCTATACATCTATGTTTCCATCTGGTATTATTTTTCCATCTGTCTGAAGAACTTCCTTTAGTTTTTTGGCTTTTTTTTTTTTTTTATAGTGCAGTTCTGCCAACAGTGGATTCTCTAAGTCTCAGTGTCTGAATTTTTTTTTATTTTGTCCTCATTTTTGAAATATAATTTCATCAGATATAGATTTCTAGGTTGAAATTGTTTTTCTTTAATAGCTTTAAAAATATCTTTCTATGGTTTTTTGTCTTCCTTTGTTTTGGAAGGGTAGTGTAAAGACATTCTTACCTTTTCTTTTCCTCTACATAAGTTGTCTTTGGGTTTCTGGTGTATATCCTGCTGGGAGTCCATCAAAACTTTTGGATTTGTGTATTTATAGCTTTCAACAAATATGGAAATATCTTCAACTGGTTTTCTCTAATCTTCTTTTATGCACTTTCCTCCCTGAAATTCAATTATATATTGGCAAAGTTAAATGCCTTGGTATTGTCTACCAGATTACTGAGTCTCTTTTAAATTTTTTAATTTTTTCTCTCTATGCTATCTTTCAGATTTGTTGTTGTTGTTGTTGTTACTGACTTCCAGGTTCAGCAATATTTTCTTCTGTAAAGTCTAATCTTTTATTAAGTCCATCCAGTAAAATTTTCATTTCACAGCTCCACAAGACACCATGCATGCTGTGCCTGACTTCTCCCTCCCGAAGCCATGTCTTCTAAATTGTCCCCAGGCAGAAAGCCAAACCAATCACCTCTCTTTTAGGAGTCACAGCTTGCAAAGCCACTTTCTTGTCCAATGGCTGAACATAATTATTTCATGGATTTCACCCAATGTTTCTAATTGTTTACAGTGGAATGTCAAGTCCCATATCAGTTTCTTCTTCATGGCCAACAACAAAAATCTCGTCCTGTGCAATTTTGGGAAATGCTAACCTAGAAAATTTATGTGAATACTTTAGGCCTGTTTTTATATTTCTGAGTCATTACTTTCCAATAATTTATTAAGAGAATGATAATTAATTCATAAGAATTTAAAAATGAGAAGTCTCTAACTAAAATTGGTATTTAATAGCCAGAAGACAAATTGCATGTATATCATTTTAGGAGGAAAAAGCTTAAATTAGGTCAGAATATTTTAAGTACAGTTGATACAGGACGCACAATGAGTAATATCATATTGTGTTTAATTTATTAGAAATTCTTACTTCCATATTAAAGAAATGGCTCTTTCCTAGTTCCCCAATTAAAATACTAAAACATGTATCAAAAGATCATCTAGGGATCCCTGGGTGGCGCAGCAGTTTGGCGCCTGCCTTTGGCCCAGGGCGCGATCCTGGAGACCCGGGATCGAATCCCACATCGGGCTCCCAGGGCATGGAGCCTGCTTCTCCCTCTGCCTGTGTCTCTGCCTCTCTCTCTCTCTCTCTCTCTCTCTCTCTCTCTCTCTCTCTCTGTGACTATCATAAATAAATTTTTAAAAAAATTTTTAAAAAAAAAGATCATCTAATACTAGAACTAGAAGGAAATTATGCATCACCCTTTCCAAACCTCATATTTTACAGCTTTGGAATGTAGAGTCAGAGAAGTTAAATCACTTTTTCACTCACCCAAAGCAACATAGCTTGTAGTTGGAATTGCTGATAATACCTGATCCCTAGTCTCATATGCCACACAGGCTTTATTCCCTCCTACCTCAAAATGTAGTCTTTTATCGACATCTTTTATACACAATTATCTTTTTTACAAAAATCAAGCAACTAAATTACAGTGCAAAGGAAGTGAGAACGAGATATATATTTTATAAACCATTTGTTTCCCCTGTCTACTGTTTAGCACTATACACTATTACATTGAGTTAAAGTCTTAGAAAATAGTTATTATTTGAGTCCGTGAGGAATTTACAAAGAATTACATTCTTTTTATCAAGAATCTTAAGTCCTTATAAAATATCTGATCTCTTCAAGAGGTCCCTTAAGGTTTTATTTTTACAATCTTCCTTAGCAAGCATTTAAGCAAATAATTCATCTAACTGAGTTGTCTACATTCTTGAATTAATCTTCAGCAAGCTTGTGTTAGATTAAATAATGACCTGAGTGATGTTCAAATAATTCAGAATTAGCTAGCATAAAATAAGCCTATAATTCCTTTCACTTATTACTAACACTGTATTACCTCATCTGCTTGAAAAAATGGACATTGAGTTCAAAAGGAGAAGATACCATAGTAAATGTAAGCTAAAAAGTGACTCATAGCTTTTGATCTCCAAAATACTTTCCACTGATTTTACCAATGCTCAGTTTCAGTCATTCCTTCTGGTCCAGCATTAACCAAAAAACCATTGTTAAAATGCATGTTTGTGAAAAAATGCAATAGCTCAAGTTTATTATCAGATGGAAAAAGCAGAGTATCAAGCTCAGAGGAAATGAGTTTGCAAATATGCATTTATACATTTTAGTTGCAGATAATTATTAAGTACCTACTATATGCCACACATTGTACTAGGAAATACATAATGTACAAGCCAGAGTGATGATTAGTAATCTAACTTATTTTGTTCGTTTGTCTGTTTAGTTGTTGCCTGTTTCCTCCACTTACCACCATCAGCAAACACTGAATAGAAATTCAATCAACATTCTGTAAATCTTGCTCATCCTTGTATCCCACTAGATTTGTTCCTGCCATGTAACAGGCACCCCGTCAATATTTGTTGATTGATTAAATGAATGGCACTACCCTGCCCTCATGAGAGTCTGATGTTAGGGAGATGGTTGAGGAAGCTGATAACACAAGACACGGTTCAGTAAGGAAGTAGCTAGAATGTTTTACTTTGATATATCAGTATTTTATGGCTCTGAATTTTCTGGGTTTCATGTAAGTACTAAAGGAGAATAATTTATTTTCATATATTTATCAATTTATATTTTAGTGCTTTTCCCAGATCTCTATTTCATTCTATTCTCACAGTAATAAATACACCAGAACAAACATTAGAATCTCAGAACTAAAGATTAGAAGGGGAAGGAGAAGGAATTAGAGTAATCTGGATTCGACCAGGCCCCAGACAATCTCTTCCCTTACTTTGGGTCCACCTCAAGGGCAGATTCACCAGTGTGTTCCTTCTTTTTTTGAGGGGGGGGCGGGGTGGCAGCAGCTTTATTTGGGAAAAGACACTTGAATTGGCTTTCGGTTGGGGTCATGGACAAGAAGGGGTACCCACGGCAGTAGACTCCCCCTAAGGGTAGGCTGGGGACCGGGGCTGAGCCTTAGGTGGGTCTCTTGCACGCAAGGCCCCTGCACAGCTCCTTCCCCCAAAGGCTTCATGGGGCCACAAGAGCAAGGAGGCTGGGAGGGCCCGCGCTGGCTGTTCACTTGGGCAGGACGTCAGACGACTCAGACACCAGCTTCCCATCACGAGTCTCGATCTTCTTCACAGCCACAGCCTTGGAGGAGCTGCTGCGGCTGAAGGAACCCAGGGCCAAAGCCGGACTGGAAGGGGCTCTGGCCGCGGTTGGGGCCGGGGCTTGTGAGGGCCCGTAGGCCAAGGCCAGGCCCCCGGAGTGGCCGCTGGTCGTCTTCCTGTGGATGCTCGCGTTCTGCATCCCAGACCCGCCCTCCGGCAGCGGGCGGTGGCGGTCCCGACGTCCAGGGCAGCCTGACGCTCAGGAGCTCCCGGGACTGGCGCAGCTGCCGGGCCGTGTCCTGCTTGTCCCGCTGCGGGGCGGCCTCCGGCTCCGGCCCGGCCCGGCCACCTGGCACTGGCGTCCTTGATGGCCAGGTCCCCGCGCGGCTCGGCGTGGGCGATGGCAGGCTGCAGGGCAGCCCTCTGATGTTTGAGGGCCTCGATCCCAGCCTGGAGGCGGCTGATGCTCCGGTTCATCTCGGAAATCTGTCTTCGTGCGGCGGAGGTCATCTCTGTGCTTCCCGGCCAAGGTCTGCAGCTCCTCGTACTTGATCTGGTGCATGGTCTCGGCCTCCGCCCGGCTGCGGTGGGCGATGTCCTCGTACTGGCCTTGACCTCGGTGATGATGCCGTCCAGGTCCAGGGAGCAGCTGTTGCCCGCGGACAGCACCGCGGACGTGTCCGAGGTCTGGGACGGCAGCTCCTGGGTCTCCTCTTCATACAGCTGCCCTAAGGAGTTGATCTCATCCGTCAGCCCTTCCAGGCGGGACTCCAGTTCCATCTGGTGCATGTAAGCTTCATCCACACCCTTCTTGATGAGGACAAATTCATCCTCCATGTCTCCACGCAATTTGATCTCATCCTCGTATTTATTCTTTTTTTTTTTTAATTTTTATTTATTTATGATAGTCACAGAGAGAGAGAGAGAGAGGCAGAGACACAGGCAGAGGGAGAAGCAGGCTCCACGCACCGGGAGCCCGATGTGGGACTCGATCCTGGGTCCCCAGGATCGCGCCCGGGGCCAAAGGCAGGCGCCAAACCGCTGCACCACCCAGGGATCCCCCTTCGTATTTATTCTTGAAGTCCTCCACAAGCCCCTGCAGGTTGCCAAGCTCCACTTCCAGCTTCAGCTTCACCTGCCCCGGGGATGTCCAGCTGCCTCCGGAGGTTGTTGATGTAGCTCTCAAACATGTTGTCTATGTTGCTCCGAGCAATTTTCTGCTGCTGCAGAAGGCCCCACTTGGCCTCCTGGATTTTGTTCTGCTGCTCCAGGTGTCTGACCTTGTCGATGAAGGAGGCAAACTTGTTGAGGCTCTTGATCTGCTCCTTCTCCTGGGTGTGCACCACCTGGATGTTGGGGTCCACCTCCAGCTTCAGGGGGCACAGCAGGCTCTGGTTCACTGAGACGGGCAGGCCCGTCGTAGCCCCCGACCACAATCATGCTGCTGTTCAGGCCACCCCAGAAGCTGCCGCTGCTGCTGCCCACCAGGGAGAAGGCGGAGGAGCTGATGCTCCTGTAGGAGCAGCTGCTGAAGGCCCGGAGGCTGGAGGTGGACACCTTGTAGGACTTTGGGTCACCCTGATGGACATGGTGGAGGCTGGAGTGGAGGCGAGGAGGCCAAACCTGACAGAGGTTCCAGAAGGAGCACGAGGAGCCGCTTCTAGGTGGGCCAGTGTGTTCCTTCTAAAGAAAAAAGAAAATCCAAATTAAAAAGAATTAGTGAATAATATAGATTTTATGGACTATTTCTTGGGAAATAAAAAGTAAAAGTTATACCACACCAAAATATTATTACCATCACTAATTAATACCTCTTTCTTCTCCCGAAATACTTCCTCATTTATCTCCTGAAATCAGAGAGATGAGTATCTTTCTGCCCCTGTTCAATCTCTAAAATATATCCTCTCTATTGCATCAAGTCATTCATTTCTCATGCTCAATTTGCATGTCACACTAAACACGGCAGAGGTCACCAACAAACACCTATGTTCCTTGGTCACACCCTTCAAGGACATCCAAGTCATCTGGCCCACATGAGCACACTTTGAGTTCAGGGACAGGTTCAGTCTGTGTTTATACTTCTTCCTGTAAAGAACCTTTCAAAATAATAGTATGCTTACAGCTAAGGAAACTTAAGCTTGAGAGTATAGATAACTTGGCTAAAATGAGATAGGGAGCAAATAACAGTAGAAATTAAAAACCACATGTACCTATCTCCAAATTTCTGTGCTACTTACTAGTTTCTATATGTTTCATAATAATGGCTACTACTAATTGAACATCTGCCTTTGGGAAGCACTTGTGCTATACATTTCATACACATCATGTAATTTAGTCTTCATTTGAACCTGACTATAAGTAATGTCACTAGCCCCATTTTACAAGTGAGAAATCTAAGGGTGAGCAAAGATAAGGCACTTGCCCAAGGTCACAGAGCAAGAAAGTAGTAGAGGGAAGATACAATCAGATCTATTTGACTCATTTATTTTGTTACATTCCACAATACCACACTGTTGAAAGAGAACATAGTGATGCCTCAGTTCAACATTCTACATCAATATAGTAAGTCCCTTTGCATGCATTAATGAAAGATAATTTTCTACGTAGATCTTTACAGTGAAAAGGTGTTCACTACTCCATAAGGACCATTTCTAAGGTAGATATAATTTGCAATAAGAAATGTATTTGTTTTGAAACAAAGGTTGCCCTTATTTAATTATGGATTCTATTGTTCTGTCTAAAGACAGATAAATAATTTTCTCTAGCTCTCTTCCACAGCATAGCTCTTCCAGTGCTCCATTCATTTTCAACCATTTAGAGTATACTTACCATATGCTATACGGTGTGCTCAACACTGAATATAATGATGAGAACACAGACAGTCTCTTATAGCTTACTGATTTAAGCAGACACTATACACAAATTGATGTATAATTGCAAAAATGTGATAAGTATCCTGGTGAAAATGCAGGGACTTATAAAAGTGTATTCTGAGGGGCCTTAGTGCAGTTGGGTTGAAATGGGTGTTCTGGAAGAACTCCCAGAAAAGGGGATATTTAAAGAGTAAGTAGGAATTAACAAAGCAACGATAGTTAAGGAGCAAAGCAAGGCAATAAGATTTAGTACACAGAACAGTGTACACATCATTGTGGCTGGAGAAAGCATAGGGACTTCCAATAATGACAAGAAGGGCAGTGAAGCTGAACCAAGGGAGTAACTGAGAGGATCAGTGAAGTTAAGGTAGGAAAAGAATAGAGGATCCAGTTAATACATGAAAGTCCATACACACACCAGTCGTAATTTTGATCTTCAGTAACAAGTACTGACACACAGATCTTGGTTTCTAATACCATTCGTCAATAAAGGGAACCACGGCTCCTTGGAAAAAGGATTGGGGTAGGAAATAATATACTAGGTGAACCAGTAGCAAAATGTGGTGTGAGAAAGAAAGGAAGTGCTCAAAACAAACAACAAACAAACATATGGAAAATGATGGATGTAGGCCAAAGGGACACGGGAGGCAAGTAAAAGAACTTCTAATGGCCCAACCTGAAACAATTTGAGCAAAACAATAAACAAAGTAGCACCGGATTATAACTCAAAGTAAAAATAAATATTCATGAGTCCATGTAATTTACTAAATACATAAGTGGGAAAAATAGACACATCTCCCTGTACAGAAGAATTCCAAATAATCTATGTAGATACCTGCCTTCGTAGAAGTAGATCATAACTCCTATTCCTTAAGAGTGAGCTGAACATAGTTACTTCCTTCCAAAGAGTTCAGTATGGAAAGGCAGGGAAGAAGAAATTTACAGAGTAGAAACCCAAAAAGCACTAGCTCAGCATGGTGGTCAGGATCAACACTGACAGATGTAGAGCATACTGATAGCATATATCTTTGATATGATGTGTTGAGAATGGCACTTAATGTCTGTGGTCTTCCTTGCAAAGCCCATATCCCCATTCTAATCATGAAAAAAAAAAAACCATCAGAGAAACCCCAATAGTGGGATAGTGTACAAAATATCTGACCAGTAGCCTCCACAAATGTCAGGGTTATTAAAAACAAGGAAAGTCAAAGAAACTGTCACAGCCAAGAGGAACCTAAGGAAACAGAATAATTAAATACAATGTGGTATCCTGCATAGAACTCTCAAATGGAAAAAAAAAAGACACAGGATGAAAACTAAGAAAATATGAAAAAGTATGAATTTTAATTAATAATGAGGTATCATAATCAGTAGAGAATTGTGACAAATGTAACATAGTAATGTAAGATGTTAACAATAGAGGGAATTTGATGTGAGTATATGAAAACTCAGTATCATCTTTTCAATTTCTCTGAAATTTTAAACCTATTAAAAAATAAAATATTTTTTAAAAACAGAAAGAAAGAAAAGAAAAGAAGAGAAAAGAAAAAAAAGGAAAGCAAAGCAAGCAAGGGAAAAAAAAAAAAGACCTTTAATCTGAAGTCACAGCCTGGTCTATGGTATAATCAGGACTCTGGCTTAAGAGTATTTGCATAAGATCACTCTGTAGTAGAAGAAAGATGTCCATTTATCTATCTTACCAGCCACCTGAGCAACTTCAATGTCTGTAAATGATCCTTTTGAAAGTACCCTAGTCTCACAATTGATGAACCTGCTAAACTTCAGAGATCTCCTCCTGTACTTCATGCCCCTATGAAACAGGAAATGATCTGCTGTAAATGCCTCAAATATCCTATTATTCTACTTCTTCTACTATCTGAACCCAATCTCCACATCATAATGAACTCCTATTTCTTGTCGCTTCCCTGTATCCCATTCTATCAACTCTCTTCCCACACTGTGCCTCTCCAGAACTTGCCTGGGCCCCCAGAACACCCATTTACTGCAAATATTTCCCATCACCTCAAATTCTTTTATGCTTTTAGCATTCAGCAACTGGTCCTTCCCCAGACCCCAGCCAGTTGATCTTCCAGTATTGCTCCCAGAATGCTCAGAGCTATCAACAATACCAAAGTACTCAGTGGATCAACTCCAGAATAATAATATCCCACCTCTGTTGGACTCCTAATGGGTTCCACTCATCCCTTTTCTCTGAATGCTCTTGTACCAAGTGCTCTCAACTGGCTTCCTAAGGCCGTGTCCACTTGTTTTGAGCCCCTAGCTTACACATTTCTTCCTTCATTTTCTCACACAGAATTGCCTCCTGCCTGAGGAGATTGTGGTCATCAGACTCTAATCTCCTCAGCTTCCCTCTCCGTACTTTAGGAGGTACACCTTCCCTAACTCACAGCCTTACCACTTTGTCATCCTTACTCTGACAACGTGCTTCCCTCTTTCCACCTTCTCATTTTTCCCAAAAGACCACCTACCAGAGATCTGCACTGTACCACCTCTAACTATGGTATAGAATCCCTCTCATTTCCTGAGAGGCCTTATCTCCTTAATTACCCCTTCTCTCTCTCCCTCTCATGACTTCATGTCTACTTCTCCCTGGATATCAAACATTCCCCCGTCCTACAAACAAGTTTTGCTTAACCTGTAATATTTGATTGCCAAAGAACAATACTGCATTCATTTATCACTTGTAACTTTTCCTGATGGGCAAGTTTTTTTTTTTTTTTTCAAAATGTGAGCTGAGGCAAAGAAAAAAATATGATAAAGCACATCATTGGCAGTGAAAATATGGCACTACTAGTCAAGATGCTCTCTAGATGTCAAGATGGTTTTCATTTTCTATGGTTCTCTAATTCCTCTGTCATTTTCTGTCTTTCTAGAGCCTCTGGGTAAAGATTCTAGCAGAGTTAACTTCATCTTGTCTTCTATTGTACCAGACTGTTGGCTTGCCTAAAATTTTCTTGAGGGAAGATTTCATGTTTTATGTATCTCAAACAATGTTTTGTGAATAATAGGTATTAATTAATTGTTAATACTCTATTCCTGAAAGAATTTGAGGCATCTCTTTTCCTTGCTAAGAAGTATAAAGAAATAAAAATAAAGAACATAGCCTTAGGACCTAGATGATATGGAAAATGATACCAGCAATTTATTTGATATAGGTTCCAAGTGCTACCAAGGTAGGTCCTTGAGAACAAGATCCCATTTTGCTGTATGTTTTGTATAGTGCCTATATCAATGGGAATTCATGATGAATACATTGAGTGTGAAAACAATATGACTAATGGATACAGTGAGGAACCAGACTCCTATCATCTATTATCAGCTCTAGAATTACATAGATAGCCTTTAGCCTTTAATATGGGCCTTTGAAAATTAAATTCCTCAGCCTTAGAATCAGAAATAATACCTGTATAACTATCTGGGTTCAAAAAGGTTTTGCTTAGGGTAATGGCTACAAAAGGAAAAGGACTGCTCTTTACTGAGCAGAACAATTCAATATCCCAGAACGCTAGAGAGGTCTGTATTTATGACAAAAACACATCCTATCCATTCTTCAAGGTTCTTCAATTCAAATAGTTGTATTTGTACTCCTCCTTAATTAGAATTTCTGGGATTTCATAGTTGCTTAATTAAATTAAAGGAATAGACATTCTGTGATGCCTTTAGGAAAATGATTCCAATTATAGGGCCAATCTGTCAGTAAAAGTCAAGAGGCCAAACATGTTAATAGCAAAGTTTCAGGGAACAAAGGATGAATGTAATAATAAGGAGGCATACTTAGTAATTAGTCTTGCTATCAGCTAAGTTTCATAGAAATTGCTTATAATCTTTGACTTAAGAACTTTGGATGCAAGGCAGGATATGTAATTTAGCACTCTCAGCTCAGATGGCTTGGGTAGCCATTTGGCCTCTATTAGAGACAGCACCATATTGAAGACTTAGCTTTGCCTTTGCTGTGACAAATCAGACATCAAGCACCAGTAGCAGTCAGGTCAGCTGTGGTGAGGGTGAGCCCATACGGTTGACCTCATGCATATTCTCCATCTGTGCCACCCTGACTACTCTGTCACTGACCCACTATGAATTGCAGGTGGTTGAGGATAGAAACTGGCTGGCATTATCAAGAAAAGTCATCCTATCCACCTGTTTTTTCAATGCTTCCTATGTGATATATATTTTCTATCCTGGTAATTGATTGCTACATAATAAATTATCCTAAAACTTAGCAATTTGAAATGATACACTTGTTATTTCCACTTCTGTAAGTTAGGTATCTGGACACTGCTTATATGGGTCCTCTGTGTCACACAGGGGTCCTCTGCAACAAAGTGTCTACCAGGGCAAGAATCTTATCTGAAGCCACAAATAGGGAAGGATCTGCTTTCAAGTTCCAGTGGTTGTTGATAGGACTCAATACCTTGCATTTGTCATGCTGAAGGTCTTGAATCCTTATTGGCTGGCTGTTCGTTAGAGACTACATTCAGTTCCTGGTGCATGGGCCTTCCCACTATGGTGGTTAGTTTCATTGAAACTGCAAGATAGAAACTGCTAGCAATTTGGAAGTATTTTTCTTACATGACATAATCTGGAAGTGACACTGCATCATCTCTGACACAATATATTGGCTAGCTGCAGTAGCCAGGCCAACCCACAGTAAAGAGAAGAGGACTACACAGGACACAGATAACAGGAAACATATATCACTAGAACCACCTTAGAATCTGCCTGCCACAATCTCCAATGGGTATTTTCATAAAACACAAAGATTCACATATTCTGTGTCCATTCCTATAGGTCCATCCACTCACCTTTTCCCTAGACCTGCTTGACTCTGATCTTCCTATATTGCTCTTCTCAGAGTGCTGAACAACTAGCTAAGTCATTTTATATTTCCCAGGAATAGGTATAGTATTATCCTTACCTTCTGTCAACAGAAAGTTGATGGCCAGGTAACTTCAAAGCTCTGCCCACTAAGAGAATTTCCCTTCGCCATTGTCTTTCACCTCTGAGTTGGGGGCAAAGCACTCTATTTTTAGCTTATACTAAACATATTAAGCTAACTTATTTATTAATCAGGTCCAAGTTTTTTTTGGACTTTTTTAATTTTAAAATTACACTTACTGCTTTATTCCTGATTGCAAATAATATGTCAATAGTAAAAATAAGGAAAGTAGGGCTAAGACAATGGAAATTATTACTTGTGAGACTACAGTTTAGAGGTAATCATGTCTGTGTATATACATATGCAAATGTATAAATATTCATTACACATATTTGCAAATATGTAGATAAAGATACACATATTACACATACATATGTTATTGGATCTGGTATTCGATTTGCTTGCTACTGCTGCTGTTTCATGGACATAGGCAGAAGACCTAACTCCTGGAACAAAGACAAAGAACTTTATTGCACAGGGCAAGGAATAATGAATGTGTAAACCCAGATTTTTTACTTTTCCTTCAGGCCATAGAAAGCCTACCAGGCTATAGGTGTAAACTGAAGGAGAAATGTCAGTGCAACAGATGTAGGTAATTTGGGATTCTGTGTTCCTATTCACATAAATTACCACACCTTCCAGACCTGCTTAGGCCTAAGCACTAATTATCATTTCTTCCATATAATGGATTGCCACTTTACTTACCCAAACTCATGACTTGTTCTGACAATACTTTTAACAGACAACTCCAGTTATATGGCCACTTAACATCTGGAGATTAAGCACTTAGTCTCTATTAAGACCTAATAGCATAGCAGGAGTCACATCAGTGACCAGTTTTTGTCATAGATAACATGACCTTGCTCAAAAACTCAGCAGTACATGCTATGACTTTCCACTCCGGCCTTGCCAGAGATTCCACTCAGCTTTATTACCTAAGGCTGACACCTTTAGCACCATTGGATATACCCGGTCTTATGGTCCAAAAGGCAGAACTGCTCTTACCTTGATAGAAAGCCATCTGTTGCTCTGGGTCTGACTCAAAACTGACAGCCTTCTGAATCACTTCATAAATGGGTTAGATCAGTATTTTCAAGTATGGCACATTCAGTTTCTAAAATCCAAAAATGCTATAAGCTTGAGACTTCTGGGGAAGATGGTGGCATAGAAGGACCCTAAGCTCACATTGCCCCATGGATACACTTAGGTAACAGCCACATCAATGTAAAAAAAAAAAAAAAAGCAGAAAATGACCCAAAGACTGGCAGAACAAACTCTCCAAAACTATACATAGAGAAGAGGCCACATGGAGGCTAAATGGACCACCAGGATTGTCCCTGGGAGTAAGAAATGCTGCAGGAATGGAGAGGAAAGAAACACACTCACACCAGGGAACCTTCATGAGGACAATGAATCCCCATAACATTTGGTTTTGAAAACCAGCAGGGCTGAATTTCCTGAGTTCTTACAATCCGAAGGGCTTACAACCTGGAACTTTAAAAATCAGCAGGCCCTTGGGAAAGTGGGAAGTGCTATAGGAAACTGAGTCACTGCCCTTAAAGAAATAGCAAAAAACCAGCCTCACAGAGATACAGCATAGAAACAGCTTTTTAAAAAATATCTGGGGAATACAGCAGGGAGATTTGTTTATTAATCACAGAGCTCTCATGCTAGAGGGGCAGAAGTCATCCTAGAGACTTCTCTAGGAATAAAGGAGCTGTCAGGTGCCATTTCCTTCCTCTTCCCCACAAGCCTAAACACATGGACACCTATGGGAACCAACACAGTGCCAACATCCCCTACCTAACTTGCTAACAGTTCGACCATGTTCTCCTGTAGACATGCCCCCCTACCCCAGCCAGGCCTCAGCTTCAGGTCCCATCCCACACAAAGCTTCCTAATACCAGGCATCCAACCCCTGCATGCTTCTGTGGATCCACCCCTCCAACCAGCTGCTGCTTGGTCTCCTCCCTCTACCTCAGACATTATTGAAGCAGCATTCCCCACCCACACATTTCTGCAGTACTGTCCTACTACATCTCTGGCAAATACTTGGTCTGATTCAAGCCCAAGAAGGCCCCAGACTGGCCCACTGACAACACAGAGACCAAATCCTGCCCACAACAGACAAAGATTGCCATTGCAGATGACTAGACTTAAGGTAGAAGTGGCTCAGTCACAACAGCAGTACACAAGTAACACACATAGAAGATTCCCCTAAAGTGTCAGGTTTTGGTGAAGAGAGGACATTGCACTGTTGGGCACTACCGGACCTCCTCTTCATAAGGCCACTAGTTTCAAGAGCAAGAGACATAAGTGACTTTTCTAACAAATAGAAACAAATACAGAGAGTGAAACAGAATGAGTAAACAGAAAACAAAGTCCCAAATGAAAAAACAGGACCATATTAGAGCAAGAGAGCTAAATAAAATGGAAATAAGTAACATGCCCAGTAGAGATTTAAAGTAATGGTCATAAAAAATAAATTAGTAAGTGGGTAAGTAAGTAAGTAAATAAATAAGTAAGTAAATAAATAAATAAATAAAGTAAGTAAGTAAGTAAGTAAGTAAGTAAGTAAGTAATGGTCATAAAGATACTTACTGGACTTGAAAAAAGAGTAGAGGACCTCATTGAGATTCTTAACAAAGAGATAGAACACATAAAAAGAACTAATCAGAGATTAAGAACTCAATAAATCAAATTTAAAATACACTAGATAGAATAAGTATTAGACTAGAGGAAGCAAAAGAATAGATCAGTGACCTGGAGACAGAGTAATGGAAAACAGTCAGTCTGAAGAGAAGAGAGAAAAAATTAATAATAAATGAAAGTAGACTTGGGGAACTCAGCAACACCATTAAGCATAACAACATTCACATCATAGGACAAGAGAAACGAAGGAGGACAGAAAATTTATTTGAAGAAATAATAGCTGAAAATTTCTTGAATCTGGGAAAGGAACAGAAATCTAGATCCAGGAGACACAGAGATCCTCTAACAAAATCAATCTAAGGAGGTCCACACTAAGACACAGTAATTAAAGTCACAAATCTAGTGATAAAGAGAATTTTAAAGCAACAAGAGAAAGAAAACAGTTACATACAGGGGAAACTCCATAAGTCTATAAGATAATTTTTCAGAAGAAACTTTGCAGGTCAGAAGAGAGTGACATGATACATTCAAAGTGGTAAAAGGAAAAAAACTTGCAGCTAAGAATAGTCTATCCAGAAAGGCTATCAGTCAGAACAAATGAAGAGATAAATAATTTTCCAAACAAATAAAAAAGTTATGGGACTCAGAGTGAAAATTAAGTGGATCATAAGTAGGAGTAAGAAAAGTAGGAAACACAAAAGCAGTGTATCTATAAAAATCAGTCAAAAGATTCACAAAAGGATGTAAAGTTCGATACTGTAACCTAAAATTTTAGGGGAAGAAGAATAAAGAATATGTTCAAACATAAGCAACCATCAACTTAATATAGACTGCTAAATGCAGAAGCTGTTATATACAAACCTAATGGTATCCACAAATCAAAAATCAAGAGCAGATATGCAAACAATAAAGAGAAAGGAATCTAAGTATGCCACTAAAGAAAGCCCAACACACTATGAGAGGAGAGCAAAACAGAGAAGAACTACAAAACTATCATAAAACAAGTAACAAACTGTCAATAAGGACATAACTATCAATAACTGCTTTCAATGTAAATGTACAAATGCTCCAAACAAAAGATAAGGTGAAAGAATGGGTAAAAAATGTAAATACAATGGTCCAAAAGCTTTGGGATGCAGCAAAAGTAGTTCTAACAGAGTTTATATTGATACAGGCTTACCTCAAGAAACAAGAAAATACTCAAATATACAATCTAATTTTATGCCTTCTTTAGAAAAAGAAGAATAAACAAAACCCCAAACCAGGAGTGGATAGAAAATAATAAAGATTAGAGCAGAAATAAACAAACTAGAAACTAAAAACAAAATAAAAAAAAAAACACAATAGAACAGATCATTGAAACCAGGAGCTGGTTTTTTGAAAAGATCAACAAAACTGATAAGCTTTTAGTTAGAATCATAAAAGAGGGGGAGGAATCAAATAAAATCAGGAATGAAAAAAGAGAAATAACAACTGACACCACAGAAATACAAAGGATTATAAGAAAATATTATGAAAAATTATATGCCAACAAATTGGACAACCTAGAAGAAATGGATAAATTCCTAGAAACATTTAACATCACACAACTAAATTATGAAAAAATAGAAAATTTGAACAGATGGATTACCAGTAATAAACTAAATCAGTAACCAAAAAAATCCCAACAAACAAAAGCTCAGGACCAGACAGCTTCACAAGTGAATTCTGCCAACACTTAAGGAAGAGTTAATACCTATTCTTCTCAAACTATTCCAGAAAATAGAAGAGAGAGCAAAGCATCAGAATTCATTCTATAAGGCCAGTATTACTGTGATATTGAAACCAGATAAGGACACTCCCAAAAAAAAGGGAAATTACAGGACAATATCCCTGATGAACACAATTGTAAAAATTGTCAACAAAATATTACCAAACCAAATCCAACAATATATTTAAAAAATCATTCACCACAGTGAAGTGGGATTTATTTCTGGGATGCAAGCATGGTTCAATATTCACAAATGAATCAACATGATACATTACATCAACAAGAAAAAGGATACAAACCATGTGGTAATTTCAGTAGATACAAATAAAGCATTTGACCAAGTACCACATCCATTCATGATAAAAGCTCTCAACAAAGTAAGTTTAGAAAGAACATACCTGAGCATAATAAAGGCCATATATGAAAAAGCTAATACCATATTCAATGGAAAAACTGAGAGTCTTTCCCCTAAGGTCAAGAATAAGACAAAGTTGTCCACTCTCACCAATTTTACTCCACATGGTACTGGAAGTCTTAGCTAAAGTATCAGACAACAAAAATAAATATAAGGCATCCAAATTGGTAAGGAAAAAGTAAAACATTCATTATTTGTAGATGACATGATACTATATATAGAAAACCCTAAAGAGTCCACTAAAAAACTAGAACTGATAAATGAATTCGGTATGGTCACAGGGTACAAATCAACATACAGAAATCTGTTGCCTTTCTATATACCAATAATCAATTAGCAGAAAGAGAAATTAAGAATTAAGAAAATAATCCCATTTACAATTGTAACAAAAATAATAAAATATTTACTAATAAACTTAACCAAGGAGATGAAAGACCTATACTCTGTAAACTATAAAACAGTGATGAAAGAAATTAAAAGCAACACCAACAAATGGAAAGTCTTTCCATGGTCATGGAATGGATAAAAAATAATAATATGAAAATGTCCCTAGTGCCCAAAGCAATCTACAGATTAAAATGCAATCGCTATCAAAATAGCAACAACATTTTTCACAGAACTAGAACAAACAATCCCAAAATTTTTATAGAACCATAAAAGACCCCAAAGAGCCAAACCAATCCTGAAAAAGAACAAGACCCAAATGTGAGATCTGAAATCATAAAAATCCTAGGAGACAGCATACACAGTAGTTTCTGTGACATCAACTATAGCAACATTTCTCTAGATATGTCCTCTGAGGGAAGGGAAACAAAAGCAAGAATAAAGTATTGGGACTACATCAAAATAAAAGGGAAAGATTTATCAAATCAAAAAGACAACTTCCTGAATGAGAGAAAATATTTGCAAGTGACATAGCTAATAAAAGTTTATAGTATCCAAATTATCTAAAGAACTTATACAACTCAACACCCAAAAACAAATAATCCAATTAAAAATGGGCAGAGGACATCAACAGACATTTCTCTGAAAAAGACATACTGCTGATCAACAGACAAGTGAAAAGAAGTTCACAATCATTCATCACCAGGGAAATGCAAATCAAAACCAAAAAGAGATGTCACCTCACAACTGTCAAAATGGCTAAAACAAAAAACATAAGAAACAAGTGTTGGTGAGGATGCAGAGAAAAAAGAACACTGGTATACTGTTGGTGGGAATGGGAATGGTGCAGCCACTGTGGAAAATAGTATAGAGGTTCCTCAAAATGTTAAAAAAGAAGTACCATATGAGCTAGTAATTCGAGTATTAATTATTCAACCAAGAAATATGAAAATACTAATTCAAAAAGACATAGGCACCCCTGTGTTTATTGCACTATTATTTACAATAGCCAAACTATGGAAGCATCACAAGTATCCACCATTAGATGCATAAAGACATGGTAAATACACACACATACACACACACACACACAATGGAATTTGACTCAGCCATAATAAAAAATGAAATCTTGCCATTTGCAACATGGATGGAGCTAGAAAGTATAATGCTAAGCAAAATAAGTCAGAAAAAGACAAATACTACTTGATTTCACTCATATGTGGAATTTAAGAACAAAACAAATGAACAAAAGAAAAAGAGATAAACCAAAAAATAGATTTTTACCTACAGAGAACAAACTCATGGATATCAGAGGGGAGATATGGGGAGGATGGGCAAAATAGATGAAGGGAATTAAGAGTACATTTATCAGGATGAGCACTTGTGTAATGTATAGAACTGCTGAATCACTGTATTGTATACCTGAAACTAATATAACACTGTAAATTAACTATACTGGAGTTACAGGTATTATATAGAGCTTCTATACCTCATTCCTAATGGTTGAAAGTGAGGGACCAATAACTTTATCTTTAAAAAGATGTCTTGATTTGCCCCCGACTACTTTATCATTGTGCAGATCTCTGAAAGATTATATGAAGTTTACTTTCTACTCTCCGGCTCCTTACAAGGGAATTCATACTGCTTGCCACTTTCTACTCAGCAAGTCAGATTAACTTGATGTCATCAATATAGTAGACAGGCATAATGTTAGGTTGAGATGAACAGGAATAGTGAATACCAAAGGAATACCAAAAGACTGTAAAGACAGTCTCTAGCCCTAAGCCATTTTAGAGAGAAGAGAAATATAAAAATCAAGTAACCATAGAAGATTTTATATTGTATTTATCAACTTTACTGTAAGAGCAAAAGAAATGGTGTAAGAGTTTAGAGAAAGCCAAGAGCATTATATGTCAGATGGTTACTATAAGCCAATTCATAGACCCAGAATTATACACAGACTAAAATACAAATAGATATGTTTATTATTCATATTTGCTATGTCTACAATCCAAAGAGTTTTCATATCAGTTGAAAGACTTGGTACCACAGAGCCATTTAGGAATCCGGACAAATAGAGGCCTTATCATCTTCAATACATGCTTTCCTAGGTCTCCTCAGACTTTGATATGCCATTAGAGGAAATTAATGTTTCATGTGCGTAAATTTTATGAACCTGGAAGTGGCACACATCTCCTTCTTAAATTCTATTCGCGGAGGCGGGGCAAGATGGCGGAAGAGTAGTCACCTGTCCCCACCAACTTACCTAGATAACTTTCAAATCATCCTGAAAACCTACGAATTTGGCCTGAGATTTAAAGAGAGAACAACTGGGACACTACAGAGAGAAGATTTCTCACGTCTATCAAGTACAACTTGTTTTTAGCCACTCTGCACTGAGCAAAATGACTAGAAGGAAGAATTCACCACAAAAGAAAGAATCAGAAAAAAAAGAAAAAAGAAAGAATCAGAAACAGTACTCTCTCCCACAGAGTTACAGATTTGGATTACAATTCGATGTCAGAAAGCCAATTCATTAGCACAATTATAAAGCTACTCGTGGCTCTGGAAAAAAGCTTAAAGGAGTCAAGACTTCATGACTGCAGAATTTAGGGCAAAATTAAAAATGAATCAAATGAGATGCAATCCTAACTGGAGGTCCTAACGACAAGGGTTAATGAGGTAGAAGAATGAGTGAGTGACATACAAGACAAACTGATGGCAAGGAAGGAAGCTGAGGAAAAAAGAAAAAAACAATTAATAGACCATAAGGAAACGTTAAGGGAAATAAATGACAGCCTCAGAAGGAAAAATCTACATTTAATTGGGGTTCCAGAGGGCGCCGAAAGGGACAGAGGACCAGAAAGTGTATATGAACAAATCGTAGCTGAGAACTTCCCTAAATTGGGGAGGGAAACAGGCATTCAGATCCAAGAGATAGAAAGATCCCCCCCTAAAATCAATAAAAACCATTCAACACCCTGACATTTAATAGTGAAACTTGCAAATTCCAAAGATAAAGAGAAGATCCTTAAAGCAGCAAGAGACAAGAAATCCCTAACCTTTATGGGGAGAAGTATTAGGTTAACAGCAGACCTCTCCACAGACACCTGGCAACCAGAAAGGGCTGGAAGGATATATTGAGGGTCCTAAATGAGAAGAACATGCAGCCAAGAATACTTTATCCAACAAGGCTCTCATTCAGAATAGAAGGAGAGATAAAGAGCTTCCAACATAGGCAGACACTGAAAGAATATGTGACCACCAAACCAGCTCTGCAAGAAATATTAAGGGGGACTCTGTAAAAGAAAGAGGAAGTCTAAGGAAACAATCCACAAAAACAGGGACTGAATAAGTATTATGATGACACTAAATTCGTATCTTTCAATAGTAACTCTAAACATGAATGGCTTAATGATCTCATCAAAAGGTGCACGGTTTCAGACTGGATAAAAAAAGCAAGACCCATCTATTTGCTGTCTACAAGAGACTCATTTTAGACCTAAGGACACCTACAGCTTGAAAAATAAAAGGTTGCAGAACCATTTGCCATTCAAATGGCCCCCAGAAGAAAGCAGGGGTAGCCATCCTCATATCAGATAAATTAAAGTTTATCCCAAAGACTGTAGTAAGAGATGAAGAGGGACACTGTATCATTCTTAAAGGATCTATCCAACAAGAGGACCTAACAGTCATGAATATTTATGCCCCTAATGTGGGCACTGCCAAGTATATCAATCAATTAAACCAAATTAAGACATACTGAGATAATAATACACTTATACCGGGAGACTTGAACATGGCACTTTCTGTAATTGACAGATCTTCTAAGCACAACATCTCCAAAGAAACAAGAGCTTTAAATGATACACTGGACCAGATGGATTTCACAGATATTCATAGAACTTTACATCCAAAGGTAAATGAATACACATTCTTCTCAAGTACACATAGAATTTTCTCCAGAATAGACCACATACTGGGTCACAAATCAGGTCTTAACTGATAGCAGAAGATTGGGATTGTCCCCTGCATGTTTTCAGACCATAATGCTTTGAACCTAGAACTCACTCACAAGAATAAATTTGGAAGAAGTTCAAACACGTGGAGGTTAAAGACCATCCTGCTAAAAGATGAAAGGGTCAACCAGGAAATTAAGAGAAGAATTAAAAGATTCATGGAAACTAATGAGAATGAAGATGCAACCATTCAAAATCTTTGGGGTATGGCAAAAGCAGTCCTAAGGGGGAAATACATCACAATACAAGCATCCATCAAAAAACTGGAAAGAACTCAAATACAAAAGCTAACTTTGCACCAAAAGGAACTGAAGAAAGAACAGAAAATAAAATCTACACCCAGCAGAAGAAGAGAGTTAATAAAGATTCTAGCAGAACTCGATGAAATAGAGACCAGAGGACCTGCGGAACAGGTCAGCAAAACCAGGAATTGGTTCTTTGAAAGCATTCATAAGATAGATAAACCATTAGCCAGCCTTATTAAAAACAAAAGAGAAAAGACTCAAATTAATAAATTGTGAATGAAAAAGGAGAGATCACCACCAATACCAAGGAAGTACAAACGATTTTAAAAACATATTATGAGCAGCTATATGCCAATAAATTAGGCAATCTCAAGAAATGGATGCATTTCTGGAAAACCACACACTACCAAAACTGGAACAGGAAGAAATAGAAAACGTGAATGGCTGATAACCAGGGAGGAAATTGAAGCAGTCATCAAAAACCTCCCAAGACACAAAAGTACAGGGCCAGATGGCTTCCCAGGGGAATTCTATCAAATGTTTATAGAAGAAACAATACCTATTCTACAAAAGCTGTTCCAAAGACAGAAATGGATGGAATACTTCCAAACTCATTCTATGAAGCCAGCATCACCTTAATTCCAAAACCAGACAAAGACCCCACCAAAAAGGAGAATTATAGACCAATATCCCTGATGAACACAGATGCAAAAATTCTCAACAAGATACTAGCCAATAGGATCCAACAATACATTAAGAAGATTATTCACCATGACCAAGTGGGATTTATCCCCGGGATGCAAGGCTGGTTCAACACTCATAAAGCAATCAATGTGATAGATCATATCAACAAGAGAAAAACAAGAACCATATGATCCTTTCAATAGATCCAGAAAAGCATTTGATAAAATACAGCATCCATTCCTGATCAAAACTCTTCAGAGTTTAGGGATAGAGGGCACATTCCTCAGCATCTTTAAAAACCATCTATGAAAAGCCCACAGCAAATATCATCCTCAATGGGGAACACTGGGAGCCTTTCCCCTAAGATCAGAAACATGACGCAGATGTCCTCTCTCACCACTGCTATTCAACATAGTACTGGAAGTCCTAGCCTCAGCAATCAGGCAACAAAAGGAAATCAAAGGCATTCAAATTGGCAAAAAAGAAGTCAAACTCTCCCTCTTTGCAGATGACATGATACTGTACATAGAAAACCCAAAAGACTCCACCCCAAGACTGCTAGAACTCATATAGCAATTCGGCAGTGTGGCAGGATACAAAATCAATGCCCAGAAATCAGTGGCATTTCTAGACACTAAGAATGAGACTGAAGAAAGAGAAATTTAGGAGTCAATCCCATTTACAATTGCACCCAAAAGCATAGGTGCACCTAGGAATAAACCTAACCAAAGAGGTAAAGGATCTATACCCTAAAAACTACAGAACCCTTCCTAAAGAAATTGAGGAAGACACAAAGAGATGGAAAAACATTCCATGCTCATGGATTGGAAGAATTGATATTGTGAAAATGTCAATGTTACCCAGGGAAGTTTACACCTTCAGTGCAATCCCTATCAAAATACCATGGACTTTCTTCAGAGAGTTGGAACAAATCATCTTAAGATTTGCGTGGAATCAGAAAAGACCCCGAATAGCCAAGGGAATATTAAAAAAAGAAAACCAGAGCTGGAGGCATCACTCTGCCAGATTTCAGGTTGTACTACAAAGCTGTGGTCATCAAGACAGTGTGGTACTGGCACAAAAACAGACACACAGATCAATGGAACAGAATAGAGAATCCAGAAGTGGACCCTCAACTCTACGGTCAACTAATATTTGACAAAGCAGGAAAGACTATGCACTGGAAAAAAGACAGTGTCTTCAATAAATGGTGCCAGGAAAATTGGACATCCACATGCAGAGGAATGAAACTAGACCATTCTCTCACACCAGACACAAAGATAAACTCAAAATGGATGAAAGATCTAAATGTGAGACAAGAATCCATCCAAATCCTAGAGGAGAACACAGGCAACACCCTTTTTGAACTTGGCCACAGCAACTTCTTGCAAGATACATCCATGAAGGCAAGGGAAACCAAAGCAAAAATGAATTATTGGGACTTCATCAAGAAAAAAAAAAAGCTTCTGCACAGCAAAAGAAACAGTCAACAAAACTAAAAGACAACCTTCAGAATGGGAGAAGATATTTGCAAATGACCTATCAGATAAAGGGCTAGTATCCAAGATCTATAAATACCTTATTAAACTCAACAGCAAAGAAACAAACAATCCAATCATGAAATGGGCAAAAGACATGAACAGAAATTTCACAGAGGAAGGCATAGACATGGCCAACAAGCGCATGAGAAAATGCTCCACATCACTGGCCATCAGGGAAATACAAGTCAAAACCACGCTGAGATACCACCTCACACCAGTGAGAATTATCAAGACAGGAAACAACAAATGTTGGAGAGGATGCGGAGAAAGGGGAACCCTCCTGCACTGTTGGTGGGAATGTGAACTGGTGCAGCCACTCTGGAAAACTGTGTGGAGGCTCCTCAAAGAGTTAAAAATAGAACTGCCCTACGACCCAGCAGTTGCACTGCTGGGGATTTACCCCAAAGATTCAGATGCAGTGAAACGCCGGGACACCTGCACCCCAATGTTTATAGCACCAATGTCCACAATAGCCAAACTGTGGAAGGAGCCTCGGTGTCCATCGAAAGATGATGGATAAAGATGATGTGGTCTGTGTATACAATGGAATATTACTCAGCCATTAGAACTGACAAATACCCACCATTTGCTTCAACATGGATGGAGCTGGAGGGTATTATGTGAGTGAAATAAGTCAATCGGAGAAGGACAAACATTATATGGTCTCATTCATTTGGGGAATATAAAAATTAATGAAGGGGAATAAAGGGGAAAGGAGAGAAAATGAGTGAAAGTATCAGTGAGGGTGACAGAACATGAGAGACTCCTAACTCTGGGAAATGAACAAGGGGTAGTGGAAGGGGAAGTGGGCAGGGGGTTGGGGTGACTGGGTCATGGGCACTGAGGGGGGCACTTGGCAGGATGAGCATGGGGTGTTATGCTATATGTTGGCAAATTGAACTCCAATAAAAAAAGAGAAAGTAAAGAGCATGAAGCAGGGGAGGAGGAAGGAGAAAGGATGGGACTTGGAATGAGGAAAAGGGAAGCGGGTACTGCCTTCTGCTAGGGAGCAAGTAAGTCCCAAGAGTGCAGAAGCAGGGCAAGAAGAGAGGTGGCCAGAATACATTTGTACACTGTTACTGCTTTGGCCCTTGGAAGTGTTTGCCTAATAGGGCCTGATGGCTGTGCTTTTATATAAGGTTTTTCCTTCTGGAGCCATGGGCCTATTTACATTGTTGGGGCAGAGAGGAGGGAGAACATAGAAAGAGGAACAGAAAAAAGCCTGAAAGTCCTGCTAGAGGCTAACAGCAGGAGAGAAAAATATTACATTTATGATGTCTGCCCTCAACCCTAATCTAAAAACCAAAATAGAGAAAAGCCTCTTAACATTTGAACTTTCAGTTTATCAAATCAGAGAAAATAGAAAGCCAAAACAGAAAAAAAAAAAAAAACAACAACCAGAATCCTAATTAAATAGAAGTGACATGCAGCATATTTTGATAATTTTGGCTTTAATTTATTTTATTTTTCCTTTTTCTTTCTGTCATTCATCACATACGTATAAAGACTCTACTGGTTTTAGGCACAGTGCCAGGTATGGGGACACAATGATGAATGAGACAATCAGGATCTCTGCAGGTCACAAAATAGGCCCCAGACACTAGGTCATAGACAAGAAACCTCAGAATCTTAAATGTATTCTGAGGGCATACATGAATTTGAGTTGTAATGTGTTAGATTTCCACAAATGAGGCTGCTGCATGGTAGCTTTCTTATCTATTTGGAAGAAAAATAAGTTGAATTTTGAATTGCTGTATTTCCATACTGGGTCATTTGTATGTCTTGCATCTTAGGGAAACAGACAAAAGGTGGGCTCTCCATAGTTTACCTAGCATTCTTGGATGATGAGGTAGGTTGAATTTACATGTTCTCATCTTTCTCTACCTTTGCTTCCTGCCTCCTTTTTATGATGTAGGAGCTGAAATCTCAGGTGAGTCAATGCTTGATCAGGTGCCTTATGGAGTGCAGTTGCTCAATAAATGAAAATAGGTATTATCAAGGTAAAGCAACCTCTGAACCCAAGTGAATAGCCCTTCCTAAGTGCTGCATATCAGTGTTCACTCTCTTCTTCCTTTTGAACTCGCCCTGAGGGAGGATGGGTTAGCTGACAGGTCCCAACCTTCCCCGCCTGAATTGAGTTTTCTAAATAGTAAAGAAATTCCCCCAAGCCTCCAGAAATGGCCAATAAGTCCAACCACAAAAGAGTATTCAGGGATTTTGTTTCTCAAGCTAAAGAAAGTAGGAGGGGGGGGGGATCTCTCTGATACTATCACTCTTTCAGCTTTAATTTCTCATTAGAGAGATATTTCAAAAGTCTGAAGAAATCTTTCAATAGCCTGACATTTTGTGAATATAAGCTATTGTGCTGCTAAAGTGTCTGTTCGTGTCAGAAAACATGAGGTATGGGTGCACTTGTCCTGTTGATCACTTTAGATATCTTTCACTGTCTCTAAAAAACTTTCTTTAGAGACCCTTCCCTTCCCAGTGGAGTTGACAGCAGTTAGGCTTAAAGTTAGCTCACTTTTTGATAAAAATGAGTCATCTGGTTCAGTTTTATTTTTTGTCCTTTCTAAGTTGACAGAAGATTGGCATATGGGAAATGCTACAGACACCACCTCCTGGAGGTGGACTGAAATTTCTGAGAAAAACTCTCAGTGAACCAAGACTAAAATCACAATCAAAAATGTACTGCAACAGAAACAGAGGAACAAGAACAAAAACAAATCCCAATTAAAAAAATTAAAACCTCAATAAACGACAATTTATTGCCTACCTCAGGCAAAAATTTTCATGAAAATGTAAATGCAGTCTACATCATAAATGTACATGTGCTTTAAAATACAGAGATCAAAAAAAATACAGAGATCAGGATATGTTCTTATAATGCCTGAGACTACAACTGGAAAATGTATGGACAGTGAGGGTAGCAAAATTGTGGGAACTCAACAATTTATCAGACATTCATGCAAGTAACATCTGTGGCTCCATTTGAAGTTAGCAAAGAAATGGACTTCTATATTTGTTTTTATTGGATTTTAATGGGCAATCATCTTTTGATGAGCAAGAGAGGGTGAGAATGAGACATTATTTAATTGTCACTAGATTCCACAAGGGACAATGTGGTGTCATTTTTTTCTGCCTGTACTTACACCAGCTGGCATCTCATCTGATCAAAATTCCAAACAATATGGTTTCAAATCAAGTTATATGTATTATAAATGACCTAAGGAGAATGTGAAATGGCCTCATGAATAGGATCCTATGATATATAGATCCAGGACTTTTTGGCTAAGGAGTTGCTTACTTCCAAATATTAAATGGGATCCTACCAGTCTTCATGATCTCTTTCAAGTTATTTAATGAATCATGTGCATTATCTCAGCCTTCCACATTAGGAATTGAATTCTTTGTGGGTTTGTTAATAGCTATATTTGTAGTTGTTAGAATGATGCCTGGTGCATAGTTGGTGCTTAGTAGCTATTAGAAAACGAGTAAATGAACAAATGAGTAAAGGAATACACGGATTTGAAAGGTTTTTAGTCTTTGAATTCCTCATTTGAGTGCCGATGGAGCCATATCTTTTTGCTTTTAAAAGATTTTTTATTTATTTGAGAAAGAGAGTGTGAGCTCATGAGCAGGGGGAGGAGCAGAGGGAGAGGGAGAAGCAGACTCTCTCCTGAGTGCAAATCCCAACATGGGGCTTGATCCCAGGACCCCGAGATCATGATCTGAGCCGAATGTCAGTCACTTAACCAACTGAGCCACCCAGGAGCCCCTGGATGACCCATATCTTGAGCAGATATGAGCTAACTTTTTTCATATGCTGTGAAATGAGATAATACCATAGTTTCTGGTACACAGCAAGTACTGCATAAAGGCCAGCTCTTTTTCCCAACACATACCTTGGTTGTGGTGGTTTGAAGTTTGAAGAGGGCAGGATTAATTATGTTTGACTGTCTTGTTTCAGGTTTATATCTGTGTTTGTTAAATATAAATGATGAGCTCCAAGTATATATGAGGAATCTGAAACTCTGTAATGTGGCCTGATGGCTTTGAGTGATGGAAGAGCAAAGAGGGTTGCTATAAAGAAAGTGGGATGGTACCAAAACTAAACTTTACCAAACCCATGGTTCTCCATACAGTGTGCCTGGATTGCCAATATTCCCTCCTATTCAGGAATTCTGACTTAGTAAACTACCTTGGTTAGAACTTCAAGATTTCTTGGATAATAATGTTTAAATTTCTATTTCTGACTTTACAAACTGTGCAGAAACTAACTTGAAACGAATTAAAGACCTAAATATAAGACTTAAAACTATAAAAATCTTAGAGAAAAATAGGAAAAAGCTTCATGACAGTGAATTTAGCAAGGATTTCTTGGATATGACCTTAAAAGCACAGACAGTGAAACAAGAACAGAAATAGATAAAGTGGACCACACCAAAATTTCTTTTTGTAGTAGGTCTAAATTCCACCAAGGAATGTTCTTTCCTATGTGAGGCTGAAGAATAGCTGGAGTTTCTGCCTAGTTAAGGTGGGTAGGTTTACTTTCAAATTGTCTCTTTTGTTAAAGGCACAACGGAAAATAAATCAGGAACACTTGTTCTCACGAAGTCTTATAGTTCAATGAAATAATTTCCTCCAAGCACCACATGGTTGGAGTATCATGGCCTTTTTTGTTTTTGCTTGTTTTGGGATGTTTGTTTTGGTTTTGGTTTCTGGCAACAGAAAGCCATTCTAGCTAATTGAGACAGAATGAAAATTTATGAGTTGTCTCACAGAACCAAAGGGACATTTGAGGAACCACAGTGGAAAGGGTTTGTAAACAAGAAAGCTCTTGGGAAATCAGGTAGCAGGAGCTAATCACAGTCTCATCAGATAACACTGTAGGATGAGTCAGGTCCAGCCACCTTTTCAAGTCCTTTTTCTTCACATTCAGTGTTTTATTGGCCAAGCTTGAATCATGAACCTTCTCTTTAAGAAAGAAATAATAACTTTATTTAAGATTCACCAAGACTGCAGAGAGTCAATTCTATCAAATAAAATAGGTCTGCTCTTTCCAGGGAAAGGAAGCATGCTATGCAGCAAACAAACACAATAAACATGCAAACAAACAAACAAATAAACAATCAACCCAAGAGTCCATGTATTGTGACTTTATTGTTTTCACCATCCCATTCATGAGGGGAGACTGAGGTTTAAGAATTTGGTTTAAAAGGAACCTAAAGCTTCTGCTGAAGTCACCATTTCTCCACCTGCTTTGTATTTCCATGCTAAACTCCTTGAGCCATTCTGCAACACTCAAGGCTGTTGGAGTTAAGAAAGAGCTAGTTTCTCATTAAATAATGGTCATTTAACTTAATTATGTTTGACTGTCTTGTTTCAGGTTTATAGCTGTATTTGTCAAATATAAATGATGGGGAGTCTGAAACTCTGGAATGTAGCCTGATGGCATCAGATCTCGCTGTCTCTCCTTGAGCTAAAGTCTTAATTGTAATTTCTACAGGAAAATAAATATGGTTTTTCAAAGACTCTTCATCCTGTTTACTGCTCAGCTGTTCTCCTCGTTCATGCTTCAAATATCAATAAGTGGTAGCATAGTTTTGCAATCCCCGGTGGAGCCTGTGGATTGTTATCCTATCAATATTTGTAGCCAGCCCATCTGTGAACAGAATCACACTAGCAGCTCACATATTCATAGTATATTTTCACAGATGCTTTCTTGATTAATTTTCATCAACAGTGTGGGAAGATATAGATTTATCATTCCCATTTTACAGATGGGGAAAATGAGCCTCAAATTGGCCATATCCTCAACCAAAAGAACAAAAACAAAAGCAAAAACAGGATAAGTCAAGTAAACTGTAAGGCCACCAGGTCTTCTGACTCCAAGCTGTAATAGGAAGCACTTGGAAAGGTTAGGATTAGTTTTTCTACTGCTTTATTATTATTTTTTAACAATTTCTGATAACATGTAGCATTAAATTGGGTATAAAAATGTTACTTTTCAATATAAAAAGCAAAATATTTTCTTCTTTAACAGTGTTTGTTTCATTCACTGTTTTCTTCATTTTTCATATATCTTCCTTTGCTTTTAGTTAATTGCTCTCTCAACTCCAGCTGATATTTACATTCACTCATGTTTTTTAAGGACTGGAAGGTATAACGATACCTATATTTGTATAGCCCCTTGTTTGTTTTTTTTTTTTATATATAAATGACATTGCTCTATATCAGCTCACCTGATTTGTCTGGTTTTCTTAACATTCCTGTGAAGTAGCTATTATTCTTATTTCCCAGATGAGAAAACAGAGACTTGGAGAGCTTAAGTTTCTACTTTACCTTCACATAGTGAGACTTGGAACAAATCGTGTAACTGAGATTTGAATTTAGATGTTTTTAAATTCTACACTGTTCATTATCTATTGCTAATATGACCTCTCACCAAAATGATGACCTGTCATCAAAATGAGAGACATAACATACCAGAAACTGCAGGCTTTGTGGGCGCACTCACCTGTCCCCAGCTGTCTGCTGGCCAGGATATTTCCTTATTGGGAAGTTATTCAGCTGTGTATCAGCAATCATGAATGGAAGACAATATTTCTGTGCTCCCAAACAATATTATTGCCTACATGTTTCTTAAATGTAATATTTCCTTAGTCTAATTTTATAATGGAACAGTGTTTTATGCCATGAAAATATGCAGTCTAACATTTTTATAGCACTTGATTTGATGCACATTTGCTTTGTTGAGGACTTTCTGCAAATGGAACGACAGCTCCAGAATAAAAGAATTCTCCAGTGCTTGTGGTAGTCAAACTATGGATAGATAACCATGTAGTGATGTTATAGAAGGGAATAATGTTTTATATCTAGAGTTAAGTTTGATTAGACGAAAGGGCACTTCCATAAGCTTTACTGAGGTTCTCTTTGCCTGGTTTCATACAGATTAGAAAAAAGGACAAAACTGTAAAGTTCTGATACCTGAATATATTAGGCATATATATTGGTATATGACTACCATGATTGCAAACAACAAATAAATAAACCACAGAAGCCATATTGTTTATGCACCTAGATTTTCTGAAGCATTAACTCTTTCACAAAGCTTTCCTTTCAGGAAACCAAATTCTTCTTAACTTTTTTCTGGATAAGCAGACAGAGATGGCTTCATGAATGTGCAATCTGTGCAGTTTCACTGGACACCGTGCTCACGGGGCCCTGTGCTTGGTTTAATGCTCTTCTATCACCATCCTAAAGTTTCTTAGTAATTTTATTCTTGACCTTGTAATTGTAGGTGAAGTCCAATGGGACAAGAGAGCATGTAGATGTGCAGAGGAACTATACACAATAATGCACATCCACGGTCCCTTGCTGACCCAATTGATATAGTGTTTGTGATGTCTTATAAAGCACAGAATTCTGGTGCACCCACCATCTGTGGGAGCTGAGTGAGACTCAGAGCAAATACAAGACAAATGTGTTATATCTGTGACTAAGGAAGCAGGGTCACTGACAACCTTGAAAGGCCACCTTGGGACACCCTTTGAACCTGAACTTGCTTTGCAAGTAGAAGGCAATAATGTCTTAAGAAACATAAATGACAAAGAAATGCTATCAAATCCTTTCTTACTCATATTACTTCCTTATATTGGCCAGCCACTTACACTGAAAATGACGATATGAAAGGAAAGGAAAGATAGGGTGACCCAGAGTGACTTTTCCTTTTGGTTCTTCCTTACTCACCAGTAAACTGAAGATAGCATGTTGGCAGAATGTATCAAGAAGTGAAATAAAAGTAGTTGAGTTTGTTTTGCACAGTGTTTCCATTGTTCTACTAAGAACAAAATATGCATACTTACATAAGCTATAAAAAACATTTATGAGATTTAATAATTCTGCATCTGAATTAAATACTCATATTTACATCAAAAGATGCACAATACAAAGATGATTGGCAAAATTCAGGAAAATAAAATAAAAATTTAATTCTTAGAATGACATTCAATATCAAATTAAAAAAACCACCATGGCAAGTTGAGACAGAGACCATAGAAAAAAGGTAAAGGTTTATATTTTAGTATCTTTAATAGGACTTTTTTCCCTGCTTTTGAACAAGAATTCCCTTATTTTCATTTTGAAAAGTCCTGTTAATTATGTAATCAGTCCTGTGGTTAGAATATATTTTTCAGTCTTGGTTGTAGTTAGGTATAGCTATGTGTCTGAATCCCAGTGAGAATTTTTTTTTATTTTTTTAAAATTTATTTTTATTTATTATATTATTTATTTTTTTGGAGTTCGATTTGCCAACATACAGCATATCACCCAGTGCTCATCCTGCCAAGTGCCCCCCTCAGTGCCCATGACCCAGTCACTCCATCCCCCTGCTCACCTCCTTTCCAATACCCCTTGTTAATTTCCCAGAGTTAGGAGTCTCTCATGTTCTGTCACCCTCACTGATACTTTCACTCATTTTCTCTCCTTTCCCCTTTATTCCCCTTCATTAATTTTTATATTCCCCAAATGAATGAGACCATATAATGTTTGTCCTTCTCCGATTGACTTATTTCACTCACATAATACCCTCCAGCTCCATCCATGTTGAAGCAAATGGTGGGTATTTGTCAGTTCTAATGGCTGAGTAATATTCCATTGTATACACAGACCACATCATCTTTATCCACCATCTTTCGATGGACACCGAGGCTCCTTCCACAGTTTGGCTATTGTGGACATTGGTGCTATAAACATTGGGGTGCAGGTGTCCCGGCGTTTCACTGCATCTGAATCTTTGGGGTAAATCCCCAGCAGTGCAACTGCTGGGTCGTAGGGCAGTTCTATTTTTAACTCTTTGAGGAGCCTCCACACAGTTTTCCAGAGTGGCTGCACCAGTTCACATTCCCACCAACAGTGCAGGAGGGTTCCCCTTTCTCCGCATCCTCTCCAACATTTGTTGTTTCCTGTCTTGATAATTCTCACTGGTGTGAGGTGGTATCTCAGCATGGTTTTGACTTGTATTTCCCTGATGGCCAGTGATGTGGAGCATTTTCTCATGCGCTTGTTGGCCATGTCTATGCCTTCCTCTGTGAAATTTCTGTTCATGTCTTTTGCCCATTTCATGATTGGATTGTTTGTTTCTTTGCTGTTGAGTTTAATAAGGTATTTATAGATCTTGGATACTAGCCCTTTATCTGATAGGTCATTTGCAAATATCTTCTCCCATTCTGAAGGTTGTCTTTTAGTTTTGTTGACTGTTTCTTTTGCTGTGCAGAAGCTTTTTTTTTTTTCTTGATGAAGTCCCAATAATTCATTTTTGCTTTGGTTTCCCTTACCTTCATGGATGTATCTTGCAAGAAGTTGCTGTGGCCAAGTTCAAAAAGGGTGTTGCCTGTGTTCTCCTCTAGGATTTGGATGGATTCTTGTCTCACATTTAGATCTTTCATCCATTTTGAGTTTATCTTTGTGTCTGGTGTGAGAGAATGGTCTAGTTTCATTCCTCTGCATGTGGATGTCCAATTTTCCTGGCACCATTTATTGAAGACACTGTCTTTTTTCCAGTGCATAGTCTTTCCTGCTTTGTCAAATATTAGTTGACCGTAGAGTTGAGGGTCCACTTCTGGATTCTCTATTCTGTTCCATTGATCTGTGTGTCTGTTTTTGTGCCAGTACCACACTGTCTTGATGACCACAGCTTTGTAGTACAACCTGAAATCTGGCAGAGTGATGCTTCCAGCTCTGGTTTTCTTTTTTTAATATTCCCTTGGCTATTCGGGGTCTTTTCTGATTCCACGCAAATCTTAAGATGATTTGTTCCAACTCTCTGAAGAAAGTCCATGGTATTTTGATAGGGATTGCACTGAAGGTGTAAACTTCCCTGGGTAACATTGACATTTTCACAATATCAATTCTTCCAATCCATGAGCATGGAATGTTTTTCCATCTCTTTGTGTCTTCCTCAATTTCTTTAGGAAGGGTTCTGTAGTTTTTAGGGTATAGATCCTTTATCTCTTTGGTTAGGTTTATTCCTAGGTGCACCTATGCTTTTGGGTGCAATTGTAAATGGGATTGACTCCTAAATTTCTCTTTCTTCAGTCTCATTCTTAGTGTCTAGAAATGCCACTGATTTCTGGGCATTGATTTTGTATCCTGCCACACTGCCGAATTGCTATATGAGTTCTAGCAGTCTTGGGGTGGAGTCTTTTGGGTTTTCTATGTACAGTATCATGTCATCTGCAAAGAGGGAGAGTTTGACTTCTTTTTTGCCAATTTGAATGCCTTTGATTTCCTTTTGTTGCCTGATTGCTGAGGCTTAGGGGAAAGGCTCCCAGTGTTCCCCATTGAGGATAATATTTGCTGTGGGCTTTTCGTAGATGGTTTTTAAGATGCTGAGGAATGTGCCCTCTATCCCTACACTCTGAAGAGTTTTGATCAGGAGTGGATGCTGTATTTTATCAAATGCTTTCTCTGGATCTATTGAGAGGATCATATGGTTCTTGTTTTTCTCTTGTTGATATGATCTATCACATTGATTGCTTTATGAGTGTTGAACCAGCCTTGCATCCCGGGGATAAATCCCACTTGGTCATGGTGAATAATCTTAATGTATTGTTGGATCCTACTGGCTAGTATTGTTGAGAATTCTTACATCTGTGTTCAGCAGGGATATTGGTCTTTACTTTCTTTTTCCTTCTTCCTCCTGGCCAGAACAATTGTATTTGTCTCCCTGTTCTCAGACATTCCTCCTCCCAGGGGCTAGGTAGCACAGGCTGGTACAATTGTCTCTCCAGATCTCTGTTGTTCACCTCCAAGTTGTTTACCCCATTCAGATCAAGCATGGGCAAATTAGGTGGCTATCCTCAGGATGAAATTTGGATTTGCTTAAATCTCTCCTTTACAAAGATCTTTTCCCATCAAACTGTCATGACAACATGTTCTCTTCCTAACTAGTTCAATAATCTATCATTCCTTCCCTGAAGCAACAGTGTAAAAGACCATTATAAAAATATCCATGTGATTTGTGATGGAAGGACAGACTATTTAATAGATTGGTTCATTGTCAACCAATATTGTATAATGATAAACAGAATGGACTATAGAGTCAGACTGCCTGAGTTTGAACTCCAGATCTTTATTTATTAGTATTAAGACTTTGAGCATGATACTTCTGTTTCTCAGGTTCATCATTTGTAAAACAGAGATATTTTTAATACCTATCCTATAGGGTTGTGATTCTTAAGAAAGCACAGATAGATGATTGGTAGAAAAATAATAAAAAGAAATTCTCCTTCACATTTGGAAGCTGGCCTGGTACTCATAGTTAAGCTATGCTATTCTGTTGGACATAAAAAAATCTCACAGAATACTATCTTCATACAAAGTTGCTCTGAGATCATGATAAAGTAAGACAAAGCAAAGCCACTAAGAACAGACAAAATCAAGGTCACTGTGCTGCCTATAAAATGCTAAAAATCCCCCTTACCACCACTTCCTTTGGCTAAAATGAGTAACTGCTACTTTTTTTTTTTAACCAATGACAGCTTTATTCTGGCTCTAATCTCCACTCCCCAAAGATAAGATTTAATGAGATACTTGATCATAAAACTGCCCCTGCTTTTTGACAGCATTCAATTTAACAGAAATTCCTGCTTCCTTGGTCCTTTCCCCAAATCTCTCAATTGGATCCTAAATCCTTTACGGTTTTTCTAACACCCTGGTATTGAGACACCCTACAGTTCCCTTCACATGTTCTCATGTGTTCTCCCTTTTTGCAACTAGAAATAAACTCAACTTGTTCAACTTCTGGTGTTCCTGTGGTCTTTGGCTGAAGGGCACTGGTGATAGATGGATGAGAGACAGAGAGAAGGATAGTGCCTGCTTGGCCTGCTGGGCATATCACAAAAAAAGCATTTTAAAGTCTTTCCTGGCATTATTATTATACATACCTTGAGAATATTAAGTACAGGACAGGGAAATCATGTGCAACATAAGAACCAAGGAGATTCAGAAGGTCAGGCCTATCAATCAAATAATAAGAATAAAGCATGTATCTATGACGGAAAGTTAGTCCTAAGACAATGAGACAATTGAGTAAGTGCCAAAGAGCTCACAGGTATCTCTGGTCAGTAAACAAGGTGTACTAGGAGTGTTAAACACAGTGCCCGGCAAATAGAAAGTATGCAAAAATACATTTTTTTCATCATCTTCATCAAATATTTGCCCAGGGCAACCACTTGGAAATAAGATGATGTTTGCTCTCTGTTTATATGGTGTGAGTTCACAAAGGACAAGAACACTCTATACCCTGAAATATCACATGACTAAGTACCTGGAGTTTCTACTTTTAGAAAGCTCTTGGCATTCCTGTCTGTAGCTGGAAAGCACAAATATGTTTTTGCACAGCAATCATATCACCATCATTTGGCATTCTGTGGTATGGCCCATGACAGCCATTTGCAGTGTAAATTCGAGTCACATCCCAGCAATTTTGCTATCACTCTTACTGTAAAGTCACCTTGCAGGCTTTCTCTATGAGGCTGTGCTTATTTTTCAACTTTATTGCTAAGCTGATTTGTTTTCCATTTGCTTATTGATGAATTTTGCTGCTAACCAGAAATATTTGTTCAGTGGCTAGTAGCTAGCCCAGGGAATCTTTACAGGACAAACCTTAGCAGCTGGCAGGAATAACAGGCAAAACTAATGTGGACCCAGCTCACATTGTTCATTTCCCAGCCTGTGTTCCAGGCACTTATCAATTTGTTCCACTGATAAGAATGGCAAGCTCACAACAAAGTCATAGGGAGTGGAAAACAATATATCTGTGTCCATTATTTATTCATGCCCAAGTCACATGGATGAAAAATACTAACCATTAACACAAGAACAGCAATCTTTTATGATAATTGTGCCATTGCTTTCTTTACCATTCATTCCATAGTGTGCTGCATGCAGAAAACAAATGGTAGTTTGGTGATTAGTTCTTAGTGACTTCTCCCTCAGAGCATAGGCACGGAGATCAGAGCAAAGTTTCTGACTTCTAATGTAGATGTTGCAGGAACCAAATATATGCACAGTGTTAAGTCACTTCACATCAGTTGCCAGGGTTAACAGTAAAAAAAACTATTATTTCACAACCCTCCAAAAAATACTCACTGTTAATTTTTGAATGCAATGCAAATATTTTTGAATGTCCACAGTTTGTTTCACACATGCATACTTATATAAACGTGTGGATAGGTATGTATAGCTGTAGACTTTACATATATAATTTTAAGAAAATAAATTTCCCCATCTAGCATATTCTGGCCATATCTTCCAAGTGCTTGATTGGAAGCTCCAGAATACCCCTTGTGCTGCCCACATTTTTTTTTTATTTTGCTCTTTCTTCACATGTTTATTCCTCTTATTGTATATATATTTTTAATAGAATAGGACTTTGTGGGCAGCCCAAGTGGCTCAGCAGCTTAGTGCTACCTTCAGTCCAAGGCGTGATCCTGGAGACCCGGGATGGAGTCCCACGTCGGGCTCCCTGCATAGAGCCTGCTTCTCCCTCTGCCTGTGTCTCTGCCTTTCTCTCTCTCTCCCTCCCTCTCTCTCTCTCTCTGATGAATAAATAAATAAAATGTTTTAAAAAAAAAGAGAATAGGACTTTGCTATACCTTTTTCATAATACATTATATCCCCCAAACACATGTACCTTTATTTTTTTTAAGTAGATTTCATCCTCACATAAGCGATAGATCCTCTTTCTCAAAAGACATTACTTAAAAACATTGGGGAGAAAAATCATTCACATAATTGCCTACACAGCAGTAGCAGCTTCAATACGAAATCTTGCACTTCTGTGTGTGCCATTGTTTAAAGGAGGAGAGCAGTGGCTAAATCTCCACATGGATAGGCAAGACCTGCAGAGATCCTGTGAAGGACACATGGAGAATCACATCAGTAAGGTAGAGATCACAGTGGGAAATAATGTGCAAAGAACTGGAGGAGGGGGCGTGTAAGGAAAAAGGCAGAACTGGAGAATAATTTCTCAAAAAGAAATCCAACAACCCAAAGCAACACTGTAGCTTGTTACACAGGTTCCCATAACTGGAAAGGATTAGAAAAGTTCTGTATAATGAGGGGGCAATTAGAGTGCGTTTAAGGCAGCCTTGTTATTTATGATTGAGCAAGGTCAACGTGATTAAGTCTCTTCCATTATTTATAAGTTTGTGTGTAATTACTATAAATTCTAGGTGTTTTGTATATTATAATAGAACTCATGGTAATGTTATTTTAGACCCTCTTGATGTGTGCATCTGTCCCCCCCAAAATTTCAGTCATTAAACCAAAAATATACCCAGTATGCTTTGACACTAATCAGGAGAAAGAGCAAAATAATTTTTGGCATATTGAAATTTTTTTAAAGTGTATAGGATAGTGAAAAGCATAGTCAGTTTCATTCTCTATCTTTGCTAATGGAAAACAATTTTTAAAAGTAGTTTACCCTACACTCTTGGCTTTCATTTTTTCTGAAATATCTCTTTTGGTGGCCACTTATAATTAAATACAACTCCTATGATTATTGTCAATGTTATTGTGGCTAAATGAGTTAATTGTTAAATCTGCTATATCTGGAAGTGTAGGCATGAACAATGAAGGAACTCTCTCTTCTAAATTTGCATGACTAACATTTCCACTTTGATGGAAGAGTTAGCTTATAGCATCTGTTTCAAACACATGAAAATTCAATTAAACTATCAGCTATCAGAATTACCGTGGAGCAAATATCAACATAGGAAACCATGACCTAATTATATTATGAATTTTAAACCAGAGATAAAAGCTACATTCCAAGTTAGTCACATTGCCTGACTCATTTCCCAGAAAGCTAAAAAATATTTTTAAAATAAAATATTCTCTGGAAATACAGGCAAAGGAGAACCTTCTCTCATGTATTACTAGTTTTTATCAGACTCTTTTAAAACATAATTTATTAATAACAAAAATAAAGTTTTAGTAAAAGAAGATCAGACATTGGAACAAGAGAAAAAATTGGAAAATAGAGTAGAAGTTTCTACAGTTTGCCCTAGGTCATACGAAGGACATTGAATCAAGATTTTCACAGCCTTGGAACTCTCTATTCACACTTGCTCTCTGACTACAAAGGAGAGGAGATATGCTATGTGAGTGTGAAGGACACAGCCAGCTCAGATAAATGGTAGATCCTAGTGTGAGGGAAACTACCCAGGCAGAGTTAAAGCTAGATAGTCTGTGGGCAGACATGACACCATATTGGGAGTTACTTCCATTGGAACTGAGCTAAGGAGTTAAGAAGAGGTTACCTGTCACTTTTCCTGTTTAAATTATACATGTAGTTTGGTCAAAAAGGCATGCAGGCAACACTGGGATGTGGAAGCCTGATAGCAAGAGAGAGCACCAGAGGCTGACTGTCATGCTCACTGAATATACCAAGTACGGTCTTGCCTTCTCATCCTCCCTGACCTATAGTAATTAGGAATTCTATCTTCCTTACCTATTGATGCTCCAAATTGTTTAGTCTCTTACTAAACAAATGACTAAAATAGTTAACTGAGGATAAAAGATTTTATGAAGTGACAACACAAGTCTCAACCAGATATGGCTCTCATGTTACTACTGTACACAGTCATTTTATGCACCCAGTGTTCCAGCCACACTGGACATTCTACATTGCTCAAGCACAAGCACATATGCTTGTCTCCAACTCAAAGTCTCTGCTCATGTTGGCTGCTGATTCTTTGCCAGATGTGTCCCTGTGCCTCTTGTCCACTTGATCAATTACCAGTCTTGCTTTAATATCTTTATTTTTATTACTTATTTAAAATTTAGCTAGTTAATGTACAGTTCAATATTGGTTTCTGGAGTAGAATTCAGTGATTCACCACTTACATACAACACTCAGTGTTCATCATAATAAGTGCTCTCCTTAATACCCATCACCTATCTATCCCTCCCGCCATCTATCTAGCTCTTCCCCCACTCACTTTCCACTTCCAAACTAAGATCAACCCTTAGTTTGCTTTCTACTGTTGAGTCATGTATAGCTTGTTTCTCTCTCTCCTTTTTTTTCTTTTCCCCTTCCCACATGTTCATCTGTTTTCTTACTTAAATTGTAAATAAGTAAGATCTTATGGTATTTCTATTTCTCTGACTTATTTCATTTATCATAATACACCCTAGCTCCATCCACGTTATTTAAAATGGCAAAATTTCATTCTTTTTGATGGCTGAATAATATTCCATTGTGTACATATACCACCACTTCTTTATCCATTCATCAGTCAAGGGACATTTGGGTTCTCTCCATAGTTTGGCTATTGTTTTTTTTTAAGATTTTATTTATTTATTCATGAGAGACATACAGAGAGAGAGGCAGAGACATAGGCAGAGGGAGAAGTAGGGAGCCCAATGTGGGACTCAATCCTGGAACTCCAGGATCACACCCTGAGCCAAAGGCAGGCACTCAACCACTGAGCCTCTCAGGTGTCCCAAGTTCAGCTATTGATAATGCTGCTGTAAATGCCAACTGCATGTATCCCTTCAAATCTGTACTTGTGTAACCTTTGGGTAAATACCTAGTAGTGCAATTGGCTGGGTTGTAGGGTAGTTCTATTTTTAACATTTTGAGGAACCTCCAAACTATTCTCCAGAGTGGCTGTACCAGTTTGCATTCCCACTACTGGTGCACCAGTCTTGCTTTAATATCTAATTCAAGTGTCTAACAGCACATTGTTATCTCTTCTATGCTCCCAGAGAATTTTCACAGTCTAACTCTATCACAGCCCCTAGTATATTCTATTCTTACATAAATATGTACCTAGGCTTTGTTGATTATGAACTCAATAATAAAAGAGACCTAAGAAAGATGAATTATTGATTATGAACTCAATGATAAAAGAGACCTAAGAAAGATGAATTAATTCATTTAATAAAGTCTTCAACAGAACTATCTTTAGCTGTTCTGGCATTTGAATAGGGTAGGAATACCTGCGGGAAGAAAAGGGACTTATTCTATTTTCCTTGCCTAGACCCTTTTCTTGAGAATGAGGAGACCAAGTTTCTTTACTGGAATAGGAGCAAATAACAGGATAGTCCGTTATACAAACTGGACATATGTAGGCGAGAAACCATAGTTAATACTCACAAAGGTACTCATATGTTCAGTTTATTTCCAAGAACATCATACAATGGAAATGAGGGGCTGCAGACTAATTCCAGATTTTTCACTCTGGGCAAGATTTTTCACTATTAGAGTTATAATAGTGTCTATTATAGGGAATGATACCTATCGAAATAATCTAAGAATGAAGGCCCAGCCCTGAGTCAAAGAAAATCGTTAAACTTTGTAATTGTGGCACAGGGAACTGATTAATACAGGCATGTGCCTATTTAAGAACTGTTACAAGAACTAATGAAAACTTACAGCATTTTTCCATTCCTGTAACAGTCCATATTGTCTTCTCTAGGATGGCTAAGTCATTAAAAGAGTTGAACTGACAGAACAGTTATCAGATTTCAGTGGAAGTAGACTAGGGAAATGAGAGACCTACAGGCTTCATGGACACACTGATATTTTTTTCTGTCTATATGTTCATGGCTGATCCCTTCTTAAATAAGATCTCTATAGCCAGCAAGCTTGTAGGTGGGTTGTAGGAATCTTAACAATCATTAAAGTCCATATGCTTCCTCACTATCACTCATGTATATTATATTTTTGTTACAAGGAAAATTTTCTTTTCTTTGAAGGAAAAGTGACTCTAGTTCCAAGGAATTTTTTAATATCTAAAAACCCAGAAAAAAATTCTATATTTATCATATATATCTCTGATTACAGAGAGATGCGTACACTCTCAGTCTACAATCCCTTTCCTCCCAATCTCTCTTAAACCCAGTCAAGATCTTGCTCTGTCATCTTCCATTATTCTCAAAGTAACCAATGACCTCCATGTTTCCATCTCAGGTGGTCAATTCTCAGTCCTCATCTTACAGATTTACCAACAGTATTAGACACAATTGATCACTTCCTTCTCTGTGATACACTTCCCTCACCTTACTTCCTGGACACCACTCTCTCCTGGTGTTCCTTCTTCCTCACTGGTGTCTCCTTCTCAATCTCCTTTCTCACCAGCCTTTATCATTGGAGTGCTCCAGGTGTGGATCAGCCTTTACTCCTCTCCCCCTCTCTATTTGCTCTCATTCCTCTAGTAACTGACCTAATCTCAGAGCTCTATGCACTATCTGCATGCCAGTGAATCTCAAGCATCCACAAACACTATAATCATGGCACAAGCTTCTTTCCTAAAGTCCAGACTCACCTATGCCCCTGCCTATGCAACATCTCCCTTGCATGTATCAATAAAAATGTCAAACTTAACATGAATGTAGCTGAATCTTTGATCTTCTCCCCAAAATCTATTTTATCTTCAGCCTTCTCTCTCCCTGCTGTTAGCAATGCCATCTGTCCATTTGCTCAGGCCAGAACTTAGAGGCATCTTTGACTGATTTCTTTCTCTGGCTCCCACATTCAATTAATAAGCCAATCTTTTTGGCTTTACCTTCAAAATATTATTCCAGAGGACCAAATATTCCAGAAATATCTATGGAGAAAAAAACATAGTTCATAGTAGTGAAATATAAGCATCGCTCCGTGCCCATGGTCACATGGATTTCTATACCATGTAATGAACCTAGTAAATAAAATACAGATGTTACCTGAAACTATTGTTTTTGAGTTTCTTCTCTGAACATACTACACAAAAAACAATTAAGTTTTGGTTTAATTAAAAAAAAAGTTTTGGTTTAATTTCTGCTTTATTTTTTTTCTAAATATTTTTCTCCACAGATGCTAATATCCCACAGCTAGTTCATTAGTAGAAATTGACTATTTTTTTTTTTGCCCAGAAGAGCATAATACTATTCATGTGGCACTCCAGAGAGCTTATTAATACAATTTAAGGTATGTGAAGATAATCAAGGGCAAACTGTTTTTAGCTTAGTGTGTCTGCATGGTAATTAGTAAGAAAAGAAATCATTCATTTGTTTCCATCTCTTACTATTTACATGTTTCTCCTTTCTCTCTTTCTTATTTCTTGTTTTCTTTGTATGTATAAACACATTTCTCATCAGATAGGGGTACAAAATTGAAAACAATGTATAGTAAATTCACCTCCGTGTTCTAATCCATTCAGCTAACATATACAATGTCCCTGGCACTTTGCTAGGCACTGGTGATTTGACAGTGGTCAAAGCAGATGTAGCTTCTGTCTCTTAGAACAAACTTAGTCTAGGGACAGCTACAGACAAGAGAATAGCCTGTTTACTGCAATTTAAGATCTGCTGATATAGGTGAGGAACAGAGTGTCACAGGAATGCTGAATTGAGGATGCCAGCAAAGGCCTCTTAGAGAAAGCAAGGCATGCTCTGAAGGATGAGCAGGAAGAGTCAGTGTGTCAGGGAGGAGAAACTACTGTTCTAAGGACAAGGAATGTCAAATGCAAAGACCTAGAAGTGGAAAAACTTCTAAAACACTGTGGAAGATCAGAGTGTTCAAGGAAGTAGTAAGGAAAAGAAGCAAATGGGGCCAATTCTAAGAGGGGGCAAAGGGCCTACACCTGATTGTAGGAACAACAGAGAAACCACCTAAGTCTGCTCGGATTGCTGTAACAAAACTACCAGAGACTGGGGGACTTAAACAACAAGCACTTATTTCTCATAGTTCTATAAGCCAAGAAGTCCAAGATGAAGACACCCACAGATTTGGTGTCCAGTGAGGCCTCACTTCCTGTTTCAGAGATGACCATCTTCCCCCTGTGCCCTCACATGGAAGAAGGGGCAAGGAAGTTCTCTGGAATCACTTTTATAAGAGTGCTAATTCTATTCATGCAGGCTCCATCCTCATGACCTAATCACCTCCCAGAGGCCCTAGCTCCAAATATCATCACCTTGGGGTTAGGATTTCAACATATGAATTTATGGGGAACATAAACATTCAGTCATAAAACATCCAAACCTTCAAACATAAACTTCCAGGGGGAAGAAACCTGAAGTGTGAAAGTGTGTTTCAGAAAGATCACCCTCATAACATTGTGAAGATGATACTACTAGAAGGGCAAGATCCCAAGCAGGAAAACAGGTAACAGCTAACATAATCTTGGAGAGAAATAATGGTGGTCTGAAGAAAAAGAATGAGAACAGGAATAGACGTAACAGACAAGAGAGAATCTACAAGTTTAGATCACTGACAAATAGAAGTTTGGTTGTATTGGTGGTTTTAAACTCTTAGCACATTCACTCAGCAGTACTTGTTGAGTGTCTATTATCAAAGTATGCAAACCATTATCTGGAAACTAAGACCCAAGGAAATTAATTAAATTAATTAAGGTCACACAGATAATTACTAGTATTATAGTGTCTAATATAGGTCTTCCAGCCCAGTGATTACAGCTCAACGTTTTATATGTAAGAATCCTCCAGTTATCTCAATAAAATGAATTCGTATCTATCCATCTAAAATGCTGCAAAAGCAAGGTTATGAACTACAACGTTTAAAGGGAGCTTAATTCTGATCCCTACAATTCACATTTTAGAAATGTAACTTGGTTAAATTTAAGTCCCTTTGAATTAGGCTGTATATACAATTGTATCTCCAACCAAGAAGAGCCTAATATTGTTTGCCAGAGACTGCCTCCAGCCATGCCACTCAATTTGGTACAGCCATTAGCAGACAAATTTATCATATACATTAACCTGCTGCCTTGAATGGAAGGTTACTGAAATAATGACTAGGAGTATCAAAATCATGAATAAAATATGGGAATTGGGATTGCAAGTTATAAAGTTCTCTTATCAAGTCTGCAGACTAAATGTGCTCTCAGAGGTGGTGCTCCCACCTTGGGTGACATAGATGAATAATGACACTGATTTTAAAAAGGAGAGAAGAGCAGATTAGCACCTTAGGTTGAATTTTGTTGGCGTTGTTATCAGCTGGATCCAAATAAAATGTGTTAATTTTTCTGTGTTTTCTCGGAGTTCAGTTGTGAAAACGGAGGTGTCTAATAGAGCAGAAGACAAGAAAAAAGTGAAGATAAAATACGGTTTTTTTTTTTCAAGAGACAGAAGTGTAGCAAGTGAAAAGAGAGGAAATCTTTGTTAAGATCAAATTCTTCTTGGTTTTACTTAGAGAAAGTGAGGCATGGAAAATACAATGTTATTTATTGGGATTACATGTGGTCTGTGGAGAAAAGAGTGGAGTATTGCCCTATAGAAAGGGAGGGGATGTTAAGACTAACATAGAATGTATGTTTAGACTCCTGGGTTTAATTATCTAATAAGTCTTGATGAAGCTGTATTTTTGAACAATTGTGTCACATCTCTCCAAATTCAGTCATAATTTAAACACTACAGAGAAGCTAGCAATTTCAAAAGGCACTGAGTCTTCCTGAAGGGGTTCAGAGTAAGCCAACTCTGACTGACCCTTACCAAGGACCTCACTGAGGTTCCATAATAAGGTTTGCTTGAGATCAACCTGACTTCCTGAGCAGTTCTGTAATGCTTCACTTGGGAATCTCATCTTTTGTTTGCCAAGTAAGTGCTGAGTAAATTACTATTTACAGAGGAAGCAAAAATTCACCAACTCTTTACTTATTTTGAGTGTGTGACTATTCATCTTTCAATTGGGATCTTTGTGCTTAGTAAAGAAAACAATCAGGCAGGTAAAATAACCATGTGCCTAAAATAAAGAGAAAGAATTTTTATATTTCTCTAAGGAACTAAATGCCAGCAAGCACTTTAAATCACCCATTTGTACATTAACATAAGAATGTAAGAGTGTGGGGGTGCCTGGATGGCTCAGTTGGTTAAGCACCAAACTCTTGTTTTCAGCTCTGGGTTCAGACTGGGATTTCAGGTTTGTGAGATAGAGCCCCCTGCAGGACTCTGCTCAACAAGGAGCCTTGCTTCTCTCCCTCTCTCTCTGCACCTCCCTGCCCTTACTCTCTCTCTCTCTCTCTCTCCCAAATAAATAAATCTAAAAAATAAAAGAATGTCAGAGTGGTCATAGTCAACTCAAAGAGGAATGTCCAGTCTTACTCCTCATTAGACAGTAAAAAAAACACTTGCTCCTGATATCTATCTCAAAGTTTATGGTTTAAAGAAAATAAAAAAAGTCCCAGATCTTTTTTCTAACTGAGTAAAAATTTCTTTCATCTGTTTAAGAGTCCTATTATATTTTTATCTATTAACTCATCATTGAACTATTCCTTTTTTGTTTTGTTTTGTTTTTAAAATTTTTTTTTTTTTTTTATGATAGTCACAGAGAGAGAGAGAGAGGCAGAGACACAGGCGGAGGGAGAAGCAGGCTCCATGCACCGGGAGCCGACCATGGGATTCGATCCCGGGTCTCCAGGATCGCACCCTGGGCCAAAGGCAGGCGCCAAACCGCTGCGCCACCCAGGGATCCCCATTTAACTATTTCATTTAATCCTGGTAGCAATCCTAAAAAAAAAAAAAAAAAAAACAAAACAAAACAGATTAAGTGTCATGAGGCTAGAAAACCAGATAGCTTCATCTGGGAATTTATTCACTCAGCAACTACTTATTTGTCTGGTTTGTTGGAGGTCATAAAATGAATAGTTGAAACTATTGCCAGATCTGGTTTTGAAAGTTTAAGAGTCAGACAGACTTGTGTAACAATATCCCTGGTTTACTAACGTGGTTAATTTAGTAAATTTCCTAAATCCTTTGAAACTCAGTTTACACATCTGTAAAGTGGGTTTAATAATAGTAACCACTATATAACTGGTGAGAAAATGCATGTAAATGGTTCTAGAAGTGGCCTTCAGGGGGGATTCTAGGACTTCCATTAATTGCATCCCAAAAGGAAAGAGACTCACTGTTGTTACATAAGGTTTTATGACATTTTTTTTTGGCACCGAGTCATTGAGTGGAGTCACTTAGAATTAATGATCCTTGTTCTTATTTGACCTCATTGTCTTCTTCATTTCTTCCATTATATCTGAGTGGGAAGGATATCCAGGGTTTACTTGTTCTTACTGTTATTCTCTCTCTCCTCCTCTCCCTTCCCCCATCTCTCTTTATCCCTCGTCCTCTCTCCCTCCATCTTTCCCACTCTTTCCCCTCACCCTCACTTCCTCCCCCCCACTCTCTTTGTCTTTCTCTCTCTCCCCATTCCTCCCTCCCTCTCATCATCATCTCATCCTCCTGAATGCTGCAAGAGTGAGGGAATGAGCCCAGACCAGTTCAGCTCTGGATGCTGGGGAGGCTAACCCTCTTGGTTTGTCTCTAGCACCACTTCCTGTGCCTGCCTAATTTATTTTGGATGTTCTTTCCTCCCACTAATGAGAAAGATAGAAAGCTCTGGTTAGGGCTTTGGGGAAAGTAACAAGAACAAGTCTTGCATTGTTTTCTTTCTGGGCTACTTAATCTTAAATAGCTTAGGAAAGAAACAGCCATCCTTATGGTCCAGCCGAACATATTGGACCAAAGTCCTGAGCAATAATAGTGTGCCCTGCTTTAATTTATTTGTACATGGACTTCCCTCAGAGACTTTATATCAAGGAAGAAAGGATAGACCAAAGCTGAAGTCATGTAATCCTTAGTGTCTGGCCATAATAACCTTCACAATTATTTCAATATCTGTTACAATTATTAATTCATTATTTGTCTCCTATTCTTAAGTTCTTTGATAGGGGGCAAAACTCAGGAATTTACCTTATCTACATATATTATGATTTTAATGACTGCTCTCGTAGGAACAGTGCTGTATAAGAAACAAATTAATTTTAAATCCCTTTTATTATCAAATAATTTACAATGCAGAATTCCAATGTCATTGGAAATAATAATGCCGTATTTTCATACTAGATATTCAGATTTTTCACTTATTTACCTGGGCCTTTTCCCTAGTCCATCCTAAATAATGTTATATTGATTCATGGGCTTTTCTTTGACTTACACTCATTTAATCACAGCCTCAGTTTTCTTATCCCTAAAATAGGAATAATAGAATGGTGCTTATTTCCTGGCACTTGGAATTCATTAAATAAGAAAAAAAATAATGTGTTTGAATAAGATGCTTTACAGTAAGTTTAATGTGACTGAATGAGGCATGAAGAAACAATCATACACTCAGACCTTGAATAAACAGAATAATACAGGCATTTCCGTTAAAATCACCTTCTCATTAAAGATACTCTGCTGACATAAGCTCTGTTCCAATTGTGGCAAACTTGATTTTATAATCAAGTATTAGTCTTATGGGTTTTCCCAGCAAGCTGCAAGATTTCATAGTATCACTTTTAGCTTATAATCAAATGGCTATAACCCAAGACAGTCAGGAAGTTTTAAAAGGCATTCTTAAAACAGTCTTTCTAAATTATTATTTTTTAAAAATAACAGCTTTGAAAATGAAAGGGACTCAAGAGATAAGATCTAATCTGATGGTGAAGAGATTCAAATGTCTTCATAAAAATAAAGTCATTGAAGTACTTGGCATATAGCAATGGTATTCTGAGATTGAGATACCCTTTAATTTAACAAACATTTATTAAGTGCCTAAACATGGCAGGCCAGAACTGAACTAGGCTCGAGAGATACAGGAACCAACTGTCCATGACTTCAGCCCTCAAGAATTTCTAGTCTGGTAGACAGGGTTGGATGTGTACAATACACTGTTTATACCTGAGGATGGAGAGTAAACGGGGCCTGGTTTAGGATTTTTATACCAAGAGTCACATGTTTCCAAATATGCTTTCCTAGGTAGTAAAAGAAGTGATATAAAACTAAGTAATTCCTTGAGGTTGAGGAACAAATATTTATATAATTTATCTCATTTCATTCTCCCAGAAAACCTCAGGGGCAGAATTGTTATAGAGGAGGTAATAGAGGAGGTAATAGAGACTCTGTGGCAAAAAAATTGTCCCTCATCACCTGCTAATATGTGGCAGGACCAGGATGCTTACCAAATACATCTGATTTGAAAGCTTGGGTACTTCTGTTATACCACGTGGCTTCTCTTTAAGGTAATGAATATCAAGCTGTATCTGAACAGTGTCTGAGCTTCCAGGAAAGAGAACTCTGCTTCAGAGGACAGACATAGTAAGTTGATCGAATTGGCTACAGCAGGAAAGACAGTCAAGTAGCCTGAGTGACTGCACTATGAGGTGTAGGAAAGAAGCTGGCTGCTAACAGATGGACCACATACACCAATTTGCCATTCTTCCTTGCCCAGACTGTGGTAACACACTGGAGTAACTCTCATTACACAAAAGGGTGGAGCAATGGCAATCAGAGTTATGCATAAGATTGTCCATCACATGAGTCACAGAGATGAAAAGGTAGTGAATCACTGCATCTCAACTGTGAGCTCTGTATACAAGTCCAGGATTTGTGCCTGGTTCACTGGTATAAGCTCAGCACCTGACACAGTGTCTTCATACAGTACAGTTTCAATTCTTGTTGAAGGAATGAATGATAGCAGCATACAAAAATCCATATATCTCAATGCAAATTATAAGCCAGGTCTTTCTTCCTCAGTCTGATTATCTGAGGCCAGAGGGTGGGCCTCAGAATAAGCCCTGGACTCTGATGGAGAAGCTCCTATTTACCTCCTGGGAACACCACAGTCTTCCAAGTGAACTCAGTGTCTTCATATAATTTCCCCAGGGCTCAGATGCAGCTCCTGTTCAAAGGGAAGCCTTGATGCCTGCCTCAGAATTTAAATGCCCAGTGGCCCTGAGTATGCTCTGCAAGCTCATCTGGGTTTTATTAGGAGTCACTGCTTTCTGTCTATGCATACCTAGTCTACAGATCAGCACAGATGAATAAATGATGTAGTGCATGAGTGCAGTGATTCAGAACCTCCACCAGCATGTGGTGTCTCTCTGCTCCATCAATTCCTAAGCATCACTCTAACTGTCATGGCGAAAAAGCAGAAGACCTGCCCGATGTGAAAGAGAATGGAAGCGGGAGGGGCGGTGAAGGAAAGCTGGCAGGCAGGGTGTGTACGTGTGGGGAGAGCTGTGTGTGTACATTGGGGAGTGTTAGTCTCAATGTGTTTAAGAGAGGTTAAAAGGAAAAAATAAACAAGTCAGAAAGGTAGTGAGATGCAGGAGAAGCATGGACTTTGGTGACCAACAGGCTTAAGTTTAAATCTTAACATGTACTCCAACATTTACTTTGTCATATGACCTTGGACAGGTTACTTCACTTCTCTGGGTTTAAGTGAACTTATCTGTGAAACACATCAGTTGCATGTACCTTCATTGGTTGTTGTAAGATTTAATTGAGAGAATTATGCAAAATCTAATGACAAAGTGCTTAGTACTTCACAAACACTAGTGCCTTACTTTCCTTTTTTCTCCTTTTTGAAAGGGGAAACATCCCTTGCTAGTATGCTCCTTAATTTGGGAGTCTTCTCTTCTCCATTCATCTAGAGTCATTATCTAGTCATTAAGAACTACATGAAAAACCCAAACAACCAGGGTGAATTTTCTGGTTAGTTATTAGAGACATTGCCCATCCTGTCTTGACTATATCAGACATACTGAAAAAGCCCCCACCATAAAGCAATGCCATTATAATTTTGATTGTCAAAATACTTTTATGTGAAGTTGGTCATGATAGGGGTGGCTTGTGTGTGTGGAGTAGAGATGAGGGAGGAAGAACTGCACAGGAATTGGGAATGTGGAATTTGAAGTCAGAACCCCTGAGAACCCTACCTTCTAACTATATGATTCTGGAAAATTGATTTTACTTCTTTAAGCGTTGGTTATAATATCTATAATATGGGAATAATGATAATATCTATTTTGTAGAGTTTGTGAAGATTAAATGAGATGCTTATATAAAATAGCAGTTACAGTAAAACCCGGCCTGTGGTAAGCACTCAACGTTTGTTCATTTTTATTGTTTTATAGCTGATGCTATATAGAGACTTCTCTAATGCAATCCTTTCATCCCAGTGCAGTTGAGGCAACTGAAATTCAGAGAAATTAAGAAAATGTCCCAGGTTCTCACACTATCTTAATTTCTTTGTTGATTGTGCTTCCCTCCATATGGCAATTTTGTCAAACCTGCCTAGAGCAGGGAAGCCGCTGCGGCGTGGACAGAGAACTGGATGAGGATCCGTGAGAGACAGTTTAAGCAATGGTAATTCCACTTATCAGCTACACAAAGCGGCAATTCACTTCACCACTCTGTAAATGAGAAGGGTTGACAAGGTGTTTGCTAAGGTCACTCCTGGCTCTGACACAGATTCCACGTGACAGGCTGGACACAGAGAAGCACATGCATCTCATGGGACCTCAGCGGGCCTAACCAATAGTGATGACATTACTGGGATCATCACCCTGCTTCCTTCACTTTTCCATTCACAAGGATGGCCCTGTCATCCCTCTTCCCACAGGGAACTGAATGAGGTTCTCATTATAATTCAACTTCCTCATCTGGAAAAGTATACTCCCAAACACCAATCATGTTTCCATATGTACAAAGAATAATTCATTTCCTCTTTTTGCTTCCTTTGATTTGTCATCTTCAGTCTGGGTTGTCACAAGGTAGACTTCCTTGAATATTTTCAGGCCATATCTACTAAAAATGATGACAAGAGTCAGAGGCTGTAAATATTGAAATCATAAATAACATTTTGAATCCTAATTCTAAGGGCAGACTTGAATTGCATAGTTTCTGTGTAAGGGTTCCCATATTTATACTGAAATGATATGTGTAAATATAGTATTTGAGAAATTTTATTTAAATTAAAATGCTGATAATCTCATTGCACTGGCACAAATATATTTATTGCCTTGCAGTATTTAATGTGTATTGCCCCCTTGTTGTGTCGGGCACTGTGCTAAGAACTTCCTAGGACCTAACTCATTTAATCCTTAGAGAATCCTGAGGATACCTGAACTATAACTAACTCCACTTTATACATAGGAAAAGTGAGGCTTAGACTGGTAAGGGAAGAAAATCCCCAGCTCACACAAAGATAACTTGGTTCAAGTTTTAAACCCAGGCCTGTCAGACTCTAAAGGCCAAGTTCTAAATGGTTGAGCTATTCTCCTTCCATTTGTAGTCATTCATATTTTTATATAGTTCCAACAACAGTAAGCACAAGATTCTGCTTTTTTGCTTAATATTTTCATAAACATTTTCTGGAACCACTTGGATTTGTATTTAAAAACAATAACAATCAACATCAACATTGCCAGACACTGTGATAACTGCTTTACCATCACTCTCTTATTTGACCTTCAAAATAATCCTATAAGGTAAGGAATCATGAATGTCTCCATTTTATAGGTAAAGGAACAAGCTCCAGGAGGTTAAACAACTTGCCACAGTCATAGCACTTAAGACACAACAGAGCCACACATTAAACTCAGATCTGCCTGACTGTAGTAGAGCCCAAGCTCTTAACTAAAGCAATACGCTGAGTAACATTCTGATAACACTAACATTCTCAGTTTTCTAAAAGGTGCAGAGACAGCAAGAAAGAGCAGGACTCTCTCCAGAAGTGTTATTTCTTTCCATTTAAACCTGCCTTTATTCAGGGACTCTGAGCTTCCAATAAAGACCTAGGACCTCTGCAAACTACAGAAAAGATTATAAGAAGCTCCGGTTAGAAAGGGACTTGTGATGGTAACCACCCACAGCACTGCTTCAAACAAAATAAGGCCACCAATATCTGTCCACGCAGAAGACTCCTAGAACTCAAGAGGAAGGCAAGGAAAGTGATTCCTTCAGTTTGGCTCCTCAGTGACATCATCTCCTACTAGCAAGCCAGATGTGGCCCCTCACAGATTTCCATGTTGGTCTGTCCATACATACCAGTTCTCTCCACTGGCAGAGATGGTCTTCCAATCATTTTTTCCAGCAGTTTAACAGAAGAAAAATGTCAACAAATGCCTACCGATGGAGTCTTGAGTTCTAGAGACACTGTTTGTGAAAGAAATTGTAAGGAAAGTTCATGAAGTTAAAGAAGTGGGTTTCAATCTCTGTCATACCAAGTGACTTCCTATGCATGTCACTTCACCTTTTGGATATCAGGTTTGTCATCTATAAATCTGGCCAATAATGCCACTCTCAAGACTTTGTAGGGATTGAAATAATCTACACAAGACAGCTAGAAAACTCTGCTCACCATACACAAAGAACACAAATTCTGGGCCCTCATGCAATAGCCACCCTTCCACATGAACATGCATCCCTAAAATCAGAAGACATCCTAGTCTGAAGGACCACAAAAGCTGACTCACAGCCTTGAAACCTGCTGAGCTATCCAGTGGTACTATACACTGTATACAATTTTATGGCAAAAGGTACAGTCATATTCATTGTAATATCATCAGTTTAGAGCCTCTTGTCCAGCTCCTATTAATTTTCTTGTCCAGACGATAAAACGGAAGAGAGCTCAATAGTGCCAAGTCTTCAGACAGCAAAAGCTGAAAGGCAAACTCCCTCTCAGCTGAATTCACTTACACACAGATTATGCTTAAACACTGGTCATTATGCAGGCCTAGATAAGATTTCCAGATGTGCACATTTGGGAGACCAATCGTGTGTTTTGGAAGCCTAAAGTGAACTGTGTTTTTAGTGATGATGAATGATCTCTTCACCCATGGAATAACTCACATGGAAGATAGGGACGAGCATGTCTGGTCACCACAGGGCTAATCCCCAGTTTTCAGGCACATGTGAGGCTCCTTTCTTGGCTGAGGCAAGACCCTCATCCATCAATGGAGGGAAATCTGTGTTCTTTAATACTTGAAGTTACTTCTGAAGCTTGGAATGCAGGATGGTGGGATGGCTAGGATTCTGCATCAGGCCCTAGTATTCCCTCTCCTTATGCAGACTCTGAATCATTCAAGGAACAAAACATTACCCTTTATCTTCTCTGCTACTTTTTATCCCACTAATAAAACTGGAATTGTAATAGTGATACCTGTGTCTAATTATAGCAAGGGCTAGGATTATGTAGCCCAGTTCAGCCAGGATGGTAAAAGCATTTTTCAAAATAGAGTTCAGCCATTCTCTCAAGCTTCTTCCACTCTCATAAGCCAAATCCTGAATGCTAAAATTATTTGAATAGGCACAGAGTATGGTGCATTAATAAATGATCAAAGGGTGTGCATTTTCTAATGTCCCTTTGGCCTCAATAAAGAAACTGGCAAATATTCCATTAACCACAACCCATGAAGTCATTTTTTGAACTTGAAATATATTTCCCTCATCTCATGCTGGAGGTGGGTCACCAGGATTGCTTAGTTTATGCACTTGAAAAGTGGATTCTTAAAGAAAAAGGTTGAGATGGATTATTTATGAACATGTGTAAATTATGTAGTGATTTCATTGAGATTTCTGGGACTTGTATGAAGTGGAATGTCCCCTGCGGTGGCCACATCTCATTTAAGTTATCCGTTTCATCTTTCGTCCACTTCAGAGACTTCCCATATTTTAAGTTTTACTTTGAAACATTAGCTCATTTTGAAATGCAATTTAGAAATATATTTATTATTATGTGTTTCTGTATAGCACAAAATGTTGCCATATGTGTGTGGGGGGGTTGTTTGGTGATGCTGGAGGGGAGCATAACAATACCAAACAAAATCACAATAAAGAAGAACAATGAGAAAAACTCAGAAAATAATAGCCATGAAAATTATATGTGGCATCATTCTTCTCAGTGCTTTAGGATACTTTCTTATCTTCCACAAGGGCAGAAGCAACTATTATTACCTCCATTTTATGGATAAAACTTTAAGAACCATAAAGTCACAAGTCTTACCAATCCTACCTAAATGAATCACTTGCAAATGAGCACTAAAAATCTGCAAAAAAAAAAAAAAAAAGTATTATTTTCATCTCAGCTACAGAATGGAAAACATGAAATCATTGTGTCCCTTTTTTTGGTCAGTATTCCAAGCAACACATCCACATAAACAAGAGAACATTCTAAAATGTTTTTGTATGGTTAAACTCCAAACAAATGTATATGTATATAAGTATGTATGTGTGTGTATATGTATGTATGTATATGTATATAAGCATCCTATCACACAAATAATATCCACACAGATAATATAATAAAAATTTTTATGTTTTAAAATTTTTCATTACAATTTTTGGAAAGGACTTTAATATTTAATAGTAAAGGATAATATCCATATAATAAAATACCAAGTAGAAAACTAAAAAGAGCATTAAAGCCATATCTTTATTAACATGCAAAAATGTTTTTCTTACATTGCTAAGAGAAAAACAAAATAGGCTTCAAACAGTACTTAATTCATAATATTTTTATAAGGAAAAACTATGGGAAATCCTGAGAGATCATACACCAAACATGAACAGTAGTTATCTTTGGTGGTAGAATTATGGCTGATTTTGTTTTCTTTGTAAATCTCCACGTTTTCTAATATTATCATACTGAGCTTTACTATAGTTGTGATTAGGGAAAATTGCAAAATACTTTTTGTAAAGAGGCCACAGCCAGTAGTACTTACTGACTAAATGAATATATGCATTTTAGGTACTTTCTTCTAGAATCTGCCAAATTTTGCACCAGGTTAAACACACACTTTGATGCTTCGATCATCAAGTTCAAAATGGGAATATCACATCTGAAAAGGTCTTTTCCTTATTGTCAAAATACACGTGGACTCTAACATGAACATGTAATGAGGATTTATCTACAGTTCTATAACTCAAAAGAGTTGGAACCCAAAACACATGAGGAGATACAGCATAAGGTTTAGAGGTTATCACTCAATGTCTAAGTTGAATCAACAGTTTAGTTTAATTAAACGAATATTTACTGAATACACAACATATGCCAGGTACTCTGCTGAGTGAAAGGAAAACAAAAATGAATAAGACATAGTTGTTGAAATTCACAGTCCAGTGTGGAAGGCTGTGTGTGCTACAGGAAAGCAGAAGACCCTATGTTAAACCAGAGAACAGGCATCCAAATCATACAAAAGATTGAGAGGCAATGAAGATTCCCTGAGGGAAATAATGCTGAACTGAAAAATCAATAGAAAATGAAGCAGTAAAGAGAAAAAGGAAGATCATTCCAGGCATAGGGGACTACACAAGAAAAAAGGAGAGAGAGGGAATTTTTAAGACAACAAATATCTAAGTCCTGCTAGAACATAACTCATTATGCAAATAGTGATGGGGATGCATCCTGGATAAGCAAAGACAAGATCTTGAAGTTAGTTGGTTATGGAGGAGAAGGAGGGGCTTGGGGCAGATGGTAAGATTTGGAGATGACTTTTAATATCTTGGCTTGGGTACATGGTTCAGTGATACCTCTCACCGAGGTAAGAATAAAAATAGTAATAATAGCATACATTTGTTTAGATTTAAATATTTGCCAGTACCTGTGCTAAACACATTCACATACTGACTCACTGAAGCCCTCACAACTAGCTTATGAGCCAGAATGATGCTGAGATGTTAGGAGATAGTAACTAGAGGCAGGTGAACAGGCTGCATGGGAGAAGCAGAAATTGAAATCGGTTTACACATGTTGAGTTCAAAGTATATACAGAGCCTCCAGATGGAAAAGTCCATCATGAGGAGGAAGCTGGAGTCTTATACTGAGAGGAGAAATTAGGGGCAAAGGTGTAGACTTGAGAACAATTTGTATATAAGGATTCCTTAAAAACCATATTCAAGTTGTCACTATTGTGGGTGAAATATGTAGTATGAAAGAAAGTGGGTTATAGACAGAGCCTTGGGTGATGGGACATTGGAGGGACACCGAAAAGAATTTTTAAGGATCCTGCAAAGGAAGAACCAATGAGTTGGGCGGGGGGGGGGGGGGGGGGGGGGAGTAGCAAAATACCAAGGCAAAGGCAGTTCTAAGAAGATTAGTAGAAAGTGCCAATTCTGACAAAATATCAGGTAAGATAAGAAACAAAATATGCCCACTAAATCTAACATGAAGTCATTGTTGACTTCACTGTCAGGATAGGAAGAATGGAAGCCACGCTGTTTATGACTGAGGATTCAAAGGGATAGGAGGAAGTGAAGCCAAGGAACTCAGAGACTCACACTTCTAAGATGTTTGCATAATGAACAGGAGAGTAAGATAAACCAGTAAGGTAGGAAAGTAGTAGCAGGGGGTTTTCTGGTTTGTCTCACCGGACTGGCAGAAAACAGTAAAGGTTCCTGTTGGAGAGGAAAAGCTAATCTAAAGGCAGAGGGAAGAAGCTGAAGGGAGGAAATAATTTTTTAACAGACTTTGTTTTTTGGAGCTGTTTTAGCTTCAGGGCAATAATGAGCAGAAAATACAGAGATTTCCCACATACTCCCTGCCCCCACATATAAAAAGCTTTCCCCTCTATCAAAATCAAGAACAAGAGAGTTATATTTGTTACAGGTGATGAATCTATCACCCAAAGTCCATAGTTTACATTCGGGTTTACTCTTTGCATTGTACATTATACGGGTTTTGACAAATATATAATGAGATGTATCCAGTATTATAGTATCATACACAGTAGTTTCACTGTCCTAAAAATTCTCTGAGCTCCACCTATTCATCACACGCTCCTCCATGGCCCCTGGCAATCACTGATTCTTCTACTCTGTCCATAATTTTATCTTTTCCAGAATGTTATATGGTTGGATTCATGAAGTACACAAGCTTTTCAGATTGCTTCTTTCACTTAGTAATACACACTTAAAGTTCTTCCATGTGTTTTCATGACTGGATAACTCATTTCTTTTCAGTGATACATAATATTCCATTGGCTGGATGTACAACAGTTTGTTAATCCATTTGCCTTTTGTAGAATATTTTGGTTGCTTTCGGGTTTGGGAAATTATTAATAAATCCGCAATTAACATTTGTGTGGACATAAATTTTCAACTCTTCATTTGAGTCAAGGAATACAACCGTTGGACATATGGTAAGAAAGAAACTTTTTTTTTTTTTTTTTTTTAGAAAGAAACTTTTGAAAGAAACTGCTAAACTGTGTTCCAAAGTAGCTATACCATCTTGCATTCCCACTAGCAATGAATGATAATTTCTAGGAAACAGTGAAATTAAGAGGCATTAATGCAACCACATTTTTGTTCAACAATCACCAACAATTATCTACTTCCTAAATTTTGTCATCACCCTGAACAGAAATATTGTACCCATTAAGCAAAAACTTCCCATTTCCCCTAAGTCTGTAGTAAATTTGGATCTACTTTCTATCTCTATGAATTTGCTTATTCTAGATATTTTATATCTAGAAATATACATACAACATTTGTCCTTCTGTGACTAGTTCATTTCACTTAGTACAATGTTTTTAAGGTTCATCCATGATGCAGCATGTGCTCAGATTCATTCCTTTTTATGGCTGAATAATGTTCCATTCTATGGATATGCCAGTTTAGTTGTTTATTCATCTGTTGAATGGACATTTGGGTTGCTTCCACCCTTCTGTTACTATGAATAATGCTACAATGAGCATTCCTTCCTGTAAAGGTACCTGTTTAAGTCCCAATTTTCCATTCTTATGGATATATATGTAGGAGTGGAATTGCTGGGTCATGTGATAATTTCACATTTAACTATATGAGGACCCACCAACCTGTTTTGTATTGAGGGTACAGAATTTCACATTTCCACAAAGCAAATGAAGTTTGAAATACAGGCAGGTATTACACAGGTGAAAAATGAATCAGAGGACATTCCTTATAGAAGTAGATAGAAGTAGATTTCAGTGTAAAGCCACAAAGATGAAAGAAAGTATGGAAATTCTTGGAAACAGATGGGCTTCAAAATAGATGAGCACCACCATGCATCAGTTAAGGAATGGCTATAGAAAAAGGCAAAGACTATTCATGAACAATGCTATGCTCTTTCTAAGGAACTTAAATTGTTTCCACAAAGTAAGTGATATATTTTGAAGGATGTGTACTTTAGAAATGCTATTTTGTTAAATTTGTAGAGAATAGACTGAAGGAAAACTTAGAATGTAACAGGTAGACCTTTGTGAAAATATCAGGCCCTCCCTGTGGGCTTAAAGACTACTTAAAAAGGAAAAAAGAAGAGACCTTAGCATTATAATTTTCTAAAGCCCATAACGTGTATAAATAAATTTGTTAAATTATTTCCTAACCACAGCATGTTATTCTAATTGCTAATAGTCTAAGGAAAGAATCAAGAAGTCTACAAGTCAACATATCAAATCTCTCATGAACCATGCTGATCTTTAAAAAACAGACATTTTCTGAGGCCAAAACAATAACTAAATTCATAAAAAGATAATGCTACATCAAGTTAATAATCCAGGGTTGGTTAATGAGGCTGGACCTAAAGTGGTGAAGATGGCCTAAAGTAGAGAGAAAGATGGAAAGGAATAGAAACATTACTATCATATAAAATTAGCAAAAAGGAGGGAAATATGGAATAGACAACATAGTTCCTAAACATCTGATACCCTTCTTTAAGAGAAGGGAAACAGAATTTAAAAAAAGGAGCTGAAGGTGGAGCTGGACCAAGAACCAAGTATTGGTTCATATATGATTAGTTTACATGCCTGTGGGTCAGCCTCCTGGAAATTTCCAATGACAGCTACGCATGACTAGATTTCAATAGAACATTGTGGACAAAAGATGCTGGGAGTTATTACAGTAAAGGTTGATAAATCTACTACTAGCCCTGTAGAGGGTAGAACCAAAATACAAAGACAGATGGATTTGATTCCAAATGTTACATTCTTCCTTCCAAACATTTGCACTCCCAGTCATGCTATCACGGCAAGAGTAAATTTTAGCCTGATTAAATCATTTATGAAATATACATAAATGGGAAAAGAGAAGAAGCCATAAATGAGAATCCTGGGGAGCATCGTATTTTAGGCTGAGTGGAAGAAAGGAAATACAGGAAAGAAGAGAAACCAGGAAGATGTGGTTTCATAAACACAAAGAGCTTTAAGGTTTCAACAAGAATTGTTGCCACAGAAAGCAGTAACATAAAGACTGAGAAGGCTCCCTTGGATGGAGACCACTCTGCCCTGGGGGAGTGGGGCGGGGGGGGACTTTTCAATGGAGAACAGAAATGACAGGCAGATTGTTGCAGGTTAAAGAATAAATGAAGAAGGGAAAGACAACTTAGAAGTGAAGGAAAAGAGACAGGACAAAAGAGAATTAGCAAAATAAGGTAAAAGAAGGATTTTCTTATGATTTTTGTTTTATACTCATGGAGGGACAGGAGTTTTTTACTAAGAGAATAGGAGAGGCAGAAGTTGTAAAAACAAGTCAGGGAATAATGGATTAATTGAGTCTCTGGGAGGAAACAGGTGCCAGGGCACAAATGGTAGGATTAGCCTTCACTTCTTGGAGCCCCTTCTCATCTACCAAGATGAGAATGAGATAAAGAGAGAGGGGGAGGCAGATAAGACTCTTCCCCCATATACAAGTTAACTGCTTCTAATGCTACATGAATTGTACTACACTTACCAGATTCTGTGGGTTTAAAGATTACTTAAAAAAGAAAAAAGAAGGGACCTTAACATTATAATTTTCTAAAGCCCATAATGTGTATAAATAAATTTGTTAAATTATTTCCTAACCACAGTATGTTATTCTAATTGTTAATAGTCTAAGGAAAGAATCAAGAAGTCAACAAGTCAACATATCAACTCTCTCATGAACCCTGCTGATCTTTAAAAAAACAGACATTTTCTGAGGCCAAAACAATAATTAAAATCATAAATATGTATTGCTGTATCAAGTCAAACAATTGGAAAATGCAAACTCATTAAGAATATTTTAATCATCCCATTACTTCTGTGTCGTCGTTGTATACAAATAATTTTAATTGGTCTACAGTTTATGTGAAACATTTCAAAAGACAAGTTGTGTTTTTTTGTGTGTCTTTTTTTCCCCAAAGCAAAGCATAACCTGACTGAAACTGAGATACTTCCTATGGGATAAACCTTTCACAAGGAAATAGGATATGGAAAAGCATATGGATGTAGTGACATTTTGGTTTAATTATTGAGACCACTGTACAAACAACTGTTGTGAATAACAAAACAAGTCTAATGCCAGGTTGCTATAAACAGAGAAATGAAAATCTCATCCACAGATGATACCTCTAATACATAGTGCTGAAAGTGGCCTTGGAGAGTCACTTCTAGTTACCTTCATCTTCCAGTCACTGGCCTCTGGGAAAGAGGTGGGAAACAGACCCATTCATCTGAATTGCATCAGCAATCAAGGCGATGGATGGCGGCATACATACATCCCCTATCTCTCCATCACACCTCTTCCTCCTCACTGCCCCACTCTAGGCTGGACTTCGGTCATTGTTTCCAATCTCTGACACACACAAAAAGGAGTAGCTTTCCAAAATGACAAATAAATATTCACACTGAGTTTCAGTCTTTAGTTTTACAATGTACTGCATTATGTTGCACCACTGGCCTCCAGCCCAGTGCAACAAGATGTATTTTCAGAGCTGGTGGGCAGCAGGGATAATGGGAACGAGGCCTTGCTTCATATTCACCAGAGAAACAAGCTAGACACCTCTCTTTCAGTGAACCCAGAAGTGTCACTGCCACAAATCAGCAGCAACTCTCAGCCCATGCAGAGCAAGGCAAGGATTCATAGGAGAACAAGTGGTCAAAATTTCACTGTGCCCACTGCAAGCCCAGATAAAGATTTCCTGCTTTCATTTATTTTTTCTATTTTTATTATTTTTTATTTTTTAAAATACTTTATTTATTCGTGAGAGACACATACACACAGAGAGAGAGAGAAAGAGAGAAAGAGAGAGAGAGGCAGAGGCACAGGCAGAGGGAGAAGCAGGTTCCATTCAGGGAGCCCGATATGGGACTTGATCCCAGGACTCCAGGATCACACCCCAGGCGAAGGCAGGCGCTAAACCGCTGAGCCACCCAGGGACCCCCTCATTTATTTTTTTTTAATTCCAATCTTCTCCACAGCCCAAGGACTGTTTAACAAATATGCATATTTTAAATTTGCTTTTTATAGACTTAGAGAACAAATTCTATGTACATTAAAAACATATTTGGCCATTGCTTCCCACCCCATCCCACCAATCATGCCTTTACTAAGAAGGCAACACAAAGACTAACCTAACCCGTGACCAGCCCAGGGAAAGTTGTTTTTGCATAAAATAAATATTCTCAAGGGAGGCCTGGGTGGCTCAGTGATTGAGCATCTGCCTTCAGCTCAGGGTGTGATTCCAGGATCCTGGGATTAAGTCCTGCATCGGGCTCCCCACAGAGAGCCTGCTTCTCCCTCTGCCTATGTCTCTGCCTCTCTCTGTGTGTCTCTCATGAATAAATAAATAAAATCTTTTTAAAAATATGCTCAAGAATTAAAAATCATCACATCCTACAGCAAAAAAAAAAAAAAAAAAACAGAAGGTGATAAAGGATTTTAGCTGCAAATAGGAAAACAAAAAGTGCATGTGTCAGATGGGGAGCAAAGGAATAATTTTTATTCAATAGCCAAAGTTGTTGAAGCGCTTGATGGTGGAGACAGCAAATTCTGTTCAAAGATGCTTGCAGGCCTAACTTTAGCAGAAGGCTAGGCCTTCCTGTCCACCCTCTCACTTCCATCTCACCCTCCCTCCTATGATCAGAAGAGGCTCACTCATCAACCTGAGGCAACCTGCTGAGCCAATGCTCATCATTCCTGAGAGGGCAGAGTCATCATTAGTCCAGCATTTTTCTGAACACCTAAAGAACAGCCAGAAGAAACCTGAACCATGCCCAAAATGTGTTCATTCGTTCATTCAGCAGACACTTCATCTGAAAATATGTACTACTCATGATGTGCTTGGCACAGTGCTGAAGCATGGTGAAAAAAATAGATACAACTGCTACCTTGACAGGGCTTACAGTTTAGTGGTATCAACAGGTACTAATCTAATAAAATAATTCAGGAGCATTGAGTGCCTAAGGCTCTGGGCTCTCCTTTCAGCTGTGATGGAGTACATGTGGGGATTGTCAGCAAACATAGCTCTGAAAAAGCTAAATTTGAACTGAGATCTCAACAAGGAATAGGAGTGATGTAGCATGAGTGCCCTGGGAAGAGTAAAGCCAGGAGGGAAAAGCCTTGAGATATGAAAGAGCATGGGACAGTCAAGAACTGATCCAAGGGACTGGAGAGCAGAAAGGCAGAAAAGAAATAACAGTAGACACTCAGTAAATGTTTCCAGTGAACAGATAGATAATGGATGAGTGAACACATGAATGAATAGTTGTCCAGGTACATAAGTATCCAGCATTCCAGCCATTCCTTCACACAAGGATATTGAAGCAAATTCCACTTGTTTATTCCTTTTGACTTCTCCTCTAACTTTGTAAAGTTCAAGTTTAAAGGAAGTGGAAAATTAGAGGAGAAAAAAAAAAACAGAGCCATCCTCTCCAATATCTTCAAAATGAGTTTCTTGTATTATCACCATCACACTAGAGGATAGCAGTGTGCCAGGCACCTTACTAGGGGGTTTTATATACATTATATTATTTAATCCATACAACAACCCTAAAGGGTAGCTATTATTCCTCCTTTTTTTTAAAGATAAGGAACAGAAATATTTGATTAACCTTGCCAAAGTTCTGAAATCTAAGTCTATACTCTCACCTTTAGACCAGTGATTCTCACCCAGGTCCAGTTTTGTCTTCAAGAGAGTATTTGTCTGGAGATACTTATGATATTACAACATGAAGGGAGGGTACTATTGACATCTAGTAAGTAGAGGTCCAAATGCTGATAAACATCCTATAATGCATAGGACAGGCACTCACAACAGAGAATTATCAGGCCCAAAGTGTCAATACTGCTGAAATTTAAAAACTCTGCTTTACACCATTATGCCTTTGAAAAAAAAGGCATCTCAATTGATGCATTTATCAGCACATATGAGTAATTATGAAACCATTAAATGGTGGTTTTCCAAACTGTTACTCTCCAGGAGTAAATACAGTACATAGCACAAAGTAGATGGTCAGTTGTCATATGTGTTTATTGCTATTGAAGTTAGGTGTACTTCATTATGTGAAATATCATAAATATGATAAAGGGAATCAGTGATGTCCAGTGGAGAAAGAGTATGGGAAATAATTTCAAGGTCAAGTGGCATGCAGTTGCCTAAGGCCTTCTCTCATGCTTTGGCATGGACATTTTCTCTTTATAATCAAAATTCCTGAAAATGTTCATGAGGGGGACCTTGCCAAGACAGAAGGAAGAAAGCCAGGATGGTAAGATCTAATATCCTCAAAATGTGATGGATTTTTCAAAAATATAACTACAGTGACAACATGGTCTCCAGGACAGAATAAACTTCTTCTTCTACACTGGAGATTAAAAAGATGTTATGTAAAATGGCACAGCCACTTTGGAAAATGGTTTGTCAGTTCCTCAAGAGGTTAAACAGAGTCATGTGACCCAGTAATTCCACTCCTAGGTATATACCCAAGAGAATTGAAAACATATGTTCACACAAAAGCCTATACATAAATGTTCATAGCAGCACTATTCAAACAGCCAAAAATTGGGGGTGGACCCAAATATTTGCAACTGATGAATGATTTTTTAATGTGGTTATATCCATACAACAGAATATTTTCTATATAAAATGAAAATGTACCATACATGCAACAACATTGATGAATTTTGAAATCTTTATGCTAATTGAAAAAAGCCAGACCCGAAAGACATATATTATATGACATCATTTATGAGAGATATCCAGAATAAGTACACAGAGAAAGTAGATTCATTGGTGCTAAGGGCTAGGGAAATGAGGAGTGACTGCAAATAGGTATGTGCTTCTTGAGGTGGGGGGAATTAAACATATCCTAAAATTAGATAGTGCTGATGGTTGTACAACTTTGCAAATATACCAAGAAACACTGAATCATACACCTTAAAGGGATTTCATGGTATGCGAATTATATCTCAGTAAAGCTATTACTAAAAAGAGACATTTAAAGTATTTTACTTCCTTCACTGATGGGATACACTGTCAATTATATCATTCTTGGTACTGTATCTTGCAAATATTGTTTATCTTTGGATAGGTAATGGAGTGATTGCAAATTCACTTAGAGATTTTATGATTAGAAGGCACAACTTCTGAGGGCAACTTTGCCTGCCCCCTTGGGACTGCAAGTTCTGCAAGATGTCCCTCTCTGCTGTTTAAGAGTTAGGTATTTGTTTGCTTTCCTCAAGAGTCCACACCTTCAGCAATATCACCCATTATGAACTGGCATGGGTATATCACAGGATCAGATTAGTCAGAACTGAAAACTTTTTAGTTTTCTTTTTAGAAAGGACCTTATGTTATTTGATCAAATATCTCTAACATTTTCCTTGCAATTTTTAAAACTCTGCCTACAGTGAGAGTACCTGTTTTCTTTCTACATCAATGCTCAAATCCTTTCAGGATTACCAGGAAAATTGTGTTTTGAAAAAAAACACATCTATTGTCAATTCCAAAATAACTCTAATGTCCCTATGTTCCCATCCTAGTTTTCATTAACTACTTCAATGGGGAGAGCTTTAAAGATTAAAATTCGGAGGACACTAGGATCTTTCCAATCTTCATTCTTTCTCAGGAACCAGAGCCTTCTCTGCATCCTCCACCTCATACCCTCATCAACCAAAACCTGCCAGGGAGGTAAAAAAGAAGAAACAGACTGTTTGGTTTCCTTAAGGTCCTTTTCTGAGCCCAGAATGTTTAGTTCTTTTACCAATTCAGCAGAGAAAGGAAAGACTAGCACAGATAGGTAAGTGGATTCTAAGATTCTAATTGATTTCCATAGCCAAGATAATGACTACAGGAACATACTAGGGGCAATAGATTTTGCAGACCCTTGGACAGCTCAATGATATCACCTGAACTCTAAAGTGCTTATCACACCTGTGGTCTTAGTGATGTCTGGAGATACAGAGCCTCATAGGACATGAGATCTTTTCATGAAAATACAGAATCTCATAGCTTTGAGAAAACTCAATATGAAGTTTTGTATTTCTCCTCCAAAAGTAATTATCTGGCCCTTATTTGCATAGCACCATTAATGAGGAGCTCACTACATGGAAAATGATCTGAATTCCATTCCCTGTTTTAGGATTAGTGCTACCAAAACAAAGAGCATGTTCTAGTCTAGGCTGTAATTGTAGCTTTATCTCTTATTGTGTCATTAATATTACTATATTTTTCCATGACTCCCTTTCTGTCATTATTCCCATCCTCCCTCTCAACAAAGTATTATGGAGAAGATAGAAAGGATAGAAATGCTGTTAGACCATCTTCCCACCTCAAGCCCTGAATTCAAATGCCCAAACAATAGAGCAGGGCAGCTGGTTAGCAAACACTAAAGACTACCACACATCCTTAAGGAGGAAGTTTGCTAAATCTAAAATTTATCCAAGAGGGCCCCTGTGTGGCTCAGCCAGTTAAGTATCTGACTCTCAGTTTCAGCTCAGGTCATGATCTCAGAGTCATGATACTGAGCCCCAGGTTACGCTCAATATTCAGTAGGGAGTCTGCTTGAGATTCTTTACACCTGCCCCTCCTCCCATGTCTGAAATAAATAAATAAATAAAATCTTTAGAATTTATCCAAGAAACCGAAGGCACCAAGCTATGACTGCCTGATGGTTTGAGTGACACTACTCAGAAGCCTAAGTGCAAGCCAGTCTTTGTCCTTGAGAAGATGCCTTCAGGAGGTATGGGATAGAGCATGCATAAGCTCCCAGAGATGACTCTGACCTATGGCATCAGTGCATATCACTGTGTTTCAGGATTTCATTTAGATTTTGGGAGAGGGAGGTTGTTTCTTTAATTATATCTTATATTAAATGGTCCTAAACTTGTTGAGTTGAAGGAAAGAAAAATCAATCTCATTTTTACTGAGAAACTACAAAATGCCAGGCCTGATGGTGGCTGATATACCACCATTCATTCCTCACAAAAGCAATGACTAAGTCTAGAGGTAGAACTGAAGTCTGGCACTGAGCCAAACCCAAGAATCTGCTTAGTTACTAAATTGCTTTCCAGTGCTCATTGTCCTCAGAAGAACCAGTCAGACAAACTGGTGTCAGCCACCCCATGGCTCCCTGGAGGTCTCTTGGTTTAAAGCCATTGCAAGCAAAACAACTTATGTAAGTATCCTAACAAGAGCCCTAATTCTGAGACGAAAAATATCCCAAGAGGAATTCCTTCTACATGCTTGTAACACCAAAATGAAGCATAGAACTCCAAATGAGCCATTCCATGAAACCAGCAAACTAAGCACCAAATCAAGAATCACTATTCTGTCCCTAGGACAGTCTATGCTCTTTACACCATTCATTTAATATTTATTAAGCCCTACCATGTGTTCAGGCATTGTGATACAAATGGGGCATTTAATGATTGGTAAAGATTAGTTTGTATCCTAAGGAATTCATACTCTTTTAAGGAAGTATGAACATATGGCAAACTCTGTGAGCTGAGATGTTGCTGAAGATTGTAATAGAATGAAAATGGGGTGGTAAAGCAACCTACAGGATGGACAGATTAATCTCCAGACTAGCTTCCAGATATGGAACATCCAGACTAGCTTCCAGATATGGACATTAAGGCCAAAGACTGTAAGGCAGTGCAGGACATTCCATGTAGACAACATAGCATAAGAAAGGCACAAAAGGGGACTCCTGGTTGGCTCAGTAATGAGCATCTGCCTTCGGCTCAGGGTGTGGTCCCGGTCTGGGAATTGAGTCCCACATTGGGTTCCCTGCAAGAAGCCTACTTCTCCCTCTGTCTATGCCTCACCTCTCTCTTTGTGTCTCTCATGAACAAATAAATAAATAATCTTTTTTTTTAAGGCACAAAAATATATAATACATGTGAAAAATCATGTAGATGACTTAATTAGGAAGGGCATGTCATGCTAAAATGTTTAGCCTTGATTTATGAGGGAATGAAAAGCCAGCAAAATTCTTAAGTAGTGTCTTGACATGATCAACACTATATTCAAAGGTCATGAGCCAGGAGAATCAGGGAGGGCTTAACAGAGGAGGTGACTTTTCAGTTGGGTCTTGAATACTATTTCAGAAAATAGGAACACTAATCAAAAGAAAAGCAAAGCTCCTTCCCTCAATGATGAGTAAAGACACAAAGGCAACAGAATCCAGGGCACATTTTAACAATATCCTGGGATCTAGTTTATTCAAGTTTTAGACATTACCCATGGCAAGAGGTTTAGAAACAGAGCATGAAACACCTCGAATACAAAAGCAAAGTGTTTATTTAGAATTTCTCAAGAGATGCTGAAAAGCTACCAGTGTTTTTGCTTGGATTTTATTAATTAAACTTTTGCTTAATGAGACTAAAACTGACAGCCAGAGATAGGAAAGTTTAGAGAAAGACAATGGGAAAGAGGAGGTCAATGGAATGTTGTAACAATAGCTAACTTTTATTGAACACATAATTATCATTATGTGCATTGTTTTATTCACCATTCACTGATGAGGTCAAAGCTTACTTGATCTGAGTTAAGGAACTAAACATTTGAAATACTAAGTTTTACTATGGCTCACAACTAGAAAACAGCAGAGCTGGAATACAATCCCATTCCATCTGAAACTGTATCTCCAGTACCTCCTGACATATGGTAAGGATCTACTAAAAACTGGGTGATGGACTTTTGCTGAATTATCTCAACTCTGAGGCCTAGATTCAATACCAACATTTCAAAAAGTCTTTCCATGTTGAAACGGATATATTTTTTGGCATCCCAATTCTGTGGATTATATTCATTTTGGAGTATGTCTTGCCCCAAGTTTGGGGTAGGGAGGCAGGAAATGCATCTCATTTATCCTTGTATTTCTCACAAGATGTCCAACATACTGTCTACTCAGACAAGAGGCCTGATGTATAGAATGAATGAATGGATGGATGAAGGAATGAGTAGCATTTGCTAAGTAGTCTATTCTCCATTTTGGCACAAGTAAATTTCAATGACTTATGAAACACTCAAAGCATTTAACTGACTCGGGGTTCTCAATCAGATAATTCCTCCCATTTTCTTTTCTGATGAGAATCTTTATTGGTTGTGATTTAATTTAATCATTGCACTCATATTCTCTTCATAGAAGCCCAGGGGCTCTGAGGTGGTGGGTTCTTTTTAATTAAATTTAATCAAATAATAATGATCTTTAATTTCCTAAAATTGGGATCATTGAGCATATAAGAGGCCTTATTTAATGCAATTTTAGGATGATGTTCTTATTTCTGTGTTAAAAGAGACATGGATGGACTAGGTATCCTCACTGCAAGATTTAATAGAACTGGGAAGTCTCTATTTAAAAATAACTCTCACACCAGCCTGCTCAACTCACTAAAATTCCAGCATTGATATCTTATTTCTTTGGGTCAGCAAGGGCTCCCTTTTAAAATGCAAATGACTCCTGCCTGGGAAAGCAAAACCTTAAGTGATCCCTTCCATCTCTTTTATCTTTTCTGTGCAGGGAAAAAGCAAACTAATATTTGTAGATCAACATCTACACATGAGGCATTGTACTAGGTACTTTACACACATTATTTCATTTAATATTCACAAGTCTGAAAAAAATTAAAAAAAATATTCACAAGTCTGTGAAATACTTATATACAGATGAGAAACCCAAAATTCAAAGGAGATAAGAAATTGGACAAAATCAAACAGGAAATAACAGAGCTGGGATTCAGGATTTGGTATTTCTCATTCAATAGCTCTTTCTACTTTTTTATGCTGCCACATCTTTGAGAGAACGGAGTTGTAAGAGGAAAGGGGGTACATGACATTGTAATACAGGAATGACATAGCACACCTAAGTGTGTGGCAGGGTTATGACTGGAGACTGAACTGCCAGTATGCATCTGGAGGAATGGAAGGGATTTTAAAAGAAAGGGGAGTGGTTACCAAACTTAGTGGCCACAAAATGCTCTAGACCCACTGACTATAGGATGGCTTATGAGCAGTTAATTTGGAAGATGATGCTTGCTGACAAATGCCACTTCTTATATATACAATAAATCATATATTAAAAAAATGCATATACTATATAATAAATCATTTATTAGAAAAATGCATATACTAAAGTACTATGTCTCCGTTTAACTTTTGTTTTTAAACCCATACATTGAGAGATTTTTCCCAAAATGTTAACATGTTTGCACATTATCCATTATGAAATAAGTGTTTATGGAAAAAAAAACTTTAGAAATCTACATGTCAATTATGAAGGCAGAATTCAAAAGTCTCCAGTCATATAAAAAATTCACCAGCCTTTTGATATGATTTGGAACCACAGACCTCTTAACCTGTTTCTGAATGATATGTGACATTTGGTCTGAGTCTTACAGATCAAACATGCCCCAGAAAAGACTGGTCGGGCTAAAACCACATGATGTTATATCTATATGTTCAACATTAATTCCTTAAATAGAGATGCATTACATCAGTCTGCATTTTTGCCAACTGCAATTTCTTGGTGGCTTTTCATCTTCAATTTTAGAAAAAGTCATTTTGAGAAAAACTGTGATTTTATATTTTTTTGGTGCAAATTAATTCTTCACTCTTAATTTTTCTGCTCACCCGTAATTGTTGGAGGATGGGGGCGGGGTAGAGAGATTGTCAAGAAACCAGTGAGATCCACAAATTTGAAGGGAAAGGAAAACCTAGATAAAAATATATACATAATTTCATTCCGACTCATATTTTACATCTGAATGGATTGTCTCAAGTCCCCCTGCAAAGCACGACAATGAGTGGGAGATGGCTCTATTGAAACACATACATCTTTTTGTGGCAAATGCACTGTGAGTTGTTGCTTATAGAGACACCACAGGATCAATATTGCAGGGCACCCCAGCGTACTATATTATTGTTAACATCCTGCTGGCTAGAATTCAGGTTTCCATTTAATTGTGTTCTTATTTAAAATGTCTACTGCACCTACAGCTGATTTGATCAGTATTAGCTATTTGCCTGGTGTCATGTACATTTAAGAACAATGAAAACTTTAGAAAAAATGCCAGCAAAGATAAACAGATCATAAATCACAAGATGATAACATCTCATATGAAAAGAAAGTCTCTGAGGAAACAGCCCCAGTGATGTAAATATTGAATTTACCAGCCATGCCACATCCCTATGGAGGCTGGACAATAGGCTGTTTCTTAAATGGCAAAAGGGATGAGCCCTCTTCTTTATCTGTATTCACTTTTCCTTTTATTTCATCCCTGGGAAAGAGAAATGCCAGAGGAGAAGCTTAAAACAGATTAGACAGTGAGTACTGTATATAGGCTATTACATCATAACTGTCTTTGAAAACTCTCAAACAGCTGACCTGTTTATATTACAAGACAGGGTCAATTTCCATTCTAGCGACTCTTTTGAAGTTGGTGAATGCTAATGCTCTCCCCAGAATGCTGGCTTTAGAATAACAGCAATTGAATCATTCAGCCTTCTCTGATGCAATCTTTCTGCAGCTAGATAGGATTCTATACATAGATTTCATTGAGCCACACAGCTTGGCATGATCAAAAGCTTTGCTGGAGCCATCAGTAAATGATGTTTCAAATAATAAAGTCACAATGATGCCTAGAGTTTCCACTCTCGTCACTGAGGCTGTATGTATGGGTGGGATGTGTGTGTGTATGTAACAACAAAGCCACACTTTTGCTTCTGGTGGAATGCAGAATGATTAAACATCAAAGTGAAACAACAAAGACATTTTCATAGTAAATGTCTGTGAAAGCAAGAGAGTGCTCTACAGCCACATAGAATACTAAGGAAACTGTTATCGCTTTGGTGTGAGCAGGACATGGATTTGACTTCCATTGCCACATCTTTCCAACAATGGGAACTCAAGCAATTTATTTGACCTAGGTCTCTGATGCCTTATTTCTAAAATGTGGATGTCATCATCAGCCTCACAAGGTCATAAGGTAGAATGAATTTACATACAGTAACAACAAAAACAATAATAGTGATTAATAGTCATTGGGAAATTATTACATGCCAGGCACTCCAGACTTTATGTGCATCTTCTGAAACCAACCTTCATAATAGCCTCATGAAGTAGGCATCACATTTATCCCATTCCATATATAAAGAATCTGAGACTTAGAAATAAAATTTGTTGGGGTGCCTCAGTTGGGGTGACTCAGTTAAGAGGCCAACTCTTGATTGTGGCTCAGGTCATGATCTCAGGGTTGGGAGATCCAGCCCTGAATTGGGCCCCAGGCTGAGCATGGAGCCTGCTTAAGATTCTCTCTCTCTCTCTCTCTCTCTCTCTCTCTCTCTCTCTCTCTCTCCCTTTCCCTCTGTCCCTCCCCACCCCATTCTTGGTCTCTTTCTCTCTAAAATGAATGGATGAATGAATGAATGAATGAATGAAGATTTGTAGAGATGAATAAAAGACCTTCAATATGTACCAATTCCTCTTAAGACAAATCAAATGAGTAAGGTATGATTTTTTATCTGAACAGATGCAAGTCAGTGCTTATTTTTAATGGAAAGAGTATTCTTATTAACATTTTATCCTTGAGTATTAGTAATAGAAGAAACTCTAAATTTTGTGCAGTCCAACACCCCATACACTAAAGTAAGAATTTAGACATCAGCATTACTGGTCACCATCCTGGTCACCCCCTTTAGCACCATGAAGACCAGACCCACAAACCAATCTGGTTCCATGTTTGCACAGTGCTCCTTGTTACAAAGGATTTTTATCTACTCCCATTTATACTTTACCCATCAGTCTTCTGGAGCTAAACACTGACCTTTCAAATAATGAAAAGTAGTTTCTTGTTTTCTGTATCTCTTCATCAGGCTAAGTATCCCCAGCTCATCAACTGTTTCTCCTTAACAGTCTCTTCACAATCCTAAACTGCTCTGGTTTGTCAATATTCCCCCTCAAAATATGACAACCAAATTCTAGTCTCAATATAAACTGCAGTCCCTGGGTACTTTAACTTTAAATTAGTTTGTAAGAGTGGTTTACAGATTTATAAAGGAAAGATATCAATTCCTCTTGTTTGCCACAATCTATATAGGAAATCAGATTCCAGACATTCTTCCCTTCATAACTCACTCAACCTTCTATTGAAGATGTTACCACTACTTCCACTTGCACAAGACAGGCCTTACTATTTGGAGGGAAGCAAATTATGAATTATTTAAAATTTATTTAAATACTTCCCAAGTTTAATCTTCTTCAGCCAGCTGGGCACCAAATGCTTGATAGATTCAGTTTTGTACTGGCAGGTGAATCAGACATAGAGTCTTCCAATGGAAATACTGACTCTAAAAGCTTAATCACTGAAATTATAATTTGCTCCCTTTAGGGCAGGAAGGGGACCTGAATTAAAGACATTTCTTCCTGCAAAGTAAGAGATTCATTTTTTATGGCAATGGTCTCAGGGTTCAAATTGATTAAATTTTTATAGCATTTTTTTCCTTTCACTTTGATATAGTGAAAGAATGTTCCAGCTCTATTGTTATCTGGCCACATTACTTTGGACAACTCTACATGTCAATTCCTCATCTGTGAAGTGGGTATAATACTTATCTAACCAAATGTGCTCTGATGATTAAATAAAATACAGTCTATGGGAGTACAAGGGTTTTAGTATAATTACCACTGAAAAGGATATGGAGCATGAGGTGAGAGAAACAGGTGGCAAGAGGAAGAGGAAGAAACTAATACCTCAGGAAAAAGAAAGCCTGACCCATTCTTTTTTTTTTTTTAATTTTTATTTATTTATGATAGTCACAGAGAGAGAGAGAGGCAGAGACACAGGCGGAGGGAGAAGCAGGCTCCATGCACCGGGAGCCTGATGTGGGATTGATTCGATCCCGGGTCTCCAGGATCGGCCCTGGGCCAAAGGCAGGTGCCAAACCACTGCGCCACCCAGGGATCCCAGCCTGACCCATTCTTTGGGAAAAGTTATGAAGCTAACTTTTACTTAACAATGAATTATATCTGCGTGATTGTTTTGCTTTCACCTATGCCTTTCCATCGAAACTTAAAACAATCCTATGATGTATATAGGTCAAGATCCATTGTTACCACAGTTGACATACAAGGAAAAAGACTGAGGGAAGATGGATACCAAATCTCTAATATCATGTAACTCAATGGAACGAGTTTAACTAGAAAGATTTCCTAACTCCAAAAAAGAGCTGCAGAGTAGAAAGAGCACGGTCTGTCTACAGACCTGGTTTGCCACGTATGAGCTGTGTGTCCTGAAATCAGTTACTTGCTAACCTTGTTTAGTTTCCATAAAATAATGATAATTACTACCTTTCCCAGTCAGGGTACTCCAGAGAAACACAACCAACAGGATAAGAAGATGAAGGAAGTGGGGAGGGCATGGATGTGGGTGTGTGTTGAGAGAATGAGAGAGAGAGATTTATTTTAATGAATAGGCTCACACAACTGTGGGTGCCCACAAGTCCTAAATCTGCAGGCAAGGGCAGTGGCTGGAAAACCAGGTAGAATTTCTAGTTATTCTCTTGGGGCAGAATTCCTTCATCTCTAGGAAACCCTATTTTTGCTCTTAAAACATTCAATTGATTGAATGAGTTTCACGTACATTATTGAGGATAATCTCCTTTACTTAAAATTAACTGATGGTAGATGATAAGCCTATCTACAAAATACCTTCACAGTAACATCTAGATTAGTATCTGCCCAAACAATTGGGCACCAAAGCCTAGCCAAACTAACACATATAACTGATTATCATGCTACTTCACAGAGTTTTTGTTAGCTTTAGAAGAAAAACTATGCATCTTGTTCAAGGTGGTAAGCTCTCAAGATTAGCACAGGGCAATCTGGAAATCAAGGGGGTGCTTAATTAAGACATGGGGTATTAGGACAGAATTCCCAAAAGAAGGCAAGCTTTAACAGGCCCATTCTCCTCTTCCCAACATCTAGACAGGAATGAATTGAGGTGTATGAGGCCTGAAGCTTCCACCATTTGGACGCCCTCCTTTAATAGCTACAAAAGTGACAATTTACAATGAGAAAAATAATCACCATCATTACAAATTTAAAGTAAGTGAGAAATTATACACAATTTGGTCAACATGGAAGCATATTTTCTTTGTTTTTTATATTCACCTATTAAGGATGGAGAAAATCAAATTAAAAGTTAATGAAATATAAAAGGAAAGCAAACAAGATAAGCACTGAAATCAATAGAAACTGTTTTGACAATCCAATCATGAAATGGGCAAAAGACATGAAGAGAAATCTCACAGAGGAAGACATGGACATGGCCAACATGCACATGAGAAAATGCTCTGCATCACTTGCCATCAGGGAAATACAAATCAAAACCACAATGAGATACCACCTCACACCAGTGAGAATGGGGAAAATTAACAAGGCAGGAAACCACAAATGTTGGAGAGGATGCGGAGAAAAGGGAATCCTCTTACACTGTTGGTGGGAATGTGAACTGGTGCAGCCACTCTGGAAAACTGTGTGGAGGTTCCTCAAAGAGTTAAAAATAGACCTGCCCTACGACCCAGCAATTGCACTGTTGGGGATTTACCCCAAAGATTCAGATGCAATGAAACGTCGGGACACCTGCACCTCGATGTTTCTATCAGCAATGGCCACAATAGCCAAACTGTGGAAGGAGCCTCGGTGTCCATCGAAAGATGAATGGATAAAGAAGATGTGGTTTATGTATACAATGGAATATTACTCAGCAATTAGAAACGACAAATACCCACCATTTGCTTCAACGTGGATGGAACTGGAGGGTATTATGCTGAGTGAAATAAGTCAATCGGAGAGGGACAAACAGTGTATGTTCTCATTCATTTGGGGAATATAAATAATAGTGAAAGGGAATATAAGGGAAGGGAGAAGAAATGTTGGGAAATATCAGGAAGGGAGACAGAACATAAAGACTCCTAACTCGGGGAAATGAACTAGGGGTGGTGGAAGGGGAGGAGGGCGGGTGTTGGAGGGGAATGGGTGACGGGCACTGAGGTGGACACTTGACGGGATGAGCACTGGGTGTTTTTCTGTATGTTGGTAAATTGAACACCAATAAAAATTAAAAAAAAAAAAAAAAAGAAACTGTTTTGACACAGAGAAGAAAACTGAAAATTTATTTTTTTCAGATCATACCCAAGGCAATAATTTATTAAGAGAAAGAGATGAATTTTGAATAGCAGCAATAAATAGACTTCTGGGCTGTTTGATAATCCAATTAATGAAGAGAAGTGAATCATATGAAAACACTGGCAAAAGATTTTAATTTCCTGATGATTTGATACTTAAATAACAAAACTATCATGCTATTTTTTTCTGGATTTTGTAATGCTTGAGCTATTCGTCAGCTTTTAGTTATTTGTGTTTAAAATTGTATATACTGCATTATTAAGAACCTTTCCAGTAGGAGAGGCCTTCTCTTTTGACCAGGTGTAAGTGAGAACAGGATCCCCAATTTATAATTTCAAATGGCTCATGTTTAGAAGAATTTTCCACAGAGTAGTCCCTGGTTCCATGCATATTAATCCTTGCTTCTTTTCCACTTCCCATGTACTTCCAGAGGTGGATACTGGGTATATGGGATGTGCTCTTACCACGAGATGGCCTATAGTTCTGAGCTTTGGTTTCATGACACCAGTTGAATCAGCACGTGACAGTAGGAGTATTCCTGAGAACTGTTCCCACACCAGGGTGACTAACAATAACTTAGCTTTACAGAGAATTAACTGAATATGTTGAATTGAATGAACTACATATATAAGACCCACTAAATTCAAACCAAAAATATCCTCAACTTAACCTCCTCTGAACCAGATACCAAAAATGTCATGGCCTCTCCAACATCACTGGACAAGAGGGGAAGAAAGATGGTGTGGAAGTTGGAACAGAAACAATTTTGGTAAAGCATCTAAAAGGATATAAGCACTTTTAGTTAAAATATCCTACTTTTCAAAATTCTCCTATATTTAGTATAAAAACTAGAACACCTGTAGAGCTCCAGCTTTGATTAGAAGGCTGTCAAGACAGTTGTTTTAAGTGTTGCCTTGTCTTTCATTTTGTTTAAAACTTTTAACCCTAATCATTTTGTTAATAAGTAAAATATTTATTGAGTGCCTACTCATTGCTCAAAACTGATCCGGTTGCGAGAGGTACAGAGTGAGCAGTAATAGTCTCTGGCTTCAAGGTGTATTGCAACCAGGTGATTGCAACCAGGCCTTTGAAAGTGAAGAGCACTGAATCTTAAGCTTCATTAATTTAATGTAAATGAGCCAATGATAGTTCAAAAACGTTTTGCTTTTCTCCAAATGGAGAATAGTTTTAAAAAAACTGTATGGCATCTCTGCATCACACATTAGCTGGCATCTTAGTCCCAGGCCTTGTTCTTCTTTGTATGCAGGTAGGTCTCCCTCCCAACTGAGCTCTAAACCTCATGAAGGCAGGGACTGTTACTGCTCACTCTGTATGTCTTGCAACTAGATCATTTGGGCAATGAGTAGACACTCAATAAATATTTTATTAACAAAATGATTAGCGCTAAAAGTTTTAAATAAAATGAAAGACAAGGCAACACTTAAAAGAACGATCATGACAGCCTTTTAAGGAGAGGGCTCCACAGGTGTTCCAGTTTCTTAGCTGCGAACAAATCACTCCAAAACTTAGCAGCTTAAAACAATAATCATTTCTTTTCACTCAAGGTTTCTATGGGCTGGGAATCTGTGCAGTCAAGATGGTTGTTGGGGCTGGGGTCCTCCTAAAAAACTTCATTCACATTTCTGGTACCTGGGCTGGAGGAAACAGCTACAGAAACTTGGGCGTCTCTCTTCCTCTCCATCCCTCCCTCCCTCCTTCACTTCCTTTCCCTCTCTCTCCTTGTCTCTGTCTCTAGCACTCCCATTCCCTCTCTGGTTTCTCTGCATAAGCCTTCCAGCAGGTAGCTACTAGGAAGCTGGACTTCTTAATGTTAGCTTATGCTCTTAAGGTGCATGTCCCAAGGAGAGCTATGGGGATGATATTTTTGCCTTTTATGACCCAGTCTTGGAAAACAGGCATCATCACTTCCATTGCATTCTATTGGCTGAGATAGTTACAAAGATCCCCCCAGTTTTAAGAGGGTGGGAACATAGACTCAACATCCTTACAGAAGCATATTAATGTCAGGCATATTAGTTACAAGTAGATCATCATCATCTTATCAGATATATGTTGGTGTGGCTATCATAGGAAATGTAATCTGTACTATAGGAGATAGAGGCTTCTAAATTTATAAGCATTTAAAAAAATACTAGAAAAATTTTATTCTAATACTAGCTACCAGCTACTGTTCTTTTTATGCCAGACCACTAGGTGCCCCTGCTAAGGAAATAAAGTATGCACACATAAACACTGGAAAGGCCTTGTTTCTGGATGCACATTGGTAGATTATGATGTGTCTCAGAATAGATGATACATGTGATGATACAAGTGCCTTCTAGAGTTCCATACAGCATCTCTCTCTGTTGCTACCACTATTCAAGACATGGAGGCCACATGTAATAACTAATACTAATATAGCACAGCTATATACTGTATGTGTCTCCGCCAAAGTCATACGTTAGAATCCAATCTCCAATTCATATGTTGGAGATACAATAGGAGGTGAGACTGTTTGGATGAAAGTACGTCACAAGATTGAGGCTTCATGAATGAAATTCATGCCTATTTAGAGACCCCAGAAAGCTCCCTTGACTCTCCTGCCATGTGAGCACACAGCAAGAAGATATACATCTATGAACTAGGATACAGGCCCTCACTAAATAACAAATCTATCAGACACTTGATCTTGGACTTCTCAGCCTCCAAAATGGTGAAAAATAGGCTTGCTTAGTTTATGAACCACCCAGTCTATTGCTATTATGTTGTGGCAACTCAAACTAAGATAAGCTCTTTGTTCTGTTTTAACCTCTGAGGATATAATAGGCACATCTTATGGATCTCCTCAGATCCCTGGTCTCCAGGTTCCTTTGTTGTCACCTGGTACTGCTAAGACAAGCATGCAGATCTGGGAGGTTCTGCTTCCGCAAGGTGATGAGCCTCATTCCTGTAGTTGCTAACTCTTCCCATCACTTCCACTTCCAAACTCCAATAAACTGCCATGCAACAGCATATGAGATCTGACTTTCTGAGTGGCTGCCAAAGTTAATTCCCTGTAGGAGAAATTGTGACCAATTGCAGACAGGATACAGAGGGAACCAGCAGATAAATTCCCTCTCCCTTCTTCCCACTGATGGTCAGTCTGGAAGCACGGTGTTATTTGTCTGGAGAAATTCTGCAAGGCCAAACTAGTGCACCTGCCAAGGGACTGGCTGCATCTCTGCAGATCATGCTGTTGTGCCTGACAGAGCACTGTGTCCTGTTACATAAATTCTTTTTCTTACCTGCTACTCTTCCTTTTTCACTCTTAATGCCCTGAGATGACATCTCCCAAATAAAACACAGCAACTAATCCTTTACCCAGGCTCTGTATTTTAAAGAACCTAGGCTAAGACTGAAGCCTTTCATATTATCATCACTGTCTTCATTTTAAATACAAGGAAACTAAGATTCATAGAATTTTCCAATCTCTCACTGCTGAGTGAAAAACAGTGTTTGAAATAAGGATTTTTTAAAAGATTTATTTATTTTGAGAGAGCAAGAGAGTGGTATGAGAGGGACAGAGGAAAAGGGACAGAGAGAATCCTAAGTAGACTCCCCACCAAGCCTGGAGCCCAACTCAGGGCTCAATCACACAACCTCAAGATCATGACCTGAGCCAAAACCAAGATTTGGACACTTAACGGACTAAGCCACCCAGGTGCCCCTGAAATAAGGACTTTTCCTCAACTACAAAGTTCACATTTTTTTCTTTTCCACCATGATACTTTTTTAAGAAGTATAGGATGTAGGAAAGCTGGAAAACAGGGCTATAATCCCAGCTGCACTGGTGGATTATAAACACTGGAAGTTTGGTTATATAATAATAATTATTATTAAATAATAATTGATAACATTTGTTGAGTCCTTACCATGTGCCAGACTCTGTTCAAACTAATTTATATGTAATTTCTTTAATAACAGAAGTTCCTTTATGATTTAAGTAGTATCATCATTACTACTTTATGGATGAGGAAGCTAAAATACAGAGATTTATTACCAAAGGATCCAAAGGTACTAAGTGGTGGAGTCTTTGCCTCAGTCTACCTATCTGTCAAATGTAGACATAACTCCTCTCATGCCTACCTCACAGTGTTTTCATAAAGATTAATAATGAAATAAAAATGCATGGAAAAATACAAATATGAAGCATCTTTGATACTGTATCTGTTCTTTTGATAAATGGAGTAAAAGACAGACCAATGTACATGCAGCATCAGAAAGCAGCTTCTAAAGTGTGATCATTAGCCAACAACAGGCACTACCAAGTGTGCCTTGCTTGGCTCAGTCAGTAAAACATGTAAGTCTTGATCTCCAGTTTGAAAATTCGAGCTCCACATTGGGGATAGAGATTACTTAGAAATAAAATCTTTAAAAGAAAAAAAAATAGCTCTACCAATTAGAGCCACATCCCCCATTAGGCATCACCTAGGAGTCCACGCTCCTGTGAGGAAAGGGTCTCTGCTCTCCCTCTTGTCTTCATATCTCAACTATTTACATGGAGCCTTCTATTCCTCCTCTGAGTTCAGTATACCCACTTCCTGCTGATTTCTACTTATTCCAAAAATCACATTATATTAATAAAGGTCACTTAGAAGGAATCAAAAATCACCCTCAACCCCATCACCCTAGGAGATCAGTTATTTTTGTAGGTCTGATTTCCATTTGTCCTTATACATGAATATTTTTTACACAGTTGTAACTACAGTACAGGAAAAAAATATTTTTATTTTACCTAATATATAGGATAATATTTAATGTATCACTAAAGAATCACTGTTACCAAGATTGAGCAGTTACTAGAAAAGAATTCCATCATTAAATATAGTTTATTTTCACTATGAATTTAGCAAGAGACAAAATCAAGGCAGTAGGCAATCCCTAACCAATCCCTTTCCTAATGCCCCTGAATCTGACCTAACCAATTATCCTACTTCCCAACCCTGAAAATACATCACTGCCTAATCAACCTCACCCTAATTTCTATGAGAGGAGGGAGCATATCTGTCTTGTTCATCTATGTTTTAATAAATCACCTGAAAGGGTTTGCCACTCAGAATTTCCCTTCCCTATACCTCAGAAATTGTTCAAAATCCCATTACACAGCATTTTACTTGGAATTTCCCTAGCAGCTGCATTACCCAAAATCACACAGCAGAATGCTCCATACGCATTAGAAGTAAATACTGTGGGCTGATTATATTTGAAAAGTTATTAACTTTGAAATCACTGCTTAATTATATTCTGTAACCCCATGATCTGTCTTTGGAGGCAGTTATTATATTTCCTTCTAAGAAGTATGGAAAACGTATGGGATGCCTGGGTGGCTCAGTCAGTTAAGTGCTTGCCTTTGGCTCAGGTCATGATCCCAGAGTCCTGGAATGGAGCCCTGAGTCAGGCTCCCTGCTCAGTGGGGAGTCTGTTTCTCCCTCTCCCAGAGCTATACCCCCAGCCCTGCTCATGCTCTCTCAAATAAATAAAATCTGTTAAAAAATTAAACTTAAAATTGAAAATGTAACATTCAAATAACATGTAAATTGTTAAGCTCTCTGAGAGCAGAGATGGTTTCTTTTCTCTAAAGTCTATCCAATATTACTATTGATCCCGCTTTTCGTTTTTAATCAATGTTTGCATGGTGTAACTTTTCCATCTTTCTCTTTTAACTTACCTGTTATTATATTTGAAGTGAATTTCCTGTGGGCAGTGTATTATTGGGTCATGTTTCTTTATCCACTCTGGCAATTTTTGTCTATTAATTTAATTAAGTTTAAACTATTCACGTTCATTACTAATATGGCAGTTTTAGTCTACCATTTTTTACTTTGTTATGTTTGTTTTTTCCATTCCTCATTCCTGTTTCCATTTTCTATGGTCCTATGGGTTATTCAAACTTTTTTTTTTAGGATTCCATCTTGATTCATTTTTAGTACTTTGGGTTTTGTTTTGTTTTTTCATTTTTAGTGTTTTTGAATATATCACCTGGTTGAGTTTTCCTATTGGCTGTTTTAGGTATTACAATTCACATACGTAATTTCTCTTGGTCTACTGGTATTCACATTTTACCACTTCAAGTGACACATAGAAATCTATTTTCATATAAGTCTCTTAACATTTCCTCCTTGTTAAATATAATTGTTTTAAGTATTTCCTCTGCATACATTGAGAACCAGAACAGATGTTTATAATTTTTGTTTCAATAATCAAATAGTATTTAAGAAAATCTCATGGAGATAGTCTATTATATATATTTTTATCTATTTGTACCCATTCTGATGTGTTTTTCTTTCTGAAGCTTCTACCTTTCTTCTGCTATCATTTTCTTTCTGTTAAGAGACTTCCCGTAACCATTCTTCAAAGACAGGTTTTCTAGCAACAAATTGTTTTCCTTCATCCCAAAATGTCTTTCTTTCCCCTTCCTTTCTGGAGGATATTTTCACTGAATACAGAACTCACACTTGACAGTTCTTTCCTTTTAGTACTTGGAAACTGTTGCACTTCTTTGTTCTTGGCATTTATGGCTCCAGAGGAGTAATCTACTGTCATTCTAATTGGTGTTCCCTTTTAAATAATGAATGCAGAATTTCCTTCTGCTGATTTCAATTTTTGTCTTTATTTTTAGAAGTTAAATTATAATGTGTCTTTGCATAGCTTTCTTTGGGTTTATCCTATTTGAGGGTTGCTAACCTTGAACTTACAAGTTTTTGTCTTTTGTCAAGCTTGGAGAATTTTCATCCATTATTTCTTTAACTACTTCTTTAATACCACTCTTTCTTCAGCTGGAACTCCATGACATGGCTGTTAGCAGTTTTGTCATTACACCACAGTTTCCCTGAGACTACTAATTTTCATTCAGTCTACTTTCTGTCTTCAGATTAGGTAAATTCTATTCATCTATCTTTAAGTTCACTAATTCTGTTCTGTCATCTCCATTCGACTTTCTGAGCCCATCCAGTGATTTTTTTTTTTAATTTCAGTTATAAAAAATAAGAAGAAAATAAAATAAAAAATAAAATAAAATTTCAGTTGTTGCATTTTCAGCTTTTTAATTTCTATTTGGTTCTTTTACAAGATCTATTTCTTATATATTTGCTGAGATCTTCTATTTTCTTAATATACTTCAAGATAATTGTTGAGACTTTCTTAATTGAAGTATGGTTGGCACATAATGCTACATTCATTTCAGGTATACAACATAATGGTTCGACAATTCTATATGTTATATTGTGCTCACCACAAGTGTAGCTACTGTCTGCCACCACACACTACTATAGGACCAATTACTATATTCCTTGTGCTATACTTTCATTTCCATGACTTATTCATTCCATAACTAGAAGCCTGCAACTCCCACTCCCCTCTTCCTTTCTGCCCATCTTCCTATCTCCCTTCCCTCTGGCAACCACCAATTTGTTCTCTGTTTGTGCGGTTTGTTTGTTTATTCATTTGTTGAAGCATTTTTTTATTGCTACTTTAAAATACTTGTCAGGTAGGGTACCTGGGTGGCTCAGTCAGTTAAGCATCTGACTCCTGATTTCAGCTCAGGACATGATGCCAGGGTCCTGAGACTGGGCCTCACATCAGTCAGGCCCCATCTTGAGCATGGAGCCTGCTTAAGATTCTTTCTCCCTCTCCCTCCACCACCCCCACTCACATGTGCATTCTCTCTAAAAAAATAAATAAATAAAATACTTCTCAGGTAATTCTGACATCTGATTCATCTTGGTATTGGTATCTGTTGAGTGTCTTTTCTCATTCATGCTGTGATTTTCCTGGTTCTTGGTATGACACATGATTTTCTATTTTATTCTGACATAATGAATATTATGGTTCCTATTTAATCTTTTTTTTCCCTTTGGTACTAAGTCCCTCTATTAAAGTGCGGCATGAGGACCAAATGGGTCCCACCAACGCTATCCAGCAAAAGAGGGGCACTGACTCACAATGCCTCATAACAATCTGGTAGAGTGGACTTTCAGCTCCCCCCTTAGTCTCTGCTGACTTCTTTCTTTTAAAAATGATACAGTAATAGTCAAATTACTTATTGTCTCCAAGTGGGAGTTAAAATTTGGGCCCTATTGTCATCAAGTAGGGGTAAGCAGAGAATCAACTCATACTTTGTTGCTGCAGAATGAAGGTAGAGGCTCAGGTCCCCAGTGGGTCCCACTGACATGGGGTGGGGAATACGGGAGAATGAAGTCCTTACTATCCTCAACTTGCACCATCCTATTCAGTGTCATTGATGCCATATAAGGGGTGAGGGTTCAGCTTAGCAAAAGATCCAATGACACCAATCTGGTGAGAGAACCAGAGTCCTGCCTGGTTCTGTTGGGTGGGGGATGGAAGTCCGGCTGCTCCCTCAGTCCACCAATTCCATCTGACTACTGCCACCTGCTTCTGCCAAGTAGGAAATGGGAGAAGGTCTCTGCTCCACTCAGTTGATATCAGCCAGTGGGAAACTGGTGCACAATATCTGCTTCCACAGGAAAGGGGCTGAGAGATAAAATGAAAGATCAGCTCCTCTCTAGCAGCCTGACACTGTGGGGGAAGGAATAGAATGGTTTCTCTGTTGGTGTTTGACGGGAGTAGGGTGGTTATTGTCAAAAGGATTTCCTACTATTAGCCTACCCTTTTTCTGGTCCTTTGGCTAAGGGGAAGAGGCCTTGCTTGGAGATTTTTGGCTGTGCTTCTTGGTAGTTCTGAGATGGAAACTTCTGCAGCACTCTGTTGAGAATATGCTGGGGGCTCAAAGGAAACCCAGGGAACTTACCATAATGCCGTTCCTCAAGTCCTAATGTCCCTAGGTAGCCTACCTTCTTTCCACTTTGAGAGTCTTCCTGACCTTGTTTGTTATGGTATAGCCATGGTTTTTAGCCATAAGAAGGACCTGGGAGGAATGAGTCTACTCCACCTTGACAAAACGCCAGAGACTATTCCTTGTTCTGCGAGTATTTTGTATGTTATAAAAGTGCCTGGCACAGACCAGACATTTTGACGAGTATTTGGCCTATGATTGAAGGAGTTGCTAATGCAAAGATGGATATAGTACAGTCCTTCCTTACAGTAGTTCAGACCTGGAATCTCAGTCCTAAGTTCACATTCTACACCTGCCATTTTCCAGCTTAGGCAAGGTCTCAAACTCTTCAAGATTTATTATCTCTGAAATGGATAATCCAATCACTCCTGTTGGAAGTAAATGGTTTTCCCCAATTCTGATATTACTTTCTGTGTCAAAGTAGCTTCATTAACATGTTAGTCCTGGCTTCTCTCCCTAGTTTCTTTCACATCAGGCAAGTAAGGTGACTCACCTGATTGGTGAGTTTGGAAGGAGAGACTGAACATGTGTACTGAACTTCTAAATTATTCTAACTTATATATGCAGAGGCCAGCAGCATTGGATGGGGGCATGTCTCACAGGAAGGATGAGAGACAATTGTATGTCTCCACTGCACATCTCACATCCAATGAGAGAGAAGTGTCATTAAAGTAGTTTATAAACTTGTATCTCCTAATTCATTGTAATATTATTGAAACTAGCAAGGAATATTCAAAATACCTCTTAAGCACTGACCTTACAGGCCAGTGTTGTGTCACTGAACAAAGATGAATGATTTAAGGGGCCTGCCTTCGAGTAGCACAGTTGACTACTTGGAAAATTGGAAATATAAATAGTAACAAACACATAACCTCTAAAGTGCTATAACAGAAGTATGAAAATATGGTGAACTGAAACAAAACTGTGGAACACATGTAAACTTTAACAAACATGGTCTAATTAACGTAATATCAGGAGAAAAAATCTGGGGCATTAATCATAGTAATAACCATGGTAGTATACACTAGCACTTACTGGGAACCTACCATGATAAAGTGCTGAGTGCTTTACATGTATTATCTCCTTAATTATCAGAGTGACCCTTTAAAGAACATGCTTCCCCATCTTCATTTTATGGCAGAAAAAACTAAAGCATAAAGGGATGAACAAGCTTTCTTGGGATCACACAGGTAGTTAATGATGAGTCCACCAACCTCAAAGCCTTAATCCTAACCGATAGAAAATACTGCCCACTCTGCAAATGAAGAAATTAAGGCTTAATTTTATTTAGTGTTACATCTCCATCACTTTGCATCATGCATGGCAAACACCAAGCACTCAATAACTACTAGGGGATAAAAATAAGATAGGAAGGGAGAAAATAAGGGAGGCTCTTTGACTTAGGAAAAAATCATCCATCAGAAAAGAAAAATGATATATCACTGTGGCTCATAGTAGTGGTAGGACTGTTGTCGCCAGGAAGCAGTCATTGAAGGGCAATATACTTGTAAATACATGGAATTCTGATTTATCTTAAAGAGGGCAGCCTGAATACATAGCTGTATTCACTCCTATATATTTGTTTGGTCTATAAATAATAGCAATGTGGTGATGGTCCAGAGACTACCCAAAGAAAGCACTCCTGGGTGACTTATCTCACCCCAGACATCCCAGGCTTCTGAGACCAGGTCTGTGTCATAAAGCAAGGGCTTTTCATTCCAGCTGACCTAAGCCAGACAGTCAGGGCAACAAAGACAACACAGGTCAGGAGAATGAACAAAGAGTTGGAAAACAGAAATGATGATTAGTATTTGATTATTTTATTTTTTAAAAAGCATTTTAGTTCCAGAGTCATATTTTTGTATTTCTTCAAGATCATTGTGATTTTAAATTGTTAACACCAATTAGAATTGGTTTACTTCTCAAAGAAAATGTAATAATACCTTCATTATTCCTCACAGTGTTCCTGTACCATACACTATATAATTGTAATCTGCAATGTGCCTGACATTCTAAATATACACACTTTATGGGCAAAAGCATGTTCCTTTTTAAATCTTATTCCTTCATCCTTAGTTTCTTGCATAATAAAGATATAAAATGGCACATGAAAACTCTGAGCAAATGACTGAGAAATTGATGTTATCTTTAAGTATTCTATTTTTCCTCATGCTACCAAAACTAGAGTATTTAGAGATGGAGTATTCTAGTCAGAAGGGAAAATAAGATTTAACCTGTTGCCAGCTTCTTCCCTGTTCCTCCCACCCCAATCCATCTAATCTTCTCCACCCACTTCCTGTTCATCTTCTTAAAAGCAGATCGGGCTGCTTATTGTTTAAAGTGTGCTTTCCAGTACAGAAGCCTCTAGCCACAAATATCTGTTTACATTTAAACCAGTTAGCGTCTAATTAAAGATTCAATATTTCCTTCCCACTTGCTACATTTCAGTGGCCAATAGCCTCACAGGGCTAGTAGCCACTATATGGACAGCACAGATACAGAATATTTCCATCCTCACAGAAAGTTCTCTTGGACAGTGCTGCTTGAAAGACCTCTTTCTGCCCCCACCTCTTAAGGTAACACCTTTATCAAGAGTCTGACTCAAGCTTCCCCTAGCAATACCTCTACGTTTTAAAATGCACACACATGGCTGCTGTGATTTCTCAGAATAATCTGGAGGCAGGCACAGAGCTGGTAGGAAATGTCTAGGGGACTATTGGTAAAGGAGTAGACTGATGAAAGTGTCTAGAATGTGACTATGCCCCACATGAGAATCAGCTCCCTAGGACCTGTGCTGTTTGAGCAATTACATGTCCAGGGTTAGATGATTTGCATTCTGATGGGGTTGAAGGGGTCAGGTCAGAAAACAGTGCATCTCTCTATTCTTCTCCTAGGATGTGAGGGATTGTGTGTGAATCATTTATATGCTCTCCATAAATATTTATAGAAGATAATATATATGTATACATGTATATATATATATATTTACTCTATGCATATGGTTAAAATTCATCTACATTAGACTTGAAAGACCTAATGTTTGCCATACTAGAACAACTGTTATGCAACTAGAAATCATTCTGAAGAAATGAGAGCAGGGAGGATGCCTTTGCTGAGGCAGAGCAGCCAAGGGTATACAGCTAATGAACAATATGCCTCCTCTCTAGCCATTTATTTTCATCCAGCCACTGCTAATGCAGAGATTCATTGCTGTGACACTGTTGAGTCCTGCTGTCTACTTCATTGGGGGATCTCTCGATTGTCAGCCTGCTCTCTCCTACCTGTTCTCATTGTAGGAACGAACCACACCACTTTTTTAATCAACCCATTTAAATACCAGTGTAATGATAAAAAAAAAAAAAATCTTTACCAAAATAGGTTGATTTTCAAAGTGCATTTATCTGCCTCAAATGGAAATTTTGCTTCATTATTATTAATTTATTGAATGCTTACTGTATACAAGGCTCACTCTTTCCTTTAGCTTATTTGATCATGACAATGTTGTACAAGAGCAGTACCTGTAATATACCCATTTTAGAGATGAGGATATTAAAGCCGAGATAAGTTAAGCTCTTTGCAAAGATCACATAGCAGTAAGTTTTAAGACTGGTTCCATATGGAGAACATCGTTCCAAAGAAGCTGGAAAAGAGTGCATTAGGATGGAGGGAAGAAAATCTGATGTTGTATATCTTAATGATTTATGTTTGCTGCAGATCTGTCACTGTCTGGGGACACTTATCTATGTGGAAAGGCCATTTGTGCTCTAAACTTGACACTCACTCAGTAGCACACATTCCTGCTCTGTTATTTCCCTGTGGACATGTTCATTTTCCAACTAGTCTTCTTTTTCAGCTCTAAAACTGGGATTGTGCATAGTAGCAGGGCAGGACACTAGGTTTTTAGATTGGTGAATTCCCTGTGCACTTCCCTTAATTTCCTCAGCTTTCATTTTCACACCCCTGGAAAGAGGTACTCACAAATATCCAGACAGAGTAACCAAGCACTGAGCCATCTCTCGTTTTTAGATAAGAACATTCAAAAAGACAAAAGCCTGGAACATTTAACGAATGCAAGTGTAAGCAGTGAAAGCAGCCAGTTCAGTCTACCAGGGCTAGGGCAGGGAAAATATATTGCAGTGTCAACTTAATCAATGGTTCATCGCTGTACTTTTTCAGTGCTTGAACCTTATTAGGATTGAGGCTGCATTGCTCGGGTGAAAATCAATCTGGAATTTCTCAAACAGCTGAAAACTGTAGAAATACAATTGCAAATAATTTGATGACTTTTCCAAGCACCTTGGGAAAATCCATGCAGAACTAAGCGGGGCTGGTACATGGATGTGCTTCTGGCTGAGGAAAAGCGATGAGGAAGCCAGAATGCTGGGGTTCCAAATCCAGGACAAACTGATTGAACTCGTGTCTGACGTCACTTTGAAGATTCAGTGACTGAACACAGCAGTATGAATGTCAGACTCTCTCAATACAGAAACTGACTTCAGGCTAACATTGGAATAGCAGAGCATATACAAGAATCGTAAGAGTTTCTCTTTGGGACCACACCTAGCATTTAGAAATGGCTTTAGGGATGACATGGACTACCAGGACAAAGGGAAAGAAGAAAAGGGAAATTGACAGGTGAGTCGACTAAAGAAGGGGTGAAACAGTCTTAGCAAACCTAACCAGGCCACAATATATATAGACCTATGTGTCTGGCCCCGGTTACCTTGCACCTGAATATATGATAGAACAATGCTTAATGCAGACATTAGGCAAAGAGTTTCTGAAGTTTTAAGATACAGGGAATCCCAGAATAGCTAATAGGCTCCTAAGTATAAAAAAAAAAAAGAAATACTTGCATTGTGGTTAAGCACATGAACTTTCCTATAAGTGAATTCTGAGTTAAATCCCACTCCACCATTTAGTATAAGACCTGGTATGAACCTCCCTGAGTCTCAGTTTCACAGCTGTTTACAATGCTAACACTTTCTACCTCTCAATCCTATTGAGAAGATAAAATGAAATCATTAAATGTCTTGTACCATGACTGACATGTAATGCAGGGTCCCAAATGGTAGAAGTTGATGCTATTATTGCAAGGAAGAGAAAAAAATACAATTTTAGAACAGGTCATTGTTATAGGTTGAATTGTGAACCCCCCAAAATATGTGTCGATCTCCTAACCCCTGATATCTGTGAAAGTGATCTTCTTTGTAAATAGAGTCTTTGCAGATACAATCAAGTTAACCTGAGATCATTAAGGGGGGGGGGGGGGCTAATCCAGTATAACTGGAATCCTTATGACAAGAGAAGAAACAGAGACAGACATGCACAGAGGAAAGAGACACACAGAGAGAAGACCACTATGTGAAGCTGGAGACAGAGATTGGAATTATGCAGTCCCTGAAGATGCTAGAAGCTAGAAGAGGCAAAGAAGGTTCATCCCACAGAAGCAACAGAGGGAGCATAGTCCAATTAACGCCTTGATTTCAGACGTCTGGCCTCTAGAATTGTGAGAGATCAGGTTTCTGTTAGCTTAAGTAACCTGTTTTGTGGTACTTTGTTATGGCAGCTATAAGAAACTAATACAGTCATGATTCATACCTAAGGAGAAGTTTTTTTTAGTGGACATTTTATTAACTGTCAATCTTAACTAACTAGAGATGCTTTGCTCCAGTAGGAAAGTTCACAACAAATCCAGAAAGACTACAAAGTTTTGAATGCTGTAATTTTGTGAAAGAGTTTGTGATTTTCAATACAGGTATAAGTTTAAAAATATTTTGTTAGTTAGTTCAGGCTAGCAAAACAAAATAGCAAAGGTAGGGTGGCTTAAATATTTATCTTAAACTGTGAGAAAATAAATTTCACAGTTGTAGAAGCTGGAAGTCTGAGATCAGGGTGCCGATATGGTCAGGTTCTGGTACAGACATTCTTCGTGACTTCTAGAAGGCCACCTTGCTGTCCTCATATGGCCTTTCCTTGGTGCTATATGAGAGAGAAAGAGCAAGCTCTCTGGTGTCTCTCCTTAGAAGACCACTATTCCTATCAGATCAGGTCTCATCCTCATCAGCCCATCTAACCCTAACTCCCAGTGGCCCCCTCTCCAAATAAATACCATGGCATTGGGGGTTAGATCTTCAACATACGAATTTGGGAAGGGACATAAATATTTATTTCATAACATATATGTTAGACCAGAAAGCTACATATTATTCACTTTCTCCTTCAAATATATCATGAGACCAGGTTAATGCATCTTGGGTGAGAAGGGACAGAATATGTCCAGTGATTAGTAAGACATGGCTTCTGCCCTCAAGCATCTTACAGACTAATGGAAGAGAGAGACTGTCAATAGGACATTCTAATTTAATATGGGAGGTACAGTGATGAAGGTGAGCCTTCAGGACAGCAGGTGCAGGGAATCTTCTTGCAGGAGACCCCTGAGTTCGGGAAAGGGGCCATATCTCATTCCATTCCCTGCATGGAGAGCATAGCACATTGCAATAAATAAATTAGTGTTTAATAAATACTTGTTGAAGAAGTAAATAAAAGAATAAATGAAGCATATTACTATTAACTAGAACACCAAAATCCTTCCCATCAAGGATGGGATATTAGAATTTCATTATAAAATTCTAAAATATAAGTTGAGGTACTGTTTAGGAAAAAACATTGGATTAGAAATCTAAAGAATAAGTTTTACTCCTCACTGCCTTACACTAGCTCTGCAACTTTGGATAAGAGCCTGAGAAAGAATACAACTGAGAGCAAAGGGTTTCATCCAGTCCCTGTTAGCTCTAAAATTATGATTCTGGGATTCCCTTTCTAGATTTCATCTCAGGAACATTAATAATAACATCAGGAGTGCTAAAAGTAACTCATTACTCTCTGTAAAGTTAAAAAAAAGGACCCAATGATCCAAATAATAGCCACAGAATATTTATTGAATTAAAATAGTAAGTAGTGGGATGTCTGGGTGGCTCAGTAATTAAGCGTCTGCCTTTGGCTCAGGGCGTGATCCTGGAGCCCCAGAATCGAGTCCCGCATCGGGCTCCCTGCATGGAGCCTGCTTCTCCTCCCTCTGCCTATGTGTGTTTCTTGTGAATGAATAAATAAAATCTTTTTAAAAGTTAATGAATTAATTTAATTAAATAAAATAGTAAGTAGTATACTACTTACTGCCAATGGGTTTTATTTATTCATTTGAAGGTATTTATTCAACTACTACTAAGTATCAGCCTAGATACTGGGTAATGATATATTGAAATATAAAATATATATGTATATTTAATATTATATATATAATTTTTAAAAAAATATTTAAATCTACTTCTCCTGAGCAACCTTCTAATAAGCTTTTTAAACTCTTCAACCTGACTGCTCTGTTGCCACAATCTCATGTTAGCAGTGCTCTGTGGAAAAGAATTTTCTCTAATGCTTTTAGTAGTGCTTGGCTCTTATATCTGAAACCTGGGGTTATTTTAGTTGACAAAAGCCAAAAATAGCTTCATAAAATGCAGCCTTTTTATTCCCCTTAGAAATCTGGAGAGTTTTAATAAAGTTTCATTCACTTCCACTTTTGGGGGAAGTAAGAGTATTTTTAATTCTTCCTGAAGTCAAGTCCATTCCAGTATCAATCCAGGATCCCTTCCCAGACTTTCCTACACCCTAAACAGATAATGCCCTAGCCTCAAGTTCCAAAGAATTGTAGAATGTTAGTGACAAAGTGTCCACAGAGCTGACTTAATCCAACTCCTTCATTTTGCAGATAATGAAGACCTAGAGGAACGAAATGATTACTCAAGGTCATTCAGCTAATGACTTTGTGAGGTTGAGACTATCACCCAATTCTCCTGACTTAAAGTTACAATTGTTCCACTAAACTATGGAGCCCAATTGCCCTGTTTCTTTCTTGTCCTTCACACGCCTTAGCCCATAGATGTGGGCATTCTGAGAACTCTGTCATGCATTCAAGTGGTTTCTATCTGTTTAGATCAAGGGCCAGAAAACTTTTTCTTAGCCCATAGATGTGGGCATTCTGAGAACTCTGTCATGCATTCAACTGGTTTCTATCTGTTTAGATCAAGGGCCAGAAAACTTTTTCTGTAAAGGGTCAGATAGTAAATACTTTAGGCTTCGACGGCTATATGGTCTTTGTAGCAACTACTGAACTTTCACTGTAGTGCAAAAACTGCCTTAGACAATATGGAAACAAATAAAAGTACCTGTGTTCCAATAAAACTTTATTTACAAAAACAGGCAGTGAGCTGGATTTGGTCAGTGGGCCGTGGTTTACCAAACTCTGGTCTAGATAAATGTGTCTTCCCTACTCCTGATCCTAGAAGCCTACTTCCCCTGATTATCAGGGTAGAATGAAAGATATCACTTTCTTCTCTTGTAAAAACAAGATCTTGTGAATTTTATACATTAATCCTACAGAAATATATTAAATATTTACTTTATGGAAAAAGAACAAGGGATAAAATAAGCTGTTATAATAATAATAAGGTATGATATCTATTGAGAATTTATTATGTCCCAGTTACCAGGCAAAATACTTTTATGTATAGGCTTCCCATTATCCTTACAAAATCCCATGTGACTGCTAAGGAAAATAAGGCCCAGCAGGAGTATGAAATTCATCCAGGGACACATAGTTAGAAAGTTGTAGAAGTAGGATTTGCATCCAGACATGCATGACTCTTATCACTGCCACCTTCTGACTTCCTGAGATCTTGGGGGATCTGGTCTCTTTGTTACAAAGGAAGTATTGCTCTGACTGGGGTCTTCACTTAGTAGCAGGGATCCCCCCCACCCCATCTACTCCTCTACCTCTGCTCTCTTGTTTGGCAGTGATTTGTATTCTCAGAGATAGCTGTGAATGACACGAGTTGCTGAATCAAAAGAACAACAAGAAATTACAGTGATATATTAGTTTAGGTTTCAAAATAAGATTAAAAGCCAAATTACACACCTTTCAAAAACAATCAGTCTTTCAATTTTTCAGTATGTGTGATTTGCCCCTCACTCTCCCCAGCACTGAGCTAGGCACTGCTGCTCATGCAAGCAAGATTTTGGAGCCCTGAGGTTAAGGCCTTACTCTTCAGCTAAGTAGCTGAGATAATCTGGGCTAACTATGGTCCTTACATTCCCTTTCAGTAAAATAAGGAAGTTTTATTCAACACTCACCAAGGCTCATGGTCTAGCTAAAGAGTCTACAAGGAAGGTAAAATGCCACACAAGCAGCCCTCAGGGTTTGAGTATTCTTTAAAAAAAAAAAACTACTTCTGCTCTGTAAGGTTCATGTGAAGGATGTTTCTGGGAACCAAGATTTAAGTACAAGCACTGACTTGACACAAAGATATGCAACTGCATTTGTGTGAGTACACATATGTGCATGTTTGTCCAACACTATAATGCAATGCTGAGGACTCAGGCATAGGTGTCAAATAACCCTGGTACCCTATTTTGATTTTATCATTTGTAATTGCATGGGACCCTGCAAAGGGAGGGTTAATGTAGACTGAAAAACAGGTTTTCTTTAGCTAAGATATAAGAAGGGGGAGAAATAGAGGTGAGGGCATTGGAAACTCCATGGAGTAATAAATTGAAACACTGGTGACTATAGGGGAGATGTTAGATTCAAATAAATTTAAAAAGGAAATAAAATGAGTAGGAAGGCAATGAGCTCTCTGTCCATGGAGGGACTCAAATAGCTCCTGGACATTCACATTTTTTGAAACTTACAAAAAAAGGAATTTAGTTACCAGATAAGAGCTCAGCCAGATAGCCTCCAAGATTCCTTTTGACTCTGAAATTCTGTGACCCTACAAATATATGAAAAGGATTTGTTTGCTTATCCTCTGTTAAATGTAGAAATAGTCCAAGGATCCTCTAGGTTTAGCTTCCACTCTTTTGGAGTATCATGAAGAGCACTTAGTCTAGCCTTTCAGTATTCCCAAAGGACACTTTCTTCCTTAGAGCCTAGACAGTCGCTCAAGCTATTTATTTGTTTGGAATGTATGCAGTTACCTCGAATTCACTATTTTTTTTTCACTATTTTTTCAAGCAAGATAGACTGAGAGCTGTCCAAGTGGCTCCTCGGAGTTCCCAATTCAATGTTCCCTAACTGTATAGTCACAATCCACAAAAGCTTACATCACTACTTAGAGCATCCTTGTGACTAATCAGAACCCTCAGTGGAATGAGCTGCCTCTACAAGGTGTGGGTAGTTGGATTAAATAGTCTTTCATCTGTTTAACAGACCATACTGTTGCACTTTCTAAATGACAGGCTTAGTGCAAACCACTGGAAATATGGGAGCCACTTGCCATTAGCCCTGCCTATACCTAGTACCCAGCATTATTGTTGTGATTGATAATACCTTGTAGCTGGATCTCTGTGAAGGCAATGCCAGTGCTGAATGCAACAGAGAGAAGCAACACTGCTGGAGCCAAGTGTGATGAGATGAAATGGGATGCAGCATCAGCAATAGAAGTACACAAGATGATGTCCTCCTTAGCAGGTGCATCTTTGTCTCTGACTTTTGTTTTTTAGCTGCTTTGAGAAACTTAGCAATAAATTGTCAATGAATGCCTATGTCCCAGATTTTGGCATGTCCTTATCAAAGTCAATCATTTGAACTCTGTTTTGGAGCTTGCACATTCCTCCCTACAGATTATCCAGCTAAGCGTCCAACTCAACATTCTTGAGAAAGGCTGTGGTGTCCACTTCCATTTATCATATCCTGTGACCTCCCTCTCAGTAGATTTCCTTTACTTGTACAAGATTTATAAAACATAAGTAATGAAGTCATTGTATTCAGCTATGTGCGGGTATAGGGGCATGGACAGTACAGCATATTTCCAAATGCTTTCTGGCTAACACCTGATAATCACCCACTTCCATGATGCTGGCAGCTGAGACCAAAGGTAGTGGCTTCCCTTTTACTCCTCAACATCAGTGTGTTCTGAAATCTAACAGCAGCCCTCCTAATCTTTCCCCAGTCCTTCCAAGTCATATAAACCTCCCTCTGGGCCAAAACTATAAATCCTAGTAGAGTTTATCTATGAAGAGGCACAGTCTTTTAAGAACTTCACTACCAGGAAAGACAGCAAAGCAGGAACTCAAGTATGGGCAATGAGACTGGGATACAGTAACCATTCTAAGTGGTCAGAGCAGAACAATGCCTAATAGAAAGAAACCTTCAAAATATGAAATGTGATGACATACTCTAGCAGTTTCTTAGCTATCCCTCTTTAAACCATCCTGGAATTAATCCAGGATTGTCCTCAGAGACTAGTGAGAAAATTAACTTTGAAGTGGGCGTCAAGAGGCCTAAGTTTTGGAGTATGTAAAACTGAAAAGACAGAACTTAGTTTGTCATTACCATAACATGCTTTATTCTTTTCCCTTATCTTTTAGCCATTGTGTTGTACAAAGAACCATGGCCACAAAAGAAATAAGTAATGAAAGCTATTGGGTGTGTTAGAGTTCCCTAAATTTTCTAGTGATTCATTCAGGAAGTGTTCTCAGGAGAAGAGGTGAGTGAAGGGGGAAAAGCCAAATGGTCTCATCTAGAGACTAGCTTCATTGTCACAGGGAAGTTCTGGAGAAAAAATTGCACTACAAACTTAGCCCCACCTTGTAGCAAGTAGGATGGTCTTTTATGACTATGCCAGTCAGACCTTTGCCCCAAAAGAGAAAAGGAGGGATAGCCTCCAAGGTGAAGTGTTCCATATTAGTCTAAAGCAATTCTCCAAAGAAGGGGATAGCTGTGATCTATTTCCAGCTAACACTCCCAGTGGATGGGTTATGGGCACCCTTGTTGATTCAAAACATCTGGGCAAGGCCCCAACAGCATCCACTTCAGTTTACTGCTTATAGCACTTAGATCCATTTGTTTCCTACATAACTTCACTCCTTCTGAGTATGGCTTCTAGAATTCTCACATGTCTCAATTTCTTGGAGAACTTATAGGAAGATAGTGAATTAGGATGAACTATATCCCCTGCTACTGCCACCGCTGCTGAGGCATAACTGATACTCATCATCCCTAACTTCTAATGTATGTGTTAGATTTCCTTCTCCTTGGGCCATACTTCTAGTCTAGGTGGCTTGTGTGATGGATTACCACAAATTCCCATCCCTAGAGGTCTATACTCTTATTAGACAATGGTTGCTCTATGTGTCAGTTTGAAATTACAAGTGGGCATGAAAGTACAAGAGATGCTTAAGTGAATTATCTCTATGTTAGAAGTATGAGGAATATGTTAGAAGTTCATACAAGTGGGCATGAAAGTACAAGAGATGCTTAAGTGGATTATCTCTATGTTAGAAGTATGAGGAAGGCAAGGAGGAATATGTTTCTTGCATTCATTATGTATGAGCAATCCTACCACCTCATGATAATCAGGGTTAAATACCTCTGCCACTATAGTGACTCCTTTCTTTGCCTGATGGTCAACTAGCTTGAGGATCCCAAGATGACCACATGGCAGCCATACTTTTAGGTTAGTAGTTTTCTTACTATGTCTCCTGGTAGCAACAATCCCCTCTGCAACCTAAGACCTCTATACCCACAGAGCCTAATTTTACAGAAAAGGTTTGCAAAAATTCCGTAAGTGGCTTACGGGGAATCAAAATGAATGGTACCTATTTCTACTTCTACTCTTTGATTCTCAGGCCCATATATGCTACCAACTGGGAAAATAATATCTTATAATGCTTTATGGTTTAAGGTATATACTGGTAGCACTCCATCTTTGCATGGTGTCTTCTCAAAGCTGGTACTTGAGCTGTGACAGCAGGAACTTATTTTCATTACTCCTCTAAGCTGTAATCTTCTGGATGGTATAGCATGAGGGAAAAGCTGTGGATGCCATAGTCATGTACTGTTTATTTCCAAGACTTTGCAAGCCATCCCAGCACTCAGGGTCCTTGCCAAGGTACTAAATCCTATGTCACAAGAGATTGCTCCCAATACAGATACTCCCTCTTATCTAGTTTTATATTCTACTCCCCATGATCTAGCATCAGTTCACTCACAGATACTCTCCAGTTCCTGCCAGTACATGTTAGACCAGTTCTGCAGCTATTATTGGACACATTCTTGTTCTGTCTCAGTAGGATGGTTAAGTTCCACTGTAATTTGACCTTAAGTATGCACCTGGGACCAGAGGAGATAGGACAGATCCCAAGTTGTCTTGTAAAGCTCCTGCCTCCTTTGAAGCCTCTCAGTCTTCAAGCAAGGGGGCAAGGTTGGTAGCACTCTGTCTCTAGAAGCTACTTCTGCCAGCTCAGAGAGTTCCAGGGAATCTGGCAATTCTGGCTTCTTAAGTGCATCTTACGAGCTATCCCCATCCTACGTCTCACAGCGTCACTCATTCCTTATGAGGGCTGTGATTTTGGCATAGAAGACTTGCCTCAGCTGAGATTTCAGGCCTCTAAGAAGTTCTTCCCTCTTCTGAGTAAGTTTTATTCCTGACCCTCAGCTGTGCTTCTCCTCTAGCTGTTGGAGATAAGGTTCTGTTCTTTTTTAAAACTTCCAACAAAATTCCCTGCTTCTCACTTAGCTTTAAACTGTTGATAGCTACATCTGAGACTATCAATTTTCTGAGTAAACTGATGATGCTAAGAACAGCTACCTAATTCCAAAGTCTTTGGATTAATTTTTCCCTGCACATCTTAAATGCCCAATACAATGCACCAGGTAAAACAACTTTTCCACATCTATCTCAACCCCAGTTCAACTTAGGTGAATGTCTTAGTAAGTGCACTGCTACTGATGGCAGAGACTATCAAGACCTCACTTACCACTAGTGACAGGGGTCCTCATTGCCATCCAACCAGTGAGGGAATCAACTCCAGAATCCCATCCCAGGACCATTTGCAATACAAACTACCTCAGGTCCAGAAGCAGAGCCCAAGCGCAAAAATAGGAGTGCTCTTAAGAAAAGAGCAAGGGAACAGCAGGGTCAGGAATAGGACAATTGCTAAGCAAGAATGTAATCACAGCAAAAGAGAAGGATAGATCTGATTCCATAAGCACATTCTGAAACACAAACTGTACCACAGAAGCAATTCTACCCTGAGGCAAGTGGCCCAGCCTCTCAAACATCTTTGCCAGTCTATCTGTCTACAGTTTGCAGTGTCTACAGTTTGCAGTAGGTATGCAGGGGAGCACACAGCCAATTGCAGCTTACATTTAGCCAATGGTACTTCTCTAGGGAGAGAACAGCTACAAATGGTAACCAGCCAACCCTCACAGCAGCTGGGGAAAATGAGTGTGGGGAGTGAGGTAAAAGGGATCTAGACTGGGCCCAACAGCATCCACTACATAGGCAAGTGGAATTCTGCTCAAGAAAATGTGAACGCTTCTAATTGAATTATGTAGTTATTAATTCATTTTTAAAATTTAATGAGTAGTCACCAGTATGGGGTGAATTCCTTATCACTGGAGAGGTATGATCTGAGCTGGTTGGTCATTTGAAACTAGGGAGGAGCCAATCCATTGACTTTGAAGTCCCTTCCACATCTGAGATGCTATTACTGCACTCAGTGGTGAGAAAAAGAGTCAAAAAATGAATGAGGGAAAAAGAGGCTGAAAGAAAGAACCAAAAAAGAAATCGACGCCCTAAAGAAGAAGAGGGTAACTAGCTGGAACAATTGACCATGGACAGGTTTGAGGTGCTTGTGAACTCCTGAATCTGTATGCGAAATTCTGTGTGTATGGGAATGTGCTTTTTTTGCTAGGAAAATAGTGTGAAGCTTTCACCATATTCTCCAAAGGGTCTGTTCTATAAACAGAATTAAGTGAGAGAGAATGGGTCCTTCGTAGAGAAGCAGAAATCCCTCACTGGGAATTCCCTACATATTCCATGGCTGAGTTTTCCTTGTACTGTTTTGAAAATGCATTAATTGAATTTCTACGAGAGGAGACTGAAATCAAAACACCAGAGAATAAAGACAGTATTCAGTTTAAAAGTTTTCAACTGGCATTCTGCAGGGCTAGTCCTCCAATGGAAAAAAGGAAACCAAAGTAACTGAGGAAACTTCATTTGTTCTAAGCTAAAATGAGGCCATTCCTGGTGACTATCACAACCTTTTCATAACCCATGCCTTTGCCACATATATTTTGATTCTGACTCTAGAGAGAGAAAGTTCAAGTTTGGGAAGAAAATTACAAGAAGAATGAGGAATCACCTCAGAGGACGGAAAAGTCCTACTGTAGAGGTAACATATTCCTCCGGAATCCAATAAACCTCAGCTCCATGTCAACAGCTCACAAAAACAGGAAAAGGCACACAGTCCTTATTACTAACCGAGCAGTCCCACATCATGATTCAGTGGTGAGGATGGATCTGACCTGCAGGACATGCCCTTATGTGATTTTTATTATGACAACATTGATTCACTCTATTGCATAGACTATGGAAGGGATTTTATGGTTTATCTAAACGACTTCCTCATTTTATCAATTAACAAGCTGAGGCCCAGAGCAGAGAAGTGTCATGCTTGAGAGTGGCAAAGGTGAATCTAGCTCCAAATAATACCGCACAGAAAAGAGAACTGAGATTCTGAAACTAGGTTGCCTCAGGCCAAATCCTGACTGCTGCTTACTTGCTGACCTGAACCAGGCCAGGTAACCTCACAGTTTACTCACCTGTAAAAGGAGCATTATGTTACTGCAGATGTAACAAGTTGGTTCCTAAAATTGCTTAGCACTGACCTGGTATATGGTAAAGGCATAGTTAACATTATTAGCCCTACTGTTTTTTGTGTTTTTTTAAGATTTTATTTATTTATTCATGAGAGACACAGAGAGAGAGGCAGAGACACAGGCAGAGGGAGAAGCAGGCTCCATGCAGGGAGACCGACGTGAGACTCAATCTTGGGACTCTGGGATCACGCCCTAAGCAAAAGGCAGATGCTCAACTGCTGAGCCATCCAGGCATCCCTTTATTTTATTTTATTTATTTATTTTTAAAGATTGTATTCATTTATTCATGAGACACACAGAAAGAGAGGCAGAGACGTAGGCAGGGAGAGAAGCAGGTTCCCTACAGGAAGCCCTACACAGAACTTGATCCCAGGACCCCTGAGATCAAACCGGGATCATGACCTAGCCAAAGGCAGATGCTCAAACACTGAGCCATCCAGATGCCCCTGCCCTCCTTATTTAAACAAAAGTCACTTGGCTCCAAATCCAGTATTTTATTCAATAAAGAACACAGGAGTCAAATTCTGAATATTTTACCTACTAAATGGGGCATTTTAGACATGTGACTTAACCTCTCTGTGGACTCATTTTCTTATTTGGAAAGTGACAATAATAGCATATCTATCACACAGAACTATATGAGGACAAAACAAAACAATGAGTATAAAGCACCTCACGTTTAAGAAACACCCCACTTCCCATGACCCTTTGCCTGAAAGCCTCTGATTTAGAACTTCATATTGTGAGAGAAGAGGGTAAATGGTTAAGAACTCACAGAAAAAATTAATGATTATATTATTTTATATAGTGTATTCACTTTTATGTATATCATCTTCATTATCCTCAATCCAAAACTGCGTCTAATATTAACCTAATTAACTAATTTTACAGATGAAGAAAACAGTGTCAGGAAGCTTGAGGAACTTACTCAAGTCTGCAATGTCAATATGTGCTAAAGTCAGGAGTCCCACAAAGGTGCCAGGTTGCAGAGCTTTGGCCATTCCACTCCCCCACACTGGGGTAATGGGAAGTTAGCATCACATCCTCAAGCCCCTCCCATTTGTACTGCTCTGTGCTAGGCTGTGAGGGGAATACAGACAAAGGGAGACGAGTGAGAACTGTCATTATTGGGTGCTCCCATATCCAGGGTTTACCAATGATATTCCACTTAGGAAGACATGATATCCTATGAGTCTGGAAACCTGCTTCAAGAAGACAGTACAGTGTCTCATTGTCTTGTCTTTCAATTCAGCATTGTTTGATTTTTTTTTTTAATACTAAGGTAAGCAACACTGGTGAAGAGGCTCCTAGGTCTGTCCACACAGATGTTGACTCAGTCACCATTCCTCAAACAATTATATTAAGTAAACTTCGAGGTGAAGAATGAACAGCCAAAATCAATTGGAGTTGCAGAGTCCAAACAGGCTATCTGCACAAATATTAAAAAGCCTTCCATGAATTCACATTTAACTTCTAATCCAAAGGTTATTGTCTGGAATTCACTGGCCACCCCAGTTCAGAAACCATAAGCTGGAAGAACCAGCACCAACACAGATTTGGCTGTAGATAATTCAGGTTTAGAAAATCAGCTTATCTGAGCTGTGAAAAATTGCTAGTTTAGTCCATTTCTTGAAGAAACCATAGTTCTTATAATTATGATGATTAGGCTGACGTGCTCCTACTGAGCATCTTTCCCTTATCTGTGTCTACATATTGCCACACAACATTTTAGAAACTAAAAAATAATTATACCCAGATCATTGGTGGTTATTTCAGCTACACATATCCACATAAATGACTTTTTACCATATTATAATAATTAATACATGAATATTACTTTTCCAAAGGACACTCAAATATTTTATTTTATCCTCACAACTCTAGGAAGTGGGCTTAAATTATTCCCAATTTCAGACAAGAATATAGAGATATTCAGTGATTTTATCCAAGATTACACAGCTGAAAATTCAAGCATATGTAAGGTAGTCTGAGTGTCTTTACCTAAAAGCTAGCTTTTATGCTAAGAGACCAGATGTTAATGTTCAAACATCAGTTTTCTCATCTGTAAAACTGGAAATTAATAGTACCTAAATCATTACATTGTGAGAATCAAATGAGCTTATTCATGTAAATCACTTAGAACAGTGCCTGAAATATTATAAGGACTCACTAAATTCCAAATGCATTTTAATATTTCATAGATGTAGCAATGGGCTCAAAAAGCACTCAGGTTCAAATACTGACCCAATGCTTTCTACCTGGATGACTTTGGGAAGCCTAAATATAATATGTTAAATAGGGTTAGGTTATTTTTACCCTAGTATCTTCACAGGATGCATGACATAATGTAAGTGGAAATACTTTGAAATTTGCAAAGTGCTATGAAAACATGAGAAGTTATTATGTCAGTGCAATAAAAACTCTTCAGGCAACAGAAATGATACTAGTTAACAAATACTGACTCCTCGCATACATGCCAGACACTGTGCTCAATGCTTTATAAGCTGAGTCTCTTGTCATTCTCACAAAGACCTCAAAGGGCAGGTATTAACATCCCAATCCTATGGATGAATATGCCAAGGCTCAAAGCAATGAAGTAATTTTCCCAGAGTCACTCAACAGTAAGTGATAGATGGCATAGGACCCAAAATGAAATCTAGATCTTAAGCTTAAGCTTTTAAGCACTATACTATGAAGATGAGCTAGTGAACTTTATAAAGTGAAGAAAGGTCCAACAATAAAAGAATAGCATATTTTTATAAATGCAAGTCTCATTTATAAAGTATCAATTAAACTGAGTAGATGGGCTTTGCCTGGCCCTGAATGCATTATCAGAAAATAATAAATTACGTTTAGCTAATAGTTTTGTCATCTTCACATACGGACATTCTCCCCATTTGGGGATTCTACTGGGGAATCCCAAAGTGATTTCTAAATAATCTACCTAAGTACTTATACCTCTTTCAACTAGAACCCACCACTCAAGAGAAAATGAAAACAAGAAATATCTAAAGACAGTGACTCTCTCTTCCTCCAACCAGGGTATTCCAGGGAAGGAAATTAAAATGCCACTTCAATGGGGAAAAAAATTGAATATTTAATCTTGGGTATTTCAATCTGTTCTTTTGGAACTTGGCAGTATTACAAATTTATTGGCATTTTTTTTTAAGGAAAATACTGTGGGAGGTCCGATTGGATTTATTTTTACATAGCCATACCCCTCCCAACCCTATTTAGAAGAGGCCAATCTTGAGGGATGTTTATTTTTTAAAACTCAAAAACAAATCAGAATATTTTTCCTCCTTTAAAAAAAGTTTTCAATGCATTTTAATAAGGCTCAAACTGTCTCCCTATGAGTTTCCCTCAAGTTATCCATTTTTAATTGTCCTCAGATCTTGGCATCTTGATGCCATGGATAGGAATTGTGGCTCTGTTCTGCCAGTCTCTCCCACCCCCTTCCTTGTATGCTCACTGAAATAAGCTCTGCAGCCATCTGCATCTCCGTGTGGAGGCAGGCTGAATGTCAGCTCTCCCGCAGGCTCCACACAGAAGAGAACTCCAGAAGACCTGCTGATCTCGCACCCAAACTGCCATGCCCTTGACTTGCTGTCTTTTCCTATTAATATTTCAGCACTTGGGTTGCATGGGCTTGGGAAGCTCTTTTGTCTCAATAGGAAGCAGAAGGCAAGCTCCATAGAGGGTCTTTTTCCTGCAGACAGTTTGAGAACAAGTATTTAGTGTGACTAAAGAGAACCCTTCATTAATGACTTTTTGGTAGGCTAGAGAGACTAGATATTCATGCTAAACTTTAAGAAAGACAGAAGAGAAAAGTACAGGTTGGGCTGAATGTTGAATAGAAGGGAAGGATAGAAAAGGGAGAGAAGACATGATAAAGAAAGAGGGAGAAACAGTGGAGAAAGAAGAGAGAATTTGAGGGAGGAATAAAGAAAGACAAAAAGAATATAGGGACTGTGCTTAGTGTTGCGCTTGCCATCACAGGTAAATCTATAGTAGGAAGGGGGGATTGATAAGAGAGACGGACGGAGGAAGAGGAAAAATAAAGAAACCTGTAATGCCTCCTGTGTATCAAGCATGCATTTGCTTTGGGCTTTCATATTCACTCTCTTAATTGCTCTTTACTAAAGTCCTATCTGGTAGGCATAAAGAAAACTAGGCTCAGAGTGATTTTGAAAGTTGCCTAAATTTCAAAGCTAATAGTAAGGTACAATCCTCACTGGCCATTACATCATTAAGCAAACATTTGTTGAGTATCTTATGAAGAGATGCCAAATGCTAGTTGTCCAAGTAAGTGACGTATAGTTCCTGCTCTCCAGAACCTCACAATAAATTATAACATATTTAGGGGTACTTGAGTGGTACACTTAGTTGAGCATCCATTTTGTCACAGGTTGTGATCTAAGGGTTGTGAGATCGAGCCTCAGGTCAGGCTCTGTGCTCAGCAAAGAATCTGCTAGAGAGTCTTTCTCCCTCTGCCCCTCCCTCACACTCTTTCTCTCTCTCTCTCTCTCTCTCTCTCTCTCTCAAATCAATCAATTAATCTTTAAAAAAATGATTAACAAAAAAATATGATTAACAGATCCATTTGACAATAGAATGGAGTCTAGTCTCAAGTTGACTTGAAGAGATCACAGTTTAGAGAAGTCCATATAATAGAAACCAATCTCTGAGTTTCAGAATGAAATTAGAAGTTCATTCTAAGTTGACTAGAATGTCTCTCAACTCTTTAGACTGTTGATGGAAGTTGCTTGGATGTAGTGCTCATGTGTCCCTCAGCTATCTCTCAATCTAGAGATATTTTACTGAGGTCAATGTTTCCCACACCTATTTGGGTCAGGTCTGAAAAGATCTAGTTCTGAAAAAACATCAGCAAGATGATGGGCTAGGAGGCCCCAATTCTTGTCTCCCCTACAAAAAAAAAAAAAAACAATAAATAAACCACAAATTGACAAAAGTAGCTTTGAGAAAGCTCTGGACTACAACGAAGCAGCAACAGAAATCCTGCAAAGCTCAAAAACTAAAGATGGCTGCATAGACAAGCATAGAAAACATTTTACCTGCATCACCCCAGCCCTGAGTCCAGAGCAGCCCAGTGCCCAGAAGGATTTCCTCTGGAAGACTTAACCCCAAAAGGAAAAGGAGAACAGGAAAAACACAACAAGCCCCATCACCACTGTGAACACTTATAGCCTTTGCTACTGAGGACGTCCACAGTTTTCACCAATGCAGATCTAGCTGATGGAGCCACCGGGGGTCCTCCTCTCAGGGATGGAGTTATAGCTACAGTGAAACCTACTCTCAGAGACTAGTTGCTATAGTGAACCACTTACCAAATCAGAACACCATAATACCTCACTATCTACAGGACCAGAACTGCCACTGCTCAGCAGCCTACTTTTTGAATTCTAGGTCAAGGCTTTAACCTGCCAAAACTAGGTCCAAGCTGCCACTGCTCTGCCCTGTCCTCTGAGTCCTGACATAAGGCTTCAATGGGCCAATGTTGGGACCATTCTGCTACTATTCTACAACTACCCCCTGGGTCCTAAGTCACGACTTTGACACAGCATCACCAGGCTGCACTGCTGCAGTTCAGTGCCCTACCATGCTTTCTAAATGACAGCTTTGACACATCATCACCAGGGAAAGCTGCCATTGCCTTGTACCCCACCCCATGGCTGCTGCTTTGAATCTCTGTCATAAGCACTATGCTGCTTGGCTGGTGCTCTGTGCCCAATTCACTGGGTCTTAAGTTGTGGCATTAACCCACTCTCACTGAAGTGTGCTATTCCAGTTTTGTGTTCACTTTCCTGGGTCCTGAGTTGATGCTTGGCCCAGCCTCAATGTCCTGTGCTGCTGCTGCTCTGGGCCCCACCATCTGAATCCTGAGTTAAGGCTCTGGCCAGTATCATTAGGGCCAAGTTGATGCTGCTCTGCACACTGCCTATAGGCCTAAGCCACCACTACACTGCATTCTAGGGTCCACACTAGTGCTGCAGCTTTCCCCCAGAGCCTGAGTCACCGCAGAAAGACCCAAAGACACGGACCCCAGTTCCCAGGTGGGAAGCTCAGTGAGATTCAAGAGAATACAGATAGACAATTCAATGAACTCAGGAAAACAACGTATGAACAAAGCCAAAATTTTAAAATAAAGAAAAACTATTTAAAAGAACCAAACAGAAATTCTGGACATGAGGAATTTAATAAATGAAATTAAAAATGCAATAGAGAGCTTCAATAGTAGACTCAATCAAACAGAAGAAAAACTCTGCAAACTTGAAGAAAGATATCTTGAAATTGCCCAGTCAGAGGAGGAAAAGAAATAAGAAAGAAAAAGAGTGAAGAAAGCCTTTATGGATTATGGGACACTATCACAACAAATTATATTTGCATAATGTAAGTCCCAGATGGAGAAGAGGGAGAAAAGGACAGAAAACTTACTTTAAATAAACTGGGGAGAGATACGGCCTTCTAGATATAGGAAGCTCAGCAATTCCCCAAAACTATTCAACCCAAAGAGATCTTCACTGAGATACATCATAATTAAATTAAAAAATCAAAGACTAAGACAATTTTGAAAGCAGTAAGAGGAAAAATGACTTCTCGTGTACAAAGGAACCCCAGTAAGGCTATCTGCAGATTGTTTAGTGGAAATCTTACAGGCTGAGAGAGTAGGAAAACATACTCAAAATCCTCAAAGAAAAACCTGCCAACCTACAATACTCTACCCAGCAAGGTTGTTCTTTAAAAACAAAAGAGGAATAATGACTTTCCAAGACAAAGTTGAGGAAATTAATTGCTACTGGACCTGCTTGACAAGAAATACTAAAATTTCTTTAAGCTGAAATGAAAGGATGGTAATTATTAAGATAAAACATATGAAAGTACAAAATTCGCTGGTAAAGGTAAATAGTGAAATTCAAAATACTCTAGTACTGCAATGATGATGTGTAAAAAAACACTTGGAACTCTAGCATATAAGTTAAATGACACTGGTTAAAAAAAACTAAAACTGCTATATTTTGTTTATGGACATACAATATTAAAAGATTTAAATTGTGACACCAGTAACATAAATGTGGGGAGTGGGGAAAATAAATGCATAGAACTTTTGAATGTACTTGAAGTTAAGCTGTTTCAGCTTACAATAGCTCATGACTGTAAAATATACTACTAAAGGGACCCCTGGGTGGCTCAGCAGTTTGGCGCCTGCCTTTGGCCCAGGGCGTGATCCTGGAGACTCGGGATCCAGTCCCACATTGGGCTCCCCGCATGAAGCCTGCTTCTCCCTCTGCCTGTGTCTCTGCCCCTCTGTGTGTGTGTGTGTGTCTATCATGAAAAAATAAATAAAATCTTTAAAATGTATATATATATATATACTACTAAAGCCTTATACCTATGAAGTCTATATTAGATACACAAACAAAAAAAGAAAAAAAGAATAAAAGCGGACCACTAATGAAAACAAAATCATCAATATATAAAGATAGCTAAAGAGGGGATCCCTGGGTGGCTCAGTGGTTAAGCACCTGCCTTTGGTCCAGGGTGTGATTCTGGAGTCCCAGGATCGAATCCCATGCCAGACTCCCTGCATGGAGCCTGCTTCTCTCTCTCTCTCTGCCAGTGTCTCTGTCTCTGTCTCTCTCTCTCTCTCTGTGTCTCTCATGAATAAATAAAATCTTAAAAAAAAAAAGATAGCTAAAGAGGAAGAAAAGATCAAAGGAACTACAAACAATCAGAAAACAATTAATAAAATGGTGATAGTAAGTCCTTACTACCAGTAACTACCTTAAGTATAAATTATTTAAAATCTCCAATTAAAAGACATAGAATAGTTTAATGGATAAAAATAAAAAATAAAAATAAAAGACCTAACTATATGCTGCCTACAAAAGACTTGCTTAAGCTTTAAGGATATTTATAGGCTGAAAGTGAAGAGATGGAAAAATATATTTTGTTCAAATAGAAACCAAAAGAGAGCATGCATAGTTACAGTTATATCAGACAAAATAGGCTTTAATTCAAAAGCTGTAACAGGAGACAAATTTTACTATATAATGACAATGTGGTCAATCCATTGAGTGTATATAACAAATATAAGTATATACACATCCAATATCATAGCACCTTAAGATATAGATATTAAACAGATCTGAAGGCAGAAATAGCAATGCAATAATAATAGTAGGGGACTTCAACACCACATTTTCAACAATAGGTAGTGTCCAGACAGAAAAATCAACAAGGGAAGAGAAGACTTGAATAACACATAAACCAAGTGGACCTAACAGACATACAGAACATCCCAACCAACAGTAGCAAAATACACACTCTTCTCAAGCACACCCAAAACATTCTCCAGGTCACAAAACAAGTCTTAATTTTATGAAGACCAAATTCACATCAAGCATTCTTTGTGACCGCACTGGTGTAGCATTAGAAATCAATAACAGAAAGAAAGCTAGAAAGATTGCAAATAATGTGGAAATCAAACAGCATGCTTCCGAACAACAATGGGCCTAAAAAGAAATCATAAGGGACATCAAAAATAACTTGAGACAGACAAAAATGGAAGCCCCCATACTAAAATTTATGGAGTGAAGCAAAAGTAGTTCTAAAATGAAAATTTACAGTAATAAATGCTTACATTAAGAAAAAAGAACGATCTCAGATAATCTAATTTTACACCTCAAAGAGCTAGAAAAAAAAAAAAAAAACTAAGACCAAAGTTAACAAAAGGGGAAAAATTTAAGATTAGAGGAGAAACAAATTAAATAAAGACTAGAAATACAATAGAAAAGATCAAGGAAAATAAGTTTGCTTGTTTTTTAAAGATGTATTTATTTGAGAGAGAGAGAGGTAGGGCAGGGTGAGGGAGAGAAATCCCGGGCTTGATCTCACAACCCAGATATCATGACCTGAACTGAAACCAAGAACTGGACGCTTAACCAACTGAGCCACCCAGGTTTTTATTAAAGATAAACAAATATGATAAACTTTTAGGTAGACTAAGAAATAAATAGAGATGAATCAAATTAATAAAATTATAAGCAAACGAGGAGACATTACAACTGATACCACAGAAACACAAAGGGTTATAAGATACTACTGTAAAAAATTAATGCCAAAAAATTACCTAATTTAAAGAAGTGGATAATTTCCTAGGGACATACAATTTAACAAGATTGAATCATGAAGTAATAGAAAATCTGAACAGATCAATAACTAGCAAGAAGATTGAACCTGTAATCAAAACTCTCCCAACAAATAAAAATCCAGGGCCAGATGCCTTCACTGATGAATTCTACCAAACATTTAAAGGAGAATTAACACTAATCCTCTCTCAAAAAATTAAAGAGGAAGGAATACTTCCATGCTCTTTTTATGAGATCAGCATTACCTTTATAACAAAATCAGACAAGGATACTAGAAGAAAAGAAAATCACAAGCCAATATCCCTAATAAACATATTTGTAAAAATCCTCAACAAAATGCTAAGAAACCAAATGCAAGAGCTTCAAGAGCATATTAGAAGGATAATACATCATGATCAAGTGGGACTTATCGCTGGGATTCAAGGGTGGTTCAACATATGCAAATCAATAAATGTGATTTGCCACATTAACAAAATCAAGGATAAAAATCATATGATCATGATTTAGATGCAGCATTTGACCAAAAAAAAAAAAAGCATTTGACTAAATTGAACATTTTTTCATGATAAAAGCTATCAACAAATTAGTTATAGAAGGAACATTCCTCACCATAATGAAAACCATATATGACAGTCCCATAGTTAACATACTCTCTGGTGAGAAGTTAAAAACCTTTCCTCTAAGATCAGAAATAGACAAGGATGCCCACTCTTGCCACTTCTCTTCAACAGAGTACTGGAAGTTCTAAACACAGAAATTGCACAAAGAAAAGAAATAAAAGGCATCCAAATTGGAAGGAAAAAAATAAAATTATCTATTTTCAGATGATATGATGCCATACAGGAAGCCCTAAAGACTCCACCCCCAAATAAAACCCATTAGAACTAATAATTCAATAAAGTTGCAGGATGTGAAATTAACATACAAAAATCAATTATGTTTCTATAGACTAACAACGAACTATCTGAAAGAGAAATTCAGAAAAGTAGTCACATTTACAATACCATCAAAAATAATAAAATACTTACGAATAATTTAACCATAGAGGTAAAAGACTTGTACCCTAAGAACTGTAAGACACTGAGGAAAGAAATTGAAGACACAAGTAAATAGAAGTTTATCTTGTATTCTTGGATTGGAAAAGTTAATATAGATAAAATGTCAATACTACCAAATCAAAAATACTACCATCAAAGAGGTGATATATATATATATATAATGGAATATTATTCATCCATAAAAAAGAATGAAATTTTGCCATTTGCAATGATATGGATAGAGCTAGAAAGTATAATACTAAACAAAATAAGTCAATCAAAGAAAGACAAGTATATATGATTACACTCATATGTGGAATTAAAAAAAACAAAAGAAAAGAACATAGAAGAAAAAAAGAGAGACAAACAAGAAATAGACTCTTAACTAGAGAGAACAAACTGATGGTTACTGGGGTTGGGATGAGTTAAACAAATCATGGGGATTAGGTGAATTAAGAATGCTTGTTGTGATGAGCACCAAGTGTGTTATATAGAAGTGTTGAATCAGTGAATTCTATACCTGAAACTAATATTATACTGTATGCGTGTTAACTAAGTGGTATTTAAATAAAAACTTAATTTAAAAAAAGAACTCGGGATCCCTGGGTGGCGCAGCGGTTTGGCGCCTGCCTTTGGCCCAGGGCGCGATCCTGGAGACCCGGGATCGAATCCCACGTCAGGCTCCTGGTGCATGGAGCCTGCTTCTCCCTCTGCCTATGTCTCTGCCTCTCTCTCTCTCTCTCTCTCTGTATGACTATCATAAATAAATAATAAAAAATAAATAAATTAATTAATTAAAAAAAAGAACTCAGAGATACCTGAGTGGCTTAGTTGTGAAGCATCTGACTCTTCATTTCAGCTCAGGTCATGATTTCAGGGTTGTGAGATCCAGCCCCAAGTCTAGCCCCCCATGGGGCCTGCTTAAGATTCTTTCTCCCCCTCTGTTTGTCTCTCCCTTCCTCTTTTTTTTTTTTTTTTTTTTTGCCTCTCCCTTCCTCTTAAAAAAAGAACTCATACAACTCATTAGGAAAAAAGCAAATAATCCATTTTATTTTTTAATATATATTTTTGTATTTATTTGAGAGAGAGCGAGCACAAGTGGGGCAAGGAGGAGAGAGAGGGAGACAGAGGAGCAGACATCTAGCTCAGCATGGGGTTCCATTCCAGGGCCCCAAGATCAAGACCTGAGCTGAAGACAGACACTCAACTGACTGAACCACCCAAGCACCCTGCACATAATCCATTTTAAGTGGGCAAAGAACCCAAACAGACATTTTCTCAAAGACATATAGATAGCCAATAGGTATATGAAGAGGTGTTCAACATCACTAATTATCAAGGAAATCCAAATCAAAACCACGTAAGATGTTAATTCACACCTATGATTATAGCTATCATCAAAAAGACAAGCAATAGCTAATGTTGACAAGGATGTGGGGAATGAGGTACCCTTACACACTGCTGCTGGGAATGTAAATTGTTATAGTCATTACAGAAAAACAATATGACGATTCTTTAAAAAATTAAAAATAGAACAACCATATAATCCAGCAATCCCACTCCTGGGTATATATCTGAAAGAAATGAAATCAGTATCCCAAGGAGATTATCCACACTTCCATGTTTATTGCAGCATTAGTCATAATAGCCAAAATATGGAAACAACCTTTGACAGATGAGTGGATAAAGAAAAAAAATGGATAAAAGAATGGGTAAAATGGAATATTATATAGCCACAGGAAAAAAGGAAATTCTAACACTTGCAACAACATGGGTAAAAGTGGAGGGCATTATGCTAAGTGAGATAAGCCAGACAAAGAAAGATAAATACTACATGGTATCGCATATATGTGGAGTCTACCAAAGGAAAAAAAAAAAAGCCAGTTTCATAGAGAGAGTAAATAGACAGGTGGTAAATAGACAGGTGGTTGTGAGGGGCTCAGGAGATAGAGAAATTGGAAACATAGGTTAAAAGCTACAAACTGGGTCGCCTGGGTGGCTTGGCGGTTGAGTGTCTGCCTTTGGCTCGGGGTGTGATCCCGGAGTCCTGGGATTGGGTCCCACATCGGGCTGCCTGCATGAAGTCTGCTTCTCCCTCTGCCTGTGTCTCTGCCTCTCTCTCTGTGTCTCTCATGAATAAATAAGTAAATTCTTTTTTAAAAAAGAAAATAAATAAAAGTTACAAACTTCCAGTTATAAGAATAAATTCTGAGGCCCTAATGTACAACATGCTGACTACAGTAAATAAATACTGTGTTGTATATTTGAAAACTGCTGAAAGGAATAGATCTTAAGTGTTCTTACCATAAGCAACAAAAACAAACAAACATAACAACAACAGCAAAAGAGTAACCATGTGAGATAATGAATGTATTGTCTTGATCTTGATAATCACCACAGTGAATATGCATATAAAGTCATCATACTGTACACCTTAAATACAAAAAAATATGTTTGTCAATTATGCCTCAATAAAGTTGGAAAAATAGAAATTTTAAAAAAGAATAGGAATTGAGTTGAGCTACAAAAAAAAAAAAAAAAATCTATCTCATGTAAAAATGAAGACCTAGGACCAAAGTACTGTAGGCAGAAGGAAAACCACAAGCACAAAACTCTAAGGCCTGTTATGTGCTAGGAAAGATAGAAGTCTAAAATGGACAAATTTAAGAAAAGGGAAGAATAGGAACTGTAAGCATGGATTGTAAATTGTAGCAAGGATTTTAGATTTCATCCTCAGTGCAAAAAGAAGCCATGAAGAGTTATAAGCAAGTAAATGATGTGATCTCATGTGTTTGAAGAATGGTTTAGGCTGGTGGGGAGAAGAGTAGACAGAAAGTAAGGGACCAGATAGTTGATCAATTCAGTAGTCCAGATGATAAAAGAGGATAGTTAGGACTGGTAGTGGCAACAGAGATGATGAGAAGTTCAGATAAAGAACATCGTGTAGTGGCATAGTCAGTGAGACTGTCTCATCAATTAGATGTGCTACAGAGGGCAGAGCAGAGAGATGGAGGACAACTGCTCTGTCTCTAGTTTAAGCAGTACAGTGGAAAATGATATATTTACCAAGACTGGGAGGAGTAGGTAAGAAACACAGGTTTTCATTAAGTTGTTGGCATACAGAAACGATAGTTATCTCTTGGATGTTATAGTTTGAGATGCATTAATTAAATATATACTAGTGGTGATGTCTAATAGACAGTTGGGCATAGAAGTTAAAATTCAATGGAGAAATTGGGGCAAGAGGCACAAATTTTTAGCACATACAGGGAGAAGCATAAATAGATAAAAGAAGTGGTCTAAGATCTAAGCCATGAGGTATTTCAACATATAATAGGCCAAACAGAGAAGAGGGAATAAGTTCAAAGGTTAGGAAGGAATGACCTATGAGGTACGAAGAAAATTAGGACTGTGATGTCAGGAAAGCCAAGAAAAGAGAGTGTCTCTATAGGAAGGGTCAGATGAGTTATATACTGCTGAGAATTCCTATAAAATGAGAACAGGAGGTAGCTATTGAATTTGGCCAGATAGAGGTCACTGGTGATATTGAAAAGAACAGTTTCTATCCAGTGTTTGGTAAAGAAGCCTAATTAAAATAGTCTGAGGAAAAAAAAAATAGTCTGAAGAAAGAAATGGAGAAGAAGGAGAGGCACTACATGATTCCTTTGAGAAGTTCTGCTTTGAAAGGGAGCAGAGAAATGGAGCAGGTTTTAGAGATGGACCTCAATCAAGAGAGTAGGCTTTTCTCCCCTCATAATGTGAAAAGCCTAAGTTAGGTTTCCCTGAGATGAGAATTCATGTATGAATAATTTATTTTTTAAGGATGGATGGATGGATTGATTGACTGACTGACTTATGAGAATATGCATGAGCAGGGGAGACAAGCAGAGATAGAGGAAGAAGCAGATGCCTTGCTGAACAGGAAGCCCGATGAGGACTCAATCCCAAGACCCCGAGATCATGACCTGAGCCAAAGGCAGACACTCAACCAACTGAGCCACCCAGGCGCACCTTGTTTGAGTAATTTATTATGAAGACAGTGTCCCCTGAATACTAGCAAGGTAATGGGAGTAACAAAATGGGGAGAGAAAGAGGGCCAGCAAAGGTGGGATCTCTGACAAGGTCCTACTGGAAGCAGCTTCTGCCTAATACATCGGGGGAACTGTGTGGTGTGAGGTACCTTCAGAGCTCTCCATACCTGAAGCAGGGGATACTGGGCTCTCACAATCACCCCTACCATCTGCCCCCTCCTTCCATTGCAAATAAATTCCAAGAATTTCTGGATTTCTAAGAAGAAATTAGAAGTGAAAGAGCAGGGAAGTGAGTGGGGAGCTCACCAAAAAAAAAAAAAAGAAAGACAGAGACAGAGCAGAGACAGGAAGGAAGGAAGGAAGGAAGGAAGGCAGGCAGGCAGGCAAGCTGAGAAGTGTACCACCTAAGAGATGGCTGTCCTCTCCTGAAAGAAGTTTCATTGGAGACTTTCATAGACTCTGTGGGAACCTGTTTCTGTTTTGCAGCATGGAATTTCACGCCAAAGATATTTACTGAGCACCTACTACATGCTTGTCATGATTCTTCAGTATTGATTTTCAGGCAAGGATGGAGCCTGGGGCCTTTCTGCAATAAGCTGTGTGGTTTCCATAATGGACGTAAACTTATCATATACAATCCAAACACAAAGACTTGTAAGGACTGAAGGGCTTTACTTATGCTTTCAATATCCATTCAACAATCATTTTTTCAACCTCAAGCCCTGAGTACTTACCTGGAGTTCAGTAGAAAGCAGATTGTTTTCTTCCTGCCTCTGACCAGAAATAGAGATTTTGCAATGCAAACTCTGATGACAGTTTGGTTGTTGGCATGAGTGAGATAATGGATTTCTCTGCTCCTACTGTTCTATTGATGGAAGAAGAATATGGGTAATACTCACAACTTGCAGGAAGAAGACGGGATTACACAGGCCGATTTCATAGACTCCCCAGCTCTAAACACGTATTCAGTTCCCAGAATTGTTCATCCTGCTTGGTGCTGAGACTACAGAAATGAGTAAGAAAGAGTCCCAGCCTCTGATAGGCTGGACAATATCCAAAGGTAATACAGAAACACATAGAGTACCAGCAAACATCAATCTAAAATTATGTGAATCTCATGCCCATTTCTCTTTAATCCTGACAGAACTGCTCAGCTCAGTAAATTAGCATTTACTCTGAGCCATATTGTGATATAAAAATTCCTTATTGTCATTTTTTGATACCTCCTTCCTTCTCCATAGCCAGGACTGTTGTTATATTTTAAAATCTCATTTCCTTAAACAGGCTCATCAAGCTGACAATGCAAGAGCGGTAACAAGCCCCAGAACAGTTTGATCCCACCTTGAGACCCAACTCCATAAATATACCTGGTTGCTAGGGCACCTCAGATTCAGAGTGTTTTCTTTTTTTTTTTTTTTTAATTTTATTTATTTATGATAGCCACAGAGAGAGAGAGAGAGGCAGAGACACAGGCAGAGGAAGAAGCAGGCTCCATGCACCGGGAGCCCGACGTGGGATTCGATCCTGGGTCTTCAGGATCGCGCCCTGGGCCAAAGGCAGGCGCCAAACCGCTGCGCCACCGAGGGATCCCCAGAGTGTTTTCTAAGCACGTGCAGGTCCCTTTGTCAGTTTCTAGATACAGTTAGCCTGAAGGCAGCCTTATAGGACTAGGCATTTCATTGTATTGAGGTGTGAGGATATAATTGGATGGAAAGACCAGTCCATTGTCTAGTTAGTAGAATTCTTTCAGGGAGAAACATGACCCTACACTGGTCAAAGCTAAAACATGAAGGCTCCTTCACCCCACAAACATCATGGAGTTCTGTTAGTAACACTGGGCTATGCCATAACCACCACCACCACCACCCCTCAACCCCCCTTCAGAACTCAGGCACACACAGTCCTGCTGTTAGAGCATTGGCAACTCTATTTATTGTCTCCCAGGACTGCTGTAACAAAGTACACAAACTGGGCAGCTTATAAGTAATAGAAATGTATGATCTCAAAGTTCTGAAGCCTGGAAATTCAAAACCAAGGTGTGTACGGACAAGCTCCTCCTGAGGGCTGTGAAGGAAAAATCTGGCCCTAGCTTCTCACCTAGCTTCTGGTAGCCCCAGGCATTTATTGGTTTGCAGATGGCAATCTCACTGGGCCTTCACATTGCCTTCTCTTTACACATGTCTATGTCTGTGTCAAAATATCCCCCCTTTTATAAGGACACAGTCTTATTGGATTAGGATCCACCCTAATAATCACATCTTAACTTGATCATTTTGATCCTCTGTGAAGACCCTATTTCATAATAAGGTCACATCCACAGGTATCAGGGGTTAGGACATCAACAATTTCTGGAGGGACACAATTTTATCCATAACAGCAACTGAGAGCTTGCAGCTAAAACTCCACCTGAGATTTCCCTCAGCTGAAGAAAGGGACCTCTCCCAAGTCATGCCCCCTTCCCCATTTCAACTCTCATCTATGATTGATCAAGGCAGGGAGTAAAAAAGCCCAAACACCTTGCCCCAATTTAAGACAACTGCAGGGTATCTCAGCTCCAAAACTCCCATAGTGTTGGCAGAGATCTCTGCCTGGCCCTTCTTTCTTCACTCCCCCTGCAGCCATTAAGCTGACAAATACACCCCAATAAACTTCCTGCATGCAAATAGTCAAATTAGAGTCCACTTCCCAGGTCATACCACTTGTAGCAGAGCCTCTCTGAGCCTGCCCTGTGCCAGATGCTGGGGAATCAAAGACAGCAAGATAAATCACTGCCCTCCAAGAACTTCCTCAATATAAGAAAATGTTATAAAGAACAGAAAGGCTTACCTCAAACATGTCCTGCCTTTAGGACCACCATTCTCTACTTTTTTTAAAGACTTTATTTATTCATGAGAGACACACACAGAGGCAGTGACACAGGCAGCGGGAGAAGCAGCCTCCATGCAGGGGTCTGGTCTCCAGGATCCCGCCCTGGGCTGAAGGCAGCACTAAAACGCTGAGACACGGGGGCTGCCCCCATTCTCTATTTTGTCATTTGTCTCCCTTATCTGCTTCTCTCCCACATCTCAAACAATGGTCACACTCTTCCTCTCCTTGTGAATTGTGCTCTAGAAGAAATAATGAGGAAAAATGATTGTTTATTAAGTAGGATTGTGAGCTAGACATTTTGTATATTCTATCACATTGAATCCTTTCAACAACCCTGCTCTTTTACGTTACAAATCGGGAAATTGAGATTCTAGGAGCACCAATAATGGCCCAGTTCATCTGGCTTATAGTAAACTTAGCAAGGAAGGAAATTCAGGGGCTTCTAATTTCAAAGCCTATGCTTTTTCTATCACACCAGTGGTTCCAGGCTTACACTGCACAGGTCAGTAAATTAAAAACAAATAAAAAATTGGCAAACAGAAATAGAGCTAGCAACTTCAGATATTGCCAAAAACATTAAATGTAGAAACTTCAGTCACTATTACCACCATTTCATAATAAAAGGGACATCGCAACACAAAAAAAAATTGTGATGCTTGAATCTCAAAATAGAAGATCAGCACTTAGAATTAAATGGATTTAGCTTCATGGAAAATATACTACATTGCCCTTCATTTTTTTCATTTTGCTAAATATTTGTGAAAATTGTCAAGAACTGGAGCAAATCTTGAATAAGAGAAAAAGCTTAGTAATTACTTCTAAGTGATCTGGATTGTGTTCATACTGAAGTGAATATGAACTCTCTAGGTTATTTAGCAAAATATTTTGAGTGCTTCAGAAGCTATATCTAACCTAGCTTTGTTGTGATCAAACATAGCTACGGACTACATGGGAGTGTTACTTTTGAAGAAACAAAGTGAAAGCAAAAGGAAATCATATTTTATAACTTGGCTATTTCTCCTCAGGTCTCAGATCTCCCTCAGAACTCAAGAGCTGGCAAGGGTCCAGTTTCCAAACAGAAACATTTCCTTTGGCCCTATCCATTCACATTTGAATGCTGAAGTTATATTCCACAATTTTCATTCTGCCATCAGTTACTTCTGACAGGGAACAATAGTTAAAATTCACATGTTAGTAACTGAAAGCTTGTAACGTGCCAGCTCAGGGTTTGAAATACATACATTCTATAATGCTTGTGCACATTTTCTCTAATTATTTGGAAGAAGTGTAATGAACTAAAATACTCAGTAGTAGCAACAAATATGTCTTGTGAAGAAACACTAGCTTGCATTTACAAGCATCCTTCATCTAGAGTGTTCTCATAGCACCTCATAGATGGCATAAGAATCAGCCGCCCACCAGCAGATGCCTCAAGGGTGAAAACCCTTGTGTCTGAGGTTTTAGCAGTGCAGAGAGCACACTGTAGCATTACATGGGATGAGGCTCTAATTCCCCAAGTATTACAGATTTAGAACTGACGTGAGGTATTTCGTTTGAAGAACAGAAGTATTTTAAGAAGGCTGAGTGCAATTTTGAAGTGGCAATCATTCCTTACAGGCAGCTTGTCATAGTGGAAAGAATGAAGTCTCAGGAGTTTATCAGAAATAAGCATGAATCCCAGTTCCACTACTTATTCAGCTGAGTGACCCCAAATACAACCCAGTTCCTCTTTGTAAAAGTGGGAGTTGATAATGGTACTTCCCTGCAAGCTTGCTATAAAAATCAAATAAAAGATTGCACCTAATATATGATAGTCATTATATTTTATCTGTAACATGGAGGTATCATCAACCTCTAAGTATTGTGAAAATAAAAATAATAATAAAGAACAGGTAATGAGGAGGGACTATGTGCCGGGGAATGTGCACAGTGCTTTCCACATATGATCTCATTGTATCCTAATAATAAACATATCATTTTACCAGGTGAAGAAACTGGAATCCCTGAGAGAGAAAGTGAGATGTCCAAGGTTACTGGGCAGTTAATAAGTAACAGATAGTACATAGTACCCAAATTTGTAGTGTTTAAGTGGATAATTGGACCAAACAAATGACATTTAGTTGATCTTTTGAGAATGACTTGGAATGCCCATCTCATCTCCTTACACCTATTTACATCTCTGGCAAATTATTCTGAGTGAATTCAAAGTGAAGGTATACATTCTACCCTTAAAATTTGCCCTCTCCAGAATAACTCCAATTCCATTCAATGTACCAGACCATTACGGAGCTCGTGCAGAGTGCAAAGACTATTCCAGGCACTACAGGCATACCAGTGTTTTTGAGATGCAGGTCCAGCGCTGTCTTATAACAGGCCACAATCATAGCTAATTAACAAACAGGTTAGATTGAGCTAAGCATTATAAAAGAAGTATTAGCAAAATTTTATGGACTCAAAGGAAAAGCAATTAATTCTGCTTGGGAGGAGAAGGAAATGTGCAAAGTAGAAGGAGCATGTGAGTAAGCTTCAGAGATAGTATCCTAAGCCATCCCTGCTGAGGGGGGTCAACCCTTTGGGCTGAGCAGTGCCCACTTCTAAAATGCAAACACCTCTTCTTGGAAGAGGAAGGTATTACATCTCTTACACAGTCATTTTTTTTAGATCTTTTCAGCTATGTCAGCAGGCCCTGAGAATGTCAGCACACAGGACCCACAGAGAAAAGGAGCAGCAGGACAGGAAGGAAACAGGAAGCCATACAGAGGTGAGAGGCACAGTGGGTAACCTTCAACTACTTCACCAAGGTGCAAGACTATCAACATGGAGCATCTGACATACTGCTTTCTTGGCAGGGGAACAACACCCTCCCCAAAAGTAATAGGCTGAAATATCAGAAGTCATAGTATGTGTTAGATATGTGATAGGACATTTCCAAACAGCATCTAAGGTTTCCATTCTAGAGTCAGTTTACAGGAGCTTAACTGAAGTCTTCTGATTTCTGCACAGTGGGCAAGGAACTGGGGCAATGCATTGTTTGGGGGCTTCTCAGCTCTCTTTAGCATCTTATTGCATAAAGGCTATTCTCTAGGAAATTCACTTCAATTTCAGAAGATCACCAACATATCCAGAGGAAGGAAGATAGCTTTTTATTTAAAAAAAAAAATCTACCCGAAGCTATAATAATGTCATAGAAAATATGAGTTTGGAAGTCAAACAGGCATGGGAATCCATTTCCTACAGCTAAACCTTACAGATTCCTGGCTGACATCTAATGAATTTATGTGTCCAAGCTTCAATTTCTCACCTGTAAAGTGGGAAATATATTATCTACCTAATAAAGTTGATATAAAATAACATGCAACACTAGAATATAAGTCACATGAGGGAGAGATTCTTTCTTTTCTTCTTCAGTGTTGCATCTCAGTGTCTAGAACATTGCCCAGCATTTACTAAATGTTTCATTTAGTGAATCAATAATATCTACTCAAAACCTACTTGTGCTAGATATTGTTCTAGTAACTGAATTCCTATAAATAATCAATGACATGATATCTACAAAGCTTTAGGTATGCTACATAAATGTTGTTTCTCTTTATGCTATCTCAAACAAGAGCAGTGGATAAAGGAAGAGAGAATCTACCCAAGCATCAGTGCCTGGCCCTACACTCTCACTGATGTTCTGAAATGATATGGAGGAGATTTGAACCCTGATGCCTACTATTTGGTTTCACCAGCTGCTGTCCCTTTATCAACAGCTGAAAATCCTTCGATCTTCCTTATTCAAACCCTACCACACTTGCAAATCAAAGTGAGCCTTACTTAAAGCAAATTCTAAACATCTTTTCCATAAAAGGCTCACCCTGAGATAGAACTGATTTCTTGCCAATGCCTATTTTGAACAGACATATATTTTAAGCTCCTCAGGTATGTTTTTAAGTCTTCAATGTTCAGAAAGGCATTTAGTCTTCACACAGTGAAGTGCTCAGTGAGTGGAGTGTTTCTTAAACGAGAGAGGGAGAAGATGGAAGGGGAGTAAAACATACAGAATAACGGGAGCTGGGGAAAAAGTGAGGAGATGAAGGAGAAGGGAAGGCAGGAAGGAAGGATCTTCCCTTGTTCCCAAGCCTATCTGTCCATTTAAACACTCCTCAGGTCAGTGGTTCTTGAACCTCAGTCCACAGAGGAATCACTCAGGTAACCTGCTGAAAATGCAGGTTCTTGTCCCCAGCCCCCAATATTCTAATTCAATAGGCCCCAAAGAATATGCATTTTAACAAATCTCCCCAGTCATTTCTTTTTTTTTCTTCCTTTTAGGATTTATTTACTTGAGAGAGAGAGAAAGAGAGAGAGAGAGAGAGAGAGAAAGAGAGAGAATGAACAGGAGATCATGACCAGAGCCAAACCAAGAGTGCTTAGAGTGTATACCTTATCTGCTTAACTGGCAGAGCCATTGAGGAATCCCTCCCCAGTCATTTATTTTTTTTTAAGATTTTATTTATTTATTTATAAGAATAATTTATAAGAAAATTTATAAGAAAAATTTATAAGAATTTTATTTATTTATTTATAAGAAACATACAGAGAGAGGCAGAAGCACAGGCAGAGAGAGAGGCAGGTTCCATGCAGGGAGCCCGATGCAGGACTCGACTCTGGGACTCCAGGATCATGCCCAGGTTGAAGGCAGGCACTCAACCACTGAGCCACCCAGGCATCCCCTCATCCCAGTCATTCCTGATGCAGGTAGCCTTTGGTTGCTCTTTTGAGAAACACTGCCCTAGGAAAGGCATGATACAGAATGCTGTAAAGAAAGGAAGCAGTTCAGAAACAGACCACCCATATGCTGAATTCAAAAGCCTCAGGAGTAAGGAAGGGAGTGACTATTTTCTTTGAAATCTCACCACTATAAAGAACAGAGTTAAAACATTGCTATTATTACCATGCTATACTCTTGCTAAACATTACAAAGTGTTCTTCACTGCCAGTAAGATAATTTTAGCAAAGCACTCCATAATCTGGTTCCCACTTACTTTGCTAACTGATCCTTTTCCTCATGCATTTATCGTTCATTGCACGCAGAAAAATTTATGCATTATCCCAAGGATACCATAAACATCACCTCTACATCTATGATAGAATATTAAAAATCTGTCAAATAATCCACAACTTGGAGTGACCTAACACTTAAAATTTCTTCCAGACCCAGGATCTATGGCACCACAGATCTTTTGGACAGCTCCTCATGCCTGTCTCCTAAGGCCTTCAAGCCAGACTCTCAAGACTTCTGGCAAGTCTATGAGTTCCTAAAAGTCTTCAAATAAATTCTCATTTGTTCAAGTTGTTGAGAGCAGTATTGTTGATCTGAATCAAAGAACCCTAACTCATACATATTCTTCCCTTTAACCTTTACTTTCTGTAACTTTCACTGGGCACTTTACATATACTGCCTTATCCCATTAATTTTTCATACATCTCTGAATTTTTCTGCAAATAAATGCAAGCTCTTTTGGAACAGAGATTGTATGTTATAATTTTTTATGTGCCCTCTAAAGGCCTAGGGTAGTGTCTTGAATAAAACATCTGTGGTTTGGTTGAGTAATTGACTACCCTCAGAGGTACAAAGTCACCTTTCTGGCCTTAGCATAAAGTGTTCCTAACATTCTGACATCAAACTTAGTTCTGGAATTTTCCAAATCATTAATAATCCTTTGCCAAGTCACTCTAAACTGTGATAGACAGGAAGCATTCCTGTCTGTAACATTTCCCTGGTGCTGTTGCTTAATAAAGATTGCAGCCCTATAAACATCTGCTTAAAAACAAAAACAAAATTCCTCTAGGGTAACTTGATTTCTGATCTTCATCAAGATGTCTTGGACTCCAGCACTCATGGGAGCATTAGCAAGCCCCACACTTTAATTACAAAATGCAAACCAACCCTTTTCCCTCTGTTTTGGAGGTAAAGGGTGGGCTTTGAGTCACACATCCTCTCAGTGACTCTCCAGGCTCTGTTCTCTCACCCTATTCTTTCTAATTATCTGAAATATGACCTCTTCTGTACCAAGAGTACAGAATGTATACCAAGGCTGCTATTCATGAGTGAAAGAATACTGTTAAGTCAAATGAATTTACTGTGAATGTTGCCTTTCTAATTTCTACATGGAAAGCACACAAAAACACACTATATAAATAAAATATTGTTAATTTGTCCTTTGCAATATGGACAGCCTCCAAGTCAATATGGTTTGACTTCAAAATTTTTAGACTTTACAATGATGCAAAGTGATACACATTCAGTAGAAACCGTAGCCCTAATTTTGACTTTTGATATTTTCCCAGTTCAGCGCTATGTGGGACAATCCTCTCTCAATGCTGGGCAGTGGCAGCAAGCTGCAGCTCCCAATCACTCCTGTGACCAAAAGGGTAAACAACTAATATACTACACTTATAACTGTTCTGTACCCATTCAGTCATTCCGTTTTCCACTATCAATATGCTATTCAATACATTACACGAGATGGTCAACACTTTATGAAAGTAGACTTTGTATTAAATGATTTTGCCCAAAAGCAAAATAATGCGAGTATTCTGAGCACATTTAAGTTAAGCTATGTGAAGCTGTGCTGTTCGATAGGTTAAGTGTATTAAATGTATGTTTAACTTATGATATTTTCAGCTTATGATGGGCTTATTGGGATATAACCCCACCATAACTCAAGGAAGCTCTATATTTTCATATATTACTTAAAAAGTTACTTCTTATGTAACCTCACATATAATTTAAAAGTACCCATTCCTTAAAATAAACTGATATTTGGAGAGGAAATGATGAAAGGACTGAATATAAGCAATTGTTTTGGGATCCTGTCCACACAGCCAAAAGCTTATGATCTTTCTTTGCAGAGACTCAGGGATATGTCAAGCAGAAACACAGAGATCTTTACTATACTCTTTACTTTACTATATCGGTCTTGGAATATATTCTCAACCTTTTTTTTTTTTTTTTTGGTATTTTTTTAGCATAAGAATAATCTTCTTTCCTCCCACTTTTAGTCACTTAGTCCTTTAGTCCCTGCGAACCCAAAAGAATGGAGTATATATGCAAATACCAGTAACCTTCAAGATTGGACTTAATTTTTTGACAAGAAAAATGTGCTCAAGCCTAAAGCAATCTCAGGGATATTTTCCACTTTCAGGTGACATTTCTTCTATGATAACCTAAGAGAATTCAGCCTGAGGTTACACTAAGAATAAACAAATTATCTTCTAAAGATCTTAATGCTAAAACTCAGACAGTGAGTGACACAATTTAGGCTTCATATGAAGTCTGTCTCTATCAAGAATTCCTCAGACAACAAAGTACTACATTTAGAGCTCCTATTCTCTCCAACACAATTGAAAATGTCACATGCACAAGAAAGCCAAAGTTTTTAAAATCCTGAGAAAACAATGTGACAATGTCTTGCCTTCAACTTCTTCAGAATACCTCACTGCTTATTATTGATAATAAGCATTTCTGTGCCACTACAATATTCACAGTGCTCCTTATAGTCATTCTATCTATAAGCTGCTACTCAACCCCTACAAGAGATGAATCAATTATATCCTGATTTTAACAATAAAACAGATTTCGAGTAAATAAGTAACCTACTCCTTCTGAAATTCTTACTTAGCAGAAATCAAAACTCATATTTTTATCACGCATAAATATCCTAAAAACACTATGTAGATAAAAGCACAAAAAATTTCCACCTACACTAGTATAATGATTTTTCTGCAAATATCCTAAAAGGTAGTGTCAGAAGTCTAGAGCTTTAATTTCTTTGCAGTTTTATCAAAGGAAACAAATATTAACCTTGTATTTATGCTTAATTTAACCTTCTTCAAGCAATTGCCAAAATCTTCTTTGGAAATGCTGGGTTTTATTCTAGAAATTAGGATATCTGAAGTCATGTGTGACAGAAACTTTATTTTACTAAGAACAAGGGCACATTCTTGCTGTGAAACCAACTGTCCTGCCAATATATCACCAAAATACAGCCACTAGCCACAGATGGTAGGTTAGTATTATATGGGATACAATTTTCAAACTAGCAAATTTATCAACTGTATATTTCTAATGAAGCCCCCAACATTGAGAGTAGAACTACTAGGTTATTTTCCCCACTTTTAGTTCATAGTTCATTGAAACACGAAACTTCGGAGAGGATCTTGGGAAGGTGGTGGAATAGGAGGACATTAAGCTCACCAGAAACCCATATTTACAACTAGATTATCACTCATATCCATGTAAATAAATTGGAGAGCAATCCAAAGACTGGCAGAACAAACTCAATTACATCTAGAGAAGAAGCCACATCTGAGAGATTAGGAAATATAGAAACAGAGGTCAGGAGCTGCCCACAGAAGGAGAGACCTGCAAGCACAGAGAAAGGAAGAAAATGGTCCCTTGTACCAGGGAGATTGCCCAGTGAAGATGAATCCCCATAGCACCTGGCTTTGAAAACAGAGCAGCTGAATTCCATGAGTTTGTATAACAAGGGGAACAAGGAGCCTGGAGTTTTAAAAGTCACATGCTAAGTAGCATGTGGTGAGCCAAGATGGTAAATGATAGCTGGGTCCCCACCCTTAAAGAGATAGCAGCCCATGGAGAGACAACATAAAAGGGACAGTTTGCATACCTGGAACAAATGGGAGGGAAATCTGTTTATGATGATTTTGGAGCATCTTGGAGGACTTCTCCCAGAACAAAGGAACTAATTAGCGAGCACCATTCTCCTCCCCCAGCACTCTGTACTGAGCCACCTGCAGGAGGCAGCACTACACTTGCTACCTGACCTGCTGGCAGTGTACCCCACCCATGCATTCTCCCGAGAACCCTCCCACCTCAAGCCTGATGGCCTTGGCCCTGGGATGAGCACAGATTTTGCTACTGCCATGTTCCCAAACATCCTGCCCAACCACTGTACACATGACTGGAGCTGCCAAATTCTGTGACCCAAGCCATAGCATCTCTCAGAAACCCAACCTAGGAGTAGTGGCTCAGTGCAAATTTTGCTAACATCACTGCCCTGCCTCCAAGCCCTCCTGTGGGCCAGAACCCCTCAGAGCTGGCCTACCTGGGCTTCACTAACACCACAGAGCAAGCCCACCCACAACAGGCAGAGAGTCAGTGAAGACATCTGGACTGAAAGAAAAAATTACTCAAATACAACAGCAGGACATAAGCAACACACCTAGGAGACTCTAATGAAGTGTCAGGTTTTAGTGAATAGGGAACACTGTACTGCAAGGCACTGCAAGGCCTCTTCTTCATAAAGCCACTACTCTCAAATACAGAAGATGTAGCTGACTTTCTTTTCTTTCTTTCCTTCTTTCTTTCTTTCTTCTTTCTTTCTTTCTTTCTTTCTTTCTTTCTTCTTTCTTTCTTCTTTCTTTCTTTCTTTCTTCTTTCTTCTTTCTTTCTTTCTTTCTTTCTTTCTTTCTCTTTTTTTGTAGCTGACTTTCTTAACAAAGAAATAGACATAGACAAAATGAGGAGAAGAGAAACATATCACAAATGAAAGAAATGGACAAAATCACAGGAGGAGATCTAAGCAAAACAGACATAAGTAATATGCCCAACCATGAATTTAATTTCCTGGACTTCAGAAAAGGGTGAAGAACATCAGTGAGATCCTTACAAAGATAGATAGATAGATAGATAGATAGATAGATAGATAGATAGATAGATCGATAGATAGATGATAGATTGAGATAAAGATATAGATATCTAACTATATATCTTTTTCTCAATATAGATAGATATCTATATCTTTATTTCAATATAATGAAATAAAGAGATCTATATCTATAGATATCTCTCTCTCTCTATATATATATATATCTATTTCAATAAAATGAAATAAAAAATACAATACATGGAATAAATGTAGACTACAGGAAACAGAGGAACATATCAGGAACCTGGAGGAGAAAGTTAATGGAAACCAATCAAGTTGAAGAGGTAAGAGAAAAAAAAGTGCTCTAAGTGTTTCTTGGAGAACCCACAACACCATCAAGCATAGTAACATTTTCATTATATGGGTCCCAGGAGGAGAAGAGAAAAAGAAATGTAAAATATATTTGAAGAAATAATAGCTGAAAACTTCCCAAATCTAGGACAGGAAACAGAGACCCAGATTTAAGAGTCACAGACAACCCCCAACAAATTCAATTCAGGGAGGTTCATACCAAGACACAGAGTAATTAAAATGGCACTACTTCAAGGCAGTCTCTTGTTTGCTGTCCCTCCTGATACTCCCTTGTGGTATATTCAATTTAAATTAATTAATTAATTAATTAATTAATTAATTAATAAAATGACAAAAAAATATGATAAAGCAAGAATTTGAAAGGCAGCAAGAGAAAAGAAGGCAGTCACATACAAAGGAAACTCCATAAGCCTATTGGCTGATTTTTCAGCAGAAACCTTGCAAGCTAGAAGGGAGTAGCATGGCATCCTTAAAGTCCTGAAAAGGAAAATCTGAAGACAAGAACACTCTATCAAGCAAGGCTATCATTTGGAATAGAAGGAGATTTAAAGAGCTTTATAGGAAAAAAAAAAAAGTTAAAGACTTCATGACCACTAAATCAGCCCTACAACAAATGTTAAGGGGGACTCTGTGAGTGGAAAACAAAACCACAATTAAGTGAAAAAAAAAAATAGGAAGCACAAAAGAAAAAAGTAAGTATATCTGTAAAAATTATTCAAAAAAAGCACAAAGTCAAAGGATGTAAACGATGATAGCAAATATCTGAATGGTGGAGGGGACAGGAATAAAGAATAAGTTCAAAACTAAGTAACCATGAGCTTTATGTAGACTGCTATATGCAGATGCTACAAATAAACTGAATGGTAACAACAAATCAAAAATCATTAAGATATGCAAAAAGTAGAGTAAGGAATCCAAGTATTTCACTAAACAAAGTCAATTAATCATGAGAAAAGAGAAGAAGGGAAGAAGAGAACAGAGAAGAAATACAAAACAACCGTAAAACAAGTAACAAAATGGCAATAAGGACTTATATATCAATAGTTACTTTGAATGTAAATGGACTAAATGCTACAATAAAAAGACATAGGGTGACAGAATGGATTAAAAAAAAAAAAGACCCATCTATATGCTGCCTACAAGAGACTTATTTCAGACCTAAACACACATGCAGACTGAAAGTGAAGAGAGAGACATTTATCATGCAAATGGAAGTGAAAAGAAAGCCAGAGTAGCAATTCTTATATCAGACAAAATAGGCCTTAATACAAAGACTACAACAAGGGACAAAGAAGAACATTATGTAATCATAAATGGTACAATTCAACAAGAAGACAACAATTTGGGAGCACCCAAAAAAATAAAGCAGCTAATAACAAATATAAAGGAATTAATTGATAGTCATACAATAACAGTAGGGATTTTAACACCCCATTTACATCAATGAATAAATCATGCAGACAATCAGTAAGGAAACAGTGGCTTTGAATGACACATTGGACTAGATGGATTTAACAGATATATTTAAACATTCCATCTTAAACCAGCAGAATATGCATCCTTTTCAAGTACACAAGGAATATTCACCAAAACAGACTACATATTAGGCCACAAAACAAGTCTCAACAAATTAAAAAAGACTGAAGCCATACTGTGCATCTTTTCATACCACAAAGCTATGAAACTAGAAGTCAACCACAAGAAAACAAACTGGAAGGCACACAAATACATGGAGATTAAATTACATGTTACTAAACACTGAATAGGCCAATCATGAAATAAAAGACAAAATCAAAAAAATGCATGGAGACCATGAAAATGAAAACACAATGGTCCAAAATCTTTGGGTTACAGCAAAAGCTGTTCTAAGAGCAAAGTTTATAACAATATAGGCCTATCTCAAGAAGCAAGAAAAATCTCAAATAAACAACCTAATCTTACATCTAAAGGAAATAGATAAAGATGGGATGCCTGGGTGGCTCAGCAATTGACCTTCTGCCTTCAGCTTAGGGCATGATCCCGGGTCCTGGGATCAAGTCCCACATCAAGCTCCCTGTGGAGAGCCTGCTTCTCCCTCTGCCTATATCTCTGCCTCTCTGTGTCTCTCATGAATAAATAAATAAAATCTTTAAAAAAAAAAAGAGATAGAAAAATAACAACAAAAGCAGTGGGAGGAAGGAAAAAATAAATATTAGAGGAGAAATAAAAGAGAAACTAAAAAAACAATAGAACAGATCAATAAAATCAGGTGCTGGTTCTTTGAAAAGAGCAACAAAATCAATAAACCTTTAGCTAGACTCCTCAGAAAAAAAAAATGAAAGAAAGAGAGGGGGGAGGTAGACTTATACGAACAAAATCAGGAATGAAAAAGGACAAAGAACAACCAGTACCACAGAAATACTAAGGATTATAAGAGAATATTATGAAAAATGATATGCCAACAAATTGGGCAACCTAGAGGAAATGGATAGATTCCTAGAGACATATAACCTCTCAAAATGAATCAGGAAGAAAAAAAAATCGAACAGATTGATTATCAGCAATGAAATTGAATCAGTAATCAAAAAACTCTTCAACAAAAGTCCAGGACCAGATGGCTTCCCAGGTGAATGCTACCAAATATTTAAAGAACAGTTAATACCTATTCTTCTCAAACTATTCCAAAAAATAGAAAATGAAGGAAATCTTCCAAATTCATTCTATGAAGCCAGCATTACCCTGATATCTAAACCAGATAAAGACATTACAAAAAAAAAGAGAACTATAGGCCAGTATCTCTGATGAACAAAGACGTAAAAATCCTCAACACAATATTAGTAAACTAAATCCAACTCTACATTTAAAAAATCATTTACCATGATCAAGTGGGATTTATCCTTGGATACAAGTATGGTTCAATATCTGCAAGTCAATTAATGTGATATATCATTAACAAAAGGGGTGCCTAGGTGGCTCAGTCAGTTAAGCATCTGACTCTTAATTTCAGCTCAGGTCATGATCTCAGGGTCACGGGATTGACTCCTACTTTGGGCTCCATACTCAGTAGGAAGTCTGCTTGAGTTTCTCTCTTTCTCTTTCTCTGTCCCTCCCCACTGCTCACATGCAATAAATAAATAAATAAATAAATAAATAAATAAATAATTTTTTTTTTTTTTTAAAGGAAGGGATAAAAGCCACATGAGTAGATGCAGAAAATATATCTGGCCTACAACATCCATTCATGATAAAAGCCCTGAACAAAGTAGGTCTCAACATTTTAAAGGCCATATATGAAAATCCAACAACATCATACTCAGTACTGAAAAACTGAGAGACATTAAGGTCAGGAACAACACAGGGATGTCCATTCTCAACACTGTTATTTAACATAGAAATAAAGGTCCTAACCACAACAGACAAAAGGAAGGAATAAAACATATCCAAATTTGTAAGAAAGAAATAAAACTTTCAGGGCATCTAGATTGCTCAGTTGGCTAAGAGTCCAACTTTTTATTTCAGCTCAGGTCATGATCTCAGGGCTGTGAAATCAAGCCCCATGTTCAGCACCGTGCTCAGTGGGGAGTGTGCTTCTCTCCCTCATCTTCTCCCTCTGCTTTTCCCCCTGCTCTCTATCTCAAATAAATACATAAATCTTAAAAAAAAAAAAAGCAAAAATTTCACTATTTGTAGATGACATGATACTATAGAGAAAAAACTCAAAAGAGCCCAACAAAAAACTACTAGAACCAATAAATGCATTCAATAAGGTTTCAGGATATAGAATTGATATATAAAAATGCCACACATTTTTATAATAATGAAGCAACAAGAAGAGAAATTAAGTGAACAATTCCATCTATAATTGCACCAAAGATAATAAAATACTTACGAACAAACTTAGTATTGTTTGTTGACCAAAGAAGTGAAAGACATATACTCTGAAAACTAAAACACTAATGAAAGATATTGAAAAAAGAATGATACTGGAGACAACACAAACAAGTCGAAAGATATTCATGCTCATGGACTGGAAGAACAAATATTGTTAAAATGTTCATACTACCCAAAGCAACATACAGATTTAATGCAAAAATATTTTTCAAAATAGCAACATTTTTCACAGAACTAGAACAAACAATCTTAAAATTTGCATGGAACCAAAGAAGACCTAACACTACATCTTTGTTTTTTCCCTAAGACAGGAAAAGCCAAACAGCACAGCTGAACCCCAGTCCAGAAGGAGTTATCAAAACTACATTGGCTTTAAGCAGTATCTACCCTGAGGGCCTCATGCTGAACAGTTTATAGGGTTACCATATGATGAGTCTCCAGGAAGAACCATTCCTGTTGGTGACCATTGGAGGGTTCCCTGGAGTTGGGCAGTGAGCAGTGTGGCCATACGGTAGCCCTGATCTTCAATGCTAGTAACAGGATTAGAAACACGGGGACCCATGGAGCTGATACAACTTTCCTCATTGTTCACAATGAAACAGGTCAGCTAGAGACAACAGAAAGGATTGTAAATAACTCAATTTGGGACAGACAGTAGACTTTCTGTGATCCTATTCATCTCTATTTTAATTATCTACCAATTATTTAGCACTGTCTGTAAGCCATACACTGTGCAAATGCTTATTACCTTTTGCTAGAGAAAAGTGCTCATCACTGCGAGACGTAGCCAAAACAAAGCTTGTTTATCTTTTTTTCTCTTGTTTTTATTTTTTTTTACTTTTATTGTTTATTTTAATCCCAACAGTGTTAACATAGTGTTATATTCATTCCACATGTACAATATAGTGATTCAACAATTCCATATATTACTCAGAGTTAAGGTGCACTCTTATTCTCCTTCATCTACTATGCTCATCCCCCCAGTCACTTCCATGAGATAACCATCAGTTTGCTCTTTATAGTCAAGAGTCTAGTTTTTGGTTTTTGTCTCCCTCAATCTCTCTCTCCCTTTTTTCCCCCCTTGTTCGTTTTGTTTCTTAAATTCCACATGTGAGGGAAATCATATGGTATTTGTCTTTCTCTGGCTGACTTACTTTACTTAGCATTATTCTCTAGCTCCATTTATGTCCATGTAAATGGCAAGATTGTTTTTTAATGGCTACATAATATTCCATTGTATATTATATCACATCTTCTTTATCCATTCATCTGTTGATGGACAATTGGACTGCTTCCATATGTTGGCTATTGTAAATGATGCTGCAATAGGCATAGGGGTGCATGTATCCTTTTGAAGTAGTGTTTTTGTATTTTTTGAGTAAACACTCAGCAGTGTGATTACTGCATCACAGGGTAGTTCATTTTTAACTTTTTGAGGAAGCTCCATACTGTTTTTCATAGTGGCTGAACCAATTCTATCAACAGTGCATGAGGGTTCCTTTTTCTCCACATTCTCTCTAACACTTGTTTCTTGTGTTTTTGATTTTAGTCATTCTGACAGGTGTGAATTGATTTGCTGTAGTTTTGATTTGCATTTCCTTGATGGTGAGTGATGTTGAGCATCTTTTCATTCTGCCTGTTCTTTCTAGGTGGCATCACAGTCCCATACCAGAGGAAAAACAAAGTCTGGATTGAGACAAACATGAGCCTAAAAGTCATGAGCAATTGATCATCCATTTACACATTTAATCCTGGAAATTCAAGTTACTAAAGTAAAAACCGGGGACCTCCTTTGGGTTTCATTATGGAGTTCCAACAGTCAGTCTCAGATCCCAGATATTTCAGACTCAGAGATCCATTACAGCTTAAGATATTGCTCAGTAAATTATATAGTTTCATGTATTGGAAATTCCCCGAAGGCCTTCCAATGGGACTCCAGGAGTTAAAGTTCATTGAGGTCCAACTCTCCTGTTAAAATTACCAAGGACGGCCTATTTCTCTGGCCAAATATGCTATACTCCAACAGCACTTATCTTTTCAATATACCACGCCCTCTTGTAATTCAGGACACATTTGGGTTTTATCAAACCCTGTTCCAATACCACCACTATTAATCCAAAATACACACACATGCATTTCTTCCTATGGAAAATTCTTAATCACCTTTAAGAGTTCAAACCAAATACTGGCTCCTCTGTGTCAACGTTCTATGGGCAGAGGTCCCATATCATGCTGTTCACAATTCCATTTTGAAATTTAACACATTATATTGTAAGGTAAATATTTACATCGTTTCCCCAACTAATCAATGAATTCCTCAAGGATAGAGACTGAAACCTATCTTCTTGCCACAAAGCCTTACAAGGTGATAAGAACACAGTCAGATTAATAAATACTGAGTAAATAAAAACATGGTTGAATGGAACAAACGGTACCCCATACTAGAATATTTCACAGCCACACCACCTCAAGGGTCACCTATCAAGATAATCATCCTCAAGTGGAGCCAGTTTACTTTGGATCTGAAGTTAATCTTTAAAAGGAAACTCTGAGGACATTTAATCCTCCATTGGTTTAGGGATGTTAGGAGAAGCCCTAAGTTTTTTTGAATTACAGTGATAGATTAGATAAATAGATAGATATTCCAAGAAGCTCTGGGGTTTTGGTGAAATATCTGTGGTTTTAAGGCAAAAGAAATATTCCATCTCTGGCACAACCTCAAGTACCAGGAGCTGACTTTTCTTAATGAAGTGTTAACAAAGTGTTAGCACAGACCAGAACATTGCTGATTTGCATACTGCTTGGCTAATAGTGTTAAAATAGGATCTTAAAGTCTCTTTTATGTTAAAGAACTAAAATGCCCGTTGAGATTATTCTTTTTTTTTTTTTTTGAGACTCTTTGTACAAAATAATCTGGTAAATTAAAAGGGATTCATTCGATCACTCAGGGATGGTTACAATTCTAATTTTCAAACACAATGCATTTCTTCACTGTATCCAGAAACTAAAAGGTTGGATAGCTTTGAGTTTCACAGACAACTTTCTGGTCCTGAAAAGTTGAGATTTTGTATACTAGAGAAAGAGTCAATAAGCATTAGGTCCAAAGTCACTAAACCCAATCATTCACTCTTGACCATACTGGGAGTAAGGCATGAGTGCTAATGGTCATGTCGCATCACTGTTCTTTTTAAAAATACAGTGCAATTACCTTCTAAAATATGCTCGATCAGCAAAGTAGCTTAAATATAAATTTATAGCTATATTAATACATAAATACACATTACATAAAGTCATATTTATTTAATAGGGATATCTATACATTTAAATACTTAAAAGTGCATATTAAACAATCTAAAATGAGGTTCTTCTCATGATTTCAAAGTATACACTGATGACAAATTCACATCTGCATTTTATCTTCCTACCAGTATGACACGCATATATCCACCGGGAACGTCAAACTCAGCAACTCAACAACCACAAACCCGCACTTTTCATCTTCTTTGAGGCCAAGAGCTAGCTGCCCGGCGAGCCGGCTGAAGGCATCCCCGTTTCTCCATTTCCCACCGCTCGCCACGTTGGAATGAATCCCCAACTCCAACCGGACCTCCCGAATGTTTCCCAGACGACGCCCTTTATTCCGTCCCTCGGACCCTCCGACCCTCCCCGGTTTAAGCCCCCATCCTCTGTCCTCTGGATCGCCCACCGACTGCTGAGCGCGGTCCTCCCTGGAGGCTGCCCTCCACCCGCTTCCGCCCGCGGGTCCTGGAGACTCCCAGCGTCCGGCGGGCTTCGGTCCCGGGACGGCGGCGCACGGCGGGGCGGCCCGGCTCGCTCGCCGCCTCATGCCCCGCGGCCGTCTCGCCCTTTGCGTTGCCCGGCACAGAAGACCTCGGGCGCCGCTTCTGACAGCGCGACGGCTTTCACCTGCTGTGCGAGGGGCGTCGGGTGTGTTGACACTTCTGGGCCTCTCCCCGGAATTCCTCGGCCGTCCGAGCTCGGCCTCCTCTGCAAAGCCTTCCTCGCCTCGGCTTCCGCCCACGTGCCTACCTCGTAGCGAGGCGCCGCAGGACTCGCGCTCCTTTGCCGTCTCCGGTTTGGGGCGCTGTGAGCGGGGCTTCCGGCGAGGCCCGGCGGCGGCCCGCCCGGAAACGGGAGCCAGCGTCGAGGTTCCGCGCGCCGCCGCCCTTCGCCGCCTGCCCCGGCTTCGCAGGGCTGTTCCGCTCGCAGGTCCCCCAGCCGGAGCCGCTTTCCGGGGCACAGCCCCGCGCTGGTTCTGTGCGGCCGAGACCGCGGGCGGCCGCGTGCCTCACCCCCATCAGGCCTCCTAGAAAACCCTGACTCGGGGCCGGTGCAGCGGGCCCTCGTCGTGCCGCTTCCCTCCCGCAGCCTGGTAAGTCCGTCCCTTACTTAGTGACCTGCCACGTACGGATGTGGGCTGGCGGGCTCCTCTGTAGCCCAGGCCACGTGTGGGGCTGGGCAGGCCCCGGCCGGCCGCCGACCTCTGACCTCTGACCTCCGCGCGGGGAGGCGCGGCCGCTGCTGGGGGCTGGGGACCGCCGCGCGACACCCCGGGGGAGACCGCCCAGAGGGGAAGCGCCGCGCCGCGGCCCCGGCCACGCGGGCAGCCTCTCCCGGGGTGGTTCGCGGGCGCTCGGGGCAGGAGCTAGGGCGAGGACGGCCGGGTGCCCGCCGGCGGGGGTGCCCGCGGGGTGCAGGTGGTCGGGGCGAGAGCGCAGCGCGACGAGGTCGACGAGGTCCCTTGTCCTGTCGCGTCAGCAGCTACGCCGCGAGCCCGCAAGAGTCAACCTAGGAAGGGGCAGGCCGCCGCGGATCGCGGTCCGTGGCTGGGGCCCGGGGCAGGAGCCCTGGGGAAGGGAGGAGAGCCCCGGGGACGGTACGGTGGCGACCGGCACGGCAGGGAGGCCTGGGAGCAGGCTGCTCCGCCGGATCCGTGGTACGAAGGAAAACCTGAAGAAAGCCGCTACCTGGACTTGCAATAGTGGAAGGTGCACACCACAACTCGGAAGAGAAGCTACTTCTCTATCCCTTGAGGATGTAAATCTTGCCTCGGACATGTAAACACCAGGAGATATCTGAAAACCAGGCCCTGGGGGCCTGAGGCCAGTCGGCCCCGTGAAGGCAGGGACTGTATTTGTTTGTTGTTTATATCTCCTAAGCCCGATACGTGTCCTGGCAGATAGGGGTTGAATGAATGAATGAATGAATGAATGAATGAATGACTTTCTTGTTCACTTCTAGTTTCTCTTCAGAAATTCTTTCAGTTCTTAGGCAAGGAGTGACCAAGCTAACGTCGTCCAACCTGTCTTGCTTTCTTCTTTTCCACACTGTTCCTGTACTTCACTAATTCTCATGTGATACCTTCCCCTGCCCCTCTCTGCATGGTTTTTAAAACTAATTCCAGAAATTGACAACTTCAGGATGGTCTCTATCACCTGTTCTGCTAATTCTATACATGGCTGTACTTCACGTTCTACTGGATGGGTCTGTGTAATGCAAGAACATATGGCTCACCTCTAACACATACGTGGTGAAACTACTTGCTTTAATTTTCTCTCTCCACTCAGTTGTGGAGGGAAAGGACCAAAAACACATTCTGGGCTTCCTGTTCTTCCTGATGTAACATCCAACTTGAATACCTGAGAAACCTTCCCCACAGAGCAGAAATAATTATTTCTGCCTTATTTCTTGTATTCTGTTAGTGTACGAGGAGCTGTAACACAACAGTGAACCGGATATAATCCTGCCTTCAAGGGCTGTGGAGATTTGTGAGGAAATAAGACAAGAAACCAGACTACAGCTCAGTTGTGGAAATGTTGTAATTCTCTCAAGAGCATTGCTTTCAGACCGGGGGTCTCAAGGGCAGGACACCTGCCCAACTCCAGCAGAAGTGGAACCCAAGCATTCCAGGGCTGTCTCTGCCCTGCGCCTGATGCAGGGGTGCCTGCCAGTGCCCTGGAAGCAGTTAGCAGGTGTGTTTTTAGCCCTTCAACCACAAAGCAGAACAAGCAAGGTGCAGGCACTGCCTTAATGGGATTGCCTGCTAGGATGGCGTTTGGTTCTTGGGATAGAATTTTAGGCTGCTCAAACAGGAGACACACACACGCACACCCCAAACTCCTAACTGTACTTGTTAAGAAGAATGTCAGAGTTATCAGGCCCTGGTTCAATGCAGTGCATAGCTTAAAAAAAAAAAAAAAAAAAAAAAGCTCCCCTCTCTAAGAATCATGCAAGTGGTGACAACTGAGCCATGCCTCAGAAAAGAGCAGGCTAGCTTTATTAAGTACGTTAACCAACTAATGTGGCAGTTAATAAGACTTTGAAGCTGGAGCTTAGAAGCCTTTAAGGAGATGGAGAACTTAGTAAACATTTTTCCATGCCTTGATGTATTCATTCATTCATTCATTCATTCAGTAAACACTAATGGGGAAACTACTGTGTATGAGGAAATATACTAGTACATAGAGAGACAATTATGAATAAGACTAACCCCTACCATCAAAGGGCTTACCATTTAGAAATTCAAGGAATCTTCACTTATAATAGAATGTTCCATGTGCACTGAATACCATGGAGCAGAATCAGTTAACCCAGGTTTGAGGGATCATGGAAAGCTCCTTGGTCAAGTCAGCTTCTGTACTCCATCTTGAAGGATTTATTTATTTGTTTGTTTGTTTATTTTTTTTTTTAATTTATGATAGTCACAGAGAGAGAGAGGCAGAGACACAGGGAGAGGGAGAAGCAGGCTCCATGCACTGGGAGCCCGATGTGGGATTCGATCCCCGGTCTCCAGGATCACGCCCTGGGCCAAAGGCAGGCGCCAAACCGCTGCGCCACCCAGGGATCCCAATCTTGAAGGATTTAGAAGAAGGCTTGCATTTACATTGGTTAACTCAGACTTTCGTGCACACCCCTCTGCATTAACTCTGTACTGAAGGGGTTCTGGTGGTCCTCCACTGAGAAAAATGGAGATGTGTTGTAGAAGCACAGAACAGGGCTAGATGGCATTGGCTCACTTGTGTGATGGTGTTATTAAGTGAACATCAGTCCCAACGTCAGTGTTTACAGAGTAAATAAAAATATGCAGATGTTTCATTCATGCAAACTTATTGCTGAAGGTATTCTTCATTGGGACCACAGACCTCTCCTCTAAGCTTTTGAGGCATAAAAGTCTCTGTTTCACACCTGGAAGTCTGTATCTACTTGTGCCTGATTGAGTGAACCTGGAACAACAGGGAATAAGATTACTTTTCAATCTCCTTACTGATTGGTTCTGAAATAGAGAGTTGTTGGAATAGACATACTTCATGTTTTTCCAAAGGAGGGTTTTAATATCATTTTTATTTTATTTATTTTGTTGACTTTTAGTCACAGCATAAAAATCAGACCTGCACATTTAAAAATACTTTACTCAATAGCTGCCATTGTTCCCAGCACAAAATCTTTGTGTAACCTTTTGAGCCAATGTATTTATGAACATATTCTGTTTGTGATGGACATTTAAATTGTTGGGACTAAGCACACAAAGTGTTTCCTTGGGTTACCCCCAAGGGAATAGTATTGAGATGAGGACAAGCTCCATTTTTTACTTTGAACATTTCAGAAGTTAGGGTTTCTTTTTTTGTAATATAAAATACAATAAAGATGGAGGCTATCACTGCCAAATTGTGATACTATGATGAGACCCAGGAGAATATGATATATTTCCATGCCTGGGAAATTTTCTCTTACAAAAGACAAATAATGATAAAGAAATACTGCATAACTAAGAGTCCAGGTGCAACAGTGGATTGAAAATTAAGCTCATGTGTTATTGCCATAATCCCCCTTTGCTGTGGGTGTCAGAGGCATAGCACAGAGAAGCTGCAACATTGTTAGTAATCTTAAGAATCAGTGAGCAAATATTGTACCAACATCAGTTTAATCTCCCAAGCAAACACCACCTGCACAGACATCACTCCATTGATGAGTCAAACATGTGAAACTCTAAGGTACATTCTGTTCTCCAAATCTTAGAATTATGGTCTCTTAAAGAAGAACCATAAAAATACATGGAAATATTTGTAAGAACAACATAAATAATGTTAAATAATTTTTTTTTCCACAATCCAGTCCACTCCACATGACTGGGCCAAAGTCCTTGAAAGCATCTATTGATATCAGAGAAACTAGCGGAGTCTTTGGAAACACACATCCAAAACAGGATTTTGTAACATGAAACAAGATTATTGACAATTTAATCTGTAATGGATTAAACCAGAAGAAATGGCAGAAGCAACATGCTGAAGTAGAATCATGATTAGGTTGTTTCATAGGTTATGTAGTGTATACTACTGTAAACAACTCTCATCCAGGGAATCAAAGAATGGAAGTTCTAGGAATGCCTATGTTGCTAACTGCAGGCAGGAAAGTCACCTCACCTCAGACAAGATGATACTTGCCCTTATGCATTATAAGGCACAGGACTTGAAGAATGCAACCACAGGATTTCCTGCAAACACTTGAGAAATGTCAGAGCTCTTTTGTAAGGAAAATACCATTCCCACCTAAAAATACTCCTACTTCCGAAGCCTCTATGGGTTGTCCCTCTGACTTAGCAAAAATATAGGTAAGGCTCTAATGTTTTATAACGTAATGACAGCTCTGCCTCCCTCATGTCTAGTGTCTAAAGCATAAGAGTTTCATATTAGCCAATATCGTGGAATAGCTGTACTGTGACTGGTTGTTAGGTAGTTCGATCATGAATTGTCTGTGAGCCAGCACCTGCCAACAGCTGGCCTCAGACATCTGATATTTGAAAAAGACAGTCTAATGGGCATGCTACATACTCCTTCTCCTATAGGTTCCAAGCTTGCTGCATTTTCAGCTAAACCACCAAGAAGCAATGTACTCAGACCAAATGATCTCAGTTCTCTGTAGAAATGCCTTTACTGATTGATGATACAAGGTTTTACCCTGAGCCTTTACAAAGAGTCAATATGAAAACTTTCTCATCAGTATTTCTGCTGTTTTTGTACAGCTGTAGCCAGTGTCCACTGTGCTTGCAAATATCACTTTTAAAAGGCATGGGCAGAAAGCCACCCCATTTAACTTAATTCTAAGAAAAGGTTTCTGTCTGTAAATGTATATGCTTTCATTTGTCTGTAGTGAACATGAAGTAACTCATGAGGTTTCCTTTTAGAGCTAAATTTAGACATACCTTAGAAATGAACTCACCCTGAGTTTATGACACTATTTTGGAGGAAGGGCTGGGTTCAGATAGCGTTTCTTCTGTTCTAGTCATCAACTATCCATTGTACATGATGTTTAACCTGGAAGTTGCTTTCTATTTTTTTCAAATTTTAGAGGCATAAAGCTGAGGGTAAGTAGAAAAAGAACCACAATACACTGAACATTTACTCTGTGCCGGGTAGTTACATATATAACCTTAGGTGATATTCAATACCACCGTAATCTATATTAAAGATGAAATTCAGATATGTCAAATAACATAATCAGTGTTACAGAGCTAGTAAGAGTGGAGCTGATATTTGAACCCAGATCTTTTCTGGGTTTGTCCAAAGTACATGCTCCTATTTAGGACTCTGCTGTATATTTATTAAACATTAATTTTTAAATGAAGCTTTTTTTAAGCATGACTATTAAGTTAATAATTAAGTACCTAGTCTCCTTTGCAATACCATTGTGAGGGTAAAATAAAATTAAAGCATGAAAGTACTTTGAAAGAATTTTAAAACAGTACACAAATGTGAAATGTTTTATTATCTATTACTCCATTATACTCATCATTTTAAGATTTGAATTTCTATATTAAAATCTAAGGGTTGTGTGTAAGTATGCAACTCTAAGTCTTGAGTGCTTCACTGTTTATTACAACTGGCCTTTGAACAACATGGCTTTGAATTGTGCAAGTCCACTTATGCATTGATTTTTTTCCCCAGTAAATGAGGTACTGTAAATGCGTTTTTTCTTATGATTTTCTTAATGATATTTTATTTTCTCTAGCTTACTTTATTGTAAGAATACTGTATATAAGACATATATAAAATATATGTTAATTGACTGTTTATATTATTGGTAAGGCTTTTAGTCAATGGTAGCTATTAGTAGCTAAGTTTGGGGAGTCAAAAGTTATACATAGATTTTCAACTGCAAGGGGGGTTGGCACTTCTAACCAATACATTGTTCAAGAGTCAAATACAGTATTCAACAATGATTGTTAATCAATGGAAAGCTGAAAAGAACTTTGGCAAAAGTGCCTTGGATATTAAGTAGTTTACTGAAATTCATTAACAAATTACATTCTAAATTAAACTTCATCTCATAAAATTCCTATTCTGATAAAGAAGTCATTCTTATCCCATACATATAGCACCTTCCTATGAGCCACATGATGAAAACATCCATTTGAAAATCCTACAGTGGTCCTCTGACCTGAAAATAGCTGTTTCAAAGAAAAGATGTAGAGAAACTATTTTTTCCTATGTCCTAAGATACACTTGTCAGACTTTATGAAATGATCAACTATCTCTACACACAGACAAAAACAGCCCATTCATTCTTTACCCCAGTCCAAATCCTCAGGCAATAAAGTACAACCTCATCATGCCTGATCTTATTTCATTAATACCTCTTTCTTCTCATTTCAGCACTTTATCCTTCCAGAAAATGACTTCTGCTATTTCAGCTCTGGATACTAATTATATTTTTCATTTTGTCTGTTAGTCCTACTTCCTTTGGCTTATCTGTAAGAAAATATTTTAAAACATACTGCATTATAAAACATGAATATTTTCTAAGCATCAGCTGCAAGTATAGCGGAATGAAGACATCACTATATTAGAAAGATTCTGGTGCTATTCCATTATTAAGAAGGTAAACAACTCAGAAAGAAGATTGCAGGACTGCATAATATTTACATAAAGCTGAATTCCTTCAGTAGGACGTTTAGCAAACTACAGACAAAATATTTCCTCTATCTTATTTTTAGCTTAATGAATTACAAGAATGTTCTCACCTAACTCTTACCCACACTTTATCATTACTGGTGGTCAGAGTACATATTTTTGTCTTACTTTACTTGTATTTTTAGAGGTCCTTGGCATCTGCAAAATCAGATATTATGGGGTGAGATGGGTCACAGAAGCTTTTGGTGCTCTATAAATGATAAATATAAATAAATAATAACATATCACCCTTAAATCAGAGTAACAAAGACAATTCTAGGCAGCTGCTGACACTGTTAGAGAAGTGGTAGGAAAAAAGTTGAGTTTGCAGAGACAAGACATGCCATCCTTTTCTGAGTTCTATGTCTGATCCAAAAGACCATTTTGGAGGGACTGCCTGTTGAACAGTGTTGACACATCAGTCTGGAAAATGTCACTACTCCCTTAAAACCAATACAAATGGAGAAAAATAGTAAAAAAAATAAGGAAGCATGTGAATATACTTGACAGGTCCCCTTATCAAGAAGCAGAGCCTGAGACAGAGATTTGGATGCAATCTAGAAGGCACAGAAGGAAGCAGAATGGGAGAGAGAGAACCAAGGACATGGTATCAAGTGAAGCCTAGCGTTGGCCTGGTATATTACTGTTAGGTGAGACTATAGAACAAAACTTGGCAGGATTTTTCTGTAAAGGGCAAGATAGCCTCTCCTAACTACTCAGCTTTGCCATTATAGCACAAGAGCAGCCACAGACAATAAAATAGATGTGTCTGGCTTTGTACCAATAAAACTCTACTTACAGAAACATTCATTGGGCCAGATTTGGCCCCCAAAGCCATGGTTTGATGATTCATTCTCTAGAATATAAATCATAACCACAGAATTGCCTGCCCCTTTCTTCCCACCCCAGAGGCAAGGAGTTTGGCCTTTTGTCTCTGTATCAGTCATTCATCGGCCGTGGAGCTGTCAAGGTCCTGCCTAACCCCCCAAGACAAGATGGTCCCCATCAACTTGGACAGTAGTAGTTCCCAAACTTCACTCTGAATCAGAATAACATAGAGTTCTATGGAACACTTATTTCTGGGCCCCACACATAGGGTGTCTAATTCAGTCTAATTCAGTAATTCTGGACTAGAGTCTGATAATTTGCATTTGTAGCAAGTGTCCCAGTGAGGTTAATGCTACTTTTTTGTGGAATCACTCTTTGAGATCATGAAGTTCAGACAGTTCTCCAAAAGAGGGGCAGTTGTGAGCCTTTTGCAAACAACACTCAACAGCTAGAAGCCTGATGCATTGACCTAGTGGAAGGTGTCTTAGTAGGGCATCAATAGCATCTAATACAATACTTTGACAAGTGTGCATTAGGAAAGATACAGACTTGTAAAAACATACTTCTGAATAAGGAAATGTTTATTCATGACCATTCTCCTTTTGATGAGGCTACTCATTCTTGAACTGTCTTTTCCTAGCCTATTCTGATCCAGCCATTTCTTGATACTAAGTTATATTCATCTGGGTATTTTACTTATTTATATGTGTTTTCTACCATGTGTTTATTGATGCATTCATCGGTATTGGTCGGGCTACTAATCTTTGTTAAATTCTAATCTCCTAGAGAGCACAGACCATGTTTTCTCCTAATTGTATAGCTATCAAGGGAAAAGAATTCTATGCACTTCATGGCTGCTTTGAATCAATATTTCCCTAGGGAAAATGAAATTCAGAGCATAGAGAAAATAAGGGTTTCTTTATTTAATTCTTCTCATAACTTCTTATTCTTAACCTGTATTTCTGTTATCATAAAATATATTCCCAGACAATTGATATTAAGAGTGTAAACACTGAATCTCTCACTAAATTTGTTCTTATGCATATTATGGCCCAAGTATTAATGCCTTCCTGTGCATACTCTAATTCTGGCTCATAGATTCATTACCAGGAGACCAAAGCAGAAAGAAAAATCTTAATCTGTACCTTATGAAGTTCTCTGAAGCACATTAGTTTGAGGGCAAAGAGTAGATCACTGTGTTGTGATCTATTTATCTTTCTTATTATCCTTGAAGATAGTAAGGAAGAGAAATGAGGAAATAGAAGATAGAAAGGAGAGAAATGAGGCTTGCTGTTGTGACTGGTTAGCTACTTAACCACTTTCTAGAGTGAAGTTAAGTCTACATAAAGGATAATTATTGATGGAGTTATTTCAAATGCAAGTGTTTAAATAAAAACAAACACAGTAGGCTGGGGAGTGAATACTGAGTTAGATGCTGGCTCATTTTAGGCAAAGCTAGAGATGGGGATTTGAGCTGCTGAATAAAATGTGAGATATATTGTATTAGTCAAAGCAATACAAACTGCAGAAGTCCAGCCAAAATATTTTAAGAAACAACAAGGGTCAAAAGTCAAGCAAAGGGAACTAATAATATCAAGAGAAAAAGAGCTGGATAAATAAAAACTTGATATCAGAGATAATTCTTTGAACAAACGTATCAATAGACTGCATATGAACTTCGGGATAGGTCAATTAAAATTAGCCAAACTTAAAGACAATGATGAGAGAGAGAGAGAATCAGAACAGAGCATCAAAGAGCTATGGTACAAAATCAAATGGTCTAACATATATGTAATTGGAGTTCTAGAATGTGAAGGGCAGACTTCTCATCAGAAATACTGTGACCTAGAAGGAGATAGTACATTGCAATAAAAGTGCCAAAAGCAAGAATCTGTCAGTTCAGAATTCAATTCAACTCAGCAAAGTTATCCTTCAAAAAGTAAGGCAAAACAAATACTTTTTAGAAAAACAAAACAATATATTGCCAACAGATTTGGCTGGCAGTAATTTTAAACGGAGATGGTATCAAGTATAAATTTGGATCTGTGTGGAGAAATCTAAAGCATGAGAAATGATAAAAATGAGAATAAATGTAAATATATATAAAATAATAAATATTTGTACTGTCTAAGGTATAAGAAGTAACAATATATATTGAATGGTTTGTAGCATATGAGAACCAAGATGTATGACAACAATAGCACAGAGTGAGAGGAAAGAAATTGCTTTAAGGTTCATATATTCCATATGAATTAATATAATATTATGTGCAGGTACACTATTATGAGTTAAAGATATATTGTAAACCTAGAGTAATCCCCAAAAACTTTAAAAAGGTGAGTTAACTGAAAAACCAAGTGGAAGTAAAAAATAATCCAAAAAAAATGTTCAATTAATCCAAAAGAAGTCAGGAAAAGCAGAAAAAAAGGAACAAAGAACAGATTGGACAAATAGAAAGTAAGATGGTATATTCAAATCAAATCATCCTAAAAATTACATAAAATATAAATTGAATGCTCTAATTAACAAATGATAATGTAAAAAATATAACTACAACATGATAGCACTTTTATAAGCCTCAAAAATGAGCAAAACTAAACAAAACCCTTTCTAAGGACGTATTTAGGGGCACTTGGATGGCTCAGTTGGCTCATATCGTGATCCCGGGGTCCTGGGATCGAGTCTTGCACTGGGCTCCGCACAGGGAGCCTGCTTCTCCCTCTGCCTAGTTCTCTGCCTCTCTCTTTGTGCCTTTCATGGATAAATAAATAAAATCTTTTAAAAGAAAAAGGATATATTTACATGTATACATATTTAAAATGTAAATAATAAAATTCACAATAGAGATTACATACAGAAGGAGATCAAGAACACAGAATTTGAAGGAAAAACAGCAACTTCAGTGATATAGTAAAATTCTGGTTCTTAAGTTGGTGTTGAGTATACACTGCATTACTATGCTCTAATATTTACATATGCATTCCTATATTTTGTCATGTGTGTTAAATAAAATAGTTTCAAATACAAGATTGTATGAACAACTAAATATAGAAGGGCCCTCAAAGTAAGGTAGACTGATTTTCAAAACACAAAGAAAGAACTATACTGAAGTGAGAGATCCCATAAAAATTTAGTTCAACAAAAATTTTTGAACATATATTGTATTTGCAAGATGCTGAGCTATGCTGTGTTCACAAAATTATGAATAAGACACTGTTCCCAACTTTCAACAACTTACAGTATAGTGGAGGAGTTCTCAAATCTCTGTCTAAAAATAGTATGTTATTGGATATACCTGGAAATAACCCAGGGGTAGGTAACAAAAAGGGAGTTAGTGAAGATACAAATGAGGTAAGATTGGCCATGAGTTGAAAACTTTTGAAGCTCTGTGATAGATACAGTGTGTTCATCCACCTGTTTTTCAACATCTATATATGTTCAAAATTTCTCCTAATAAGTAGTTTTGTTCTGTGTGTTTTGTAAAACCTATCTGGTTCCATACTTTTAAATTAAAAATTAAGATGAGGAATTGGTGAACTTTTTGATCAACAGTGAAAAAGCAAAGTGACAATTTCTTGATTCTAAAGTTCTTGACAAGCTAGAACCATAGGCTAAATAAAAGAGGAAAGTATAATAGAGATTCAAGAAAAAGAAAAGGCATATGTGTTGGAAAGGAAGACATAAAATTGTCTCTTCTTGCAAATGACATGATTGTCTATGTAGAAAATCTCAAAGAATTTTTTTAAAAAGCTATTAATTAGTGAGGAGCAAGGTTGAAGAAAACAATGTCAATAAAAAAATTAATCATTTCTATATTCTAGCAGTGAATAATCAAATTTAAATTTTTTGAAGCACCATTTTTTAAAGATTTTATTGATTTATTCATGAGAGACAGAGAGGCAGAGACATAGGCAGAAGGAGGCAGCTCCTGTGGGGAGCCCAATGCAGGACTCATTCCCAGGACCCCGAGATTACGACCTGAACTGAAGGAAGATGCTCAACCCCTGAGCCCCAGGTGCCCCTGAAGCATCATTTTCAACAGCTTCCAAAAAATGAAATATTGATGTACAAGTCTTATAAAGTAAGTGGAAGATCTCTATGTTGAAGATTACAAAACATTGATGAAAGAGATCAAAGGGCATCCCTGGTGGCTCAGCAGTTTGGCGCCTGCCTTCGGCCCAAGGCATGGTCCTGGAGAACTGGGATCGAGTCCAACATCAGGCTCCCTGTGAGGAGCCTGCTTTCCCTCTGCCTGTGTCTCTGCCTCTCTTTCTCTCTGTGTCTCTCATAAATAAATAAATAAAATCGTTTAAAAAAGAAAAGAAAGAAAGAAATCAAAGAAGATCTAAGTAAATGGAGAAATAAACCAGTTTGCAGAATGGAAGGTTTGAAATTGTTATGTCACTTCTCTCCAAACTGATCTATAGATTCAAACATAATCCTAGGTGAAATCTCAGAAAGTTTTTTTTTTTTTTTTCAGAAATTGGCAAACTCATTCTAAAATTTATATAGATAGGCAAATCAACTAGAATAGTCAAAGCAATTTTGACAATTTTTCCAACTCTGTTGGAAGTTTTACATTACCTGATTTCCAAACATCATATCAAACTATATCTTTAGGTTCCAGTACCAATTCCAGTGTGGATGTCAGGAGCCCCACACATGTAACAAGCAGTGTGCTGACACAAGCTGAGCATCCTACATTGAACTCAGTTCTGACACTGTCTACCCAGAGATAGCATCAGACGCCACAAGTGGAGGGGTCTTTCCTTCAAGACTGCCTGACAAATGCACTTCATATACCAGTTCCAAGTCTGGATTGTTCCCTATACTTCTGGCCAACTGCCTATAAATAAGAGATTCCCAAGACTCCCTCCTCAAGTTTGCTTCACTTAATAGAGGGGTTCACACAACTCAAAAAAAAAATTTACTTACTAGAAGTATCGGAGGAACACTTATGTTTTACTTTCACTAGTTGATTACAGAGGGCTGTAACTCAAAAACAGTTAGGTGGAAGAGATGCATAGGGCAAGATGTGGGGCAAGGGGCCCCCTTGCCCTCTCCCGGTGTGATTCTCTCCAGTACCTCCCTAGTTCACCAACCCAGGAGATCTCCAAACCCAGGCCTTTGGGGCTTTTATGAAACTTTCATTGCACAGGCACAATAGATTAAATACTTGGCCATTGGCAATTGATTGAACCACCAGGCCCTCTCCCCTCAAGGTCTGTGGAGTGGGACTGGAAATTCCAACTCTTGAAATCTTATAGTTGGTTCCTCTGGTGACCAGCCCCCATCCTCAGGTGATCTAGGGGCATTCCAAAAGCCACCTCATTAACATAGCAAAAGACACCTTTATCTTTCTCAACACCAAGGATCTGGGGAGCTGTGAGCCAAGAACTCTGGAGGAAAATCAAATACATACGAGAAATATATTTTAGTCATCTAGATGACCAAATATATACTCTTATAATTTACAATATCATACTATAGAAGTTAAGACAGTCTGAAGAGTCCAGAAATAGAAGCACACACATAGTATCAGTTTTTTATGAAGATGCAAAGGCAATTCAGTGGAGAAAGGAAAGTCGTTTCAACAAATGGTGCTGAGACAACTGTATAACAATGGGGAAAAGTTGGATAAAAATGGGTTATTTAAAAAAAATGGGTTATTTTTTAAATGAACCTCAATCCATACTTCTCACTCTACAGAATTAATTCAAAACAGATCATAACCTAAATGTCAAACCTAAAATCATAAAATTTCTAAAAATACAAAGGAAAATCTTTGCATTAAGTTAAGCATTAATTTCTTACATAGAACACTCTGAGCACAACCCATAACAGAAAACATTTCATAAACTGGACTTCATCAAAATTAAGAACATTTATTCTTCAAAAGACAATATCGGGAGAATGAAAAGACAAACCACAGAAAAAGGAGAAAATGTTTGCAAATCACATTTCAAATAAAGAACATATCCAAATTATATAAAGAACTCTCAAAATTCAATAATAAATGGGGGAGATATTTGAATAGACATTTCATCAAAGAAGATATAAAGACTTCAAATAAATATATGTAATGATGCATAATATCAGTAGTCACTAGAGAAAAGCAAAGTAAAACCACAGTAAGATACAACTATATATCTAATAAAAATCAAATCTAATTAAGAAATCTGACAATGCCAACTGCTGACAGAATGGAGAGCAACTGGGGACATCTGGGTGCCTCAGCCTTTGAGCCTCTGCCTTTGGCTCAGGCATGATCCTGGGGTCCTGGGATGAGACCTGAATCAGGCTCCCTGCAGGGCACCTGCTTCTCCCTCTGACTATGTCTCTGCCTTTATATGTCTCTCATGAATAAATAAATACAATCTTAAAAAAAAAAAAAAAAAAGAATGGAGAGCACCTGAAACTCTCATACATTGCAGGAAGGAAGGCAAAATAGTACAGCTAGTTTTTGGAAACACTTTGGTAATTCCTTATAAAATCAACATACACTTAGAAATCCCAGATATTTCTCCAAGTAATTAAAAGCTTAGGTTCAAAAAAAAGATAGTCAAAAACATTTTTAGCAGTTTTATCTGTAATTGCCAAAATCTAGAAACAGCACAAGTGTCTCTCAACTGAGGAATAGATAAACTTGATGGTAATGTATCTGTATGATGGAATAGTAGCAATGACAAGGAACAAACACCTGATACATGCAACACACTATAACTGAATCCCCAATGCATTCTGCTGAAAGGAAGAAGCCAAAAGCAAAAACCTGATTGATTTCATTGAAATGACATCCTTTCAAAACCATAGAGACAGAAAACCAGAGCAGTGGTTGCCAGGAGTGGGAGACTGGTTGTTTACAAAACTGTTCTGGGGAATATTTTGGAACAATTAAACTTTTCTTTATCATGATTGTAGTAGTGGTTACATAAATTTGTCAAAACTTGCAGAACTGTACCATAAAAGAGCAAACTTTATTATGTGCAAATCATGCCTAAATTTTTTAGTGGAAAAGATCCCCCTCCCAAAATAGAATAGGAATACTATAAAATATTTGATTCACAAAATTCTTAAGCACAAAATGAGGAAGATATGGTTTAAAATACACCCAGGTAGAAAAAGACAAGAAATAATTATAAATTCAATAGGAGTAAGCACTTTGGCATGGTTGACCCAAAGACATTTAACCTTTTTTTTTTTTTTTTTTTTTTTTTAGAATTTTATTTATTTATTTGAGAGAGAGAGAGAACCAACATGAACAGGGGGAGGGGCAGAGGGAGAGGGAGAAGCAGACTCCCTGCTGAGCAAGGAGTACAATGCAGGGCTTGATTCCAGGACCCTGAGATCATGACCTGAGCCAAAGGCAAATGCTTAACCAACTGAGCCACCCAAGCCCCAAAAGTCATTTAACTCTTCACAGATGCATAGAATTCAAAATATGCCAGGGTTTAGTGCCCTATTATTTTGTACTACTGAGATTCTTCTGGGGCAAAAAAATCAAATCTGGGCCCAAGTGGTAGGAGGGATATGAACCAAGTACCACTATCTATAGTTGAATGGCCTTTTTCCAATATCACTTTGCTTAGAGAACACTGAGATCACTTTTGAAGTGACTTAGAGCTTTAGGAATTGCTTCCTCCCTCCCCCCATAAAAGTATCAGTAAAGCACCTACTCTGAGCCATGTACTGTATAGACAAGGTAATATGACAGTAAACAGATAGATGTGTTTCCAGCTTCACAAAGACCTAGTTAAAGTTATGAAACTCAGTACTTTTTTCTCCAAACTGCAAAACCTATAGCTAGGAAAGTAGAAATGCAAAGAACAATACTGCCTGTCTTGTCTTATGTCCAGGAAACCCTCAGGTAGCCATGATCATGAGAAGGCAGCAAAAAATCTAATTAACTGCCTATTCCTAGAATTCAGTTCTGTTTGGTTCTGTTTTGTTTTATTTTTGTGTCTTGGATACTAAATCTGGACTTCTCAGCATGGTTGCTTTACCTTAAACCTCTCTCAATTAGTATTTGAAATAATGTGAGTACAAAGACCAGAGACAAGTAGTTCATCATACTTCTGTATTTACTAAGCCTCATGGAACACAAACCTAATAATGACTTTGTCCTATAGTTTTGACACTCTGAGACATATTTGCATCTTATGACAGATTTGTCATATTGTATATTGATATATTTTGCATGTCAAGCCATGACTTGCTTTTCCATATCTCCTTAAGCAATTATGTGCATGCTCTCAAATAATTTATTAATTGGGCACCTGGGTGGCTTGGTTGGTTAAGCATCTCCCTTCAGCTCAGGTCATGATTCCCAGGGTCCTGAGATTGGGCCCCTGCTGAGCAGGGAGCCTACTTTTCCCTCTCCCACCCATCCCTATTCGTGCCCTCTTTCACTATTTCTCTCTCAAATAAATAAAATTATTTTTTTAAATTAATAATTTCTTAATATTCACAATTCATTGACTAACTTAACTAATTACGTTACCTCCATTTACCAAGCATCTACCGTGTGTCATTCAGCACATGGTGTTAGGTGTTACAGTTACAAAAATGGTCATTTATAATTTTTAAAATTTTGTTTATTTATTCATAGAGACACACAGACAGAGGGGCAGAGACACAGAGGGAGAAGCAGGCTCCATGCAGGGAGCCTGATATGGGGCTCATCCTAGGTCTCCAGGATCACGCCCTGGGCTGAAGGCGGCGCTAAACTGCTGAGCCACCCGGGCTGCCATCTATTCTTTTTCTTTTTTAAAGACTTTATTTATTTGAGAAAGCAGAGAGCACAAACAAAAAGTGGCAGGGAGAGGGGCAGCGGGAGAGAGAGAATTGTAAGCAGGCTCCACATTCAGCATTGAGCCCCCCATGTGTGTCTTGATCTCATGACTATGAGATCATGACCTGAGCCGAAATCAAGAGTCACCTAACTGAGCCACCCAGGCACCCCAACTCTGGGAAGTTTTGTTCTGTTTCTTTTATAACTTCCTCCTCTCCTTTTTTGTCCCCTTTTCTTTCTGAACATTTTATTTTCTCTTTCTGCAACACTTCACTTTTCGTTATCTTTACCAAACTATAAACTTCTTGAGGGCAGAATTCACAAATTACTTACTTTTCTGTCTCCTGGCACCCAGCACAGTAGCTGGAACATGAATGGCACTGGGAAAATGAGTTCTTTATTGAATTAAGTCTAAACAATTTTCTATTTCAGTGTGGGTTTCCTTTACAGTGTTTAATCATGAAAATTTAGAAGAGAAAATCTTGCAGCAGCATTTCCTTTTCTTTCACTCTGCTGTTTCGCTTTGATATCCACACTGATAAAGAAAAAAGCCCCAGGGGATTTTGTTAAATTTTTTAATTAGGGTGAGGAATGAATGTATATTCTATTTATTGACTTAAAATGTACAAAACATTAAAACATATAGCTCTTTAATAAAGAGGTAGTAAACAAACAATATGACCAACAACTTAATTGAATTTACATTTAATTGTCAATACACTGGAATTTTTAAAAAGATGCTACCGGGCTTCTATGTTACCATTTTAGGTAGCATGGTACAATTCATGGGTAGAACCCTTCATTTTCACTTTCTTTTTGTTGTTTAAAATTTTGGGTTTTTCAATGCCAAGAGATGTTTAGACTACAGTCAATTTGTTTCTGTCAGAGGACAATGGACCATATAAATTCTCAGACTCCTTGGAGTTAGAAAGACTAACTCCAACCCAAGGTTTACAATCTAACTTCACCACCGACCAGCTGATTGGAAATGGGCACATTATTACCTATGAACTTCACATTCCTTACTTACAAAATAATGCCTTAGATTATGATGACAATTAATTTAGATAATTCTGAAAATACCTTATTGTCAGTCACCATACCAGGAAGACCTATCCTCACACATAGTCTATTGGAGAAGACAGACAATTAAATAAAGAATCATTCAAAAATTTTTAAAAAGTGCTAGATTGGGGAATTCCAGGGATATATGGGAGCAAAAAATAAAGGAATCTTACTTTGATGAGGATAGAATGTGTAATAATGAATACAAGTAGAATAGGTCAGGAAAAGTGTATTGGAAGCAAATGGAACCTAATGTGTCTGGTATGTGGTGATTGCTCAAAAAAAAAATGGTAGCAAATATTATTCAAACACTTGGCATAGTACCAGGTGCAGATGTAACTAGTAGGATTGACTGAACTCAGAGGCAATGAAGGAGCCCCTGCTGGACCTTCAATAACCCATTCTGTGGGGTTGGTTCTTCTCCTGCCATTAGATGGCAGTCTCCATACTTGTTCACTCCTCCTTAAATGATATGTACATACATACATACATACATACATACATGCATACATATTACATACACTGGGTACTAGCAGTCCAAAAAATAGTCTTGTTTCACTGATTAACGTGTCTATTTCAGTATAATAATGTCGTCCAAAGTGAAAACTTCTCATTCAGGAGGATAGGTGTTGTTTCACAACCTAGGGAGTTCTGGATTGAAACTGAAAACCAAGCAGTCTCTGTACATATAGGGCAAGAAGACACCAAAGAAAGAGGCAGGCCACTCCAGACTGATAGGTGACAGGGTTTCATAATCAAAAGAACTTACTTAGGAGCCTTGTCCTGGGCAACTGCAAGATGAGTTGGTCTCCACACCTGCCAGCCAGAATCTTAAAAGTTTACATAGAGACCTTAACGGGGTTCAGCCAGGTACCACATCCAGGCAGCTCAACAGCGCATGGCTGTCTCAAGTCCTTCAGAATGGCTCCAATTGTGGAATGATGGAGCATACATTCCAGGAACAAGGGAGGGAGGAGGCGCCTCCAGCTGCCGGGGCCAACCCAAGGATCAACTGGTGGATATATCCTCTTAATAACCTCTTCCAACAATGAAGTGAGCTACTTCTTACTTTTCCACCTCTTTTCTACCAGCCCTAGGCTACACATGCTCTTCCAAGTCAAAAGCCAAGGGAGAGAAAAAAGGTAAGGACCAGGAAAGGTGTTACTTTCTGACATTACCAATATATTTTGGTTTCCTCTGGACTTGTTGCAAGTCTAAAACTTAGTCTCTTTGGGCTTGGCAGAAGTTTAGGGATTTTTCCTGTATTCTTTGCAGTGTCATTGCTGGGATCTTTTACTTCAATTACCACAACTGAAATAATGTGTCATCTACCTGTTCCTTTAAAAATCCTCCCATCTTAGTGATCTATGCTGTACAGACTCTCCCTTTTGAGGACACATCACTCTTCTTAAAGTCATTTCAAACAGCTCTGTGTGGATTTTGTCTCTTACCGGCCCACATCTGCTCATCAAGCAATCCTCACCCATCCTTTTGCTCAAACTGAGCAAACTAACACAGCTTCCTCTCCTCACTCTGCTGTGAACACAAGTGACCACTGATAGCATCATAGCTGTAGGCCTTTCTAAGTTTCCTTGAAGCAACTTTCACTCAACTTGGGGTGAGTGTGGGTAGAAGTGGGGATGAGTATGGATAGATATAAGAGAAAATGGCTCAGTGCTGAACAACTTTTCCATGTACATTCTCTAACTGCTCCCTTTTCTTTCTTCTAAAGGTTGGTGTTAATTCCAAGGTACATAACTAGAGTTTGACAACTCTTTTGTGAATCCCGAACAGGTGACCTGGTACTTCCCTCCATTATAGGAATATAATGTATCTGCTTGCACCTGCTGATTTGCAGCCTCAGCCAAAACTGAGGCAGGAACGGTCCTTTGTAACACCCTGCAACCTGTAGTAGAGATTCAGTTAAATGATTACCTGGCAGCAATTTGTGTGGGAGAAATTCTGAATACAAGATAAGCACACTATGAAATAAAGCAACAAGAAGATAAAAATGTAGTAAAGCACAAAAAATAGGTATTTCAACAAACCTTCTTGGGGAAGACTCGAGATAACAGAATGACAACACTGACCTTAGTAAATAAAGTATGTAATAGTTACTAGTTATTAAAGGTTTAGTCTATGCCAAGCACAGTGAGAAACACTGTATAAACAGGATCTCTTTTAAACCTCAAGCAACCCTATATATTAAATATTATTGTCTCTACAATTCCCATAAGGAAACCAAGGCTGGGAGAAGCCACGTAACTTTTCCAAAGATATTCCGCCCTGCTATTATGTGTAGTTTGTTGACATCTGTCTACTTAAGCATACATATTGGATGCCCTCCTGAAATTCCTCATAAGGAACATTTCAAGATCTTAGTAAAGGGAAGACTGCATTTTTAGGACCTAAATGACCATCACAGTCAGGATTCTGGAGCCCAGAGTATACCGATCAGATTAGAAGCACCAGTAACCACACAGTAACTAAATCAAGTTTATCCATATTTGAGGTGTCACATTGCAAAAAGGACTTTTATTTTTAGAAAGGAAGCAAAGTATCTTCATAACTTATTCAGAGGTCTCATAACTCAGATCATCTAAGATCTAACTTCAATATAAGCTAAATCACTTGTAACCAAGTTTTTCCACATTTGTGACACTGTTTAACCCCTAGCCTGTTTCATGGTTTAAGCAAAAGCCATTTTTAATAAGTAGAGGGAAAAATCACATACATGAAACTTATGAGCTTCTAATCATTTTATGCCAATATCTAGGTAGTCCTTGAAGAATTTCGTAACGCATTTCCAAAGGCTCTTTGTGACTTGACAGTAACTCTGAATTTTTCTTCTTTCTTCCTTCTAGTAGTTTCCAAGACACTTTCGTTTCTCATGTATTTTGTGGCCTATCAGATTGATTCTTTAATTTGCTTTCTTTAAATTTACTTTATGTTAGTCATCAGAAAATATGCAGAGATTAATCTCACCTACCACACTTTGAAGTACTGAATATATTTAAATAAATTAAAAAAAAAAAAAAAACCCTCTGAAGCCTTGATCCTTCAAGGCCAGGTAGACCTGCCAGTCCCTGCAGTGAGCACCTCAACTCCTCTCCTTTTTGAACTAGGAATGGTTTTATCCACCTAATGTCTCAGACCACTCCATCAAATCACCTCCACACCAAAGGACATCTCAGATGTCTCCACATACCTCTGTCATCACAGAAAACACCCTGGTTCAAAGCACCAGTGTCTTCCCAACCTTCAAAGTGATCCTTTCACTTTTGTCCTTGCCCCATCCAGTACATTCTCCAAATAACAGCCATACAGAGCTATTAAAAATAAAAACTGAATTCCATGCACCCTGACTTAGAACCTTCAAAAGCTTCCTATTACACTCAGAATAAAATCTAATCTTCTTAAAATTGCCTACAAGACCCTATATGGTCCTGCCTCTGTTAATCCTTCCAATCATATGCGGACCTTTTCACTCAGCTTTTATCCCAGTTTGTGTGTTTGGTGCAATGTTTCTCTCCCCAACTAGACTGTGTGTTGCATAAAGGGGGACCATCATGCATCACTGATCATTTTCCAGTACCAAAACACCTCATGTAGGTTCTCCATAATTTTTTGTTAAATGAGTAAATAAACTTAAAAAATACTGTAATCAATAGGAGATATTCTATTATATGCAGCCAGTAAAATGGAAACTACAAACACAATAGGAAAATGTTTACAATATATTATGTTGGAAAAGCACAAAAGCAAACATTATGTAAAATACAGTTGTATATAACATTTATAGTAAGATTAACATATTTACAACAATGTTGTAGATATTGTAGATATTTATGTTGTAGATATTTATAATATGATTAAGCCCATTAGAACATAGAGTAGACTTGCATATTTTTAAAAGCAATCCTGGTTTTAAGAGAGAAAGATCTATTTAGAAAATTATAAGAAGGGTCTACCTTCAGAGGTAGAACCTAGAGTTTGTTTTTGGAGAAGATGATTTCTTTGTTTGGAAGGAAATTTTTTGGTGGCCCTTTTGGTAACATTGAGTGAAGTAAAAATCCTTCTCTGAAATAGGAAAATATGTGGAACTTAACTGCTGTGCATAATAATGAGTTTGCCTTTGATGTATGTAGAGGTGCATCTCTATGGATTGCCTTTCCTTTTTGAAAAATCTCCTGAGCCTACCCTCCCCTCTTTCCCTATGAGTAGCAGTGAAGAGGAGGGTCTTTCTAAGATGCTGGAACCTGAACAGTATAGAAATATGGCCTAGGAAATAGTGTGCTGAAGGCAGCTCATGACAGCTTCTAAGACCCATTTGTTAAATTTTCATGGATTTTGTAAGATCATTGTTAAGTGCAGACATTATTAAAAATCCATTATGTAATCTTACAATTAAATACATTTTACTAAAAATGAAGGTAAGAAATATTCAAAACCACTCCTGTTTTATTATATTGTACTATCACTTTTGCTCTTCAAGTTACTTATGTCTCTTTTTCTTTAAGGTTTGTTTATTTTTAGAGAGCGTGAGGGTCAGGGACAGGGAGAGAGAGAGAAAATCTCAAGCAGACTCTGCTGAGCATGGAGCCCCATGTGAGGCTTGATCCCAGGATACTGGGATCATGACCTGAGCAAAAACCAAGTGTCAGATGCTTAACCGAATGTCCCACCCAGATGCCCCTACTTACATCTCTGGTATCAGGAAGGTAGAGATATTGTAAAAAAGAATGCTACTGAACTCTATGTTTGATGATGTCACGTTGATAGCTTTTACAAGCCATGGAAATGGGCAAGTGCTACAAAACAGGGCTTGATTTATTATTTTGTTGACTTTCTAGATGTAAGAAAGTGATACAGAAAATGTTAAAAATCCAGATTAAACTTAAAATTGGGTCATGTCTGTAGCTATTACATTGTGAATAGCACAAAATGCTCCTGAGTACCGAATGAATAAAGCTCTGACATGTTTTCATTGTTTCATTTTTGCTGTATTTCTTTAAGTAAACCAAAATATCAACCAGCATTTGTCAGAGCCACACTTTTTTATAGGTTGCAACCATGCTTTCTATGGGCACAAAAGTTCTGCAAATATCAGTGAAATCATTCTGTAAGAATCAATTGCTACATGGAAGTACTGTGAAAACTAATGTATATTTTATTATAATGGTAAATTGTGTTACACATCCTTTATATCAGTAAAGTTAATGATAAATTTATATATTTATTTATATACTATTTTTTTTTCCTGGAGAGCCAGTTGTGAAGCCAGCACATCACTGGGTCTAGGCCACTTCTGTAGCAGAATGGGATTTATAAAACACTAAGCATTCTTTGGAATACATGGAAACTTTTGAGGAGACCTTAACAACACACAGCCCTTCCTACAACAGATGAAAACTCCAACTATTGGAATATGAGGATTAAAAGTAAAAGTAATTCCTGAAGCCTGAGACTATCTGGTACACTTGTGTTACCTTTATGTAAAATATATATGCATATAGACAGTGACTAGGGAGTGATTAGAATCATGAAATAAAATACAGTAATAATGGGTTTATCGGTGATTCTTTTCTCCTTCATTTTAAAGGTTTTTTAGGGATCCCTGGGTGGCGCAGCGGTTTGGCGCCTGCCTTTGGCCCAGGGCGCGATCCTGAAGACCCGGGATCGAATCCCACGTCGGGCTCCCGGTGCATGGAGCCTGCTTCTCCCTCTGCCTGTGTCTCTGCTTCTCTCTCTCTCTCTCTCTCTCTCTCTGTCATGAATAAATAAATAAAATCTTTAAAAAAAAAAATAAAGGTTTTTTAAAATTATCTTGAAAATATATGAAACAAAATAAACACATGATTTTAAAGATGATCAGTTGGCTCAAGGAATTAAAAAATAGCAAACTCAGAAGATTTGAAGTCTACCTTTTAACCTGTAACTAATATGTGTTAAATGCTTTGGCCTCACTGATTCTGTTTCTCAAATCCAAGGAGTAAAATAGCTACCTGGCTCACCAGGTTGCTATGAGGAATGAACAATGCAGTAGCTTATCACCATAGTTTCCTAAAAGAATGATACATGAAGCAAAGAACACTGTACATTATAGAAATAACTAGAGGTAAAGCTAAACAGTACTTAAATCTATCATGTTTCCTTGATGCTCAATTGACATTCTTTATCAAATCTGATGCTTTAATCATATCTATAAGATTTGTCTCTGGACAATCCTTTATTAATTCTCCTAAGTGTTATCTCTGCCATTAACTTCAAAAGTAAGAAACGCATTCTAATGAGAGTGTTAATTATAGAAAGTGCTTTATTTCCTAACGTGGCAACCTTATAAATCAAATGCATTATACTCTATAGCAACAAAGATACAAATTTGTCCATTTTACAAGACCAAAAGTAACAAGCAAAATCTCTAGAAGTGACACCAGGGGTTGTGAGTCCTATTAATGCTCTGAGAAATCCAGAAGATCTCTCCTAGTGTAATAGCACTATATTTCTCACATACAATTTTTACATAAAATAAATTGGTGACAGTGTTTTAAAATAATTGCAGTACTAGATGAAGATAGTGTCAAACTGACATTTCTATAAGTAAAGGAAGGTTGCAACTCACCAGGGAAACTTATTTATTTTAATAAGTGGCCTTTCACACTCTCATTATTTTTGTTACCTCTAATTGGTGTCAAACTGAGATCAATAACACATCCTTACCTCACAGGACTCTTAAATGATATATAGAATGCTTAGAACAATACACAGTACACACTATAGAGATGTTGCTATATTATTATTATTACACATGTTGGCTATGAAAATTTGATGTCAGCTCTGTACCACCTGGTGTCTTCCCACATTACATTTTTACTGTATATCTTATAACTTTATGACAGTCCATATTCCCTAGCTGTGTTCTCTTCTCTGACTTCTTTCTTGTTTCATCCAGACTTCTCCAGGAGTCTCCATGTCATAGAAATTAGAAATTGATATTTAGCCCACTAGTGGTATCCAGGTAGCAGATTTTCCAGGATTTTATGCAGTTAGATTTCTCAAAGCCCAGTAGATATGTCATGAGTGTTTCTCAGGTTCTCGTCTAATGGTCACCTAGAGAATGTTATTCCCAATAATTTACTTTTCCTTATTATGTTTCTTCATTCTTCTTAATACTAAACATTGATGTTATATAATTGCTAAATATATAATGTTTATATAAATGTTATATAAATGTTAAATATATAATGCTATTTCTACTTGATGTATATTTAGAACAAATGGCCAGTTGTTTTATAATTGTGGAACTAAAGGAATGGGAAGAACCTGACAGATTGAGAAGTCAAGACTCTCATCAAAAGTTGTGTGTGGCATTGCAGAACTTCCACTGTGAGTCTCTCTCACCTCTCTACCACTTTATGGCATTTATACTGGAGTAATAGGTACCACTGCATTGTTGCTATTTTTATCTCTCTACCTGCCCACTTAGGAGTGGTCAGGTGACATAGGATGTCAAAGTATCCCATCACTCTGGACATTGTCATGGTCCAGGGGTGTACATGTGGCCAAAACAGAGCTGATCCGTGTTCTCTGGAAATTGTTACTGATACTGAGGGAGGAGATTACCCTCTTGTCTATGGGATCACTAGCAGAGAGGACAGTTCAGATCTAGAGTCGTCTTCTTACCACGTGGAGAAAGCCTTGATGGGGAATTCAGTAACTTTTCATTAAATAAAGAAATTATCATTTGTTGCATTGGTAGTATATGCAAGGCACCAAATTATTTTATTCAATCTTTGTAACCATCTTTTGAAATTAATATTATCTCTTCATTTGTAGATGAGATATTTCAGATTCAGAGAAGTTACTTGCCCCAAACCAAATTACCAGTAATTGGAAGATCAAGAATGAAAAGGACTCTTTCCATCACACCACATGATGATCTGCACTCTCCACAAAAGTGAAAATTGTCCAGTAGCTGGAGCAGATTTCTTCCCCCAACAAAGAAGATGGGTGTTCCTGCGGTGAGAGCAGAATTGGGGAGAATCCAAGTCTAATCATCTCACTACCTAGAAGAGATGAAGTACTGCCTTGAAATGTGCCCACTCCACAGCTGTGACAAGAACTGCCACAGTCTAATTGCTTGTCTAATTGCTGTGTCACCAGATACACATATAGAAGGAAGAGAACCTGAAGGTTGCATGTAAGGATTCAAAGTGAATCCAGGCTGGTACATGTTCCCTATGTCTTTTAGCCTGTGCCCTCTAGAGCTGCCAATGCTATGGTCAAAACAGCCATGTGGATTAAAAAACAGTGACACAAGGAGACTGTGACAGTTGCTGTGACTGAGTTACAACATGCCATGGAGTATCCCATAAAGGTGAGAACTCTGCCTCCTATTCTTATTTTAATGTCATTCTCTTGGATTAGGTTTTCCTGAGATAAAATGAGTGAATTCTCTTTTAATGAATTATTCAAAACATAAAAATAAAATATAATCTTCTGTACACCTACATATGCATGCATGCACACACAGAGCTCTACTTCTCCTGCCTTTTGTTCCCTTTTCTTCACTTGCTCATAGAAATTCTTCCAGGCATTGCTTCATTGAAGATCCTACTTATGCTTCCCTACCTTCCTCAGAGCATTGCTGAAGACATGCAGTTGGAGCAAACCAGTGGCAAACCTTGCCTATCCCTGTCCGCAGCCCCATGCAAGCCCTGACTATGGAGTGTGGCAGCAGTTTATACTAGATATTTCTTCCAAAGGGAAGGGTGATTCCTTTTCTCCTGCTCAGAATGCTCCTTTCATAAGTACTTTCCACAGGGAGTTTCTCTAAGCCTCTCTCACCTCTTCATTTGGTTCCATTCCAGCACAGCTCATATTAAAGGTCTCCTCCTTGTCCCTCCATTTGCTGTCGGCTTCACAGTATGGAAGCCTTCCTTCTATTGCCATTCAAGGTTCAGTGAAAAATGTGCAAGCAAAACCTGCCCTCTCTGGCCGTGCAGTTTGCAGGCTGCCTGTGGTAGCTCCAGACCGATGCTGCCCCTATATTACTCTTGCCTAGAAAATCCTTACCTTAAAGCAGTAACTGAGCTGGCCTATTCGTCATAGGCCAGCTACTGCTTTAAGTAGAACATACCATCTCGGATAAACCTCCAAGTGATCCTAACTGATAGCTATTATTATTTGCAGACTAGGGATCCATGATTATAAAAGAGAAACATCTTAGTCAAGATCACAAAGCAAGTGACATTGTTTGGATTCAAACCTCAGTTTGGCCCTGTCACGAAGATGGCCCTGAAGGCGAAGAAGGAAGCCCCTGCCCCTCCCAAAGGCGAAGCCAAAGCAAAGGCTTTGAAAGCTAAGAAAGCGGTGCTGAAAGGCGTGCACAGTCACAAAAAAAAAAAGAAGATCCGCACGTCACCTACATTCCGAGGACCCGGGACCCTGCGTCTCGGAAGGCAGCCCAAATATCCTTGAAAGAGTGCCCCCAGGACAAACAAGCTTGATCACTATGCCGTCATCAAGTTCCCCTTAACTACTGAGTCAGCCATGAAGAAAATAGAAGACAACAACACACTTGTGTTCATTGTGGATGTCAAGGCCAATAAGCACCAGATCAAACAGGCTGTGAAGAAGCTCTATGACATTGATGTGGCCAAGGTCAACACCTTGATCAGGCCTGATGGTGAGAAGAAAGCATATATTCGACTGGCTCCTGACTATGATGCTTTGGATGTTGCCAACAAAATTGGGATCATCTAAACTGAGTCCAGCCGGCTATAAATCTAAATATAATTTTTTTTCACCATAAAAAACAAACAAACCTCAGTCTGTCTGATTCCAAAGCCTGTGTTTTGTTTTTTTTCTTTGTTTAGCCTGTGCATCTTACTGCTTCCCACGGGAAATACTGTAAATTTGATACCAGAAGGCCTGATTCAAAATCCTTGTTCAACTATGTATTTGCACTGTGGATCTGGATCTCATTCACCCTCTCAGATTCACCATTAACCTCCTGTTTCACCTACAGTTCTCTAAGTCTGCCACGTCCTTGCTGTCTTTGCTCCTTCTGCCTGGAATGCCCTGCCACCCACTCCGTGCTTAACTAAAAACTACCTGCCCTTCAGCCTTCAGCCCTGATTTCCTCTAGGCTGGATTATCTCCACCTCAAAGAAGCTCTCTATGTCTCTATGCTCACCTGTCAGGTGCCCCATCAGAATGCACTGTAAGCATCTCCTCCTCTGCCTGATGTACATATTTATTTGATACTAGTGTCCCTATCAGTAAGACATGTTTTGATGTGGATAGAATGTGTTCTATGTATGAATATAAATATATGTAGATATATATCATATATAAGATTTGTATATGTATTTATAATATGTATATACAATATATAATACATATATACATATATAAACACATGTATTTATGAAACATATATACAATCATATATATATTTATATATATATATGTACGTATTTATAAACCATTTGCAGGAGTGCCAGGGTGGCTCAGTTGGTAAAAATTGACTCTTGATTTCAGCTCAGGTCATGATCTTAGGGTCTTGAGATTGAGCCCTAGGTCAGGCTCCATGCTCAGTGGGGACTTTGCTTGAAATTCTCTCTCCCTCTCCCTTTGTCCCTCTCCCCTATGTGCTCGCTCTCATTCTCTGAAATAAAATCTTTAGAAAATCAGTTGCAGTAATATTTTTCTGATGTATAATGTATATTATAAAATCACACAGAAAATACAAAACTCTAAGAAATTTTAATGATGTGCTCAATATCTTGATAATTATAATGTCTTCAGATTACCAATTTGCTAATAGTTTAGGACACAATGTGAATTTGGGGCAAAGTTCATCATTAAGAGAGTGGAAATAAATATTTCAGATTGTCATCTTGATATATTTTTATGTGACTTATCAACAGATCAGATTAGTTTGGCATTGTTTTTACCTCCTAATGTGGCTGGACAAGAGAAATGTCTGCCTTGCCATTTTTTACTATACACTTATGTTTCTGCTATTAGTATTATCTTCATTCTTTCTTTGAATGGATCTTTTTAAGCCATTTCTCCACTTTGTGAGGGTTAGACAGTTATAAATCCACTCAGTGGACACCCATATGACACAGTAATAGAGGGGACAGTAAATAAGTAAGGAAAGAACCCCTCCTTACAGGTTGTAGAACTACCGCTCTTCCTATAGCACACTCTCAACTGAGCCCAGGGAGAGTCACACAGCAACTATGACAGCCTGATGCATCCTTCTTTAGATAAAAAATATTAATTAATAAACATCTGTTCCCACCGTCAGAGGACTACTGCTCTGGACAGGTTTCTGGAGGGTAAGGACCATGTTTTCTTCCCTTCAATCAGAATTATTACTATTTTAATAATAAACAGCCAAATACTGTCACCTTTATTAATCCACACAAGAAAACTACAAGTTGGATATTATTACAACTGGATATGGATACATGGATATGGATACAACATGGATATTATACATGAAGGACCTGAGTGATTGAAAAGGTAATTAACTTGGCTAAACTCACACCCTTAGCAAGTTATAGATTTGGGATTTGAACCCAGGTATTAGGGTTTCCAATCTCATCCTAACAATTTTATTCCACCTCATCTATGCATGTGTTTGTATATTACATAATGTCATATAACATAATGTATATAATGTATATATGTGTATATATCCATCCATATGACGTTCCATACATTTGTCCATCCATCTACTCATTTAGTCACTCATTCAACAAATAATTACTCAGCACCTAGCAGGAACAAGGTATCATTCTAGGCGCCAAGGATACACCAGTGAATAAAGCAGACAAATCTTCCTGCCTTAAGTGGGAGGAGACAGCACATTATAATTAATTCTATTATTTTTAAAGATGCCAAATGCTATAGGAGATTTTGGAATACTATGGAGGTATAATTTTAAATAGGGTCATTTGGGAAGGCCTTGCGGACAAGGAGCAATTGAACAAAGACTAAAGGAGTTGAGTGAGTGAGCCCCAGGATATTTGACAGGAAAGCATCCTGCATGGAGGGAACAGCCAGAAATGATGAGGTAGGATCATGGCCAGAGCACCTGAGGAACATTAAAAAGTCCACATGGTGGGAGCATGGTGAGTGTAGGAGTCAGAATCATGGACTCCTAATCCATATTCTAGTCCCAGTAACCTGTAAGTATGTCACCTTACATAGCAAAAGTGATTTTGCAGATGTGATTAAGTTACTTTGAGATTGGGAGATTATTCTGGATTAGCTGGCTAGGCCCAGTATAAAAATAAGCATCCTTAAAAGGGAAAAAGAGAGACAGGAGAGTTAAGGAGATGTGGAAGGACATGATCCAAGATATGTGGGCAGCCTTAGAAGCTGGAAAAGGCAAAGGATGGATTCTAGAGCCTCTAGAGGAAGGTGGCCCTGCCTATGCTGTAATTTTAGCCAAGGAAGACCTTAGACCTCCTAGAACTATAAAATAATGAGTATTGTTGAAGCCACGAAATTTGTGATAATTTGTGATAGAGCAGCAATAGGAAACTAATAGGAAGGTGGAAAGCATTAAGTGAGGCTGAGGAAATCACTAGAGTCAGACCATGTAGGGTCATTTAGGCCATTCTAGGAATCTTAGCATTTACTCAAAGTGAGGAAATGACCACTGAAGGCTTTCAGCTCAGAAAGTACACGATCTGAATTACATTTTAAAGGATCCCCATGCCTGATTTTGCAAGAAAGACTAAGAGAGAAAGAGCCTGAAGCTCAGTGTGAGAGGAAGAATGGCCAAATTGGAAACAAGAGGCCAATTAGGAGACTATTGAAATAATCCAGGCAACAAATGATGGTAGCTTGTCCCAGGGTGGTAACAGTGAGGAGAATGAAAAGTAATCACGTATTTGAAATGTTTTTAAGGTAGAGTCCAAAGGATTGCTGGATATGGGATATGGCATACAAGAAGGAATCAAAGATGATTTCAAGGTTTGGACTGAGCCACTGGAGGGATGGAGTTGCCATCAATAAGCTGAAGAATACTTTAGGTCTAGGTTTGAGGTAGGAGTAGGAGTGGTGCAATGAAGATCAGGAATTTATTTTTGATACATTAAATTTCTCATTTGCAGTAGACAGTTGGAACTTTATACATTTATATTTACCATGATTCTTGATATAATTGAAATTATTCTTATCGTCTTCCAGTTTTTATAAGTTTCATTCACCCTGTTTTTCCTTTGTTGTTCTTATTGTTTAACTATTCTGCCTTTTGTTTGAAGTGATACATTTTTCTACCTCCTATTATTTTTTAAAGATTTTATTTATTTGTTTATTTAGAGAGAGAGAGAAAGTGTGTGTGTGCGAGCAGGGAATGGGGAGAGAGACAATTTCAAGTAGACTCTGCACCCAGCCGTGAGCCCAATGTGGAGCTGGATCCCATGACTCCAAGATCATCACCGAGTCAAAATCGAGAATCAGAAGCTCTACTAATTGAGCCACCCATTGCTCCTCTACATCCTTTTAAAAGTTCCTCTGTTGGCGTGGATGGTATGGAAGCTATACCTTAGCCTTTTATTCTTTATTGTCTACCCTCAAAATTTTAACATCTATTTCTAAATACTTCTAAAAATGTCTTAGTATTTCTGTCTCCCAAAGGACTTGAGGACCTAAGTAATTTTTATGTTTTAACTATTTACTGAAGATCTCTCATCTCGCCACTGCTCACTTTTCTTATTGTAGTTACCTAGAGTCTTCATTTTGATATAAAAAATAACAAAATCAGTAATATTAAAACTTACTAATTTCCCAACATTTTACCAAGGTCTTTATTGACCAGTGTTTCTGCCTTTTTGTTTCTTCCCTCTAGTTTCATTTTTCTTCTTTCTGGGGTGTCCTTTCAATGAGAGTCTGGTAGTAATAAACCCATAGTCTTGTCATATTTGAACATATCTCTTTTTTGCTTGTATTCTTAAATGGTAGTTCATCTGGGTATATATCACTTAAAGTATACTTCAAATCTGGGGGTTCCTGTCATGTTTCTGTTACAGAAAATTTCTCCCCATCATCTCTCCAAATACTCCCTGTAAGGCACAGCTCCAGGTGCTCCTTTCCTCTCTGGCTCCATTCCATTACACAACAGGAGTTGATAACTTGGGGTCACAGAACACAGGCAGTTTCCTTCCATTCTCTCTGAAATTTCTATTAGACATATATATATTTTTTAGGATTTTATTTTTAGGCGATTGCTACACCCTCACAAACCTCGAACTTATGACTCTGAGATCAAGGGTCACATACTGTATCAACTGACCCAGCCAGGTGCCCCTCTATTAGACATATTTTGGAGCTTTGTGATCTATCCTCTATCTTCCTTCGTCTTTTCTTTTATTCACTTATTATTAGGAATGTCATACATACAAAAGAATATTACAAGGTGTACATTGTATACAGGTATAATTTATTGGTACTCATGTATTAAATAATCTGGTTGGAAAAAAAAGTAAGACAGGCACCTGGGTGGTACAGTCAGTTAAGCATCTGATTCTTGGATCATGCTCTCATGATCTCGGATCATGGGATTGAGCCCTGCATTGGGCTCAGCACTCAGTGTGGAGTCATCTTGAGATTTTCTCTCCCTCTCCCTCTACCCCTCCCACTTGTGCTCTCTCTCTCTTAAATAAATAAATCTTTATTTTTATTGTTATTTTTAAAAAGATTTCATTTATTTATTCATGAGAGACACAGAGAGAGTGGCAGAGACATAGGCAGAGGGAGAAGCAGGCTCCCTGAGGGGAGCCTGATGCAGAACTTGATCCCAGGACCCTGGGATCACGCCCTAAGCCAAAGGCAGATGCTCAACCACTGAGCCACCCAGGTGTCCCAATCTTTTTTAAACATAAGCCTTTTAAACCTTCTATTATAGCCTTTCCCATTGTTATTCCCATCTCTCACAAGAAATAAACTAGTATTCTGAATTTTGTATATGTAAGTTCTTGATTTTTCTTTATAGTTTTACTATAGATGTATATATACCTAAAATATTTTTACACATTTCAAAAGTGCATACAGATGGTATACCCTTAATGGCTACTCACTCCATAGTGACATCTTTTTTTTCTATCCCATATTTTTAAAAGAATGCCCTACTGTTTTATTAGAAGGTATAATATTTGCTGTAAATTATTTTCACATCCACTTATTTTTGTTTTACTTCTATTGTGTTTTAAAAATATCTTTCTGGAGACACCTGGGTGGCTTAGTGGTTTAGCGCCTGCCTTCAGCCCAGGGCGTGATCCTGGGGTCCTGGGATCGAGTCCCATGTCGGGCTCCCTGCATGGAACCTGCTTCTCCCTCTGCCTGTATCTCTGCCTCTCTCTGTCTCTCTGTCTCTCTCAAGTATGAATAATTTTTTTAATTTTTCTTAAAAAATTAAAATATCTTCCTGGTCTTTTCTTCATATTGGGGATATTTTTTTCATTTACTCCTTTAAAAACAACGAACATACTTTTTATATAACCTTATTCAAATTCTTCTATTACTCCTGTTTATTCTGTGGTAAATCCTTCCTCCATTTGTGGACTTTGTAGATATCCTTGTTATTTGTTCTGTTTATTTTAAATGTATTTTAGAATTGGAGTTGCAGATTAATCTCAGGAGAGATGTTTCTGTAATTCTTTCCCTCTCTTTCTCCCTCTCCTTCTATTCCCTTTCTTGTTCCTTCTCCCTTCTCCCTCTCTCCTCTGCTTCCCACCTCTCCTTGTCAAAACCTTGATTTTGCTTTTGCTCAATCTCTTGCAGGACTAGTGGCCAACTTGACTCCATTCTTGGTCTTGAGGCTGGGACAAAGTCTTTCAGCTTCCATAGCTCTGTAGCTGCATATAAATTCCAGCCTAGCAGACAGGTGACAAATCTTTTCCATTTTATTTCATCAGTGGGAGATGCACCCCTGCCACTGGTTTCAAGCAGTGAGCCTGGCTCAGGTCTTCACCACTTTGAGAAACGTTTTCAGTCCAGCTGTCCTGCAAAAACTGGACTCCTGGCTGACCCTGCCTATTTCTGACCTGGAGGCTGGGAGGCCAACAGGGCATCCTCTTAGCTTTGTTCTCCTTAGCTTTCCTTTTCATTTATGTCATTTCTCATCTCTGGAGAGACTTACCTTGTTTTATTTATTATTTTAAAATATCGTATTTATTTATTTTAGAGAGAGACTGAGCAGGAAGGAGGAGCACAGAAGGAGAGAGAGAGAGTGGGAAAGAATCCCAAGCAGACTAGCAGACCGCACTGACTGTAGAACCTGACATTGGGCTCGATCGCATGACCCTGAGATCATGACCTGAGTCAAAACCAAGAGTTGGAACTTAACTGACTGAGCCATCCAGATGCCCTGCCACTTATCTTGTTTTAAAGCACAAATCTGTCTTAAAATTTCTCATTATGTGTTTTTCTTTCTATCTGGGGGAGAAAGAAGGTAGTGTTTAAGTGCACAATGTACAACATTACCCTGATATAAGTTCTTTTATCTTTGTATTCCCAATAATGAGCACAGCTCCTGCAGAAGTGATTGATGCATCAATGCAGACATGCATGACTCCATTCAAGGAGAAAATAATGCCTACCTTACAGGATTGTCTTGAGGCTTAAAAGTAGTTGGCTCTGACTCTCGTGTTTGGTGTTTGTATTTTTCAACTAGCTTTATTCCATCTGAGCTAGTACCTTGAAGGAATGTCTGATTGTTAGACAGGAGTTTGTGGGAGGAAAAAGATTGCACAAAACCTTCCTAATCTGAGCTGGCTTCTGCCTGAGGGCAGATTTTGGGAGAAGAGTCAAGTGACTTCATAATTGGAAGGGAGGCGTATACACCAGACTTATAAAGGAAGCCTCCTGGCTCTGGGATGGGAGAAGGCGGTGTGGGAAGGCTAAAGCCAGATCTTCTGGGCTAGCATAAAGTGAGATGTACTGTGTAAAAGAATTCAGAAAAGTATAATCCTAAACCTATGATTTGGGGTTAGTAATCGGGAGACTTCCCTAACCTCTCTGTGGTCTGGTCTACCCATTCACAAATCAGGAGAGAGAAAGTGTGTGCTGCCTGAAACCCATAGCACATGTTAAAGGTTGGCTGAGAACACCGGTGAAGCATTTTCAGCTTCCTAGAGGGAAAAAGGGCAGCACAGGGTATATTAATTTTTAAGTGTTTTTCTATTAATATTATTAGTAAAAGCTTCAAAATATTATTTTTATGAGCCTTTCTGATTTAGAGGTGTTTATTATATGTGCTCTACAATTTGGTTATTTATATTGCTTTTCTTTAATTTTATTTTTCTCATATGTAATTTAAAGAATTTAATAGGAGAACTTGGTTAGGAACGGCACTAAACCTCACATTCTCTTTTTTACACACAGTAAAACTTAATCCTCTAGGGGTAAATATATTTTAAATATATTTGTATTCACTGTAAGGCAAAGCTCTGTTTGTCTCTACTCCCTCTTTGAGCCTGAGAAGAGTTGCCATCTAGGTGGTGTTTTTGGAGTGGCTGTTCTGAGTAGAGGCTAACCCAACAGCTGTGTCTAGCCCCTGGCATACCTGCCAACCTGCTGCCAAATCTGTTTGGCTGCCAGAATATCTCCTCAAATAAATAAAAATAAATGCATACATGGAGGAACCAGACACTATGGAAATAATGTTGCTCAGTTTGGAGAGGGTTTTCAGGAACTGCAATTTTTAAGAACAAGAATTTGCCTCTGCACATGTTTTAATAATGGAAATTGAAATAGTTCTAAAGACGAAAGGAAGGTTAGTGTGTTTAAATACGTATAGAAAGATGTATTTCCTAATGTGAGGTGACAGGTATGAAATGAGACCACAAAATTGTTGGCATTTATAAATATATTATTTATATTCTTTCCTGAATCCAGGTACCATACTATGATTTTTATCCAACAGTTAAAATGCTGTGAGCCCTGATAAATATAACCAAGAGTTATACTTCCATCATTACAAAAAGAGACCCCCTTTCATTGTTTGGGTTAAGGGTCTGTCCACTGTCATTTCCACCCTGATTTCTATAAGATTTTCATCTATAAAATTATATAAAGGGTTGAACTTGATATTAATTCCTCAGAGTTGTAGGGTTTGCACCATTTTTTTCTGTCCTTTAATCACTTTCATATATTTTACTGTGATTATCACAGAATAAGCCAGTGTGCTCTGAAGATCAGAATGTTCTAATCACTTGCCTGTGTTGCAACAGAGGCAATAGTCCCATTCTGGGTCGAATTACGAATTGAGTAGGCCTAAAGCAGGAAAGCTGGCATTTAAGAATGCCTACCATGCACCATGCTTTTTCAGGTTGTGTGTAACACATGTTCTGCACAACTGCCTTATGAAGTAGGAAGCACCTTCTCATCTCCATCTTTATTATTTATAAACACAGGCGTTAAAAAAAATAAACACAAGCTTAGAGAAGTCACACAATTGGTATGAAGGAAATTCCAACCCAGGTCTTCTTGACTTCAATGACCCCACAAGATCTTTGCTCTCCAATCTGAGGGCTCTGAGTGGGGTGGTGAGAAGGAGGCTTTCAGCTGTCTTTGTTCTTTTCCTTTCCATTAGGAACTTCTAGTGTGTAGATAGAACCAGAAGTGCACTTTAACTCACACTTTTGCTGTGGGGAGAGTTGGACTCTCCTTGAGAAGGAGCTTAAGTAGCCACTCTCTATCCTCCTGAGCAGTCCACTTTGCCAGCCCTGTGGACGGCTCTCTCCCCACAACAGCAGTGTCCCTCTGGCCACCTCTCAGGTTTTTAATTCTCAAAGGAAATCCTCATCCTTTAAACCTCTGTGGTCAGTCAACAGATATCTACCAAAGGCCTATACTACCCAGGAGCCATAATAGAAAAGGAAAATGTAAGGAGAGAGAAATAATACATAGTTCCTGTCTCCCAGGAGTTTATAGTTTTGGTGTGTGTGTGTGTGTGTGTGTGTGTGTGTGTGTGTGTGTGTGTAGAGGGGAGGCATCCAAATAGGTCATTAACTACAATGCGACACATACCTTAGGAGAGCTGTGAAGCAAGGAAAAATGAGAAGAGAGTAGAGCAAGAAATGCACTCTCCCTGTGGTATTTGGACCAGGCTTCTCAGAGCAGGCGAGCTTTCTATTGAGTTCTGAAAGTTGAATAAGAAGTTAAGTAGTTGAAGAAGAGAAAGGAGAGAATTCCCCAACAGAGGAATTGTATGGATAAGGGCAGAGAGGAGTAAACTGGCAGGGAGTGGCATAGCATAGTGTGGCTGAAGTAGAGAGTGGGCAGCAGAGCAGTGAAGCATATTGGTTTCTTGTGACTGTCATGATAAAGTACCAAAAACCAGGTGGCCCACAACAACAGAAATGCCTCCTCTCACAGTGCTGAAGGCTACAAGTCTGGAATCAAGGGGTTACCAGGGCAACATTCTGTAGTATCTAAGGGTGGCTGTCTCATGCATCAGCCTAACTTCCAGTGGCTGCAGATAACCCCGGTGTTCTGTACTGTGTAGTTCCTGCATCCCAGTCACATGGACATCTTCTTCCTTGTATCTTTACATCATCTCCCTCTTTGTATGCCTGTCTCTGTATCCAAATTCCACCTTTTATTAAGGACATCAGTCATATTGGGTTACAATCTATCCTAATGATTTTAATTTGATCATTATTGTAAAGACCTTGTATCTAAATAAGTTTACATTCTGAAGTACTAGGGGGTTAGGATTTCAACATCTTTTTTGGGGGGAGATCCAATTTAACCCATAACATAGAGTCAAGGCTGAAAAGGGAGGTTGAGACGTATTGCAAAGAATCATTCATTCAGTAAACATTGCCAGTCATATACTCTGTGCTGGACATTTTGCTGGAGAAAGGATAGTTCCTGTCCACAAGATGTTCAAAGTTATTTGAGCTATCCTACAATGAACTTCGAGTGTAGAAACTCAAATAGCTTTATATCAGCTATTGCTCTGTGATTGGTCACCCCAGAATTGGTGGTTTAAAATAGGAATCACTCACTCTTGATTATGCATCTGCAGGTCACATGGGGGTCATCTAATCTAGTCTGCATTCACCTGGGGAGGCTCTGTTTCAAGTATCTCTCATCCTCGTTGGATCAATGGGCTTGTTGGGATCTGCTCTCCTCATGACAGTGGCATGGAACAAATGGAAATAACCAAGGGTTTACTTCTCTTTATGTACCTTTGGTCCAAGCAAGACTTATGGCTTGGAGCTCCAAGCTTAGAGGGAACAACTATAAAGTCACATGGCAAGGGGGAAAATATAAAAAGGCAATGAACTGGGGGCAATTTACCATATGAATCTTGCAGTCAAATAGACCTGAAGTTATGCTTGATGGATGGATGGAGATTAGATAGGTAGCTAGGTAGGTAAGCAGGTAGGTAGGTAGGTAGATGGATAGATATTAGCTATTATATATCCACACTACTTCCTTTATAGTAGTAGGCAATAACTTCTCTAAAGTGTCTGATGCCAAACTGTTTCCTTTCTTTACTCCTTGTTCTTTTAATCTGCTGTTAATTTGTTGTCAAAGAAGTAAAAATCCAACATTTAATATAAGATGATAAGGACAAATAATGGTATAATATTTTCTCAGGAATACACTGAGGGACTTTACCTAACCTGGTGGTGGCTATTACTTAATCCATCACACTGAGGAATTTCAGGCATCTGCAATAGACTTCTCACTCCCTACATAGACAGTCTCACAGGCATAATCTTCTCACTGCCCTACATAGACAGTCACCTACTTTCCCTATATGTAAAACGATTATGATGCTAAGGATACAAAACTGTCTCTGTACTTATTTCTCTTTATCAGTCATCACCAAATGAGGGTGATGTTAAGGGCTGCCAGGATGCCTTGTAGAAATGGAGATTAAATCTAGGCTTTGGGGTCAGGTCCACTTCTTAGGTCTGACAACATCTTTATGCTGTCAGGACTTACTTGGTACTCTGCCCCCATCTTTATTGTCACTAATATCATCCTCCCACTAGTAAATGTATACTCAGCCTCACTGCCATGGCAGCTTCCACAAACCTGAAGTGTGAAGCCCTTTCTGGACTTCCGTTGGCAATTGAATTACAGCTTAAACCATACCAACTCTTGATCTGTGAAAAAGACAAGGACCTGGATGCCACCGTGCTTTAACAGGCAGAAACACACATTTGCTTTTATGGAGAAAAAATTTTTAAAGAAGGAATAAATGACTCTTTATGTTCACTTCTAATAACTGTAATTTTTTCCTCTAATTTTAAAAGTAAAGCATGATCATAGACAATTGGGAAAATTCCAGAAAGGCATAAAAAAAGAATAAAGACCATCCATAATACCACCACCTGGGGATAATCATAGTTAACATGTTGGCAGGGTTTTTTCATGCCATTCTTACATATACATAAATACATATTTTATGTAAAATTAGATCACAGAGAATAGATGCATTACTTTTATTCATCTTTAATATTGTGGGCATTAACCCAGGTCATTTTTATTAAATATTCTTGAGGAACATGATTTTTATGTCTGTAAGCTGGTCCAACAAATGAATTGATACTTTTTTCACTTTTATATTTCTTGTTATCATGTTTGTTATCCATGAGTCAAAAAATAAAGGCCTTGTTTTAAGGATATCGACAGGATATCGACTGCTAAGATGTTAACCTTCCATTCTCAGTGTTTGCCATAACCTATGTCCCCCAGAAAGGAAAGCCTGTGGCAGGGGGTGTGTGTGCTATTAATTTATTGGAAACACAACTCAAGAAAGCAAGAGTCAGGGGATGGGGAGGAGGACAGGGAGAGAGATGCAGGGAAGATAGGAGAGACCACACAAAATGCATTATCAAGCTGGTCCCATCATCACTGGACAAAGATTCACAACACAGAGTGTTAATTCTCTGGCACTTCAGTGTTGCACACACACGGACATCGGGTGGAGTGTCTGGTCACTTGTGTGAGGCAAGACCTGGTCAAGATTTGGCGTGCATGAAATCATGGGAGCTGGGGCAGAGTGTCAGCAGGAAAAGAAACAGGCAGATCTCAAGTGGTACACAAGAGGTGTCTGCTATAAGGCCTGGTCTACTCTATGTTTGCTATTTTATGACTACTTAAACCACAAAACAAGATATAGAGGAAACCCCAATAAATGTTTAAAAGAAATATTTTATTGTTAGTCTTGCAGTGTTAGGAGACTGAGGGCAGGGGGGTAGAAAACCAGAGGAGAGGTTTTGGTGTATCATATCCTAGTAAGGCATTCACAGCCACCTGCCATTTCTTTCCTTCAAAATCCTCCTAAAAATAACCACTCTGGGATGCCTTTCTTTATTTTCCCTGAATGAGCACTGTTTGCCTGGTTCTCCCTTGGCATTTTTGCACTGTCTTCATACTGCGGTCATGACAATATTGTAGGATGGATTCTTAGCTTAAAAGGGTAGAAATTCCCTGGTATGACTGTTTAGCCTTTTATATATATATATATATAAATATATATATTATTTATAAATATATATATAAATAATATATATATAATATATATAATATATATATAATATATATAATATATAATATATAATATATATAATATATATAATATAATAATATATAATAATATATATATTTATATATATATAAATTTATATATATATATTTATATATATATAAATATATATATTTATATATATATATTTATATATATAAATGTACTCAATGTATATAAATGTACTCAAAATTGTGAAGTAATCTAAAACAGAATTTTAGAGCTAGGGGCACTTCATTTCAATGCATAAATAGTATCAAATCCCCATTCTGTAAATAGCAACATTTGGGGCAGTTCTGTGGACATGGAGATAAATTTGGTATGGCAGCGGGGCTAGGAATAAGGTAGCAAGCCCAACTATACAAGTGTTTACTCCAGCAAATATTGTTTGATCACCTACTCATTCATGCTAAGCATGAGTGATACCTGAATCAGATACAACCCTTTATTTCACCTTTATTTCAAAGGTTTTACAGTGGGGGGAAAAAAAGAGCACCCTCTACATTTGTTATGAACTCCAAGGTTCTTTAACACATATTAACTAATTAGCTGTTTACAATAAATAACTTGGGGAATGGAGGGTAAGCCTTCAAACTCTGGATTAAGAATGGTGTAGCTTCCACTTTGGTTTTTCTACCAGTGGTTGTGGGGTGGAGGGCATTCCAAGCCTCGCTCCACTCACATAAAAAGGAAAATAGTGATATGTGAACTTCTTTGAGAGAATAAAATAATATATGTAAAGCACCTAGTACATTGCCAAATGTATAGTAATTCAATGAATATTAACTGTTTTTACATTGTTCTGATTTCACGTTGAATTTAAATGTGTTGTTCAGTATCATGTGTCAGAGCCAAGACTAGAACTCTTGTTTTCTGCTTCCCAGTCTAGCGATATTTCCTATGAGACATAACATTGAGGAGTATGGAGCCTGGCTCCAGACTTGCAACCCTAACATCTAGCACAACGTTCTTCCTGTAATGGATAGTCAGTAAATACTGTTGAATAATGAACTGGCAGCAGACTCCACGTCAAATTATAGAGTTGCTAATGTATAATAAAAATAACATGTATTTCAGTGCTTTGCTTGGCATTGCTTTAGAGAATATTAAAGACACCAAACATAGTTTGTTCTCTTGGTCAACCATCTGGTGACAAAAACTGTAGGTGCTCAGATCATGAGCAAATCCTTCAAGGACACATTTTGCTTGAGTAGAGTGGGCCTGAGCAAAGAGATGTTGAGGAGATAGTTCCAGTTCTCATCATTAGGTGGAAAGCAGGAGGTGATGGGAGTGGCTGAAGGAAGAAAAAGCTTTTTGCTTTGGGCTAAGGAAAAGAGCTATGGCTGACTCCAGAGCCCAGGCAACAGGGAAGGGGGAGCCGTTCCTGGATCACCAGGGTCTGACTGAGTGAATCTATAATAAGCAGGGTATGTCCATGCAGGTGGGAAAGGTACAAGTTATTGAAGTCTAGCCCAACTGGAACCAAAGAACAGGTGCTTCCCTGAGAAGAAGCCAGTGGGATGGAACCCATAGCCTTAAATGTTTACTGGTGCTTATTCTCTGGCAAATAATTGTTCTGGAAGAGCACATTGTTGGAATTTTTCTATCTCATAACCAATTATTGCTACAGTGGACTTTCTAGTCACCATTTTTTGAGTACCTATGATATGCCATGGATTGTATATACATTACCTCATTTAATCCTTTCGATTCTTTTACTTCCATAGCGCACTGGAGCTGAATTTGTTTGTTTTGCTCACGCTTATATCCCCAGTGCCTAAAACAGTACCTGGAAGAGTAGGTCTCAATAGTTTTTGCTGGATGTATGAAGAAAATAGATAATATTATCCAAACTTAGACCTCAGAGGGGTTAAGTGACTTGCACATGCTAGGAAATGGGGGGATGGGGTGGGCAGAGACTGGAACCCAGATCTATCAGATCCCAAGTCCTGCCCTCTCAGCCACTCTTACTGATTTCCCTGTCTTCCTGTTTCAAAGCAGATCATATATCACCACCAATAGTGCCCTAAACACTATCTTCATCTGTCACTTCTCAACTAAAAAAAATCTTTGGTATTTCTCAGCTGCTTTAAGATAATGTTCAGACTCCCTTGCCTACTGTCCCAGGTCTGTTAAAATCTGATCTTCATGTTATCTACCACAGAAAAACTCTAGCCCAATATTTTCACTATCCCTGGAACAGGGCTTATGTATTTCTGTCCTCGATCTTACTGCCTTTATATATGTCATTGGAAATTACCAATTCATCCTGCCCACCTCTCTGGGTCCCCTCCAGCCCTTTAGGATTCAGCAAAAGTTGTACCTCTTCAATGAAGCATTCTGACTATCTCAGCATGCAATAATTTCTCATTTCCCAGAAATTACAAATTTCTCATTATGTGCCCTACTCTCTAGGCAGTTAAATAATGTTCCTTATCATTCCCAGTCTTTATTATATTCCTATTTCTCTACGACTCAACTCTCTTTCTACTGACAGCAAGGAACATGGCCAGAAGCAAGCAAAACAAACAGTATATCTGGCATATAAGATTATCAGTTGAATGGTTAATGCAACTAAGTATTTTAGGTTACACTGGCTAGATGACATATATTTCATATACATATACATATATATATACACACACATACATATATATGAGGCTATTGACTTAGAACAAAAAAGGGCTAACTCTCATACTCAGTACTGTAAAATATCCTATCCCTTTTCTCTTTCTTTGCCTCCTCATCCTTTCCTTTCAAGAGGGTCCTTTTGTGTCCCTCTTGCAGTGCAGAGAGTGACACTGTTGGAAGATAGCATGCAAGGTCAGAGACAAAAGTGAGACAAATGCAAAGTCACATCAGCCTTGAGGCTGGACTAGAGTTCAAGGATCCTGGCCAAGATTTCAAGCTGACTCCTTTCAAGAACTATGGCAGATTTTGCTGCAAGATTACTGCTGATGATACAGTTTCTCAATGACTTCAACAGAGACATGATGGAATGCCAGGCCAAGTAAGGGACTGGCACCATGAAAAGCAATGTTTAGAAAAGACGGTTATTTATCAACTTTTGTTAATGCAAAACCACAGTGATACTCTTCTTATACTCAAGACGGGAGGATCATTCAGACTAAATACTACTGTTTCTTCCAAGTCAATCAATGTTTGGGAAATGCTAATGAATCTGGCTAAATCTGCGCTGCCTTAGAGGGGCGATAGGGAAGAGATGTCTCCTTCCTGCATTGGCATATGTCACCACAACAAATAAAAAGCGCCCAAGTCCGTTCTCAGGAGGGCCATTTCTAACCCTTTGGGGGCAAGAGAATGATTTGTGCTGAGCAGTCGCTCAGCAGCAGCTGTTTCTATTCCCAGAGGAATCCCATTGCTCCAAGGGAAAAATGAATACCACCGAGAACAATCTCCTGCAGATTGTTCAGGAAGGAGTCTGAGGCCTCCACCATGTGAAACAGAGACACGCACCTGAGATCCTAATAGCTGCTCTGGAAATGCTTTTCAGTTAGTTGTTCAGTTAAAACAAAACAAAAACGATTCCCTTTTCTTTGAACAATAAAAGCAAATTAAGGACCTCGAGATACTCTGACAGGGAAAGCCCCCTGGAAAGGAAGCAAGTGTTAAGTATTACACTGCATTCGATTACTGCTGACTTGTGTTCTTGGGCACAGTGAAGGGGACTAGATACAACTGGAGCAGGATGCAAACTCTTTGTGGCAGGAACTATGTCCTGTTAACCTTTATGCCCTCTGCTTCTGGAACATAATAGACACTCAGGAGGGTTTATGGAATGCATTTCTGTTTGCACAAGTCAATAAATGGGCTAAGAAATGAAAAAATGTAGTTGTCTTTTTCTATCTTGGTTCTTCTTGAATATTATTTTAGAATATTGTTACAGACCTCCTCCTATAACACTCACATTTACAGTAATTAACACTTAATGTTTCCTGAATTCTCTATGGCTTCCAAATACTTGGACCATAATGGACTAAAGCATGCATGTTTACTCAGAGGTTTTTTTTTTTAAAGATTTTATTTTATTCATTTATGAGAGACACACAGAGAGAGGCAGAGATATAGGCAGAGGGAGAAGCAGGTTCCCTATGGAAAGCCTGATGAGGGACTCAATCCCATGACCCCGAGATCATGACCCTGAGCCAAAGGCAGGCACTCAACTACTGAGCCACCCAGGTACCCCTTACTCAGAATTTTAAAATAAAACACTCTGCCCTCTGCTAAAAACAAAAAATGAAAACCGAAAAGCTACACAATTATGATGTGACCTCTAAATGTTAGTTGTCAATATCCAGACTGGGCGGGCTTCCTTGACTATGACCACTAATAAAAAACACTCTGTGCTACTACCTTCAGGAGCTGGAGGATGCTTGCCAGATTTGCAGGAGATTTTCACACTGCTCTGGCCTCTCTCCTAGCTTCTGGGAGCAGCGCTCCAATACCTTGTAATGCCATTCCTGTCACTCCCAAACAAGCTCAGAAATATGTACTAAGAAATGAAATTTTCTGCAGACATTCCTTCATCTAAGCCTTCCAACTCACAAAGATAGAAGGTTCTATCAAGCAAGTCAATTTTGTCTTAAAGGCAAATAAAAAGTTATTGGCACAAGGTTTCAAATATCTCAGGGAAAGTAATACCTGTAGCACAGCTTAAAAAACCAACCCCCCCCCCCCCAAAAGGTGACTGGTTTTAGGTACAACTTGAAGAAAATGAAAATATTTTCCATGTAACTCCTTAAGCATTCTTTCATTCTTGGAGGTGCCCTAACCTGATTACTTCTTTTTTTTTTAAGATTTTATTTATTTATTAATGAAAGACACAGAGAGAGGCAGTGACACAGGTAGAGGGAGAGGCAGGCTCCATGCAGGGAGCCCTGACACGGGACTCAACACAGGACTCGATCCCGCGACTCCAGGATCACACCCTGGGCCAAAGGCAAGCGCCAAACCGCAGAGCCACCCAAGCATCCCTGATCTGATTACTTCTTAAAACCAAAAGAATTACTTGTAATCACTTGCCTCAAAATTCATGTCTGAGGTTTTGAGAAATTGTGTGCTTCTGTGACTGTAATGGCAAGAATATACGCACGGTGAACAGACTTAAGTTCCAGTTCACATCCTTGCACTACTGTCCTTAATGTTGACAGGAGAATCAAAGCTGCTGAGGCAACAGGCAGGAGAAGCTGCCCCACTTTTCCTATGTGTGATTCTAACGATGGGCAAATGCACCCACAGTGTACTCTTACTGCACAGGAAAGCACTTCCTTCTATTATATGCCCAGATGTCGGTGGCATGAGATCCTATGAACCAGGGTTTAGAAAAGAAACCTGTGAGAAGGCAAAGTAGATATAGACACCCATTCTCTTCCTTCCCCATGTGGTTAATTTCCCCTCCCTGGCAGGTCTCTGGTTGGCTTCAACCAAAGGGGAATAAGCTAGAACACTTTTAGGATACTGTGGATGGTCTTACCACCAGCTGTGCTTACCTAAGCAAAATGAATTGGTTAATTGAAGCAATTACCTGGCAATTCAAGCCCAAATACCTCCCTGTGAGAAGCAAAGGAGGATAATTTGGAGTTTTTGCCAAATTGAGCTAACTGAATACATCCTGAACACCGATTTAAAGGTTGAGTTAGGACCGGGGTGGGGTGGGGGTGTGGACAAAACCAGCCTTCTCCAAGGGCTTACTCTAACTGTGAGGACATGTGTATAAGTTAAGAGTAAGGAAGATCTATACTCCTGAGTTAAAATATTATCTTTTTTAAAAGTACCCCTTCAGGTATACTTTTATACTAATATAACACTGTGTGTTAACTATATTAGAACTAACATTTTATTTTATTTTATTTTTAATTTTTTTTTTTTTATTTATGATAGTCACAGAGAGAGAGAGAGAGAGAGAGAGGCAGAGACACAGGCAGAGGGAGAAGCAGGTTCCATGCACCGGGAGCCTGACGTGGGATTCGATCCCGGGTCTCCAGGATCGCGCCCTGGGCCAAAGGCAGGCGCTAAACCGCTGCGCCACCCAGGGATCCCCAGAACTAACATTTTAAAGATTAAAAATGAGTGAGGAAGATCTAGTTTAGTGGTTCTCAAATTTTAACAAGCATCAGACTCACCAATAGAGTTTGTTAAAATTCAAATTGCTGGGTTCCACCTCCAGAATTTATGGTTCACTAGGTCTAGTATAGAGCCTGGGAATGTGGATTTTTAAAGATTTTATTTATTTGAGAGAGAGAAGGGGGTGGGGGGGACGGGCGGTAGGGGCAGAGGGACAAACAAATCTGCTGAGCACAGAACCAGATGCAGGATGCAGCGCTTGATTCTAGGACCACAAGATCATGACCTGAGCTGAAGTCAGACAGTTAACCAACTGAGCCACCTAGGCATCCCGGAATGTGCATTTTTAACAAGTTCCCATTTGATGTAAATGCTGCTGGTCCAAGGGACCACATTTTGGGAACAACTGAATTAGTCTTCTCTCTCTCTCTCTCTCTCTCTCTCTCTCTCTCACACACACACACACACACACTCTCTCTCTCAGGAAGATGAAAGCAATGTGAGGCTTCCTATGGCAATTACATTTTCTCCCATCTCTCGAAAATCCAAACTACTACTAATATTAGTAGTATATATATTTGTTCATTTAACAAGCAAGTGTTTTGTTGAGCATCCACTGTGTGATGCTTATCTTGGTGATACAGAGATAAAGACCAGTCTTTATCCTTAAAGGGGCTCCCAGTCTGCTGAAGAGACAGTCACAACCAGATGAAGATGAGGATGAGGCAGCATGAGAAGTGATACCACAGAAGTAAATACTGGGTGCCATTGGGAACACAGAAACTCCAGGGAGACCAGAGGTCATCTACCCCTCTGTGCACAGTAGGTTTTCAGCGTAGGAACGCATTGCTGTCGATTCAGCAATTATATAGATACTATATAGTGACTCAATCTGCTCAGTGGAAAATGTACTGAAGAAGTAGCTTGTTTCAAATTGACTCCTGAATCAGAGCCAAAGGAAAAGAACTTTTAATCATCACAAATCTGGTCTGAATTTAGGCTGGCAGATTTTGAAATGAAAAAAAAAAAAAAAACTGAATCCTATTATCAACTCCTTGAACCTGCTACTTCCTCATAATCAGTAGCTTTTTCACGTTACTGAAAAGCAACTGTATTTGAGGAGTAGTTATTTTCGGGTGAACAAAGTTATCAGGTATTAAAATAGATGGAAGTTCTTCCAACTCCTTTGACAACAGCTCTGGGCAGCAAGGTGCTGGTTCACAGTAGCATTTTTGTTATGCAAATAGTCTGATGCAGCTCATTTTTGAAAGACTACACTCACATTCATGACTACCATGTGGCCTGGTGAAACGGAATAGGTACTAGCTTGTTTAGCTAAAGTATTCAAAAAATAAGAGTAAATAGACCTTTTCATAAATTCAAAATGCAAAGGGGGGGGGGTTCTGTGTTCCTTAATTTAGGGCAATATGCCAACATTTATTTTTAATAATACTTTGCTAGTTCAATTAAGATAGGTTAAAAAAATCAATTGCTAAAATTTGTTCACCAATCTTTCAGAAAGGCTTTTTCCTTTGGTTTTGGGACTCCTTGGTTTAAACAGATTTATTTCTAACTTTTCTTTCTATATTAGTCAATGAATAAAGTAGAAGACCATGTATTTCTTCCTTTTAGTAAGTACACAAAATTCTCCATTCTGTGCCAAGATGAGTTTTTGAAGGTATACTAGGGAAATAATGCTAAAGTTAGAAACAGCTGTGACATGTAGGTAAATTAAAAGACAGGGGTGGCTCAGCAGTTGGGCGCCTGCCTTTGGCTCAGGTCGTGATCCCAGGATCTAGGATCGAGTCCCACATCAGGCTCCCTGCGATAAGCCTGCTTCTCCCTCTGCCTGTGTCTCTGTGTCTCTCTCAGTCTGTGTCTCTCATGAATAAATAAATAAATCTTAAAAAAAAAGCGAGGCAGATAAGTTCTACTTTTCTAAGATTGGATGGAACTTACAATAAACGATTACCTCACTTTTATATTATATAGCAACTTTCCCTTTGATTGGTAAAACAATGTTCTAATTTACAAATAAGCAATGTTATAAAAATCTGTAAGCCAGTTGTGTCAAACAGAATGCTTTTCCCACAGAAATATGTTATAAATTGTGGTCTATCCAGATGAGCTCACATAAGCATTTTTCATTCATAACTTACATATTGTACTGAAATATAGGGGAAGATATTAAGTACTCATGATTTATAAATAATTTTAAAAGCAATGATTTTGAATAAAAACTCTAAAGTTTCATCTCAGGATACTTGAGGGAAAGAAGGTTTCATGAGAAGTCAAAAGGGTAGATAAAAACGTTTGGTGAAGATGTTGACGTGGGATCCTGGAACTACGAATACCTTAGTATTTGATGGCATTTGTCATTTATAAGATTATGTCAAAATATGTGTCTGATATAGCATTAAATATCCTGTTTACATATTGGCCATGGTTACTGTTGAACTTTAGCTTAGTATAGTTTATAAATACACTGTATAGAGAGAGAATGAAAAGTCCTCCTTTCTGAGGTGGTGGTGATCATCAAACAAATGAAGCATTCATTCACTTGTAGGCCTTCTTTCTGTTATGTTTCTTTATATGATCATCTGATAAATGGTAACTTCTCCACTGGTGGACAGATCCAAGAAGGCAGATATCTTATAAGATTTTGCTAAGCATTGTATCCCCAGCACTTAGCAGAAAGCCAGCTATATAGCTGTTTGAAGGTATTTTTTGAATGAATATATGAATAAATGAAGAAGGAAAAAAGGATTAGCCTAAAGAATATAGAATTGTGTTAGGGGTCCCTGGGTGGCTCAGCGAGTTAAGTGTTTGCCTATGAGTGTTCCCAGGGTCCTAGGATAGAGCCCTGTGTTGTGCTCCCTGCTCAGTGGGGAGTTGGCTTCTCCTTCTCCCTCTGCCCCTCCCCACTGCTGGTATTCTCTCTCTTGTGCTCTCTCTCTTACTCTCAAATAAATGAATAAAATATTTTTTTAAAAAAAGGAATATAGAATTGTGTTAAAAATATAGATGTAGGGGCACCTGGGTGGCTCAGTGGTTGAGCATCTGCCTTCGGTTTAGGTCGTGATCCCAGGGTTCTGGGATCAAGTCCCACATAGGGCTCCCTGCAAGGAGCCTGCTTCTCCCTCTGCCTATGTCTCTGCCTCTCTCTGTGTCTCTCATGGGTAAATAAGTAAAATCTTTAAAAAAAAAAAAAATATATATATATAGATAGATAGATAGATAGATTGAAAATGAGTATCTGAAATTACATTTATTATTAATCTTTGTGTAGCCAAAGATAGGAGAGTCATAGCCAAAGATTGGAGTATAAAAATAAATTTTCCCAAGGATGAGTACAGTTGGCAAGATAGTTTTATTTGGTGAAAATCAAGTAGTTAGGTCTGTCCAAGCATATTTGGTTGTTGTTTCAAAATAAGAGGGATTGGGATTGATCAGCCTTGGGACAGTTAAGGGGCAAAGAAGGCCCCTGCAGGTATAATCAGTGGTGTGCATTCCAATGGTAGAGCAGTAGAAGAAGTCTGAATGGTGTACAGGTAATTGTTGGCTGGAAGCATTATCTGTAGAGAATTAAAAAAGAAAATTTAAAAAGAAAAATCAGTCTGCTTTTTTATATACTTTTTCTATTATATACCTGCAATTCTAAAAAACATCAGTGATAAAATATTCTGCTGTAACAGATCATTTTTATCTAAGTAATAAAAAATTTTGCAGTTATTGTCATTTTAATTTAGTTACTGTTGTTTTTAATTACTTATCTTTTAATAAGTTTTGTAGTCTAAGTGGAAGTTAATTTCAGAGAACTTCAGGTTGTATATATTGGGTCCCCAACAAAGATGGCCTTGCCTACAAATACTTGCTTTAAGAGTGAATTTTTGGAGGGAGGGGCAAGACGGCGGCAGAGCAGGGTCTCCAGGTCACCGGTCCTCAACAAATTACCTAGAAAACCATCCAATCATCCTGAAAATCTACGAATTCGGCCTGAGATTTAAAGAGAGACCAGCTGGAACGCTGCAGTGAGAAGAGTTCGCGCTTCTATCAGGTAGGAAGACGGGGAAAAAGAAATAAAGACACAAAAGGCCTCCAAGGGGGAGGGGCCCGCGAGGAGCCGGGCTGAGGCCGGGGCGAGTGTCCCCAGGACAGGAGAGCCCCGTCCCGGAGGAGCAGGAGCTGCACCGACCTTCCCGGGGGAAAGGCCTCCCGGGGAATTGGAGCAGGATCCTCAGAAAGGCGGGGACGCCCTCGGGCTCCCGGGGACAGTAACAGAGGAACTGCGCCCCGGGAGATGCGCCGAGCTCCCTAAGGGCTGCAGCGCTCGGCGGGACCCGGAGCAGCTCGGAGGGGCTCGGGCGGCGGCTCCGCGGAGGGGGCTGCGGGGCTCCGGGAACAGCTCGACGGCGGCGGCTCGGGCGGAGGAAGAAGCTCCGCGGAGGGGGCGGCGCGGCTCCGGGAACAGCTCGGAGGGGCTCGGGCGGCGGCTCCGCGGAGGGGGCTGCGCGGCTCCGGGAACAGCTCGACGGCGGCGGCTCGGGCAGAGGAAGAAGCTCCGCGCGGAGGGGGCTGCGGGGCTCCGGGAACAGCTCGACGGCGGCGGCTCGGGCGGAGGAAGAAGCTCCGCGGAGGGGGCGGCGCGGCTCCGGGAACAGCTCGGAGGGGCTCGGGCGGCGGCTCCGCGGAGGGGGCTGCGGGGCTCCGGGAACAGCTCGACGGCGGCGGCTCGGGCGGAGGAAGAAGCTCCGCGGAGGGGGCGGCGCGGCTCCGGGAACAGCTCGGAGGGGCTCGGGCAGCGGCTCCGCGGAGGGGGCTGCGGGGCGGGAGCGCGAATCCAACAGCGCAGGCTCCGGAGCACAGGGCGCCGGGACACAGCCCAGGACCCGGCCTCCCCCGGGACAGGCAGAGGCCGGGAGGGCCCAGGACAGCGAGGACGCTCCTGCCTGGAACTGAGCAGATCAGCGGCCCCGCCCGGGAGCCCCCAGGCCCTGCAGACGGAGAGCCCCGGAGCTACTGCGGGAGCTGACTCCAGGGTCCCAGAGCTGCCCCCGCCACTGTGGCTTCCTCCCGGGGCCTCACGGGGTGAACAACCCCCACCGAGCCCTGCACCAGGCAGGGGCAGAGCAGCTCCCCCAAGTGCTCACACCTGAGAATCAGCACAGCAGGCCCCTCCCCCAGAAGACCAGCGAGACGGACCAGTTCCAAGGGAAGTCAAGGGACTTAAAGTACACAGAATCGGAAGATACTCCCCCGTGTTTTTTTGTTTTTGTTTTTGTTTTTTTTTGTTTTTGTTTTTTGTTTTTGTTTTGTGCTTTTTTTTCTTTCTTTCTTCTTGATTAGAGATAGCTTCCCCCACCCCACCCCACCCTTTTTTTTTCTCCTTTCTTTCTTTTTCTTTCTCTTTTTCTTCTCTTCCCCCCCCCCTTTTTTTTTCTTCTTTCTCTTTTTTCTTTTTCTCTTTTCTTTCCTTCTCTCTCTTTTTCTCCTTTTCCCAATACAACTTGTTTTTGGCCACTCTGCACTGAGCAAAATGACTAGAAGGAAAACCTCACCTCAAAAAAAAGAATCAGAAACAGCCCTCTCTCCCACAGAGTTACAAAATATGGATTACAATTCAATGTCAGAAAGCCAATTCAGAAGCACTATTATACAGCTACTGGTGGCTCTAGAAAAAACCATAAAGGAATCAAGAGACTTCATGACTGCAGAATTTAGATCCAATCAGGCACAAATTAAAAATCAATTAAATGAGATGCAATCCAAGCTAGAAGTCCTAACGACGAGGCTTGACGAGGTGGAAGAACGAGTGAGTGACATAGAAGACAAGTTGATGGCAAAGAGGGAAACTGAGGAAAAAAGAGACAAGCAATTAAAAGATCATGAGGATAGATTAAGGGAAATAAATGACAGCCTGAGGAAGAAAAACCTACGTTTAATTGGGGTTCCTGAGGGCGCCGAAAGGGCCAGAGGGCCAGAATATGTATTTGAACAAATCCTAGCTGAAAACTTTCCTAATCTGGGAAGGGAAACAGGCATTCAGATCCAGGAAATAGAGAGATCCCCCCCTAAAATCAACAAAAACCGTTCAACACCTCGACATTTAATAGTGAGGCTTGCAAATTCCAAAGATAAGGAGAAGATCCTTAAAGCAGCAAGAGAAAAAAAGTCCCTGACTTTTATGGGGAGGAATATTAGGGTAACAGCAGACCTCTCCACAGAGACCTGGCAGGCCAGAAAGGGCTGGCAGGATATATTCAGGGTCCTAAATGAAAAGAACATGCAACCAAGAATACTATATCCAGCAAGGCTTTCATTCAAAATGGAAGGAGAGATAAAGAGCTTCCAAGACAGGCAGGAACTGAAAGAATATGTAACCTCCAAACCAGATCTGCAAGAAATTTTAAGGGGGACTCTTAAAATTCCCCTTTAAGAAGAAGTTCAGTGGAACAATCCACAAAAACAAGGACTGAATAGACATGATGACACTAAACTCATATCTATCAATAGTAACTCTGAACGTGAACGGGCTTAATGACCCCATCAAAAGGCGCAGGGTTTCAGACTGGATAAAAAAGCAGGACCCATCTATTTGCTGTCTACAAGAGACTCATTTTAGACAGAAGGACACCTACAACCTGAAAATAAAAGGTTGGAGAACCATTTACCATTCAAATGGTCCTCAAAAGAAAGCAGGGGTTGCCATCCTTATATCAGATAAATTAAAATTTACCCCAAAGACTATAGTGAGAGATGAAGAGGGACACTATCTCATACTCAAAGGATCTATCCAACAAGAGGACTTAACAATCCTCAATATATATGCCCCGAATGCGGGAGCTGCCAAATATTTAAACCAATTAATAACCAAACTGAAGAAATACTTTGATAATAATACACTTATACTTGGTGACTTCAATCTAGCTCTTTCTACCCTCGATAGGTCTTCTAAGCACAACATATCCAAAGAAACGAGAGCTTTAAATGATACATTGGACCAGATGGATTTCACAGATATCTACAGAACTTTACATCCAAACTCAACTGAATACACATTCTTCTCAAGTGCACATGGAACTTTCTCCAGAATAGACCACATACTGGGTCACAAATCGGGTCTGAACCGATACCAAAAGATCGGGATAGTCCCCTGTATATTCTCAGACCATAATGCCTTGAAATTAGAACTTAATCACAACAAGAAGTTTGGAAGGACCACGTGGAGGTTAAGGACCATCCTGCTAAACGATGAAAAGGTCAACCAGGAAATTAAGGAAGAATTAAAAAGATTCATGGAAACTAATGAGAATGAAGATACAACCGTTCAAAATCTTTGGGATGCAGCAAAAGCAGTCCTGAGGGGGAAATACATCGCAATACAAGCATCCATTCAAAAACTGGAAAGATCTCAAATTCAAAAGCTCACCTTACACATAAGGGAACTAGAGAAAAAGCAACAAATAGACCCCACCCCCAGCAGAAGAAGACAGTTAATTAAAATTCGAGCAGAACTAAATGATATCGAGACCAAAAGAACTGTGGAACAGATCAACAGAACCAGGAGTTGGTTCTTTGAAAGAATTAATAAGATAGATAAACCATTAGCCAACCTTATTAAAAAGAAGAGAGAGAAGACTCAAATTAATAAAATCATGAATGAGAAAGGAGAGATCACTACCAACACCAAGGAAATACAAACGATTTTAAAAACATATTATGAACAGCTGTACGCCAATAAATTAGGAAATCTAGAAGAAATGGACGCATTCCTGGAAAGCCACAAACTACCAAAACTGGAGCAGGAAGAAATAGAAAACCTGAACAGGCCAATAACCAGGGAGGAAATTGAAGCAGTCATCAAAAACCTCCCAAGACACAAGAGTCCAGGGCCAGATGGCTTCCCAGGGGAATTCTATCAAACGTTTAAAGAAGAAATCATACCTATTCTACTAAAGCTGTTTGGAAAGATAGAAAGAGATGGAGTACTTCCAAATTCGTTCTATGAGGCCAGCATCACCTTAATTCCGAAACCAGACAAAGACCCCACCAAAAAGGAGAATTACAGACCAATATCCCTGATGAACATGGATGCAAAAATTCTCAACAAGATACTAGCCAATAGGATCCAACAACACATTAAGAAAATTATTCACCATGACCAAGTAGGATTTATCCCTGGGACACAAGGCTGGTTCAACACTCGTAAAACAATCAATGTGATTCATCATATCAGCAAGAGAAAAACCAAGAACCATATGATACTCTCATTAGATGCAGAGAAAGCATTTGACAAAATACAGCATCCATTCCTGATCAAAACCCTTCAGAGTGTTGGGATAGAGGGAACTTTCCTCGACATCTTAAAGGCCATTTACGAAAAGCCCACAGCAAACATCATTCTCAATGGGGAAGCACTGGGAGCCTTTCCCCTAAGATCAGGAACAAGACAGGGATGTCCACTCTCACCACTGCTGTTCAACATAGTTCTGGAAGTCCTCACCTCAGCAATCAGACAACAAAAGGACATTAAAGGCATTCAAATTGGCAAAGAAGAAGTCAAACTCTCCCTCTTCGCCGATGACATGATACTCTACATAGAAAACCCAAAAGCCTCCACCCCAAGATTGCTAGAACTCATACAGCAATTTGGTAGTGTGGCAGGATACAAAATCAATGCCCAGAAATCAATGGCATTTCTATACACTAACAATGAGACTGAAGAAAGAGAAATTAAGGAGTCAATCCCATTTACAATGGCACCCAAAAGCATAAGATACCTAGGAATAAACCTAACCAAAGAGGTAAAAGATCTATACCCTAAAAACTATAGAACACTTCTGAAAGAAATTGAGGAAGACACAAAGAGATGGAAAAATATTCCATGCTCATGGATTGGCAGAATTAATATTGTAAAAATGTCAATGTTACCCAGGGCAATTTATACGTTTAATGCAATCCCTATCAAAATACCATGGACTTTCTTCAGAGAGTTAGAACAAATTATTTTAAGATTTGTGTGGAATCAGAAAAGACCCCGAATAGCCAGGGGAATTTTAAAAAAGAAAACCATAGCTGGGGGCATCACAATGCCAGATTTCAGGTTGTACTACAAAGCTGTGGTCATCAAGACAGTGTGGTACTGGCACAAAAACAGACACATAGATCAATGGAACAGAATAGAGAACCCAGAAGTGGACCCTGAAATGTACGGTCATCTAATATTCGATAAAGGAGGAAAGACTATCCATTGGAAGAAAGACAGTCTCATCAATAAATGGTGCTGGGAAAATTGGACATCCACATGCAGAAGGATGAAACTGGACCACTCTCTTTCACCATACACAAAGATAAACTCAAAATGGATGAGAGATCGAAATGTGAGACAAGAGTCCATCAAAATCATAGAAGAGAACACAAGCAACACCCTCTTTGAACTCGGCCACAGTAACTTCTTGCAAGATACATCCACAAAGGCAAAAGAAACAAAAGCAAAAATGAACTATTGGGACTTCATCAAGATAAGAAGCTTTTGCACAGCAAAGGATACAGTCAACAAAACTAAAAGACAACCTACAGAATGGGAGAAGATATTTGCAAATGACATATCAGATAAAGGGCTAGTTTCCAAAATCTATAAAGAACTTATTAAACTCAACCCCAAAGAAACAAACAATCCAATCATGAAATGGGCAAAAGACATGAAGAGAAATCTCACAGAGGAAGACATGGACATGGCCAACAAGCACATGAGAAAATGCTCTGCATCACTTGCCATCAGGGAAATACAAATCAAAACCACAATGAGATACCACCTCACACCAGTGAGAATGGGGAAAATTAACAAGGCAGGAAACAACAAATGTTGGAGAGGATGCGGAGAAAAGGGAACCCTCTTACACTGTTGGTGGGAATGTGAACTGGTGCAGCCACTCTGGAAAACTGTGTGGAGGTTCCTCAAAGAGTTAAAAATAGACCTGCCCTACGACCCAGCAATTGCACTGTTGGGGATTTACCCCAAAGATTCAGATGCAATGAAACGTCGGGACACCTGCACCCCGATGTTTCTATCAGCAATGGCCACAATAGCCAAACTGTGGAAGGAGCCTCGGTGTCCATCGAAAGATGAATGGATAAAGAAGATGTGGTTTATGTATACAATGGAATATTACTCAGCAATTAGAAACGACAAATACCCACCATTTGCTTCAACGTGGATGGAACTGGAGGGTATTATGCTGAGTGAAATAAGTCAATCGGAGAAGGACAAACAGTGTATGTTCTCATTCATTTGGGGAATATGAATAATAGTGAAAGGGAATATAAGGGAAGGGAGAAGAAATGTTGGGAAATATCAGGAAGGGAGACAGAACATAAAGACTCCTAACTCGGGGAAACGAACTAGGGGTGGTGGAAGGGGAGGAGGGCGGGTGTTGGAGGGGAATGGGTGACGGGCACTGAGGTGGACACTTGACGGGATGAGCACTGGGTGTTTTTCTGTATGTTGGTAAATTGAACACCAATAAAAATTAATTAAAATAAAATAAAATAAAAGACCATGAGGAAAGGTTAAGGGAAATTAAAAAAAAAAAAGAGTGAATTTTTAAGAGCAAATTTGGAATTATCTGCTTCATTTCAGGTATAATTTGTACCCCTCACCTCTGAGGTTCTATATATTCCTTCCTTTAAATAGCAGATTTTGAAAAAGCAATGTTAACACAGGAAGTAAAAACTTGAAGAAACAGAACCTGAGTTCTGAATTCTGGGCTAAATATTTTCATGCACAAAGTTTTCCTTAATCTGGATTCTAAGGAGAGGACCTCACAGGGACTTGGAACCTACTGAAACAAGTGCAAAAACATATGTGTGTGTGTGTGTGTGTGTGTGTGTGTGTGTGTGTGTGTATTTTTAAAAAGAGGTTCCATAAGTGTCATCAGAGAGGTTTGTGACCACACAAATATTAAGAGCCACTGGGATAAAGTGTATCCAGGGTATCTTTTGCATTCTCCCATGTTTTATAATGAGGAAGAATGAGCAAGTCAAATGAGGAAACATTTTCCTATGAAAACATTTAAGTTACAAGTATAGTCATATATGAAGTATATGGTATATGTCATCTTAATTATACAATGTCACTTTGCAAAAGGTGAATTGGAAATCTAAGGAGGTTTATTAATAAAGAGCCAAAAAAAAGGATAAATAAATGTTCCTACCCACTATATATAATACATATAATGGATTGCATGATACTGAATATCATCATTTTGCTGTATTTAAATAAAAGTCTGCCCTGCAACTTTGTGGATAAGAAGATGTCATATCAGACCTGGGGTTAGAATCATAAAATTTTAGCATGGAAGTGATAGTGGCAGAGTCTGAACTTTGTTCCGACTTCCAGCACTGACTTTAAGCTGAGAAGATATAAAAAAAAGTTGCTTTATAATTTGTCTCTAAAAGAATGATAATAATTGAAAGGTGTTGGGTGTTTACTATCTGTTGGACACATGGTTTTATGAATGATCTAATTTATTACGATAATCTTACCGGATAGATAACATTATAGGTTCTATATTACATATAAGGAACCAAGACTTAGGGAAAGTAACTTATCCCAGATAATACTGGGTAAGGGTGGAAAATGAGAATTCTAACTCAGCCTCCCTCTGTCCAGGGCCGGCTCATTTAATGACCACTTAAACCTGTTATGGTATAACTTGACTTTATGTTTACAAAAAATTGTATTACCAGAGTTTCGTGACAGAACTAGTCCTATCCCAAGTTAATAAGCACCTATCCTTTGCTTAAATACTTCCAGGTAAGGAAATTCTACTACTATCACCAATAGCCCACTATGGTAACAAACTCTTCCCTGAAGGAATCCGTTATTGAATGTTTGTGGAACTTTAACAATAAAGTAGGCACTGCCTCAAATATCACTCTAGACAATTACTTCCCAGATCATTGATTTCATGAACACAAAAACAAAATGACTGGGATTAATAAGAACAAATCTGGGCAGGATATAAGTGATCACAAAGAGGAGCCTGTGTGTGTGTGTGTGTGTGTGTGTGTGTGTGTGTGCTGCTAGAGGGCATTTTGAAAAATCACTTCACTATTCCTTGATATAAATATTTTGGAAAAAAAAAATATTTTGGATTGGCAGCAAGCAGATGTTTAGCCTGGGATTTCCAGAAAGTAGAGACTGCCTGATACAAGGACTTACTGAACATATTTTACTGGGGAGTGTGATCCCAGGGATGGAGCAAGCAAAGGATGAAGAACCAGTATGAAGGATGTGTTATGAAGCTGGACACTGTTTTAGGTGATGAGCTCGCTGCTTATTTCAGCAAACCACCTAAGGAGCTCTGGCTTACACACTTCAGGGTCCTTTGTCAGAGGATAAAAAGGGGAGAATTTATTCATGGGCCCCTATCTCCCACTGGGCAAAGATTTACCATGGGGTGTTTAATCTCTCATTCTTTCTGGGTTTTCGTGTACACAGAAATTTCAACCAAGAAGTCTCTGGGTGGGAGGAGAGATGTAAGAGGCCCAGAGCAAGGCACTGTCAGAATGTATCTGTGCGAAGCTGGCTGATCCAGCTTAGAACTGATTGCTCTTGCAGTGTCTAAGATTTGAAATGGTACATGGGAGATGTGATATAGAAAGTAGCATTATTTTTTCACAGATTCCTTTGCTGAACTCCTTTGTTTTTCTTTGCTGAGCTTCTTTCCTATAAGGACTTCAATGTCCTATCTATCATATTCAGTGGGCCTAGCAGAAGAGTCTTAAGCTTTCATTATCTGTTCATTCTTGTAATATTTAGGTTTTACTAATATTCATTGAGTGTCTCAGACCTTGTGAAGGGAACTGGGATAGAAATATAAATATGATAAAGAGATTCTCCTCTGTCATGAAGCACTGTATTATCAAGTCTGTGCCCACCTCAGGACTAGCACACAGTAGGTATTTTTTAAGGAAGGAAAATGGTCTTCTAATACAATCAGTATTAAGTGAGTAGTAAGTACTATGGAGGTCTTAAAAGACCAGAGGGATGTCCCACTAGATAAACCACTCTGTCATCCTTGCAGGAAATCTCTTACCCACTGGCTATAAGGGCTTATGTCTGCCCTGGGAGTAAAGACTGTTTACTTTATTATAAATGTACTGCCTTGGGATAAGGAGGCTGAAATTTAGACAGATTTCTATACTTTTCTGTAAGGTGCCTCCTAGGCATAAGAGAACATTCTCAGGAGCTGGAATCCAGGAGCATCACCAGCAGCGGGCCACACCTACACACAACCTGGCAGTCTTCCCAGGCAGGAGGTGGAAGATGCCCTGTCTTATTGCCAGTGCTCTTTTCTTGAGCATCCCACTGGCCAAACAACCACCAGCTGACTCTACCCAAAATGCCCGGTTTCAGGAGCCAACCTGTCTCAGTACTTCCACAGAAGCACTCAGGGGGGAATACATTGATTCATTAAAATCTCTGATACACAGCTGCATCCCGTTGTAGAAAGGAAAATGCCATGCCAGAGACATATTTACATGATACTAAAGTTTTCAATGCCTTAGGAAGATGCTGATTTAAAAATAAAATCAGAATAAAATTATTCAAATGTTAACATTTTAGAGGGCAGGTTAAGTCTTGCTAGCCCTGACGTGGTTTCCCTCACCGGAGACCCATCTTCTGGCTTTCTGTGACAATGAAGCCGGAGGTTACATCATGCCGATTACCTCGGAATTAGCTGATGTATGGGGAGCTGTCAGCGTTCCTTAGTATTCACATTAAACTCTCTGGGCAGAGTGACCAGTGCTAAAGCTAAAGCATGCCGGTGCTTTATGGAACAGCCTAGGCAGCGAGGCTGCTGGAGGCTTTCAAGGGGAACTCTCTACCTGTGGGGAGGAGGGGGTGCCCCCGGTGTGGTGGCATCAGGGCAGAGGCCCCAGGCTGGGAGCTGGAAGGACAAACACACTCAACTGGCTCTTCAAAGGGCTTGCTCTAATGACTGAGCACAAAGCCCTCCAGGAACAACTTCCCCTTTGCTCCCCAGAAAGAATTTCATGGTTCAAAAATAGTAAGGATTTCTTCTGGAGAATAGATCTGCAGGCCCAGCGCGCCTCCCGCCAGGTGCCAATGGAAGGGTGGGGGCGAAACCGCCTGGGAGAGAGCATCTGAGGCCACACGGCTGCTTGCGTGCTGCTTTAAGGGACAGATGTGCGTTGCTGTGCGCGTGGGAGTAGGTGGGGAGCGGCAGGCGGGTGCTAAGACTGCCTCTCGGCTTTCTGGGGAAGAAAGGCAGAAGTGCGAGGATACACAGAGCGGAGGAGCCAGGGTAGGCTGCGCCGCCTCAGTGTGTGGACGTGTGGGTGTGGTCTGCGAGTACTAGGAGGGGGTGCGGGCTCAGAAGTTACTGGAACGGGCTTCTGACAGGTTGGAGTTGCAACTCAAGCCCCAGATGAATAATTCGTTCTCTTCCGAGTGCCTCTCCTCCCTTTTGACAAAAATGCTGAAACCATTTGGGATCAGAGAAGGAGGGAAGAGCATGCACCCCGCTGCCTTTTTAGTCACTACCCCCTTCTCCACTGGGAATCAGACGACCCCAGGATTCAAAACTGTTCAAAGCAGCACGTAGGAGCCCTGTCTGGGGAGCACATTTGGGATCCAGGCACAACGGTCGGTGGTTTAGCCTTCACGCTGCAAACCAGCCTTGGGACCTTAGAGACGGCATCTCAGCCTCGACGTGCCTCGGTTTCCCCACCCGTCCTCGGGGAGGTACGCCAGCTGGGTCCCTGCGCCGGGGGGCGGTGCGGGCCGACTGCAAGCGGGTGCGCACGCCCGCCGGAGCCGGCCCCGCGCTGCAGGCGAGGCAGGAAGGCGCGGCGGTGTGGTCCTCGAGCCCCGGGAGGCCGGTGCGGGGAGGCTCGAGCTCTAAAATTAGTCCAGCTTCGCGGCCCGGCGCCGGGAGCGCCCTCCAGCCCGCCGCGCGCCCCCGCCCCGCCCCCCGCGCGGCGCTCCGAGATCGCGAGTCTGCCGGGACGCCGAGGCTTCTCTCCCCCTCGCCCTTTCCACTTGCGGTTTGGGAGGAGGAGACAACGCGAGGAGAGCGAGAGGGGCCGCGGGAGAGGGGCTCGGCCGCGCGTCGGCGTCAGCTGTGATGGGGAGCTGGGGGCGGCGAGGCGGCGAGCAGTAGCGGCGGCGGCGGCACCGAGCAGGCACGGGAGCCGGCGCTGCTCCCGGCAGGCTGCGCTGTGGTCTGGGCTGCGGCTTGGGATCTCGCGCCCCGGCCCCCTCCTCCCGCTGCCGTTCTCCCGCTGCCGGCTCCCCTCCTTCGCCTGCGAGCCTCCCGGCGCCGAGCGCCTCTGCCCGCGGCTCCAGCCCCGGAGAGCGCGCCGCGGGCACTGCGGCGGGGCGGCGGGGCGGCGGGGCGGCGGGGCGGCGGGGCGGCGGGGCTGGAGCGCGAGGAGCGGAAGACCACGGAGGCGGCGCCGGTGGAGCCGTGGATCGCCGGCGAAGGCAAGGGTGCGTGGGGGCTTTAGCGTGATCATCTGGCTGCCCGGTGCACCGGCTGAAGCGCGCCTCCAGGAGCGCAGCTGCCGCTGCCGGGTGCGGGTGGGGGCGGCGTGGGCTCCGGGAGCCGAGAGCCGGCGGAGCGCGTGGGGAAACTTTTCACCTTGTAAAGTTCCCGCCTCGGCACGGCCCCGAGCCGCCGCCGCCAGGAGGGAGGAGAGGCTCGGTCCTGCGGCTGGAGCCGGCAGGTTGGCATGGAGACTCGGCCAACTTTGAGGCGGAGGGTTGGGGGAGGGCCGCGAGGGGGCTGGCGGATCGGTGCGCCTCTCCCCGGGCCCCCAAGCCCCGGCCGCCGGTGGCAGGTGGATGAGGGGATCCAGGCGGCTGTGTGTGCGGTGGCCGGAGCCTGTCGGGCGCAACGGGGATGTGCAGATGCCGATGGATGCGCTTGGGTGACCTGGAGGCGCAAGTTGGGTGGCTGCTTGGCGGGCGCAGCGCAGCGCAGGGCGGAGCAGGGCCCCCGGACTCCGCTTTCGCCGGGGAGGGAAAGGGCTTTCGGGACCGCCCGCAGCTCAGCTCCGCGCGTGAGTGCGGCCTGCGGGGTCACGGGCGGGCTGGAATGTTGGGAGAGGCAGCGGCTCTCGGAGCGGGGCGACGGCTCTGAACAGAGCGGCGCGGAGGGAGGATTTTCCCTGCTGCCTTCCCCGGGAGGGGCTGGCGGCGCCTGGGGAGGGTGCAGGAGTTTTGGCGGGCGGGCGGGCGGGCGGGCGGGCACGCGTGAAGGCTGCTCGTCGTGGGAAAGCGAGCAGCGCGGGTCTGGCCGCTCCGGGGTGCGCTGCCTGCTTCTCGGGGTCGGGAGGCGGGAACGCGGGGGCGCGCCAGCGTCGCGCTGGGGGCCCTTCCCGGGCGGGTGCGGGTGCGGGTGCCCCCCCAGCCAGGACGAGTGTGGGTGCGGGGCCGGGGCCGGGGCCGGGGCCGGGGCCAGGAGGCGGCGGAGGCGGCGGGGACCGTGGTCGCGCCGCGCGCCCTGCGCGCCGGGTCCCGCCAGTGGGGGTCGCTGAGCTAAAGTGCATCCGAGCCCGGGGATTCTCGCGGCGCCGTGGTCTAGCCCCGTCCCCGGCCCGCTGACTGGTCGCGCGTGCTGTCCGAGGTGGCTAAACACTGACCTGGCTCGGGCCTCGCGGGGAGCAACTTTTATTGTGCACTGGGCCCGGCTCCGCTGCGGTGGGCGGCGGCGGCTGGGGCTGGGGTGGGGGCGGGGGGGCCAGCGGGGGGAGCCTCCCGGGTAGCGCGCGACGGGGACGGGGCAGCCCCGCGGGGTCACGGGGCCACGGAGGCGGCGGCGGGGTCCCTGAGCGGATGCGAGGACAGCGCGAGCCCGCGGCGGCCGGGCGAGGGGCCTCGGGGCTGGGACGCGCTCCGGCCGGGGGAGGCGCCTGCGGCCCGCAGCGTGGGCGGCCGGCGGCGGCGGTGCGGCCTCGGCCCGCCTCGACCCCCCGGACCCCCCGCCCCGGGTCCGGGGAACCTGCGGCAGCCCGGGCGGGGCGGGGCGGGGCGGGGCGGGGGGACGGGGAGCGCGGACCGCGCGGACGCTGGAAGGGTCCTTTCTCCCGCTCCTCCCGCTCCTCCCGCTCCTCCCGCTCCTCCCGCTCCTCCCCGCCCCCAGGCTCCGGCGCGTTTGTTTTCCAAGTTGGATCCCACTTGCATTTACAAGTGTCAGACAGGCCCGCGCGAGCCTCCCCCCACTCGCCGGGGCCCGGGCCGCGGCCAGACGGGAGCGGGGGCGGGGGCGGGGGGCGGGGCGGGGGGCGGGGGCGGGGGGGGGGGGCGGGGGCGAGCTGTCTGCGCGGGGCCGTGGGACGCCCCCCCCCGCCCCGGGCCCCGCCGCCCGCCCCCCCCCGCCCCGGGCCCCGCCGCCCGCCCCCACCAGCCCCGGGCCCCGCCGCCCGCCCCCCCCCCCGGGCCCCGCCGCCCGCCCCCCCCCGCCCCGGGCCCCGCCGCCCGCCCCCCCCCCCGCCCCGGGCCCCGCCGCCCGGCTTCGCCGCCGCGGGCCTCGTTCAAAAAGATGACCCCGAGGCGAGCGGCCACTCGGTCCCCGCCGCCCCCCCCGCCCAGCTGGGACGGACTGATTTTCTGGCCCCACCGCTCGTCTTTTCAAAGGCGAGTCGCGGGCGGCGGGAGGGAGGGGGCGGGGAGCGGGCCGACCGGTCCTCGCGGCGGGTTTGTGCTTCGGGCTTTGTTGCTGGGATCAGATTCTGCGATCGCGCCCCGGCCGGGTGGAAATAGACGCGGAGACGCAGAACCGGCCGAAAGGCCGCAGGCGGCAAGTCCAGGTGGTGGCCCCGGGGAGCCGCCGCCGGCTGGGAATCGAGGCCTGGGGGTGCCCCCTTGTCCGCCGGCGGGGAGAGCCCGGACTTCGCCTCCGCCTTCGGGCCCTGAACTTGTCTTAGCGTTTATTGAACGCTTGGATGCTGTTCTGGGTTGTGACGTGAAGATTTGAATCCGAGAAAGCAAGGAGGGGAGTGGATGGAGGAGAAAGGAGGAGGGAGAGAGATGGAGATTCCGCAGAATCCTGGCAATTGCACAGAGCCAACTGCTCCTGCTTTGCTTCCTTCCTTTCTTTCTTCCTTTCTTTCTCTTCTTCTTTCTTCTTCTTCTTCTTCTTCTTCTTCTTCTTCTTCTTCTTCTTCTTCTTCTTCTTCTTCTTTCTTCCTTTTTTTAGTTCTCATTCCTAAATTGGAGCAGTCGAGCAGTGAGAGAATAAAGAACAGCCAAGAAAACCAGGGCGCCAAGAGACAAAGACAAAAAATGCATAATAACTTTAGCGCTTTGATGTGCTTTTTTTTTTCTTCCCCCTAAGAGGGTTGGAGTGGGAGGAGGGTTTTTAACACTTTACAAGGAGAAAAGTTGTCTCTTAGAATTAGGCCCAATGCTGATATTTAATCATGAATCCGTTTGGTTGCCTTTTTACCTTTTTGGAACGTGGGCAATGAATGGCGCTGGGGCCAGTATCCATGCACGGTGCACTGGGATGCGAAAGTTCCCAGAACTATCCAGCTATAATGTCTTCATATCTTAACCACACAGAGAACTCCACATGAAAGGCTGCTGGCTCAGAGATCAGAAATCAGTGGCTGCTGGGCTGGCTCCACCTCTTGTAGCTGCAGGATTTTCACAGCCAGTGTTTGATGACCATTGACTGGCTATCAGCTCCCCACCCTGTTTTTCTTTTTTTCTTTTTTTTTATTTGGGTTCCTGGCAGAGTCATTTTGGGAGGTTTTTTTTTTTTTAATAGTCAGACCCAGTCTATCTGTTAACTAGCAATTACAGTTGTGCTGAGCTACTCAAAAATGAAATGAGTAGCAATAAGCAGAGTGGATGCCCACTGACCTGTATGCTATATGGTTATTTTGCCAGCTCACAGCTTTTTGTAAAGCAGCTCTTCAGGCTGCTCGCAGAAGAACATTTTGATGTGTCAGGTTATGTTATCCTTGCTTTCTTCATATGTTGCAGAATGACCTGCTGTAATCTGGCTGATGAATTATGTCAAATAGAAAGAAGTAGGCAATTACCAGAGAGGAGAGGATATTTAGTCATTACCAGCTGGTCCAAGGAGTGCTCCCAGTGGCTGTTGTGTGGTTATGCTGTATTTTTAGCTCATAATGCAAATAGGAGCATGGCGGTTTTATCTTACCTTTTGTGGAGTTGGGTGTGGCATACAATGATACCCCACATCTGTCCGGTTAACTAGTAGGTGGGCTTTTTCCTCTGGGGCAAGAGAGAAGGAACAGTATTGGGGGGTGTTTGGTTTCCATTCTCCGGCTTTTTCCTTGGGCAGGAGGAGCATGGAGTAGGGATCATCTGATGGGATCAGGTGGGCCGGGCCATTCCGATTGATTTCCTTTGATTGCTGGGGTAGGACTATTGATGAACCCTTGTCTTTACTGATTGTGACGAACACCAGGGAGGAATGGAAATTTCAAAGAAAGGGACCTGACAAACCTAGAGGGAGGGCCATGTCTTCTGCTTAATTCCTTCCTGCAGAGAAGAGAGCCCCTGATTTCCATAGATGTTAAAGACAGAAGTGCAACCCCTGTGTGTATATTGCCTTGCTTACAGATAGAATTTTCTGAAATAGTTTTCAGTCTATAGTTGTTGAATATGTCATTTTGAGAATCCTTCTACCCAGTTGTGGGGGTTGGGTCTGTGTTTTTTTTTTTTTTAAGATTTTATTTATTTATTCATGAGAGACACACAGAGGCAGAGACACAGGCAGAGGGAGAAGCAGGCTCCAGGATCACACCCTGGGCTGAAGGCGGCGCTAAACCGCTGAGCCACCCGGGCTGCCCAGGGTCTGTGTTTTATAAATTTGTCCTGTTGAGGTTGACCACTGTGCCTGCAGCCTAATAGGCACAAAATAGATACTTGAGGCTTAGGTGACTTCCTGGGACTCACCTTGAGAGCAGATATCTTTTCTGTATTTTGGCCAACTGGATTCTACAGGCTTCTCAAATGCACTGATTTTCTGTCAGTTGAGGAGTATCTACTCTTCTAATAAGCTCTTCTCTTTCTTTGTTTACATTGCCTCCTTCCCCCCCCCCCCCCCCCCCCGCCGACCCAAATTTCTTTCTAAGACTAATTTTAGGACAGCTGACCTTTCCTTAAAGAAACAAAAATGAAAAGATTCAGCTTAATGCCGCAGATTGAATTTATTGAGAACATATTTGACACTTGTCTAGTGGCTTCCAGCCAGTTTCTGGTCAACCAAAATAGTCTGTCAGTTACACGTAACAGTGACAAATGACCATTCTCCTAGCTCTGGATTAGAATGGCACTCCCAGGTGAGTCTTAATTTTAGCCTCCTCTAGGATTGAGACATATTCATATTAAGTAGAAGGGATGAAAATTTGAGAATGGGAAGGGTTGTCCTCCCTTAGATGATGTTTTATGAGAGTGTGGCCTTGTCTGGGGCAGAAAAGTTGTGCAAGGGACCTTGAGAGGCTTGACTTGAACTTTCTGGCTTTCAAGACGATGATTTTAGCCTCTGTTTAATAAAGGAAATTTGTTTAATTAACTCTTGCCCTTGTATGTATTAAATTTTACTCCTTTGTTTATTCTATAAAGTCACATGGAATTAAAAGTCATTTCCTTTATTTTTATTTCAGAAAAGCTTCACTTTTCTTTTTTCTTTTTCCTATTTGATTCTTCTTTGTTTCTTTTATCTCTTTAAAAAATTCTTTTTTTGGGAAACCTGGGTGGCTCCGTGGTTGAGGTTGAGTGTCTGCCTTCGGCTCGGGTCCTGATCCCCGGGTCTTGGGATCAAGTCCTGCATCGGGCTCCCCATAGGGAGCCTGCTTCTCCCTCTTCCTGTGTCTCTGCCTCTCTCTGTGTCTTTCATGAATAAATAAATAAAATCTTTTTTAAAAAAATTAGTTTCTTTTAAACTTCTTTTCAGGGATCCCTGGGTGGCGCAATGGTTTGGTGCTTGCCTTTGGCCCAGGGCACGATCCTGGAGACCCGGGATCGAACCCCACATCAGGCTCCCGCTGCATGGAGCCTGTTTCTCCCTCTGCCTGTGTCTCTGCCTCTCTCTCTGTCTCTCTGTGACTATCATAAATAAATAAAAATTAAAAAAAAATTAAAAAAAAATAAACTTCAGTGCTATTTACTCAGCCCACCTCCCTTTGCAAGGCAGTGGGCAGGATTCAGATAGAGCCTTTGTAAAAGTTAACGTATATCCTTTGCTTCTGTGTGCTTACTATTCTGTTGGGAAGATGGGAGCTACACATGTGCAGACTGGAAATCAGCACATGGCCATTTTTGTTAATTGGCAAAAGAGTGTCACCGAACAGGATCCTCGAGGACAAGGGAGAGATTAATAGGAACAGAGGTAAACTTTTAGGAGGAATATAAAGTAAATATAATCCTGTTTAGTAATTCTTAGTGAAACTTTATATGAGCAAGATACAATGGAATTAATTATTTCATTTCTTTAGGACAGGGCTCTTTTTCTGGAAGAACATATTCACAGAACAGGCCAAATAGGCCCTTGAAATGTTATTCAGTATTTTGGGAAGATACCAGAATTTATTCAGGCCCTTTTCTTCATTCTTCTTTTGTGGTTCCTCCACCTCCAACTTTAAAGAAGACTCTTAGGTGCTTTAATTGTGTCTGGGAGTCTACCTGCAGGTGCCTTCCAATGCCCCCACTTCCTCCCCGACATACACACACCGTAGCTTTCTAGTGGTTATATCAGTGATTCTGGGATTTCTTAATTGGCCATTGACAGTATCTAAAAACTACCAATGTAATTAAACTACTCTTTAGTAGACCCTTTAAAGAATCCTTCATTTTTGCTGTTTTCATAAAATTTAATGGATTGTTTATGGCACTATATGTTATTATTCACCGTTAACTCCTTGAGGCTTCTCACACCACGCAAGGCTCCCAGAAGTGATCTGAAAGCAGTTCTCAGCCTTGACCGCACTTTAGAATCACCCAGAAGCTTTTAAAACAACTGATGCACAAGTTGTATCCAAACCATTTAAAGGAGATCCTCTAGGGAAGGATCCAGGCACCAGGATCTTTTAAAGCCTCCCAGCAGATTTCGTTTGATAGCCAGGTCAGAGAAGCACCACTCACTACAAAGGTTGTGCATCAGGTATGGAGTTTTGAGTCTTGGCCAAAGCTCCCAGACCTCAGTGAATTTGCCTGAAAACCTGGTGGAGTTGTACTCTGTATTCTTCTGCTGTGAAGGTAGTCCCTGGGCATCTGTAGGGAGTTGAGCCAGCCTGGCCCTGAAGGAGGTGACCCTGAGGCTCAGGGCTCTCATCCTCCTGCATTTTTTGGTTCTCAGTTTGCCAGGGGTTAACATACCTTCTGTCACCGAATGTCAGTTTATCTTCCCTTTTACTAGACTTTGCCTCAGTTCCTTATCCAGATAGTAATCATAGCTGGTCCAGGGGTCTGTTTTTATGTATTTCTGAATTCAGGAAATGAATTCAATATAACCTATCAATATTTGCTCAATTCTCTTTTTATGTATAGGGGTTACAAGAGATGTGTTGCATAGAAAAATGAATCATGTTCTCAAGGAGCTTATAGTCCAGTTGAGGCTAAAGATGTGTACATCTAAGGAGAAAAAAAATCATAGCACCGGGATGCCTGGCTGGCTCAGCGGTTGAGCGTCTGCCTTCTGGCCCAGGCCGTGATCCTGGAGACCCAGGATCGAGTCCCACATTGGGCTCTCTGCATGGAGCCTGCTTCTCCCTCTGCCTGTGTCTCTGCCTCTCTCTCTGTGTGTCTCTCATAATAAATAAAAAAAAAAAAAAAAAAAAAAATCACAGCACCTTTTAATGTTGGAGGTTGGAGGAACCTACCGAGTTTGGCAAACATCATTCTGCCACATGCTAAGAAGAAACTTTATTCCTACAGGCTGATGTACTTGGCATATTCTTAGTTCCCTGTGTTCCTCTGTGGCTTAGTTATGAATTAGCTTTGGCACAGGGAACTCTGGTGTTCTGTCCTTTGGGAATTTAGCATTCATGTCTGTTGCTTGCTTTAAAAAAAAGTCAAGTAAATAGTATACATGGTAATGCTGGCTTCCAGAACGTGCGTGGAAAGGCTCAAACTTCCACCTTGGATGTTCACCATGACTTGCTGATATTTATACTTTGCAGAGCAGGTGCAAAAAATATTTCATTTATTCTTTATTTCTTTTCTTTTTCTGTGATGTCAGAGATAAGCCCAGCTGTTGAATGAGGCACAGATATGAAAGGTTAACTGGAAGTTTAATTGTAACTTCAGGACTTCAATTAAATTAAATTTCAAACAATCTGATAAAAATTATAGCCTTTCAGTACTGTGAAAGGTTAAAAAGTGAGCAGGTTGGAGCAGCGAGTACGTTTCACATTTTGAAATAAACCCCAAATTATTAATGCTTCTAAATATCATTGAATATTACTTAACACTTGTAAACATCTGAAAGCATGCCAGATAATGCAGATTAAACCTAGTGACAAATATGCTTAATGATAGTATAAGTGTCATTTGTTTCTATCAGAGAAACACTGCATGCATGCGTGTGCATGCGCACATGTTCTTCTAAAGCAGAATGAGACTTAATCTTGGAACGAGTGGTAGAAGGGTAGGTTGGTCTTTTCTGAAACCTAGACCATCTATTACAAATTACATTTTGTTGATTTTTTAAGTCTATGATTAATATATTGATCATCAGAAAAAAAAATATTTTGAACATCTAAAGTCTGTTTCTAAGGGTGTAGTTTGAAATTCTGTGTTTGGGGGATCCCTGGGTGGCGCAGCGGTTTGGCGCCTGCCTTTGGCCCAGGGCGCGATCCTGGAGACCCGGGATCGAATCCCATATCAGGCTCCCGGTGCATGGAGCCTGCTTCTCCCTCTGTCTGTGTCTCTGCCTCTCTCTCTCTCTCTGTGACTATCATAAATAAATAAAAATTAAAAAAAAAAAATGAAATTCTGTGTTTGGCTCTAAGTGGTGGCTAAATGATGGCAGTCGGTGCTGTGATTGGTTGAGCAGTATGTTGTGTGATTTTTCTGGTCATGGTTCCATGCTAGGCAGCGGTTCATAGCTATGCTTTCATAAGATTGGCCTGGATGTAGAGAGCCCCACTGGCAAGAAATGTACACAGCAAAGTGGACCAAATGCAGATAGATGACCTTAACATTGCTAGAGTTATGGATGAAGTGGGGTATGGATCTTTTCCACATTTCAAAGAAAAGTTTCAGAATAACAATTTCAATCAGATGAATCAGAATTCAGAAGTGTGTAGTCATCTCCTTTGAGAATTTGGTACCTATCTGATAGGACTGTAAAGGCATTTCAGAATGTCAATTAAATGGAAAAATATGCCTGGAATTGAATATAATTAAGAAATGTTGAAGTCTGGTGTCTACATATTCAGACACTGTATTAGATGGTTTAATTAGCGAACCAGGATCTGGATTTATTGACAGAAGGTCTCTTTCTCATGGCATGTTTCACTCATTAAAAGCTCATAATGTCTTGGATCTTTTTAGCTGTTGGAACTTGATCATTTGCCATTTTGTGCTTCTTGACTTCAGTGATGTGTGCTTTTTTTTTTTTTTTTTAACTTTGCAACTGCTTAGGATGATTTTGCTCTTATTGATGGCCATTGACATGGAGTGAGCCCATGATATTTCCTAACATTATGAAGTGTCATCAAAACATTAGGCAGGGCTTTGTACCTCTGAAAAACAAGGATGGGGATGTGAAACTAATAATAGTGGAATTTTTGCTCTAGGAGTTTAAAACTAATTTGTGAGGTTAATTTCTTCTTCGTAACTATTAGGCCTATATTGTATTCATCTGAAACCTGAATTTCTCAGTTTCCTTTTCAGTTTTATGGTCCATAGGTTAGTGCTATAAATCCCTTTTACCTCGGGTTGTTGGCATGGAAAAGTTTCCAATCATATAAGAGATTGAGAGAATCTTTTCTTTTTAAATATACTGGTTGTGGGATAGATTTCTTTTTGAACTGCATTTTATGATTATAAATGCTCAAAAGTGCCACAGTTAGTAAAGAAGTAAATAGGGAATGTTGACAAGTGAAGATGTGAGAAACATCACTCACAAAATCCTTGAGGATTTGTCACTACCTGTTCACAATTTAAATTTTAGCTGTCTCTTGTAAAGGTATTAATGCAAACAGCTAGTTTTATAAGATTTCTTAATTCCTCATCTTCATAAGTATGTTTCCTTACCTGGGAGCCGTCTAAAATAATCTACCTTTCCATCATTCATGTAGACGTATCGGATCATTCAGAGTCTGGGTGAACTAAGATATCACACTGCTAATCTTTCTGAGGGCCTGAGTTAGTTTTTCAGATCCATGCCCTTGTTGGCAAAAATGTACTGAGTTCTCTAATGACCTTGGACTGATTCTGCATGAAAGCATATTAAACAAATGTGGTTACTGACCCTTAAGAAGAAGTTAGCTTTTTCAACCGGATGATGTTTACCCAGGTAGGCTCAGAAAAGGACAGAAGGCATGTGTGCCCTAAGTCAGAGAGATGACACAAGCAATCTTTTATTGAGTTGAAGTGACCTCATCTGCTTGCAAGTGCCTGGATTAACGATGAGACCTTCATACCTCATTTACATTCAGAAGACAACTACTGCAATGAGGGAGTTATGCAATGCAGGCAATTGATTGGGAAATGTGAGATGAAAACATATTATATTGCCAGATCAATTTCCTAGATCTCCCTGAATTATCCAATAATTAAATAATCTTCTTTGACTTTAGAAGTGTTGAGTTTGCATGTGTCATTATTTACATTCGTCACTTTATTCCCAAGTTTTATTCAGCAGTGCACACAGTCTGTTCCATTTATACCCTCTATATTTCTGTTAAATAGGTAGGATTAATAACATATTATACTTCCTCTTCAAAGAGAGGGAGAGAGATACAGGTATTTTATGAGATTGCCATTTTCATACGGCTCATCAGTGGTTATTATAATAATCAAAGCGAATAAGCCTAGATTGCTCTTATACAATAGATACATTTTTAAACATGAAGGTAAATCACATTTTTCAAAGCAAATCACACTTTAAGTGCATTCAATTAGGGAAAAATCACTATTTAAGCAGATCCTGGGGGCTCATTCTCTTCTAAAGAATATTTTGTTTTTCCTTAATTTGTCGCTTTTTGACTTTGAATTTTTGTATATCAGATTTCTTAGAGAGAGGCAAGAGTGTACACACATGGGAAATATATTTTATTTCAAATAGGTGACGGTCTGAAAGTTGGAGTGTGACCTCTTCCTTCAGCATTTCTTTGAGGAGAAGCGTCAGAAGGGAAGCCGGTGAGCAAGACAGGAGTGGAACTAGAATTAGGATACAAGAGTCCACCTCATTTATGGAGGGGTTACGGAAATGGGAAAACTGAAGAGTTTCTGGGCATTGGACTCAGCCAGTCCCACCCAGAATGACACCTCTGACAATGTCAGCTCTTTTGTAAGGATACTAAATAAGGATCGCTCCTATTCCCAGTCTTGGGAATGTCCAGAGAAGTGTCCTTGTCACTTGGAGCTTCTTACGTCCTGCAGTGCCCCCTCCTACTTTTTGTCTCCTTGGTTCTTGTTGACATATGTGTCCACCCTGCTCAACCCCTATAATCACCTGAAGCCCTACGCCATCCTGCAGGTTTGCTTACACCTTACCTCCTGTAGATACACCTGCATTGCTTTTCCACATTTCTGCATTCAGATCCCCACCACAGTTTGTATTACTTTTGTGGCCCTTAATACCATCTGTCTTGTAATGAAATCACCTTTGCTAGTCTGTCTTTCCTCCTGTAGACCATTAATCTTTAATCCTCCACTCTTATTATTGTTGGATCTTACTAGTGTTTAATATTTAAAACTGAATGACCATATTTGTTTATGTTCAACTTGAATAGTGTATCATTGACCTTCACAGTGGAACATCTGTGACCAAATACTGAAAAATATCCCTGAGGTATGGGGGCGGTATTATGATTCTGGTGTGGGTAGGATAGAGTATATTTGAGGTCCACATTTTCTAGTCTGAGGAAAGATCTCCAGGCATAGACACCCAGGTTCTTGATTTGCTGACCTGTCAAAGCTGTGGCTCTTTCCATAAGTTTTCAAGGAGTGTGGCAAGTTCACCAAAAAGGCATCATAGACACATCCAAATACCTGGGTACCTTTCAGTAGCACTGCTTTGTTTTCAGGGAAGTTCTGAAAAAGGAATTTGTACCTGATGGTACATATGTGTGAAGATTAAGGTTCATAGTCAAAGGTAAAATAGTGGGAGGTGGGAGCACACTTCAGTGCTGCGTCATTTCTGTCTCCAAAAGCATAGAATACCTTTGTACATAAGGATGCTGTTATTACAAGGTTCCTTGGAGTCTTTCTAATTTACATTTAAAAACCAAATCATTTGTAAACATGTATGCAAGAACTATTGTTATACTAACCTACAATTAACACACCTTTCCAGTGGCCACTGAGACATGGAGGGAATCCTACAGGTACTGCTTACTCAGTTCTGACCTTTGTGGGCAAGAGAATCTTGCTGTAAAGCATTGGATTTACAGTGTCAGACACATAGTGTGTATAGACAAATGTATGAAATTACCTGGCTGATAGTAATAGAATAGATTAAAATGTAAGTCTTGTAAAATTCCAAATACTTAGTTTTATTTTGTTTTGTTTTGTTTTTTTTAATTATACTGCAATAAAGCATTATTTGAGGGGCAGGCTGGTAAGATCAGTGTGTGAACAGGTGTGTATATTGGGAATGACTTACTACAAAAAGTGCTCAATAACTATTTCTTGAATGAATGGAAATTGGAAAAGGCAGTGTCTGTCTTTTAGACACTTTGTCATTCTGTGAGCTTAACAAACAAAATCTCATTAATACCAAATCCATGGGAGCATGAGAAGTGTGTAATGCTCTTAATTTCTTATTAAGTGATTTGTGTTTATTGAAAATTGGCTTGAAGGTACACTGAACATAATTCATAATATTGGCTTTAGGTGGGTCTAGATATCTGAATCTTTTCTGTACTTAGAATGTGATCTCACAGGTCAGTATTGGAATAGAAAGTGTGAAGAGTGATACCTTATTTCTGGAAGGATTTACTGAAATGAGATGACAAGTTAGACTTTGGAGATTTTTTTCTTATGTTCCTGTGTCTTTTAGGTTTGTGTGATTATTCCAGGCCCTTATTTCTCTAGGCACACTTTGTACGTGTCTACAAGCAGATGAGAGAGAGAGAGAGGGCACTTAGGGGCTGGTAAAGGCAAATGTGAATCCCGTTTTTTCCCTATTAACTCATGAGGCCTGCTGGGTAGCAGCAGGCATTACCAGACATTTAATTGTGTGCTAGGTAAGGCTGGCATAACTCCAGCATCATGGTGGAGCAAGAATTATACTAATCAGCTGGGATATACTGCATATATTGATTAGAGTTGGATTTTGTTATGCAAAAAAAAAAAAAATCCTTATAAATAGTGGGAAAGTAATTGAGAGTAATTAAAAAGGCAGAGAGTTAATTCACAGTTCTTTAGATGAAAAGGCATTTTGATCCTTGGCTTCCATGCAGATTTCCGGGCAGGCTGGAGCAGTCTGAGTGCTGAGTCTAAATGGTGTGAGCCCTATTACCACTGAACTGGAAAGAGAGTAAATGGTCAGGCTGCAGAGATGAATCGCTGGTGACCAGGTTCCAGCAGTTTCTTCTTGGTGGCACTTTGCTGCTGGAATCCTTCTTTGTTTGGGTCTGGGGGCCTTTCATTTCTTTTCCTTTGCCTCACGAATAGCTTTTGGTTATTATTAATATCCCTGATGGGAACTGAATTGGGACCCTGGTGTCCTAGTGAACGCTGGTGAGAACATTAAATTATGCTGGAATTACCTGGGATACCAGCATGTTTTGTCATTGCTTCTCCTTGCCCCAACTGAGAAGGCTCCTTCAGCCATTTGCTGTCATGGAAAACACTTCTTCTGTGAAGTGATGACTCGGAATGGTGTATTCTCACACCCTTTCTTGCCTCCTGAGCCCTTTACCTCATAGACCCTGCCTGCCAAAAAAATAGATGCTTAATGAATATTTGTCGAATGGATAAAGAATGAGATGTATAGGTTTTCAATGTTGGATTCACTTAGCATCTTTTATTTTTAATTTTTTAAATTTTTTTTAGTTTTTGTTTTGTGTGTGTGTGTGGTTTTTTTGTTTTGTTTTGATTTGTTTTGTTTTTTTTTTAAAGATTTGAGAATGAGAGCTTGAGTGGGAGGGGCAGAGAGAAAGGGAGGGAGAGACTCAAGTAGACTTCACACTGAGTACTAAGCCTGTCCTGGGGCTCAGTCTCACAACCCTGAGATCATGACCTGAGCTGAAACCAAGAGTCAGATGCTGAATTGATTGTTCCACTCAGGCACCCCTGATTTAGCATCTTTAAGAGAAGTTACAGGTGATGGCTTTTGGAGTTCCAAGCATTATTATGTTCTGAGATCCTAAATAACCAGTAGTAAGAAAGGGGGAATGGCAGAAGGAGAAGAAAATGGCTAAGATTTATTGAGCATCTACTCCATCAGGCTCTTAGTATATATACTTTTGTCTCAGCATCCCCTGTGTTCCAGCAGGTGGATGTTAGCATTATTAATTCCTCGGTAACAAAGATACGGTTAGGAATTGAATCAAGGCCATGGACCTTAATTGACAGGACTAGGATTTAAACCCACAGCTCTCATCTACAACCAGGGCTGCTCAAGTGTAGCCCACAAATCCCTGTACCAAAAGAGGAGGATGGTCTCATGCTCTCAGAACTTGGTGGTGGGCCACAAAGACAGGCCATGGATCTTAGTCAGATTTCTTTGAGGGCTATTTTTTGTAAAGCTTTATGTAACACAGTCTATTGGTAATGTGTTTATTTAAAGTTTGTTTAAAGTGAACTAATATTTTAAATTACTTAGTTATCAGTGTACTTAAATTTTTTCCCCAAAAATCTTTAATTAAAATTGACACAACTAAAAGTTGCTCCAAGTACATCCTCTGGGACAGCCTTTTTTTTTTTTTTTTTTTTTAAATATTTTATTTATTCATGAGAGACACACAGAGAGAGAGAGAAAGAGAGAGAGAGAGAGAGAGAGAGGCAGAGAGAGGCAGAGGGAGAAACAGGCTCCAATGTGGGACTCGATCCCGGGACTTCAGGATCACGTCCTGGACCGAAGGCAGGTGCTTAACTGCTGAGCCACCCTGGGATGCCCTCCTCTGGGACATCTTTAGAATTTCCAAGTAGAGAGAATCAGAGGTGGCAATTGGGTTGGAAGAAAGACTGGACACCTATTTTGAAGTTTTGTTTCTATAGCAAGTGTAGTTTTTTTTTTTTTAATTTAGATTGCATACTCGTTTGCCATGGTCAGGGCCATTAGAGATGGGGAAGGTGCTAAAACTCCCCATGATTTCATCCTGTTTATTTAGGCACCTTGAGGACTATTGATGAACTGCTGTTAATCCAAATTTGAGAAGCAGGCACAGAGTCATACTGGCCTGCATCGTTTAGATAATAATGAGGACAACATGACAAATACTATGCATAAGGTTAACTACAATGGACTGTTTTATTTCCCAGTTTTACTATATAGATAATCAAGTTTATGGGAGAAACTTGAAAAAAGGAAAATGTGAATAAAGAATCCTGAAAAACAGAACACTCTCAAACTTCCTGCTGGTCAGTAGGCATTAAATTGATAGACTATTAAAAGGAAACCGTTGATAATGTTAGTAATAGTAAATTGTGTTTGTTTATTACAATTTCTTTATGCACTTTTGTTTTTGTTAATAACAACTAACATTGATCAGAGGCTTACAGTGCCTAGATGGCTTAGTGGTTGAATGTCTGCCTTCGGCTCTGGGGTCGTGATCTTGGGGTTTTGGGATCCAGTACGCATTGGGCTCCTTGCAGGGGGCCTGCTTCTCCCTCTGCCTATGTTTCTGCCTTACTGTGTCTCTCATGAATAAGTAAATAAAATCTTTTAATAAAGAGATTTACATATATTATCTCATTTGTCCACCCAAAATTCTGAGGCAAGTTATCTCTAGAGGTGAAGAAATTGAGGCACAGAGTTGGTAAACGACTTGCCCAAGGTGACATGGTTCAGGAAGTGTCAGAGTCTGGATTCTAACTTGGCTTTGTCTAACTTTGCAGCCTGTGTTCTTCTTCACACCTCTGCTGGCCCAACACCTCTTTCTCTTCTTAGTGGAGTTCTGAGTTCCTGGCCTGTCTCTAGCCTTACTCATAATTACAGTGACCCCATAATGATCTTGTTGGAAGTTTCTCTAGACCATATTGCCCCCTGAAGACCCCTGCCAGTACAGGGCAAATATGGTTTCATTTTCTAAAACTTGAATGTGCACCCAGGTCAGCAGGAAGCAAATTGAGTGGGTCCAGAGAGTCAGGGCAACAGGTATGGATGCTCCCTCTTGGAAATGACTTTTCCCTTCCAGGCTAGTCTGGTAACAAAAGGAAATGGAAATGTTTATGGGTGCCCAGTCAGTGTGGATTATTGCACCCTGCCTGAGTCGTTTACCATTTGCTGGAACTAACTTCAGGATAGCCGGGATGTTCTGAGTTCTGTCCTGTTACTTCTGGGAGTGGGGTGTCATATTCCTAGTGACTGTCTCGCAGCATTCCAGGACTGTGCTTGCATAGGACAGGTTGGATCAAGAAGCCGGAAATCTGCTATTTTCTGATTTTGGCTTCTCAGCTGAATGTAAATAAAAAGATGGAAGATAAAATGTAGAAAATTGCATTAGCATGATTAGGGGACTTATTTGCATAAAAGAGTCTTTGAATCACAATTACCCTCTGGCTTCGGACCCTCCTTTTCTTGCCTTTCCTATTATCTGGTCCAAGGTCATTACTAAAAGGCTTCCTGTTTCATGGAAGAAGACTTACTGAAATATTAATTTCATTGTCCTAAGTAGATTCATATGATCTGTTGAATAACTTGAGATTCTGTCAAAAATCACAAAATGAGAGAGTTATTTTTTATGCCTTCGGAAAGGTGGTTTAGGGATTTGAGTAACGGGCAGCTTGAACTTCATTTTGCCTATCCTTTGACAGAAATAGTAAAAAATCTCTATGTTCCTTGGTAATTACTGCAGGGAAACAACCGTAACTGGGTAAGTTGCATGTTCAAGGCGTCATAGAGGAGTTTTTTTTTTTGGTTTTGTTTTATTTTATTTTGTTTTCAATTAATTGCACTGTGACTGGGTTTGGATTTGATGTGTAAGACTCTGGGAGAGAAATGAACTTAGGGTGTTTGAAGCTTAGAAGTAGTATCCTTTTAAAAAAAATATAGGTAGAGCTTGAGTATTCACGATTCTGTTGAATGCCTTTTCATTTTGTAGCTGCTTTAACACAAAAGCTTGATTTCAATGCCATTTTCTTGCTGTTCTCATTGCAGCCTTAGCTGTATGTGTAATTTAATCCAGTATATTAAAAAGAAGTTGCATTCCTCAATGGTAAAGGAAAAAAAAATCCCTTAGTCTCCGCTAATGGTAATAATACTTGCAAGCTCAATTTTTGAAAACAAAATAAGACAAAACAAAAACAAATGCCAAATTGTAACTGAAGGCTTTCGCATCATTATAGGCAACAGCCTGAGGGTGTAACAGATACACTTTGGGAGAGTTTGGCTCATTTTATTGATGTTTTGTCTGTTGTGAGCAGACAACATTATTATTGGCCCAAGTAACACATATTAGTTGACAAAAGCCAGCAACTTACTTACCTGCCGTTACTTTGGAAATATCCTTGAAGGTTATTATTCTACTGTTTTTTTTTTGCATTGTTTTGTTTTGTTTTTGTTTTTGTTTTGCCCCAGCTGATTTTGCTCCTAGAATGACTTAGTAGCTCTTTGCATAGCTACTTTCCAGTCTATTTTATAATCTATACTTGTTCCCCCTTCCCTGCGCCCTCCCCCATGCCTGAATTGTTGGAATCATTTCTGTTTTACTTTAAAAAGCAGTTTGCTTAATGTCACAACAAAATAAAGCATGGATTAGAAACAGCATTGCAGTTTCAGACTTAATGCCTTTGTGACATCTCATTGCTATGCAAATAAGATTCAAGGAGGTCATCCCTTTAGCAGTTGCTCTAGCCCTGGTTCTACTTGATATTCCTTGGCCAAACTTACAGAGCATTCATTACAGAGCTAGCCTAGGTGTTTAACTCTTTCTTGGCTTTGAACCTCCTATTCTGAGGCTGCTGAGCTGAATAGCTCCACCTTCAGTAGATGTCTTCATTTTAGGGACCTCCTTGTTTCTCCCTTCTGCTTCTCAGCACTGGCATTATGGGGACCTCAGGAGACCCGGTACTCCTGTTTGCAAGATACACTTGTTTGTATGCCAAGACGTGTTGAAAAAGCTCATTTGTGATGTGTTTCCCTTGCCGTCTCAAATATTTTTATCATTGCTAAATACTGTATTTTTAGATAGATGTTTTATTCACTTGCATCTGTGACAAATTCTTGCAGCTATTTCACGGAAGATGTAGGTCTGTGCTGCTAAGTGTTCAGGTAGTACTTATTTTAAAATTAATTGTCTGCAATTCAAATTTGATTTCATCTGATTTCACAGCTGTGTTAAAAGTAAGTAGTTTCTGAAGATGGAGGAAACTGATTTCAATTTGGTAAGAACCAACTACTTTTAATGAGTACAGATTATTGCTGGTGTTTCATTTGCTTGGTTAAGGGATTTTTTTTTTAACTCACTAGTCAGCTAGGTATTTTTTTAATGTGGTTATAAATATAATCATTTCTTTTATAATTGCAGTTACAAATGAGCCTTTTGTAGTTTGAGCAACTGGCCATATTTAAACAGTTAACTCACTGAGTAATTATTCCTTTAGTGACTATTTCAGTACAGTGGATTTTCTTTACACATCTGCAGATATAGTGCTGTTTAGACACTGAGTTTGTTCTGTGATTTTGGCTAAATAAGTACTAGCTAAAAGAAAACACACCTTACACTTGGCATAAAGTCTTATGAACTGTGGAGAAGAACATTCATTCCACACATTAAGAATTGAAATGATGGCATTGATAGAAGGGGGAATTTGAGCAACTTTGTGTTTTAATACTGAGAATTCTAGAATGAGATTGGACTCCTTTCAAGGATTAAGAAAATGTCTCTGGATTAAGGTATTGAATCAAATAAAAATCTTTTTAAAAGATGCTCCTTTGGCTTTTTATAAACCAGCACCTGAGTAGGAGTGCCTTATCTGACTGCCTCCTGGCATGAAGGACTGCTCAGACATCTGATAATGACAGGTTATCTTGATTTGTGCTGAGAGAGGCATTACTCCTTATGATTTTGATCAAGGGCAGTGGGAAACTATTAGTTAAAATAGTGGAGCAATATTTTTTGAAGGGCCAGTAAAGTAAAGTGAAACTTTGAAGTGAAGGCTTAGAACCACCTTTCCTGTGTGGTTCCCCACCTCTCAACCTGTTCTTTACGGGCTCATAAATATTCACGAAGACCCTGTTATCCTCTGAGTCTAGGAGATAAATAAACACCGTTCTTGACCTCAGGGAACTTAAGGTATGGGAATGAGGTGAGGCCCACTGGTAACCACTACAGAGTAGAAAGTGGTATTCCTGCAGTGGGTGTGTTCTGCTGGTTTGCACATGGCAGTGTCCTCTCTGAACTCACCTGAGTCTTCCGGTCACTTCTGCGAAAGCAGGAGTTTCCGAGGTCAATGCTGTGCCATCCTGGCACAGGAGCTCGGGGTGGCTTGTTACTCAGTAATTTACTACTTGAAGAGTCAAGGTCCTCAGCTTGATGCTTCTGACCTATCATGGAAATTCTTATTTATTCAAGGAACAGGTAGAAGGTAATGCTATTTTATTTAGTAGACATGTTTTGAAAAACAGGATGTGTCCTTTTCAGAGGTGTGTTTTTAAAAACAAAATTGCAATGAGATCTTCTCACTTCAAGAAGCCTTACAAGTTGGGGCAGCCCCGGTGGCTCAGCGGTTTAGCGCCGCCTTCAGCCCAGGGCATGATCCTGGAGACCTGTCCCACGTCAGGCTCCCTGCGTGGAGCCTGCTTCTCCCTCTGCCTGTGTCTCTGCCTCTCTTTCTCTCTGTGTCTATCATGAATAAATAAATAAAATCTTAAAAAAAAAAAAAAAAAGAAGCCCTACAAGTTATACTTGGGTAAAGAAACAAATGTGATTTACGAGTTGCAAATTTGGATTTACTAAAACAACCTTGGGAATTTAAAATCGGGATAGTTGTATGTTTAGTTTTGCAGATTATCTTGGTGCCTGGCAGCTACCTCTTCTCTGTTATCTTCCTTTTTCCACCTAAGCCAGATGTGGAGTGTAGGACTTGTTGAATTGAAATCAGCCACTATTGATCGAGATGAGAAGAGGAGACAAAGTGGAAGAGTATATATTAGCTAAAAATGAGAGGGAGTCTGAATGTCATTGTCTCTGCTGTCATTGTTTTTATTACCACAGCTGATTCCATGGTCTGTGTCAAGCACGCGTGAACTAGAGTAGCAGTAAGTTTTCTTTTGGAACTTTTGGAGAAAGTTTTAAAAACGAGTTTGCTCAGAGTGAGATGGAAATGTTCTTTGCTGGCAGTTTGGATTTTTTTTTTTTAAAAGCCTTGTTCTGTGTTTTAAGAAATTGTCTTTTTTCCCTAATTAGAACACTGTCAGAATTTTTTTTTTAATTGGTAGGTCAGACATTTTGCATCCTCCCCAGTTCATTGGTTTAAAAATCTACTTTCTTGTTACAAAGGATGCTGGTTAATAGAATGCTTTCCTCTCACTGTTGTCATCAGAGTTCACAAACCCAATGTGGAAGAGTTCTTCCTGGATCCTTGGCTTGTTAATGGGGTAAAATGCTACCAGATGAGCCTCTGTGCTTTGGTTTGTGGTCTGGACCATAAGCCAAGGACTTTAATTTTAGATCCAGATTCCAAACCATGAACTTTTCACGGGGTACCATTTTTTAAAAACTGGACCCAATTTTTATTAACCTACCTTAAAATAGTAAACTTCAACTATATTACTTACTGCTCATTATATATAATAGTAGATAAAGATCAAAGTTTAGAGAAATGAGCATCTAAGTATATTTAATGTCTCTCTTATCATTCCATTGTGACTCATTTTGCAATCTGTTTCTCATATACACACTTGATTAGAATGTTCCTCTCTGCCTTACAACTTTTCCCTCCACTCCAGGGTCAGAATCTCCATTTCTGGGTATTTAGAAGAGGCTTTTGAAATAGTGTAGCCCCAAAAGACCTTGCAGCTGTTAACTGACATGGGAAGAGGAGAGAGAGATTTTTGAAATGTGAGATTTTGAGGTTATCATATTGTTTTGCACTGTGTTTATATCATTGGCTCTCTGAATGAATTCTGTCCTACTTTCGGGTAAAAACTCTTTGATGTTCACTTTATGGCCTGCATAGTGTTGCTAGGTTGAGTAAATAAAAATAACAGATCTCCAGTGAAATCTGATTTTCAGATAAACAATGAACAATTCTTTAGTATAAGTTATGTTACAAATATTGCATAAGACACATTTTTATCTGGAACCCTGACTCCTGCACAGATTGTAGCTTATCCTATAGAGGGTGTTGAGAAGGCATTTATTGAATGAGGAGGATGGAGCCTCTGGTTGGAAATAATCCGGTAGTTGAAAATACTAATTTAGAGCATAATAGAGCTTAATTCAAGAGTCACCATCACATGCATGGGTGGTACTTGAAGCCCTGGAGATTGTCCAGTGTCATCATGTGGCCCAGTGGTTCTTTTTTCTTTTTTTAAAGGTTTATTTATTTTTTTGAAAAGGAGAGAGAGAGCATGCGTGCAAGTAGGTTGAAGGGCAGAGGGAGAGAATCTTCAGGCAGACAGCCTGCTGAGTACAGAGCCCAATGCGGGCCTTGAGCTGAAGACCCATGAGATCATGACCTGAACCAAAACCAACTTACCTGACTGAGCCACTCAGGCACCTCTGGACCAGTGGTTCTTAAACTGCATTTGAGCATCAATCATTTGGAAGGTTTGTAAAACCTAGATTCCTATGCTTCCCTCTTATTTCTCATTTGTTAGGCTTCAGGTGGAGCTCAAGGACTACATTTCTAACACATTCCCAAGTAATGTCAATGCTGCTGGTCTGGGACCACACTTTGGGTGTCACTGTGTAGACTGTCTAGAGAGGAACTGGCATATGTTTTATGGAAAGGACCAGATGGCAAGTATTTGAGGCTGTGTAGGGCATACCATCTCTGTTATAATTACTCACTCAACTCTGGCTTGATAGCTTGGAAATAGCCATAGGAGATATGTAAATGAATGGGGTCCAGGTATGTTTCAACAAAATTTTATTTATTAAAACATGCAACTGGCCCCATTTGGCCCATAGGCCAGCTATGGTTTGCAACCCCTGCTCTAGGGTGATAATCATGCAGCTTTAAGAATTGAGAAGAGAAGGAACCAGAGAAAGAGCCATCTGAGCAGTGGTGGAACACCCAAAGGAGGAGAGTGTCCCCAAAGCCCAAGAATTAGATTTTCAAGAATGGAGGCATGAGTCACTCTCGCCCACTGTTGGCGGAGCAATTTTGGATGCAGGAGCAGACGGCTGCTGTAAAAGGCCATTGGATTTGGCCATGAGGATGTGATGCTGACTGTCGAACAGAGCAGTGGAGGGGAATGCCTGCCAGATGGCAGTGGGCTTAAGCGAGGGAAGAGGTGGTGGCAACAAATTTTGAATACTCTTGCAAAGAGTTTGGCAATGAGGGAAAGGAAGGGGTTGGGGCTGACATGATGCCTAAGGAGAAGTTTGGGTAGTTGGGTTTGGGGAAGTTTGTTTTGTTTTATTTTAATGAGGATAAGAGGAAAACAAATATCTTTTTAGGCAGAGAGGAAAGGGCCAGTAGAAATAGAAACCTGGCCTGCAGACACATAGTCTCCTAAGAAAAAAAGGGGAAGTCTTTCCAAGACAGGAGTGTGTGAGGATGGCTCCATTCAGAGGAAGGCAAGTAAGGGAGTTCCCGGAGGATGGCCTCTATTCCCTTGGGGAAGTTGGAAGCTGGGCTAGAGTGAGAAGATGATGGACAAAGTAGGATCTTTAGGAAATCAGTGAAGGCTTAAGGTAGGCAATGAGGCGGGGTGTGCCAAAGATAAATAGCAAGTTTGCCAGGCAGCACTGAGGGCCCTGCTGGGGTCGAAGCCCATCTCTCAGTGGATGTATTTCATCCTGTGCATGTATGTAGAACTCTCCTATGGTCCACAGAAGCCCGGGAACCGCAGGAAGCCAGCAGACGGAGGGGTGATTCAGAATTGCAGATTGGCCAGAGATATGGGTCCTGGGGGTCGGAAAGGACAGAGAGTGATAGAATTTAAGATGCCCCATGAATGGGACTGTTAAGAAAAACTAGGTGTATGAGAGAATGAAACCAAGAGTGATCGAGGTATCACATGAAGTCTCAGTGATGATGAAGGACCCGTTTAGAGAGAGACACTAGGGTGTTGGAGAAGATGGGAAATTACTGGAGATGTTGGCATTTCTTAGTGATTTCAGAGATGGGACAGTTCCATGGAATGACAGAGACCTAGGCTGTAACTGTAGAATTGGACTCTGAAGTAGAGTTGAAGGCAGTGCTGTCTGGAATTGAGGTGAGTCTGTGGGATAGGTTAGCAGAATTTGGACCTTGAAGTCACACGAGATAATGGCAGGAGAGGAGAAAGCTCTTGCCACAACAGAAAAGACCTAATCCTCCACCTGCCTTAACCTGTGCTACCTAGCTGAGCCTTGAAACCTTGTCTTCTCTCTGATTTTTTCAGGGCCACTAATGCTTGCTCATTTCTGTGCTCTGCCCTTGCCAGGTGTGACATACATCTTTCTGTGACTGCAATTCACACGTTTTTCACTCTCTCTTTCCTCATTTTTTTTCTACCTGGCAGAAGCAAGATTGCAGATATATAGGGTTCCTCTCTGTTGGTAACTTGAACTTCTGTGACTGTCCATTCCAAATCAGAAGGATGTTGTTTCCCAGTTTCTCCTATGCAAGAGAGAGTCAGTCTGCCTCTCTACCAATTGCTAGTTGTGAGGTGTTGCTGGTAACTTACAGTTTTTATTGTGGCTGACGTCTTTGAGGAAGCCTGTCTGTCGTAAAATATTTGGACTCTCCTGTCTTTTTTAATTCATGCTTCTGATTTCAGATTCTTCCAAAAACAAACTGGATCCCTTTCCGTTAAAAAATTCAAGCTCATATAGATGATGAACTTTAATAGATGAAATAAGAATAACATTTTTTAAGATTTTATTTATTTATTCATGAGAGACACACAGAGAGAGGCAGAGACAGAGGCAGAGGGAGAAGCAGGAAGGCTGATGTGAGACTCAATCTCAGGACCCCAGGATCACGACCTGAGCCGAAGACAATGCTCAACCAACCACTGGGCCACCCAGGCACCGCCCCAAATGAAAATTTAAGAAAAGTTTAGAACAAGTGGTTAAAATGGCTTCATCATAGAGGATTCGTGCTTCAAAAGGATTATCTTGCCATTGCTCCAATCCCTCCTTCCTTTCCTCTCTCCTTCATATGCAATCATATTCTTTTACCTACAGAAAAGAGGACAAAGTTTTAAATTGGTCTTTGTCTTTGAAGCTTTCCTTTTTTTTTTTTTTTTTTTTTTTTAGGAATGGCTTGATCTATATCTCATATGCTCATGTATCAGTTGAAAAATCAGAGAAAATAAATTGGAAGAGTATATCATTTTTTGTATTTGAATCAACACATCTCATGCTAGATTTCATATCTCACGCAGATGGCATTGCCCTCTGCATATTTTCCCTCCAGTTTGAAATTGTCAAAAGAAAGATGTAAATATGAAAGGTAATGGATGTTGGAGAAAGATTATTAGGATAGCTGTCAGATGTTCTGGATACCCTATCTGTTTTGCTGGGGATATATACAAATTTACCTTTCGACTAAGTGTGCAGAACAGTGTGTGACATCCATCAGTATTTTGAGAACTGAAACATTAAAAACAAGTTTAAACTCTTTTTTAAAAATCCTGGTCCAACTTTGTTTGTTTATATTGTCATTGTGGGAAATAATAGATATTGGTAAAAGAGAAACAACTGCTTGGCCGTCAGATGTAAGGTCTCAAACCTTACTGCATGACAGTGACGTTGCCACATACGTTTTGGTGAGGCATATATATGGTTTGGTATTTAAATAACCTATAGTAGATAAACAGTTTCTAAGGGGCAGAATCAATTTCAGTAATGTAACTACATTAATGACCCTGAAAAGATCCACGACTCACCAGGTGTTAGGGCTGGAGGAAACTTCAGAGTAAATCTGATTTAATCTCTTTTTTACAGATGAACTGAGGTTCAGAGAGCGGGAGAATGAATTGTCCAGGATCAACATAGCTAATTAGGGACCGAGTGAAGGGCAGAGTCCAGTTTTTTAAATCCGAATACTATGCTCCATCACCAGTTGGCCCTCTAGATTCAAACACTTCAGCATTTTCAGCATCTAAGGCTGTATTTTAAAGTTGTAGTGGGCATTCTGAAAGACTTCTTTGTGGCTTAAAAGTAAGTAAAAGTACCTGCATTTTGCTTGTGAAATATGGAAACATTTTGACGGCTGTGTCACTTTGGAAACAAACATTATCACCTTGGATGAACTGGTAGGGAGTAATTTAGATAAAATTGATGAACTGAAGGGGGAATGGGAGATTGTAAGGAGGCAGCTAGTGTTTGTAAGTACAGACCCACCACCTGTGACTTGGAAGTGAACGCGCAGAGAGAGTGCGTGCAATCTGAAATGTGTCTCTCACTCATCAATCAGTGTTTATCAGAATTGGAGGTCTTAGTAAGTGAACTGAATGCTTTCAATCCAGGCATGTCAGTAATTGCCATCGACCAAGCGTTCCGTCACACCTGCCTGCTTTTCTTTCTTTTTCTCTTTACTTCATTACATATTGATTGACTTCTTGGGTTTACAAGTTCATAAATCACCTTCTTTTAAGAGGTTTTTTGGCTTTTGTGTGTGTAGACTGAGAGTACTGGAAAAGATGGATACTCGAATCAACAGTAACAAAGAACTTCATCTTCCCTCCTTCAGCTTCATATGCAAGAAGAGTAAAGCATCAAAAGACAGTGTCATTATGATGAAACAGATTTAAAAGCAGTGCAAACACCTTATAAAAACCTAGGGCATTAGCAGCCAGCTCTCCTCGATTTGATGGAAGCTCTTGCCTTGCAGGGAAGTCATTGGAGAGGGCTGGAGAGACTTTACAACCAGGAAGAGCTTTTAATATTCATTACATAATGACTTGCCACCCTTGCAAATTGCAACAGATTATTACCCAGTTGCAAATCTATAATCCTGATACAGAATAGAATAGATTCTCATCTGTCTTGCAGGGTTACATTTTATATTGCCTGCAGAATGATAGATGAGTTGGGAGTTGGTATCTGTGATCTCCTCTGCTCCTAAAATTTTCTGAACATGGAAATCTTAGGAAACAAAGTTTTGTTATCATTATTTTCATGAAAAAGTTCATTGTTTTCTCTGCTATAGACATTCTAAATTCCTGATTCCTGATACGTTCATTTCTTACCGTTTTGGGATGCAGACTGATACATAAACTCTATTTTTAGTATCTGAGTGTTTTTGGTTTTAATATAAACCAGTCGTATAACATTTTAAATTCTTGTTTTATAGATGAATACTAAAACATTTGTTTTTTTTTCCTGTTTACAGAGAAGGCTTTGTATATGAACACTGAAGGGATGGTTTTCTATTTTTAACATCTAAGCATTTTTTATTATAATATAAACCAGTTATATGATACTTTTTCTGGCAAGGCCTATGCATTTATACAATATTAATGCCCATTGTCCTCTTAAATAACAGGGTAGTCAACTTTGTAGGCTGGTAAATCTAGTATTAGCAACAAAAATCATATTCCAGGCAGTTTTTAACAGTTGATTTAATTTGGAGATATTCAGTCATTTCTTTCTGAATTAATTTAATTTCTGACAGCCAGTTTAATACATCAAAAGGGAAAAAGAAAGAAAAACTGCATTTGAGGATGTCTGTAATTAATAGAGCTGACTTCTGAAGAACTCCAGACTGCTAAACTCTTACATGTGAGAAGTGGCTGATTCTGAAGGGACAGTGCTTTGAAAGAACAAAACAATTGAAGCTTGAGGAGAGAGTCTCTGAACCAATTTCCACTCTGGTGATTCAGAGCCATTGCTTACATGTTTCTCTGTGAGGATGAGGCAGGAGGAGGACAGGAACAGTAACTGTCATTTCTCAACAGAGTTTGCAAACAGAATTTACAGGCATAAGTGTATCTTTTGCACGAGTTTAGCAAAGTGACATTAACTTTCACAATGTTGCTACAGAAAGTCAAATCAAACAAAGTGATGTGATAAAGATAGCCATGTTTATGTGAATCAGTCAATTTCTACAGTACATGTGGTGTTTTCTTGAGACAGTTTTAGTAAACATACACATCTAGAAAAATTCCCTTTAAACTACAATCTAAAAAACCCAAATGAAATATATTTCAAGTTCTTTATAGCAGTAAGCATCAGTGTTTATTGGGAGCCAGTACTTTGCTAAGTACTGCATGGATATAGTCTCATGTAAGCTTCCTCATCTCCGGCTTCTAACGCAGGTGCAGGTGAGCATCCTGAAGTTGAGTGAGGCTCAAAACTTGCTGACAGCTGCACCCATAATAAGGAACGGAACCCCCAAGTATGTTGGAGATTACAGTTTTCCTTTAACAGCTGTGGTGTGTGTCATGTTACACTAATTGAATTCATCCAGTGATTTGTCTTAATTTCTTTAGGAACATTTAGAATGTTACATTTAGACGGAAAAGCAGATGCTTAGTTCTTAAAAACAATGAAAATTAGTTGATGAAATTGTTGAACTAAAATTACCTCCTGATGATCTGATTGTAGATTTTCCACAATCAGCTATTTTTCCTAACCTCTATTTTCCTTATCTCTTACTTCTCCAGTAATGTGCTTGAGGAATTCATATTTATTTTAGTATTAATTGAAGGAGAAATCTAACTTTAAAAAGATAAATCTGCTGGGTTAAGGCCCACAAATTATATGTAGTAATTGTAAATTACTTTTTTCATTTATTTATTGAATAAATAAGAAATGAGTGCCTACTGTTTGCCTGCCTTTTTGAAACGGTGAGAGACAAAGACAGGCACAGTTCTGCCCTCATGAAACTTAGGTTTTTTGGGAAGGATAGCTAATAAACAAGATCTGATGAGCTTTTATCCACTTTCGAATTATCTGTGACCTAGAAAGACCTTATGAACAAACTGATGTGTTGAAATACTATTGGTTTACTTCGAAAACTTTATGTGTCTCCTATTTTCCTCTAACAAACTTTATTTTTTTTTTTTCTAACAAACTTTATAATTCCACACAATAACTCACCGGTTACTTTTAAAAATGCGATTCATTTATCTGGGGTTATATATTATTCCAATTTCAACAGTTATGCTTTATGAAATATCAAGGCGCTAAGGCCCCACGGCCTGATCAGAAATGTGTAAATGGATTAGAAGCCACTTGGCTGGGTGGAGCTTCTGGAGAGGCCCCAGGGAGACAAGAACCAAGTTTGCCGGTGGGATTGTATGTGTGTGTCTGGGGGGAGATAAAGAAAATAAATGTAACAGCTTTGCCACAGACCATTTTTTTTTTTTTGTACAACCCTTGGCACCAAGAGTTCTCCCTACTAATTGTGTATCTGTGTCAGTGTTGGGTAAGTGAAATGGAATCAAACAGACTGAAATTGTGTAGGTTCAGCTGCTGTGGTGACCATCTCAATCATACTAGCCAACTGTGTTGCCCTCAAATCACATGACCAAATGGCAGCATGGCATAGACTGGCACGTTATGACTATTTTTCAAGACTCCTGTGCTTATGGGTGGCTCTTCTTTGAAGTGACCTCAAGGATAGAACAGTCTTCCTCTAAAGCATGCCACCTGAACACCTCAACGAATTTACTTGGCCACAAGCACTGCATCGGGACTGTGTATCATTTCCTTTTCTTCCTGCTGATGTTTCTCGACTCTACCCACTTTAGTCTCTAACAGTCATGGGCTAAGGTGAAAGCTGTTTCCTAAGCTGTGGTTCCCAAACCTGGCTGTGCCTTAGGATCAGGGGAACTGTACTATACAGATTCCTAGGTCCTCTTGACTTAGGCCACTTACTTGGCAAAGAAGAAGCAAGTAAATGCTGGCAAACCTTCCTCCTGGAGCAATCTATAGTAATTCTCTCTGAAATCTACACCATGAATCCACTGACAAGACATCCCTTCCCCAGCCCCCTCTGCCCTCCTGTCTTATAGAACTTCAGGTAGGGAGGTGTAAACAATATTGCGTGTTGCTTTTTCCAGGGACTTGACAGTCACTCTGAGATCAGCCGTCAAGTCTAAGTACCTCCAGCTCCCTCTGTAATTATTGCCTTTTCTTCCACTGGTGCCTGTTTGCCCGGATCAAGCAGTGTTTTGCAGGAACCTGGGAGCAGCCTTGCAGTGTTTCTTTTCTTCTCTGTAGGCAGTGTGAGGAGGCTCTGGGCAGGACCATCACAAGTTTGGCCAGGTTTCTTGTTGCAGTGTTGAAGCTAGTTCTCCCTGTACCCTGTTGCCGAGTGGATCTGGGTGATACATGCACTCCCAGGGAGCAAAAATGGTCCATCACAGGAGGATAGGGCTGTATTCCTATGTATCCCCTGGACAGCGTCTGTTTCCCTGACTCCTACTAAAGCAATTTAGATTACTCTTTTTTCAGATGGTCTTGTTAGCTGATCTGTCTTTTCCTTGGTATATTTAAATATGTCATGCAAAATACTAACTTCACAGCTGACAGCATTTTCCTTTATTCTTATTGGTACTTCCTGCTTATTTCCTTGCTTTCTGCTCTGAGTTTTTCCTCCTTGGAATGGGACTCATTTGCCAAGGGCACCTAGGACATATTTATTGGCTCTTTTGAAAGGAAACCAACTGGAAAGCTTAAGGATAATTATTCAGTACTTGGGATTTATAGAGACTATTACTTCACAGTAACTGAGGTTTCTTTTAATGCAAAGTAATTCTGTTCTTAGACCAAATTGTGACCATGATTTACCCATATTTTTCCTCCCAGTTCTTTTTTAAGAGGCAAGTCTTAAGAAAGTCAGCCTTTGTGAAGAATTTGTTTACTGTGGAGATGTCCAAGGTAGTGATCCAGGCTGACAGGAGATTCATTGAATTATAGAATCTCAGGTTGGAAGAGATTTAGAAAAGATTCCGAGTCTTCTTCTACTAGTTATTTTTTTTAAAAGATATTTATTTATTTATTTATTTATTTATTTATTTATTTATTTATGAGAGAGAGAGAGAGAGAGAGAGAGAGTGTGTGTGTGTGCACAAGCAGGGGCAGTAGCAGAGAGAGAAGGAGAAGCAAGCTTCCTGCTCAGCAGGAGCTCAATCCCAAGACACCAAGATCATGACCTGAGCCAAAGGCAGACACTTAACCTACAGAGCCACCCAGGTGCCCCAGATTCCCTGTCTTCTGCTATTGATGAAGTTTGGACTGAAAAGATCACATTGCAAATTCCTAGGTCACTCTCAGATTTAATTCATTTGGGTTGGATACTTGAACTGATTCAAATCAGGTATTAGTAATTCTTTAACCTTTAAAGCAATGACATCCTATCTTGACATTAAGATCCTCCATGGAAGCTGCAGATTTGAAAAAGATAAAAACGAAGCTTCTCCAGTTGCGGGGGGAAAGGGCTCTGTACTGTTGTAGGCTTTGGGTTAATAAGAGTTCTTACATTGTCACCTTGTCCTTTCTATCTGGTATATCACGCTTCTTCTTCCTCTTTTGTTTTTCTTTTCTTTTTTTTTTTTGAATATTTTATTTATTTGAGAGAGAGAGAGAGAGAGCATGAGCTGGAGAGGGGCAGAGGGAGAGGGATGAGCAAACTCCCTGCCGAATGGGGAGCTCTATGTGGGGCTCAATCCCAGGATTCGAGATCATGACCTGAGCTGACGTCAAATTCTTAACCAACTGAGCCACCCAACAGCCCCTGGTATACCAAGCTTCTTAGCAAGAGATGGAAAGTACAGGCAAAATAGAAATCCAGTGACTGCCTTCTCTCTCTGTCATCTCTTAAAGCTATACTGTACTGTCCACACCAAGGGTCCTAGTCTCCACATCCAAATGTGAGCAATGAGGCAAGATTAAAGAAATGTTGATATCCTGAGAAATCTCACAGAAGGATCCAAGAGTCTGAGTTTTATTTTATTCACCAGATTGCTACTAAGGTAAAACATTATATCAATGCATTTTAGAAAGATATTTAAGGACAAAATGCAGAAAGAGAAATTTCAAACAATTAAGTTCCTGATGGCTGGAAATATTAACCCTTGCCACTGAGCATTTGAGAAAAATAAGGCATTCCTATATTTAAAAATTCATATGTAAAAAAATTTAAGTTATTATGCAAAGAGGAGCCTTAGGCAAACTCCAAACCAGTGTTAGATGCCAGGCTAGAAGGCAGAGAACTGCTTGAGATTTTGGGGCTAAGGGAAGCATTTTATGACATGTTACTGTATTGAAATTTTGTAGGAACTTACCCAGTTTCTTGGCATATGCAGAGAACCAGGGAGAGGTGGAAGGAAGGTTGGCATTTGAAAACTTTATTGGCAACTATCTTGTATTATTAGAAAAATAAGCAGTTGGCTGCACAATATCACTGGGCAAGACTTAAGAATCCACATGTTATAGAAACAAAGCTATGGCCCCCTTTGCATTTATAGGTGCCATGGCTACAGTTAACCCTGGCCAAAGCCCCATCAACAACATTGGAGATCTCTTGTTTTCTTGTCCTCCAGACCAGGATGGGTCCCTCGCTGTCTCCTTTCACAGGGTCCTCCAAGGGATTGTAGCCATGATCCTGACTACTTAACTAAATCCTTACATCATTTTTAATTTTAGGGTGTTTTTTGGTAAATTTTATTTAATTATTTGGATAATTTTTAATTTTAGGATTTTTTAAAATAAAAATTTCTCATTAGCTTTATAAACACCTTGTGGGCAGATACAATGTTTGTCTTTTTCATTACTGGATTCCTACTATCTAGCACAGTTCCTGCCATAAAGTAGGGGCTTAATTAAAACACATTTTGAAGAAAGGAGAAGAAAGGAAGAAAAGGAAGGCGGGCTGGCCGAAACAATCAGATTTTTACATGTTTATCAGTGAAGAGGAGCTATTGTGGGCACGTTGGATATTAAGGAGGACATTTAATGCAGTATTTAAATACATGCTGCCCTGGGTTGAGTCTGGCCTTGTAGTACGCCAACTCCTGGGAGATTGGGAATTTGCTTAACATTTCTGTGCCTTAATGCCCTTCTCTGTAAACAGATGATAATAATAGCACTTACCTTTTAGAATTTTATGACTATGAGTTAGGCATCTGAGACACAATGGATGTTCAACATGTGAAAAGAGGGGGAAGTATGAGTGAACTCCCTCTAAGACTATGTAAAGGCGAAATTTTGCTGCCGTATATATTTCACACTGTCACCAATTAGAAGCAAGGCCTCTACCATGACAAAGATACCAGGAGTGGATAAAACCAGAGAAACATGCATTGTCCAAGTAATTAAAATGTAGAGATGACATCTACCCCATTACAGCAGAGAAAATCAAGTAAAAATAGAAAGTATTTGAACTCTGATACAAATACTGTTGTCAAACACTGATCTAAAAAATACAGTAATCTATCATTCTCTTCTGAATATTGATGTGTGATAATGGATACATTTTGTTGTTGAGCCTAAAAGACACAGCTAAATGTTGATGGTTTTGTTTCACCTTTTCCCATTCTACTTTGAAAAGATTTGGTGTCCATTTGCTGTCACAGCAGATCTTTTGTGGAGCAGAGCACTTGCTAGGGAGAGTGTACATTTAATTCACAAATACCATTAAAATTCTCGTGGTATCCCTTAGCTCAGAGGGAATCCTTTAAATTTTTGGAATTTATAGTCAAGGCATTTACAAATGAGCAAGATATTAAATCACTCTTTGGAAGCTTTATATAAAGCATTTGGGGTCATAAGATAAAAGATGTCTACATTTAAGGTTGTTAATATTATAAACAAATGAGGAGATAAAAAGGAATGAAGAATAAGAAAACTCAGTGCAAAATTAAAAAAAAAAAACACAAGCAAAAAAACAACAACCTGGGCATAATTTGGCATGTGTAAATTAAGTCTTTTCTAAATGCAAGGTACTGTGGTTCTATTCAGGCTAATAGTAATTTAAGTGCATATATTACCATTAACATTTACTGTGGATTTCTTGTGGACCCCAGGATGCTCTGTGCAAAGCATTTTTACATGTATTGTGCCACGATCATCAGAATTCTCTGAACTAGGTATTATTTTGCCTGTTTTATGGTTGAGAAACAGATTTAGAGACATCACTTAATTTGTCTGGTATTATAAAGTCAATAAATTGTGAAGCAGGATTGGAACCCAGATCTGCCATGATCCCAGTGCTGTACTCTTGACTGTAATTAAGCTGTAAATCATACAGTCAGCCTTCGGACAATTTGGATTCCTTGCAACACTAGCTACAGGTCCTAAGTTGGTAAGTTTGCTAGTCTACTTTACTGATTGAGAATTCTAGAAGTTGGTAGCTTGCTTTTGCCATTTTGATGATGGAGAGAGATTCATGAAAATCTTGTGCCCAAGCTGAAAAGTTGTAACTTCTGAGACTGACAATACTAACTATCCCACAGGTTGAGACTCGCTGGGGAGAACAGCTAAGGTGAGGCTAACTCGGAAATGCGTAGGACTGTTTTGCCCCCTTGCAAAAAAGCAGAGATACTGGTTTTCATAGTGCTTGCGATTTCAGCTCAGGTCTTGTTATAAAGTGTACATTTAAAGCTTTGCAGTGGTACCAGGCATTTTCAGGCTGCATTTGAAAATAGCTGTAGGAGGGGCAACTTTAACATTCCCCAGGGAAGTGGACTGGAAAATTGCTGGAGAGTGAACTGTAGGGAACAGTCTTGAATTGGTCTCTTGAGTTGGTCCTAATTACCTAATGGGTTTTCCATCTCTTTTTAAATTTTAGGAAGGAAAAAAATTCCCTTTAAAAAATAACAACAAGAAAATGAAACCTACAACCTATTCTAAGTCTCCTTAGGACTGTAACCTTCTACCCTTCTGTCTAGGCTTTGAAGGATGGGTGTGTGCAGCGATAGAGACAACTGAGGAGAGACACATGGAAGTGAAATCAGATTGATGTGTGATTGAAAACTCACAAATTATAGAGCCCCATTTCCCCCCTCTAAATCATTGCTGAATGCTGAGATTCAGCTCCTTTCAGGTTTGCTTTGGGTGCAGCTGGAACTATATTTTAATGAACAATATAACCTAATTATGATTGAGCATTTTATTTTTCCATGGGCTAAAATAAAGGTATCTGTTGAGTGGCTTCGCTGTTTGTATATCATGGTTTCCTGGTCAAAGGGGCCCATTATATAATCAGTTTTCACCCAGAACACCTCCTATGATCTACCTCCATCTTGCTTGCAAATTGTGGAACCAGGAACATTAAAGCCAGCCCTCTCCACGCCCCTCCACCCCAAGATATAGCCCAATACCTTTTCTATTTTATTTTATTTTTAATATTTTATTTATTTATCCATGAGAGACACAGAGGGAGAGAGAGGCAGAGACACAGGCAGAGGGAGAAGCAGGCTCCCTGTAGGGAGCCTGATGTGGGACTCGATCCTGGGTCTCCAGGATCACACCCTGGGCTGAAGGCAGGCGCTCAACTCCTGAGCCACCCAGGGATCCCCAACCTTTTCTATTTTAATGTATTTTTTTTATTTGGATTACCCTAGGATGACAAAGTGTTTTCTTGCTCTTCTGCCTCTATTCCTGGCTGATGTGTGTTAAGTCTGTGCTTGACTCCAGGAATATATATGCTCTAACAGAGGTAGGCAGCCTCTGGGATCCCAAATGCATTCACTGGAGCAATATATGTGAGTGCTTGCTGTGTGCCTGATGTTGTGTTAAGTCTGAGATGGACCCACAGTGATACAATCACTGACTGACTGCTTTCTTGATTGGGAGAGGAAGTAAGTCATTTATTGAAGAAATGAAAACACCAGGTATACTATGGCAAGAACTGTAAGGAATCAAAATACTATGAAATTCGGACAAGGGAGATTTCACCCTGGCTTGAAGGATCACAGGAGTGATCATTTGAATTAGCTCCAGTCTTGGCTGTGCCAGGAAGGGCTGTTCCAGCTGGGCACAGCAGCATGAGGAGAGGCCCAGGACTGGGGAACACAGAGGTGACTGGCAGGGGACTGTGCATGATTTCATTAGTATTGGTTGTGTGAAGGATGGCAGTAGGGGAAAAAATGGAGCCAGATTTTGAAGAGTCCTGGATGTCAGAAAGGGAGCTTGGATTTCATTCATTAGGCAGTGGAGCTTCATTGAAAAAATGCAATCATTTTGGCATCATGAGAACTGTGATTACTGTAGAGTTATCTGGAGGTAGTACAGTGTGAACTGTGGATTAAAAAGACATGGGGGCAGAAGAAAACATACAGAAGAGGCAGGTGGGTAAGGATGGGGGTCATGGACCTAGAGCAGGTGGGATGAAGATGGGACCAGAGACCAAGCAGATTTGGAGAAAGAACCAACAGTTGAAGCACTGATGAGGTGTGGGGGAGGAGGATTAGGGTTTGGGTGACAGGAAAATAAGGGTATTAGGAGAATTAGGTGAGAAAGGAGGAATGTATTTGGGATGTGTGTGTATGTGTGTATGTGTGTATGTGTGTGTGAGTGTGTGTGTGTGTTTTATGAGGTGGTGGTGGTTGAGTGATATTGGGCAGGAAAGAACTGTGGCCACCTTTCAAAACCGGACCTGACTCCCCCTTGGCTGTGTAATCTTGGGCAAGCAACTTCGGCCCTCTGAGCATGCTTCTGCAACTGTAAAATGAATCTTTTAATTCTTAGGACTCACGATTCCAAATATTATTTGTTTAAGAAAAGTAGAGAACAGAATTGTTCAAGTAGTTTTCAGAAAGTAAGAAAAGAGAAGGACAGGAAATACAATATGGAAATCTTCTGAACTTTCTGCTGCTGCATAAGATTTAGACTCTTGACATTTAAAGCAGAAAAATGCAATTTAAATGAACGACAGAAGGGTATGTTAATTAATGAAGAGGAAGTTCTCCCCTTTGACACTTAAAGATGGCAATAATATGGGTGGTGCCTACACTGGCCACATATATAATCAAAGCTAGTTGTTCAATGGGTAATAAATAGAAAATGGGTTGAAATTTCTAAGGAGACCACAACTAATGGCAATATAATGAATATTACAAGCTATAAAAAGAGGACTGTAGGCCATATTCCTAGTCTTACCTTTGTATACAGTAGATGACACAAAAAGACGTTTACCTTGGAATGGTAGTATAGGTGTATTTGGTGTTCAATACTCAGCACTTTAGAAAGAACTGAAATCTTTCTCTACATACGATAACTTGTAAATAAACTTATGGCATCTAAATTACTTGAAATTTTGTTGAATTGAAATAAATTGCAAAGGAACAGACCTATCATTGAAAACTAATGGACTGAGCTCTCCTAAATGCTGGCGGAGACCTAAATGGCCTGCCCAGTCTTTAAAGAAGAAGGTTTTCAGCATGCTTTCATCTCCTCTTCCTTGGGCTATTTTTCACATAAGAAATGGAGAGCAGAAGATGTGGTCAGGGTGTTTTTAAGGTGGGAATGCAGTTTGCCCTCAAGTCTTTCAAGGATAAGACAGTTTTACTTATCAGGGATGGGATCTATTATACCCTGAGCCTCTGCTATTTTTGAGGCAGGAAAGTGAAGCTGAAGAGCTTTGTACAGCTGTCATGCAGAATTCTAAGCACCCATTTTATAAAACCTGTCAGTGTGACCCGGTTTCTTAGGCAGATGCAGCCTTTGGCTATAGCCTTTTTCCTTGCTACCCCTCTTTCATCAGTTTTGTTTCCTGTTAAGAATGTTCCAGATTTAGCAGCTTAGAAGTGTGTGTGTGTGTGTGTGTGTTTAGAATATTCATTTATGTGCTTGAACTCAGACTCCTGTTCGTCTTCCAGGAGTCATATACAAAAAAAAAAAAAAAAAAAAAAAAAAAATGACTCAGGGCTTTGGAAATTTTGTCCTGCAGGGAAAAAGAAGAGCAGGAATCCTTATCAGCTTTCTCATTTGGTTTTAGAAGTGGTAGGGCATGAAATTGGAACAGATGGCATAAAAATAGCTAGACTTACCTCCTTTAGTTGAATTTTGCTGATAATTAAAGAAAAAATTTTTGTAAACTCCCACTTTCAATAGTTCTTTTAGGGTCTTCAAGGCCCTGTAGGTATATGTATCAGTGTAGCAAGCTCTTATCCAGGTGTGTTATCCAGGAAATAGGCCGTAAACTCATTCAGGAACCAACATCTAGACCAAGAAGGCTATTTGATGTATCTGTAATAAGTAGCTAAAGCTAATATATCACCTTGGTCCCTTACCTGTACTGAAGTTGAGACAGCGCAGTTACCATCTTAGGTGGTACCCGAGGGGGTAGATGCAATACATGGTCTGTTCTTTGATAAGTTAAAGTAGACATTAGAATATCCTCTAACAGAAGAGTAGAGAAGATTTTGAAAATTGCAAGCAGAGTATGCCAACAGGTAGGACATCAAATAGACAGCAAAATAACTTAAGTAGTGGGTATCCTATTCGGTTTTTGTCTGCCCATATTAAGTAGTATGAATAGCTGGGAAAAATTGTTATATCATTATCTGTGGGTAGTGTGGTGATAGTTTATTATAGGGCAGAGTTACTGAAAGAGAAAGAGCTGTATCATTACTCATATTAAAAAATGCTATGACAATGTACTACTTCAGATGAGTGTTGTTTCCATAAATCATCTCAAATCCCTGTACTCAGGGGATTTTTGAAAAGATAGTATTTTCAGAGGCAAAATTATTTGAGTTTCTTCATGGGAGGAATTTTAGATTGTAAGGAGGAATTCATCCAAGCAAGAAAGCCATTTAATGGGTTCATATCATTAAATAGGAAAGGTAAGGAGGAGTATGCCCAGTTTAAAGATACCTTAAAGCAACTCTCCCCAACCTGGGGTCTCAGACCTCTGGGTAATTGGAGTGTGTGACAGACCTGTATGTTTGTAGCCTCAATGAAGAAAAACCTGGATTCCTCTCTATATTTTGGGTATAAAAATGACCTCATTCCTACAAGGGTTTAGAATTGTTCTCTAAGCTGTTGTTTGCTCTCACTTTTTGTCTTATTTTGGCTATTTTCTTATTTGTTGGAATGTATCTTAGAATCTTACTACATGACACTTTAGCCCAGCTCAGAATAGCACATCCAAGTTATAGCCACCAATTGGACTTAGTTCAGTGCAACATATAACCTAAGAGCCTTGTAGCTTCCAAACGTTTGTGTTATTCCAACCCCTTGGTGGCTATGTAACTTGAATATTAATACCTGATTCCTCAAGATATTTCTTTCTAAAAGCAGAAAAATGCCACAACAGAAATTAAGTGCAATTGTACATAGAATCTCCAAACCATTAGTTCTTTGACCTACTCCTGCTGGCTAGATGCTGAGACATTTTAGCCATTCCTTTTATTAAAGATTCTTAAATTAGTGCCTTCTAATTAATATCCAATTACATCTAATATCCATCTAATTAATATCCAGATTCCTTTCCCCCCTGAACCCCAGGTTTTCTTATTACTATATTGCTTCTTTTGCATATATATTGACTTTTTTCTTTACTTTTTTTTAAATTAAAAAAAAAAAAAAGGTTTAATGCTTCAGTTTCCAGGCGTGTGAATGACTCAAGTATTAATTTGCTTCCATGTGACCTAAAGAAACTTGGACGAAAGCCACTGTATTAGATTAGCTTTTGCTTACCAGAGGCATCTGAAATGATGGAATAGTGATAAGGACCTTTCTGAGAAGGAACGTTTAATTGGAAATTCTACTATTGAACAGATCATAAAATAGAAGACCTCTTTAGCTGCCTTCACTTGGTAATAACTGCTCATGGGTGGTTTTAATAGCCTTCAGAATTCCTTGTCTTTCCTTTTCTTATATTTTCCTGAAAATAGGTATCAAGAAATAGTTTCAATGAATCTTTTTAGTACTGGAAAGGAAGAACATGTATACACCCACTTTTACTTGGGTTCAAAGGAGTTGCCTGACATATCAAGTTCTTTCCATCAGCTGATGAAGCCTTAGCTCAGAATTTGGAGAATCCAGTCCTTGAATGGTTATGAGATACCTGTAAGGCATTCTTGGAATGGCCCTTGTCAGAGCTTAGGGAAGGTCATTGGACCCTTTAATGATCCATCCAGGGTCTCAAGAAATCAGACAAATCTTTTAACGCATCCAGTGGAATTTTTGCAGGTCCTTTGAAGGGCAGAGCATGATATATTTTAGATAATTTAGTGCAAGAATTGAAACAAGTTTTAATTTTTATAATTATTTGGGAATTTAGTACATACCCTTCTTGAGAAAATGAGATGATTTCACATGGGACTGTGATAAGACCAGAATGAGAAAACGCCCCCAGAAAAAGCATTGGGGTGGCAAAAGCTATGTCTCTGAAGCTGTAGCACCTGGCCAAAATGCAGGTGATTGTAAATGCTTCTGAAGGATGAATGCCAGTTCTGCTCCACAAAGAACAGAATAATAGAAGTAGAGGAGAAATGGAGACAGTTGCTGTGGTCAGAGTAGCTACTGAAATGCAAGTATTCGTCTTCTGGTCCTTGTACCCCTGGAGAGATATCTTTTATCTTACTCTTCTTTTCCTTCTTAATTCTCCCTCCTTTGTAGTTGATTACTATGGCCCACATTGTTTATTGTAATAAATAGAATATTGATCACATGCACTTGGGAATCCTTGATGGCCTTGTACCCAGTGTTAGCAGTGCAGTGCTGAGGGGCCTGACCATTCATGTGGTGGAGCATCCCGGCGTTAACTCAACCAGGTTCCCTGTGCTCCATGCTTCTCCAGGTTCTGCCCATCGTTTTCTTTTTCAATTCATTGAACTTGGTCTTCCTCAGGGTTTTTGGGTCATGTAAGAGTCTGGAATTTTTCATATATATATAAAGTTGATTTCTTGAAAAATATTTCATATCATCAGTATTGTGGCAAAAACTGTTTCACTGCATATAAAGATTTTAAGAGTTTGCAAAAAACTGTTTAGTTGTCCTTGAAAATTTCCTTCCTCATGTCTGCACAAGTTGTGAAGATTGGATCTGCTAAATAAACTTCCACACATTCTAAAATGTTGTGTGATAAATATGGTATTTGAATATAAGTATATATATATATATATATGTGCATTTTATAATTTTCATTTTTAATTCTAAATGCTTGAAAGTGAACAAATCATGCAACATTTCCCCAGTGTGTCATCTGTTGGCATTCATCATATCCTGTTGCTTTTAATCTTCTCTTTTTTAAATTTATTTTTTATTGGTGTTCAATTTACCAACATACAGAATAACACCCAGTGCTCATCCCGTCAAGTGCCCCACTCAGTACCTGTCACCCATTCACCCCACCCCCCATTTTGTTTTGTTTTTGTTTTTGTTTTTTCATCTTGACAACTTTTCTAGTGACATTTCTGAGGCCCCTAAGAGCAGGATTTGCATTTGATACTAGCTTTTAGGATGAAGAAAAGCAGACATATACTTTTTTTTTAAATATTTTTTTAAATTTTTATTTATTTATGATAGTCACAGAGAGAGAAAGAGAGAGGCAGAGACACAGGCAGAGGGAGAAGCGGGCTCCATGCACCGGGAGCCCGATGTGGGATTCGATCCCGGGTCTCCAGGATCGCGCCCTGGGCCAAAGGCAGGCGCCAAACCGCTGCGCCACCCAGGGTTCCCAAAAGCAGACATATACTGAACAACCATTGTGCTAGGAGGAAGTGTGACAGGGCAGGTATCAGTACCTCCATTTCACAGATGGAGAAACCGAACAGCAGAGTGGTTAAGTGCTAGAGGCACAGAGTTGGATGTGAGCTACTGACCAATCACTGCCAAGCCCAGAGCCTCATTTAAATTTCACCATTATGCCTCTCTACCTTATGTATTCTAGGTCTCATTTTGTTGACTTTGGCTAATTTAATTATAGAAATGATAAATAATAGAAACCAGGCTACCTTGATATTTTGCCTGTCTCATGACAAGCCAAGGGAAATTATAATAATGCTGATATTTACTGCTTATTTGAATGTAGAACAACTTGAGACTTGTATTTTGAGCCTTGTTTTTTTTAACTGAAATATAATTGACCTACAGTATTACATTAGCTTCCAGTGTGCAACACAGTGATGTGATATTTATATATATTGTGAAATGATCACCATAATTTTAGTTACCATCTGTCACCATACTAAGTTAGTGTAATATTATTGTCTATATTCCCTGTGCTATGCATTGCATCTCCATGGCTTACTTATTTTGTAGCTAGAAGTTTATACTCTTGATCCCCTTCACCCACATTGCCCACTCCCCAATAATCCCTTTCTCTGTCAATCACCAGGCTGTTCTCTGTATCTATAAGTCTGGTTTTGTTTTGTCTCTTTCTTTGTTTTTTTTTTTTTAAAAGAAATCATATGGTATCTGTATTTCCCTGTCTAACTTATTTTACTTATCCTCAAGGTCCATCTGTTTTTTTTTCATGGCTGAGTAATACTCCATTGCATATATATATATATATATATGTAAGATATATATATATATCTTCTTTATCCAGTCATCTCCCTCTCTTTTTTTTAAGAATTACTTATTTGAGAAAGAGAGAGAGGTTGAGTCTGAGTGGGAGGGGCAGAGAGAGAGGGAGGAAGAGAATCTCAAGCAGACTCCATGGTGAGTGGGAAGCCCAATGTGGGGCTCCATCTTACAACCCTGAGATCATGACCTGAGCTGAAACCAAGAGTCGGACACTTACCTGACTGTGCCACCCAGGTGCCCCTATCCAGTTAGTTATCTCTTGAAAGACACTTAAATCACTTCCTATCTTGGCTATTATAAATTACACTGCAGTGAACACAGGGATGCATATATCTTTTGGAGTTATTGTTTTATTTTCTTTGTATAAATATCCAGAAGTAGAAATGCTGGATCATATGGTGGTTATTTCTAAGCCTTGTTTTCTTGTTGTACATGTTTCAGGATAGTGGGGCTTAATGCATTAATATGAATAAAGAGGAAATATGAATATGAATAAAAGAGGAAAATGGTTAACTGTAGCATAAGTGAAATGTGTATTGAAATGGTTAAACTGTAGAAACTAATCTTGTGTTGTTTTAAGGGCATTAAAGTCCTCTCTGCCCCTTGCCCTTTAGAACAAACTGTGCATTTAGAAGGAGCTTAACTAGTAATTCAGCATGACCACTATCACATACCATACACTTACTGTGGGTGAATCCAGGTTGCTATGACAATGGAAATATTTTTTCATTTTCTCCTTTTTTGATATAAACACATGAAGCTTGAATATTGCTTATGTTTGCATTTTATACTTATCTTTTCTGACTTCGTGTTAGAAAGGCAAAGACTTGAGGAAGACAGTAGCCGTGCTTCTTCAGAGTTACGCAGTTCTCTCCCTTTCCTGACTCCTGGTGGTCCTGGCACTCAGTGTCGCTGTCACTAGGCTACGTGCTGACATCTTAAGGGCAGTTATGGAGAGAGATCAGACATCTTTCCATACTGTTATTATTCAGAGATTAATGTGTTTATTTCAGCTTGCGTTTGAAACCTGTGTCTCCTTGAGTAAAGGGGATTCAGAGTCAGTGGTACTCAGTGCCCACCTTTTATTATTTATTTATTTATTTATTTATTTATTTATTTATTTATTTATTTATTTCAGTGCCCACCTTTTAGATTGTCAGGACTCAATTCTGTGAATATTTTATAGGGACCCTTTTTGGCATTCAGTAAAGAAAAAAAAGTGAAAGACCCGGGAAACAAAACAAAACAATTGCCAAGCCAAGAGTCTAGAAATTACCACCACTCCCTGGAGGTTTTTGTCTTGGGGTCCCTACTTGGGGACCCACAGTGTGTGAGTAAAGACAACCACTCAAGAGTCAGAGATGGTTCAGCAAGTTGTGGGTTGTCCTGGAGCTGAAACCCTGTATTTACTTAAAAGATAGAAAACTTACTGCTTTCTGCTCCACCAGGCTAACACCCAAAACTGTTAGAGATGAAAAAGAAACAACTCTGGGGCTCCTGGGTGGCTCAATGGTTGAGCGTCTGCCTTTGGCTCAGGTCATGACCCCAGGTCCTGGGATCGAGTTCTGCATCGGGCTCCCCACAGGGAGCCTGCTTCTCCCTCTGCCTGTGTCTCTGCCTCTCTCTGTGTGTCTCTCATGAATAAATAAAATCTTTTAAAAAAAGAAGCAACTCTGCCTTGTGCTCTCATGTCCTCTCCCATGTAAACTGAGAGCCAGGCACTGTATTGGGCATTGCACATAAAATGCTGAATGGGGTGGGCCTTTTACTCTGCCTTCATAGGGCCCAACTGTCATGGGGAAGACAGAAGAGTAAACATTACAACCTGGTACTGAGACTTATCAGAGAAGGCCAGGGGAGTACTACCTTTGGGGAACACTTCCCTGGGAGTGGCTTAGGTTGGGGGCAGGGCAAGAGGTTCCCTCCCTCCCTCCTTCCTTCCCCTTCCCCTCCATCAGTTCTACTGGTTTTCTGGGATTCACTTTAGCAGTTGTCCCAGCTGAAATTATGGTTTCAATAACTAGTTTTTATTATTAAACATAAGATACAGTTTGTAATATTCTCCTTCAAATCTTTAACTTGGAAGGAGATTTATCTCAGATTCTAAACATCTCTTTTAAAGAAATAACTGACTAGTTTTTCATTAAGAGAAAGGGGTAATAAATAAGCTACATTTCTTTTCAAAACTCATCAAAGTAGCTCCCTGAACAATTCATGCTGTTTATTTCATTCTTCAGTTTGGGAACCTGGCCTCACAATGAAGAATTATGTCCAAATATCCTTGAAACTGTATTTTCTCTTTAGTATGGGCAGGAGCTAAAGAAGTGTCTTCAGAACCAAAATGCTATTTATTCCCTGTTTGACACGTACAAATCCTCCTTGTTAAAATGTCATTAGGGAGGCATATTGAGCTGTGTGGCCTTGGTTGATAGGTACTTTTCAGCTTTTATCACTGTCTGTGTCAGAAAATTAAGTACAATCTAGGGTGCTTTCATTTCTTTATTAACTGTAGTGGGTATATTTTATATTAGGGAATATAGTACAACTTTTTGCCTTGGAGAAATGCATGTCCCTTTCCACTCCAACAACTTCAGCTCTGTCTGGTGGTTGTGGCTGAAAAAGACATTTTTGCCCACCCTCTGGGATAGCAGGAATTGTTCTCAAAGACTCACTTCGTTTGTACTTCATAGAATGTATCCTCTATTTGTTGAGTGGTTCTTTGCCAGTTTTATGGAAACACCATTTGAAAATTTGAGTATGCTTCTTGAATATCTCTTCTTGATTTTACCTGATGATTTTCATAGGGACTGTGATTCATGCTTATAATTCTGTTAATGCTGGCACATCACCTACAGAGTTGCATTTAGCATGTGTCTGCGTGCTGCCCTGTGCTGATATAAATCTACTGGGAGAATTTTGGACTTTGCCACTGCCCTACTCCAATGTGGAAGGGCATCAAAAGGCTGCCTCCCTGATACTGCCATGCCTGGCACCCACCACTGCTCTCTACATTCCCGCCATGCCAACTCTTTATACCAACTCATTTATCAAAAACATTTACTGGAAAAGCAATCCACTTGGCATCTGTGAGTTTATCATATTACATTTTATTTAGGAAGGAAGAAATGGGACAGAAAACAAATTCTTTTTTTTTATGCACCTATACTTCTCAAGAGGAAAAAAAAACTGTAGAGATTACTCACTGTAGGGACATTCCTTCATGTTTGTGAAGAATTTCTACATAAATGCTCAAATCTCCTACCAGAAATCTGATGAGTTAATTAGTTCTGATGAGTTAACCTAAAGTATCAAAACAAATGGTGGACTTGTTACAACTGAGAACAGGAGAATAAGAGCACGGAGCTGGAGGTCCCCTCAGCTCAGAAGGTGCACAGAGTTTGGAGAGTGTCCTTGGGCTGAGAGTGGCATCTTGGTAACCTTTGCTTTTAGGAGTGAACAACCAAAGTGTTTGAACGTCTGGGAAAAAAAGCAGTGATGGTGATACGAAATAATCCTAAAGAAATAGATCTACCAGTTAGACCTCTGACCTGCTGTCTGTTTTTTTTTTTTTTTAATTTTTTTTATTTATTTATGAGAGGCACACAGTGAGAGAGAGAGGCAGAGACACAGGCAGAGGGAGAAGCAGGCTCCATGCACTGGGAGCCCGACGTGGGATTCGATCCCGGGTCTCCAGGATCGCGCCCTGGGCCAAAGGCAGGCGCCAAACCGCTGCGCCACCCAGGGATCCCCTGCTGTCTGTTTTTTATATCTTCTCATTAAGTGGCTAAAACATAGTTTTACCTAAAGTATATTAAAAGAAAGTAAAAAAAAAAAAGTCATGTTTAATTCTGATACTTCTCAACAGAAACCATTGCTTAACATTACTTATTTGGAGATATTCCCTTTTTATTCCTGGAATTCTTGAGTAATCTGAGTCTATAATAATCCTATATGGAACTGCATGAGTATATGCCCTTTGCAGAATGACATATATAAGCATTAATTTATTAGGATCTGGGAAGCTGGGTCTTCCGATTTGATGAGGTAGCACTCTATGCAGTTGCTTAGATGAATAGAAATTTTGAGCTTCTTCCTTCAGTGTACATTACTACCATTAGAGGCTTTTACAGTGTAAAGGGAATTTTATTTTCTGCCCTAAATCCCTCATTAAAACACACACACACACACACACACACACACACACACACACACAGTAATCAGTTCAGAGAAAGAAAGGGAAGAGAAAGAAATCCTGGTACAAGCTCTGTGCTAATCACTTTCAGATCATTAACTTATTTAATCCTAGCCCTGAGTGATAACTATTATCCCCATTTCATGTGTGAGGAAACTGATATTCAGAGAGGTTAAAGAGCTTGGTCAGGGAAACATAGCACTAGGCAGAGATGAGTTTTAAATTTATTTATTTATTTATTTTTAATTTTTATTTATTTATGATAGTCACAGAGAGATAGAGAGAGAGGCAGAGACACAGGCAGAGGGAGAAGCAGGCTCCATGCACTGGGAGCCTGACGTGGGATTCGATCCCGGGTCTCCAGGATCGCGCCCTGGGCCAAAGGCAGGCGCCAAACCGCTGCACCACCCAGGGATCCCTGAGTTTTAAATTTAGATCTGTCTGGTGCCAATGCTTCTGCTCTCTTTCCACTATGCAAGTTAAGGCCATTTATCTAGTTAGTGATAAGAGAATGGACTAGAACCCAAGTATCTTACTCCTCCCTAAATATTGATCTTTTCAATATATCATACCACTTAACTTGAAATCATTTGAACAGATATGCCAATTTTAAAGAGATTCGTGTAGAATTCCTTTCCTTGATTTTTTAAAAAGTAAAAATGATTTTCCTTGAGACTATGATTTCACAATCCTCTCTCCTCTTTTTAAAAGTTTGGTTCTTTGCATAGCAGCTAATTGAGCTTTCAGATCCATCACTAACTCAATTTTAATCTCTGGTCACTCTTCTGTGTATTTCTTTTCCATTCAGATGGTAAGTATGCAATTGCGGTTACCCTGATTAATGTTTTACATATTTCCCCAGGCATTCATAGAGAATTGACTAAAATATAAGTTACCCTTGGCTTCAGAAACTTCTGGCATTTAGAAACATGCACAAACTATACCCCTTGGTGAATAGTGTTCCAACTTACAATTTTCTTCCTTTTAAGGAAGGGGGGGAGTGGAGGAGAAAGAGAAGATATTTTTAAGGGAGATTTTGGTTACAGTAAAGAGAGACTGTGGTTTGAAACCATTATTTTTTTCCACTTCAGCCTTCAATTCTGCATGGGAAAAATTAAAAATGATTGTTGTATTCAGGTGTTTTTAACATGATGAGCTGGAACGGGAAGCAGAATCAGCTCTTTTTTCCTCTTCATCTCACAGCAAAAATACCACCATATCTTAAATTGCCTTGGGTCAGAACAGTGTTTGATGAATTATTCAACAGTTTGAACTGGTAGAATTAGAGGATTCATTAGACTGAAGGTCATAAGTTAAGTTAAAAACATTTCCTTATCGTTACGATATGACTCGCAATGTTGACAGATTCCAGAAGGGCTGCAGGAGCAGAGAGTTGTGTGGTCTTAATGAGTGAGAAACATTCTTTTGCCTAGCCATTTAACCCCTTTCCATGCCAAGGTGCCCTGAATTCAAATCATTTTGGTCTATGTTCGGATCTGTAGGCAGGTGTATACTGGATAAGACTCCTACTACTTCTTTTCACAGAATATTCAGATGAGAGTGGAAATTATCCTGTTGATGTATTTTCGTTTTCTTGATTTTATCCACATCCCATGAAAACATGAATTGGGGTCATGTCATTTAAACAAACAGAACTTGTTGCTCTTCCATTAATTTTTGGTTATATGTTGTAAGAGCCTGTGGCTTGAAGTCATATGATGGAAACTAGATTGAGTGGAATTTTTGTTAGAAGTGATAGCAAAAGGAAGGATAGCAGTACTGTGCCTGTTGAGAGTACCCAGCACTCTTGGGTAATGAAAGATTTACCCACCTTCCTCCTAATTCATGTGTAGATAAAGGGTACTTAGTGTTGAGTATCGTCATATCAGTGATGGAGAAGATGATTTTCAGAAAAAAAACCCCCACGAATTCTGTTCTCTTGACTCCAGTGTACTTGCTGGCCCTGTCTTCCCCCTCTCATTGGCAGCCTTGCAGGGAACTGAGACCTTAGGAACTGTTCTATCCTACATCCTCTAGCACCACCAGAGACTTCAGTTTTCTTGCTATCTGTCAAAGTCCACTTCTTTGTACATACTTTAAGTTATTGGTTTGGATACTTTAGAAATAATTGATGGTGGAGCCATCTGAGGATTAAGGTGTTCATTACTACTTTGGCTGTGACCACCTTTTCCTCCATGAAGGCTCTTTCTCTCTAGGTGATTGATGACATCTTGTTGATTCTAAGCCGCCAGAGGTGAGATTTCTCAGCAGCATTTGGAATAGGTGACCACTTTCTTCATCTTGAAACACTTTGATTTCTGGTCTTAAGTTACTTTTCCTCCCACCTTACTGGCCATTCGGAGAAGGCCATATTCTGTTCTTTATTGACACTCCTACCCACCTGTAAATATTGAGGATATCTCAGGGCTTGAACTTGGATTCTCTCCCTTTGTCTACATTCTCTTTCCTTACCCCTATTGATGTTGTTTAGTCCATTGATTTTCATACCATTTATAGGTTAATTACTCTTAAGTTTATATACCAAATTGACCACCAATTGGATATCTAAGGGGTATCATATACACACATGTGTAAGGAGAACTAATGTTCTCTCTGTCACCATCCTGAAACCTACTTTCACTTGTCTTTCCAATCTCCGTGAATGGCACCACCATCCACCAGTCTGTCAGGCTAAAATGCTAGGAGTCATCCTCAATTTATCCCTTCTCTTCATTCCCCATATCTAACTCATTAGCAAGTCCTGTCTGTTTTATTTCCAAAATTTATCCCAAACCTAACCACTTCTCACTATCTCTGTTGTGACAACCCTTGTTCAGCCTATCTGTATCTCTCTCCTGGACTGAGCCAGAGTACCTATCAGGCCACATCACTATCTTACTTAAAGCCTTCCAGGGACTTCCTGTTGATGCCAGTCTAAACTTTAAACTCCTTTCCATTGCCTCAGGGTTTCCTCTGACCTGGTCCCTGTCTCTTTCTCTGATTTTATCTCCCTCCACTTTCCCTTTGCTTATTGTGACACACTGGTCCTCTCTCTGTACCTTAAACCTCCCAAATGTCCTACCCCATGACCTTTGTCTCTACTGATGCCTCCTCTTCTTGTCCTTAGGATGGTCCTATTTATTTTCTTTACATACATTTCAATACTTTAAATGATCATGTGTATGTATTCTGCTCTCTTTCATCACTAGAACTTCCTGTCCTTGGGGGCAAGGAGACCATCTGTTGTATTCACTGCTGTACCCTCAGTGCACAGAACAGTGCTAGGCACATAGTAGCTGCTCAATAAACACGAGCTGACTGTATTTGCCTCTTTTTTTTGTAGCTCTTTTGATTTTTCCTTTAAAGAGAGACGTAGCAATTCCCTTTGATATGCTGGACTGAATGATTTGCTTTGCCCCATTCATCTGAATAAACTATGTTGCCAGGTCCCATTAATCTTTCTAAAGTAACTTGGCTTTCTTTGTCTTCCTCTAGGCACCCATTTTGGAAGCAGATTTTCTTTATGTTACAAAGCTTTTGTCCCATTTTTTAGCCCATAAATGACAACTTCTGGAAGAAGTGTATACTGATTCCTTCCACTTCTCTTGGGTTGGGAGTAGTTTACCATGAGACTACATCTTTTTCATTATATGGCCATATGAGAATTTAGATCAGCTCTTCCAAGTAGTCACTGTCCTCCACCTTACTTCTCTGGGGTTGCAGAAGGAAAAATCTGTGGCTTCTTCATCAGAGAGCTCTTTTATTGATGTTCTGAATTCCTGCATGTGTCAGATGTGCAGGTGATGATGCAAAGGAGCAGTGAAGCCATCACAAAGGAATCAGAGGGAAAATTGGCAGGGAGGTTGCTGTTGTTCATTGTGCCCTGGTTCTGTGGGAGTCCCACCTGGTTGCAGATCACCAAGTGACATAGCAATCTACAGGTCAGTCTGTGCCAGTTTTCTGGTTAAGGATTCTCTTCCAGCATAGACTTTGCATTCCCATGGCATGAATAAACTGCTTTCTGAGTCCCTAATCTGTGTGTGACATTTTATGAGTTACTGAGTAGTGGTGGTGATAGTGATTGGAAAGATGATTGAGACATGAATCATGTGTTCAAGGAGCTCTTAATTAATAAATTTGAAAATAGCCAGCGTAAGAGGCAGAATCTAATTGGGGCCAAAAGAAAGGAAGAAGCCCAACACAGTGGGTGTTTAAAGGGTGTGTGCGTGAGATCACATGTAGGGTAGAGGGAGGGGATGGGAGGGAATGAAGAGGGGGAGCTGCATGGAAGATAGGTTATTTGAGGAGCTCATGTCCTGTGGGGTTGGATAACCCAGGGAAAATGTGCTCCAAATGACTGAAATATGAAAGAAAGAGTAATCCCCAGGCCTCTTTTACTTTTGTTGTCATCCGTGACCTTGGACAACCTTATTAAGGAAAGTATTGCCAAGGAAGCCTACTAGATAAACCTTTTGTAAAAGTAAAATCTGGTGAGCCAAATAAACTATTCATCTGCAAACCTGTTGTACGGCTGCCAGACAGAGATCTGATCCACACCTTGAATGGTGTTGTGTTTGTCACAGGGAAACCAGAGGGAAGCCCACCCCCACGAGTTCATCAGATTTTCACACGTCCCTTCTATTAACATGCTATTGCTTGGTACCCCTGCACCACCCCTTATTATATAATATATATATATATTTTTTTTTAATTGATCTTCTGTTTTACTTCAATAAATCCCATCTCCAACAATAGTATATGTGAAATCATGAATCTGATGTCCAGTGGTACATTTTCCTAAATTATATATGACCTACATCTACCTCATATATTTTATGTTGTTGTTTTATATTACTGTATTTTGTGTGTTTATAGAGAGCTTGTTTCTTCTGCCTTTAAAATCATATCAGCTTTTGGGGAAAAATAAAATTTCTTTGACATCTTTGTAGCAGTCCTATTAAGATCTTCTCCTTCATTTCCCTCCCAGCTCATCCCCACCCCCACCTTCCAGATTCTGTAACATTCTGAGCCTGTAGGGATTGTAGAGGACATAATAAAAAAAGATCTTGAGTATTTTAGGATTTGAAGTGCAATGAAAGGAAATTACCAACACACTGAATCGCCATTTAATAGGAGATGGTGATATCGATCGGCTAATGTTTCTTGCGGTCCTCGTTGTAATAACTGTATAATATCATACACTTTATCAAAATAATTTAAAAGCCGGCAAATGAAGTTATTATGGAGCCTCTGTGTAAAATGAAAAGAAAGTCAGAGGGTCTAGAAGATGGTGGAGGAGGAAGAACAGAAAGGCCTGTAGGACAAAATTAGGGGAAGACTATAAAGGTCTGTAACCAGAATAGATTTCTGAGGATTAAGTAAATTCTTGCATGGAGCTTTGAGTCATTCGGACCCTGTTATTTTAAAGAGGGCAAAAAACAATGCCTTCATTCCCTCGATTGCATTATTATTCTTCTGAGCTGACGGAAGTTAGCACACAAAGTTGCTTGATTTGTAGAATATGATTATGTTTATTAGAACATTTCTGGTATAATAAACTGACTTTATGAGGGGTCTGCTATCAGCGGGTTGCAAGTTAGTGCACAGCTCGACACATTGGTTTTTATAGCCCATAATGAAATGTCTACTGTTATCAAAAATTTAATGAAAATTATGATGGTATTTCTCAGCTTCCTTATTAAAAAATCAGGTCTCAGTATTTCTAAAACTTTCATTATTACTTTAATCAGTTGTACTCCTATTATCTTTCTTGGGCACTAAAATTCTTGAAATTCCACATTTCTTTTAATATCCTTTCTTCACATGCATAATCTAGATCATGATTATAGAGAGAGAAATGGTTGAGCATAATTAAGATTTGTCTCTTTTTTTTGGAAAATAAGCACAAGTTGGAAAAAAAAACATTCTCCGTGTTTTCCTTTACTCTCACATGGCTACCGCCCTTCACTTCTGACACCTGATGTTTGGGTTTTCCACACATCAAGTAATTCTCCGACACCAGCTGGGTGTCCTACAGTTCAATTCTTATAGGTCACAGGACTCAGTCCCACAAGACAGTCAACTCTTTAGATGCCAGTTAGAAGTCTCAGGGTGTCATCTGAACTTCTGACCTATTGGCTATAAATCAGGGTTCCGGTGACCCCCTTCTTGTGTTCAGTAATTTGTTAGGATGACTCAGACATCTCAGGGAACTATGTACTTATGTTTACTGGTTAATTGTGTAATAAAGGACATAAAGGATACAGATGAACATCCAGATGAAGGGATGCATAGGCAGGGATGTGGAGCTTCCGTGCCCTCTCTGGGTACACCATCTTCCCAGCACTTCTGTGTGTTCATCAAGCTGGAAGTTCTCCAAACCCAATGCTTTGGGGATTTTTATGGAGGCTTCATCACATAGGCATGATGAATTATTATCTGAGTCTCTGATTCTTCTCCCCTTCCTGGAGGATGGGGGCATGGGGTGGTACATTTCAAGCCTCTTATCGTGGCTTGGTTTCTCTGGTGACCAGCCAGAAGCCATCCAGAAACCTACCATGATTTGCCTCATTAGAACAAATGACACCCTATCACCCAGGAAATTATGAGGGATTTAGGAGTTCTGCATTAGGAACCAGAGCCAAAGAATCAAAGATATTCTTAGTGTTCTGATCACTTAGGAAATTAGAAGGGTTATAGGAACTCTGTGCCAGGGACCAGTATCAGAGACCAATGTATGTATTTTCTGTTATTTCACAAAGCAGCTCTTTTTGTTATGACTATAATAATACTGTAAAACCTTGGATTTGGTCTTCAATTAAAATTTTGTAATAACTTGGAGGGTCACTAATATTTGATTTTGAATTATTGATACAAAGAGTTTTCTAAGAAATTAAATAGTATTGCAAGTAATTGCAATTAAATAAATTGTAAATATTAGGTGTAAAGTTAGAAACCCAGATTTTTGAGCACTTTAGAAACATGAATTTACTTGACCGCTTCAGGTTTATTTTCAAATCTCATCTTCTGTGACTATGATATGTCTGTTATAGAGCACTCTTAAATAATTAAATTATACAGGACTTGTTCTTCTAGAAAATATTTTGGCCAAGAGTGGGCATATATTTTTAAAAAATATTTTACACTTAGTGAAAAGGTTTTTGTTATTTCATTAGATTTCTGTGCTTTCTTTACCACTTTAGGGACAAAACTATATAGTATATTGATTTTAATATCATTGTAACAGTCTAGTTTTACTCATTTCTTTAAACCCAGAGGAAAACAGAACACTGAATTCTTGACCTTTCCTATGACCCTGTGAATACCCACATTTGTCTGGCCTTTCTTATATGTTTATCTTTCTGTGCTATTTGCTTTTATGAGTGTTTAATATAAGGGGCTTTTCACAGCTATTGGAAGCCCTTCAATCCCTATGAAAGAATAGCGACTTTGTAAATGGGTATTGTTAAGCGACATCTTTAAAACGTGGCTCATTTACATGTACATGTGATAGTTACTTGCATATCTTAGTGTGTATGTCAGGTATTTAATGCAAGACACATAAACACAGCAAAAAGACGAGGGAAATTGTGCTGCAGGATGGGCCATGATTCCTAAGTCCTTGCTGTTCCAGTCTTCTGGGTGCCACCCTGCAAGCAGGAGCCTTTTGATGTCTCCATCTGTCCATGAAGGGTGCTATAATCCTAGACCAGACCCTCCTCTCCTTGTCTCATGTTGCATTAGAGCCATCGCCATCCCCAAGACTTGCCTTCTTCCTTTCTTTTTTAGCAGTCCATCCATGAAACTTCTCACTTTTCAGCCACTTTCAATATTTAACTTTTTGTTTAAAGATTTATTTATCTATTTTAGAAAGAGCAAGCAAGCATGAGTAGTGGGGAGGGGCAGAGGGAGAGAGAGAATCTTAAGCAGATTCTCTGCTAAGTGCAGAGCCTGATGCAAGGATTGATCCCAGGGCCCTCAGATTATGCCCTGAGTGGAAACCAAGAGCCAGACACTTAACTGATTAAGTCACTCAGGCACCCCTCAACATTTAACTTTCTCACCGTATCAAATCAAACTCCTGTGTCTGGATTTCAAATGCTGATGTAATTGACTCCAGTCTTTATATTCAGTCTTTTTTTTTTTTCCTTTCTTTTTTTCCTTTCTTTTTTTCTTTTTTTTTTGTAAATGCCTACAGGTATCCCTGTTCATCTCTGGTTCAGTTGATTGACAAACATACCATGCTGTTTCTTTCCATGATATTTAGTTATGACTCCCTTTCACCAGCTTTTCCAGAATGTATTTCCTTATTCTTCTTCACTTGATCAAAACCTGTTTTTCCTCCAAAGTCCAACTTGATTTCTGCCTTCATCTTGTATCCCAAATCACTGCTTTTTCCTCACTTTGGAAGACAACGTGTCTGTGCTACCAATTTAATATTTATCTAGTAATTGATTGCTTTACTTTTCAGGAGCACACATGCTGTATAAAGTAAGAAATATCTCTAAATGTTCATTTTGATGATAATGACTTTTAAAATTGAGATTTATGTACATTTATGCTTATTAATCACAGTATTTTAAGAATTTCTTAATGTAACCTTCCTAATTTGTAAAATGAAGGAGTTGGATTGGGTTTCTCATCTTTAGAATATTTTCATGATTAAAATTTGAACTAAATTTAAGAGTGCATAGTTTTTCATATGTTTATTATGTTATATATATGTGATACATATAAAGTAGCAGTGTTTTCAAAAAGAACCCCATATGTTAGTAAATCAGTTTATGAGTGTGAAAAGGAAGCTACTTTGCTGTCATATGATGGAATATATTTTCTGCTAAATTGTAGTTCTGTGTGTTCAAATCTGCATGAGCAACTAGTCCTGAACAAAAATGTTTTTCTTTAAACTCAGACTGTTTAACAAAACAATATCTGAAGCATAATTCATTTTTAATTCTATCAACATCATCAATTAATCTAGCAGTACATTTTTATCAGAGTAGTCACAAACTTGTAACATCATAGAAAGAGCTGAAAGTGACTTTGAAAATCAGTTTTAACAGAATTTTAACATATTCAGGGCCATAAGTCAGCATTTCATTTTGGTCTGTGTAATAGACCAGATTATTGCTGAAAATATTCACTCGTTTCCCTCATCTCCACGGAAGTGTATTTTCTCGCTCTGGGGTCTCAGACTTGGCCGTATGACTTGTTTTGACCTCAGGGTTGATGGTGTCTGCTACCTGTCCTTGAAGACTGGCATGGTCATGTGACTTCCTTTGGCCAGGAGGATATTAGTGTTCATGATGTATCAAGAAGGGGCTTATGTGGTGTCTTATACTTTGCCATTGCCTTGAGCAGAACTTCCCCTTGAACAGTTACTTCCTCTTGGTGCCTCAGTGCATGAAAAGGTATGTGTAGAGCAGACCTACCCAGCCAAGTCTGCATTGAGGAATCAAGCTTAGTTGACCCACAGCTTGAACCAGGGGTGCTCACTCACCTGTCTTGATCAAAGCTGACTTGGGTACTCATGAGATGAGAATAAAATGCTTATTATTGTATGTTATTGGATTTGGTTGCTTTATTATATAACATTGTTGCAGCCGTAACTACTAACTAATTGGTCTCTGAGGACAGCCCTATTTGATATTAAATAATTTCTATTTGTGGTCAAAACTTTCTTAACTATAACCCAGCTAAGTTCCTTTCTGGGTTCACAGACAGTCCATTCCCACTATGGAACAGACTGATGCTCATGACCCATTGAATATCTGCAGCTAGCTTACTCTTTGGTGTGCCCACATAGTTCTGCTCCCACTGGCTGTTAGGTGCTTATAAGAATAAATTTTAGTTGTCCTCAAACTTCCTGATACCAGTTGGACTTAAATGTTTTAATTAAATATTATGTAAATTAGTGTTATATGTTTGTGTAAAGATAGCTGTTTCTGGGAAACTAAGTGAAATGCTGGGAAAAATATAGTTTCCAAAATATTTCTGTGAAATTAGGCAGGTGAGGTAACTGTATGAGAAGGGAAAAAATTATAACATCGAGAAGTTGCTGTGTAAGTTTAATTTACATTAAAGAATGCCTGGAATGCCTGTGTGGCTCATCGGTTGAGTGCCTGCCTTTGGCTCAGGGTGTGATCCTGGAGTTCCGGAATTGAGTTCCGCATTGAGCATCCTGCGAGGAGCCTGCTTCTCCCTCTACTTATGTCTCTGTCTTCTCTCTGTGTCTCTCATGAATAAATAAATAAAATCTTTTTAAAAATTAAAAAAAAATAAAGAATGCCTAACTGGGAATCATAGGGAATGACCTATATGTACCAGATATAAGAGTTGAAATAGGCATTGGCACTTGCCAGATGATTGGTGAATATATATTGTTTATGTATTTTATGTTAAAATTAAATGCTTAATGCATTATTTTTTACTTTAATTCACCTTTTTTGATTAATTGACCAACAACTGAAAGAGCAACTTTGTTTGGGATATTCCACTGGAATTTGCTCCCTATAAAAAAATGTTGGGACAGTCATTAAATGTTTTGACTATATTCTTCATGTTTGTGTTTTACTATAACCCTGATAGGTTGCATATTAAGGTCAGCATATATTTAAATGATCTACACATTTAGAATTTGTTAGGTCTCTTTGGATTTCCCATATTCAATTTTAAGGGTCATGTTTTTTTGATTGCTAAATCTAGAAATACATCATCTGATTCATGGAAGCTGGAAGCTGTAGTGGGTGGATAATATTATATATATACATATATATATGTATATTCTCTATATGTTCTTCATGAAGTACATGGATGTGTATATATACATATACGCTCATATGTATATACTCCATGACGTTTATCTACCTATCTTTAAATACATATTTTCCCTACGTAAGCAGATTATAAGCAACTGTGAAAATAGATGGAAGAATAAAAGCAAAGTGTGACTCAGCTCTTAGTTTTAAATCCTATTTGTACAAAGTTAATTTGCAACATGCAGTGATTCAGGTTGGGTCTCCCCAGCCGCAAGTGCCAATTAGAAAAGATATGGAGATAGAGCGAGGGGCATTTTCTGGAGACCAGCCCATCTCAAGAGACAGTCTATTTCGAGTATGATAAATATAGTGTTTGTTGATTAAGTGTGCTCTGTTTATTCCTGTGTCTTTCCATCATGGGTGGCTTTCTGTCCTCTGTGGTGGGTACTGCTGGATTCTAAGAACCCTAAGAATGCCAGGAGAAGAAGAAAGGAAAACAATAGGTTTGAACTGGGAAATGCATGTACCAGATAGATGAAATCCTAGCATGAGTAGCACAGAGGTGAGCCCAAAGAAAAGTAATGCCATTTAAAATCATACTACTGCATCTTTTACATAAGACATTATAAGCCCTTTATACCATGCATAAGATGACCTTAGGGCATACAGGTTTGCTTCAGGACCCATGAGGGCCCACCTACCTCCTGTGCTTGGTGTGACTTGTCCCTGTGTGTGGCTCAACCTCTCCACTAGCCCGCTGCTGAGGCCATCATGCCCATCATAGGTACACACAGGGCAAATGTAGGTGCATTTAGAGACAAAACTTTATGGTACTAAGGACATATCATCTGTCAGAAGTAAGTGCGAATACTGGTAAGTGTTGACCTTTTTGAGGGAGAACCTGAAGAGCATATTGGATATGAAGGATGTATAGATTCCCTGTGGAACTTACATCAGTCCAATTCAAATGGGAAGGGTGGACTATAGTTCTCCCTGACAGGGGTACTTCCCTGTCCTTGAAATCAGTCACCATATTTTTTACATTTAAGCAATTTAATATCCCTTGTTCATATCTCTTTTTGTACATGACTGTCACAAACCATTCTTCCTTCACTCCTGGATTATTACAGTAGCTCTCAAGGGCATCTTTTCTGCTTCGATGTCTGCCCATCTGTCACTGCTATAAGGGCGGCCTCTCTAAATCACAAATATGATCATATTCCTCTTTTCCTTAAAATATTTCAGAGTTTCTCATCACTAGCTCCACGATGGAGTCAAATCCCTGCAACTCAGCTCCCGAGACTATTTATGTTTATGATTTGGTTCTTGTCCATCTCTTGAGCTTCATCTCAGTTCAGCCACGCCTTCAACCCAATGTACAGCCCCCTTGGATGTAGCCTCACCAAATTGCTTGAAGTTCCTGGAAGCATGCTGTCCCATGTACATGAATCTTCATTCATGCTATTCCTTGTGCCAGCACTACCCTCTCTTTTCCTATTACTTTACTTCTATTTGTTCTTCAAAACTCAAGCCTCTTTAAAATATGCATGTTCTCTTTGACCTAATGATTCCACTTCTAAGGGTTTCTTTTAACAAAACAAACAAATATTTATGTGTGGATATCCTCATTGCAACTATTTGTCATAGCACAAATACTGTATTTGAGGTAACTTAAGTATCCAATAGTAGAGAAATGGCTTAGTAAACACTATGCAATATTGCATAGACATTAGGTTTATATTTTCATATATTTTTGATAACAGAAGATCTGTAATATTAAATAAAAAGCATATGAAGTACAAACACATGTAGATATGTTTTCATTCATACATTTTAGTGTTTATTATATTTCATAAGGAAGAGAAGAGAGAGATTGTAAAATATCACTGGCAGGAGGGCTGCCTGGCTAGCTCAGTTGTGACCCTTTAACTCGAGATTGTGAGTTCAAGCCACACATTGGGAGTAGAGATTCCTTATAAAAAAAAGAAAAAAAGTACTGGAAGGAAATAATCTTAAAATTGTAGAAGCTCTTTGGGTGGTAGGATTATTTTATATTTTCTTCATATTATAGTTTTTTATGTTTTCCAAGTTTCCACAAGACTATGTGTATTTTACAATCAAGAAAACATTTCTAGTTAAACAACGTATGCAAATGGGTTCAAGGATCCCCCCACCTAGGAATCTTCCATGAACTACTGGTTGGGATGCCTATCTTCCAAAGGCATAACTCCTAAGTGACTTTTTCTCAGTGCCCAGCACAGTAACTGCTCTGTGGCAAGTGCTCAATCAAAGGTAAATGAATCAAGAAATGAGAAATGAAGCCTCTTCTGGAGTTAGGCAGACAGACACTCTAAACTCTCACTGGCCCACTGTGTGAGAACAGGAGACTCACACAGTGGAGAGTCCTGAGACCTGAGAGAAGATGTTGCATGTCTGGATTATTTCTTTTCCTAGAATTTAACCTAGCATCTTTATATTCAAGGATCCTACTGTACAAATCCCCCTCCCCACCCTCTGACCTGTAGAAACTGTGCCCTTTCTTTCAGGTATGTTTCAAATGTCATCAGCTCCTTGAAGCCCTTCCTGATGTCTCTCGTCTGATGGGAGATTTTAAGTCTCTTTGGCAGGACTTTTTGTCTCCTGCCGTGTATTAGTCATTATTGCTCCTACCTTCTCTATTATGAGACTTGAAGAATCTTCAAAGATAGGAAGCATATCTTGTTTAGATTTCAGTATTTAACAGTGCCTAATGATATTTTTGTACATGGCTGGTACTCTGCAAATGATTGTTACCTTGTATCACCAGTTCTGTCTTATGAGTTTTTCTCACTAGGGCTCTAAAATTGAAACCTTGTCTTTGCCCTGGAACTACACATGTCTCCGATCTGGTTTCTATTTTATTTTCTTTGGCTATAAAGTGATCTTCATCACCATCAGATATACTAAATAGTTTAGTTACTTTATTTCATTATTGTAATTTCCAGTAGATAGTAGAGATGAATGTTAGTTTCGTTAGTGTTGTGTCTGCAGACCCTGACTGTCCCTGGCTCATACAAGGTATCCAGTAAATATTTGTGGGATAAATAGTTGAAGGACAAGTAAGTTCAGTTCTGTAGCTTCAACAAACAGGTACTAAATGCTTAGTGTTTGTAAAGCACAACAAAAAGAACTTCAGATAAATCCGAGATGACAAAGCATGGCTTCTCGTCCACAGAATTATTTTTCAGTCTCATATAAGAGAAAATGTTACAGACAGGATGCAGCATGAACTTTGGTAAGTGCAAAGACAAAACTTTTGACAGTGTCTAGGGGGAGTGTGAGGAATAGAAGACTTGATTCCCAGGAGCTGTATGTATAGTGGCTTTTTGGAGGCTGTAAAACACGAATAGAGTCTTGAAACATGGGTAAGATCTAGAGAATAATAGAGAAAATTGTCAACATATGGATGGCGGGAATGGGAAAAACAGGAACTGATGAAAGGAATATTGAAAACAGTAAAGGTGTCATTTATCTTACTTGTAAAGAATGGGATGGCAAAGAAAACTGGAATTTGACTGAAACTCATGTGCATCCCTGTGGATATTGAGCAAGGCAATGTTGTAGTCTTGGGAAAGTTAATTGGTAGTGAGGAAGACCAGAGTCGGGGAGGTATGGAGAGCAGAGCAGAGAACTCTTGGGAATCTCCTGAAATTCTCCTACTGTGGATCGATTAGGGGCTGGACTTGGTGGCGATGGGTATTTTATCTGTGAGGCTTGAGAATTTACCATGTAAAGTGCTGCAAAGAGGCATTTTGAAGATAGAACCAGTAGAACTCAGCTTCTTACTCTGTTTCTTCATTTGTAGAACAGGAATAGTAATTCTGTTTGGCTTACTCAAATGAGGCAGTTTAGAAAATATAAACTAATCCTTGTTCAGTATCAACTTTTGCTATGAATGTAGGTAATCTCAGCATCAGATGGGATTTCAGTAACCAGCTCTAGCTTTTACCCATTGTGTTTACTTGAAATTTACGATCTGACTTAACTTCTACAAAATAAGCCTTTCAGGTCAACATGCCTATTTGTGTTTTATAGATGAGAAAACTAAGGTATAGAGTTTGAATGATTTCACCATACTCATAAAAATTAAGATACAGGGCTGGTACTGGAACACAAGAATCCTACTTGTGTGCAAATCCCAGTTCAGTGCTCTGTCTGCAACCTACCCCAGGTCTCTGGGAAACCATCATGGTGTTATTGCTGCAGGAAAGATCGTACCACCAACCATTTTATTCCTTTAAAGCAGAATCAAATCTGAGACTTACTTATTGGTGGCAAGCTTTGCTCCTGAGTTGAGAGGCAGTCAGGTTTTTCTACTTGACATGTAGTTTGGAGTATTATAAAGTTCATCAGTCAAAATTTTTGACACGAAACTGCCACCTCAAGTATTAAACCTTAAATCATTTTCTAAAGCATCCTCGGTAGTGTGACAGGTAAGCCTGGTTCTATCAGGACACTGGCTCTGTAACACCTCCTAGATTCTCTACTCATTAGTTTTCATGGTTTGGGTTTCACAGACTTTTTAGCTAGCAGTTCAGTGAATGCCCAAAAGAGTTGAATCCCGTTTCTTTTGCAGCTTTTACAGTTAATGATGGCCTATTCGCTTGAATAAGCTTCTGGTCTAACCTTCCATTCAGGAACAGCTAAGTGATGTACTTCTACCCCGTCTCATGGAGATTGGAATCCTGGTGCTTTCTGGAAGTATTTCTTAAAATGGCCTGCTTAAAGTGAGAACCACGGATGAATTTGATTATGTCATTCATTCGTCTATACCTTTATTCCTTTATCTCAGCCTGTTTATTGGGCACCTGGAGGAGCAAGGACTAGACTAGATACAGACCTTGCCTTAAAGTAATTTAAAGACTAGAAGGGGTGATAAGACCTCTTCATAGAAGCCTTTACTGACCCATCCAAGCAGCTGATATTCTTTCTTTTGTGTCTTGGGACACAAAAGGTTTTTTGGAACTTTATGAGATCTCTTACCCTATTGTAATGCATCTCTATACTTGCATGTCTCTGGGAGTGCCCTCAGGGCTTGGAGCAAATTCTGTTCATTCTAACTCCCTAGTACAAACCACAGCACGGGATAGGTTTTTAATAGAATGTGGTGGATAGATAAATATGTAAGTAGGAAAGTTAGGTACAGGATAACTCCTGGAGGATGGTAGAGGACGTGGCATTTGAGCTGGCTCTGAAGGATAGAAAAAAGGCGAGAAAGGCATCACAGCAGTGGATGTAGTATATCAGTGATATGGAAATGGAAGACATAAAGCCTCTGTGATTCCAGAAGTGATTCCTTTTGGATGGACCGTGGGGTGCACAATAGTAAGAACTGGAAATAATGTTGGAAAAGGAGGTTGGGGTCCGACACCAGTTGTGCAGAGGAGGCTATGAATAGGCAGTGATGTTGCTGCTCATGGGCCTTTACACCACCTCTTAAGATTCTGTCTCTTGGGCTTTAAGGTAACAAAGGTAAGGGGAAGGATGGGAATATCATGTTATGAGGGTTTGAGCCTGAAAAATCCTTCCTGTAGCTCAGGACTGGGTATGGCTAAGATGGGAAGGTAGCCAGGCTTTTGGAATGGGCCTCTCTTACCCTAGGATTCTGTGTAGTGTTTCCAGTTGTTAGTCCTGGGCCATGCTGTGTTTGAACAAACCTGGCTTGGACTTTTTTAGATGAGTTTTACAGAGGCTGAGAGGTAGGAGGACTTCATTACTCTACCCCTTAGCTCTTTGCATATGCTTTCAGCATGGCACCTCAGCTATTTTCCTGGGAATGCATGCAGGTCAGTCTTCTCCACAGATGGCTGCAACTGGCTAATGCTCCTTTGCTTCCCCAGATGGAGTGCAGTGCTGGCACATGGAAAAACCTCTATAAATATCATCTGAGTGGAATTGAACTGCTGAAATATAGCCAAAGATAGTATTACTCACTTCGGGGACATCAGAAAACAGGAGATTTCGTCTAGATTAGAGTTAGATGCTCATAGCCCATGGTTGATAGAATTTTATATTAGGAGAATAGCATTAGAGGTATTATCTTCCTGGTTTCTTTATGCAGTGGGAATGGGAGGGAGCAGAAGCAGGAAGGCAGTGGACTCTCATCAAATTAGTGGGTATCTCTGGGACAAGAATTAGGGAGTGTTCAGGAGAGTTGAGGTTGCCTGGTGAAGTCAGAGGCTGATGTCTTCCAATTTTAATAGGGTGGGAATGGGAGAGTATAGAGTGTTTAAGACAGCTCTGTGGGCTCTGCTTGCTCAACCCTCGTGCACAGCTAAGATTACAACTTCTGAAAACACATGAGTCTGTTTTTCTGATTAGGCACACACTTATATGCATGTGCAGCCTTTTACTAAGGGCAGGCTGTTATCTGTTATCATGGTGGTATTATTATTATTATTATTATTATTTTGCCAAATGGTTAGGCATTCTAGAATGGGAATTAATTGAGAGTGCTGCCCAAGTTTTTATGTGTGGTGGGATGTGAAGGAGTTAGGATATAGAGTAGAAGTAACACACACTGCAGATTGAGAAGTGCTGACCATGTTCTGTCCAGAGGATCACCGCCTTCTTGCAGCTCCCATGTAGCTCATTTGAGGTACCTACTCAAGTGGCTGATCATCTGTGTGACATCTGGGGACAGGCAGTTAGGTCTCCTCTATTTTAACGAAATTATCTAGCTTAGCCAAATTTGAAATGATTTCCTTTATGCTTGGGGAAAAGCAGTCATCTTGGCAGTAGGATCATATCTGGTTCTGTTGTGCATGTCAGTGTTTTGTCTCCTAGAGGAGTCATTTGCATATTTATAATTCAGTGCCAAAATTAAGAAAAAAAATCTTTTTAATCTCTTGTGTATTTTTCTATTTGTGTTTAATTGAGGCAGTAGAGGAGGGAAATGGCAGCGTAACTTATTTGGGGGATTGTATATTTTGTTTTTCAGAATGTTCCACCCTGCTTCCCTTTCCCACCTCAGAGGATCATGGGTATGGTGGGCAGGATGGCAGGCAGTGGGTAAACAGCTTGGCAGCACTCTCGAGTGCCACTCCTAATGCTCTTCCCCAAGATGAGAGTGTTGGCAAAAATTGCTGCTTAACAACAGCGTGACTCCCCTCCTCTCCCCAGAGATTGACTGCTTCCCTTTGCTGTTGGCTCGGGGCTTTAGATCAGAGACGGTTCCTAATGGGAAACTCTCCTCAGTTTTGGCAGTGGAGATACACATTGCTGGTGATGCTTTGTCATTCCAGCAGCTGATTTATTACAGAGATTCAGTATGCGGTGACTGTGGATTGGAAAATTCAGGGTTCAAGTCTGTTTTATTGACTTCTAGGCAGGCAATCACTGCCAGTGACAGGATCAGCTCAGGGTTTTTGATTATTCTAAATCTCATGTCGCAGAAGCCTGGATAATCTAGCGGTGAGTAATGAATGTGAGTGCCCAGATCCTGGAAATAGGTTTGAGAAACCTTCCCTTAGACACACAGAGGGAACTTATTACTCCATTTGCTCATGGCGTCCTTTGTGTAATCAGCAAATAGTTACTGGAGTGGAATGGGTCATGTTATTCAAATATAGAAATTGTTTTGGGGTAGCTGTTTTCCTGAATGACCACACTTGAATTAGCAACAGTCTATGAAAGCTAGTTCATTTAGAAAAGCCTTCCTATTCCCTTGTCTTCATAATATATAAAACACTTAGGATCTGGTTATGAGCATTTTACTATAGTAATAGCACAGGAGAAAAAATAAGCCATTTTTTGGTTATGCACTTAGAGATCATTTGCCTTTTGCTATTTAGGCTTGTGGCATCTGTTCTAGAGAAGCCTCTCCTGGTGGTTTGGACTGCATTAGGGGGTGTAGCCTGAAGTATTCAATGAATCAGGCTGTGACTTCAAGTTGGCTTGTTACTCCCTCTTGAGCAAAAGACAATATGTGAAGAATTCTGATTACAGCTCAGATCTTCGGCTTTACAAAGTTGCCCTTTGAGCTTGCTCTGTAAATACTGATTAGTTGCAAACCTTCAATTTTGGTCCTTCACCACCCAGAATGGTGCCTGGGTGGTGAAGAAAAGTGCTTTTCCTACTGCAGAAGCACTTTAAACAGTTAGATTCTTTTGCGGGGAGACGAAAATAGGTTTCCTATTGTTCAAATGGGTGTTTTAAGTGCTTTGCAGGTGTATCTTAGAGAATGGAGGTATTTATTTTTAATGAGAAGAACTGAAGAATAAAAACAGTCACAGCCTTGGAGAATTGCAGATCAAAGCTTTTTTCATTATAAAACAAATGAAGGCCTCCATCCTAGGAGCTAGTAAATTCATTAATTTTTAATAGAGAAATAGGCTATAAATGGTAATTTAATTCTTTGGGGAGAAGATCACTTAAGTGGTGTTTAAAAATCTACATACTTAGGTGGTTTAGAGTGAAAACCTGCTGGGATATCTAAGGTAGTAAATGTATAGTGTGGTTGAGAAACTTGTTCAGAAACACTGAGGGTCCTTTATAACCGTACTCTTTCTACTCAGTGTACAGTATAATATGGTGTAGTGTAGGCATAGTTAGTTCTTATTTTGGACCTGGGTTTCCTCTCGCTGTTTGAATCAGAAATGCCTCTGTCAAGAAGCAGAATTGTGTGCAGAAATACTAGGCAAATCCCAAACCTGCCAGATCTCCTATTTCACATTTTTTTTAAAAAAAATTGGCCAAAATATCTCCTTGCCATAGCAAATACTTTTGCTCCTTGCTAAGCAACCCTCATGCCATCTTTCTTTTAATCTTCCTACTGGCAGCCATGATATTTATTTAAGAAGCAAGCCGGGCTCTCCATGAGTTGCCTGGTTAAATTGAGTTTTTTAAGCTGCTGGTTTTTGTGACCATTGACTGTCACCATTCTCAGCTTCTTGAGCATTTTGGTGCTGGCTTGGAAAGAGTCCGTTGGCTCCGAAGTTCCACCTGCGCCAGGGGGGCAGTGGAATTGGGGGCATTTGTTAAAGTTGCCTGATTGTGAAGCCTATTTGGCAGGCGGAGAGATGCTACAGAGCCGGTGAGTGGTCTATGTTAGAGACATGTGCATGGAAGCGTGTTTCTTTGTTTTTTTTTTTTTTTAAGATTTTTATTTATTTATTCATGAGACACACAGAGAGAGGCAGAGACGTAGGTAGAGGAAGAAGCAGGCTCCCTGCGGGGAGCCTGATGCAGGACTCGAATGCAGGACTCGGGATCATGCTCTGAGCCAAAGGCAGATGATCAACCAATGAGCCACCCAGGTATCCCTGGAGGCACACATTTATAAAACATAAGTCACCATTAGGTTGAGAAATGCCTTTTGGGAAATGAAGTGAATCACAAAGTCAAAGAAGTATGAGGTAGAGGCCCTGAGATCCTCTGGTTCTATCTCCTCTTTCAGAGATGAGGACACAGGGGCTCAGAGTAATTGGGGCATCCCACGCAAGCCTAGAGCTGATCAGTTCCCAGGTCTGCTTCTTGCATCTCCTGTCCTTTAGCTCTATGGGCTGCCTTATGTATGCATTTCCTCATCTTAAGTCTTTCTTGGAACAAGGCAGTGCATAAAGAAGTGAATGAATTCATGCATTCTGTGTTTTCACGCATTCATTTTTATCACTCTGCTTGTTTACCATATTATAAATCGGCGTGTTTGCCTATCTTGCTTGCCTTCCCTTCTCTACCTGTCAAATTTGAAGTCTCTTGAAGACCAGAACCTTGTTTAAACTGAAACAAATCTATAGTGTCTACCGTTCCATCATGTTCCTATGAATTCTTGAAAAAATGTTCCTAGGGAATGAGTATCATAAACTGAATATTTGCATTTTTCATTTTCCAGGTTTGTTGGACCACACCAGGTTAGCACTTTGGCTAAGGGTAGTTAGTGTACCATGTTCCTACCTCCTTTTCTGTGCCTTGTGAATGTGCTGACACCTCTACCTCAGAACTGCTGGAGCCTGAACAATAATATGCTGTTAGCCTCAGGCCTGCTGGCAGGGTTCAGAAGCCAGAGGGTTAGGGCAGGCCCCAGCAGAGGTGCAGGGCTGTGCAATCATCCGTAACCCTTCTGGGGTCCACCCAAGAACCTGTATTCTCTAAATGATCTCTTTGGTGCTTTTAGTGACACATGTTGGCTGGTGGTCTGGAAACTTCCAGTGTCTGAAGGGCTAATCCTGCAGGTTTGACTCCTATGCTTATCTCCATGGGTAAAGTTCATTTTCCTTGCCTCTTACTGTGTCTGTTCCAGGTTCAGGTATGGGGCCCCATTTCTGGCTCTCTCGATTCTGAGCAGAAACTCCTGTTGCACTGTCTCTTTCTTGCATCATTCTTTGCTTTCTATTACTTCCTAATGGCATGCATGTGTGTTTTAATCCCTCTCATCGTTAAGAAACATCCTTTATTTGATTTCACATCTCCCTGCAGACACTGCTTCGTTTGATGCAGCGTTTGATGCTCCTCTTTTCAGTAAAACTCCTTGAAAGAGTTGCTTATCCTCATTTCCCTCACTTTCTTTCCATCCAGATTCTCCTAGCTCTGAGCCAGTCAGAGTTTTGTCCTCATCACTCCACTGGAACTATTCTTGGCTGTGTCAGTGACCCTTGTTGCCACAGTCATTGGTCAGAGCTCAGCCCTCTTTGTTCGAGCTGTCAGCGGCATTTGACACCACTGATCATTCCTTCCCTCTTCCGTAAGACACATTTTTCATTAAAGGACATGCCAGTTTTCCTTTCCAGTACTCTCTCCATGGTCCTTCTCAGCCTTCTTGGCTGGTGTCTCCTGGCCCCCTTCTCACTGACCATAGGAGTGCCCTAAAATCAGTTCTCTAACCTCTTCTAAAACAAGACTCACTCACATAGTAATCCCTTCTAGTCACATGGCCTTTTTTTTTTTTTTAAGATTTTATCTATTTATTTGACAGAGACAGAGCGAGCATAAGCAGAGGGATCAGTAGGGAGAGGGTGAGGAAGCCCGATGCAGGCTGTTTACCAGGACCCTGGGATCCGTGACCTGAGCCGGAGGCAGATGCCCAACCAACTGAGTCACCCAGGTGCCCCTATCACATGGCTTTTAATGCCATCTCTGCATCCTAAATGTAGAGCTCCAGCCTGACTCCCCCTCATGCTCCAAACTCACCTACTCAGTGGTTTATTCAGCATTTAAATGGAATCTCTATAAGATATCTAAATCTTCAGGTGCCTGGGATGAATCTCCCATTCTTTACCCCACACACTTGCTTCTCCTACCGTCTTCCTTGTCTCATCTCAATGATGGTCGTGCCACTATTCTTCTAGCTCAGAGTCTCCATGACATAGACATACTACAATATGTTGCAAATTCCTAATTATATTATAGTTAATTATATATAATTACAACATATTACAAATATAATTAACTGGTTTCCTTGCTTTAGCATTTCTATGTTGTGGTCTCTTTTTAACACTCCATTCACTAATATTGCTAAACATTAGTCCGATTGTACACCAAGGGCTCCCTACCTAACTGCACAAAGACTCTACAGAATCTGGTCCCTTGTTTTTCTCCCACTTTATTGTTCTTCAGCTCGTTGACTCTCACCACACTGCCCTTATCCTTGTTTCTTGAGCGAACCAGCCTGTTCCCACTGGAGTGCTGTTTGCAACACCAGCCTGGTTGCTCTTCTCCACATTCTCACTCCCTTGCCTCCTTCATATATTTATTTAAGTGTGGCTTTCTCAGTGATGACTTAGCTGAATGGTCTGTTGAAAATTGTCACCTGCTGCAGTGCTGCCAGTCACCTTTTACTGCCCTCTTTTCATACTCCTTATTATCCTATATTTTTGGTTATTATCTCCATTTCTTTTCATTTTACCCCTACTAGGATGGAAACCCCTTGGAGGCAAAGATTATCATCTGTTGTTTGTCTGATCCTGTATCACTAGCTCCTTAATGGTGCTTGACTTATAAGAAGCCATCAGTACATGAACAAATGAATGAAATGCTTTCCAGCAAAATCTGCCTTTTCATGGCCCAAAAGTTCAGTTTCCTGTGATGTTAGTATTTAATGAGAGATATTCCAAGCTTACCAGCAGAAGGGATGGATGTAGCCATAGTTTATATGGCTTTCTTCAGCTGCACACCAGCCACCTCGGAACAACAGTGTGATTTCTCTTGTGTAACTAATCAGAGAATTTTCACATAATTACTGTAGTGACATGATAAGCACTCATTTGAAAGATTTGGCTTGCAAAGATATATGGGAAGCTGCATGCCTCTTAGCTGTCTTTTTAAGGGACCAGAGCAAAAATATCTAACATTTACTGAGCATTTATTTACTCTGGGTTATGCTTGGTGGAATGCTTTTTATTGTCTTTCTGTCTCTGTCTTTTTCTCTTGCGTACACACACACACACACACACACACACAAGGGAGATAGGTATTGTTCCCATTTTGCACATGAAGACCCTAAAGTTTAAAGGCTTATGTAATTCATCAAGTTCAAAGATTAGTAGGTGGCAAAGTCAGGAGGGATTGACTCTTCAGATTTTCACTCTGCTCTGTTGGAGGGATTGACTCTTCAGATGTTCACTGAGGGTATCTTTCCTTTCTTACCAGGTAGGTACACCTGTGTTTTTATGGACGCCTCATGCTTGCACTGGAGAAATCAGTTCCAACCAGGAGGATAGAGAGGGGGCAGGGTGAGGGTAGTGTGTACCCCCTCCTCAAGGGTTAGGACAGTATCCAATCTGTACCCTCAGCTTTGGTACCCAGCCCTGTGCTTCAGGCTGGGGAGGGGAAGAACATTAGCTAGTTAGAAACTCAGATGGAAAAAGGAACCTAGAGTTTCTGTCTTTCCTGGACAGGAATGTAGGGGGTGCTATACTTTGTCTGGACAAGGAAATTTGGTCTAAATGGATGCATGTTCTGCTTTGAGGGCCAAAACTTACTTCTGCTTCCCTATCTCTGAGCCACAAAGAAAACCCCAGTGTATTATGATCACCATTATCAGAGGATTTCAGAGCTGAAATGGATTTTAGAGAGTGTGCAGCACTTCTCTTACCATGTATGCTGCAGCCATGAAGAAGGCAAGAGAGTTCTCCACCATGCTGTTCTCTTCTTCACTCTGGACCTTTGCATGGCCTGCCCCCTCTCCTGTCAAATTTTCCTTCAGTGCTCCATGGTAAACTCTATTTGCACTTTAAGATTCAGCCTAGGGGGACACCTGGGTGGCCCAGTGGTTGAGCATCTTCCTTTGGCTCAGAGCATGATCCCGGGGTCCTTGGATCGAGTCCCGTGTCAGGTTCCCTACAGGTGGACATAGGCCTCTCTCTGCCTCTGTCCCTGCCTCTCTCTGTATCTCTCATGAATGAATAAATAAAATCTAAAAAAAAAAAAAAAAGATTCAGCCTAGGAGAGAGAATACAATGGGAAATTTGCAATTATTTTTTCTAGAGTATGTAAGGATAGTTAAAAGTATCATGGTTTGCTTTTATTTGCAGTTTATTCCCTGAAACAAATTGATCAATTTGTATAAGTAATACTCTATGTGGATGCTGTCATGGGAAAGTTTGGTCCAATTTTTAATCCCTCTTATTTACTACAAGGCAGAATTTAACCGTGGATGTGAAATCCAAGCAAGTGTATTTATTAATGCATAACAATGGCCTGTAATCAAGGCACAGCTTGTTGGTTAAACATATTCCTAGATTAGTAATAAACAGAAGAATAATTTAAAAAATATGCCAAATGTGTATCTTTAGCATAAGTGTGTGACTATATTATATGGGTTTATCAATATTATCCTTAGGGAGAGACAGATTATTTTTAATTAATCCAGATGTCCAGAACTGTATTTTCCCTGAAATTTAAACATACCTCCAGTGGTAGTTTTAAAGCTAGGCCTGTTAAACATGACCCTGGGGATGGTAAGTGAGGTGAGACAGCTGCTTTTGTCTGTGAGGATATTTAATTTGTGTGACACTTGCCTTCTGTACTCTAGAAAATTAGTGTGCATAGTTTTAAAACACAGAATGGCAATGCCACAGTGTTTATCAAGTAAGTCCAGTTTATGTCTGTGCATATCTGTGTGGATGTGTATATAAGGTTTTATTTTATACTACATATGGCAAATATCTATGTACCTGAGATGACACTTTTATTTAAAAGGGACATGTAAGTAGCAGGAAATGGGCAGTAGGATGGAAGAGAACTGACATTTATTGAGACCCTTCTATATGCCTGGCAGTGGGTTAGATGCATGCTTTGCGTGGATATATCCCATCCTCTTCCCACCAGAGAAGCAGTTTGGGAAATTGAGAATAGCGTGAAGTGGCCCCTCCATTCCCCTCTCAGGCAGAGAAGCTGAGGCGTAGCCCTATCCTCTGTGGAGAGTGTCTTCCAGCTCCATCTGACCAGGAGAGCTGATGACAACTCTCGGAAGCTGTGCAGCCTGGCAGTGCTTGAGCCCAGAGAAGGGCAGGCAGAGTCGATAGTTTGCAAAGCAAAGCCAGTGATCCTGTTCAGATAAGGAATTTGGGGTCTGGATTGGCTTGAATTAGGACAACAATAACATTGACTGGCTTTAGAGCAGCTTCTCCCACTGCATCCAGGCAGGGAGTCTAATTGGTAGCCTGACTCATTGCCAAAGATAGCATTAAGCCTGTCTGAGCAGAGAACCTAACCAGAGCCCATGGGAAGCTGCTCATTCATAACTCTGCATACAGTGGCACTTGAACCTAGAGCAAAACTCATGGCTTTCCTTCTCTACAAAGCAAAATCAGTGGCCTCACCTGATTCTGGGAGTTAAGTGCACACTCTGGCCTGATGGGGCTTCCAAACAGTAAGTAAGCTATGTGGCTCTGGATCCCATCATGTTGCCTACCAGGGCAGGGAAGCTAATTCAGACCCAACTGTTACTGAATATAGTACCCATTTCTGACCATCTAGTAAGCCTGACCAGAGAATGCATCCTACTGCAGAGCCCATCCTACAGCCTCACTTAGGGACCAATCCAGCAGTCCCATTCAACCAGCTGTTCTCAGCCAAATGTGCACTCCTCCAACTCCATCCTTAGAGTTTAAACAGTTGCTTCACCCTAAATAGACCCTAGTAGCATTTTCCACCTGTCTAGGGACGTTACCAACAGACACTGAGAAACCCAAACTGAGTTGACTGGTGAAAAAAGCAAACCTGTAAAATCTGAAAGAGGAGTCCGATTACTCAAGTGCCAAATATAAACATGAGGAATCAATGATCACAAAAATTAGGTAAATATGACTCCACCAAAGGAAACTAATAAAGCTCTAATAGCTGACCCTAAAGAAATGGAGATAAGACAAAGAATTCAAAATAATCTGCTAAAGGAAGTTTAATGAACTACAAGAAAACACAGATAACCAAATAAAATGAGGAAAACAATGCATGAACGAAACAAAAAGTTTGACAAGGAAACAGCAACCATCAGGTAAAGAAACACTAAGACAGAAATCCTAGTGCTGAAAAATATAGTAAACGAACTGAAGAATGCAATAGTTTCAAAGGTAGACTCAACTATGCAGAAAAAGAACCCTTTAAATTTTAAAAATTATGTAAAAAATTATGTAAAAAAATAATAAGAAAGAACCTATCTCAAAAAAATCAGAAAAAGATATTAGTATAAAAGAAAACTACAGGCTAAAATTCCTGATGAGTAGAGATACAAATTTCTCAATAAAATACTAGCAGACTAAATTCAGCACATTAAAAGGATCATTCACTGTGGTTAAATGAGATTTATTCTGGAATGCAAAGATGGCTCAACATACATAAATCAATCAATATGATACATCACATTAATAGAATGAATCATATGATTATCCCAATAGATACTGAAAAAAACATTTGATAAAAGTCAACATCCATTTATGATTAAAACTCAACAAATTATGTATAGAAAGAATATATCTCAACATAATAAAAGGCATTTATGGCAAACCTACAGCTAACATCATACTCACTGTTGAAAGATTGAAAGCTTTCTTCTAAGATCAGGAGCAAGACAGGGTACTCATTCTCACTATTCCTATTCAGCATAGTACTGGAAGTCCTAGCTAGAGCAATTAGATAAGATAAAGCAATAAAAGGTATCAGAACTGGAAAGGAAGAACTAAAATTGTCTCTATTTGTAGATGGCATGATTTTACATAGAGAAAATCTTAAAAGATTCAACCAAAAAAACCTGTTAAATCTATTCAATGAATTGAATAGGGTACAAAATTAGCATAACAAAAATCAGTAGTTTTTCTATACACTAACAATGAATTTTCTGAAACAGAAATAAAGAACTTAGAGGGACCTGGGTGGCTCAGTGGTTGAGCATCAACCACCATCCTTTGGCTCAGGTCCTGATTCCAGGGTCCTGGGATCGAGTCCTGCATCAGGATCCCTGTAGGGAGCTTACTTCTCCCTCTGTCTTTGTTTCTGCCTCTGTGTCTCTCATTAATAAATAAATAAAATCTTATAAAAAAAGACAGACCTTCATACTATTTATAGGAGCATCAAAAACAATAAAATAATCAGGAATACATTAAACTAAAGAAGTGAAAGATATTTACTCTGGAATATATAAGACAATGATGAAAAAATCAAGGAAAACTCATGTAAATGTAGGATATCCTTTGTTTATGGATTTGAAGAAGTGATATTGTTACAGTGTCAGTACTACCAAAAGCTATCTATAGATTCAGTACAATCCCTATTAAGATTCCAATGGCAGTTTTTACAAAAGAAGGAAGAACACTCCTAAAATTTACATGGAACCACAAAGGCCCTGAACAGTCAAAGAAATCATGAGAAAGAAAAACAAAGTAGGGGGGCATTACCCTTCCTGTTCCAGGCTATATTATAAAGCATTAGTCATCAAAAAAGTACGATAGTAGCATAAAAAAGGACAGATAGACCAATGGAACAGAATGGAGAGCCCAGAAGGTCAACTAATTTTGACAAGAAAGGCAAGAAAAATCAAAGAAAACATGGAGAAAAGACAGTTTCTTTAACAAATATTGCTATGATATTGGATATTCACATGAAAAAGAATGAAACTGGAACAGTATATTACACCACTCACAGAAATTCTCTCAAAATGGATTAATTATTTCAATATAATACCTGAAACCATGAAACTTTTAGAAGAATGTCAAGGAATAAGCTTGACATAGGTCTTGATAATGTTTTTTTTTTTTAATATGACACCTAAAGCACAAACAACAAAATAAGAAGTATGCACATGGGACTACATCAAACTAATAAACTTGTGCACAACAAAGGAAACCATCAACAAAGTGAAACACGTGCATGCTCACGCGCGCACACACACACACACACACATACACAGAGGAACACTATTTAGCCATAAAAAAGGAAATCTACCCTTTGTGGCAATATAGATCTCCCAAAGGCATTATGCTAAGTGAAATAAGTCAGACAAAGACAATACTGTATGATCTTACTTATATGTAGAATCTAAAAAAGAAAAAGACCAAACTCATTAGAAAAAAGAGATCAGACTCTGGCTACTAACCAGGGGTAGAGAGTGGGGAGGAAGGAGATTTGGAGGGAGGTGGTTGAAAGGTACAAAATTCTACTTATATAATAAATAAATGCAAGAGATGTAATGAACAACATGATGACTATAGTTAACACGGCTGTAAGCCACATATAGGGAAGTTGTTAAGAGAGTAAATCCTGTGAGTTCTTATCACAGGAAAACATGTCTTTCTTTTTTTTTTTCTTCTTACTTTTATTTTTATTTCTTTTATGTATTTCTTTATTATATTTCTTTTTATTTAATTTTTTATAGGCGAGAGGATGGATGTTACTCCATCCTTGTTATAGTTTCACAATAAATGTAAATCAAATCTTCATGGTATGTGTCTTACATTTATAAAGTGATATGTCAAATATTTCCCAATAAAATGTGGAAAAATGAGGAACCTTGTTAAAACCACTTATATTTCTTCTTGGAAAAAAAAATGTCTGTGAGGGTAGAGCTAGAGGCCTCAAGAAGAGGATTGGGAGCCATTCAGGTGGTCATGGCCCCTGGAGACCACACATGGGAAAGGATTCTAGCAGTGTTTATAGCAATAATGCCACACAGCCCTGCATTCTTAGCTGTTTAATCATTCAGAGGGTCTCTGATTCTTGTAGTGTCACTAGAGTAAAGGATGTTCTCTCTTGTCCATGTTAAGGAGGAGGAAATGAGGTACTGGGCTATAATACACTTACCTCCAAGTACATAGTTGGATGGAGATCCAGATTTCCAATGAAGTGGTTTTCTACCACATTATTAACTTCATCAATTTCTTGCTGTCTTAAGCTTTGCCATCACAACAGAATGCGATAGACAACAGAAATTAATTTTCTCACAGGTCTGGTGGCTAGAAGTCAAGATGAAGGTTTGAGGTAAATCAGTTTCTGGTGAGAGCCATTTCCTCCCTTGCAGATGGCTACCTCTCCTTTTGTTCTCACATAGCCTTTCCTTGATGAGTATACATGGAGGGGATAGAGGGCTGAGCAGAAGGAGAGTTGTGAGTTCTCTAGTGTCCCTTCTTATAAGAGAGCACTAATTCTACTGGATCAGTAGATCTCATTTAATGTTGATGACTTCCTTACAGGCTCCATCTCCAAATATGGCCACACCCAGGGTATGAATTTGAGGAAATACAACATTCAGTCCATGACACTTGTTGAACAAATATTAGGCACTTACTGCTGTTGTGCTAAGGGGTTGTAAGGAGAAAATTTGGATGGTATGGTATCCATAAGCGATTTCCATATCACATTATCATGGAATTAATTGTGAACCCCCATAAGAATATACATTAGGTGGAGCATTCATTGGGAAGTGGCATGAGAATTACACTTTGAGAGATGAGTAGATCTCAGGCAGAAGAAGTTATAGCTATCAAGGGCTGATTCTATGTTGCTGTCTTCTTTTAGCACAAAGAAGTAGAACTTAGTTTTATTTTGCCTCTTCTTTCTTATTTTGTCCTATTTCATTCATATCATCTTGCTGGATTATATGAAGTTTTTTAAGTCATACAAATCCTCTACCTTATCCCCAACCCCTCAGTTTTGGGAAAATGGAATATAAACAAATAAAATGCAGAGCCTGGAGTCAGGTGGTCATCATGATGATAATTCCAGACATGTACTCCTGTCTGTTTCTTTCTTCTAAGTTGAAATATTTAGTATAGCTTGCATAATCTCTATCAATCCCTGTTGATCTCTCATAGTGTATTTTGCTTGCTTTTTTCAGTGGCCATAGGCCTGGTTTCTTCTCTCAAGGTCTTTCTGATCACCTTGTTAGAAGCAAACCTGAAATCTCAGTTTGCAGAGAAAAGAACATTCAGACAACTGGAGATTTTCTGTAAAATGCATTTCCCATGGTGCTGTTTCATTTACTCATTCAACTCACGTTTACTGAGCATTTACTACTTGGCATAAACTCTACTAGGTGGAACTAGTGTGTATGAGGCAGGGTTATAAAATTCTTTACCTGGAGATGTGTGTAGGCTTGCACAGGGATGGAAAAGACTGTTCAATTCATACACAAACTTGGTTCCAAGGCTGTGAGGAGCACCTATGTTAGGAGTTTCTAAGGCTGCATTCAGGCTTGGCCAGGAGGTTGTGCTGGATTAGTGGGGCCACTGTGGGCTGGGGCAGAGAGTTCAGCAGTGGGCAGTAGTGTTGCATATTTGCTGTCCTGTGCTGAGGAATATCTAAAAACAGTTCTTTCACTGAATTCAAGATGTGAAGTCAAGAAAATACCTCCTCTCTGATGGAAAAAGAAGCCTCCCAGTATGATCAGTTATTTTATGTTGAAGTTTTGGTTAGAAATACATTTCAGTTTTCTGAAAAGTTTTACCTCTATTCTTTTCCCTCCCTTACTCTTTAAATTTTCGATTACAGATGAAAAGTTGTTCTCTTAAGAGACCAATCCATTGTCGGCAGTGATATATATTAATGAGTTCCACAAAAGCATCAGAGGAAGCCAGCTGTTATGCTGACTGTAATGAAGTGTTCTCAAACCCTTGACTTTTTTTCTTTTAACCCAGTAATTACTATCTTGGATACACATTAGAATCACTTTAGATAATTTAAAGAACCCAAATAGTGGGGATAAGACAGAAGGAGTGGAAGGGAAGGAGGAGGCCACGTTAGTACTTTCTCCTGGTTCAGTTGTCAGGGACAAACTCATAGTACAGAAGTATAGTTGAGATATTTTTGTCTGGTTCTACACCCACAATTTTGAAAGTGTCCCTTGAATCAAAAAGTCAGAATACTATCTCTAATTCCATGTAGTCTTTGGGAAATAGTAGAGAGTTGTGGCTAAGAGCATGTGGTTAAGACCATAGGCTTTGGATTTGGAATGAAGTTGATTAAAATCCTGACTTTTATACTTATCAAATGTGTGGCCTTAGCAACTTACTTAATGTTATTCTGGCTTGGTTTTTACCCCTAAAAATGGTGGAATAATACATGTGTTTAAGGATTATATAATGTTTAAATGAGAATGTACCCATAGCATTTTGTACCCTACTATACATAGGGAGGGTCCACTAAACATTGATTATCATAGTAGTTAAATATCTAGCATGAAGGTCAACCATAGCTCTTGGACCATGAGTATCACCACAGCACTAGGAATGCTGGGGACTATAATCTATCTTACTGGGGATGCTATCTTACTAGGAATGCTGGGGACTATATCTATCTTATAATCTATCTTTCCTAGGAGTGGAAAGCAAGTTCAAGAACCTGCTGGTGGCTGAGTGCATGTCTGGTCCAAATGTCATAGCCCATGTGTTTCATAGACCTTCAACAATCAGTGAAGTAAATGGATGAAATATTTAATGGATATTTCAAAACTCAGAATGAAATGGAGGTGATCTCAGAAGTTTTCCATCTTGTCACTGACCTCTCTGTTTGTTAGGATGGTGCATGAAGGAATGGCTCCATTGCACATGTTGCCCTGAGTAGTGGCAGTCCTAATGCCATAGCATTTTCCAGGCTCAGAACCTGAAAAGAAGGACTGACTTCTTTTCTGAATTTGAATGTGCTTCCTGTGCTAAGTATTTAGTTCACTCTTTGACCCAGAGCTGTGAGTATTAAGTTACCCCTAGTTTTTTTTTTTTTTTTTTAGTAATTAAAGACTCTATATGCATCACAATTACCTAGACTTCAAAATGACAACAAAATTGGAGATTGATTCTAGTTTTCTTGTTTCTACCCTATTCTCTAGAAACAAGAGAAGCAAAGTATAAGGAGCAACCAAATGCTAGATGGTCCACAGCATTGGAATAGTAGTTGACTGGATGTAGTTCATCAGTGATAAATCCTCCTCCAAGAAGCTCTCCTTGAATTCCTGTCCTTCATTTAGATGCAAGATTTTGCCTCCTCTGAATTCTCATAATGTTTTGCTGACATTTTGATGATAGTTTTTTCTTTTATTGAAAGTCTTTATGTACATATTTCTATAAACTTTTTACAGGAGAGGCTTTGTATTATTTTTTACCCCCCTTAACATCTAATATAGAACCTTTTACATAGTAAATACTCCGTGTTTGTCAACTAAAGAGGTATATGCTTTGGACACAATCACAAGAAATGAATGTGTACCTTCAAGACTCATCACTACAATCCTGACCAATGAATAACAATCGCCATTTATTCTTTAGATATTTAATGTCAATACTGACTATGAGACCTCTTAGATTCTTTTTAGGAGTCTTTGATATGTTACTTTTTAAATGTCCGTTATCTGGGAAAAAAAAAAAAAACAAAAACATAGCCAAGAGCAGTAGAGAGTGTCTACCATTATTTTTTTCCTTCCAATATCACAACTGGTATATAAGCATGCATTTGCAAACATACTGTTTTCTGTGTTCTCCTGGTGTTTGAGTGTAGTTATCATTTAGAATTCTTCCACCTGCTTCCAGATGTCAAAGGAGGGAGGTGGATTGCTCTTGAGAGCTCATCAATTCTGCTTCAGTGGACTCTGGAAAGATGCATGATGTAAATTTTCTTTTGAAATCTTAAATTGTTCACAATCTGTGGCAACACTTGCTTTATTTGAATATGTTGGGACGATGGGATGGCAGCAATTTGAGTTAGAAATTCTGTCCAGCAAAAGCTGGACATAAAAAAATGAGCATATGCCTGCCTGGTGGTAAGCTCTTTTTGGAAGAATAAGCTTGTTTTTGTGTGCACAACAAGGAAATGGGGGTGGTGAAGACATCCAGGATAAGACAAGTGGTGATTGACAGCCCAGCTGGTGGAGATGGGTAATTGGAAATTCATGGCACATAAATCTCCCAACACTTATCTTGAAGCACAGGAAAAGAGGAGATCTGAGCATGGAAACGTTTAACTCTTTCAAAAGGATCTAATAATGTAGCGAATCTTTAAATTCTTCATTTTAACTCTAATTAAATTATGGTTTTCTGTCTTGGAGAGATAAATGCATTCTGCTTAATAAATGACTGTGCGTAGTAAATGGAAAGCTATAGAACTGCTGAAGAAGTTCTTCATTTGTTAGTTTACTTAGAATATATAGTCCTTTCCCGTGGGTTCCCTTCCTTTAGAGAGCAATTATTTCCTTCTCTCTTGATGGGTTTCTGGTTTCTCTGTGTATAGTGATGTCTCTTTTATGTGCCTTAACTTTTTGATTTTCAAACTAGTATTTTATAAAATGAGGTGATATTAGATCATTAGCAAGTAATGTGGATTAAAAATAGCATAGTGTAGGGGACATTTGCCATATTTGTTGAAGTCTCATGCTTTTTCTGATGATTTCATTTTTGGTTCAATATCTTTGAGCTGGACAACTACTTTTTGTTATCTTCCTTATGATAAGCCATTAGACTATTAAAGAGAGTGTTTAAGTTACCTCTTCTAACTTTCTTTTTCTAGGTCAGACAACCCCATATTGCATGACAACCCCAAATCCGTATATGATTAAATTTTTTCAATTCCAACAAAACGGAGTGCTTTGGGTTTCTCAGGGTGAGTGAGATTGCCAACTTAGAGTGTCCACTTTGGATCTGAATTTATTCTTTTCTGTAGGTGGGATGGATCTTTTAAGAGAATGAATCTATTTCATCAGCCGGGCTTCCACTGTCTCTGCTCCATTTTTGTTAATATTAAGACGCTTATCTAATCTTACTGTCTTGTGTGCTTGAAGATGTGTGGCCACATCTGTGTTATTTCTGTGGCAATGCCAAAGTTCTTGCTAGTGAACAGAGCTACACTGTAGGGGGCCAGCCCTCTAGGTGGCTTCCAAGCTTCCATGAACATACTGCCCTGACATCTGACTGAAGCCTAAAAAGGGAGTAAAGATTGGAGAGGTACTTGGGTACACAGATAGAAATGAGAGTAGTCATAATGGTGGGGTATAGAATGGGTTAATTAATCTGAGAGAATCCATTGAGTCTTGGAAGTGTTTGAATACTTGTGTTAGGCATCCTTGGAAATGTCCAAGAAGGACAAACTATGGTCCCCTGATGACCTGAAGTCAGGAAACCAGAGTTACTATCTGAGTTCATTTAGAAGCCAGCCTAGTTACCTGGATTGAACTAGATTTTTAAGATGAATTGGGAAAGAGTTGGACTAGATAATAAAGTATAGTAGGGACAGAATGCCATAAACTTTTTTGCCCTTTTCAAAGGCTATTAAGGCTACTTTATGATCCTGATGTATAAAGAATATGTGATCTCACATGATGCTCCTTGCTGTGCACAGAGGAAGAAGACAATAGATACATATGTATTGACTGATTCAGTGTGGAAACGAGGTAATGGCAGGGTGTGGGTAACAAGGAATGGGTGAAGACTTATATTTGACAATCACAGCAGGAAACCTTTAAGCAGAAGTGATTATCAAGCTTTTAAAACCATGTTTCATGTCTTAAAAAGCACTATAATTAATATATGTCTCTTCAGTGAAGGAAACAAAAAACCACATCTTCATTGAAACAACATCAGCAGCAGCTGTCAGCTCTACCAGTATAGGCTTTATATGGGAAGGCTTCTGGGTTCAGTGGCAGGTTAAGTTCATTTTTGCCATCCTTAAGGTTTCTTGTGAATTGTAAAGCCTTTAATGGACCCCATACCTACAGAAAGATGTCCAACTCTGTAGCCTGGGCCATTCCAACCTTCAGAGACTGTCATTAACCTGTCTTTCTACTCATCCCATTCATTCAACGATATTAACTGACTCCATGTGCTAGGCCTTGTGCAAGAAGCTCACGATTCAAATTCAAAGAGATTAAGTTTCTTGTGGCCAATGAATGAACGTTCTAACAGTGGAGGAAAACATGAAACAAATCCATACAATTAAGTGCTGAAATGTTATGGGTGATTTCTACACAGTACAAATGTGGTTCAGAGACTTGTCATACATTTTCATATTCCCTGCACATTGTATGTCCTGTGCCCAGAATGTTGTTTCTCTTGCAGCAAAATCCAACTTTTCAATCAAGTCCACACCCAAGTCCAAAGATAATTTTTTAGAAATTTTCATGGACTCTTCCTATTGGTGTTTGTGTGGGAGTTTAGGTATGCACTTGCTGTGTTACTGGGTCCGTAGTGCTCCCCACTATATGTGGGAACTTTGAAGGCAGAGGATTTGTCTTGTTCACTTTTGTGAAGAGTAGGAGCTTGATGAGAGTTTACAGGAGTGCAGGCCAGCTGTAATGGTGGACTTGGCAATTGCTGTGCCCTCTGTCTAGACTACTTCTTCCAAACTCCTTGAATTAATTACTCTGACTCTCTTACCTAAAATAGAGCCTTCTCAAGGCACCTGGGTGGCTCAGTGAGTTAAGCTCTTGATTTTAGCTTAGGTCATGATCTCAGGGTCATGAGATTGAGCTCCTCATCAGGCTGCTTGTTCAGTGTGGAGTCTCCTTGAGATTCTCTCTCTTGCTCTCCCCCTCCCCTTGCTTTTTCTCTCTCTCTTTTCTGCTCTGTCAAATAAATAAATAAATCTTTAAAAATAATAAAATAAAATAAAATAAAATAAAATAAAATAAAATAAAATAAAATAAATAAAATAGAGCCTTCTCTTTATCCAAACTTCTCTTTATCACCTTGTCAACTGTGTTTCATAGCATGCGTAGTTATATGAAACTATCTCTTATTTGCTTTTTTCTTTTGCTACTAAATGTCTGCTCTCTAAGAGCAGGCATCTTGTTTGTGTTTCACTACTGGGTTACTTGTACCCAGAACAGTGACTGACCCATAGAAAGGCTTAGTATGTATTTGTGTAATACATGAAAGACATTTCATTTCTTTTTTACCTGATTTGTGTCTCTGGACAAGCACATGTTTTTATTATTAAAAAATGGGCTCTTCACAGTTTTTTATAGCATTTTCTTCTCTCTCTGGGCTTCAGTTCTTCTGCTTCCTTGAAGATGATGGTGGCCAGATGATGTTTCTCTTTGGCCACATTCGGCTTTGTGCCCGTGACCTTTCGTGGAGTATTTCTTAGTAGGAGCCACACAGAAAATGAGTTCTTCCTGAATCATGGAGGCCTTAACCCTCCCCTCCTGTGCTTTTGGTCTCTGGTAGCCTGAAGTCAAGGTTGGGCTTCTTGAATGCCTTTGTCTTTCTCAGCTGTTTATCTCCATCGAGTCAGCTGGCCAACTCAGATATATGAATTACATTTGAGAGAGAAGAGAGTTTCTTATTTCCTCAAGGACTGCTGACTGCTCCTTAGGGAAGAAGAACAGCTTGTTAAGGAAAGAGTATGGGTAGATGGCACAGGGAGAAAGAATACTGTAGTTGGTAAGCATGTGACTGGGAAATCCTGGGGTTCCAACCACTTGAGTGTAGTGAGTGCAGAGGGCCCTGCTCACTTGACTGGAGGTGGCTGGGTGAAGACCTCTCTCCCTCCCCCTGTAGAATCTGCTTCCTCACCCATAAGGAAGGAGCAGAATTGGGCACAGAATGCCAACCAATCATCCTTTTTATTTTTTAAAGATTTTATTTATTTATTTATTCATGAGAGAGAGAGAGAGAGAGAGAGGCAGAGACACAGGCAGAGGGAGAAGCAGGCTCCATGGCAGGGAGCCCAATGCGGGACTCGATCCTGGGTCTCCAGGATCAGGCCCTGGGCCGAAGGCAGGGGCTAAACCGCTGAGCCACCTGGGCTGCCCCAATCATCCTTACTTTAACCACCCTCTTCTCTGTAGTCTAGAGATGGGCAATGGGGTAGGGGTGCAGAACTAGCTTTGCTGGATGCTGAGTCCAGCGCCAGTCTTCAGTGTTTCCTCAGCCTTGGGACTCACAACAGATAGTTAAGCTACTATTATTGTATATGTATGCTAGAGTGAGCTTATAATGTGTTACAATTATAGGGGACCGGGGTATCACAATGATTAAAATGTCAGATATCATAACTGGATCATCTTTGTGTGCCTCATAGTATGTTGCATGTGCAACATGTATTTTAGGTTAGGCTGTAAGTACAAGAATCCACAAAATGCCTTACCTCTTTCCATAGAGCACAAAGAAGTACTGAATCATTCAGTGTACAGCCCACTCTGTGGAACCTCTTAGAATTCCATTGACACATCCTAGTAAAATGTGTGAGTGAACTTCTCTAGTCTCTGCTTTGGGGATGGACATGCACACGCACATACACAGACACATATATACTTACATACAATAGTCCTCTCACTATAAGAAAATATGGTTGCCTTGTTTTTCACTGGTGATCATTATTAGCATAAGTGATACAAACTGCCTAGCAAAAGATGAAAGTATTTTTCTGTGAAGTTTTAAAATACTGCTGGATAATATTCAAATCTCCTGGTGGTTTTATGTCACAGAAACTGAAATTCTAAGAAAGAAATGGCCTTTGTCTGTAAGCATAGCCACATAATGAACTAGAGTAGCATTTAGTCAGCTGAAAATCTCTAGCAGTTTATTGTGTAGATGTAAATTATAATTATCTACCTAGCCTTTTCTCATGTTAAGCTTGTTATTGAAAAGGTTGTTTTATTTCCTAAGTTTTTTTTTCCTTTCAGTCTTGGCACCATTTATGTGTATATTAAGTTTAATTTAGGGAAAAGAAGAAAAAATTGCTAAAACCAATTGGTAGAAATCACCCCTTTGTGGAATATTATCTAACCTCTCTAGTAGCATAGAAAGCACTGCATTTACAAACAGTCTCTACATTTATAAACATTTTTTTTTAGGCTGGCAGGAAAATCCAAACAGAATTCATAGACCTACTTTGAATGAGAAATAGTCTCAAGTTGGATTTATTATTATAATCACTGTTTTTATTAATCATTTAACAATTGTATAGTGTTGATTAATTTTCCGGCAGTGTTATGTTAATAAGATTTCAGGGAAGGGAAAGAAGTCATTTCATGTATGTGGGTTTAGTTTAATTTTATTCACCAAAATGGTATTTACTTAATAATAACTATGGGAATAAGCACAGATTCGGGCTTTGTCATCTTCTATTTTAGTGCCTAATGAACAGAGTACGTGCTCATGGAAAAATAGGTTGGTAGAGCTATATAGGGTGTGAGTCACAGAGGTGCATTCTAGCCTCATTAGAGTGTTTGAGGTTTGGATCAAAGATGTTTAGCTTCTAACATAGTGTGATGTGTCCTTGGATGCTTGGTCAAAGTGAACTAATGAGGAGGATTGAGAGGCCCTGTATAATTTTAAATTTATGCTGATTCTTAATGCACAGATGAGGAAACCCCCTTAAGTGGAAGTCAGTTTACTGAGGAATTTATAAATTTGGAGGTAAAAATAGATTTTTAAATTAGAATTGATCTGTTGGTGCTAGTTTTTAATTTTTTTTACCTGTTTGTCAGAATGAAGATCTAAAGCTCTTGTATCAGCCCTTGTGGTTATGTCTTGTGAATAACTAAAAATAAGTACCATCTGGAGATGCCTGGGAGGCTCAGTCGGTTAAGTGTCTGACTCTTGGTTTTGGGTCAGGTCATGATCTCATGGGTCCTGAGATCTGAGATCGAGCCCTACATCAGGCTCTGCTCTCAGCAAGGAGTGTTCTTTAGGATTCTTTCTTTCTGCCCCTCCCCCAATTCTCTCTCCCTCTCAAATCAATCAATCAATCAATCAATCAATCTTTTTAAAAAATAAGGACTATCTGGATATTTAAACTTTAAGGGACTAATATAGTCCTGATCACTTTAGAATTTGAAGAATTGAGTCCTATACATTGAACCAAGTGGTAGGCATTGCTTTGGTATTTGGTATCTCTTGCAGAGAGAGCCTAGATGGTCTTTGAAAATCTGTCCATCAAACTAAATTTAAAAATAATAAATTTATTGTTTAACTCAAAGTTCTGGTAATACAGCTTAGGTACTATACTACCTTTCTAATTTTTTTTCCTTTATGAAATATTTATATTTGAGTCCGATAGGCAGAGGAACAATAGTATCTTAACAAGAGTGGGTTGGATTCACACAATCATTTCATTTTGGCTGAAAATTTCACACCTGGTGTGCAAACCTTGAGTAAATGTTGATGGCCTGTTTAGTGTAATTTAGAAGGTATCAGATTCCAATAATAAATAATAAATATAGTCTTTTTAGCAATTGTATGGTTAAGTAAAGATTTCAATCAAAAGCCCATGGGATATGATGGTATACTCTGTTTGGTGTTCTAGTGATTTTAAAGGGTGTTTGTAGAGTATTCACCTGGGAAGTAAGGGAGCTGTGTAATGTGGTTTTCCAGCCACTCTAATCTTTTTCTCTAAGATTAAAAAGTCTTTAAGACTTTTTCCCTTCACTATAATCCTCTCCTGGTAGTTTTCTGGTCTTCTGCTCAAGGAGTGTGCCTCAGTACACTCAGTGCTCAGAAGGGGTCCAGGTAGCTTCTTTGTTGGGCTCCAGCTTTCTTCCTGCATAATAAATCAGGATTCCTCCTGGGTTGGGATGTCACTTATGATGACTTCTCTGGAAAGTGATGGAACCCATGTTTTTCTTCTTAGTCCCCTTCTTGCCCTTTCCAGCAGAGTGTGATAGAGGCCCAAACCTCAAGGCTTTTCCTTCTGCTTTACAGATGCATGGAGAAAGGATTGATGAGGACTTGTGCACCTGGTGAAAATGTGCCCTGATCTTGGTGACGGTGTTGTCATCTCTTTCTAGAGTGAATATTTACTCTTTGCTCTCAGATTTTCCTCTTGGTTGACTTTATTTTTAAATTTTTTTTAAAGATTTTACTTATTTATTCATGAGAGACACAGAGAGGCAGGCAGAGACATAGGCAGAGGGAGAAGCAGACTCCAAGCAGGGAGCCCGATGTGGGACTCGATCCTGGGACCATGGGATCATACCCTGAGCCAAAGGCAGATGCTCAACCCTTGAGCCACCCAGGTGTCCCTGGTTGAGTTTATTTTTACTTGTGTACTTTGCATGACTGAAATTTCAGTCTCTAGGTAGTATGTTAGATCAGTTGCCCCTGCTGTTTGTAGACATGAAGGGGCAAAGATGGCTAGGATCTGGGCTCTGCCTGTGATCAGGACACACTATAGGAGGCAAGATGAGGTCTATCCTGTTCTACCTGGGAGGATATTATTTGAAGAGTGAAAGTGAAGAGGATGTCCTCGGTCTGAGACTTTCATTGACCTGGGAGTGTGGTGGGGCAGGGCCCAGATGAAGCAAGGACATGGAGGTCACAAGTGCAGGGAGAGCTGATTAGCAGATAGGCAGTGTCAGGAATGGCCATCCTATCGGTTCTTTTGTCAGGGCAGGTGTATCATACTGATCCTTTCAATGGGTCAGATCAACCTAGGCATGACAACTAAGTGCAGTGCAGGTTGCTGAATTTAATCCTGGACCAGAAAAAAAGACATAAATGGTACATATTGGCTAAGTTTGCATAATAGACATTTGTAAGAAAAGCTATCTGTTTGTTTCAAAGTTCTCTCATTATAAGCCATAGTTGGAAAGAGGAACTGATGGTTTTTCTCTGACCTGCCATTCATTGTGCTCTCTTCTTTACTGCAGTGGAGTTGCCGAAGAATCTTGAAATGCCACCAGAATGTTGAAAGAGAAGGGTTCAGAATTTTCACATCATCAAAAAATCTGTTAACCCAGAGAGGTGCTATTTTATACTTAAAGCAACTGTGTTGATTTAAGAGCAACTCTTTTAGAATTTTTTTCTTTTGAAAGTCCCTATTCTAGAAGGGACAGTTCCTTCTTACAGTACCATGCAAATGAGTAAGTGTAGAAAGAATAATGGAAATAGAAAAATCACCATTTAGCAAACAGCACAGCAGTAAATGTCAGAGGCAAGAATCATCAAAGGCAAGAATCATCAAGGTACTAAAATTAGTGGGTGAAAGTATGATAAGAAACCGTATATTTGGGACACCTGGGTGGCTCAGCAGTTGAGTGTCAGCCTTTGGCTCAGGGTGTGATCCCGTTGTCCTGGGATCGAGTACCATATCGGGTTCTTTGTGTGGAACCTGCTTCTCCCTCTGCCTTTCTCTCTCTCTGTCATGAATAAATAAATAAATAAACTTAAAAAAAGAGGAAGTATATTTGAATGGTCCCAAAATTTATTAATAATAGTCCCCACAAGGAATGTATAGGTTAAAAAGCGAAAATAGTAATTGTATATTGGAGAAACCTAGCATCTATCGCTTTAACCAAATGATCAAAGTTAGTATCACCAGTAATGGGACACATCAATATCATATACTTCTTGATACGATGCAGGAGAAAAGAGAACATCACTTCTATGATATTCGTCCCGAAAACGCACATCCTGAATTAATCATGAGAAGACATCAATACACCCAAATTGAGAGCCATTCTACAAAATAACTAGCTAGTACTCTCCAATAACAAGGTCATGAAAGACAAAGGAAAATTGAGGAAATGTCACAAACTACAGGAGACTAAGGAGGCGTGACAACTAAATGCAGTATGGGTTCTTGAACTAGTTTCTGGTCCAGCAAAAGGACATACCTGTGATAATTGGCACAAACTGCATAGTCTGTTGATTAGTTAATAGTATAGCATCAATGTTAATTTCCTGGAATTGGTATATGGTTGCATAAGATGTCAACATCTGGAAAAGCTGAGTGAAAAGTATATGCAAACTCTTTGAACTAGTTTTTTTTTTTTTTTTAAGATTTTATTTATTTGTTCATGAGAGACACACAGAGAGAGTTAGAGACAGGCAGAGAGAGAAGCAGGCTCCTCTCAGGGATCCTATGCAGGACTTGATCCCCAGACCTGGTTTCCTGCTCTGAGCCAAAGGCATATGCTTAACCCCTGAGTTACCCAGGTGTCCCTGAACTAGTTTTTCACCTGTTTTTTGCAAACTTGAAATTATTTTTAGAAAAACCCCAAGCTCTCCTTTCTTTTAGAGACCTTATGCTTCTCTAAATTAATGGATTCATTAATTCCCTCATATCTTGTCTCTGCACATGTGTAGTCACCTTGCTAAGACAATAAAACCTTGAGGAGACTTCCCTTTGATGTTATTATTATTTGAATATTCAGACTACATTTTTAGCTCCCAAAGCACTCTCTTCTCTTATCGAAACCAATAAGAAAAGGTACAGCTCCACTACTGTAGGCAGAAGGAAGTGTCAGCTTTCCCCAAGACCTGGCTCTTCCCACCCTCGAGGTGCTATTAAGGAAGGCATTGATAGCAGGTATATTCACTGTGAAGTTATTGAAGCTTGTTTCAGACCCTTTCATTCTCAAGAGTCTTCTTCCAAGCTCTCTATTTAGTTTCCAATTCATAATTTTATACTCTTTTTTTTTTTTTAAAGAGAGCTTTCCAAATGGTATAACCTTCACACCCCACAATACCTGGAATGTCCTACTTAATGGGAATATTTTGCCTGAGGCAGCCCCTTATGAGCCCATTTACCTGCTGGCTCCAATTTCAAAACAGCAGAGTAGAAAACAACATCAAGTGGAAGCTGGAATAGAGTATTTCAAAAGTTTCCCCTTGTTTGATTTGGCTCAGTACCTGGTGAGGCAAAATTACAATAAAATAAAGCCAAAGTAAATGCAAATGGAGAGCATCCTTATAAGCAGTCTGAGATTGAATTTTGCTACATCTAAAAAGATCACTGTGCAGAGGATCACCCTTTGGGACAATTGGAAGCGACATTGCTTAGACTGTCATGCAAGTTGCAGCTGTAAACAAGGGTCATACTTGCAAACTGCCCACCCCCAGCGAGGCCACCAGCTCACAGCCCTGTATTATATCTCTCAGATACCCTAACAGCCCAAGGTTCTTTAGCCTTAGATTTTAAAGTACTAGACCTCACAAGAAGAGTCCAATTATTCATATGCAGAAATCTGTGTTAAATAAAATACAGGATCAAGCCAAGGAGCATGAAATCTGGAGTTGGTGTTGACAGCCCCTCATTCCTATCACTTATTAATTTTATTTCCCTCCTCAGCCTGTGTCATTGCCTATAAATTATTTAAACACAGGTTTTCATATTCTGTGATTTAACTCTTTAAGCCCTTTTGTAACACATGGGAATTAATGATCTCTTTTTCTATGAACAGTTCAAATTGAGCTTATTCTTATGGAAATGTGATCTTTAGTAGTTTTATTAGAGGAATTCTCTTTCTTTCTTCTTTGTTTGTTTGTTTGTTTTACTAGCTCTAAATGTGGCTATTTCAGCCGTGAATTTATCATGGACATTTTATTTTTCTGGTCATGCATTTCTGAAATCAGAAGTTTGGAGTTATGACACAAGAAACAAGGCATTCATTTTGAAGTTGCCCTCTTGTCTCCTGACTTTCACAGTTTGTTCAGTGTGTGTATTTTTGGAAAGTTTTACTACTATCTCTTTCTTTCACAAGTTGGTTGAATTTGTTTCCAGAGTAAGCAAGCAAAGGACAGAATGTCGAAATGGTTTGAAATAAAAAATTAAATTAGTTGGACTAGAAAGAAAATATTGTTAAATACATAGCTGCTGGGGGTTGAAACCCCACTTAATAATGATTCTCTTCTTTTTTTAAATGAAATAATTAAATCTAGTAATGTCATTTTTAATATTGTTTTATTTCTGGACTTTGGGGGGAAAACCCAGTTGTTTGATAATAAAATGAAACCTGAACTACAGAGACCATTTTTAAGAAAGACTTGCTATGAAAATTATTGGGGGAAACCAAGTCGGGTTTACCAGACAAGATTCTCTAAAATATGTATGAGTGAACTAAATTCCAGAACACTAGAATTATGAAGAACCCAGCAATCATTAGAGTCTCCTGTTTCACAGGAGAAACAGCCTGCTGGCCATCAGAGACCTGAGGATACAGGAGAGATGATTTCATCGACTTCAAAACTCTATTATATACTTAAGGTTTTAAAATATGTTCAACAGAGTCATCATGCTTTCTCGGTGCTCACTTCGTGTCTGATCCACGTGTGGCTCCTGTCACCCCTAGCCTCCCCAGTTTGGCTGTCACTCTACAGAGGAAATAAAAAAGCAGCAGACCCAGTTTCCTGGCTGTTTTATTTTATGGAGATGCTAAAAGGAAGCTTATTTCATATTGATCATACCAGGGAGCTAGCCAAGTATGGTGTTAATTGGGTCCTCTGGAATTCTAAACCCCTGGGACGAGAGGCTTTCTAGGAAGGAGGGGGAAAAACCCACAAGCTGCATAAAAATGAAATCCAGGAGCCCGCAATGTCCCAGTTGCTGGTGATTTGGGCAGCTCGTTTTGTATCCAGTTGCTTATTTCAATTAGCTTGTTTTGTGTTATGTTTCCCCACACCCCCTTTCCTGCAAAGCTGTGAAGCCTTGTTTTGAAAACTGCTGCCCCAGAGTGCACTGGTTTGGCTGTCCTGTCCTCATTGTTCTAATGCTCATTCCATATGTGGGTCACATACTAGCGCTCTCCCCCACACCCCTCCACCTCCCTCTTATCCCTCCAGCTACCTCCCCTCCTTTTCCCTTCCCTTCTCTTCCTTTCCCTGTTGGTGTATTGACTCTCTGGCTCTCATTCTGCTGTTCTACTCCCCCCCACAATCTCTCTATCTCTGTCTCTCTCTCTCTCTCTGTCTCTCTCTCTCTGTCTCTCTCTCTTTCACACACACACACACACACACACACACACACACACACACTTTTCTTCTCTCAAGAGGCAGAAGTAGGGGCCAGATTCTTTCAAGATCTTTGCACACAGAGCCATTCAAACTTAAAAAGCTGGTTACTGTGCATTTATTTTATGGAAAACACCACTTCACCTTCCTGAAAGTAATTATTCTGTTCCTCTCCCCTCTACTTCCCTCTTTCCACTCCTTGCTCTTTTCCCCTCTTTTTCTAGGACAAAGGTTTTTTAAGAAACTAGGATTGCTGCTTCCTTCTGCCCTCTCTTGTTACCGTGGTAGCGAGTATCTCAGACAGTGAAGGATGGAGTAGGCAGGCTGGGGCTTTATGCACAGTTCTTTGGGGGCTGCAGAAGGAGTCCCCTGAGAAATGTGCATTGCAGGCATGCCTGCTGAGTTTACTATGCTGGTTATCTGTCACTTATTCTGACTAAAAGGTAAGGGCTTCTGCAATCTGTGGCTGCAAAGAATTGGCACATTGTTTTATTTCTAAGGTCTTCAACTAATTGGCTCTTGAGAGAAGATTGGAATGAGAGTTTTTGCTGGACTTCTGTAGCTTATCCTATTAGATCTCTCTGATTTTTTGAATGTCTGAGGGAAAATAGTTTTGGCAATCTTTGGTTATTGATGGGATGTCTATTTACATGTGTTCAGGGGAAAAAAACCCCAACTTTTAATTCCACGTTGTTTTCTTCTTTTCATTTAAAACTTTTCATTTACCAATGAAAAGATGTGTTATATATGTGGTCCATATTTTCATTGGTTTCTATAAACTTTGGGTATAAGAGTTTTGAAATCATCCCAAGCAAGATAAGATTTTAACTCAGCAGATTGCATTTTTACCACTTAAAAATTATTGTGCATTTGAGTAATCAGAGTAAGGAAAGTTTGAGACTATTTAGATGAATAGTAACATTTACATTTATTAGTCTGTTACTCTAGAATGGATAAATACATATTGGTAAATATAAATAACCATTTATGCCTCTTGTTTTATGTGTGGTTAGAGGGAATTTTCTGCATCTGTTCAGAATTCTGACTGAACTACAGGCAAAGGAATCTTAGTAATAAGGACTACATAAAAGTATATAGACTTTTAAAAAGATTTATTTATTTTATTTTAGAGAGGGAGGGAGGGGCAGAGGGAGAGGGAGAGAGAAAATCTCAAGCAGATTCCCTGTTGATGGCAGAGCCTATTGCAGGACTTGATCCCAGGATCCTGAGATCATGATCTAAGCTGAAATCAGCAGTTGAACACTCAACTGACTGAGCCATCCAGGCGCCCCTGGAAAGTATGTAGACCTTAAGTTTATGTTTTTAAATTTACCTACTTGAAGTAATTGAAACTGCAATATCAATTGCCTGTTATCTCTGGGAAAAAACTTATCTTTGATTAAGAAGCATAGTTTCAGGGATCCCTGGGTGGCTCAGCGGTTTGGCACCTGCCTTTGGCCCCGGGCGCGATCCTGGAGTCCCGGGATCGAGTTCCGTGTCAGGCTCCCTGCATGGAGCCTGCTTCTTCCTCTACCTGTGTCTCTGCCTCTCTCTCTCTCTCTCTCTCTCTCTCTCTCTGACTATCATGAATGAATAAATAAATAAATCTTAAAAAAAAGAAGCATAATTTCAAAAACAGATTGTACATCACTACGGAGCTTATACAGTTGGAAACCAGCTGAACTTTATTGAAAAAAAATGATTATACCTTATTTTCTTAAGTGGTGGTAATTTATTAAGACTCTTTTGTAGGAGTGTAGGAGGTATTTTATTGGAGATGGAAGGTCCTTTTAATGGTATTTTTCCTTTATGGCTGCTGTTCAGGGCATGTGGTGTGTTGCTATCCGGTTCTGTTTATCAATCTGTCTCATGAGCCATAAATGAAAGAAAGGTGTATGTTTGGATACCCAATTTAAGTCAGCTAATTTTATTTATGACTTTATAAAATTTGGGTCAAAGAGCTGTGGGAAAGGTTTCTTGCAAAAGGACATATGGATGCATCTGCTTATACAACCGAGTGCTATTAACAAAACAAGCTGGGGATTTTTTTCAGTGATTAGACATTGAGTGGATCCTGAGGAAAGATGGTATCTGTGAAGGAAAGCAGCTTTATTTCTTTGACTCTGACTCAAAGGTTCTTACTGAGGTGTAGAGTAGGGCCTAGATTTTAGGGTCTGTTTTTCTTCCACAGTTATCCCTCACCCCTATCCCCTTCTATCCAGTGTCTGTCATTAAGTTCCTCTTGTTTCTTTATGCAGTAGGATAGTTTTACATTCCTTTCAAAATCATTAGGTGATAATTCAGATGAGCATATACTCAGGGAGAATTTAAAAATTTTCCCTTCCATGTTTTATCCTACACATCTCCTTCTTAGTACAAAGAAAAACACACCAGATACCTCTTCATCTGCAGTTTTTCTTTTCTTCCAACTTTAAAAACTTTCTAAAATGTCAATTTTAGAATCCCTTCATAAAATGGGATACCTTTTCATGTGTTAAATCAGTGACTGTCAACCAGGGGGTGTTCAAAGTACTCGCCTGTGAAATATTTAAATAATGCAGGTTGTAGGTACCACCCCCAAGGAGTTTGTTCTGAACTCTGTATCCATACCCGGTACATGGTAGGTGTTCAGTAGTAGTAGTCACTGAATGTTAATTACTGAAATGTTTTCCAAGTAGAACTAACAGGCCACACGGAGTAAGACTACAAAATCTTTTCCTCTTCCTCTTTAGTTGAAATTGGAAAGAGGCACTTCTGACTTCTCTGCTTCCTACGTGTATATTGAGAAAAACAGGGCTTCTTTTGAAAGGATGGGCTTCTTTTGCAGATGTTTTCAAAACTCTGAAAGTAAATTAATCACCCTTAAAAAGGCTAGTAGGATCCTCTACTCATTTTCCACTACCCAGACAAATAGTCCTGTAGCAGTGCTACTAATCACAACATTCTTAGAAATTACTTTGCAGGGATCCCTGGGTGGGGCAGCGGTTTGGCGTCTGCCTTTGGCCCAGGGCGCGATCCTGGAGACCCGGGATCGAGTCCCACATCGGGCTCCCGGTGCATGGAGCCTGCTTCTCCTTCTGCCTATGTCTCTGCCCCTCTCTCTCTCTCTCTCTCTCTTTCTGTGACTATCATAAATAAATAAAAAGAAAAAAAAAAGAAATTACTTTGCACCCCAGTCCCATGACTCTCTTATGAATCTCAAAATGATATTATGGAGAGAACTCAAGGAATTGAAAACATTGTCTTCTCACATGTATGTTTTTGAGTTGGGTTTATTTTCCCACTTGAACCAGTAGGAATGTGCTTCTTGGATATCAATTATTATGTGCCTCCTAAACAACTCTTAAGACACCCAGACTGATATTACATATCAGATGAGGGACTGTATTCATGGATCTGGAATTGGTCTGTGATCCTAAGTGTTTGTTTTTCCTATGAAAGCTTCTCTCCTGCTACCTTGAATGGAGTCTTGAAAAATTATTGGTCCCTAAGCTATAGGAACAAGATTTTTTTTTCTTTTTAAAATTTTTAGGTTTTTTTAAAGATTCTATTTATTTATTTGAAAGAAAGAGCTAGAGAGCACCAGTAGGTGGAACAGCAGAGGGAGAGGGAGAAGCAGGCTCCTCACTGAACAGGGGAGCCTGATGTGGGGCTCGATCCCAGGATCCAGAATCATGACCTGAGCCAAAGGCAGCCACTTAACCAACTAAGCCACCCAGGTGCCTCAGGAACAAGACCTTTAAAAAAGAGAGTTCAGCACCCCTGTATTTTTTGCAGCATTATTTACAATAACCAAGACACAGAATCAACCCAAATGTCTGTTGATAGATGAATGGATAAAGATAATATAATATTGTATACAATGGAATATTATGCAGCCATAAAAAGAGATGAGATCTTGCCATTTGTGACAACGTGAATAGACCTAGAAAATATTATATTAAATTAAGTAAGTCAGATAGTTAAAGACAAATACCATATGATATTACTTATATGTGGAGTCCTTTTTTTGGTTTTATTTATTTTAGAAGGATTGAGAGGGAGAGAGACAATCTCAAGCAGATTCCACACTGAATGCAGGGCCTGATGTGGGGCTTGATCCCACCAACCCAAGATTATGACCTGCACCAAAATCAATAGTTGGACACTTAACCAACTGAGCCACCCAAGTGCCCCTTTTATGTGGAATCTAAAAAACAAAACAAAATAAACATGCACAAAAAAAACCAGAAACAGACTCATAAATGCAGAGAACAAACTGGTGGTTGCCAGAAGGAGGGAGGATTGAGGGATGGGTGAAATAGGTGAAGGGGGTTAAGAGATCCAAACTTCCATTTATAAAATAAGCAAGTCACAGGGATGAAAAATACAGCATAGGGAATATAACAATAATACTATATTATTGTATGGTGACAGAAGGTAACTATACTTATCATGGTGAGTATTGTGTAATGTATAAATTGTCTAATCACTGTATTATTCACATGAAACTAATACACTGTCAACTATACTTCATTAATAAAAAGAGTATATTTTTTAAAAAGAACATTCAAACAAGATACTAATATCTTAATATTATCTGCAGTATAAAGACTTGAATTAGAGTAGATGATCCTTAAATCATTCCTAGATTTCTGACCTCTGAATTTTAGTCTTTATTTCTTTTACATGTTTAATCAACTCTCAGAGTCAGTTCTGCTGTAATACTTGTTTTGAAAATGAGAATTTTTATTATATGTTAATGTATGTAATATACATATTAGAGACCAAACATAAAGCAAATGGTGCATTTGCTTATGTGCCATTTCTTTCTAGAGAAGCATTAGATGAATGCAGAAAAGTGCAGCCAGCTGAAAGGCACTTAAGACTACTTAAAATGCACATGTGTATGCATCCCAGTCACCTATAGACTTAATTTATCTGTGTATTATGAGCCACACCTATGCACATTTGGTGTTATAGCTTTGTGTTTAATATCAGATTACCCTCATACCATACAAGATGCATCCCTTTCTGCACCCAATTCTAGTCAAACTCTAGGTTTTTAATGAGGTAAAAGTGCCATACTGATAGTAGTTTTGATTGTATATTTTAACTATTTAACATGTATAAAACTGCTACCATTTTTATTAAGATCCTGCTTTTTAAAAAAACATCATTGGTATCCTTTTGGGGTGCCTTACCCCTAACCACACGTTTTGCATAAATAAAAACCCTTTATTGCATGATTTGCATAGCATAGAGGTTTTTAGGAACAAGTATGTTTTGTTACAGCAGAACTGGATGTAATGGATTTTGGCATCATAAAATTCTTGGCGGCAAGGTGCAGAGAACAGTTAGTGTATCCTAGGATTGTTTTCTGTGAATGTTGTCAACTTAGCATGCTTTTTCCTACTTTGCATTTTTTTCTAGTGCCTCTATAGGAATGCCTTGGAATAATCATTTCTCAAACCTCAAAACCTTAGGGAAAGTTTTATGACATTCTCAAAACTGAAGACTGCTGTGAATGATTAGATACTTGGTTGAACTCTAGAAATAAGAATTTTGTTGAAAAAAAAAGAATTTTGTTGTCTTGGCTAATTAATAATTAAAGTTATTGGATATATAATTTTTAACAGGTTCTAAGGTTCAGATTAAAATATGGCTCTGGTGGGGTACCTGCCTAGCTAGTCAGGAGGCCATGTGACTCTTGATCTTTAGGTTGTGACTTCAATCCCCAGGTATGATGTGGAGTTCACTTAAAAAATTTGTTTTAAATTAAAAAAAAAAAAAAAACCATGGAGATGGTATCATACTTTTTTGGTATAAAACATTATCAAATGAATCCAAATGTGATCATTTTTACATTTGCCAAAAAACTCACTGACTCCTCATTGTATGAAACAAGGAAGAATGTTGGTCTGGTTTGGTAGAAGGGAAAGGAGATTTTAGTCTTCAGAAGTGATAGAGAGGTGATGTATACAGTCAAGTTTGTTTGTTTGTTCTTAGAGTCTGCTTATGGTGGGCCTGGGAATTGGAGTTTGAGTTTTTGTTTCTGATTCTCTTCAGGGTTCTGACTTTTGGCCAAAGCAGTTACCACCTGATGCTGTTCTGGGTATCCTCGTGCCACTCCCTGCTGGAATGATGTTTGTTTCACCCCTCACTTTGCCCTTTAGAACACTGCATAAGTCCTCCAGAGAATTGAATATGATTGGGCAGGAGTTTGGAGTTGGACCCGTCCTAGGGTCCCCTGCTGGTTTCTAGCTGTGTTATCTGTCAAGCCACATGGCCAGATCTTTTGTTCCACGTTGTAAAATGAATTTCCTTTCTAGCTCCTTCACTAGAACTTTTTCCTTTAAAATGCAGCCATTTGAAAGCTTCCTGGGCACATTGAGGTAGTTAGAGAAGGTCAGATGATCATGCTTTATTCACTTTGCTGTTGCCTTGAGCATTATTATACTTAACCCATGTTTATTCTTTTTTTTTTTTTTTTTCAATAGATGGAGGAGGGGGAAGGGCCGAGTTAGAGGGAGAGAGAGAATCTCAAGCAGCCTCCATGCCCAGCACAGAACCCCTCTCAGGGCTCAATCTCACCACCATGGGATCATGGCCTGAGCCAAAATCAAGAGTCAGATGCTTCCCTGTCTGAGCTACCAGGCACCCCAAACCCATGTTTATTCTTAAACATATAGTTAGGGACTGTGTACTCCCAAATTCATATGTTGAGGTTGTAACCCTCAATGTGACTATTTGTGGAGATAGGGCCTGCGAAAAGATTGGTGGAAGTTAAATGAACTCATAAAGATGGAGCTCTATCAAGGACAGGGCTGGTGTCCTTGTGAAAAGAGGAAGAGACTCCAAAGCTCTCTTTCCCCTGATGTGAGGACACATTGAAAAGCTGGTAGCTGTCTGCAGGCCCAGAAAAGAGTTCTCATTATGAGAGGAAACAACCAGCACTTTGATCTTGAACTTCCCATCCTCTAGAACCCTGAGAAATAAATTTCTATTGTTCAAGCCATCCAGCCTATGGGATTTTGTTAGTGCAGCCCATGCATACTCATTCACATACATAGTTTCATTTATACCCTTAGTGGACTTCTGGTTGAACAGAAGAAATAATACAAATATGTTGACAAGAAGCATGAAAATGAAAATCCTGCTAATAACCTTAAGATTGTCTTGGGCGGATAGATCCTAAAGCTAAATTGATCAGGGTTCTTATATCACATATCAGTTTCTAAAAATATGAAACACAGTATTTATTCCATCTACTGGGTCTCCATTTACTGAGAATAAAAATTGTACTCTGTATAGTTTATTTGTCAAGATGTGTGCACAAATAGAAACCTGAAAGCAAAAAAAAAAAAAAAAAAAAGAAATCTGAAACCATGAAAATTACCCCCCAAAAAATTGTTTAAGCATATGATGCAAATATTTCACCTATAAGATCACAAAATTAGTTTGCTTATTTTTGACACAATATTGTGTAGCTAAACGTCAAGTTATATGTTCATATGATTAATCACTTAATTAATTGAGTAATCAGCTAAACCTCAAGGTATATGTTCGTATGTGCTTGATCCTAAAATCTAATATAATGTTATTTTATTTTTTATGATTAATCACTTTCTCTCAGATTACACACAATAATAATAATACTACCACCAAAATATTTACTAAGAACAGTTAATTTTTTTTAATTTTGCTTATGATGTTCCCAAACTATTTTATACTTGTCCTTTGTCTGCATTGTTTGAATATATAGTAGTTGCATACTGCATATCTTATTCTGTCTCTTTTAAATCTCATTTAATCTTAGCTGTATAAGTAACAATGTTTTATGCTCACACAAGCCCTTAATGTTGTCTCTATCTTGGTCGTCTGAAACTCATTCTGTAATAGATTTGGAGTAAGATCTCATTGTAGGGGTGCCTGGGTGGCTCAATAGGTTAAAGAGTCTGACTCTTGGTTTTCGCTCATGTCATGGTTGTGAGATCCAGCCCAGAGATGGGCTCCACTGAGCACCAGTCGGGAGTCTGCTTGTCCCTCTCACCCTGCTCCTTTCCTGCTGACTCTCATGTGCACACACTCTCTGTCAAATACATACATACATATATACATAAAATCTTTAAAAAGAAAAAAAAAGATTTCATTGTAACAGTATTTCCTGAGTTAAGATAGGAGTTTATCTGTAAACTTTATACTTGAAAGTAATTTCTGTGAGTTATTAACTCCTTGGTCAACATTTTTTTTCATTGACTGTCTTAAACACAATACTCCATTTTGATCTGTAATGAAGCATTGCTGTCAAAGAGCCTAATGATAGCCTAATTTTCTTTTGTTTATAATTCATTTCTGTTCCTGCCTAACTATCCCCTTCCTGAAATTTTTTTCTTGTTCTGTAAAGACCCGTAATTTTGTCAAAATAGGTATTGAAATAAGCTTTTCTAGGTCAATATTCTCATATGAAGCATGTGGTATGCTCTTTTATTTTGTAGTTTCATTTTTTTGTTTATTTCAGGAATATTTCTTACAATTATATTTTTAGTACTAGTTGTATTTCTTTTTATATTATTTTTTTACATTGCTATATTAGTTTTGGGTATAAATATGGTGATTCAACAATTCCACATATCACCCAGTGCTCATCACAACAAATGCACTCCTAATCCCCATCATGTGTTTCACCCATTCTCCCTCCCACTGGTAACCATCAATTTGCTATCAATTTACTGTTTCTTGGTTTGTCTCTCTCTCTTTTTTCCCCTTGTCATTTATTTTGTTTCTTAAATTCCACATATGAATAACGTCGTATGGTTATTTGTCTTTCTCTGATTGACCTATTTAGCTTAACATTGTGTTCTTAGCTCCATCCATGTCATTGCAAATGGCAAGATCTTTCTTTTTTGGCTGAATTATATATATAATATTTAATATTATTATTAATATTATTAATATTAATAATTATTAACATATATAATATATTTAATATTAATAGACATCTTCTTTGTCCATTCATCTGTCAATAGACACTTGGGCTGCTTCCATATCTTGGGTATTGTATATAATGGTACAATAAACATAGGGGTGCATTTATCCTTTTAAATTAGTATTTTTGTGTTCTTTGTATAAACACCCAGTAGTGCAATTCCTAGATTGTAGGGTAGCTCTATTTTTAACTTCCTGATGAACCTCCATAGTGTTTTCCAGAGAGGCTGCACCAGTTTGCATTCCCAAGAAGAATGCCCTAGGGTTCGTTTTTCTCCACATCCTCACCAACACCTGTTGTTTTTAAGTGTTGTTGATTTTAGCCATTTTGACAGATGAGGTGATATCTTATTGTGGTTTTGATTTGCATTCCCCTGATGATGAGTGATGTTGAACATCTTTCATGTATGTGCTGGCCATCTGTATTTCTTCTTCTGAGGAATGTCTGTTCATGTCTTCTGCCAATTTTAAGAGGATTAATTGTTTTTTTGGGGGGTATTGAGATGTATAAATTCTTTATGTTTTGGATACTAACCCTTCATTGGATATGTCATTTGCAAATATTTCTTCTCATTTAGTAGATTGCCTTTTAGTTTTGTTGGTTGTTTCTTTCACTGTACAGAAGCTTTTTGTTTTGATGTAGTCCCAGTAGTTTATTTTTACTCTTGTTTCTCTTACCTCAGGAGACATTCCTAGAAAAAATTTGCTAAGGTTGATTTCAAAGCAGTTACTGCCTGTGTTCTCTTCTAGGATTTTAATGGTTTCCTGTCTCACATTTAGGTCTTTAATCCATTTTGAATTTCTTTGTGTGTATGGTACCATTTGTTGAAGACACTTTTTCCCACTGGATATTCTTTCTTAGTTTGTTGAAGAGTAATTGGTCATATAGTTGTTGATTAATTTCTGGGTTTTCTATTCTGTTCTATTGATCTATGTGTCTCTATCTGACCAGTGCCACACTGTTTGGATTACTACACCTTTGTAGTATGTATAATGTTACTTTTAAATTTAAATTATAGGCAGATCTTTTTTCTTATAAATCTAAAGTAAATTAGATAGCATATATTACTTATTAAATGGAAAAGGCTGAAATTTGTCTTCACACATAATGAAAATTATTAAAATTGTATTAAATGAACTTTATGATAATATCTTTCATAATATATTGATCTCAAATGAATGCTTTATTTTAAATCCCTTATCATATACCATGCAAAGAGGATGAAATGATTAAAAGATTTCCTAAGGGGTTTCCAGTGATTATACATGATGGTGGAAAAAGGGTTTCTGAGTAAAAAGTGAATACACAATGCTGGGCTGAAAGATTGCCTTTCTTTTGAACAGAGCAGATTTAGGAATATAAAAGTGGATAGAAGGAAGAGATTACTTAGAAAGTGTAAACACTCCACTTGGAGCTCAGTAAGTACAGAGGCCTCATTTAGCCGAAAAAGAGTGAGGTTTCAGTTCTCAGACAGTCTGCATCATAAGATAACATGCTTGTTGGCAGCAACAGAACTGTTGGTTTTTGAAGAAACATATACAAAATACATATTTATTAGTTGCTTTGATTAAAAACAAAACTCTTCTAAATGTCTGTTTTTCTCTTCACAATGGCCTTCTTAATGTCATGCCAAAAATATGCCCCAGCTATCCATGCTTAGCAAGTTGAATTGGAGATGGTTTACATCTTGAGTACTTCACAATTAACTGCTTTGGTTAGTGTTGGCAAATTACATAACCAAATTGTTGATCTGTTTTCTAATGTCTCTACAAAATTATGCTGAAAAAAAAAGTGCATACAAAGTAAATTGCATCTAGAATTGAGTGGTACCCATGTTCTCTTTGTGTTGAGGGGGGAAATGATTACATCACTCTTTGGAATCATTCTATTTCAGTCAACTTTTTGATCATTGATCTGGTTAGGGGTTAGTAAATGGGACCGATATGCTGCTGTGTGCTGAGCGGAGTAGACTATTTAATAGCCTTATTGGAGCTCTCAGGCGATGATTTCTCAATTTCAGTCTTTTTTCACTTTGGAGCCACTCTGAGAAAAAGGGAGACCCAGGGTTTAATTTGAATAAAGAAGGAATTAACCAGTCATCATTCCACGTAATCCTAGGACACAAAGAAGATAGAGCTGTGTTACCAAGAAGGTAGCAGTTGAGGAACTCAGACATCAGGATTGATGATCCTGAAGGTGGGCAGGTGGGTAGGAAGAAAAGAAGGAAAGAAGAAAGGGTGGATGGAAGGAAGGATAGATGGATTAAGAAAACTAAGAGTTTACAAGTTCAAAATGTTTCCCTCTTCTTCCTCCGTATGGGGGACATAGATTCAGGTAAACTCTTCCTTTCCTTTGGTTGTATTCTTTTGTTTTAAGGAATATCATGGTTATTTATTTAATTTTTTTAAATGTAGGCTCTTCCATTTTGCCTGCTACAGCTCAGTGACCTTAGGCTATTTAGCTTAAAAACCAAAGGATTTGGTTGTTGGAAAGGTATTAGCATCAGAAAGGAAGGTTGCCTGGTGTGCTGGCTAAAATAACCCCACAGAAAGAGGTTGGGCTGGTGATGAGAGAATTTTGATACTAGAGAGTCTTTGTTTAATTGTTGAGCAATAAATAAATAAAGTTATGCTCTCTGGTATTGCTGAATATCAAGCTCTCTTCTCTGAGTTGGAGTGAAGTCTATTACAAGTGTCGGTGGCTTCTTTGTGGTTGTCAGTAAATGTATGCTCGAGTCCAACTAGTGATGTCTTATACTTTTTTAGTAATCACAACTTTTTCAAATCTTTTCCTGTCTTCATACTTCTAGAATTATATGCTGTGTATGGGATGTGCTGGAAGAAAGAGTTCTGGCCAGAGTCAGGAGACTGGCCTTTAGGTGCAATCACTATTCTTAATGGACTTCTCTTGAGTGGTTCCTTTTCCCTAAGTGACCTCAGCCTCTTTGAGCTTTAAAATATGGTGCCTTGATTCTAAGAGTCCTTACTTTTCTGTTTGCATTTATTTAGTACAAAATCTCCAGCCTGTGATGAAAGTTCGCCTGAAGTGACTGGAGGGAAAGAGTTATTCCAAGTCATGCGCCATCATTAGAATGTTTTGTTTTCTTTGTTTGTTTTTAAATAACAATTGTTTGCCTTTACCTTGAAAATACTTTGCAAAGCCCAACTCTTACAACATCCTATAGTATAGAGGGGTCACCATTTCAGGCACTGATTTCTAGAAATGGGCAAACCGAAATCTAGAGGGGTAGCCTGGCAGCCTTCATGTCTCATCCTGTAGTGACTTGCTGGTAAGAGAGGAAGCAGTCTTTTTTCTGAGGTTGCAGAAGAAAAGTTAGCATTTCCTTGGGAATTCTGACATGGCCTTTTGTGCCTCCATTCTTCCTTTCCCTACTCCCCTCTTTCTCTTCCTTTCACTTGGTCATTTACAAGCATTCTCTCAGTTTTGCAGCTCTAAAATTATGAGTGTTGTCTTGAACAATGATAGTGTATTTGTAAAATAAGGGATATATGAACAGATGAAGACATGGAAAGAGTTTTAATCCTGTGAGATTTGTATTTTAGAATGTATATAATTCTAAGAGAAGATTCCTCTTTTTTATCAAGTTTTTTATTTTAGCCGTGATTACCTATTTCCCCTTTGCTCCTCAGACTCCTGATAGACAAGCTTCTTGAGAAAAAGGTTCAGCTTATGGAGAGAAATTCCTTTGCTCAGAGAACAAAGACATTGTACTTTCTTGAAGTTGAGAGATCCATAAAGTAGAACTATTATTTTTCATAGAGGTATTCAACACCAGTGACCAAATGCACAGGTCTTTCCTGAATGAATACAAGCTCTGGGAAGTCTCAGTGGAGGCTCAATGTTTGGGGACAATGTTGGGGGGATCTGGTGGTTTCAAATCTTGATTAGACAGGAAAAGAGGACTATGGTGAAAACAGGCCAAGGAAGTAAATGCAACCTCATTCCCAGCAAGTGCATGGGATCATGTCATTCCTTAATTCACTCATCTACTACAAATGATCCCTGTGATTTATAGAGCTCTATGCCAGCACTCTCTTACAACTGGAGCTGCTGCATTATCAGTCAACAAAATGAACCTCTTCCTCTCTTGGGACCTTTGTTCTAGTGGGAGAACTTTGGTCAATTGCTTATATATACACATACACATTGTCTAAAACAGGATGTACTCTGAATGATTACTGGACACCTCTAGGAAAAGTATAGAACAAGGAAAACAGGATCTTGCCCCCATGTAATCGGCGTATTTCACAAATAAGGGATAGACTATCAAAAAAATCTTCCCTGGGGTATATGTTAGTTTTCCTTCCACCTTCCTTGATAGGGTATAATTGGGTAATAATTTGGAATGGGTCAACGTGGCAAGTGGTGAACGATGCATGTTCAACAGATGACATGAAATGATGGGAAAAGTACAAAGTTGTAGACCTTAAACATTTTTTTTCTGACTGAAATTTTAAGCAATGATGAACCATTTGTGCTTTAACTCATGCTGTTTAAAAAAGTCTTTGTAAACTGCTTTAATCCCTTCTTGTGTTCAGTAAGTGTAATAGTGTGAATCTTCATTTTAACAGCTGCAGCAAACATTGATTCATTTCATACCCTGTGCAAAGTGTTGCTGATACAAAAATAAATAAGAAATGATCCCTATGGGATCCCTGGGTGGCGCAGTGGTTTGGCGCCTGCCTTTGGCCCAGGGCGTGATCCTGGAGACCTGGGATCGAATCCCACGTCGGGCTCCCGGTGCATGGAGCCTGCTTCTCCATCTGCCTGTGTCTCTGCCTCTCCCTCTCTCTCTCTGTGACTATCATAAATAAATAAACATTAAAAAGAAAAAAAGAAATGATCCCTACCCTTAAGGGCTTATAAAATGAGAATTTGGAGGTATTGTGGAAATTTTCTTCTGAAAGTCTTTTTTTTTTTTTTTTTTTGGCATAGTACTGCAGGTATATGAGATAGGGGATAGGGAAACTGAGCTCTGAATATGAACCACCCAGTATATATCCAGAGAGTCCTTTTGCAGTAAATTTCTACTCTAAATATGTTTGATAGTGTCACCATTTCTAGTTAAATATATATATGTTTATATATATATATAAAATACATATATATATATTTATAAATGAGATTTTGAGGATACAAGGGTCATGAAAACACTGGATTTACTTATATTAGTGTTTTCTGAACTTTCTTCCATGGGAGAATGTTGACAGTTATGGGGAAGGGGAACAAAGTGGCAGGAGAGGAGGAGTTTCCATGTCAAGTGAGTTTGGCAAACATCCGGGCCAAAGGAAGGAAGCAAGATTTTTAATGTGTGACTTTCCATAATCTTTAATTTTCTTTTTTTTTTTTTAAAGATTTATTTATTTATGATAGACAGAGAGAGAGAGAGAGGCAGAGACACAGGAGGAGGGAGAAGTAGGCTCCATGCTGGGAGCCCGTAGTGGGCCAAAGGCAGGGGCTAAACCTTTGAGCCACCCAGGGATCCCCCATAATCTTTCATTCTCTGATCTGCCTTGTGAATCTCCAAGATGGGTTTTAGCAGTGGTTTCCAAATCTGGCATCATAATCACAGTATCTGGACCTCCACTCATTCATTGAATCACAATTGAGGGAGGTGGGAATTGGGGATTTTTATTTAAAACACATTTAGGAGACTACTTCAAGGCAGGTGGGAATTAGTCTCTCCCAGCAGAGGTCTGAGGCACTTTTGAAGTATGGGATGCATCCCTCCCCAGTTTATTTAATGCCAGAATTCCTCTTATCCAAGAAATACATGTTGACATTTATGGAACTAACAGTTTAGAAAATGCTGGTCCACACATTCTCCTACTAAAGGCTGAAAGAAAAAAATGAGCCTTTGCAGGTTTATCAGTTTGGGACTGGACTTTGAGTTGTATATTTGGGTTGTGGGATAGCACTAAAGGTTAAGCCTGTTTTCTGAACCCACATTGATGTGTTATTTATTATTATTATTATTATCATTTTTAAAGATTTTATTTATTTATTCATGAGAGACACACAGAGAGAGGCAGAGACATATACAGAGGCAGAAGCAGGCTCCTCCTGGGGAGATGAATGTGGAAATCGACCCCAGGACCCCGGGACCACGACCTGAGCTGAAGACTCTCAATCACTAAGCTACCTAGGTGCCCCTGTTTATTATTTTTTAAAGTGGTACTTATTTCATTGTATTATCCTTAGACCTTTTTTCTTTCCTTTTTATAATAGACATTGCCAGAGAGGTTGAATGCAACATGTAGTACATTTTGTTTTGTTCTCTCACTTTGCTAGGCAATAATACTTAAAGGTTTCATGTATGAAACCCAAATCACCAGAGATAGGAAATTTTTTTATTAAGGAGTATTTGCTCGTATTGTCTTTAAATAGATGTGTCTTCAAAGAGAGAAGAGAATGGAATTATCTTATTTAAAAAAATTTTTTGGTTGTTTTTGGGACTGGCTTCTAGATCATAAATTTATTATGCTGCAGAGGTTACAGTGGCATAATTAAAGTGATAAAAGTAGACAGATATAATATGAAAAATACTAGTCCTGGAAAGCAGATAATTTTCCTGAAAAAATAAAAAAAAAGGTGGGCAAGCCCTCCACAGGGGTTTAACTTTGTCTTCTTAAACACTTGAAACACCTGATGCCTCATTTGAGAAGGTGGCTGTGGGGCGGTGTGTGTTCTCTGCAGACTTCAGGGTTCTGTGTGGACAGCCACCACGGCATGGGGCTGTGGCTATATGTGGAATCGTGATAATAAGCTCCAGGGGTGACCCTGGTCACAGGCATTAGCATCAGACTAAATCTAAATACAACCTTCTTTTCATTTTGAGTGTTCTGTGTGGGAAACTTTTTAGTAAACCCACAGTTGAGTTTCTGCTCACTTTCATCCAAGATACCGAAAACCAGATTACCATTTTTGTTCAAGCGACTGGACTTCTGAGATTATAGGGCTGTGAAAAGGCTGTGAAAATTTTTGTACAGTCATTAGAAATCTTAATTGCTGAAGTGCCGACTCAGGCTAAATGTAGGCCTTGTCGTCAGGCCCAAGGAAACCACGTGAATGTCATATAACAAAGTGCCATAACAGTACATGAACGGTGGCCTTTAACCCATGGCGTGATGATTATAATGGATCTAAAGATCCTCTGAAGGAAAGACCAATTATCTCCGACAGTCCTGCAGGCTGGATCTCCAATAGGCTAGATGGAGGCTGTACCTGAAGACTGCCACCAGGAATTTGAAGATGATTCTCGCAGAGATATTTTAGGAACCAAGACCTTTAATCTGATAACATTTAAAGCCCATTTCAAGCATGTTAGATAAATTATGTCAAGGCTCTGGGGAGGTATCTCTGGAATCTGAACATTCTCTGGGGATTGTTGTTTGACATTTGTGGCAGGTGAGAGTCCTACACCTTGTGAAGTCATTAAGGTGCAGTTATGACAGGCTTGACTTGATCCTTTTTGATTTGTCTGCCAGCCTTGATAGCTCCAAACAGTTGTAGGGACCTGAAGACACTTCTCTGGCTTCTAGTAGCACAAACAGTGAAAATATTCTGCTCCCTGTGGCTAAAGCTGCATGAAAGAAATTTTTGCTGAGAAAAGGTGGAAGGCTCTCAGGTTGAAGGCTGCTATTAAGTTAGAAGCCTGGACCCTATTATCAATGACTCCCTAGGTGTACTGAATGGATGGGATTCCTTTTCTTCTTCTTCCTTTTTTCTTTCTCTTTTTTACTTGTGCTTTAATTGAAGGAAGACATTTTTCTCATTCTGCCAGGTAACTCCTTATCTTAGCTCTCATTTGACATGTGGCTAAAATGGTGCTTTTGGAAGGCAGGACTATGGCATGTCTGCAGCAACTTGAGGGACAAAGATTAAGGGTCCTTCTTCATTTTGGGCATGTGTATGTTTCTCTTGTGCATGCCTAAGCTGTTGTAACTTAAGGTCTGGCTCCCAAGCTATATCCATTGTTGGCAAAATAGTTTATTTATTTATTTAAACATTTTTAAAGGTTTATTTTTATTTCAGAAGGAGAGAGAGAGAGAGAGCATGAGAGTGAGTGGGAGGAAGGGTAGAAAGAGAGGGGAGAGAGAATGCTCCAGCAGACACCGCCCCCCCCCCCCCCCCACTGAGCGCAGAGCCAGACTTGGGGCTCTATCCTAGGACCCTGAGATCATGACCTAAGCCAAAATCAAGAGCCAGCTGCTTAACCTGACTGAGCCATCCAGGTCCCCTGGCAAAATAGTTTAAAACAGAACAGAACTTACTGAATAGGCAACATAATATTATGTGATCACTGAGCACAGGGGTCACACAGGGTCCATCATAATTAACTATGTGATGTAGGACAAGTAATTTAGCTTCTATGCCTCAGTTTCCCCATCTGCCCATCTGAGAAAACTGACTAATTAAACCTACCCCATAAGGCTAGCTTGAGTAGAATGAGGCATGATTTAAAACACCCTTGTCAGGTACATAGTAAGTACTTTATAAATAATACTAGGGGATCCCTGGGTGGCACAGCGGTTTGGCGCCTGCCTTTGGCCCAGGGCGCGATCCTGGAGACCCGGGATCGAATCCCACATCAGGCTCCCGGTGCATGGAGCCTGCTTCTCCCTCTGCCTGTGTCTCTGCCTCTCTCTCTCTCTCTCTCTGTGACTATCATAAATAAATAAAAAATATATATATATAAATGATACTATAATTTTTTCTTGGAGTTAACTGCACTAACATAAAATGTATGCATTTTTTATCTTCCTGGAAAACAGAGGTCTTTTATTGATAGCCTTTGTGATAAATGATTTGAATATGAACATGAACTAAATTTCTTTTTTTTTTTTAAAGATTTTTTTAAAATTATTTATTCATGAGAGACACAGAGAGAGATGCAGAGGGAGAAACAGGCTCCCTGTAAGGGAGCCCGATTCAGGACTTGATCCCAAGACTCTGGGTCACTACCTGAGCCAAAGGCAGACACTCAACCACTGAGCCACCCAGGAGTCCCTAAACTTCTTAATGCCTCTGCTCTCAAGAAATTATCTTACTTTGCTGGCTGTGATTGAAAACAGAAGAAAGAGATTGGCACTTGTCACATAAACAAGGTTTAAATTACTGGAACGCTCACATTCTTAAATCTGGTATTCCTTGACTTCTCTTTTTCACTTTGGCTATTAGAGTTCTTTTCCTTCTTATTTATATGTAAATATATTTTATCTAATGCCTCATTTTGTAAGAAGATAGAAAATGTTTGTATTGTTTAGAAATGCATTTGGCAGCAAGTAACAGAAAACCCAGCTACAACATCTGCTTATCATTCTAATTTAAAATAGTCCAGAGAGATGAAAGGTTGCTGGCTTTTGTTCAGGACCTCAGTAGTAATATTAAGGCTAATGTTTCTGGGATTGTTGTAGATTTCCCTCAACTTTCCCCCAATGTGGTTGCAAAGTGGCTGCTGTATTCCAGATATCACATCCTCCTTCAAGGCAGGAAGAAGCAAAGCAGAGGGAAGACCCATGCTTTCTGCTGCTTAATATCTGAAAAACAGAAAATGTCATACCCTTTCCTCCTTCATCCATATTTCTGCTAGTTTCATTGGCCTAAACCAAATCACATCCTTGCTGCAAAGGAGGACAACAATTATCATTCCCTGGGGTTGGGCATAGTCTATCAATTATTTAAACAGGATAATGAATACTGGGTAGGCAAAAATAACCACAATATTGTAGACGCCAGGTTAGGTTTTATGCAAACTGCCTTCCAAATTAGAGGAAGTAAATGCCAGGGGAAATGGCTGATCCCAATCCTTCCAGTCCTCCTTCATGTGAATTGAACATGCTTAATGTCTGTATTATTTATTTGGTATGATGGGCAAAGAAGAACAAGTTGGAACCAGCGAGTTGTTCTGCCCCAGTCTCCATCCTTGTCCTCAGGATGGTTTCTCTTCCCTTAATCACATCTATCAGGATGGTTATAGTTGATGGTAGATATAATAGATGTGATGTTGGACCATGTTTGATGATGGCTGGGTGCTCACCAAAGGCATCTAACCAAATAAGCATGAAGCCTGTTTTTCTTGACCCAAACTTTCAAGACCAGGCACAGGCCCTGGTATGTTCTTGCATAGTCTGTAGTCATCAAGGTGAGAGCCCACCCATCCCCATCCCTACTCTCTCCCCTTTTCCACACTCAATTTCTGCCCTATCCAGCCCCACCTTCTACCCCTACCCTTACTTCATCAGAAACTGGGACTTTATTTCCTATTGGCTTATTTACTCCCAAGACTCACTTAGAAATAGCCACCTATATTGACTCAATTAATACCTGGATTCATGAGTCAAACTTGAATAATTCTGTAATATTTTTGTGGACCAAAGCTTTCTTAGAATCAGCATGGAATAGCCCAGTACAAAGTAGCTGCTTTCTTATCCTGATACTGCATTTGAAAAGCAAACCTGAAGTTCACTTTCCTTTGCTCAGTCATTGTTCAAGGTGAAATAGGCATAACCAAAATTTTAGATATCCCTTGTGCAGTGCAGATAGCTTTCCAATAATATTTATGAAAAGATACGGAGTTGCTTTTGCTTATCATGCAGCTTGCTACTGACTTTTTATTTTCTGCATAAAAAGGAAAAAAAAATAAGACTTCTGTAGGCTTCCTATTAAAAGACACCTAGACTGAATGGAAGATTTCCTTTTGTTAGTATTTTTTCTACTTGCAGAGCCAGGAGTCAAAACCACAGAATAAGAGCATTCAAGTTTCTTTATAGTTCAAGCAGAGGGAAGCAGGGAATGGACAGAAGTAGGTCACATTGTGTTTGCAAGACCAGGACAATGTGAAATTTCTTGGAGTAGTCAGACCCTGATGGATTCTTCTTTTGGGGAAGAATGTTTCAGAAAAGTCAGAAACCAAGCAATGTAGTGTATGGCAGCCTGCAAAATATTATTTTTTCCTAGTAAAAGGAAATTATTCGGCAATTTAAGAAAATTCTTTGTCAGAAAATGACAAGTGGCTTTTCCCAAGATAATCAGAAGGTGGGTTAGACATGTCTCTGACGTTGCACACCACACAGCCCTTGAGTGATTCTCAGCTGTCACAAACTCCCACGTGCTCAGGATAGGGAGACAACAGTAGTGCTCTTAGCCCAGAGCAGTGCGTCCTAGTCACCAGCTTTGCCAGCTACTTTACTAGCTATTTAGCAGTGACTTCGAGGAAGTCTTAGTCCTTAAAGCCTAATCTGAATGTTTTCACCAAAAAAAAAACAAAAAAAAACCCACAGTGGGTCTGTTTGGTCTCTTTGACTCCTAAAATCGGGGTGTTGCTTTCACTGTGGGTCGTGCAGTTTCAGGATAATCTGGGAATTCTTGGGTTATTGTGCTGGCCCCTAACAGATATTAAAAATGGGGAGAGAAGAGGTGGGAGCTTCTATGGGTCCCTGTCTCTACCTTTCTTTTCTTCTTTCCCACAGGAGGACAGGGTGATACCAGGAAGGCTGTGATTTTCAGTCTTTTCATGATTTCAGTGTCCCATGACCTCTAGTTGTTCTTTCTGTCTCTCCATCTCGGATTTAGGTGCATTGTTCCCTCTCCCTTTCTTCTCAGTTCTGCCCAGAGATTAAGTGCTTTGAACTCCTCTAACCCACTCAGGCATGCCCTCCTGCTGCAAAATGCCACTCCCCCCTCGCAGCAGCTTCTCCAACTCTCTGGACACAAAACCAAACTCAGCTAGTTGATTAAAGTGATGGACATTAGGTTGTCAGTTGGTGCTGAACTTCAGCAGGGGTATTTGCCTTTTTAAAGAGCATCATGTCTCTCTGAAAAGGATCTCCAGTTGGGATATGTGGAAGAGGTAAGAATAACATCCTATAGTGTTATGCTAAGTGATACAAATCAGCCAAAGAAAGACAAATACCAACTGATTTCACTAAGATGTGGAATTTAAGAAACAAAACAAAGGAAAAAGAGACACCCCCCCCCCAAAAGAAAACAAGACTCTTAATTACAGAGAACAAATTGGTGGTTACCAGAAGAGAGGTGGGTGGGGGATGGTGAAATAGGTGAAATAGGTGATAGGAATTAAGAGTACATTTATCCTGATAAGCACTGAGTAAATAGAAATGTTGAATCACTATATAGTACACCTGAGGCTAATATTACTGTATGTTAATTATCCTTGAATTACACACAAAAAAAGAGTAATGCTTTGTCTACTGCAAAGACATTCACATTCTTCATCACATTTATCATAATCCTTATACCCCTTTGGGATTTTATGTATTTCATTTTAACTGTTGAGACTCAGAGAAGTTGAGCAGAAATTATTCAAAGTCATCTGGCTACTAAGTGAAAAATCAAGAACTTGCACCGAGTCTAGGGCTGTAGCTTCTGTAAGAGCCACCTGTTCACAAACTCACTTCCTACTCCTCATCTTCTTTTTCCCTGTTGAGTCAAGTGTACTGGCCACAGGACCACCATGTATTTCACAGACATGCTGAATTTAGAACAGGACTACTGACTTAGTAACTTAGCTCAACTATGTGTAGGCCCAGCTTTGCAGCTGTAAAACATCTGTGACCATCTGCTTTTTTGGCTTTACCCATCTTTTAGAAGTGGATTCAGTGAAGACAAGTGTTGAACTGTATGGCAGAGAGAAGTGAGGACATCGTACACCATGACCTGGGCAGTTGTCCACCTGGTGACAGCACTTAACATGACAAAGGACAGTTCAGTAGGGTGGTACAGAACCAGCACCTGTTTTCATGCTTTAGAAGATTGTTTAAATCACCAGGTAATAAATGACAATTCTTTATTCTTCAAATAGTTTTTCAAAGAATTCTTTATTCTTCAAAGAACCGAAAATAGAAAATAAAATGTAAAACCTCTCTCTTACCTCATTCAAACCCCTCTTTTGGCTTACTTTTGAGTACATAATTTTCCAGATCTTTTTTTTTTCTACCATGAAGATGTATGTATGTATGTACATGTTTTTTAAAAATTTTATTTACTTATTCATGAGAGACATAGAGAGAGAGAGGCAGAAACTGTAGGCAGAGGGAGAAGCAGGCTCCCTGTGGGGAGCCCGATGCAGGACTTGATCCCAGGACCTGGGGATCACGACCTGAGCCAAAGGCAGATGCTCAACCACTGAGGTGCCCCTGTGTGTATGTATTTTAAATAACAAATCCTAGTTGCTTTAAAAAAAATCTTTCCCTGGGACACCTGTGTGGCTCAGCAGTTAAAGGTCTGCCTTTGGCTCAGGACATGATCCTGGTTCAGAGATCAAGTCCTACATAGGGCTCCCCACAGGGAGCCTGCTTCTCCCTCTGCCTGTGTCTCTGCCTTTCTCTGTGTCTCTCATGAATAAATAAATAAAATCTTAAAAAAAATCTTTCCTTTTTGGTAAAAGGAAAGTTTTTTTATTCTTCTTAATGGGTACCTGATATTCACTGGATGGACTCACTGAAAGCTACCTCTTCTTTACTGAAAAACTTTTAGGCTGTCTTCACTTGGTCACTATTATGAATAATGTAAAAAGTATAATGGGGGGCACCTGAGTGGCTCAGTCGGTTGTGTCAAACTCTTGTTTTTGACTCAGGTCATGATCTCAGGGTTGTAAGATCAAGCCCTGTGTTGGGTTCCATGCTCAGCACACACTTGAGATTCTCTCTCCCTCCATCTGCCCCTCCTGCTCATCTTCTCTCTTTCTCTCTCTCTCTCTCTCTCTCTAAAAATAAGTAAATAAATAAATCTTTAAAAAATGGAAATATTTTGAAAATATTTCTGGGAGAGTCAAAGAAATGAAATTTCAGGGTCAAAAACTATGTCCCATTTAAAATTTTAATAAGGGCTGTGCAGTTATCCTCCAAAACTATCATCTCAAATTATTCTTCTACTAGCAGTGTTTGAGTGTGCCCAGTTTCCCTCACCTTCATCAGCACTGAGGAATATGAGCCTGTTTCATTTTTGCCAATTTATAAACAAAAATAGATTCTTAGTTAAATTTATGTTTTCCTGGTACATCTTTTTTTTAGGGTTGGGTGTTTTTTGTTTTTGTTTTTTTTTTCTGAAGTAGTTGTTTTCCTTTTGGTGGTAAGAGTTCTTCCTGGTCTGTTGTTAGTCTTAATTTTGTTTATAGCATCTTCTGTTGCTCAGAGATTTTTAATTTTATGTGGTCAAATATGTTAGCTTTTTTTTCTTTATGGCTTCTAAGTATTGTGTCATCTTTAAGGAGGACTGCTCCCTGCCAAGATGATAGAAATGCCGTAAAGTATTTTTTTCTAGTATTTTTAGAGTTTTTGTTTTTTAAACTTTTGTTTGTTAGATCCCTGATTTATGTATGACTCCAGGGAGACTTCTAATTTAACTCTGAAGTCCTAAAACTGGGCTATTTTGGGGAAGAAAATAAGATACAAAAGTCACCAGGAAACCAAAGTGAACTCCTAGTGGCCCAAGATCTGGAGAACAATTCAGAGTGGAGTTGGGATCCAAATCACCCACCTAGTGCTGGAATCCCCTGAAGCCATTGCCCCATGGAGATCTCATGAAGCTGTACACTATCTCCTGTCCCTGTTTTAAATCCATCAAGGCATATTTTTGTACATGGGTTTGGTGATTAGCGAGAGATAACAAGTCAGTCATATGAATCAGTTCCTTTTCAAACAGTGCAAAAGAATAGCCCTGATGACCAAGAAGATGCTTGATAGAGGAAGCACTTTAAGACAAAGGAGAAAGTTGAGTGGAGTATAGCAGAGACCTGAAGTTAGGCTGGATCGCAGAATTTATATTTCCTTTCATGTGGAAGTGAATTCCACAAATAAGATGCATTGTTGAGGATGCAAAATGGGAAGCCAGCAGAATTCATGGAAAATATGTACAAATAGTGTGAGTGCCCATGTGGCTTAGGGAACATACATAGATGAATGGCTTAGAGGATTGCTTGTAGAAGTCATGGTGTCAGGAAGAAATCCATGCAGCAGGAAATTAGCTTCAGCAAGTCTTTCTTAAAAAAACAGAAACCAGATCTTTGGATGTTGGGCTTCAAAAGGTAGTTGATCACTTGTGATATTTTGATATATTTTGAGTTCCTTTTGCCTTGAGATGATACCTTTAGATCCATGAAAGGGAACAGAAAAGGATATGAGGATGTGATAGACATAGTCATCCCAGAGGTCACTGGTGAGCTGGAGAAAACCATAAGTGTCACCTTGCCTTTGTCAGAATGGAACAGATTCTGCACATACAGGTGTGCAGTACATCACAAATTTTCTTAAGAGAAATTTCCCAAGATTAAATTTTTACTAAACCAATTATGACATAAACTAAAGTCGTTGGAGAGAACATAACATTCTTCATGAATTAATGCTTGTCTTTTCTGTCTTGAAACATAGTGGAGATTATTTATTTTATTTATGTTTTTGGTGTCTATAATAATTGTGGCCATTCTGAGGCAAGAACTTGGGATGCTAAACCTTGCTCAGAGCCCTATGGGCTCATTGATTTTCCCAACTCACTTAATGTCTCCTGAGCCTCAGTTTCCCCACCTTAAAATGAGAAATAATGCCAGCTTCGGAGAGTTGCTGTGGAGAAGAAGCTGGAAATCCCTGTGCAGAGGGAGAGGTTATGAAACATAGAAGTGCGTTGTGAAGCTTTTTTGGACATCTTTTTGATACAGGTCAAGTTTCTTCTCGTGTCAGTAAAATATTTCTCTTGACTCATTGACCCCTGAAGCGTTTGACATGATAAATCCATTTTCTTTTTTTTTTTAATGCAAGTCCTTTTTTTTAATTTTTATTTATTTATGATAGTCACAGAGAGAGAGAGAGAGAGAGAGAGAGGCAGAGACACAGGCAGAGGGAGAAGCAGGCTCCATGCACTGGGAGCCCGACGCCTGACATGGGATTCGATCCCGGGTCTTCAGGATCGCGCCCTGGGCCAAAGGCAGGCGCCAAACCGCTGCCCCACCCAGGGATAAATCCATTTTCAAGAAACAACCTTAGATGGGAAATTTGAATTGTGTTTTCTGTGCTATAAAGGAGGGTGTGGTGAATTAAGGTTTCTAGGGCAAAGCTCCCATTGTATACTTTTGTTTACCCCTCACTGACCAGCTAGCATCCTGCTGGGTGCATAGAAGACACATAGAAGACACTCTAGAGGGGTTTGGCAATGGTCACAGATCATCCCTGAACTCTGCTCCAAATCTACCTGTGACAGTCGAGTTGAGGTATCAGTATCCCTGTTGGAACTCAGAATGCTTCTGTACTGCTTTGGCACCAGCTCAAATTAAAATGCTAGAATTCCAGATGGATTGTCAAAAGTCTCCCTCCATCTCCCATTTGGGGAGATGACTGGTTATTTAGGGACAGGCACTAGAGCATTCATCCAGACTGATGCATTCTCAGCTATCTACCACAAAGGCCTGTGACTATCTCATTTGCTCCAGAGCTTGCATTTCTGAAAACTAGACCTTGGAGAACTATGGGAAATGGATCTTTGCAGGCAATTTCTGAATGGGTACTAATCTTTTCACTTTCTGCCTTCAGATGTTCTTAAGAATTATTTGTACCTAACACCATCTCGACAGTTAAAACTTCAAGCCCTCTGAGCCCTGAGGATCCAGGGAGTTGCTGAGGGTGGAAAACTGCCTGTTTGCTAACATGTTTTAACTCCAGCCTCTGAAAGTTGGGGGCCGACTGAATTCTTCCAGCTGCGCTTCTGTTGCTGGGCACCACCTATCTTTCTTTGTTTCTGTCTGAGACAGTAAACAGAGGGTAATGGTTGCACAAGCATCCTGCTCTTTTGTAACAGCCTGGGAGCTTCATGCAAGGAGTTCTGAACAGGTTGCAAAAGGGAGACTATTGTTGAATGCCAAAAAAATGAAAACACAAAAAAAACCCAAAAAACAAACAAACAGCAACAACAACAAAAACCATGAAAAACAAAAACCTTTCCTGTTCTAGTTGTTAGTTTTTTTTTTTTTTTCAAGCCTTTGTGATCCTTACCTATCAGCAAGTAAGAACCTTGACAGCTTCTGCAGTAGTCAACTGCTGGGTAAGATAGAAACTTGGTGATTTTATAGGCAGTTCTCACCTGTATTTAATAAACTTCAACTTCCTTTGAACATATTTTTCACAGTTGCTAGATATCAGGCATGTTTTGAAAGTCACACATTAAAATAGATTTGTACTTTTAATGTTTTGGAGCAAAGGTTGAAATTTTCAGCATGAGAAGAGAACTAACAGACAAACCCCAAAGCAGTTACAGTGTAGAGGAAAGGGAACTGAAGGAAAAAGAAGACCTGAATTATTTTCCTAACGAACATTTGAGACCTTCAGGTTGCCCTAAGCATGGAAAGATCATGGTATACTTCCTGTCTGTAAAGTGCAATTAGATGCTATTTTTCACAAATCTCATGATTCCATGTGTTTTGAAGTTAAAATAAGTATTTCTAGATTGTATGATTGCAGAATTTAGTGTGAATTCATAGGAGCTGCACTCGCCTTCTCTGCTTTATCGATGCCCTGACAATTGTGAGTGTGCCTGTGGGGGAATCAGCCCAGCTATCTTGGCTCTGTTGCCCTCTGGCTTTTGACTCTGGGCAAGACATTTCTCTTGTCCTTGGCTTCCTTATCGGGTACAATGTGGGACAGTTTATGCATTGAATTTTAGGGTGTTTTCAGATACATGATTTTATAATAGCTCCATGAGGTAGGTGAAGAGGAACAAGATCAAAGAGTAGAAAAAAAGTTTTTTTAAAAATTGAGGTATGATTGCCATGTAACATTGTATTCGTTTCATGTGTACAACATAATGATTTGAAATTTGTATATACTGTGAAATGATCACAAATCTAGTTCCATCAGACACCATATGATTACAATTCTTTTTTTTTTTTCTTGTGATGAGAACTTTGAGGATTTCCTCTCTTGGCGACTTTAATGTATGCACTAGAGTGTTTTTTACTGTAGTCATCATGCTATATATTATATTCCCGTGACTGACTTTATGATTGAAAGTTTCTATCTCTTAATCCTCCTTCAGTGTTTTGCCCAATCCCCATCCTTCCTCTGCTTTAGCAACTGCCATTCTGTTCTTTGTACCTATGAGTTTCATTTCAGTTTTATCTGTTCATTTGTTTTGTTCTTTACATTCCACATATGTGGTATCTGACTTTCCCTGTCTGACTCATTTCACTTAGTATAATTCCCTCAGAGTCCATGCATTGGCAAGATGTCATTCTTTTTTATGGCTGAGTGGTATTCCATAGTGTGTGCATGTATCACATCTTCTTTATCTATTCATTCATCAGTGGACACTGAGATTGTTTCCATATATTGGCCATCATGATAGTGAAATAGTGAACATATCTTTTTGAATTAGTGTTTCGTTTTCAGAATTGCCAGATTAGATAGTATTTCTATTTTTAATTTTTTGAAGAACTGCCTGTTTTCCATCCAATTTTTGTTACCACCAGCAGTGCACAAGGATCCTTTTTTCTTCACATCCTTGCCAACACTTGTTATGTCTTGTCTTTTTGAGGACAGCCCTTCTAACATGTGTGAGGTGGTATTTCATTGTGGTTTTGAGTTGCATTTTCCTGTTGATTAGTGATGTTGAACATCTTTTTCTGTGCTTGTTGGGCAGCTGTATGTCTTCTTTGGAAAAATGTTTATTAGGTTAGATGTTTTCTCATCTGATTATTTTTCTATTGAGTTTTAGGAATTCTTATATATTTCTCTTATTAACCCCTTATCATGTATATGATTTGCAAATATTTTCTTTCATTCTGTAGGTTGCCTTTTAATTTTGTTGATGGTTTTCTTTGCTGTGCAGAAGCTTTATAGTTTGATGTAAAAAACATAAGCAATAAGCTTGACATTGGTCTTGGTGATTGGTTTTGGGCCTGGCTCTAAAAACAAAGACAATAAAAGCAAAAATAAACAAATGAGAGTTGAAACATACTGTCCAGGGTTGCAAGGCAAGCAGGGGTACAACTCACAGTTATTTTCCAAACCCAGTTTCTTTAGCACCACTGCTTTCTGGGGTTTATGACAAAGTGTAAGGACATGACATTGGATAATAGACAAAAATATGCAAATAAATGGAATATTTTATTGCTTCATTGTTATTTATTTGAGTAATATTCATTTGAATGTTGCTGTTATGCCTCCAAATGTGTAATTGTTTTATTATTAAAAACGTTAGCACTTTTGGAAGGAAGACTTTAAATATCTGATAAACATAGCAAATATTGAATAATGTGAAGTATTTTAATGAGTTTCCATTGACTTTAGTTTGCAAATTATGGTAATGTAGTAAAGGAAGGGATTTCTTGTTAGTGGGACTGCTAGGAATACAGTGTGTGTGTGTGTGTGTGTGTGTGTGTGTGTAAAACATCTACAACTACATTTACAGCTTCTCACATGTTGTTACTGAACTCTATACACAGTTGTGTAAATAGATACTAAGAAAATAAAACCTGTAATAAAATACTTTATCATGTCAAATAAAATGTATACTTAGGAATGCTATTTGAGATAAATTTTCAGCCTATCTCTAGATATTGTAGATCATGAGTAATTTAACATTATTTAGCACTCCTGTTGCACAGTTACGCATTATCTATGGTTGAATGAATAATGAAATGCAGTGCACATAAGGTATGTTTTCTTTCTTCCCTTTTTTTCTAAATGAGAGTTCCATTGAATCCTCTCTAAGATATTAAAAGTCCTTCTCTGATCTGAATAAATATTTTCTTTTCAGGCAGGTCATATATCATAGTTTGTTTAACAAAATAAAAGCTTGTGGCAGAGGCCTATGAAATACAGAAAATGGTAAAAAAAAAAAAAAAAAAAAAAAGCAGTGGACATTGCTCCCCCTCCCAGGGCAGGTGCAGAGTGTTATTTTAGCAGTAAACCCCTCCTTATTAAGTCTCTGTCATAGGGCTTTAGAAGCAGCTGATGGCCTTTTAAGCCAAAGTGGCTTTAGAAACTACATCCTCATTTCTTTGCCTTGACCATGGGCTGAGATATCCAGTAGTGAGATACGAACTTTCTTTTTGGGGGCTTTGTAAAATTCATAGTACAATGAAAACCAAGTGAATGAAAAACTGAATTTTAACTGTACTTTTTTTAAAAAATGGAGTTTTCTGTCCTTTAGATAGAAGATTGAGTTTTTCAGACTCAATCTTTTTTTAAATTTGCTGAATAAAGATAGTATTGAAATATAATAAGGGGGAATTGATAAATGGAAAAATAATGCATTAAATAATAATGTATATAGAAAATACTAAAGGGGGGAAGGAATTAACTAAAGGCCATTATGTTTTCTTTAGATGGTCTTTTCCTAGTTTGCTGTGCCTTATCAGACCTCCTTCCTTCTTATCTATCCATTCCTTCAATTATATCCCATAAACGTTAGCTACAAAGCTGTAATTTTTCTGAAGTGGCTCATCCATCATAAGGTTTCCATGGTCAACAAAACAGAGCAGGGAGTAGGTTCCAGAACTACCTCAGAGTTAAAGTTCATGGTCTTCAGGCTGGTATTTAAGGTCCAGAGACCTACCTTTGAAGCTTTCTGTGCTTCTTTCCTCGTTGTATCCTTGCTTTCCTCCCAAGTCTGGCTAACCTGGGTCACTGAGGCAGTGGCTCATACTTTCCCACATCTCTGTTTTTTCTTTCTTTCTTCCCTCTGGAATTGGGACCGAAAAAGATTCCAATCAGTCATTAGAATTCTCTCTGCCTACTGTGACCCACTCAAATGAGTATATAATATGGTGATGGGTGAGAGCCTGGGCAGTGAAGTCAGGCAAAGATTACAGCTGTCGTAAGTGAGCGAGAACATGAGCAAGAACCCCGAACTCTTGAAGCCTCAGTTTCCTCATCTGCAAAATGGACAGAGTGATGCTTCATGAATTTATTGTAAGAATTAAATAAAATAATATTTGTAAGGCATTTATGATCACAATGCCTGGTATTTACCAGGCACCCAGTAAGATATTATTAAACACTTTCTCTTTCATGATGTTTCTCTGGTTTCCTATACCCACATGGCAATTAGCACCCTCTATTAGCACCCCATTCCACTAATGTATTCTATCCTCACTCTGTAGCATGTGCCATGTTCTGTTCCTTTTTTTCCTTGAAGTTTGTCCCTGCTAGGTGTTTTACAAATGTTGAAGTGACTTGATTTGCTGCACCGTTGTACTTAGTAGCAGTGAGGCTTAAATTATTTCATTGTTAAAAAATGGGAATTTTGTTGGTTTTTTAATTAATGGTTCCTAGGTCCCCAAACTCAAACTCAAGAATAATATTTTTATGGTATAATAACTGGAAACCAAGCTGAAAATAAACAGAATTGAAGGCCAGATACTTAAATTATAAATAGCTGGGAGGTCTGTAGAGGTCAGATAGCTGATAGAAAATCATTCAACATGGAAACATGTCAGGGGTTTTTGGACTTTGGCACCAGTGATTTGAGCTGCATTCTTTTTCAAGTCACAAGTACTTACTGTAATAGTGATTTCTTTGTGTTTTAGATTCTCATTAAATCACATAAGCAGTGTTAACTTTCTATTAACCGTAACAGTCGACTTACCTGAATCATTGAAATTCTATTTAAAGAGTTAAGCCATCAAGTAATGCATCAGCTGGCACTTTGGCCTGTGACCAGGAGAAGGTGTAGTGAGTGCTCAGTGTTAGACTGTTACTCTGTACCTCTCCTCCTCCCCTTTATATGGCTTTGTTTTCTCTCTAAATCCTCTTCTCTGGTGGGGAGTTTAAAGTCACAAGTCCTAGAACATAATCCGAATCCTCCAGATTCTCACTGTAAAGTATCAAAGATGAAAGCCATGAAAGTTTCTTTACAACTTTAATTGTGTTCAGATTATCACCGTCCCCACTTCTAAATATAAATATATGTCTGAATGTAATGGTATTTTTTTCTCCATTGAGGCAGCAAGACATTTTTGAAGACAGGACAGGATGTCGGAGTGCTCCCTAGGGTCTATTTCTTACGTTTGAGCTACAAAGCATTAATGCTTTTCCCAAAGGCCTTTTCCCTCAAAAACAGTGAAAAGGGAGAAAAACTTTTTAATTTTCATCTCAGTTAAGTAGATGACAATTGGTAAGAGACCATAAGGTTGAAAGTTGAGTTCTAAGCAAAGTAGTGGACCAGTATTCCAGGATTTACGTATTGCTTTTTCTTCTCGTCTAGGGTGACATCCTGCTGACAGGAGAATCACAACTTAAAGGAAGTAACGCCATTATATTTGGTAGATGGTGAGAACTGTCTCACTGATGCCATATTGACTTTGTCAGCCCACTTTTAGCAGGATTCATTTTACACCCCCACATAAGAGACCCTGATTTGCCAATGACTCTGTTGCCAATGATTTTCTTTCTCTCTTCATTTTTTTTTTTTTAATTTCAGTCATCCATAGAGGGATTCCAGAAAGTGCTGTTTGACATGGCATGATTCTTCCTGTGAGTTAGGAGGGCACAGCCTATGTTCAAATAATGCCATTCATCTCCAGCTTATAATTCTTTCCCTGGTAGAATATGAAAACACCACCTTGAGGAGAAAAGATAGCAGCTTCCATTATGGAAAGACTTTGAAACCGCCCCAGGCGAGCATTTGTGAAACCTGTTCAGAGCAACGGCTCTTCTGTCAGTGAAGAGCTGACTCAGATAAGAATTGGTCACAATTAAATTAGGCTTATGTGAGGAGATGTCAGGCTGGAGGGACTGCCCTGTATGTTCACCATTGATTAGACCTGTGGAAATTCTTATCCTGAAGGGACTGTGTGCCAGGATCTTGATGAACTCTGCATATATTAGAAAGGAGAAGCTCTTACTACAGTAAAATTCTGATGATGCCACAGCGGGAGCATTAGACACAAAGCCATCTCTGTCATTGGCTTACTTTGAATATCTCCGAGAGTTGTCCTTAGCCCATTTCCTCCCACCCTATGTACTGGATCCATCTTCTGGTGATCTTACATCCTAGTTTTGTTAAAAAAAAAAAAAAGGCAAAAAGTCCCCAAATGTCTTCCTCCCCCCTCCGACACTGAATATATGCAAAATTCACAAATGACTTGAAATGGAAGGTTTCACTCCTTGAAGTTTTTATTTAGGTTTAAGTAGATGATTATGGTTTGCTTGACAGGCAGGGGAGTTTTGAAATTGATTGGTGATGGACAGAAGGTGATGTGTTAAAGTTATTGTGTATTTCCTGGGGCCCGAGTAAGGTAATTGTTCACAATTATGTAGTCTGGGATAACCACCCCTCTCACTTTCCAAAAAAAAATTGTACTTTCACTGAAAATCTCAAATATTCTGCATTGTATGCCAGCATATAAATCTGGAGTGAAAAAAACACAAAAGTCCTGACTTTGAAGAAGGCTAATTTTTTTAAAAATGTGATAAATAACATGTAAAGCAGAATTTACCATTTTATCCAGTTTTAAGTGTACAGTTCAGTAGTATATTAAGTATATTTACATCGTTTTCCAACTGTAGGCTAATAGATTTAAGGTGATCCTAGTGCAGAATCCAGTGGACACGCTGTGCCACATGAATTGTGACTATGTGGTAGAGAAAAAATTATTTAGAACTGAAATTAAGTTGAATCAATGAAGAAGGAAAAAGTAGCTAGAGCAAGAAGGTCATTCCAAAATCTCCAAAACGAGATAGACATAAGTTTCAAAAGAGGACTGATATGTGTTGAATTATTTATATTCTATAAAATCTGTACCTGAACTGTGAAGGGCAGAACTATGTAAATAATTTATTCATTTGCCTGACTTTACTTAGTGGAGGGATTATGATGATCTAGACCAGAGCTGATTTCTTTTGGCCATTTTTTATAAATTCAAATAACCAGGGGTGCCTGGGTGGCTCAGTTGGTTGGGCATCTGACCCTTGGTTTTAGCTCAGGTCATAATCTCAGGGTCCTGGAATCAAGCCCTGCATCTGGCTCTGCACTCAGTGGGGAATCTGCTTGTGATTCTCTCTGTCCCTCTCCCACTGCCCCTCCCCTGCTCACATTTTTCCCCCCTTTCTCTCAAATAAATAAATCTAATAAAATAAAATAAAATAAAATAAAATAAATAAATAAAATAACCAGTAACTATTTGGTTGAAAAGCCAAATAATCTTAAACTATTAAATAACATTTTCTGACTGCTTCGTAGTGATGTGTTAAATCCAAGTAAACTCTTAATTGGGAGAGGTAGGGTCATACAACACTCTATGGCTTTCATCTATGAGTCATGACAGTATGGTAAATAAGCATTCTCTGTATACTCCTAGAAACTTATTTTAAAATATAATAGTATTAAAACTGTTGCTTTTGATATGGAGCTTGTGTTCTCATCCTGGCCCTACTAACAGCCCGTGGGATGCATACTGAGTTCTGAGCACCATAGTTCCACCCTTCATGGCAAGGCTGCTGAACTACTTCTGAAATTCCTTGGTCTTAATATTCCTAACTCTGGAAACACTAACCTTCAAGTAAGCTGAGATAATAGCAATGCACAAGATCCGGCAATGGGGTGAGCACTCATTCTGCATTGCCTATTATTTCTATTTCCCAATTCAACAAGTATTTATTGAATGGCTATATTTGACCTTGCAAATTACATAGGAGGCAAAGGGTAGGTCAATGCCTAAAATTCTGGTTAGGGATATTTAATCTAACATATCATCTATTCTTTCACCTAAAAACACAGAAGAAATGGAAGGATGGTATTGCTACTCTCGTCAGGCCAAGAACTAGCATCTTTCTTTCTTATTTATTTATTTATTTATTTATTTATTTATTTATTTAAGCAAGAGAAAGCAAAGGGGAGAGAGACACCATGAACAAGGGGAAGGGCAGAGGGAGAGGGAGAAGCAGACTCCCTCCTGAACAGAAAGCCTGACTTGCGAACTTGGGGCTGGATCCCAGGACCCTGGAATCATGATCTGACCTCAAGGCAGGTGCTTACCCGAGTGAGACACCCATATGCCCACCAGAGTTTTCTTTTTGATGTGGAAGATAGAACTTCTTGAAAACTGTAGTGTAGCCTAGTGGATTCTTCAAGCTCAGAACTCAAAGTGCTTGGTATACAGACTTTTCTGTTGCTAAATTCTTTGTGAATAATGTTTATTTTTGTCTTTTAGCATTTACTAATAGCACATGGACACTGAAAAGCAAACTTCTGTGCTGACATTGGAAATGGTGAAATGACATTTGCTCGTAATGGTCAAACCACTAGGGCCTCTTTCTTTAGTTAAAAAAAAGGATGTGGGAGAAGCATGTTAAACACAGCAATAGAAATCTGTTCTTGAAGGAAAATGCAGATCTGAACCCCTTAGGTGGAATGGTTTGGTAAAGGTTAAACAAACCTTCTTTCACCTTGTGGGACTTTAAAATAAATTTCATCTACATTCTTGTCAGCTTCCCTGTACAGCTGTCCCTAAACATCTGCTGTGGATGCTCAGAATGGCTGCTTCCCCCTTTCACAGTTTACATATGCTGTGTAAACTATTTATTTGTAATACATAATTAGTGGCAAAGTATACTTGGTTCTTAACTACATATACTCAGGGGTGGACTAGAGAAAACTGTTTACGTGGAATGAGAGGATTTGGTTTAAGGCTTATTGGAGTAAAAATCACATTTACTTTCCAGCAGCTGTTGATATTAAGAGGCATTTAAATATCTGTTTAGGTTCTTGTAGCTTGCAAAACTGTGGGAGTTGTGCTTGGTCTCTCGATCCACGGTAGGGTATGATAGGCCTGTTTTGTACACCATGTTACAGATGATTCCCCCAGAGCCATGCATGGAAAGGTGAGGCTGTTTGAATACTTGGGAGGCTGTGGTCTTAGTAGCCAAGCAGAGAAAATTATGTAAACCTCTAGAGAGGTGGCCCTCTATTGACCTGTAAAGATCAATCTTGCAGGGTCTTGATTTTGTTGGCAGAATAAATGCTTCCGTAAAGAGTGAGATCCAAGTCAGGGTGGTAGAAAAGTGAAGAACATTAGTCCTTGGGAGCAAGCAGGGATTCTGGCTGTCAGGGTGACTGATTGCCTTGCCACACGTGAATACTTCTTGGAGAAATCAGGTCACATGGCTCTACCACTGAAAGGTGAAGGTTTCTTCATTCTGTATTGTGGATCAGGAGCTCAGAATGCAGCCAGATTCATATTGTGGGGACAGGAGCCATCCCAGCCCTAGCAGAGGGGAGCCCAATTCTTAGCACCAGATACCCACAGCTGATCTCCCTGGGGCTTATCTGGGGACCATCTCAGTGGCAGCAGAGGAACTCTGTGTCGTGTCTCTGCTGTGAACCATGCTCCTTGGGAGTCATTTCTTTTTATATACTTGGCCTACTCAAAGTAATTGCTCTAATTCCTGTAATCTAGGTGCCACCTCATCACTATCAATCTTTTAGACTAGATAAGTCTTTGCTTGGGAGGCTGTCTTGTGCCTTGTATGATGTTTGCCAGCATCCTACCAGCTTGTACCCTCTGGATGCCAGTAGCCACCCTCTCCTTATTGTGATAACACAGAATTATCTGCAGACCTTGCCATATGTCCTCTATTGAGGACAGTTGGGAATCACTGCTTTAATTCTACATTTTCTTAGGGTTTCATAAGACATTTATAGTGCATCCAGCAGCAAATACTTCTTGAGCACTTACTATGTGCCAAGCAGGTGTGGAATGATGGTGACCATTGGAGATAATTCCTTCCTTCAGATAGTTTACAGTCAAATTGGGATAGCAGATAGTAATGAAATAGTCTTGCTAAAATATAATTTAGTGGTAAAAAGGTACGAAGGAAAGGTCCTGGGTGCCGTAAGGACATCTAACAAGAGGGCACAGCTCACCTTGAGCACCAGAGAAATGTTCCCGTAGGATATAGGGATAGGGGTATAAGGATATAGAAATTGGGGTTACTGACCATGTGCATGTTGTTTCCATGATGGGAAACCAAGAATGGGAAGAGAGCAGAACTCAGGTGTAACAACATGAAAAAACCACCTGAGGCTGAGGCAGGAGGTGGTCTATCAGGAACCGAACAAAGGCCAGTGTGACTGGAAAGCTGAGTGGTTAGAGATGATAGGGAAGAAGTCAGGGCCAAATTCGTCAGACCCTTCTCAAGCATGTTGACAGTTTTGGTCTTTGCAATCCTGAAAGCCAGGGAAGATGTTGCAGTGAGCCAAGAGGGGTAGGAGATGTTCAGGCTTTAAGTATGTGACTGGGTAGTTGTAGTAGAATGCTATGGAGGTGCAAGAGTGATGTGTAAGGCTGGCCAAGAGGTTGATGCTATAGGGTTACTGTCATCTCTTCACAGGCAACCAGTTCCTAGACCTTGGAGACACCTTCCTTTTCCCCATTGGCCATGAACTTTGATTTACTCCACCCCCAAAAAGCCCTGGAGCTGATCTCACTGGGTTCTTATATATTCATTTTCTTTTTGAACCTAGTACATTTGACTGCCTTTCTCATGTCTGGCTTTCAGTTTCAAAAACAGTAAAACAGTATCAGGATTCCAGGAAGAGGGGTGAGGGAGTATCTCAGGAAGCCACCTCATTAGGCACACCCACCACACTGGCTCCTAATTCTTTCAAAATTGCAGTGTGTAGTAGTATTCACAGAGACGCAGAAAGTACTTCAGTATCTCTTAGGCGGAGCTCACGTGATCAGCCTTGTCTGTGTGTGCTTAGCAGGTATTCTCCACAGATAGGCTTTGCCCTCGGCCTCTGCCTTTTCTGTGTGGCAGCACCTCTGGAAGGCACAGCTCTTGTCAGGCCAGCTATGATGCACTGAGTGATCTCTCACTTAATCCATTTATGGCTGCTTCGGGAGAATCAGCCTGTCCTGGATCCAGTAGTAGGGCACAGATTGGTTATGCTGAGAATTGCTAACCAGGTTCTCAGAGGTTCTTTGATCACTCCTTCACTCTGTATCCTCAGAAATGTCTCCAGATGTCTTGCCCCTCTGAAGAGATATGTTTTCTTAAGTGAACATCAGGACTCCACCAATGCCTGATTCTGTAGTTTTGACTTTGTAGTCGAGATGGATAGTAGTTGATGCTCACCTATTCTTGTTGACCTGTTCTCAGGCGTAGACCTGTGTGTAGCCCCCTGTGGGATTGAACCTGTGACCCTGGTCTCATTAGCACGGGGTACTAATACAGGCCACGTCGGCATAAACCCATCAGTCAATAATAAATAGGCTTAATGGGGAGTGTGGGAGAGCTGAAGGAGCCAGATTTGCATTTTTGCCTTGTTTGCTAAGACACAGTTGTCAGCAATGGCAATGTGAGGAGACGTGACTGACAAGATTTCTGGACTGTCAGCAAACTTCCAGACAGCATTTCCTGACCCACATGTGAGCTCTTTAAAATCCTGGCAACGCTTATTGTTGCCTAGTCCCAAATAATCTTCTTTGCTTCTTCCTTTTTTTTTTTTAAGACTTTATTTATTCATGAGAGACACACAGAGAGAGGCAGAGACACAGGCAGAAGGAGAAGCAGGCTCCATGCAGGGAGCCTGGTGTGGGTCTCGATCCCAGGAACCCAGGATCACGCCCTGAGTGGAAGGCAGACGCTCAACCACTGTGCCACCCAGGCATCCCTGACTTGCCTCTTCCTATAATGTAATTTCTACCTCTCTCCCTAGCGTGTTCCTCTTTCATATGTCAAGCTGTTTTGTTATCTCTTTTCCTTTTTGAGTTTATCAGGATTGCTGTCTTGAGATACTTTTTTTTTCAATTCTCACCAATTTCCTGATATATTGTTTCCTTATTTCTTGCACACATATTCCTTGTATTCTTTGTCTCCCAGTCTTATCTGCCATTCCCCAGCCTCTGTGAGGTGACATATTAGCATTAGCCTGTTGTACCGTGTTGAGCGTGTATCTCTTTTCTCATTAGATTCATTTAGTGGTTCTATATTGTGAACAGGACTTGGTGTTGCTGCTTTCCCTTCTGGGGAAACATTTAGCCAAACACACCTACGTTTCTGGAACTGCCATCTGGAGCTTGTGGTCTACTTGGTCCAGAGTAAGACCTAATCCCGTGTATACCCTTGGAGACGTTTGGAATTGAATTATATTCTCCCAAAAGTCATCCACAGTCTTGAGGATGTTCTGTCATTTATCAAATCTTCTTTGGCAGTTCAGATCTTTTGGAAAAGGGGAACCTGATACTTCCTTTCTCCTATTAGATTGGGGCTCCGGGTCTGTCACCTCCCACCACAGCCCTTTCACAGATGTATTGACTTCCGTCTTGCCCTGACATTACCACCACTCACCATGGCAGGAAAAGGATGTGCTGAGGGAAGCTCTGCCTCATTCTGCTTTCCTGATTCCTGATTTTACTATATACTTTTCCTTGAAGGAAAATCACTTTTAAAGGACAATGGCCATTGGGATGGTGAAAAGGATGTTAACTTTTGGAAAGTGGATGGACCGCAGGGACTTAGCATGGTAGTGAATGTGGATTGTATCAGAATATAGCAAGCAGAGGGCAGCTTTTTCCCTCACCTGCATTCTGTCTCCCTAACCCTTGGAATTAACACTGTTTAAAGACATTGTTCCATTTGAAACTGGGTTCTTTTCTCTCTCAGCCGGTTATTCCATAGTAAATGCTGTTATTTGGAAAATATTGGATTTTTTTCCCCTTGCTATTCTTCTTTTTTAAAGAAATCTTGAGTATAAGTGAATACTAATGTATTTACCCTTTGGTTTCTGTCAGCAAGACCCACCAGAGAAAAATTGAAATCATGCATTTTTCTGGAACATTTTCTTAGACAGCGAAGCATAGGAGCAAATTATATCCTCTTCATACATTTTTTTTCTTTTACCCTGTGACGAATTTCTTTCTCCAGAGGGAGAAATGATTTTTTAAAAGGCTTGAACAACATGATAATCTTTCCTCCTGATAGCCTCTGGTTGAATTACCCCTGAATTTGAAGCATTTACTGATGAAATGATACTTGACATTAACCAGTGTTGTATGGAAATATTTCTAGCACCTGGGGAGAAAATAAAGGAGGGTATTCATAACACTGCCGCTGTGTGGCTGAATCTTCCATTTTTCTCAGAGCCACCTTGAATTACACTTGCTTCATGCTGATTGACTTTTCTCCTGAGAGACACTTTTAGACAATAGAAAGATTTGCACCACTGGAAAAAAAAATGAGAATTAACCGTATTTTATAGTAAACAAAAAGATTGGGTTTGGATAATGGTCTGCTTGGCTGGTTGGCAGAACCAACTGGAGGCTTTGGTTTGGGATTTTTGTCCTTGTGTAGACTGGCAAAGGGTGATAATCATATTCTTGTCGATGAAATACTCTTTTTGCTTATAAAGCTCTGCTTAGACGTGGGGCTCAAGCAGAGAAGTAGGATTTTCCAGGGAGGAGTGAAATATGAACTTGATTTTAGGTTTTGCATCTCAAAGATACTTTGGATTTGGCAAACTGCTTTATACCATTAACTTTAGTGAAAATAGATAACAAAAACTATGAGACTATGTGGATGATTACTTAGCATTAATAAAGTTCTTCCCCTCGAGCCAGTCTTTGCCATTTGTAGTCTTTGAAAATTCTGTTCTTTTTTAAAGATTTTATTTATTTTTAAAAATTTTATTTATTTACTCATGAGACACACACACACACACACACAGAGGCAGAGACACAGGCAGAGGGAGAAGCAGGCTCCACACAGGGAGCCCAACATGGGACTCGATCCTGGGTCTCCAGGATCAGGCCCTGGGCCGAAGGTGGCAGCAAACCGCTGAGCCATCCAGGCTGCCCAAGATTTTATTTTTAAGTTATCTATACACCCAACGTGGGGCTCAAACTCACGACCCCAAGATCAAGAGTTGTGCACTTCACTGACTAAGCCAGGTGCCCCTGTTTGTTTTTCTTTTTAATGGGAAAAGAGAAGAGCGTAGCCAACTATGGAACAGTTGTCTCATTCTTAAGTTGGAACATGGAGATGTGTTTATATAACAAGTATTGAAGCCATTTCTTCAAGGATAACTCCCAGCTTAGCTTAGTTGAAATGGGAAGCCATACCCAGTGATATGGTGTAGGAAGAATAATGAACTCATTTGAAGAATCCTGGGATTACATCCCACCTCCAAAGCTTTCCAGGCAGCTGTTGGACCTGTCTGGGCCACAGTGTCTAGCTTGGATTCAATCAATGTCTCCCCAATTGTATTCTAGAAAATACCCTTTCTTCTCCTGTAGGTGCCTGTTGTGGGGACATGGGGGATGGGGAGTAAATTAATGATAAAATAGATTTTAGGAACTGTGCTTAGAATCACAGTTTGTGTAGTATATTTGTGTGTGCAACAGGTATTCACTGAATTCTGACCGTGTGTCAGGGAACTTTATTTTTGCCAGTGGAGATAAACAACAGATACTGTGCTTTCACAAGGAGACAGCAAAGTGGGATAAATTATTAGAGATGACTAAGGATGAGAGAGGGGGAACTTTTATTTTGGTGCATACAGAAGACTCCAAGAAGTTCTAAATTAACAAATCTGTTCACCTTTGTTCAACCTGCATTTCCTAAAATAGTTGCACACCTATTCATATGTCATAATGTGATGTGTCATCGGACACAGTTTGGGAAATGCTGGATTAGCTATTTACCCAGGGTCTGTAAGTTTTATAATCGTCATTCCTGATTTGTCTGATGATTCATTTAGATCTTCTCCCTGGAGCATGTTGTAGAGTTACAGTGTATGCTGACCAGACCAATTTTATTCCATAAATGTTCATCAAATTTTTGCCCTTTCCAAGCACTTTGTTAGATAAAAACTATAAGAAGAAGAAAGAAGGGAGATTATTGTCCAGTGTGTAATTTAAAAACACACATAAGTAACTTTAATACAAGGAAGAATGTGCTATCTGAGAGGTACATACAGATAAAATATAGACAAGTTCAGAGCACTAGTTTTCAGAGTATAGTTGTGCCAGGCCCTGTATCTCCTGGGGACTTGCTAGAATGATAAATTCTCCACTTAGTGATCCAGAAACTCTGAGGTGGAGCTTAGCCCTACCATGATTCTGGTATTCAGCTTAAGCTTAAGCGTAAGCATCACAGCTTTAGAACTGGAGCTCACTTTGGGGGTGCCTGGGTACCTCATTTGGTTGAGCCACTGACTCGATTCAGTTCATGATCTCAGAGTCTTGAGATAGAGCCCCGCATGGGGCTCTGCAGTCGGTGCAGAGTCTGCTTGAGATTCTCTCCTCCCTCGGCTCCTCCCTGGCTCACATTCTCTCTATCTCTCTCAAAGAAATAAAAATCTGAAAAGAAAAGAAAAGAAAAGAAAAGAAAAGAAAGGAAAGGAAAGGAAAGGAAAGGAAAGGAAAGGAAAGGAAAGGAAAGGAAAGGAAAGGAAAGGAAAGGAAAAGAAAAGAAAGAAAAGAAAAGAAAAGAAAAGAAAAGAAAAGAAAAGAAAAGAAAAGAAAAGAAAAGAAAAGAAAAGAAAAGAAAAGAAAAGAAAGAAAAGAAAAGGAAAGAAAGACAAGAACTGGAGCTCACCTTTGAATGAGAATCGAGAATCTCTGGGATGGAATCATAGAGTAGGTACTGGTTTAGTTAAATCTAAGAAGGTGAGAGCAATTTCTAGAGATGAACAAGTAGAGACCTGTATTCTTAAAGGAGGCAGTAGCAGTTAGTCACATTCACAGGAGAGACCTTAGCTCCAATTTTAGCTTTTTTACCGGCAAGCTGTGTGACCCTGTCCAAATCACTTAACCTTTTCCGATGTGCTCCCTCCACTTTAAAACTAGGGTGTTGGACTAGACCATTTTATGATCCTTTCGACTGTAAAACTCAGTGAGTTTACATGGCCCAGGTTCAGTATATCATGATATAATCTGAATAATGGCATGGCATGAATTATTTGTGACCTGAATGCCTAGTATATTATCCTCTGCACTCTCTAGCTACAATGGTTTGTATTAAGAAAACTACAGAGTAAACATTTTTTCTTCTCTTCAGGCAGCCATTAGCGACAGCCAGAGAGTAAAACTTTATTCCCAAAAGTGTCATACAGACAGTCTATAACTGATTTCAGGAGCAAGGACCCAGAACATAAAGTAGTGCCATGAGGATGGTAATTTGAGCAGTATCAGAATAGGCTGCTCTGGAAGAGGGGCTTAGCAGTATCTGGCTGTTCTGGGACTCATCACAGCAAGGAGAAATCCTGCTAGAACTCCTCAGGAATTAAAGGCCATGTCTGAGGAGTAGCTCCCTAATGAAGCTATAGTTTCCTGAGTTGTATACATGCAGACTTGGACTAGGCTACAGAGCTGTGACAACAGCCCTCGACCCATGCCATTAAGCACATACCTTCTCTCACACTGACCCCAATCCAAGGTGGGCGTCTGGGGTCTGTGAAAGGATGGCTTCTGTATTAGGGCTAGAATACCCAGGGATGGTCTACCTCTTGACCTTTTATCCTTAGCCCAGCTTTCTTTTGTTTTCCATCTTGTATCCCTTCTTCTGAATGCCTTAATAACTGTAATGTCAGTTAATATTTATGGAATGTTTACTGTGTCCCAGACACACTTGTAAGCCTGTTACATGACAGTGGGAGCTCTTATAATTCCTAAGCTGAGACTTAAAAAGGTTTAAGTATTATCCCAATGCCACCCAGCCAATAAGCGACAAAGCCTGGGTTCAAGTCTGGTTTCTCTGACCTTTGGGTCTACTGTAATAAACATTTGCTTCCAGTAAAGATAAGACATCTTTTCCTTTACCTTTGATGTGCCTTTTTCTATTAGAAAAAGAAGTATCAGAGGAGATCGTAAAACACATCCCTATCTTGTGACTTGCTGATTTTGTCTTCTCTAAAAACTGCCTTTTTAAATGATATTAGTAGCTTACAATCGTATACTTAGCGTGTGACGTGCTACTGTTTTAAATGCTTAATATTTATTACATCAAATCTTCCTTGATTGGCACTATCATTCCCATTTGAGAGGAGAGAACACGGAGGCAGAGAGAGGTTAAATAACTTTCCCAGTATAACACAGCTAGGGAATTGTGGAGCTGGGATTCAAACCCAGGCAGTCAGGTGCAGAGCACATGTCCTGGAATCACTGCGCATACATCTGGTGCGTGTGTTTCTGACTCAGTTGCCTTGCACAGCTTCTAACACAAGTCATCATCATTAAGGATGCCAGAGAAGGGGAGGCCTTTCAGAGGATGACTTTGTTCTTCGTTTCACAGCCTATTATAGCACATTTCCCAAGCACCATCTCTGTCTGCCAGTAAGACCCTTTCAAAATATACAAGATAAGAAGAGATGGAGTGAAAATAGAATGTTCTTGTAAGATGCCTTTTCTAGTGTTCAGAAATCCCAGTGATTTAAGAAGGCCAGTTTAGTGATGGCAGAAAACAGCTTCCCCAGGTTACCCAAGCAAACAGAGGCACTCTTTTGAGTCCAGGCGCTCCCAAAGAGGTGGCCTTTGCAAGAGCTGTGAGCTGCCCCTGAGGTCACCTATATTTATTCATCCCTGGAAAGAAAAATCTGCATGCTCTTCTGAGTCTCAAGTTAAGATCCACTCTCTCAGAGCTCACAGGGCAGGATGGGGGAGGCACATCCAACTGCTCTGAAAAATAAATGTCTCCAAGAATGATGGCTTGATGATTTATTTGGAGATTATATCAAAAAATATTGATTATGTTACTAAGTCGTAGAAAATAGGCTCTAAGGTTGGAAACTAAGTGGTTTGTTTAAAATAATCCAGAAGCAATAGAATAAATCAATGTACAGAGCATCTAAAATACTATAACTATCATATTGGCTTCACAAATAGTTTGGCTTCAGTGTGGAAAAGCGTACTTTTTTTAAAAACAGCTTAACAGTTGTCTTAGCGTGCTAAAAAAAGAAGCCAAAATCTTATTCTAGTGTTTACTTTGCAGAATTTTACAGAATTCCTCACTTTTAGCACTCATTTATTTTCTACATCAATGGAGAAAGCTACAGGTTTTTCAATTAATTGGTGCCAGATAGGACTTTTCTCTTCTTTCCAAAATAAAGATGCTGAAACCTGATGACATATTTTGGTCTCAATAACTGAAGCTGACAAGGTTAGTCCTGCTCAGATTTTCGGTGTTAAGTCCAGATTTCTGTACACAATAATACTATTCCATTTTGGTGTAGTTTTTTGTGCTTTCTACTTGCATGTAGGACCACTGATCCTATTTTATAAGAAAAAATTCTGTTTTATGAGAATAAGATTATGATTTATAAGAATAAAAAAGTTTATTTATTATTATTTTTTTTTTTACAAAAATTGCAGCAGTGTATCTTGCTGAAAGAAAAACTTGGTCTGGAAAAGTACCAACTTTCAAATAGTTCAATTGAATGCTGTTTTTGTTTTTGTTTTTGTTTTTTCATAAAATGACAGCATGCTGTGCTTTGAAGGATTCACTGGAAGGGTTTGTAGAAGTAACTATCCCCCAGGGCACTTAAATGTTTGTTTACAGTTAACTACTTAGAGGAGGCAGTAACACTTGGGGATTAACAAGGTGTCAGAAGACAAAGATCCCTGCAAAGTGATGATAAACCACAGCCCTAAAATTGTTACATAACTCAGAGAAAAACTAATTCAGCTGACACACGTTTCCATTTGGTATCAGCTCTGACTCTGGGAGTCCTGAGACCTGGAATTAGTGAGTCTCTTTATCTTTATGGGTCTCAATGTCCTCATCTATAAACTCCGGAAATCAAACTAGATGATCTTTAAGGCTTCTTTGAGTTCATATAATGTCTTGGTTCTGTTTCCTGGAGTGAGATGTGTGTATTTTCTGGGGTTTGGAAACCGAGCATTTAAAGGCCACTGGGCTTCCGGTTAGGTTACATTAGTATCTTGATATACTGTGTGCCTCCTGCATGGTATGTGTGGTACTGGGTGCTCTTAATGGATTGATGCACAGATGCAGCTCCTCTCTGCAGTCAGGCTTTAAAATGGGGATGGGAGATGGACTAAGAAAAGTTCATCTGAACTGAATTTACCATCAGGGCTGTTTCCTTCCCCAAAGACCACAGAGTCCAGACTCCGTGGGCAGTGTATCAGCAAAACCGTGCTTGTAGGCTATGCCTTTGGCATAGAAGAGCCAGTGGGAAATGAGGTAGAACCTGTATTTCCCTGGAGATGCTGGGAGTAACCCCAGTTTTCTACTTTGAGAGACTATACATGGCCTTTGGTCATTCCCTATAAGATCATTGTCACATTCCATTATGTTCATAGTGAACCGAAAAATACCTCTACTTTGCAGCATTCTCCAATGATGACATAAAAGAGTCTATTGAGTTATATGAGGTATTAATGAAGCTTCTGCTGGTTTATATCTGTGCTCCCTCAAGAGGTTGTCTTACTCCCGCGTGTTAGCCAAGTGTGCTCCTCGAAGAGGCAGCTCTAACTGCCCTGGTCCCGTGGGGCTCTTCCTTCTCCTGGGCAGGAGATTTGAGCCTACCACATCCAAGTTATTGCTTCGCACACTTAGCGTGCGAGCCACTTCCTAAGGACAGACAGCCAAAGCAATAGCATGTGAAATTAACTTATTTCCTTTTATAAAAAGTTATCTCCTCTTTCTTCTTTTCATTTGTACTGTCTATTCTGCTTAAGAAATCCCTATATTAAACTGTACTCTTTCTACTTGTTACACGGTTCCCTAAGTTGCTTCAACAGATGACAGCAGAAAGGCATATTTCATTCTCAGTTGGAACCAAGCGAATGCATGCCCAGAAATTGGCTTTAGAGTCTTCTGTAGGGCAGAGTTGGAAAAAAGGCATGAGAAAGCCTTGTGGGGTGTGGAGAGGCTTGGGTTCTAATTAATACTCTGCTACTAGGAAAATGAAGTTGGATATTCTCATCTACTGACATGTGCCTTACCAACTGTGGGTATGAGAGTGTTTTATAAATGGCAAAAACAATTGATAATATTTTAAGATGCTAAACTTTTGAAGGAGGTTTTTCAGCTGATAGCCAGTAATTGGAACTAGTTTAAAACCTGAAAGAAGATAACCACATGGAGATGCTAGGTGGGTTTTATGCTTTTCCATCAATGATAAATGGTGACAAGTTCAACAGAATTAAATTGTGTCATATGTGCTTCTCGGGGGCCTGAATTCTTGGTTATAGATAATTTAGAGACAGTGATGGTTTGATGGGGGAAAGCATGCCAGGGTTTGGGATCCTGCTCTGTTACTTACGAGCTGGAAATCATTGGTTGGGTCACTGCTGCCACTACCTAGGTTAACTTCTCTAACTTCCAGTTTTCTGACATATAGTTGGGTAAAACTGAACCTGTTGCCTGGGGTTGTAATTCAGATTACATATAACAACGGGGAAATGCCTGACACAGTGCCTAAGTCAGAGTGTGCAAAAGGATTCATTTCCCATCCCCTCTTATCCTCACATTCTGGGGAATGTGAATGTCCTGCAGCAGCTGTCTTGGTGAAAGAATTACTAAATTGGGGGATTTTAAAAATCTGTGTAAGTGTGTAAATAGACTTAGCCATTCCTTGTTAAGGAGCACTTTGTCCACCATCTATTTTAAATATCTAACAGACTTTATTAGTTAAAATAGGAAGTGTTTTTATCTCTTCATCTATGTAGTCATAGAGTTTTAGTGACTATGAAAATTTAATAGTGACTGATGAACCTAATTGGAAGCAATTTTTAAAATTAGTTTTAAGAAATAAATCTCTTGTAATTCTTTAAATTTTCCTAGCACAAAATCTTTCTTACCTCCCTTGTTCTGGGTAGCACGGTCCACTCATGGATCTTCCTTAGATTGCGCAACTCCTTAGGGACTGTATGGTCTGCTTTGTTCCGTGATGCTTTCTTTATTCTCTCTCTTGGTATTGGATTCTGTATAAATCATGATCAGTTTTAAAGTCAGCACAACAAAAGATAATGCCTTATAAGCATTTCTTTAAAAGTTCATAGTTCTAAAGATAATTCTATAACCATTGATGAACAATGTTAAATGGGAAAATATTAGAAAATGCAAATAATCCCCCAGATCCCACAACACAGTTAATCCTTTTAAAATGTAAAATTGCAGTTGTGTTTTTAGATGTTCAAGTAATAATACAATCATAACCACACATACTGTTTTATGATCTTTTTTCCATTCAGCATTACATCTTACCACATGTACATTATAAAAATAATTATGTTTAATGGTTGCATAGTATTTCACTTTACCAATGCACCACAAATTATTTGGTTCTCTATTGATAAGCAGCTGGGGTCTTTTCAATTCTTTTGTCTTTTTAAACTGTACCTTATATGTACACTTGTCTAATTGCTTCCACTGGATAATTGCCTAGAAGGTAGTTCTAAGTGAAAGGTAGAAGCATTTTTTTAAAGCTTCTAGTACATATTTCTAAATTGACTTTCAGGATGCAAGAAATCTTGTAACAATGAACTATTCTACCAGCAGTATACAAGTGTGATTTTATTTTATTTTATTCTTTTAAGAATATTTATTTATCTGTTCATGAGAGACACAGAGAGAGGCAGGGACACAGGCAGAGGGAAAAGCAGTCTCCCTGCTGGGAGCCCATTGTGGGACTCGATCCCAGGACCCCGGGATCAGGACCTGAGCCAAAGGCAGACACTCAACCGCTGAGCCACTCAGGTGTCCCTAAAAGTGTCATTTAAAAGACCCAAACGATATGAGGTTAAATCCTAATGATTTTGAACTCCTTGCTATCTAGTTTGGTGAGGTCTGTAATTTTTCTTTCTTGTATTGATATTTTGGTAAGAAGATTTTATAATGAAGTTTTTAAAAAGCACTGTTTCATCACCGTGAGTTCCTACACCTTCTCCCGCTTTCCTGTGGGTTAATTTATCTTTTCTCTCTCTTTCTCCCTCCCTTCCAGGATGGAGGTATGATACGATGGATATAACTATGGGATACTGTGTGGGTACACGGCCTCCCCCTTCTTGCCTCATCCTCCTGCTTCTCAAGCTTTTGGCCACAGTGTCCCAGGGGCTGCCGGGGACCAGGCCCCTGGGCTTCCACTTTACGCACTCCGTGTACAATGCTACCGTGTGTGAGAACTCAGCCGCAAGGACCTACGTCCACAGCCAGGGTAGAATGGGCATCACCTTGATAGATCTGTCCTGGGATGTCAAATACAGAATTGTATCTGGAGATGAGGAAGGCTTCTTCAAAGCGGAGGAAGTCATCATTGCAGATTTCTGCTTCCTCAGAATAAGAACTAAAGGTGGCAATTCAGCCATATTAAATCGGGAGATTCAGGACAATTATTTATTGATAGTAAAAGGTTCGGTCAGAGGAGAGGATCTGGAAGCATGGACCAAAGTGAACATACAGGTTTTAGATATGAATGATCTGCGACCTTTGTTTTCACCCACAACCTACTCTGTGACAATAGCAGAAAGCACACCTTTAAGGACTAGTGTTGCCCAGGTGACAGCAACAGATGCCGATATCGGCTCCAATGGAGAATTCTACTATTACTTTAAAAACAAAGTTGACCTCTTTTCAGTTCACCCGACAAGTGGTGTCATCTCTTTAAGTGGGCGGTTAAATTATGATGAAAAGAACAGGTATGATCTGGAAATTTTGGCTGTGGACCGGGGGATGAAACTCTATGGAAACAACGGAGTGAGCAGTACTGCGAAGCTTTATGTTCACATTGAACGTGTAAATGAGCATGCCCCAACTATCCATGTGGTCACTCACGTTCCTTTCTCACTGGACAAAGAGCCGACATATGCAGTGGTGACAGTCGATGACCTAGATGAGGGTGCCAATGGAGAGATTGAGTCTGTTTCCATTGTGGCTGGAGATCCTTTAGATCAGTTCTTCCTGGCTAAGGAAGGCAAGTGGATGAATGAGTACAAGATTAAAGAGAGAAAGAGGGTCGACTGGGAGAGCTTTCCTTACGGCTACAATCTCACCCTTCAAGCAAAAGACAAGGGGTCACCTCAGAAATTTTCAGCAGCAAAAATAGTCCACATTGCCAACCCCCAAAGAGATACTGTCCCAGTTAGATTTGAAAAAGAAATGTATGATGTGAGCATTAGTGAGTTTTCCCCTCCTGGTGTCGTAGTTGCTATAGTAAAATTAAGTCCTGAACCGCTAGATGTGGAATACAAATTATCTCCTGGTGAGGATGCACAGTACTTCAAAATTAATCCTAGGTCAGGTCTGATTGTCACAGCACAGCCACTGAATACAATTAAGAAGGAAGTTTATAAACTGGGAGTGACAAACAAGGAAGGAGATTTAAAAGCACAAGTCACCGTTGGCATAGAAGATGCGAATGACCACACCCCAGAATTTCAGCAGCCACTCTATGATGTTTTTGTGAATGAAAGTGTCCCAGTGGGCACAAGTGTTCTCATGGTTTCAGCTTCTGATAAGGATAAAGGAGAAAATGGGTACATCACCTACAGTATTGCCAGTCTGAATTTGTTGCCATTTGCCATTAACCAGTTTACAGGTGTTATTAGCACAACTGAAGAATTGGATTTTGAATCCTCCCCAGAAATTTACAGGTTCATTGTAAGAGCCTCCGACTGGGGTTCACCATACCGCCATGAAAGTGAAGTGAATGTGACTATTCGAATAGGAAATGTCAATGACAACAGCCCTCTCTTTGAGAAAGTGGCTTGCCAGGGAGTTATTTCATATGACTTTCCAGTTGGGGGTCACATCACAGCTGTCTCAGCAATTGATATTGATGAACTTGAACTTGTAAAGTACAAAATCATCTCTGGAAACGAACTTGGTTTCTTTTATTTAAACCCAGACTCTGGTGTTTTACAGCTTAAAAAGTCACTGATGAATTCCGGCATCAAAAATGGTAATTTTGCCCTCAGGATTACAGCAACGGATGGAGAGAATTTTGCGGACCCCATGTCTGTTAACATTTCAGTCCTACATGGGAAGGTGTCGTCAAAGAGCTTCAGTTGCAGAGAAACTCGTGTGGCTCAAAAGCTGGCAGAGAAACTACTCATTAAGGCAAAAGCAAACGGGAAACTGAGCCTGGAAGATGGATTTCTCGACTTTTATTCAGTTAACAGGCAAGGGCCACATTTTGACAAGTCATTTCCTTCTGATGTGGCTGTGAAGGAGAATCTGCCTGTTGGTGCTAACATCCTGAAGATTAAAGCTTATGATGCCGACTCTGGCTTCAATGGTAAGGTGCTGTTTACAATATCTGATGGGAATACGGATAGTTGCTTTAATATAGATATGGAGACGGGGCAGCTTAAAGTCCTTCTGCCTATGGACCGAGAGCACACGGACCTCTATCTCCTTAATATCACCATCTATGACTTAGGTGATCCACAAAAATCTTCATGGAGGTTGCTGACCATCAATGTGGAGGATGCTAATGACAACAGCCCAGTTTTTCTCCAAGACAGTTATTCAGTTAACATTCTCGAAAGTTCAAGTATTGGTACTGAGATTATTCAAGTGGAAGCCAGAGACAAAGACTTGGGTTCTAATGGTGAAGTGACTTACTCAGTCTTGACGGATACACAACAGTTTGCTATCAACAGCTCAACTGGAATTGTTTATGTAGCTGACCAATTGGACCGGGAATCTAAAGCAAACTACTCTTTAAAAATAGAAGCCAGAGACAAGGCAGAAAGTGGCCAGCAGCTGTTTTCAGTTGTTACCCTTAAGGTTTTTTTGGATGATGTCAATGATTGTTCCCCAGCTTTCATTCCCAGTAGCTATAGTGTGAAGGTTCTTGAAGATCTCCCCGTTGGCACGGTCATTGCTTGGCTGGAGACGCATGATCCAGATCTTGGGCTAGGCGGTCAAGTGCGCTATTCTTTGGTCAATGACTATAATGGGAGATTTGAAATCGATAAAGCAAGTGGTGCCATTCGCTTGAGCAAAGAGCTGGACTATGAAAAGCAGCAGTTCTATAACCTCACGGTTCGGGCCAAAGACAAAGGGCGACCAGTCTCTCTGTCATCTGTTTCCTTTGTGGAGGTGGAGGTGGTAGACGTCAACGAAAACCTCCATACTCCCTATTTCCCAGACTTTGCTGTTGTTGGATCCGTAAAAGAAAACTCACGCATCGGAACAAGTGTACTGCAGGTGACTGCCCAAGATGAGGACTCTGGCAGGGATGGAGAGATCCAGTACTCCATCAGGGATGGCAGTGGTCTCGGAAGGTTCAACATAGATGACGAGAGTGGTAAGTTCACTAGTTTGTGCCGGAGGTGTTGTTCAAGTGTCATGAATTGTAACATTGGAGAAGAAAAGGGACCTTTTCGCACTGAAATAGAAGGACGAGTGAGTTTGCATTTGGTGCATAGATGACTCAAGTGAAAGCTTGAACTCAGATTGCATTGGTTTGTAAGAAGACGTGTTTATACAGTGGTTCTAACTCCGGTTTTCCATGGGAGCCCTGTTTTCTCTTTTTCTTGTTCAGCACTATTACCAGGTTATCTTTTGATAAGCATAAGTAATTGTCACCTCTGTTGATTGCACTTCTGACCTTCACTAAATTAAGGGCCCTGATAAAGTAAATTACATTTGAATTGGCTTTAAATTAAAAGTGTGAAATGGATTTCCAAATGGGTCTTATACACCAATCTTTCCCTTTCTAGTAAAGCTTTGCTGAAGTGGCTTTATAGCAATTTCTTGGCCTTTCATGTTTCACAGGCACATCTGGCCTTTGAACGACAGGGATTTGCACTGTAGATACTCAATGAATATATGGCAGTATGCTTCTACAAATGTTTTCATGATAGGCGAGAGGGAGCATGTTGTGGATTTTACCCATAAAAACCTGATTTTATGATTTTATTTATAAGAATTGATTGTTTCGTAGAAAGATTTTAAAATATGGGGCAAAATTGTGCCAATATTTTCACTGTCCCCCACCTACTTATGTAGTTTTCATCATAGATCCAGGTACACACACATATTTTTCTTTCCTGTTATTGTTGTTATTTATCTTTAAATGGGCATGTGCATGTGTGTGCGTGTGTGTGTGTTTCTTGATTAGCACTGTGTGTTTTCTATAGATTGTAGTCATCTCAAGACTGAGGCTATGTCTTCTCTATTCTCAAGTAAATGATAATATTAGGTCTTCACAGTTTTCAGGGTACCTTTATATACATTAACTCATTTTCTGCAACACTCACAGGGTGCTTTGTTCCCAGTAATGATAATGATAATCAAAACAGGTAGTGGGAGAGTGGTATTATAGTGGTAGAAAAAGTCCTTGAGAAATTGTATTGAATACTGGATAGAAGTTACAAAGCTGTATGTACCATCAAATTTAAACTGTAATATTTATTTATATGCAGAGACTCTAATTACGGCCAGTGTAAATTGTACAATTGGTCTCCGTAGCCATAATAAAGGAAAAGATAAATGTCAGGAAAATGAGACTCTGATTCAGCCACATATTCTATTTTATTATATATCATTTTTCATTCAACTGGAATATCTTTTCATCTTTGAAATACAAAATGAGAAGGGAATTATCTTACTGAGTTTCTACTCTGTGCTAACACTTTGCTGTACTGCTAATGACCTCATGGAGTACTTAAGGTGGACACCACTACTTACAATTGCTCCATGAAGTACAACTAATAATCATCAACTCATGAACTGATAAGGAGAGCAGATAGATAACTTGGAGCCTCATTTCAAACTCGGCTCTAAGTAACTGCAGTGTACTATTTTGTCTCCCATCTAAAGACACTTTTGGGCTTCCTCATGTTCCTAGATACACTTGAATCTGGTGTTAATCTAAAATCTGTTAGGCAGTAAGTGTTAAACAGTTTTCAAAGTCCTTACAGCCCTGGGTTCATTAACTGATGGCACTGGCCATTTGTCACCTTTCCTTTTTCCTCCTAATCTCTTGTTTGTGGCTCTTCAGTGACAGGAGTTTATCCTTGGGACCCAGGCAGATGTGGGTAAGGTGGGCCAAACAGAAGGGTGTCTGGTGGAACCATTAACCACTGCTATCTAGATGACTGCATCATCAGCCACGTTGAGTTACTTTTATTTGGAAGTTTCATGTTGGTGTAACTTGGTGCAGGGAAGAGCAGGAGCAATTTGGTGAGAGTGGCCTACATTTTCCTTATTTGTACCATGTTATTTTGTTCTCATCTTGGGTGTGATTTCAGAAAAAATGTGTGTATAGTTTCATCTGATGAAACAGCTTCCTTTATAATTCTAGACTTCTGTTTAAAAAAAAAAAAAAGACAAAACCACTCACTGCTCTGACTTCCCTGTGTTAGATTCTGGACCATACAAAATAAATTTTGCCATGGATGATAATAACACTACTTACATTTTGACATTGCTTTGTGACTTAAAATGCTCTTTCTGATAAACATTAACTCCTTTACATTAGCGTAGCTAAGTGAGTTCTGTGAGGTTACACACCCACTGGAGGACATAGATGTATCTAGAACCAGCACCATGCCCCACCCCCCGACCACCACCCATTTCCTTGGTCCTAACTTGGTTACCCTTTCTTTGCATTCACCACGCATTCTGATTTACTTCCCTAGAGGCTTTTTAAAACTATGGTAGTAACTTTTTACCCCCTTTAATGTCGTTTTTACCTTCTCTTAGAAAGCAAAACTATGTTTTTCTATATTATAGGAATAGATACGTTATAGGATTGGATGTTGAAATTTTTTATGAAGTTTAGAATTTCCACATAGTAATATCCTTAACCATTGTAGTTCCTTCCATCGCACTTTCTATGTATTTTAATTTTCAAGCCCAGGAAACTGATGAGGAATGATTGCCAGGACTTGTGCCAGGAGGTTGCTGGGGTTGAGGAGAATTTTGGCAAATGTATGTCCAACAGGAGAAGCCATCACCATGGTGCTGTTGGGTTTGTGTTACTGTGGAAGCATCCGTCAGCTCTTTGCCTCCAAGTGCTAAAAATCATGGCTTGACCTGCTGGCAGAATGAATGGCTATTTAGCCCTGCAGCTGTTACTGAATCTCAAGGCCAGACTCTGTTGTCTTCATTTGGTCTTTTGGCATAGAATGGGCTAAACTTGTGTGGGTTTTTGTCTTTTAAGAACATTTAAGTCAGCTGCCAAAGGTTATTTAATGACTTGCATTGTCTAGTGGTTCTCAAACTTAGGAGAGCACATGAATCAGCTGGAGAGTTTGTTAACAAATGCAGCAGCCTGGGCCCTTTCCCTAAAGACTCTGAGTCACTAGGTGTGGGGTAGGGACCCCTGGGGGATCTTCATTTAAGCTCTCCAAGCATTCCTTCTATATGTGGCTTGGAAACACCAGCCTGAATTTCCTTGGGTTCCTTAGAGAATGTCTACCAGATTATATCTTTTCTGTAAAGTCCTTTTCCTTATTCTTTTGAAAGGCAGGAAATTGAGCTCATATTTTAGATAAATTTCTTTTCTAGTCAAGTTTTACAATCCAAATAAATCTTCTATTATTCATTAGTGGTGATAGTTTTCTGAATGCCTTCCCAATGGATCAAAAATCTATTTCTGTGCTTCAGTAATTGTGGTCCTCCTGTTTTGTGAAACTGCATATGCTGGGAGTAGTTGATCCATTTAGTAGTTTTATGTTCTTGATTTTTTTTTTTTTTGAGGGGTACTCAGTGAACAAAACCATACCTTTGAATTTTTTTTACCATGCAAAAGCATTTAATAAATGTTTAATAATGTTCACAGTAAATGGATTAACTGGGAGGCCCCCAGCTACAGTGGATTTGATCACAATTTAAATTGCTAGTCTGGAAGATGCAATTTAATCATTTTTCCTTCACAAAGAATGCATTCTTATTCTTTGACACAACAGGAATTCATATTCTTGACTACTCAGAAGTTTCAGAAGGTTTAGAAAGAGCACATTGTATTTTTTTAAACTGTGATTTTCTATTAGATTCTTTTGTAAGCTGCAAACTGGAGCAATGATTTCATTATTTTATTTACCTGAAGCTAAAGAAATCTTTTAATCGGGATAAACAGTTTCTAGTTCAGCACATTCATCATTGATAATTGAGAATATATTTTTGCTGTCAATTACTGTTAATTATAAAATCTCTTTCGTTTACCAAGTATGTATTATGTGCCAGGCATTGTGCTAGGTGCTTTGTGGGGGCTGTTTCTAATTGTCACAGGAATCCAGCAAGGTAGGGTTCCACGAGGCTTGTTCATTCAGGGTCACGCATCTGGGAGTTGTCAGGCTGGGACTGGAACTGAGTGTGGTGGACTCCAAATCTCCTGGGACCCCCTCTTTGCCACCCTAGCATGCCATAGTAACTTGGTTAAGCATGTGTATTATTTCTGCATAACAAACAACCACAAAATCTCAGTGGCTTATGGGAAAGGACAGTTTTTCTTCCTGCTCCCAGGTCTGGGTAACAGTTGAAGCAGCAACTGTGGATTGAATTATAGCCTGCCCCACTGGCCTTCCCATTCCAGGACCCAGGCTGAAGGAGGGCCCACTGTCTGGGGCATGATGTTGTTCTCAGGGTAGAGGTCAGGAGCTCAGGAGGGCTGATGGAAGTTTGTGGTGCCTCTTAAAACCGCTGCTCAGAACATTCCATTAGCCAAAGCAGGCCATAGGGACAAAGCTCAACATTGGAATGGGGCAGAGAGTATTTCTCTTACAGAGGAATGGAGAGGAGTGAATAATCACTGCATCTTAATATAGCCTGGCATAGGATCCATTTATATTTATCTTTCTTTAAGCTGAAGCTGCAGCCAACATTTCTCTAACATACATGAGCATAGAATGCTTTCTCTATTCCAAATGTTTTGATGGAATCAGTAGAGGCTTAGGAGACTGAAAGTACACGTGGGTTCACAGAGACACCCCAAAGAGGCATCTCACACTTACCAAACACTGTAAAGGTAATTAGTATTTTTAGTGTATATACTATTCCAAAAATAAATAAATTTAACTTTATAATTGTGATCAGTATCTGAACTAGCTCTCTCCCATGTACCTCTCCAGATCCATTTTCCACCTTTCTCTCTGCTTTGTGTCCAGGTCCTGAGTTCTTGACCTGTCAGCTCCTTTGCTCCCTGACACTTGTTGGTTCTGCCACTGGGAATGTAGAGAAGAGGAGAATTAGGTCAGGGTATTTATCCCTTTGATTCTTTCCATACTGGTTACTGTGTTCTGGCCGTATTCTCTTAGGGGTAGAAACAGCTCCCTGCTGTTGCCAACCCTGGAATACTGCATCATTTTCTCTAATTCTTGTCCACACCTTTGTAAATAGTCTGTTTATTAAGTGCTTCTCAATTACCCAGTTGGGAGTATGCCATCTGTTCTCTGTTAGGACCCTGACTGATAAAATATTTTTTATGTAAATATTTCTAAAACAGATTTTAAGTTTAAAAATATTTCTGAGAGTGATGTTTTCCTGCAAATCCTGTTAACTCCAATTTCTGCAGGGCTGCCCTGTGTGTCGGCACATTTCACTGGAGGCCCGGAGAAAGAGTAGACAGATAGTAATTATCCACTACTTTCATTTTGCAAGAAAAGAAAGTGAAACCAAAAGATTCTATGTCCCCACTTAATTTATACTTCCCTTGTCTTGTCTACAATGAGAAGACAATTTTTGCTTTGCTGAAGACCCTCTCCCACCAGACATGGGAAGAAGAGGGATTTGGCTGGATGGTCTGGTACTAGGATCTCTCAAGCTCTCAAATGTTGTGATGCTGTACCTTGGTCTTCTACAGGGAGAAGGACACATTTCAGCTGGTGGCCAAGGAAAGAATAAAGTTCTACAACTGAGTAGTTTTTATTGCGTTAGTTCAACTAAAGAGTTGTTTACTAGTGCCAGTGCTGAGTCTAATACTCTTACCTGTAGTCTCTAATCCTCAGATAGTCAAGAGGGGGTGAATGAAGACTAGGAATAGGAAAATTGGTATTGTGAGAAAAATGAGCTTTCTGTCATTGCAGAAATTGTTAGTCCTTGCACAGGTATTTAAAGGGGTGGGTAATTCCTGTAGTAGCATATTTCTTTATATAACATAATAATACATAAGCTTACTTTTTCTTCGAGATTTCAGAAATCCTATTTTGTTTTATGGCTGGCTGTCAGTCATTCCAGCCTCTTTTCCCCAAACTTGCATGTTAACTCCTCTTTGACAAGCTGAGAAGTAAGACGGATGTTATTTGGTGGCTTTGGTGCAATTCCTGACAATTCCAGACTAAAAGACGTTCTCCATCCTCGTTCTTTTTTCAAGGCGATATTTTTACCTCCACCTATCTAAGTCAAAAGAGGCGTATTGAATTTTGGCCCAAGCTTGCCCTTAAAATTTCCACTTGGGACCAGAGGAATGAAGTTATGATCAAGTGACAGCAGAAACTTTTCTTGGCTATGGATTTTTAACCTTAGCTCTAGACTTTTGATCATAATTTTTAAGGGAAAAATAATGTTTCCCAGAGGAGCCCTGAACACTGCACAACATTCAGATGAACTTAGCAGTTATCATGTAAGCCAGGTGGGAGAGAGGATTAGAAGCTTCTGGAAAATAATGAACAGCATTTTTTTTATGATTCTTTTCAGCAGGTGCCTTCTTCTTGACCCTTTCTTAACTATTGGCTGAAGGCAATTTAGGTTTTGATAGAGGATTGTTGGTCTAAATCTGTAATTATGTCGGGGTTGTGTATCAAGTTTGAGCTGCTTTTATCCTCTGTATGACTAGTAAATGATAAAAATAATGACCACCATGAAGAGGAAGACAAATAGTGTGGCAAGCCAACCATCTGAAAACTTGTGTGGTTCTTTCCTTTGAAATCAGTCTTCCTTTTTTATCAATGAGGAAAATTTTCAGGGGTTTGCCTGGCTCTTCATTTCAGGGATCCCAGTGTGATGTGATGCTGAATCGTTTTTATTTCTTAGGTTAACAGAGAGTAACACCTCAGAAGCCTCATAAGCAGAGGTTACAAAGACTATCAAATGATTACTTCATCTGTTACTGGTTCTGATTTCCGGTAGCTTGCATCTCATTTCAGTCTTCTAAAAAATGTTTTTTTGCAGGTGTTTTGTGTGCACTTTGAAGGATACTTTCATTTACCATTACATTTGGAAGAATTATAGAGTTTGATAAATATTTATGTGATGCCACAACATTCACAATGTATCATTGAAAAGAAAATGAAATGAAAATGAAAATGGGCTGTAGTCTGTATTTTTAGCTTGCTGGTTTTTATGAAAGCCTGTCCTTTTTTTATGAAAGCATATCTTATCGACAGAATCTACAAAGAGTTGTGTGTAGGATTCAGTTCAATTTATATTAAATTCTGGGCACTGGTATACGAATTATTGAATATAATAGGAGTCTCCAATTTTCTCTTTGGATGTTGGAGGATTTAGTGGCTCCTCTTGGGCCACTCTTTGTGATTAAATTCACATTTTCATTTGCATAACATAGTTAATATTCTAGTTGCTTTTAAAAAGCAGTATGTTGGTGAGAGTAATACTGAGCTAAAATAACATTGAATATGAAATGTCTTGAGTCAAAAAGTGAATAAAAGTTGAAAGAATTAAGCTAAAATTTGAGGTCTTTCTCTCTCTCTTTCTCACACACACACACACACACACACACACACACACACACTAAAAGATATTATGGTGAAAACATAAAGCCTTTGTGATTTATCCCCAAGATTTATAAAATACAGATTAAACAATTTTCATGTTTTTTCCACTTGCTTCCTTAAAAGTCTGAGTCTTCTCCCTCCTTTTCCCTTCTTCCTTTTTTCTTGCCACCTCTTTTCCCCCTCATACCCACATTTGCAGTTCACTGATTCCCTTTAGGCAGAGTGCTTTGCACTAAAAAGGATGCACAGATGATTAAGTCAAGGGCTAGTAGTAGAGACAGAAAAGCATGTAATTGCAAACTGTGTGATGCATAAGTGACACAAAGTAAGTGAGTACCTTGTGCTTGTCATTCATCATGTTTATTGTGGCCTCAGCATCACCCTTTGGCATTGTGGGATGATTTTTACAAATTCCAATTGGAGACAAGACAGCATGAGAGATAACCAGAGCATTAAAGTGAGTTGATGATGATATATAAGCCAGGCTTAATTGTCAAGGAATGTCTAAGCCCAGAAACAGATCCAGGTTATGTGAGGCTTGAAGTACATACTTTGTATCATTTTGGGTGCCTGCTTTGAGGAAAAGTGTAAAAATTTATGACTACAAAATTACTGTATTTATTTGAACCGAGGAAAGAAATCACAGCAACTCTCCAGTTTAAAAGTCAGCAAACACCACAAATATCACAAAATTTAGAAAAATAATATATTTTGTTGATTAAATTCCTGACATACCTCTCTAATACTTTGTTTCCCCTACATCTTTCTGTTGCATTTTTGGTTTGATTGCCTCTTCAGGGGATAACAATTTTGTAATTGTTTATTTTTTTTTTAAGATTTTATTTATTCATGAGACACAGAGAGAGAGGGAGAGAGGCAGAGACACAGGCAGAGGGAGAAGCAGGCTCCATTCAGGGAGCCCAACGTGGGACTCCATCCCGGATCTCCAGGATCTGGCCCCGGGCTGAAGGCGGCGCTAAACCGCTGGGCCACCCAGGCTGCCCTTGTAATTGTTTCTATAGAAAGTATAGAAAGATTATTTCATTTTCCTTCACTGCTGGTGGATTGACTTTTATTTTATTTTTAAAGATGTTATTTATTTATTCATGAGAGACACAGAGAGAGGCAGAGACACAGAGGGAGAAGCAGGCTCCCTGTGGGGAGCCCGATGTAGGACTCGATTCCAGGACCCTAGGATCATGCCCTGAGCCAAGGCAGATGCTCAGCCACTGAGCCACCCAGGCATCCCAGAATGTGTTTTTTATTATTGAGAGTTTAGGCATGTCACTCCATGGTTGTGACTTGTTATTGTTAATGCTGTGTAAATTTTCTACATTGGTGTCAAATTTGAAAAAAAAAAAACCTCTTAAAAAAAAAAAAGAAAAAAAAACTCTTGAATTTTTTTTTCATATGAGCTATAACAGATATATTTTCTGCTAATACTGCTACTTGTCTGTACTCTTTAGACAAAGAGTCCAGTAATTTCCATTTTGAGGAATCTAATCAACAAAAGGAAAAAAGTCATGGTATGTTTATAATTAGTATGCTACATTTCAGGAGAGAACATTCATTTTGACTCGGGAGGCAAAAACCAAGTCTTCCAGTTACAAGTGTACATATCTAATAATTGGGAAGTTTTCCATAAAGTAGCTTCTGGCTCTGTACATTTGAGCTCTGTTTCTCCTCCCCCTGGCCATAATTGTCATCATTATTGTGACCATTCATGGAATATGTTCATATACTAACATAAGTTCTAGGCTTTCGTGTCCATGACACAATGTCGGGTCTCTCGGTCCAGTAGGCAGTAGGAGTGTTTTTGGAAGCCATCTCTGCACTGGGACAGCTAACAACAATTTGTCTATAACTGGAATTGATGGGGAACCACATAAATATATGCTACTGAATGCAAACTAAACATGTCCTTAACTCAATTCTGCCTTATGCCTGCAGCCATCCTATCTGATGATGCAAAATGTAATAGAGGAGAAGTTGGAGGGGAAAGAGAAAGAAGTTTTAAATTATTGTGGTTGAAATATATTACTTTTGCAAAAAATGTATAAAAATGTATAACCACGTGAACATTGCTAGGGTCCTCCCTGTGGCTTGGAAGCTTTGAGTCTGATAGCTTCATGTTAAATTAGCATCTGCCTACCAATGCTAGTAAATGAACTTTTTTTTTTTTTTTTTTTCCTGAGAGAAGGGCTTCAAGGTCAATGTGGGGAATGACTGAGCTGGACCAGACCACAAAGGCTAGTCCTGATTTGAGGTTGGTGCCAGTGACACCTGCACCAGGTTTAAGATCTTTATCCCACTCTGGTATTTTTGAACCATAGGATAGAAGATCAAGGCTGCATGTGAGTGGGTTCAGCTCCCTAGTGTGTCCAAGTATCTCAAGGAGGTGCTCTGGAAGTTCTGTATCCAAAGCAGCACTTGATGACTAGGAAATCTGCAAGGTCAAGATGTTTAGCGTCTTGAGCTCACTGCCTTTTTGGAGCAATTGCCTGGTGAGAGAATTGCACTGTTCCTTGGACCCACTCTCTTTTATAACACCCATTTGAGAATTCAATGGTAAGATACACCAGGATCCGGAAACAAATTAAAAGGGCCTTTGAGAGCTGTGCTAGTAACTGTCAGAGTTCTTTTATTTAGACTCTCCTTATCTGTACCCTAAAATCATGACTTGGGGATTTCCCCTAAATCTTGAGGGTTTTCGTTGAACCATCGTGTCCACATTAATATTAAAATTTATATAGATAATCTAATTTATTACTATTCTAATGTATATATCAGTAGCACATCTCACAGTAATTTACCTCCCCATAGGCTGCTGGCATTGATAGGATGTTTCTGATTTCATTGACTGGAACCTGATAAAGTCCTGTAATTATTAAAAATCCACATTGACTTGAGGTTAGTTTTGACAGGGAATTCTATACTTGGGATATCATATCAGCCAGGATAAGGCCCTGAGATCCTGACTGAGGTCATGGAGATGAAACATAATGTTAAAGTCTTCTCCGGAAAGTCCATGCCCGCCTTCATGCAGATCACACATCTCTCCCCAGACCTGGGTAGAGTTGATATATTTCTCTTTCACCCCTTGAGGATACTTCTAAAGGAATGTTCACCACATGGGTAAACCGAATGAGCTTGGAAATGAAAACACAGTGATTTAGTTTTGGATAACAATTTCAGAAAAGCATTGTTATAGTTGCAAAACATGCAGGTGTAGTCCTATCTATACTGTCCCCCCAAAGGGCGAATAATCACGATTGGAGTGGGTGAGAATTCCACTTATGGTCACTAAATTCTGTTTCTTAAGTAGGATAGTGTACATACTTCAGGGTGTTAATGCTAAGTTAGGATTCTATATTCCACAGTGATACAGCACAGCTGCATAATGTATAGTAGTAATACCTTGCTAATTGGGAACTTCCTAATTTGGTAGGGTACATTCAAGAATTAGGATGTAAGCAAAAAATTGCTGTTGGAAGCCTTGTAAATAGCCTTTAAAAAGAATTTGCGCTAACATCTCTGAACTCTTGTTTTTTTGCCCAGACCTTATTTACTTTTACTTTGCACATAATTCTAATAAGCTATACTTCCTGATCCCTGTCATACAGTATTTTAGAAATTGCAAAGCAGAGATATTGCTGTAGAGAAAAGGCTTAATAATGACAGTGAGAAGTAACCCTGTTACACTGTCTGTAATCGGACAGCGAGAGAAATAGGTAGCTAACCCACATTGTGTGTTTGTTAAATGCCAGGCATTAAATAAGTATTAACTCATTTGCTTTTCACAAGGATTCCATGAGGTGGTACTCTTCCTATCCACATCTTCTGGATGAGGAAACAAAAGCTAGATTTTAAATGACTGACCAAGATCTCATAGCCCTGGTAGAGCTAGGATATGAATGAGGCAGGCCAGCACTGGGTCTAAGCTCTTAATCACTACACTTCAGACACTCTCTGGATAAACAGCCCTAAGTGTCTCCTTAAGGGCTGTAACCCAGAGGGAGCCCATCGCTTCATTACCATGCAGTATAATAACTGATCATTACAGAAGAGCCCCAATCATTGGAGAGGCCCACGCTCCCTAGAAAACAGACCCTGGGGCGAAAGTTACAGTGCAGGCTAATGTTTTATTAAGGGTGTGATCCCAGGGGAGCTCGGGTGAGGGTGGGGGGAAAAGGAAGCCAAGCCTGAAGGAAGGGAGACCAAATATAAATTGATACATTATTAAATTGGTTACAGCTTCCCGACAAAACCCAGTGTGTTTCTCAGGCTCCCTGTGTCTCCAGGGAGGCCACTAGAAATGCTACATCTTAGACTACTCGACCTGGAGGGGAGGATAAGCAGTTCCCCCGGTGGCCCTTTCCCATTCTTGACCTCTTACTGAGCAGCTTTGCCACCCGGGCATTAAGTCCTCAACTCTTCTGTGTTGCGCTTGTTATGACTGGACAACTGGAAGAAACCAGTGCTTTGTTGGCATGTTCTCTTTTACCTGGCAGTGCTCAGGGTTTGGGGGGGAAGCCCTCATTTTTCTGTTGTAGTAGTAGGCATTCCTGCTGGGAAGGTAGGGGACAGGTTGAGGCCTGGTGAAATGGGCAGGGCTGAGCAAATCTTGGCACCACACAAACTGGATTTGGGCACGGAAGGTCAGTGTATCTGGGAAAGATTTTTCACCCAAACCACAAAAGCTAAACAAGCAAAACTCAACCTATGCAATTGTAATGCCTTCCTGGGCAGATGCCCAATCACTTAGAGAACTCAGCTACGCAAAATGACACATTTCCCAAAGGCTCTGATTTGTCAAGGCATTATGATTCCTGTTTCCCTGGCCCTTAGAACTACAAGGGAAGAGTGCCAGCACTTTGTATTCTTCGATTGATGTGGGCAAAATGTCTTTTTAGTCTCTCTCCTTTCTTGTGAGCATGTGACATCTGAGTGCTGTTTTATCAAATGCGTGTGCATGAACTCATGGGCTGGAAATGCAAAGGGAGGTAGAGGAGCTGGAAGGGGGGAGGGTCTTCTGAGAGTTTTGTCTGCTGAACTGACTTCCCCATCTTGATTCCTTGTCACAGAGTAATAATCACCTTCGTTATCCTCCTCCTCAGCAGCATCCCCACTCTCAGCACTCAAGGAGGGTCTGCTCCCTGCTAGATGCTCTGCAGGGTGTTTCTCGTACTTGAGCTCACTCAATCTTCGCATTAAACTTATGAGGCAGGTAGTGTTATTATCCCAGATTTATGACTGCTGGAACTGAAGTTTAGAGAGGTTAAATAACTTGCCCAATTGCACAGAGCTAGTAAGTAACAGAGCCAAGGCTTCGACTCATATTGTCTTATTCTGCAGCCTGGCTCTTGTCCTGACCCTACGTTGCTCTTGGGGTCTGCACATCTGGGCTCTCCCAGAAAAATGCCACTCTACCCCACTCTGTGCAGCCCATTTCCTCATGTGCCTCTGTTGTTAGGAGCTGAAAGGGAATATCTGGAATATACAATCATTATAATAGGCATTGTATATTATATTATGTAACATATAATGAACATATAATGTAGACTACGTAAATGTATTCAATATAACAAACACAGCATATATAATACAATTTATAATATAAAATATCTACAGTAGTGTATGTGTTATACATAATTTATATGATATGTCATATGTTATATCATATTTATTATATTTGTTGAGCACCAACTCTGTGCCAAGCATTGTTCTAGGCACTGAATTAGACCAGTGAACCAAATGGACAGAAGTCCTTTTCTTTGTAATATTCGAATGGGGAAGTAGATAATAGTCAAGATAAGTATAATGTGTGTCAGGTGGGGTTAAGTGCTAAGCAGAAAAGTAATGCAAGTAAGGGAGAAAGAAAGTGTAACAGATGATAGTGGATTCCAAAGAAGGCATCCTAAGAGGACGACCTTTTGATAATGTTCCTGAAGGACTTTTAGATTTGTAAGCTGGTTATTTCAATGTGAGAAGGCAATAAAAATGGGGAGCACACTTGGTTGATTGCCACAGACATACTCAGGTAATTAACAAAACCACTATGAACTAACTGTAGGGAGAATATAATATGAAAGACAATTATTATAAGTGCAGATTTGTTAAACGCTGAAGTATCCTGTTTAAAAGTATTTTCCAGTTAATCAAAAGGCTTACTGTAGATGTACCCCATCTCAGATGTCCTTTAACTCCAGCACACCTACCTCATAAGAGGAACAACGTTTTTACTGCCCCCCTCTTATTAATTATACTTATTTCTCATCTTCCTTATGGAGTCCTGTTTTTCTGAGTATGGTTTTGTAGCAATTGTATTTTTATTATCATTGATTTTATTGTCTTTAAATCTATTGGACTGAGTGTCTGCTGTGTCAGGTGTGATGTCCTAGCTGCTGACATGGAGGTTGGTCCCTTACTCAGAGGACTTCCATTCTGATGGGGATGATAAATGATAAAACATTCAGGTATTTTCAAGGAGTTAAAGTAAATTAATATACTTTCTGCTAAAATTATAATTGAACTGGATTTTCTTTTAGAAGTCTCATTACCTTGGAGTTATTTAAACTAAGAGAAAGAGGCTATAATGTTTGCATGCAGTACATATTTGCTTCTTTACCAATTATGACAAATTGCAAGGAATTATGTAGTGCTGCACTCGTGATCCATGCTAAACCCTGGCATTTTCAGTTGTATGTAATTTAAAGAAAGGTCTCAATACTTTGAGTAGTAGCCAATATGTAGTAGTAGCCAATACATAGAGGCATGCCCTAGGTGGACATAGGAATGCGGTTTAGAAAAGAAAGAGAAATATCACACTGGAAAGACTCAATTTCTTCAAAATCAGTGAGCAAGAAAAGCAATGTTGAACTTCTCTACTGATTTTACGCACCTTCTATACAGTACCTTGAGTTAGATCCAAGAGCAAAAGTTAAGATTCTCCTCTTCTTATTTTTTGTAAACAACTATAGACTGTACTTGGATGACTTTCCCCCTGGATTTTACCTGGGACTAGCCACTTAAGTTTTTCTTTAAAAGAGGCTAGGTCTGGCACTTTTATACTGATGTCACCTAAGGTTCATATTTCTTGAGTTCTCAGGAAGATTCATATTCTTTATAGCTGATACAGCACAAGCTGGAGCTCCCACTAAGCCAACCTGAGGATACAAAATAGGCCAGTGTCAACTTTTTGCTCAGATTTCTTCAGTTTATTTTGTGCATCAATTTGTGTAACCATCTCATTCATGTTGGTCTCCAGTACCATTCATACCATCACCATTTCTGCAGAATACTGTGAACCTTGTCTACATGTAAAATTAAATTCACTTCCCAGATATTTTCAAAAACTTTGTGTGGTGTTTTCAAAAAACACCTTGAGTTCCAGAAACAATATGAAAGATTTTTAGGAAGCAGGGAGGGGTGGGTTTGGGAGTCAGATCTGGATATACGTAGTTAAGCGATCCATGGTTCTTGGGCTTCTTATGTGATTGAATGAGGTCTAAAATGCCAGGTTTACTTTCTGAAGAATCCACACAGAAGATAAGATATAATGCTGCATGGGGTCTATAAATCAGTTTGTTGTCAGATCTTTCAATTAACAATCCTCCTGCCAGGAAATCACATTATCATCTCTCTTAGATACCAAATGGAATGCCTCCCTGATGATTTGCTGTCATGTGTCTTCACTGATAGAACTTGGAGAGCCATGGCTTCCCTTAGGTGTTGAAGATGAAGATCACCTTGAGGAGGATCCTTCCCCACCTGATCCCTCCCACAGGTGGACACATGTGCACACGCACTTCTGAGTGGCTGCATGGGGCCTTGAACTGGATTTTTAAAAACTCTTTGGGGCAGGCACCTGGGTGGTCCAGTCAGTTAAGCATCTGACTCTTGGTTTCCTCTCAGGATAATGAGATCAGTCCTGAGTTGGGGTTTCACGCTCAGTGTGAAGTCTGCTTGAGATTCTCTTTCCCTCTCTCTCTGCCCCTTCCGCTCTCTTAAGTAAATAAATTTTTTAAAAAATAAAAACTCTTTAATGATTCTTTGGAGCACAGTTAGCCCACTGCTCTGAGTTGACAAATGAGGAAGATGAGACTTCCTGAGAAGAGTGACTTTTCCATGGCCCTACAGCTCATCAGGGAGCCTTGGATTCAGGACTTGTAAGCATGAGTACTGTTTTGCTCAGAGCTGTCTTGACAATTCAGAAGATGTTTTTGATGTTTTGGGTTGTCATCGTTAACCATATTTATTGCCAAGAGGTATGGTTACTGGCTTGGCTGTAAGAAACATCATCACCAGAATGGCTGATGTTAGAGTTGACTCTGTGTGCATTTCATACATGAGAAGTTTTTAGATGACCGTCCTTTATGGAGTTTTACAACTTAGTCTTTTACATTCTGTTTTCTACTGACCTAAAAACATCATACCTAACATTTGAAGCAAAGATGAAAATACACTTTTTTTTTAATCCCTCATCCTCAGTTTTTAGTCACAGAACTCTTTAAATTAAATCATTAGTATATACAAACACTCCTTTTCCCAAAGTGGTTTTTCTACTCTGCAATTATTGTGTTGTTTTGGGGAAGATAAATAAAACCAACATTAAAACATTAGACACTAAAATGAGAAACAGTAGCATTGCCATTATAAAATATTAGGGAGCTATTAAAAACATGAACAAATACAAACCATCTCCCTGTGGCTCCTGGGCCGGGGTGTGTTGAATGAAGTGATGCCCTCTGGTACGCTGGCTTCCGCATGTGAACTCTGGGATATTGGAAATTCTTTGCTGGGATTGACTGGCCAGGACACTTAGATAGAGGTGGGTGTGAAAGAGAGGCTTCTGCATTCTTTTGTTCGTTCAAAATGCAGTTTCTCCAGCTGTGAGGTCAAATTTCCAGCCTTTTGTAAAATTAAATTGTCTGCTTTGTATGATACCGTTTCAAGCAGTTTTGTTTTCAGGCAGACAGCTACAAGTGGGTAAGCAGCCCATATGAAAAACATGAATGTGGGGTTGGTTCTTGGGCAAAGAGTTCTTCATTCTGGGGACCTCGAATGCTAACTTTACACGCAGAGCTTGGTAACCAGGTTTGGGTAGATGGCCTGTTGCTTTCAAGATTTCTCTCTGTTGCAGGGAAATATTCCCAGTTGGCACATGGGATTCTTAATAAAGAGGTTGGAATCACTAGCCTTTCTGTGTTTTGGCTTCTCACCAGAAGGTAAATAAAGATGAGAAGTTTTCTCTCTCTCAGATGGATCCTAGAATCTCCCATTTTTGATAGTCAAGTGTGGTTTTGTTCACTTGGGTGTTTGCTGTTACTGTTTTCTTTTAGTGTTTCTGAGTTACTCTGACTTGGCAAATCCTGAATAGACATATGAACCCCAAATAATTGTACTGAGAAATGCAGAAATTATTGAGCAAGGGTTATTGGATTTCCATAAGTAAGCAAATATATCCTAAGAGCTCATGGGTGAAAATTGCTTTTTATTTAATGAGTCATTTTTATTGGAAGGTAATGATTATGTCCAGGCCATAAATACAGTGTAAATTCCTTTCAGTGGACATTAAAAAGATGACTTTCAATTGGAAGCAGCTCTAAAGGCTTCAGAACATTGAGCCTTCAAAATTTCAAACCTGTGCATTCTGTACTGTCTGAATATGAGAAAATGGATGAAACCCAGCAAGAGCTCACATGCAGGAAGAGATGCTTATGACCGTGCAACAGCAACCTGAAGAGAACATATAATGGTTAAGAATTTTAAGATGTTGCATGCATCATCTTATTTTACTGTCACAGGCACCCTGTGAGTGGTCTATCCTCTTTACACTTTGTAAGTAAGAAAACTGGGGCACCCGGCGTTTAGGGACTTGCCCAAATACCTCATCTTTCCTACATATCATACTATCTCTTGTGTTTATGAATGTGTGATTTTTTAGGACTAGCAATTTGAGCAATTTGTCTTCCAAGTCTAAATCATTTTTCTTTCAGGAATAGTTGTCCGGGAACAAGAGTTACTCCTGGTGGTTAAACTTCCTTGCTTATTTATACAGGATGATTTTTAAAAATTCAGCTGTGCTCCACATATACCTGGGAAATAAAAACTGTTGCCCAGTTATTTTAAATCATATTCAGACTATGCATTCTGTATGCTGTCTGTATTAATATTTGTTCAGCTGCTCAGAGAGCAAATGATAGAACTTTTCCAGCTGACATTTATGCTACCAAACTCTCCAACTGGTGCTTCTAACTCTCTGTATGAGAGCAGCTGGTTTTGTTAGAATTGCTGCGTGTGCCTGAGATATGGGTGTAGAGGCCTTGCTAGTCACACCCTGGCAAAATACTCTATTTTTGTTCAGTGTTAGCAGCATATTTGTCTTATTCCTTCTGCTTGATTGTAAGCTCCTTGAAGGCAGGATGTATTTCTCTAAATAAATATGCACCATTGTGTCCTGTGCCTTTCCTGGTCAGAGCTTGGCATATGATCACTGCTGAGTAGGTACTTTTGAAAAGAGAAAGAGAAGGAGAGGCTGGGCTGTGTATATTCAAATGCTACTCTCTGTCTCTGTTTCATTCCTTTCTAGAGGTCGGGTTAGATGGAGATGTTTCCTGGCCATCAGCTTCACCTCTGAGCATGTGGAAATTTGTTCCATTACCTTCTTTTTTCTTCTGTGGTTCAAAGCTTTGAATAATGTATATGTAGACAAAGGAAATTAAGATACAGATGATCTATGAGGAGCTTTAGTCAAATACTGGAGTTTGGGGTTTATTTTTTCCCCAGCCATTTAAGGAAATGGCGAAAATAATGATAATAGCTTACATTTTAAAATATATTTGGTTTTCAATCATTTTCTATTCATCTCATTGACTCCATAGTAAGTAGCTTATGGCTTCTTTCTTCCTATCCTAACAGAGCCAACAAAGTGTTCGTGGAGCTGCCTATCACTTTCTTATACATGCAGTCATTTCAGATTTCCAGTGCTTTCTTTAAAAAGAGAGATTTACTTATTTATTTTATTTTATTTTATTTTATTGTTTTAAAAGATTTTATTTATTTATTCATGAGAGAGAGAGAGAGAGAGAGAGAGAGGCAGAGACACAGGCAGAGGGAGAAGCAGGGATCCCGATGTGGGACTTGATCCTGGGTCTCCAGGATCAGGCCCTGGGCTGAAGGCGGCACTAAACCATTAAGCCACCAGGGCTGCCCTACTTATTTATTTTAGAGAGAGGGAAAGGGGGAGAGCACATGCACGCTTGGGAGAGGGACAGAGGGAGAGAATCCCCAAGCAGACTCCCTGCTGAGCTCAGAGTCTGATGCCAGAGCTCGATCTCACAACCCATGAGATAATAACCTGAGCCAAAACCAAGAGTCAGATTAACCTACTGAGCCACCCAGGCGCCCCTCCAGTGCTTTCTTGTCACCTGGCTCGTTCTTTTACAGTGTGTTTAAAGCTCTCTGGGCCAATTCTTAGGCTGCTTTTCTGATGGACTTAGTCCTCAACATAATTTTTTTTTATTAACTTTCTTCACTTCTATCTTTCAATCAAGTCCGATAAGCCTATTACTGATAAGTTCAGCTCACCAGGCAGCTTGAGCAGGTGCTGCTTCCCAGATCCCATTTGGAACTTTGAGTTCATTTCCAGCAACAGTTTTCTATATAAGGTGTTCATGTTATTTTCAATGTGCCAAGAACCTCGAATTTCTTCTTTAAGAACTACTCTCTTAGAGATGTTGTTAATATATTAATCTTCAGGTCCTTCAACTTCTATTTTATATGCACTGCCCTTTTTGATTTATCTTTGCAAAAGTGCTTTAGTGTTTTTCCAAGTTAGGTCTTTGGTCTTGTGACCTTTCTATTGCCCTCCCATCCATATGCTTTCTGTAGGCAAGACTTTTCTGACTTCTTTAGAAATTGTCTCATTTTGGGGTGCCCGGGTAGCTCAGTCATCATCTGATTCTTGATTTTGGCTCAGCTCATGATCTCAGGGTCATGATCTCAGGGTTATGAGATTGAGCCTTGCACTGGGTTCCACACTCAACTGGGATTCTCTCTCTCCTTTTCCTCTCCCTCTGTCCCTCCCCCTGCTTGCACTCTCTCTCAAATAAATTAAAAAATATTTGATCTTCTCTTTCATTCAGTCTTCTTGTTCATGAAGAAATACTCTTTCTCCTTGAGAAGCCATAGTTTTAAAGCTTGCTCCACAACCAATTAATTCATACTAAATGAGTTATTTTATATATAGCATAGAGCACAGTGTTTCTATTCCTTATATATTTATTTCAGCTTCCTCCCTCCAAAAGGAATTTAATGGGCATTACTGATGATCAGCAGCACCTGCCCTTTACCGTCAGACTTTCATAAGTGTAAACACAAATGCATTCATTTATCTAACATTTCTGTATTTGCTGAGCCATGGCTTCATTTTTCTTCTGACAAGTAGCACACACAACTTTTGATGGAGTTACCCTGTTGGATGGGGCCAAGAAAATTGTCCCCACCAGCAGGAAATAATCTCTTCTGTATGTATCAGGCAATTCTAAGACTCTTTGGTGGTAATCCAGACCAAGGGGGATTATTCTATCTTTGCCTTGTCAAAATCACTTTGCTGGACTGTAGATGAGAAAAACGCCTGAAACTTTGGACTGGGACTATTTATTTTCTGATAGCTGGGAGACTCTTATGAATAAATAATAGAAAGATTTGCAGGTAAGCTCTTGGCTCTGGTGTCCACATCTGTTCATATTCAGGGCCAGAATCTTCACAAATATGATCAAAAATATCCTAAGTACTAAAGAAAAAAAAATCAAGATTTTTTTCATTTAGGTTCAAACTTTCTATTTGTTACTATTTCAGAAATGCTAAAATTACCAGAAAAGAGTCTTTGGAGTGTAAGAATGTGAGCTTCCTAGTTCTATCCATATAAGGAAGAAACTCAAGGAGACTCAAACCAGGTTCTGGAAGATTAATGTCCTAGAGTGGGGCTGTGAGGTTAGATGAAGTTGAAGGCCAGCTCAAAGGGATTGATTAGGTTATTAACTGCAAGATTATTTAGAGGAAGTAACTGTGAGAGACAACAAGATGGATAGTGCCATCACTTGATGATATTGTTGGGTTGGAACTCTTGAGTGTATGTGTGCGCATGCATATGTGTGTTTAAGGAGGCTAGTTATAGGTGAGGTCTTATTCTCAAGATAAGTGGTGTTAACTTTTATAACAGGGATCATAAGTAGGAAATGTTAAATTTAAAAACAAAAGTGAATATGCACCTGTCACATAGAGGATCTCATCTTAAAAATCCCAATTTGTGGTTAACCTTTCTTATTTATGGTGTATCTTGCTAATGCCTGGAGTGAACAGTTCGGAGTTGGTATGTGAACATTCCACTTCTCTGTGGCCCTCAGTGTTTTGTGGTCCTCAATCGGTTCTGTATGTCCCTGTCATCCTCCTCCAGCCAGACTTGGCTGTCTGCTTGATCTTCCAGCTGTGGTTTATACAGTTGTTTCTTTTCTTCTTTCTTGAACACCCCAAAGGACATCATATTGTGTATGCTCCATCATGTGAGGGACTGCCCATGTGATCTTCACAGCCACCCTGTGAGGAATAATTATCCCCACTTCAGAGACAAGTATACAGAGCATATTTAGCTCCCTTCATAATGCCGAGGCCAAACCCAGATCCTTTAACCCCTAGGCCAACTCTCTTTTGAAGGGAGAACCTCTTGGCAGTGCTTCAGTCTTTGGTTTAGCAGCTAGAATTTGCCTATGAGCTGGGAAAGACACAGGGTCACATTTTCACGAGTGAGTGCCATAACAGAGTCCTACCACATGCCCTTAGCTGACTTTTTGCTGTCAATGAGCTGCTGATGGGATGTTGTATTTAGGGCAACCTTGGAATATGCCTATTCTTGTTTTTTGTTTTGTGGAAGTGAAATTCACATAACACAAAATTAATCATTTTAAGGTGCCAAGTTCAGTGGCATTTAGTACCTTTAGAGTTGTACATTCACAATGTTGTACATTCAAAACTGTGAATGTAGTACCACAGAACTACCTCCTCCCTTGAGTACCCAGATCCCCATTCCCCATTCTCCCCAGTACCTGGCAACCACCGGTCTATTTTGTGTCTTCTGTATTTGCTTTTTGTAAGCGTAGAGTATAGCCGTGGTAAAGAACGGAATGCAACATGATTCAATAACCCCAATGTTAAAAGAGAAGGTAGGATCTTAGGGACTGGGATTTCTTTTATGTTATCATAAATCCAGGAGGTGAGTTTCAAGAATAAAACTGCATTTTGATTTATCTTCCCTTTTGTAATAAAAGAAAGATGTTAATTTTCTAAAGCACCTTTGATCTGACTTTTAAGATGTAAACTCATATATTTTTGCTCAAGCAGATAGGCAGCTAGCTGAGGGATAATTAATTGATGAACTATATATTTTTTTCATTTTAAAATTTCTTTTGGTGAATCCTAGTGACAGTCTGGGAAATTTATGGATTAATCTCCTATTTTAAGTATCCCATTCCATTTTTTTTCATTAAGGGAAATACTTTTGAAACATCGAATGTTCATTATGGGAAAATGAGAGTACCAAGCATTAAAAACAGAAGGAAACATGAGATGCTATCTTTTTCTCAAACATTGGAATTTGTGTCCTTTCAGCAGACTTTATGCTTTATGAGTTTTTGTTGCTTCTTCATTGTAGTATTAGTTACCTTCAGAGGGCCAGATAAATGTGAGGATATCAAGGAGAAAATTGACCTCTTTGGCTTAAATCAAATTGCAAATTATGTTAGGAGACTGGAGACTTCACCAAAACGCCTTGTATTAAGGGGCAAGAGCTGGGTTTTCCTTTGATTCCAGATTTTAATATCAAGTTCCAGTTATTTAATAGTAAAAAAACATGGTTTCACATGTATTTTTAATGTCTTCAAGTTTAAAAGTTGCATGAGGCTTAAACTGGCCCTTACAAGTGGATTTCAGAACTGGTATTGAAAATATAAAAATCACTGCAACTCAGTGGAGGGTTAGCTAGAGTATCATTTTCAGGAATAAGCAATATTTACATTGTATTTTGTTCTGTATTTTCTTCAATTTTCACTTGGTAAATCTGGTTGGTATTAAAGTGACAAAGCTCCTATAGTTACCTGCTCAGGTGCTTTCTCCTAGAAGGGCACCTTTTGTTTAGAAGAAGGTCCATTATGAGCTGCCTCACGATGGAAACCCAGAAAGGAACTGCCACATCCCTCCAGAGTGTCACTTGGCTTTCGTCCTTCTGCCACCACTCAGATGCCTGTCAAGCTCCAGCTTAAATTTATTTCAAGAGCTACTCCTTGGTCTTTCCCTTTCTAAAACAACAGCCACAACAACAACAAAGTACTTTCTGGAGGTTTTTTCCCTTCTTCAGGTTTTGCTATTCTCCAGATAGCCATAGTTTGATGGCCTTTTTTGTGTATGTTTCCAGAAGGTTGTTCAATGGACACACCAAATTACAGGCCCAGATCTACTGTTTCCAGTGACTGTTCTGGTTCAGTGTTTCTTAGAGTGGTCTGCCATGAGTCAGCAGGTGTGTGTTGGTGGGGTGGGGTGGGGGGGCAGGCATTTGCATTTTAAACCAGAAGATTCACTTTAAATCAGATGATTCAGATACGGATGATGTACACAACAACCACACTATGAGAATTACCATCTTAGCCTATTCAAGTCATCTTGTGCCTAACTTTGTCATCCAGCATGTTTGTTGTCCCTCCTGGTTTTGAGTCATGTAAAAATTTGGTGAGATGTCCATGACCTAATCCCAGTCATTAGGAAAAATGTTGACAGATACAAGACTGAATTCAGAGCCCTGAGGCAAGCCACTGGAGACTTCTCTCCAGGTTGACACTGCCTTGTGTGTACTGAAATTCAATCAGTTTTAAACCCCCTTTCCCTGGCTTGTCATTCAGCCCACATTTTCCTTGTCTTGTCCTCTGGGATCTCATGAGAGATTTTGTCAAATGCCTTGCTGACAGCCAGCTCTACTAGATCTACAGAATTCCCCCAATCTGCCAGTTTAGCAAACACATCTTCAAAGAGGAAAGAAAAAAAGAGAAGGGAAAATAAAATTTTTAAAAAGAAGAAAAGTAAGATTAATTTGGGCAAGCTCTCACTTTTCCTGTTGATCCAAAGATACAGATTTGAATCAGAAATTTGTTTTGGGTAGTTCATCTGGAATACTCAGATTGTAAGAGACTGTCCAGGAGTTATGACAGCCTGACAAAGAAATGCACATGCATTTTACAGAGAGGTTTCCCCTCCCCATAGGAAAATGTACAGATACAAGTGTGAGGAGTCATTAATGCCAGCCTCTCTCTTTATGTGATGGGAAGTGGGAGATGGGCACCTTTAGCTCTGCACCACTTATTTTTGGGAAGGGTATAGAGATGGGTATTTCCTTGTAAAAATCTTGAAAAGCCTCTAACTGGCCATCCCTCACTTCTTAACTGAATGCTCCCTCCTCCTGTTATTGCTAAATGGATGGCTCTGATACTTTACCTGTACCTCTCATGCATCAGGGAGGAAACAAGTAGAGGGTTGCTACCAAAAAAAGGAGGAATTACTATGTGCTATTACTATAGCACATTACTAAGTGACAAAATCCTATTTCTCAGGGAGTTCATTCCTAGAAAAAGGAAAGAGGGTAGTAGGAATATGGGTGTCTCAGAATTCTGACCATGAAACTGCAGCAAAGAATTTCAACTCACAACTGGTTTAAACTATTCCTCCTGGAGCCGCCACTCCTTGATGTGGTGATTCCTTGTAAAAATCTGAAGAGAGCCAAATTTAAGCACATGCAGAAGCTGGAGTGCCAGGTATCTGGGACATTGCCCAATGCCCATCATCCCTCGAAAATTGAAGCTTCAAAAGCAATGCCCTTCTGATGTATAGATTTTTTTTTTAAGTGAGGAAAGCAAATTAATGATATTCAAAAGGAATTTAAAGTGGGCTAATCAGCACAGTGGAAGAGACCGGGAGCTGTTTACAGATGTGCTGATGTAGAAAAACCAGCGTTGGCTTTGTCTGGAAGAAAGAATGGGGGGAGGTGGTCGTCTTGTCTAGCTAATTAAAACGGACTTATCTGTAAATTTAGTTATTCATAAAGCTTGCTTCCACGGAGCTGCTGTTTCTCTAATAGGATGGGAAGGCTGGGTTTCTGTAAATGTGGGTCAGCCATGTGATTGAGTGACCCAGATTTCTACAGACACCCAGAAGACAGAGGAGAGAGAGGGACTCCCAGTTCCAGGCTGCACAGCACAGCGTGGGGTGCACCTAGCGCCTAGTCCTAGTGCTGCCTTAGAGCTCAAACCTGAGTGTTTTCACTTGGAAATCACGTTGTAGATTCCTCCCAAGAAAACAGCCCCAACAGCCAGGGCTTCCTATTTATTCTTGGTCACATCTCCTTCTAAATTCATGAAGAGATCTTGTAAGCGTTTAAATCATGATAGCATCAGTGGTGGCTGTGGCTGTAGCTGGGATAGCTGGCAGCACGGGGAGTGGGTTCATGTCCCTGAGTGTCCCATCAGTGGAGAGTCCGGAAGCGAGCTCATGCTGATTTCACACAGCTCCTCGCATTAGCATTTTATTATCTCTCTGCACATTTTCTCTATAACATAGCAACTGTTTTCACTGCACGGTCAGCCAAATTTTTCGTTGTTATAAATTATGTTCGAGATCATATGCCTCGATGTGGAAAAACTAGAAAACATGAATAAATAAAAAAAAGGAAAATTTGAAAGTGAGAAAAGAAAACTCATTCTTACTGCTACCGCTCAGAGATAAATATGCTCATTATTTTGAGGCAATGAGCAAGAAGATGGTTTTGTTTAGTGCTTAACAAAAGGAGCTCTGCACTGGGTGTTGTATGGAAGTGTTGAATCACTCTATTGTGCGGCTGAAACTAGTATCACACTCTATGGTAACTAACTGGAATTTAAATAAAAACTTTAAAAACGGGGGAGGGGGCTGTGGAGCCAGCTACCTGGATCAAAATCTTGGCTCTGCCACTTCTCTGCTGTGGGATTTGGGAAAGTTAATTGATGTCTCTGTATCTCAGTTTCTCCTTTGATAAAATAGGGATTTATTTCTCAGGAAAATGCCATGATACACCTAAAAGACTTTGAGCAAATAGAACACTGAACAAGTGTTGGAGACGATAGTGAATGAATGCTTAGGTGGAATATTTCCCATGTGGTGTGAGGTTGTGTCTCTGGTCTATAGCTGATTACCTACCACAACACCAAAAACATCCTGGAGCTTGCATCAACCCAGTGCGTGCACGGAAAGTACTGGAAAAGTGTCAGTTATAATTATTGACTGGCACATTACTAGTATTCATGAGATATTTGTTGAATGAGTGAATGGCAGTCACTGCTCTGAGGTAGTTTGAACTTGAGAGAGAAAAAGGAGGAGATTCGTGAAACAGTAAATAAATTGTGAGCCACTTGGTAACCAATTTGAAGGGAGAGCTGTCTCTTCTGTTTGGGAGGTTTCCTTGTGTTCGGTGGATTAAACTGTTTCCATTACAGCCTTGCTGTTAGATCAGGAACCTGCTCTGGAACCAGTGCATTCCATCACAGAATGGAAAATTCATTCATTCATTCATTCATTCATTCATTCATTCATTCATTCATTTCCTTTTTCAACAAGCATTTCCTGAGTGCTCACTGAGTGGCAGAAACCATGTCAGATTCAGCAGATCCAAAGACAATGGAAGAGGATACCGTCTTGTTATGGAAACCTGTGACTCAAAGTGGAATTATAATGTAGTGTGATGTATGCTGTCAGCCAGCAATGCCTGGGGTGAGGGAGTTGGTGTGTGTATGTGTATGCACACATGCAAACTGTGGGGGGGGGGGGAGGAAGGAAGGGAGGGGTGTCAGAGCATCATTTCCCCAAGAAGGTTCTGTTGAAGCCAAGTCCCAACCAGGAACTAAGTTTTAGCTTCACATGGTAGGTGAGGCTCATTACCAACCAAGAACACAAGAGGAGCATTTGCAAGGATTAAGGAGAGTGAGCAAGCTGGGAAGATGAGTATTCAGCAGGACTAGAGCTTTAAAGTGATGAAGGGTAGGAGTCTTCAATTTTAATGCTGAATGGTGTTGGTAGCCATTGAATGATTTTTAAGCAGAGTGACATGATCAGAGCTGCCTTTTAGAAAATAAGCCCAAAGCTATGTATGCATGGACTGCAGTCAGGAAGACTAGTTGTGGGAAATCCACACAGAAGGGGCTGGAGCAAGGGTGAAGGAATTGATTTCCAAGGTATAAGGAAGGAGAATTCACAGGCACAACCAATTGGTGTGTCTATGTTGGGGTAGTGGGAGGGTGGTGGAAAGGTGGTTAGGAAGGAACTAATAATGGTTCTCCACATTTGCTTGTCCTGGTATGCATGGACCTTTTATTTAGATTAAAAATACAGGAGGAAGGCCAAGGTGAAGATGGGAAGATAATGTACAAATGGCTTGTGATGAGCCTCTGACACATCAGATGGAGCTTCTTAAAAAAAAAAAAAAAAGGATTTTATTTATTTATTTGAGAGAGAGAGAGAGAGAAAACAGAGCATGAGCAGATGGGAGGAGGTAGAGGGAGAGGGACAAGCTGAGGAGGGAGCCTGACATGGAGCTCGATCCCAGGACCCTGAGATCATGACCTGAGCTGAAGGGAGACGTTTATCTGACTGAGCCACCTGGGCGCCCCTCAGATGAAGCTTCTGAAAAGGAGTAGCATAAAGGAGGAACTACAGTGGAGGCGATGCTAGAGAGAACACAGATTTCTTCATGCAGATTATCTTAGTCTCATTGGATCAATATATTATCTCTTGATTTTTCCTCATTAAGGAGCTTCGGGAGCTACCAGCTTACATTAAGTTCTGTGTTCTTAGAGTAATTGTCCTGTCAATAAAGAACCATGGTATGCTGTCCTTGTTTTAAATACAGTACAAAGATCTTTTCTGGTGAAGGGAATTAATCTGAACAACTAATTTTCATTTTTGGGCTTTTTGCCAGGCTATTTGAGGCAGCTTTTAGAAGCAGAGAGAAATAGATTAGCACTGGCTACAGTTTTTGATGCTTTGGATCCAAGCTGATAAAGTAATGAAATTTTTATGATTTCAGCATGGTTTTGTGGATGTGTCACAATTATTTATCTGTTTTTTTGAAAGTAAAGGAAATACCAGTTCTTAGAGGGACTGTGCTCTCACCTTGTAGCTGCTGGATCACGTACTGCGCCTACCCGCCCAACACTTGGTCAGGTCATATTAATACACTCTTCAGGGAAGTTGCCTCCTGGTCTCCTGACCGTCACTGAGGGGAGTGGAAGGTAATACTTACTGCCCATTTGCTTTATAGTGCTCTGTGCCTCTGTTAAAGATATTTCCTGGAAGAGAAAATGATGGGGAAGCAATATTCAGAAAAATGAAGATGGGACTAGCTTTTATTTCTTAATTGTTATGAAGTCATATATTTCAGATATGGCAAGATATAGAATTAGGTTCATGTTTCAGCAGCATTTATTTAGGGCTAATTATTGGGTACCAGCTATTGTGATAAGTTTCCTGGTGGGAGGATCTGTAAAATATATATATATATATATATGTAAAATAATAGGACCTAGTGGTCCTGACCTGAAGAAGCTTATTAATTTCCTTTGGAACATGGTTTTCCAAACAAATGAATGCAAAGCAATGAAAAAAGTCCTGTAATAGAAATATATCCAGAATAGTTTGGGGGTTCAGAGCATAGCTGCCCAGAAAGTGCTAAGAAATTCTTTATAACAGGAATGCTATTTGGGCAGTCTACATGTTTGTTTACCTTGTTTGAACCAAATGGCAAACTTGTTGAAGGTTATGTCCTTTTCCCTGAACTGGACTTTATTTGTATTTTGTATGTTATCTGTGCCTTTTTTTAATGCATTTTCTGCTTTGGCTTTGTATTGTATTTTTTCTTTTTTTATTTATGAATCTTTTCTCCTACACCATCCTGGAGCCTCTTAAGGGCAAGATTCTTATCTGTTCAACTTTCTATTCCCTGCTATGCCCAGCAAGTGCATAGTAACACACTGAAAGTTTCATTTTATTCTCAGATTAGCACTGTGGCACAGATGTTCTCATTAGTCCCATTTTTATAGATAAGAAAATTAAGATTCAGAGGGTTGAAAACTTGTCTCAAGGTGCCTTAGTTTGGGTTCTCATAACAAAATACTGTGGGCTCAGTGGCTTACACAAGAGAAATTTATTTTCTCACCATTCTGAAAGTTGGAAATCTGAGATCAAGGTGCCAGTATGATCAGGTTCTGGTGAGAGCCCTCTTTCTGGTTTGTCTTCTCAGTGTGTTCTCATGTGGCAGGGTGGAGGAAGATGAGAGAGAGGAGGCAAGCTTTCTCCTGTGTTTCTTACTACTAGCACCTATTCCCATCATGGGCGCTCCACCCTCATGACCTAATTATCTCCCAAAGTCCATCTCCAGATGCCATCCCATTGAGGATTAGGGTGTCAGTGTATGAATTTTGGGAGGGTACAGTCAATCCATAGCACAAAGGTCATGCAACTAGTTAAGTAAAAGCCAAGACCAAATCTAGATCTTCTGTCATTAACTCTTAGGCTCTTTGCACTAAACTGCCCCCCTCAGTAGCATCACTATACTCAGAGAGAGGTGTGGGACTATCCTGTGGAAGCTCTGTGAACAGTGGGCCAATACACATAGGAGTCCCTACTGTCTTAGCATGGGGTTCCCAGAATCTGAAGTCAGGGAGGTTATTTGAGGGAAGCAAAGAGTGCTGGTGGAGAGAGAGAAGAAATTCAAGAAAGGGAGGCAGCCAGCAAAAGACATATTAGCCATTGACCACAGTGAATAACTAGGGCTTATTCTGAAGAGAAGTCTGGGAAATGATATAAAACATATTTCAGAATTATTGTGTTCAAGGGGCAAGGGAGTTGAGGTATTGAGGTGCCATGTTCATTCAGTCATTAGGGGCTGCAGCTAACAGTTAGTTAATTGCCTGGCACACTGAGTCTGCTATGGTGTGAGCACGATGACCTCAATTAGTTCCAGAAAAGACCCTCAGACCCAGAGATGTAGCAGGAAGTCATCCAAAGCATTCTGAGATGGCCAAATCACCAGGTGGAGGTCTTGACAGTATCTCTTAGGCCTGCCACTTACTTTGCATGGATCCACGCTCATAGATGTGTTTCTTAGGCACTTGGGTTTTGCTATAAGGGATATAGCAGTAATGGCTACTGTACCCTGCCCTGAGATGGACTGAACACTCATGACCACCCCCAGTAATGCTTACAGCTTCACAAAGCACGTTATTCCTATTCTTGTTTTACAAATGAGAAAATAGTGGATGAACTTAATGTCTAGCTTAGAAGAACAGGCTTACATGCAATGAAGTGAAATAAAAATATATTTAAATAATAAAGATTCATGATATTAGATATACCTCAAGGCAGAACATGTTCAATTGTTAAATGCATGGTATGTAGTAAAAACTACTATTTATTGGGTGTTATGGATGTGACAGGCTTGGTGAAGCATTTTGTAATAATTTACTCCTCACAGTAGCAGTTAGAAGTGACTATTACTTTTCCCTTTTCCTCATGATGAAATCAGCACAGAGAATTTAAATGCCAATGATCACATATTAGTAAGTGCCAGAGTAAATGTCAGGTCTGTTTGTTTCCAATGCTTATTCTCTTAAATACAATGAGATTACAGCAGTGAACACCCTGAGATATTAAACTTTTGAGTTTTGTTTTTTACTCTGTCTAACATATGGTCTTTCTGACCAGCTGGTGGTCTTCACATTGCCTTGTGGAAAATTAGGGGCATTCTAGGCAGGGAACAGAGGAAGCAGGAGGTATGTCCATAGAAAAGCAAAGAAAGCAAAGGGAAAAAACGCAATTTTTTTTTAACCTCCAAAATAGGCTTTTGGAAGTGCACATCAAAAATGACAGTTTTAAAAGCAAAGTTTTTGATCTTAAGAGCTAAGTTTTGTTGGGAGAAGAAAAGGCTCCTGAGAATAAAAAATGAAGGTCTCTGAAAAGCTGGCCCTAGAGTTTATGCCATGAAAATAGTTTGAAAGGAGGCTGGATGGAGATCTAGGAGCTTTCCTTCCCCCTCAGTCCTCCTAAGACTAGCCGAGGCTCCTTGAGCTTGTAGAGAAAGAAAGTGAGTTAGGGCTTGAGCAAGGAAGAGCGAGAAAGGGTCTGGGGCCTGCAGTGATGGGGCTGGATCTAGACTAGCCCTCAAAGTAAGAAGCAGAGCCAGCAGAGAGTGTACCAAGCGTCAGCTGAGGCCCTCTCTGGGAGCCAAGTTCAAACCTTCTCTTTTTCACCTTTGGAATGGGCACCATTTGTCACATGCATCAAGAAGCCCGGGGACGGCTCGCCACTGCTTCTCAGACCTTCTTCACTAATGGCTTGAATGCTTCTGCTTATGGGTCATCCACTAGAATCAGTATTTCCTTCCTGTGTCCTGAGATTTCCTGAGCCTTGATTTGAACCACCCATTTGGCACATTCCCCTTTTTTAAGACCTAGGAGAGTAAAAACCTTGCAAAGGAGACCTTGTTCTTACCTGGGGAGGACTTATTGTACTTCAAAAGGAGAAGTGAAGGATATTCTAAGTTGGCTTCTGCCAGCAGGTGAGAACAAAGCAGGATGTTAAAGAATGGGTAGGAGCCAGGAAGACTAACTGGATGAAGGAAGCTTGTGAGGGGGTAGAACAGAGCTAGGCTGTTGAAGGCATGGCCATCAAAAGCAGAGTTAGTGCTGTGGAAGTACTTAAATCCTGTAGCTTCTAGGTTCGGGCCAGAATCTGGCATAGGAAGTCTTGAATGTGAGGTTAGAGTTTAGACTTCAGCTTGTATGCACTAGGGAGCTGTTGAAGCTAGCTTTTGGTTGTTTTTTGATCTTTATAATGGCCTGATGAAACCCTTTACTAAGCATTTTACACAGACATATGATTCACTTAATATTCAGAAAGAACTCCAGGGTCTAAGTAATTGGCCTAAGACTAAGACTGCATTTCTAGAAAGAGATGGAACCCAACAGATTTGAAGTCTGGGTTTGTTTACATGAGACAAAAATCTTATGCCTTTCCAACTCTACCAAGCAGTTCTCAACCCCTCCACCTCCCTTGGTAATGGTTGACTCACACATAGTCAGACTCCAGACCCTACTCCAAGGGGTAGACTGTGGAAGGTCCCATGTGTTCCTGTAGCCTTGCAAATGAATGTAAGTTCCCAACACTTCTGTCCCCCAGAAGTTATTGTACTCTAGTTATTCCCAGGTTGTGTGGCCTCTCATTCTCCTCATTTCTATTTTTTTTCCCCTCATTTCTATTTTAACTGAAAAGTGAAATCAGTGTCCATCACCCATAAGTTATGGCCCCAAGGCTATGGTGCCTATAGCTCTTGTTCTGGACATCTTGGTTCCTGGATCTGGGCTCTGTGAAAGATCTGAGGGTATTATTTTCTCTTCTTGATTCTTCAGAGAAACTTAGTTTCAGTGGAGGACAATGTGAATGCTTACCTGGAAGTTCTTATTATTTATATGTAGTTCAGATCTATGTTCTATCAGCTCATTAATTTGTCTACTTCTCATTCAGTTAATGACAAATGTAGATTATGGAAATGTTTGACATTCAAAACAGACAGCTCGGCAGTTTTGTGCTTTTAGCTCCTTTACTCACTCCAACTTGGAGATTTATCCAAATTAGCATGACAGTGTTGCCTTTTCTTGTACTTGTACCTGTCCTTTCTGGAGTTGTTTTCCTTGGCACCTCAGGGTTAGCAATGGGATCCCTTAACATCAATAGTCTTTGAGATTGGCAGGACAGGTGTGCTAGTACACTCTGCCTAGAGGAGGAATACACAACACACGGAAGTCACATGGCTGTCCAGTGGAGTGGGGATGGTTCCTTGGAATGCCCAGCTGTGTCCATTCCATTGGCTTTCAACGTCATACTCAAGTTGGAAGCAACTCAGACCTCTACCATCAGATAATCCCACTCTTCTCTCCTCTACCCCTTTCTCCAGCTCTTCCTTTCCTTCTCTCTTTCTCTCACACACGCACACACACATTATAGTCCAGCCAAATTGATCCATGTTAATTTTCCAGAATGTTCCATATTTTTTTTTACTTCTAAGCATCTGCAGATGTTGCTATTATTGTTGTTATCAATAATAATAACAGCAGTAATGGCAATGGTGACTATCCATATTAAGTCCTAAGTTCCTTACTCACATTTTCTCATGGAGTATTCTTATTTTCCCATTTAAGAAACAGAAAACTAAGGTTTAGAGGATTTGAGGAACCAGAACAGATTTCTGTCTGACTCTAACACTCTTTTCTCTGCCTTGGCTCTGTTTCTCTCTAGTCAGCTGGGTAACTACCATTTATCTTTGGGAGTCTGTGTGCTCCCTCTCTACTCCCTGCCATGCACACACTCGCCTATGCCTCACTGTACCATGATGCCCGCTGCACAGTGTTGGCCAGCTTCTCTGGCTAACTCCTTTGCTAGAGTCAGGGCCACATCTGTCTTGCTCAGTATTACATTTCCAGGCTCAGTATAGGGCCAGATTGTCATTGCTTAGTAAAGATGGAATGAAGATGAAAGGGATTTGTTAGATATGGAAGGAGTGTGCTCTGGAGCACTTCAAAGCTGCTTTGAGGTTCTGACTCCTGAAGCCTTCTCCTCTTCTAACCCATAGAGGGTGACCAATAAATATCTGCTGACCAACTGAATGAGTCTGATTGATGAGGATGAATCTGGAGCAATTTGTGAAAAGAGCTTTTGGGACCTAGGAGTGCCAAAGGCTACCAGGGAGACCAGGGGGCCCTGATCCCATCTCTCAGTTGCTAACAGGCCATCTTTTCTTTGACTGTGAGTTTGGTGGAAGGATGGTGGTGATTTCCTGTTTTCTGAGTGGGACCTACATATCAGAGCTGTATAAGTAAAGAACAAAATAGTGCTGCAGTTGCTACTCCCTTTCCAGCAGTGTTACACCCTTAGAGACGGATGAAAGCGATTTCTAGAAGGCAGAGCTTACCTGATTTGATGTGTACCTAAGTGCACGTGCAGGCATGCTTGTGTGTGTGTGTGTGTGTGTGTGTGTGTTTATGTGTATTCATGCTCATGTGTATTGGTCTGTGCGAATCGGGGAGGGGTTCTGTTTTGCCACCAGCCTCTCAGGGAAAAGGCATTGCTGTCATCACAGTGAAACATGTGGCATCAAAGCAGCAGCAGCAATTATGCCACCATTTGGATGTCTGTGCTATGGCAGCATCTGCTGATGCTTTGAGACTCTTCTGCCAGGATTTCGCCTGCCAAACCACCCAAACCATATGTTCTCATCACCAGTAATACCCGCATCCCCAAGCCTTTTAGGGGTGAGGCATCATAGATCAATGACCGACATCTTGGTCGGGATAAGCACAGCTTGTGCTTGGCTTTGATCACTGAGGGGAGGAGATTGGATGGCTTGCCATTTTGATTTCAGAAATAATAGGTGTTAAAAATAATGTTGAATTTACTTCTGATCCACAATAATTGACAGTGTAATTAATGGGTTAATTAATTACAAAGAGTGCAGTATTTTTCCAAGGCCTAATCTACTGGCCCGTTGTAGTCAGAAGCATCATTAAACAGAATAGCATCGAAGAACTCTGCTTGGAAGCAGTTGTTTTCCTAAGTGGCAGAAGAGCGTTTCTTCACTTCTAGTTGGGGGGATTCCACTTTCCATCAGCACTAACACATGAATTTTATGTGCTACTGACTTGTTATCCAGTATTTCAAGAATTCAGATGTGTATGTTTTATTTTCCATCTCATCTTCTACCTTAAAAAAGTGATAATCTTGTTAAAGGTGTGAGCTATGTATTTTCCTCCCTTCCATTCCTAGAAACCCCCCTAGTATTGGACTGAGGAGATACCCAATAAGTCACTCAATGAAAGAATAGCATTGACAGGTAAGATTCATTTGGGAGGCATGACAATATGGTTAAATCACCAACAGATTGTAGAAACTTAAACTTTTACTGAATGATCTTCATGTAAAAGGAATTATAGGAGAAAACTTTTTTGTCCAGATTCGATTGACAGTCCTTTTGTTCTTGGACAATCTGCAATTAATAGGAAAAAAAAAAAGTTTTGTTCTTTAATATATATGCCATGTAGTATTTGTACCTACCTATACAGATGTAGGCTACAGGACTCTTTATTTATTTGGCTATTGGAATCTTTAAAAGGCATACAAATTTTTTTGGTAGTTTTCTACTTTTCCTCAGTTTTTAAAATTAAAACACAATAAATATATTTCTAGAATTCAGTTCCCATTAGGGCACAGATGTTTGTGTTTTGTTTCTCTGGCACACTCATTGGCTAGGAGGGTGCTGCCTGGCACATGGTAGATATTGAATATTTGCTGGATGAATGACTGAAGCCCAAATTTTTTTCTAAAACCAGTGGACAGTGGTATAAATAACAATTTTTTTTAGTTTAATGCTATTAATAAAAATATTGCCCATTGTACTAAATACTTTTTTGCTATAATTTCTTTAGATACATCCCCTTTTTATCCTTTACCAACTTCTTTTTTGTCTTTTTTTTTTTTTTTTTAATAAGACTTGGAGTTCAAAGATACTCTTGAACCATTTGGTAGCATTGACATTAGCAAGCAAGTCCCGCCTATCACACTGTGGGTCTCAGTGAATTTTTTGGAACATTGCAGCCTGTCTGACTGTCAGTTCTCTTGTATATAGGGACAGTTTTGTGCTCATTTAGGTTTGAGAAAGCAATACCATATGCAAGTAGACCCAGGCCTTACCAATGTTTGCTAACAGTCCTGGATTTCTGCTTCAACACATTTCTTGCTGTCCTACAAAATGCTCCTTTATTCATGCTTTCTTTTTCCTCTTTACTTGCATCCTTATGACCCAGATTCAGTGTCACTTACTTCACTTACTCTGGTCCTAGGCATACTTTTTTTTTTTTTTCCCTAGGCATCCTTTACTTCTTTTTTCTCCTTCAGTTGTAATATTTAACCAACTGTACTGTAGTATATAATCCCCTGGGTGTCAGTCCCTTTAGGTGTCATGCCTGGGCAGCCCAGAGAAGCTAGCTTTTTCACCTTTGCATCATTCCCTGTCTCCCTTCCCCAACAGCCATCCTACCCTGACACATAGTCAGTCCCCAGCACATTGTAGACACAGTCAATGTTTATAGAAGAAAGGGATGCTGGATTCTCTCACATACAGCGATAAGTTTAAATTGGAGTTGCATGTAATATATCCGAGGGGAACAGAGCACATCCATGAGCCAGGCATTTTACGTTACCATCTCATTTAATTCTCAAAAACTCTGTGACATGAGTATGATCACAAATCTACTTTATTTCTGAGGAACTGGAGGCATTGGAGCTACTGAGTAAAGTGTTGGAGTGGTTTGTTCACTTATCTAAACCCTTGTCACCCTACTTGCTCTGCTGATGTGCTATCTCAAATACAGGTATTTTATACAGGCCAAAGGGCAGAATTTAATAATCCAAATGCTTATTTTCATTCAACCTGTCAAGAGGAGAGCCAATTCACATGTAGGGATAGAAGATGGAGTGGTTTATTGCCAGTGTGTACTGGGAATCGAGGTGTGGTATGAATTGGCCCCCTCTCCTAGCCCAGAATTAACAACTAGGGGACTCTGGGAGTCCTGTGCTTAGATGACAAGCAGCAGCATGAGTAAATCATGCTGACATTCCTCATCTCAATATTCTGTTCTTAGTAACAGAAGAAGTCATTAGGTTTCCTTCTGTTGTCCCTTCCACACCTTTATTGGCTATACATGTTTACAAATAAATGACACTTGATAATAATGCAGTTTGTCTTAATTAATGATATGGTATGATCCTATGTGACAAGGATTTTGTGCCACTAAACTTGTGTCACGATATGCATTACAAGAACAAGACTAAAACTGCTAACAAAGTGCTTTTTGGTTTGGCTTCTGTTAAAGAAAAAAATTAACTGGGATTTTTGGGATTTGGGCAGATGTTAAAAGTTAATTTCCAAGGGATGGGGAGATCTTGTTTATGGTATGTGAAGGAAGCTTAAAGGGAATTAGTTTAATTGTGTAAGAATATTAAGCAATCTTCTTCAGTCTGCTGTCAACAGCACAGGGCTTCCTCAAGGTCTTCTTTTTCATTACCTTGATTTTCTCCCTGTCTGGATGGAGTTCCCAATATCAATAACATGCCTCACATAGTTTCTTTTGAAGCTTGGGCTGGGTTAAATCATCTTACTTATATGCAAGTGGATTGGCTAAAACCTTTTCCCCCAAATACCTGCCCCAGAAGGGCTATTTTTGTTTTCTCTTGCCAGAGACACCAGTCAGTCTCACACGGTGCATTGCCCGATCACCAGGATCACCAGCTACTCTAATTGTGCTGCTCTCTCCACCCATCTTCCAAGAAAAAGCTCATTTTGTTCAGGAACCACCTTCCATCCCCCACCCTGCAAACACTCCACCTCTTTTCTCTTTTCCAACAGTATTTTGTTTTGCTTGCCTCCTGTCTTAAGGAGATCACGAGAATAGATTTAAATGGCAGTAGATTTGCCTGTGCTATGGAACATGTTTCTCAGACTGCTCTTGACAGCCATCCGCAGTAGGAATTAAGTTTACATTGTGACTCAAGAATACACACCCACACCCACTCCACAGGGGCTTTCACAAAACAATACTGTATTAGTTTCCTGGGGCTGCTGTAACAGTCTACCAAAAACTGGGTGGCTTAAAATAACAGAAATTTATTGTCTCATGGTTCTGGAGGTCAGAAGTTTGAAATCAAGGTTGGCCTGGGCCATGTTCTCTCTGTTGACTCCAGGAGAGATTCTTTCCTTGCCTCCACCTAGCTTCTGGTGATTTATGACTTATAGATGCATCATTCCAATTCATGGCAGTCTTCTCCCTCATGTCTTCTCATCATCTTCCTTCTGTGCTTATCTGCCCCTGTGTCAGATTTCCGTTGTTTATAAGGATAACAGTTATATTAGATTAAGGCTCACCTTAATAACTTAAATTTAACTTGACTACCTCTGTAATGACATTAAATCCAAATAAAGTCACATTCTGAGGTGCTCAGTGGGGGATACCCTCAACTAGCTCCCATACCATTTTCGGGGATCACAATTCAATTCATAACAAAAACTAACCTTTAAATAATGCTTCAATGTCTATTCCATTCTCTCATTAAGAAATGTTGATTACGTAAGTTGATTACTTAAATTGATTATATATATCAGTTTGAAAGTACCGTTTAAAAAAAAAAAAAGAAAGTACCGTTTAATACAATAGTTCTGATTTTGAACCATGTCTTCTCTGATTTTCAGTTTTCTTTTAAAATTGGAGGTTATAATCCCTGCGTTCCAGGCTTGTAGTGAGAATTAAGAAGAAAATATTAAAAGGTACTTGGTAAGTTAAATATAGTAAAAGCAAATAGGTAATTGAAGCCATGCCTTTTAATTTGTTCAGTGAAACCATAGAATTTTTAAAACTTATTTTTAGGGAGGGGAAGGGAAGAGGGAGATAGAATTTTTTTTAAGATTTATTTATTTATTTATTCATGAGAGGCACAGAGAGACAGAGAGGCAGAGACACAGACAGAGGGAGAAGCAGGATCTGTGCTGGGAGCCCAATGCGGGACTTGATCCTGGGACTCCAGGATCACGCCCTGGGCCAAAGGCAGGCGCTAAACTGCTGAGCCCCCAAGGATCCCCAAGAGAGAGAATCTTAAGCAGGCTCCATGCATGGAGTTCAACATGGGATTCCATCTCACAACCCTGAGATCATGACCTAAGCTGAAATCAAGAGTTGGACACTTAACTGATTCAGCCATGCAGGTGCCCCTCCATAGAATTCCTTATATCTAAATGAAATGGGCAAAATTCTTGAAAATATATAGATTACTAAAATTGACCCAAGAAGAAATAGAAGACCTGATAGAGCTCTAGGTCTGACATGTAAAGAGGTTCAAAGTTGTTACTCCCAACACTACAACAACAAAAAACCCTGGAGAAACAGGATAAACTTATATTCTTGAGATCTGGCTACCTGGCACAAAAAGTACCCGATGCCATCACTGGGTGGAAATTTTTAATGGTGATTTTGACAAATTGCTGGAGGCTGAATGCAGACAAGTGGGAGATTGAAAAGCTCTTGAGGGTCATGGTCTGAATGAGTCACTACACTTTCACAAGTGTTGTGCCTGGAATCCCACCAGGTATTCAGGGAGAGGATCCAAGAAAACTCTCATGTCCTTAGTCATGGAACTTCTCAGGTTTTTCTTCCCAATAAACACCTCATCTCCAGGGTGAAGAAAGAAGTGAAGTTCTTCACTTCTCCAGAGGGCAATTCTGAAACCTTATCCTAGCTGTGGGAATAGAATTCAGCCCCCAGCCTCCCTCTCTTATCTAAGGGGAAAGTCAATAAATAGAAGCTATGGTCAACAGGGGAGAGACTTTCAAGGAAATACATTGGGAATATCATAGCCAGAAAGGGTTATTGGAGCAGGATAGAAATAAAGTTCTGCTCCTGGAGAGGAACAAAAACATTTCTGAAAGTCATACCCCGAGACATAGGCCACTAAGACTAGGATTTAATTAGAGGATTTGAGGGGATCCCTGGGTGGCTCAGTGGTTTAGTACCTGCCTTTGGCCCAGGGCATGATCCTGGAGTCCCGGGATCAAGTCCCATGTCGGGCTCCCAGCATGGAGCCTGCTTCTTCCTCTGCCTGTGTCTCTGCTTTTCTCTCTCTCTCTCTCTCTCTCTCTCTCTCATGAATAAATAAAAAAATAAAATAAATCTTAAAAAAATAGAGGATTTGAGAACACCCATCCCCCACACTGTTCCATCACACTAACAAGCCTCCAATGATAATAATATTGGAGTGCAGCTGAAAAACTGCACAACACAGACTGTCTCTGAGAAACAGAAGAAAAGGAAGCCCCAAAGCCAAGAGAGGAGGAACAAAGAAGCCCACTATAGGAATTTGAAGCCTTAGGAACCAGTCATCACACCAAACATTAAATGCAGCTCATCTCCCAGCCAAGTTAATATAAATTCTCATACTAAAGGTGCCTATTTACTTCAGTACCTCTGATCCTATACAATGTGTCTGGCTTTCAGTAAGAAATTACAAGGTAGGGCAGCCCGGGTGGCTTAGCAGTTTAGCGCTGCCTTCAGCCCGTGATCCTAGAGACCCGGGATCAAGTCCCACGTCAGGCTCCCTGCATGGAGCCTGCTTCTCCCTCTGCCTGTCTCTCTGCCTCCCTGTCTGTCTGTCTGTCTCTTTCTGTGTCTTTCATAAATAAATAAACAAAATCTTAAAAAAAAAAAAAAGAAATTACAAGGCATATGAAAAGGCAAGAAAATAAAATCGCACACACCACACACACACACACACACACACACACACACGCACAGAGTTTGAAGAGACAGAGCAGTCATCAGAACCAGACTCAGATTCTCCAATGATCGGAGAATTTAAAATAGTTATGGTCAATATGTTAAAGGTTCTAATGAAAAAATAGGCAACATGCAAGCTCATATGTATAATATAAGCAGAGAGGTAGAAACTCTAAGGAAGAATCAAAAGGAAATGATTATAAAAAGGGCAGTAACAGGGCAGCCTGGGTGGTTCAGCGGTTTAGCACCACCTTCAGCCCAGGGCATGATCCTGGAGTTCTGGGATTGAGTCCCATGTCGGGCTCCCTGCATGGAGCCTGCTTCTCTCTCTGCCTGTGTCTCTGCCTCTCTCTCTCTTTCTCTCTCTCTCTCTCTCTCATGAATAAATAAGTAAAATCTTAAAAAAAAAAAAGGCAGTAACAGAAATAAAGAATACCTTTGATAGACTCGGGTAGATGCAACATAGACAAGAAAGAGGAATCACTGAACTAAAAATAAATCAATACAACTTCTAAAACTGGAATGTAAAGAGAAAAAGAAACTGGAAAAGAAAAAGACAATTCCAAAAACTGTGAGACAGTATAAAAGATATATCTTTTAACAGAAGAAGAAGAAAAAAAGGACAGAAGTATTTGAAGTAATAATGGTTGAGAGATTTCTAAAATGAATGACAGACACAAAACCACAGATCTGGGGAACTCAGAGGATACCAAGCAGGTTAAATACCAAATTAGAAACAAACCAACCAATCAACTAAACAAAGAAACAAAATACCAAAAACCTACACCTACACATGTCATATTCAAATTACAGGAAGCCAAAGACAGTGAGAGAAAATCTTGAAGCAAGTTAGGGTGGGAGGAACATAAGGAAGTAGAATCGAAGTCAAAACTTTTCCACTCTCTTCCCATGTCCAACCTTGCCTCTTTCATTAACAAGTTACCAGATCCATGTTTTACATGCAAGTTTACCTGACTTTCAAGATGTACATGAATCATATTTTATGCAGTTTTCCAGGAAATCAACAGAGAGGGGAAGGGAAGTAAAGCAAAGTACACAATTTGCTTTTTTTGGAGAAAGAGTGAAAGTGTGCATGCTGCAAGGAGGGGAGGGGCAAAGGAGGAGAGAGAAAATCTCAAGCAGACTCCCTGCTAAGACCAGACTCTGATGCAGGGCTTGATCTCAGGACCCTGAGAGCATGACCTGAGCTGAAGTCAGCTGATCCTGGGATGTCGGGTGGCTCAGTGATTGAGCATGATCCCAGGGTCCTGGGATCTAGTTCCACATCAGACTCCCCATGGGGAGCCTGCTTCTCCCTCTGCCTACATCTCTGCTTCTCTCTCTGTGTTTCTCATGAATAAATAAATAAAATCTTTTTAAAAAAGAGTTGGATGCTTAACTGACTGAGCTGCCCAGGTGTGCCCCACAATGTGTTTTATAAGGTTATCCTTTTTCACCAAAACTAAACGAGCACAGGATAAGAAAACTACAGGCAATTCCCACTTGTTAATATAAATGTGAAAATCCTAAACAAAATATTAATGATTAAATCCAACAGCATAATCAGAAAAAAAAAAAAAAAAGCCCAGTATGTTCAAGCAGGATTTCTCCTAGCAGATATTTCAACATTAAGGAATTTGTCAATTAAAAAAAAAAAAACGATTAGCAGATTGAAGAAAAGAGCATTATGCCTTCTCCTGGTACTCTCATTAGTTAGGCAACTGGCTCAGTCATATAACTATTAATTGGTAGTAGTGTGGTTTCAGCTGGCCTGCTCCAGACCCTGAGCTCTTCCCACTATTCTGTCTCTGAAGAAAGACAAGAAATGGTGATGTTTGGGAACAAAGAAAGCAGTACTGGCAAAAATAGGAAAAGACTGTGGTAGCTGAGCAAGATGGCTCATTACATTGATCTTTTATTTGAGTTTTTGTTTCTTCTTTTTGTTTTACCCAATCTCTAAATTTCTACCCTGTCTTTTCAAATTGATGCATTCCTAGGTTTCTCCCTGATGAACTGTGTTTCCCAGAACCAGTCTTACTCTCTCTTTCATAAAAAGGAGGGTCGCCCTTTGGAATGTAGAGAAGACTTCTAGAAAAAGCAAGCTGAATACAAAGCATCACAACATGTGATTGTCATGTGGATATTACAGACCATAAGTACAGTAGGAGTTTAGAGATGAAAGTAGGGGGTATAGTCTAGAAAGATAGAGTATAAGGAATGAGATTTAAACTAGACTTTGAAATTCAGTGTTTCCATTTGCAGGGGTAAACCTGATTCATAAGGGTGCTCTAGATCAGGGCCACAGGGTTGTTTGAAGCCTAGAAGTGGGAATTTGCAGGTTCTGGTCAGTCTGCTCCAGATGGAGGGAAAAGTTTGTATTGAGGAGCTGTGGAAAATAGGTGTGTTAAGGATTTTATATTATAAAGAAAAATGAGCAACGGTATTAAAACTTGCATCTGTGAATTTATTCATTCCTTTCTTCAGTCAACAAATAATGATCATCTTTTCTGTTCTATGCCAGTCCCTGTGCTACCATCCAGAGTACATGTATTAAAAGGACATGGTTCCTGCTTTTTAAGGAGCTTTGCAACTCAAAAGACAGATGTGTCTATAATAAAATACCCTGTGACAGGTGCTACACTGGTGGAATGTATGACTGGGTATGGGAGGCCCAGAAGAAGGAGTGATTAATTCTGTCAGGCAAGAGGAAGAATAACAGAGCCGAGAGAATGTAATCCCATGTAAACTACCCTGGATAACTCAGAATAGATGATCCATCTTTGTTAAACCCTCAGCACTGTTTCTCACCGAGTGCTCGGTGGATGTTGGAAGTCTTCCGTCTGTGTTTATTCAAAGCCTGACCCCATTGTGTGTGGGTCATGCCATCAGAACCCAATATGGCAGATACATGAAGCTAGCTGACTTGCAGTTGCTCCAAGACATCTCTTTTTTACTGTTCCTTTGTGTTTTTCTTTGTGGCCATATCTCTCTAAGCAGAGCCTTCCTGTTTGACGGACAGGCATAGGGGTTGCATCTGTTTTCCTTGTGTGTGTATATCTATCTTCCTTATGGTGGGTGCCTTCCTGATGCCTTCCCAAGATGCTCAAGAGAAGCAAAGGGTGCACCTGGCACATTGTTGGCACAGTACCTGTTATAACATGAAATACCTTGTGGCCAGCCTCTGTCAAGACCTTATCCAACCAAAGAGGTTTATTATTTGGCAAGAACTTGCTATACAACATGAGCTCACCAAATATTCCTTTGAGTGGTATCTAAGGATGGCACCAGAATGAGGGTCCCATTTATATGTTAAGATCCACTCATCAATTGGAGAACTTTTAGAAAAGTATATGTTTGAGGGGTGGAGAGAGTAAGGAATGGGAGTGGCTAGAAATGTTTTATCCTTAGGTGATTTGCTGAGATTTTAAATTCTCTCTGGTCAGTGACAGTTTGCTCTTTTTTTGTTTGATACTTTTCCCAGTTTCCAAGTTAAAAAGATTTCGAAACTTTGAATATTTCAAGAAATATTCTTGAAATTTGAAATATGTCTGTTATTGTAAAAGCTAAAAAAAAGTAAGGTTCATTCCCTTGGCTCAGAGTACATGTTGCTTGATTTACGTAGTGCTGCTTTTATGTCCTTCCTAGTCCCTGCTACAATCTCCATTTTTGGTTTGTAATCTGGATCTGGCAGCAGTAGAATTTTAAAGGGATTCTCTCAGCATTTGAGCCTACATTCTATAACTATAGAATGACCTTGTCTTAATATTTCTATGGAGACTCTCTTGCTCCTTGAGAAATAAACCATTTTAGGAGTTAGTAGTCTAGAAAACTGGAGCTATTTTATCCCTGGTTCCTTGTGTTATCCCAGTCCCTGACAGAAGTATATTTTAGTAGCAGTTTATATACTTCCTTTCTAATTGTATTTTTAGCACCTAAGGGATTCTTAAAAATTCCTTTGCAACTAATTGTACCCTTTCTCAAATAAGTACCCTCCTACCTCTGACAATAGAGTAAGTGTGGGCATAGCATTTCATTTCCCCAAACATAATCTGATTTCCTTGCTTCATGAACCTGATTAATTTGCTGGCTGGAAAGCTGTACAGACTGCCTCGGACTTCCAGAATTGTTTCCAAAGAGAAAGATAACTTATGTGGAGTCCTTCCAAGTATGTGCTGTGTGTGAGCCTGGCCTGGAAGACCAGTTTGATGTCAGTCCCTTTCCAGGAACCAGAAATAGCACAGCAGAGTAGTTCCCCAATGTGGGGGTTCCAGGGGCCTCCAGAATGTAAATGGCTGAGCTAGTCAAATGTGTATTACATGGATGCATCCATATAGGCATCAGCAGATTTCTGCAGCCTTATGTCTTTTACCTGAGCACCTTGCATGGCTGGGAGGGACCTCTGTGTCTTCATCATATGGTCGTATGATTAAAACTCTTAAAGTTTCTATTAATAGGGGTGCCTGAGTGGCTCAATGGGTTAAACATCTGCCTTTCCCCTGGGTTATGATCCCAGAAACATGGATCAAGCCCCCATGTCAGGCTCCTTGCTCAATGAAGAGTCTGACTGTCCCTCTGCTCCTCCTCCTGCTTATGCACTCTCACTCACTCTCTCTCAAGTAAATAAATATAATCTTAAAACAAAATTAAGTATCTTTTCATATCTTAGAAGGCTTGACTCATGGAGACAAGCAGAGAAAGAGGTTATGGAAGGCTAAATTTTTGGAAGTTGAAAATTATTCTGGCTGCCAGAAACCAGTCTCATGGGTACTGTCTCTGCTCAGACTTAAAACGTGATTTTATTTGATAGAAAAATTATTTAGGAGACATTGCGAGAGAGGAAGAGAGATAGATGATATGTTTAAGAGAGAAAGAAAAGGAGATGGAGATTGATTAGTAACACATCACACGGGATCCCTGGGTGGCGCAGCGGTTTGGCGCCTGCCTTTGGCCCAGGGCGCGATCCTGGAGACCCAGGATCGAATCCCACGTCAGGCTCCCGGTGCGTGGAGCCTGCTTCTCCCTCTGCCTGTGTCTCTGCCTCTCTCTCTCTCTCTCTGTGACTATCATAAATAAAAAAATAAAAAAAAAAGTAACACATCACACATTCTTACTTAGTATGTCTCCACAGCATCTAGAGCCCTGCCTAGCACGTAGTAGGTACTCAATAAATATTTATTGAGTTAAACCATAAATAAATATTAAGAATAGATTTCTCTGAGATGATCAGCAGTGTGTTACCTTTAAAGTTTTTCAGGGCTCGTACCTTAGCTTTCATTCCTGTGTTTGGTGTAGTTTGCCTGCATAATCCTTGGTTGATTTGAGAGGAAATGCCCTTGATTAGAGACCTATAACAAGTCAGGACTGATCAGATTGAAATCTAATGTAGGCACCTAATTTAATGAGGAGAAAAAAATTACCCAAACAAGAGCATGTGTAATTATGCTAAATTTCATGACTTCGAGGTCATAAATGGATTTTTCTTGATGTTCATCTGACACGAATTAATTCCAGTTGTTGCTGACTGTTAAGCAGAGGCTTGTAGGGTCCTTTATAATAAGAGGACATTAATTCCTGTTACATTATGATGAGCCTCCTGCAGAATCATACATTTTATTCCTATGGATGCAGCTAATAAGGAGACAATGAAAGACCAGGAGGATCAGAAGGAGGCTGTTGCTGCAGAAATCAAGGGGGAATGAACCTTTTTAGCCCATGAGGCAGGGTAGTGGCGAAGAGCTTTAAAACGGTGGTCTTAGTGAGCATGGGCCACCATAAGGAAGTGTCACTGATAATTGGGCTTAAACAACAGACATTCCCTCATAGTTCTGAAGGCTGGAAAGTCAAGATTAAGGTTTCAGCAGGATTGAGTTTTTGGTGAGAGTTCTCTTCCTGGCTTGTAGATTGTTGCTTAGTCCTCACATTACCTTTCTTCTGAGCAGAGAGGGGGTGGGGGGGGATAGAGATTGAACTCTCACATCTCATTTTGACACCAGCACTATTAGAACAGAGCCCCACCCTAATCATCTCATTTAATCGTAATTACCTCCTTAGAGGCTCCACCTCCAAATACAGTCCCACTGGCGATTAGGACTTCAACAGAAGAATTTTGCAGACGCAGTTCAGTCCGAAGTAGTGGGACAGCTTCAGGCTTGAACTCCACTTCTTTTCTGTGTAGTTATTTTGACTCTGGCCAGTTGAATAGGCTCTCTGAGTCTGAGTCCTCTAACTACAAATATCATGGGAGTAATAATCACAGCCTGAGTTGGGAGATGACAGTGAATTGAACAAGTGCATGGAAGACCTTTGCCCAGGGCAGGACTCATAGCAGCTGCTCACCAAGGGCCAGCCCTCCACCTTCTCCCTACCCTGTTATACCCACTCAGATTTTGTCTTTTGTCTACCAAGGCTGGGTTCCAGGTTCGCAGGCACATTTTGGCATGATGTCTCTCTCAGTGATTAGTGGATCCTAGTCTAGGAGAGCAGGAAAAGTGTTTAGAAGCATGGATCAAATACGGACTGTGTGACTAAGTGGAGATGTTGAGAAAATGAGAGGATTAGCAAGCACATTAACTCCAGTGGAAATTATGGAATTGTGCTGCTTCGGAAGGCATTAATGATTCAAGTAAATGAGAGAGTGGCCTTAATTCCATTCTTTCAAATTATGGGATTAGGCGAAGGGCTCTCTTTGATGAGAAAATAAAATGGGATGATTTTCAGCTGAATTCCGTTTTAAAATTATGCCCATCTTTAAATATTTTTCTTTAATAATCCTGTCAACTGTTAATGAATTAAACATTATGTGTAGAAGTGTTGTTTTTATTTCCTGCACTGCAAATAAGTCTCATGAGAAAAGATTCTGCATCTTCTCTGGGCTTTCTTCTTGTGGTATTTCAAATTAAATTCATCTAACCAAGTGTTATATATAATTCTTATTCATGATTTTTTGCATGGATGTTAGTAAATGTCACTACAGTATATTCGCTTTCTTTATTAACCTGAATTAACGAGGTTTTCAGATATATACATATGTATATAAATTACATACATCACTACAGTCTGAACACTGACACTTAAAGAGATAAGCATATTTTTTCTCCTTTGTGTCAAAGAGAAGCATTTCATCGTGTGTTATCCCAGCTGCCTTCTACTACCTTTGTAGTTTTTTTTGTTGTTAAATATGCTGTTTATGCCCTGTGTATTAAGCCCTCTAATGAGCTAATATCAATCCTCCACTACAGTTTATCTGTGGCTTTTCCTCAGCTCAACAAATGCATTTTCTTTCACTCATTCAGCCCATGAAGTAGTTGTCAGTTGTTGCTACTTAGTATGTCAGGAGGGAGGAGTGTAAGCTGTGCTTTAAAGTGCTGTCAAATTATTATCATTTTTTTTTTTTTGGTTCCAGTCCTTGTATTTGGTATTCAAAAGAAACCCTTTATTTTAGGGCATTGAGTACAACATTAGATCAGTTCCGTAAGATAATGACCATATTTCACAGTTATGAGCCAGTGTGATTGCTGGGTAGTGCTTACGGCTTAGAGGCGCTCCTTGTTGTAGTTTCTAGATGAAGTGTACTTGTATTTTGTATTTTCTTTTGTGTTTTGCCAGCCTCAGACAGCATTTTATTTTATTTATTTATTTATTTATTTATTTATTTATTTGTTTATTTAGAGAGATGCAGAGAGAGAGAGAGGCAGAGACACAAGCGGAGGGAGAAGCAGGCACTATGCAGAGAGCCTGACATGGGACTCCAGGATCACACCCTGGGCTGCAGGCGGCGCTAAACCGCTGCACCACCGGGGCTGCCCTCATACAGCATTTTAAACTGGTGGTTGGGATAACAGATCTTTAATTTTCCTGAATGGGGTGTAGTGGAATGGACATAATCTTTCTGACTGCTAAATTTTACTGGAGCATTGGTTTATCTACTCAGTTGTAAGAAGAGGTAACAAAGAGCATGCATTATTTGATTCTAGGAAAAGAAAAAAAAATCACATGGAATACACAAGGGTGAAGAAGTGAGGAATTATCATTTCTGAAAGGTCCCACTTTTTAGATTTCTTTTTCTTGAGGATCTCTCTCGGCCTAGGATCGTACATGCTCTGTGGAAAGTAGTCAGTGATTTCTTTTTTCAATCATCACATGTACTGATGTGGATTCCAGAAATCCAGAAATCCTCTGTACTGTTGACTGACTGACCTGGCTTCGTCACCTGCACGCAAATCGAATTATCTAGCCGTTTATACGTTTGCTGTACTTGATTTTTTTTAATGGTGTGTGTGTGTGTGTGTGTGTGTGTGTGTATGTGTGTGTGTCCCTCGGGGACTAGTCTGGAGGGAGAGTGGAGCTCTTACCATGCTTTTGAGGCATCTGAGGGATGATGATGTCCCAGAGCCAGGCATACAATCTGATATTTAACTTTGTTGAGTCGCCTTGAATTAACCTGGAACCCAAGAAATATCCCCCCATTTTCTTTTGCATTAGGGGGTCTTTGTTTCTGCTATTGTGTGTTTTATTCTGTTTTTTCTTGCTTTTAGTTCTTAGCCAATAAGTAAGCATGGTAGCTGATGGGAACGAGGGGTGAGTGTTACTGAATAATTTTCCAGATCCGTTTCTGGCCAAGACTTCAGCTTCACCAGTGTGATTTCAGACATGCCAGGTCCTTATTTGCTCATTGACCTCGCTGGCCTCCCTGCCAGAATCAGGCAAAATAAACAATAAATAAAAAATATGGCTCTTTTCCTGCCATTTTCCTGGAATATAGTCTTGGGGACATAAGCCAAAACTCTACTCTAATGAGGAAAAATCAACCTTATGGGAAGGAAATTTTCATACATTGCACTCTTTTTTTTTTTTTTGCCTTAGTTTCGAATGTTAGGTACAGTTGGTGTATGTGACAATTTCACATGCATACATCAGCACATCAGCAGGTTTTAAAGCTGTGGAGTCGCCTAGGCAAGGAAACAGGATAAAGAAATACACGGAGAAATGATAAAGGCAATGAAAACGCGCAGGCAAGTTGTAATGACCCACTTTTGAAGGAACATGTACAATATGGTCTTTCTTAAGCTCTGTGCATTACTGGCATTGTGTTAGGCACTGTAGAGACATCAAAGTTGAATCAGACCAAACAAAGTCTAGTAGGAAAGTACATGAAATTCTATGGATAGGAACAGTGACAAACGCCCTGAGAAGTACAGATGCATTTTTACGAGAAGTAAGAGTAGGTAGGGAGTGATTGTGTGTAGGTCATTGCTTCTGAAGATGTGTCTGCAAAACACACCGCTTACTGGAAATGCAATTTCCCAGGCCCCACGGGAACCTCTTCTGGGATGGGGCCCAGGAATCTGTATTTTGATAGTTCTTCGGGTGACACTGAGGCTCACTAAAATTTGAGAAATATTGGTTCTATCCAGTGTCGAAAGAATGAAGTGGTTCTTGGCAAAGGTGGCATTTGATTGGGCAAGAGGAGCCAAAAGAATATGAGTGGGCCCTGCTAGAAAGAGAAGTCTCCACAACCCTTAAGCTGCCTCCAAGTTTTAATGCCTCCAATTCTTAGAATGAAAGATTTATCTTATATTTAATCTGGATTCGTCATGCCTTTCCATAATGCTGTTTCCTCTCTTTTTGTTCTCAGTGGAGTAGTGAATCATGGTGATCATATTCTATGTGATAGCTTTTGCTGTATATCAAGAAGAATATTAAGTTCCCCACTGCCTTTTCTTCCTCAAGCTAATTAATCCTTATTCTTCAGCCTTTTCTCTTACCTTCCCATGCTTTCATCATTTTCATAGCTCTTGTCTGGCCTTTCCCCAAATTTCCTGTGCTTTCCAGAGTTATAAAGACCCAAGCTATGCTGGTGCTATGTGGAGTTTTTGCCTCTCTCTGCAGGCAGAGTGAATGGATGTCTTAGCCTCTACATGTTCGTTTCTCGTATGAGAATTTACCTAGAGAAGTAGCAGAGGGTAGGGTAGTATATTGAACGTATTGTCCTTGGACTCATAGGGGACTAGAGTTTGTTGACATGGGATTCTTAGATCCATATAGGTACCAGCCATTGTCTGGAGACTCAGTTACTGAGTAAGGATTCCCACATAAATGCATTTCTCTTTGTTTCTTATTATACTTGGCTATAATAGGGACTAGTAAAATTCAAAATCTGTTTTATCTTCCTGTGTTTTCTTAACAGAGTAAGAGTCCAACTGTCCCAGTGGGAATGTATGCAATTTGTAATGTCAACAAAGGAGCCCTTTTGTGTTTGAAAACACATTTGTTGGGGCAGCAGGCCAGTCAGTGAGCATGATGGCCTGTCCTCATCTGTACAAGAAGGGAGAGAAATATCTTTCATGTATGGACTGTAATGGTAAAATGGTTACTGTTTGTATAAGAACATAGTAGGTGTTTAGCAAAAAGAAAAATAGTATGGGGTGGGTTTGCTGAACATCACAAAGTTGAAAGTTTAAGACAATTTTCTATATGATCATTGGACTTGTTGCCAAGAATATTGTTTCCCTTTATGTTGACAGCCAATGGAGGACAATTTCTGACCTGAGAGTCTTAAATGTGTTGAAGACTAAATAAATGTTCTTAGTAGATGGAGGCGAAGGTGTGGCTGGACTCACTAGGGCCTCTTATGAAGGAGATGCCTTTTTCTTGGTCCAGTCTCCCTGTCACTGTGGGATCTGTGTGTCTGTGCTGGTGATGTTGGCATCCATTGTCCTTTCACCTGTCATTGTAGAAACAGATTACACCACACCTGCCTTGTCTTCCTGCCCTGCATTGTGTGGGAGAAGATCTGAGAATGTCCTTGTGTGTATGCTTCTTTGATGAGTGACTGCTCAGTTAGTGATGCTCACTTGTTAAGATTCCTTCCTGTTCTGTGTGCTGGAATACCATTGCCTATCTTCATCATTTCTCTTTGTCTTATCCTTAGGCTTTGTGTTGAGTTATTTTGCTTACCACAAAATTCAGGAAAGAACAAGCTGGGAGAAATCATCATTCCCCTTGCCCTCAATTCATGAGCAGGGAACTTAGACCTCTCAGGACACTAAGACTGCCTTGGAAACTAGTGAAAGAGTGAGAGTTTGATGTTTAAGGGGAGACTCCTTGGGCTTGGGGATTTGGCCAATACAGGATACCTGAAGTTGATTAGAAAGTTGGACCTTCTAGGGGGACCTGGGTGGCTCAGTCAGTTAAGTGTCTAACTCTTGATTTTGGCTCAGGTCATGATCTCAGGATCATGGGCTCCCCGAGTTGGGCTTTAGGCTCTGTACTCAGCGAGGAGTCTTTCCCTTTCCCCTGCTCCTTTCCTACATGCAGACACTTCTCTCAAACAAATATAATAAGTACAGTCTTTAAAAAAAGAAGAAGAATAAGAAAGTTAGACCTTCTAGATGATTTCCCTTTTGTCAAGCCCTGGTACTGGTGGCTTTCCATTGCAAAATTAAATGCAGTTACTTTCATAGAATCTTATTTTAACTTTAGGTTGTCTTTTCTAATTTTGCTTTTTAAAAGCATTACATCAGTTTCATATTTCTCTGCTACCTCTTGGCCTATGAGAAATACAGCACATGGGCTTAGATGATTTTCTTTCTTGGAAACATGCTTGACAAAGCTGCATATAATAAAAGCACAATTTTCTCAGCAGGAGAACTAAACACACTATCCTCTCGCAACTGAGCTTTAAAAATATCCAAAGAATACACTTACTTAGATAAATTTGGCTTGTATTTTAATATTTTTTCAGTGACATCTTTGCTTCAGAACATTCCCAGTTGAAAAATACAAAACTTTTTTTTTTTCCTGATGTGCTGGGGGGAAAAAATAGATTCTTCTGCCAATTTCAGCATGAATAACTGTGGTGCCTGTTTAACTTGTTCTCTTTGTGAGTTTTAAGCCTAGAATAATTCTGCCGTTGCACAATTTAGAATGCGTTCTCATTTGATCTAATTTATTCAGCAATCAGTGCCGATGGCATTCCACAGATTGATCAGCCTCTTGGTTCGTTATATGCCTTGGATACTGCATTCCTGGGCGGTTGTGTGTTCTTGGCATGTCCAAAGCAGAATGGGTATAGAGTCAGAATCCTTGGAGTGGGAACAGATGCCCCAAGACATTAGTTAATCTGTCCCCTTGCACCACCAAATGAGCAGAATTATATTTTATTTATCTCATGTTGCCCACAGTTTCAGGAGAATGAAATCTCACTAGACATATTCTACCTCCATGCTTCAAATATCAATGGCCATGATTTAGGAAGATGCTGTCATAGTTGAAAACAGGAACACATCCGTTGTCACAAATGAACAAAATTATCACCAGGCATAAGTCCATGTGCCAGAAGATGGTTCAAAGCATCGGATGTCTGGTAGTAACTTTGGGGGCTTCCCTGGTACCATTGGCTTTTGCAAGGTCCAAACTGGCCTCTGAAATACGTTCTTTTATAGCCTCTGCCACTCTGGTAGAGGGTATATGGGTAAATGTACTCATCTTCCAGTATTGAGTTTTTGCTTCACTTTGAATGCTGTTCTTTAAAATTTAGAGCAAACCATCTCTACACAAACAGGATTCCTTGAAGCCATATTTTTTAGGCTTTCCATGTTAGCATTAATGATAATTAATTTATATGACATTCAAATTAGTGTTTCTTATACATTTTTCTCTAATTGGGAAAGTGGATATGCTGTCTTTTCTTAAGGATATGTAAAAAGATCAAAGCCACCTGGATCAGATTATTTCTGAACTTTGTTAGAGCTTTTTCTTTTTAAAGATTTTATTTATTTATTTATTTATTTATTTATTTGAGAGCACAAACAAAGTGAGGGAGAAGCAGACTCCCCACTGACCAGGGAGCTCAGTGTGGGTTCTATCCGAGGACCCTGAGATCATGATCTGAGCTGAAGGCAGGTGCTTAACTGACTGAGCCACCCAGAGGGCCCCATAAACCTTGATAGTACTTTATCTACTACACAGCGCTGCCTTGGCTTGAGACATAAACAGTTCACATAAAGAGTTTTTTCGGTCCCTAGAAAGAAGTTCATATTTTAGCAACTCCCCCAGAAATTTTCCCAATGGATGAGATTTTAGTGAGGTGTGGGTTCACCTGGGAAATACCTTGCTATTAGGTCCCAGTTCAGAGGGCAAACACCCAGAAAATAATAAGATTCTCTCTTGGCGGCTCCTCCAACATCCTTCACAGGTGCAGATCTGTCCACATCCTGCTGAGAAAGATTGATGTGTCTGACCTTCGGTTGGAGCAGAAGATGATACCAGGACAGATGCTGGAGGTTAGGCAGTGTTCTGAGGAACTTGGCCAAGGCAGCTTGGATGTGTGCCCTGGAAAATACCAGCCATGCAGAACAGTCTTGGGGCTGCCACAAAGGAATGGAGGGTAAAAAGAAGATCGAGGCAATTGTTCAATTCCATAGGTCTAGAAATGACCTTCTAGTCATTATTGCTTTTGTATGACCTGCTGTTTTGGTAGTTCTTAAGAATCCATTGTAATTTTGTTGTAATTCAATTTCTCCTTTAAAAATGTTAACACGTTATGAAAGTTTTTTTCTAAATCACAGCTGTGGGGAAGAGTTCACTGTCAGTTGATAACAAGATTGTGTTTCTCACTAGATAATTAAACTCATTTTAGGTATTCAATTTTGAATTGCACATTCTCAAATTCATCCTAAAAATACTTATATAATGTATACCTTTTCGGTACTATGCTGATTCCGGGGATACTAAAATGTGAAGAAATGGACTCTGTGCTCCTAGAATGCTCCATGAAGTAGGAAGACAGATAAACCAACAGCGGCACTCCTACAATAAAGTAATCAGTGCAATGAAATACAAAAGTTTGGTGAGTGCGGGTAGCCTCAGAAATGCATAAGGTAAACAACATATAAGAGGTCATGGTTAACTTTTCTGAGGGAATGTGTTAACCAGGGACATCTTTAGAGAGGAAGTGATATCTGAAGTGATTTGACAGGTGTATAGGAATTCACCAGAAGGGGAAGAGGTACATAGGGAGAACGTGCTTGTCAGACCCATAGCTTGAGTGAAGTTGTATAGATGGAGTTATCACATAACTGAGACTTAAATCACTCTTTTTTAAAAAGTTGTATTTACTTATTTGAGAGAGAGAGAGAGAGAGAGAGAGAGAGAGAGAGAACAGGCAAGCAGGGCAGAGGGAGAAAGAAAGTCCTTAGCAGATTTCCCTGCTGAGTGTGAAGATCCCAGGACCCTGAGATTATGACCTGAGCTGAAATCCAGTCAGCAGCTTAACCGACTGAGCCACTCCGGTGCCCGTTAAATTACTCCTGAATGAGAAGAATCGACTAACAGAATATTTAAAAACAAAATTAATAAAAAAACAACTAAATTAATAGAATGATTTTAGTGATAATGGCATATAACTCCATTTATGTTCTCAGTGGATTTTTAGGAAATAGCTGTCCTTAAACCTAAGTAAGAACTATTTTTTTTTTTTTAATTTAAAAGAGGAAACAATAGCAGGTTTGGCAGGTACATGGTGAATACTGATTGCATGGGGATTCTGAAGTGGGAAGTGTGGCCTCGTTTCACGCAGTCCCTGACTGGGGTCCTAGCTTAAGCACATCACCTGCCTCGTGATCAAAATGAGCTGTTTGTATGTATAGTATCTCAATTCTCTTCAAATCTGATTTCAGCACCAATCAGAACACTTCTAAATAAACTTTGATACATAAAAGAGAATAATTCATGTGTCCAGAAAATTCCCTCCTGCTGGATAACCGAGGTATTTTTCCATATCACTTCATATATCCATCACTTAGCAAATGTATTATATGCAATGGTCATCTCATAGCCCAAAGGAGCCAGCTTTTAGTAGGCTAGAGGAGAAATTGATTTGAAAAATAATACTTAGGAATAATTACAAAAACAGCAATGAACTGACAACCTTCCCCCCTCAAAAAGAGAAAACAGACCTTTTTGTCTTAATATCACCAGGAGTCCCTTAGCCTCTGTGCCTTGCTGCAGTCCTCACCATGGCTCTCCACATGTGAGCCCAGGTGCCAAGTCATCAGAACGCTTTGAGTACCTTTGGCAAAAACACAACTTCGAGCAAGTCACAGCCTCACTGTGCGGGAAGGTTTCTAGGACCCATGTGAAGTGCTCATTGACCCTACTGCCCTGGAGAGCTCTCCAACCAAGAGTGCTCATCCCTGTCTGCCAGGACAGATGCATGATGCAGTTTGCTTAGGGAATTTGGTTGGATTCTTTTTCTGAATGAAAGTTCTGGTTTCAAAAAAGCTGTTTTTTAATAAATATATTAATTATTTTTTGTAGTTTTTAGAACATTCCTGTGCCTGGAGAGAAAAATGTTTTTATAAGATCTGGACCTGTGGGCCAAACATTAATCCACTTTTTAAAAATTACCAACAAAGCAAAGGGGTTTTCAGAAGAGACTCTGGCCTTTCTCGCCAGACTCCTGGCAGATTCACTGAATGAAGGAAAGCCCTCGAGTGTAGGCTTCTTGTTCCCCTAACTCCAATTTATATTCTATCTTAAATTATTAGTGATCTCTATGGAAATTCCTTTGGAAGCCAGAACCCTTTTTGTGACCTCTGGGTTTTATTTTCCTTATGTCAGCATTCTAATTATAAAACAGCTTTCCTGAAAATTTCACGTTTTCAATGCTGTTAAATTTTCTTACATTTCTCGGTGGTGTGCTCAGGTGTTATTTTCATCCTTGCATAGCATTCTTAAAAGTTTAAGGGTCTTTCACATTTCTAAATAGACCTGACTTCCAGGCAAACCTTGTAATAGGTTGCAGGTGATGGACATTTATATTGACCTACAAAGATCCAGGAAATTTATGAGGCCCCAGTTTTTGTTAATCCCATTATAAGAATTCCTGAAGCAGAGGGTCTGGTACTGGGAAACACAGTAGATCTCCATGAAGATTATAAGATAGAAAGCAGAGATAGGAGGAGTTATATTTTATTTCTTTTAGACCTTGAATTTCTTTAATTCTTCAGTGGGTTGGGATAGTATATATCTTCATGTTTGGATTATCAAACAAATGGAGGCATTGTGAATTTTCATTTTTTGCCTTTTCAATAACTGTATTTGTGATTGGTGTTACTGTTGTATACTTGTTTGTCTCCAACTGTGTACCCGTCCCTAAAGCCAGGACCCCTGATCAGTTTTAAATGAGGTAAGTGACAATCTGGAGCTAGTGAGTCAATTTTAGTTGTACTCTTTTTAATTTATTTGAAAGACCTCATGCCATCCCTCTGGCTAAATGACCAAACAAAATCCCATGTTAGCTCAAGGGATACTGGCCTCTTAGAGTCTTTAAGGAAGAGGGAAACTTGGTTTACATGAAAGATCGTTCCCTTAAGGGTGTCCGAGGCAGGAGAAACATGGAAGGTTAATTTAGATATTAAGCCCACTCTGGTTTCTGCAGTTGGTTGTAAGTGCAGGCGTGGGTAAAATCCAATCTGCAGGCTGGCCGCCTGTTGATGTAAAGTTTTAATGCAACACAGCTTTTGCCATAGAAGGGCAGAGGGGAGTAGTTTCCACAGAAACAATGTGAATCACAAAACCTAAAATACTTATTATTTGGCCTTTGACAAAGAGTTTGCCAAATCCTACCTCTGAATATTGCTAGTGCTCAATATTTATTAGAATAATTTAGCTGATAAATATTCATTGAAAAGAGAAGGGGTCTTATCGATAAGTCCATACCTTATATTTGCTGCTCTCTCAAAAATGTTTGAACTTTTTGTGACCACTCAAAAAGGATGCAATGTTAGCAAAGGCTGACAAGATTGCATGTGGGTAGCTATGCCCAGCATCAGGTCAGGGACATATCACGGAGCCCCCGTTCCTATCTCTCACCCAGTTTCCTATCGAGTAGGATTTTGCACCCAAGTTCTGGTTCCTGGAGGATTCAGCAGTTCCAGAAGACATGGCTGGAATAGGCTCTGATCAGTCTTTCTGATCTTTGATGGGGCATGGGGGTAGAGAAAACTATCATAACTAAATCCTTACTAATAATTTAAATTCTACAAATTCCAGGACTTTGGCAGCTTGACTCAGTAAATCTTTCCTGTCTTTCCTTTTTTTAAACAAGGGAAAAATACACAAACATTAAAGTGCACTTACAAACCCAGCTGGCTTGTTTCTGTGCTCCCAAAGGACCACTTGATTTCCAATTACACTATTTTTTCTTTTTATCAAATTGCTGAGAAACAGTAACTCAATTGATTTAAATGATTTCTATCACACATAGCCTTTAAGACAAGTAATCGGTTTTATTATGCTCAGTCATAACGATGGTATTTTACTTCTATGAATTGTATTTTAGCAGTGCTCATAAAATACCCAGTTTGACTTCGTTTATTAACTTTCTCATTTTCCATTAACTGATGTTTTCCTGTCTCAGATCATTTTCCTGCCTGTTGATATTGCATAATTCAATAGAAATGTGTCTTTCCAAAGAACAAACAAAATATTCTTTGAGGTTTGGATAAGCTGATTTTATCTGAATATATCTTGAAGAATAATTCTTCAGTTTTTGTTTGTCAAAGTTCACTTCCTGTGTGGTAATTTGAATATCATTTTGAATGTAATTGTATTAATTTTCATGGCTTGCTGTTTAATAGTTTCTTATTGCTGAGAGCCCAGCCATTTAAAAAAACGCATTTTATTTTCTATATTTTAGATAGGAAGATATGACTCAGTTTGCAATCACTCGGCTCTACAAAATCAATTAGAAAAAATATCTGGTCCTATATTAATAAGTTTCAATTTGTTGGGTAATTCTCTGGTGAGCCCCTTCCAGTCTGTCGCTGGAGCAGTCTAAGCCTGTGTAAGGCATCTGCATTATTTTTTTAGCTTCCTCCTGTTTTGTTGGCAAGTGACCATGTGTATGGTAATTGAGCAATTGTGTGCTTACATGAGTTTATGGAATTTGCATCAGCAACTTTTGGAGATCTGAGATTTTTGTCTCTAAACAGACTTGAAGAGGAAGCTTTCTGAAACACTGTCTTTTGGTTAAAAATATATTTTGCATTTTATTGAGTGACAGTCTACCTCAAAACACTGAAGATGTATTTCCTTTTTCTCTTGGCCATCTCTTATGTTTTTGTTCTTTTGGAGCTGAGGCTTCCATTTGTAAGGGGAGGGGGAGTGAAACAGATGAGAAGGAACATGTTCACTGAGCCCCCAGGCAGAGGGCCCACAGTGAGCCAAGCCCCCACAAGCATCATGGCAGGCAGCTTCCCGCTTCCCTTTTTTGATGGCTGCTGTTTCGTCGTCTCTGTTTAACATATGAAGATACTGAGTACAGAGGGTGAATTGACCTTCATCTCAGTCCCCTAGCAAGTGTGACAGGTCAAAGTTTTGAAAGCAGATCTACCAGACATGGAGGGCCTTGAGCTGTCTGTGCTCCTTGCCCACCTGTCACAAACCTTTATGTCATGTTTTCCTTGGGCTCTCCGGTCAGATTTGATTGTGCCATCAGGAGAGCCACCTAGTTTTCTTTCGTAGCCTCTTTTCACAGTGATATTTCCTCCTTGTTTGAGTACCAGCCCATTCATTTCCAAAGTTGACAGTGCAATCTTCTTCCCCCTCCTCGCCACTGCCAGTCCTATTCCTGCCCACTGTTTCTTGCTTGTGCTACCCTGGCCTTCCATCACTTGCTCAGTAAGAACAACTTTGTTTGTTTGTTTGTTTGTTTTTGGAGAGAGAGAGAGAGAGCAGAAGCAGAGGGAGAGAGAGAATCCTAAGCAGGTTTCATGCCTAGTGTGGAGCCGGTTGCAGGGCTTGACCTCACAGCCCTAAGATCATGACCTGAGCTGAAATCAAGAGTTGGAGACTCAACCACCTGAGCCACCCAGGCATCTCCCAGGAAGAACAACTTTTGATGGAAAAGTGCTTGTTATCAAACTTGGGCCCCTTTGGCTTGCACTAAATCCCAACCTGAAGCTCTGGGATCCCTCCAGTGCCTGACAGTATCTGGAAGACCCTGGGAAGGGAATGGGATTTGAGTGTGGCTTTGACGAGGAGGACCTCAGCAGGACATGTGGGGGTGGAAGGGGAGAGTGCTGGCCAGAGGCATTAGGCAGGCGGTTAGGGAGTGAGGGCACAGGCACGTGGATGAGCATTGGGCATGCTAGGGTGATGAGTGAGAGAGAGGAGAAGGCTGCAAAGGAGGCTGATCCTGGGCCAGATGGAGCCTGTCGCTGGGCTATATGGAGCCTGCAATACAAATGCGGGATTTGGAGTTTATTCTGTTCGCAGCTGAGCACTGCAGGGACTCAGTAGCAGGAGAAGCTGTGCCTTGCCTGTGCCTGGTGCAGGTGGGCAGCAGATGTTTACTGGGTGGCCAGTGATCAGATCTGGATTTTATGGGTCCTCCTGCCAGGGAAATAAGTGACTGGCAGAGAGTGAAACTAGAGGCAACGCAACCCAGTGGGATGCTAATATTGCTCATTCTCCCTCTTCTCTCTGTGAAGGAGTCCTAGGAAATGGGTGATGCGCTGCAGAATACACTCTAGAACCATACTCCTGTACGATGTATTTACATTTGCTATTGGCTCATTGACATTTAAGAGAAATCATATTGCATGGAGTACAGAGTGAACTCTCTGATCCACATGCCTTTCCCTTCCCCCACCCTGTCCCCACGGTGTCCTGTCCTGAGACAGGAACGGACGCTGCAGGCCAGTAAGCTCTGGACTCCCCTAAGTCAGTGCTTTTCAAACTCAATTATCCATGGATCATGCTATGAAATTAGTGGGTTGTGGGATCCCTGGGTGGTGCAGTGATTTGGCGCCTGCCTTTGGCCCAGGGCGCGATCCTGGAGACCCGGGATCGAATCCCACATCGGGCTCCCAGTGCATGGAGCCTGCTTCTCCCTCTGCCTGTGTCTGCCAATCTCTCTCTCTCTCTCTCACTGTGTGCCTATCATAAATAAATAAAAATTTAAAAAAAAAAAATGAAATTAGTGGGTTGCAGAGAGCATTTGAAATGACACATTAACAAATATAAAACAGCCTGTGGCATTGCACATATTAAGATCAGTTTTGTTCGTAACCTGAAATATATTTCTTATTGTGTGTCTCCCCAGAAGTTTCAAAAACAGCATTGTAAGTGAAAGGAGCTCATTACTTTGGAATACCATAAATCTGTCTTTAATTCTGCATGTAAAGTGATCATGTAATTAATCATCCCAACCAGGACACATTTCAGAGGGAAAGAGGTGGCTCTTAATTACATGAAACAACAGGTGTAAAGCAGGACCGCATCAAGCTACTAAGAAATATGGTCACTCTTCCTATATTAGACAGGATTCTCTAGAGAAATCTAGAGAAACAGAACTAATGATTATATATATATATATATATATGTATATATATGTATATATATCCCATTCCCACTGAGCAAGAGAGAAAGAAATACTCATTTTTTAATAATTATTTAGTTTTAGAGGCAAGGAGGGAGGGGAAGAAGGAGAGAGTCTCAAGCAGACTTCCCACAGAGCACATCTGATGCAGGACGCAGTCTTACAACCCTGAGATCATGATCTAAGTTGAAACCAAGAATCAGATGGATGCTAACCGATGCAGCCACCCAGGTGCCTCAAAGAGATATCTGTCTTAAGGAATTGGCTCACATGAATGCAGGGCTGGCAAGTCTAAAATCCATAAAGCATGCCCGCAGCAGGCTAGAGATTCAGGTTAAGAGTTGATGTTGCTGTCTTGAATCCAAATTCTACCGCGGGGCAGCAGGCTAGAAACTCAGACAGGGTTTCTATGTCTCGGGCTTGAAGAAAACACCTCCGTGGGGAAACCTCAGATTTTGAGTATAAGGCCTTCAACCATTGAATGAGGTCCCCACACATATGGAAGGTAATCTACTTTACTCAAAGGTTATTGATTTAACTGTTTATCACATATAAAAAAATACCTTCACAGCAACATTTAGACTGGTGTTTGACTAGACAGCTGACCCACTGTAGCTTAGCCAAATTGTCATACAAAGTTAACCATCACACACCTAAGGAGTACAGGTGGTGGGTGAATACAGGTACAGAGCTTTTTTTTTCTTTTTAGTATCCAGAGACTGTGCTAAGGCTGGACACTTTGTCAGGACTTCTGTTGTGCTGATCACCTACATTCCTAGTTATTAGCAGTGAGCTTGTTCAATGTTGACATTGTAGCCTGTGGCTTCTTAAAACAATTTTTAAAAAGTTTAACATATCACTTTGTTAATTTAAGTAGCTTTTTAAACTAGATGTGAGTTACATATAAATGTATTTAAAGCTTTTGAGTATTTTATGAAGTATTCTGTGAAATGTTTGGAGAAAAATGTTCCTGAATAGCTTGTTTGCTGGGGATACAGTTTATACTACAGAAATTGCCACAAGCATACTTTATTTTTTAAGGATTTAATTTATTTATTTGAGAGAGAGAGGGGGAGCTAGAGAAAGCATGAGCAGGGGGAGGGGCTGAGGGGGAAGGAGAGGAGGAGAGGGGGAAGCAGATTCCTCGCTGAGCAGAGAGACCAAAGTAAGGCTCAATCCCACAACTCTGGGATCATGACTTAAGTTGAAGGCAACTGCTTTACTGACTAAGCCACCCAGGCAGCCTGCCACAAGAATATCTTCTAAGTACCCTTGCTATTTCTCTTACTCCAGGTTAAACTGTGAATGATCTGCAAAGTGTCTAGGGAGTTTGTGAAGGCTTTGATTCTGACGCAGAGGCAGAAACTAACCACTAGGCATCTTTTCCCTATCTTGCACTGCCACAGAGTAAGCTGGTAAATGCTCAGCAGAACCTTGGCCTTGGTAGGATCTTCGAAGAGGAATAAGGATTTCTCACATTTCTGTACCAAAAAATGTCTAAATAAAACTCCTGTCCTTTCATTGTTGCTGACCTAGTGCTGAATTCCCTAGGTTTTGCATTGTTTTTCTAGCTTTGGAAGAACTGCTTGCCAATTATAGAAAACTGGGAAGCTCTTGAAGAAGTGTGAAGATGGAGAAGAAGTTGAAAATGATAGCTGATCATGCGGCATAGGCATTCACTTTTGAATATTCTCTTTCTGTCTTTTCTCTGTGAGTGTCTTTAAGATCGCACTGATGGTTCACTTCCATGCCTTGTGTTTTTGTTGTGTCCTAATAAGGTAACACTCTCCAGTGACAGTAAGTGCTTTATAACTATGTTTACAGTCTGTATAATACTGTGTCACATGGGCATGTCACCCTTAAGTTGTATGTTGGAACTTCAAGGTCCCTGGTGGACTTTCATGTTGTTTTCTAAGTATTTCCTGTTGTTGGAAATAATGGTCCATCAAACAGCTTTGTGAATGATGCTTTTCTGTTTTGTTTTTTCTTTTTAATTATTTTTTAAAGCTCTTTCTGGTTGCTTTCGAATGTGAAGAATATAATGTTACTACTGGGCCCTGCTTGTTTGGGGTCAGGAGGTTGGCCAGAGAAGGCCCAACCCTCAGCATCCTGGAGACCTTCAGGAAGGCTGAGCTACTTTTAAGCGGCAGTGAAAAGCTACCTTTTTTTTTTTTTTTTAAGATTTTATTTATTTATTCATGAGACACACAGAGAGAGGCAGAGACATAAGCAGAGGGAGGAGCAGGTTCCCCATGGGAAGCTTGATGCAGGACTTGATCCCAGGACCCCAGGATCATGACCTGAGCCAAAGGCAGACTCTCTACCACTGAGCCCCCCAGGCACCCCCAAAAAGCTGCTTCTTAAGGGGAGCCATTATCTTGGGTTGAGAAGGCTGAACTTCAGAGGAGAGGCATTGTTGGTCCTAGAGAATCTCATCATGATGGATTAATGGAGGCTGGTGAGTCCAGCACTTAGAGATCTTATAGTCCAGAAGAGTAAGGTACAGGGCAGTGGAATTACCTTGCTGGGGGAGCTTGTGGTCCTCACTGGCAGTGCATCACAAATGTGATGTTTAGCATTGAAGACCACAGAGGACCATAGCTCTCTTAGAATTTTATGTACATGTCTGTGGGGTTTTGTTTTGTTTTTATTTTTTTAGAGAGTTTATTTATTTATTTGACAGAGAGAGAGAGAGAGAGCACAAGCAGGGAAAGCAGCAAAGGCAGAAGGAGAAACAGGCTCCCCACAGAGCAGGGAGTCTACCATAGGGCTTGATTCCAGGACCCTGGAATCATAACCTGAGCTGAAGGCAGATGCTTAACCAGCTGAGCCACCCAGGTGCCCCCTGTACATGTCTGTTTACATCATTTCTGCTGACAGCCAAAGTATAATAAGGGCTCACATCTTAGGCAGTTCTTTCTACTCTTTGCAGTGAACGAGTGGTGAATGTAATCTTCAGCAGCAGCTAGTCTGAAGAACCCTCAGTTTGCCCTATTTCTATAGCAGCTTGTATGACCCCTCCAGATGCCCGTGATCATGATGCAATGTGGAAAAACCTTGAATACGATTCAAGGACTTGGAATCCCGTCTACCTCCTCCTCCAGCTCCTGCTTCTTTGTCTTGAGGTATAACTGACATATAACATTATATTAGTATTAGGTGTACAACATAATGATTCTGTATTTATACATTGCAAACTGATTACCATAATAGGTTTAGTTATTGTGAATCTTTCCTGATTCTGCCATTCTAGGGACTTTGTCCCATTCTGGAGACGTTGATGCTAGTTCATAGCACTGGTTCTAGAACCAGATAGATTTCTACTTAAAATCAGCCTTCATTATGCACTAGCTGTGTAATATAAGCTGCTTGATGCCCTGGGACTCTGTTTGCTTCTGTGTCCCATGGATATGTAACATCTACTTTTCAGAGTTGTTTTGGGGATTGTATAAACATAATGTGCTTCTGGCAGTTTATACATTACTTGGCATATTGCTGAGTATTCATTAAATGAAGCTGTTGTTGTTTTTATTAATGGGTGGCCCAAATGATTTCTAAATCAGTGCCACAGTGGTGGCTCTTCCCCATTGTCTGTACTGGGACTGATACTAAGTGATACTAGAATCATAAGAAACAGGAGCGCCTGGGGGGCTCCGTTGGTTAAGCATCCAACCCTTCATTTTGACTCATGTCACGATCTCAGGGTTGTGAGAGAGATCCCCCTGTCGGGCTCCATGCTCAGCAGGGAGTCTGCTTGAGATTCTTTCTCTCCTTCTGCCCCCTCCCTCTAAAATAAACATATGAATCTTTAAGAATTACAAGAAACAACCAAAGGTGAAAACTCAGCTCTTAAGGATTTTATTCTTTAGGACTTTCTCTCCCTTCATATATTTTTTTTAAAGATTTTATTCATTTATTCAACAGACTGAGAGAGAGAGAGAGCATTAGCAGGGGGAGAGGCAGGTAGAGGGAGAGGGAAAAGCAGATTCCCTGCTGTGGGGCCCAATCAAGAGAACCTGGGATCATGATCTGAGCTGAAGGCAGATGCTTAACCTACTGAGCCACTCTCCCTTTGTATTTAATTTGTATTTTCATAATCTACTCTGAGTCTAGTACTATGGTACATGCTGGGGATTTGAAGTTAAATAAAACACCATTTTTGACCTCATGGTCCAGTATTCCCAGATTTGCAGTCCAGTGGTTCCCCGAATACTAACATATAAATGCATAAATTAAAGCAATCTGATGATGTTTCATTCACCTGTGACATACCCTAACTATTCATGGTTCTGAGGGGCTCTTTATCCTCTCTTTAATATTCAAGTTATCTCAGCTTTGACAAGCATCCCTCCTGAAGGAGAGAGTTCCCACCTTTTGGAGTTCAGACATGGCCTGTCAGCTTAGTCTAACTTCAAGGACCTGGCTCTCCATAGCCTGGGTCCTAGTCACTTGAGTGACTGGGCTGGCATCAGGCACCACTCTTCTTATGGGCAAAGATGAACATTTGCTTCTCACATCCTGGAGCAAGGTCCCATCAAGAGAAGCTTCTGGCTTGATGCCCTGAGCCAGCTTTGAGGCCCATCTGTTCCATTTTGGCCTCTGAGTTCCCAATTTCTGACAGATCCACTTTGATATTCAGGTTCCTGTTCTGTGTTGCTTTGCTTCCTGAGCACAGCAACCTTCAAATGAAAAAAAAAAGTCAAGAGCCGGCATATTTCTGCTCTTGCTATGGAAGCCTTTGGAAACTCCAGTCTTGCATGAAAAGTAGTTTCATGACACTAATTTCCCAATGATATTTTCAAAGTCCTATCTTGGCATTTTTTGTTAATATTTATGCTGCCATTTTTGTCACTGGACTGATCCCTGAGAAGTCATGATAGCAATGGCATTTATTCAGTGTGTTGTGATTTTTCATTCTGTCTCCAGTGAACTTAGAGGACCAAATCTTATTTGTTTAAGTAATGTTCTAAGTGGGCAGCAAATAAACTCTCATCCTTATTTTGAAGGACGCAAAGGACTTGAATTCAGATGCATGAAATATTGAAGAAACTCTTAAAATCTCATAGTATATTAGAGTTAAAAATACATTCAGGGTTATTTAACTTACTTTTACTCATTTTTTTAAAGGATTTTATTTCTTTGAGAGAGAGAGCATGAGGGGGTAGGGTGGGCAGAGGGCAAGGGAGAAGCTGACTCCCTGCTGGGCAGGGAGCCCTGAGGGGATCACACCAGAGCCAAAGGTAGAAGCTGAACCCTCTGAGCCAACCAGGCATGCCTACCTTCACTCATTTGAGCAGTGAGAAAACTTAAAGCCAGGTTGAAGTCTTGCCTAGTTGTGAAGTGCTTAGTGATTAACTGGAGGCAGAAGGACTGAATTTAAATCCAGCTCCCCCTCTTATTAACTGTGTGACCTTGGGCAAGTTGTGTTACCTCCCCAGGCTTCATATTCCTCATCTAGATGGAAGAGGGAATTATCTCAGTGAGATTCGCTCACCGCTGGGCAGTGCACTTTGGTGAAGGTTGGCTGTTATGGTGATAGAGCATGGAAAAAGGCAGGAACAAATCCACTTTGAGCTCAGCTGTGAAAAAGGAGCACATTTTCGACAGGTGTCAGTGGTGGGTGAGAGTATTCCAGGAAGGAAGGGCACAAACAGAAGCAGGGAATTTCGGGTCTTAATGGGAACATTGGGAGTGATCCAGCTTAGCCCTGCTGTGTGGCGCCTGAATGCAAGAAAGGAGAGGTAGTAGTTGAAACCTGATCATGGATGGTCCTGAATGCCAGGATGTGGAATTTAAGCGTCAGGACTTGACTGGGGGAAGGATGGGGGTTTCAGGCTGGCTTTAATTGGTGTGAGTATAAGAGAGAGAGTGACAGACACACAGACAGGCTTTTAGACCGGGGCTAAGGGAGAGTAATCAGGTGAAGATGTACAGGAGGGGGGAGGTTTTCTTTTTTATTTATTTATTTTTAAGATTTTATTTATTTATTCATGAGAGACACACAGACAGAGAGAGGCAGAGGGAGAAGCAGGCTCCATGCAGGGAGCCTGACGTGGGACTGGATCCTGGGTCTCCAGGATCACACCCTGGGCTGAAGGTGGCGCTAAACCGCTGAGCCACCTGGGGCTGCCCGAGGTTTTCTTTTTTAAAAGGGGAATTATGATTGTAATCTGGCAGTCTATGTTGAAAACGTAAAAATATGCCTGCTTTTGGCCTGGCAATTCTAATTTTAGAAAATTATGCAGAAACAGTGGTTTAAAACTAACAACCTAAATATCTGATAACAAGGGCTTGGTTAAAAATGATACATCTATATAATTTAATAGTATCTATCCATTTAAAATAGTGTTATTTATCAACATAGGTCATCAAGAGAGTGCTGCAATGATTTGGAAAATATAAAATATAATGTTAGTGTGATCTCATGTTGAAAATATATGTCTACATGGAGAGACCTGTGCCTTCATTCAGTCATCCAGAAAGGATCTAAACCCAAATGAAAACAGTGGGTATCTTTGGGTGGTTGTGTCCTAGGTGATTTTTTTTATTATAGTAAAATATACATAACATTAAATTTATCATTTCACTATTTTTAAGTGTACAGCTCTGTGGCAGTAAGTATATTCATGTTTTTGCAAGCATAGCCATTCTCTCTCTCTCAAATATAGGTGATTGTGTTGCATTCTTCATACTTTTACGTGTTGTTTGAATTTTTAAATTTTATAGCTGAAAGACAGTTTTAGTTTAAAAGTACAAAGTGAGGACTTGAGACTAGCTGGGATGTTATTGCTGTGATGCAGAAATCATATCCTGACTCAGGATCACACAGTTGGAGTAGAAAGAAGTGCAGGAACTGATAGGGGCAAGTTGTCCTAATGTTTTCATTTAGTGCATTTTATCACTCTGGATTAGGTGGTGCTTTCCCCTGAGATAAATTTGGACTGCCAAGTTTGTGGTAACAGGACTGAGGAACTATTGAGGACCTGCATGCACGTTTCTGGTATAAGCCAGTAGATTGTAGTACGGAAGAAACTGGCTAAAATGCCAGATCCATAACCAAGCTGGTGGGTGCACTGTCATACCAACTCCAGGAAATCAAGAGACCCAAATCAGCTAAGGTTGTGTGTATGAGGAAAGCACAGATAGAGGCAGAAGTCCTTGTGTTGGCATGTGGCTGACTGTGGGAAGCCTTTTTTGGTTTTAGCATTAAGAATCTCCATATCAGGGGCACCTGAGTGGCTCAGTCAGTTAAGCGGCCAACTCTTGATTTCAGCTCAGGTTGTGATCTCGGGGTCTGGGGATCCAGCAGCACCCGCACTGGGCTCCATGGTCAGCAGGGAGTCTGTTTGAAGATTCTTTCTCGCCTTCTCCCTCTGCTCCTCCTCCCACTTGGCCTCTCTCTTTCCAAAATAAATAATTTTTTTAAAAGAATCTCAACATCAATTTCATGCTGTGTAATTAGATTCTCTGATTTCTAGATTCCTTCACCTACACCTTTGTTGCACTAACATTAACAAAAAGTCTCAAAGTAACAAAACATAAAACTCTGTTAGTTTAGGCTGCATTTCTCCCCAGAAATACTACTCATTTGTATCTAAATGGAGTCTGCATGATATGAATGTAGGAGGAGATATGATCTCTATCCAGATGCCCTGGGAATAAATCCCCCTGCATGCTTTTCTTCTCCCCTTTTCTTCTTGCACATCTCTGGAAAATTATCTCAGACAAATAATAGTTGGGAATTGGGTGGACCATTGGCAAGTTGGAAAAATCACGTTATGGAGGGACATAGACAAAGGTCTCAAGTGAGTCTCAGTTGGCAACTCAGGATGTAGCTAACACTCATGAGATTCCTATAACATGCCAGATACTGCATACATGATGTAATTATTTTTTAAAAAAGAATAAGTCAATTTATTTCAACTTAAAAAACAAAACCAGAAAGAGTTCATTTATTTCTCCCTCTCCCTACCTCCTGCCTCTGGTAACCACCACTCTACTCTCTGTATCTATTATCTTCATTATTTAGTTATTTAGTTATTTTTAGGTTCTATATATGAAACGTCATATAATATTTGTCTTCCTCTGTCTGACTTACATCATTTATCATAATGCCCTCCAGGCCCAACCATGTTGTCACTAATGGCAAGAGTTCATTTTTTATGACTGAGTAATATTCCATTATACAGATATGTCACAATTTATTAACCCATTCATCCATTAATGGACACTTAGATTGTTTCTCTATCATAGCTATTGGAAATAAGGCTGCAATGAACATAAGGGTGCATATATCTTTTTGAGTTAGTGATTTCATTTTTTTCAGATAAATACCCACCAGTGGAATTGCTGGATCATGTAGTAGTTCTATTTTTAAAATTTGGAGGACCCTCTATACTGTTTCCCTGTATAGCTGCTCTAATTTACATTACCACCAATATTGTACTAGGGTTCCCTTTTCTCCACATCTTCACCGGTGTGGAGAAATGTCACCATGCTGACCAGTGTGAAGTGATCTTTCAATATCGTTTTTATCTGCATTTCCCTAATGATTAATAATGTAGAGCATCTTTTCATGTACTTGTTCATCCATCTCTATGTATTCTTTGGGAAAAAACTGTCTATTCAGATCTTCTGCTCATCCTTATTTTATTTTTTTAAGATTTATTTATCATTCATGAGCGTCACAAAAAGAGAGAGGGAGAGACATAGGCAGAGGAAGAAGCAGGCTCCTCACAGGGACCCCGATGTGGGACTTGATCCCAGATCCCGGGGTCATGCCCTGAGCGAAAGGCAGACACTAAACCGCTGAGCCACCCAGGCATCCCAACTGTTTTGTTTTTTTTTTAAGATTTTTTATTTATTTATTCATGAGAGATACAGAGAGAGAGAGAGAAGGGCAGAGGCACAGGCAGAAGGAGAAGCAGGCTCCTTGCAGGGAGCCCGACATGGTCTGTCCATTTTTAAATGGGATTGTCTTTTTTTGGTATTGAGTTATAGGAGTTATTTATATATGTTGGATATTACCTCCTTATCAGACAATATTTTCTCCCATTCATTAAGCTGCCTTTTAATTTTGTTGATGGTTTCTTCCACTGTGCAGAGGCTTTTTAGTTTGATGTGGTCTCACTTGCTTAGTTTAGCTTTTGTTGATTTTGGTTTTGGTGTCATATTAAAAAAAAAAAAAATCCATCACCAAAACCTATGTCAAGGAACTTATAGGTCTTATATTCAAGTGTTTTTTTTTTTTTAAGATTTTATTTATTCATGAGAGACACAGGGAGAGAGAGAGAGAGAGGCAGAGACACAGGCAGAGGGAGAAGCAGGCTCCATGTAGGGAGCCTGACATGGGACTCCATCCCCCGTCTCCAGGATCCCGCCCTGGGCTGAAGGTGGCGCTAAACCACTGAGCCACCTGGGCTGCCCACATTCAAGTATTTAATCCAGTTTGAGTTCATTTTCATGTGTGGTATAAAATAATGGGCCAGTTTCATTCTTTTGCATGTGGCTGCTAAATTTTCCTAACACGGTTTACTGAAGAGCCTCTCCTTTCACTGTGGTATATTATTGGCTCCTTTGTCATAAGTTTATTATCCATATATGTGTGGTTTTAGATCTGGGCTCTTTGTTCTGTTTCATTGATCTATATGCCTATTCTTAGGCCAGTACCATGCTGTTTTAATTACGACAGCTTTGTGATACAATTTGGAATCAGGAGGTATGATGCTTTCAGCTTTATTCTTCTTTCTCAAGATTACTTTGGATATTCTGGGTCTTTTGTGATTCCATACAAATTTTAAGATTATTTGTTTTATGTATGTGGGAAAAAAAGGAATTTAGATAAGGATCTCATTGAATCTTTCATTACTTTGGGCAGTGTGGACATTTTAATGATATTAACTCTTATACTCTGTGAATATAGAATTTATTTGTGTCTTCTTCAATTAATTTCTCTACTATCTTATAGTTTTCAACATACAGATTTTCTACCTCCTTGGTTACATTTCCTAGATATGTTATTCTTTTTGATGAAATTATAAACGAGATTGTTTTGTGATTTTCTCTTTCTGTTCTATTAGTTGGTGTACAGCAGTGCAACAGAATTTTGTGTTGTTGATTTTGTATCATACAATGTTACTGAATTTGTCTATTAGTTCCAACAGGTTTTGGAATTTAGGGTTTATATATATAGTATCATGTCATCTGCAAATAATGTCAGCTTTACTGCTTCTTTTTCAATTTGGGTGCTTTTTATTTCTTTTTCTTGCCTAATTGCTCTGGCTAGGACTGCTAGTACTAAGTTTAATAAAAGTGGCAACAGTGGGTATCCATCTCTTGTTCCTGATCTTGGGGGAACAGCTTTCGACATTTTACCATTGAATATGTGTTAGCTATAAGCTTCTCATATATGGCCTTTATTATGTTGGGATACATTCCCTCTACACCTGCTTTGTTGAGAGTTTTTATTATAAATTATGTTGAATTTTGACAAATGCTTTTTATGCATCTAATTGAGATGATAATATGATTTATATCCTTCAATTTTTTGATGTCATGTATTACATTTACTGATTTTCAGATATAAATCATATTTGCATTGTTGGAATGAGTCTCAGTTGATCTTGATGAATGATCCTTTTAATGTATTGTTGAATAGAATTTGCATTCATTTGAGGATTTTGTAAAATCTATGTTCATCAGGGATACTGGCCTGTAATTTTCTTTTCTTGTAGCATCCTTGTTTGAATTTGTTATCAGAGTAATGCTGCTGTTGTAAAATGAGTTTGGAAGACTTCCCAATCTTCTCTTTTTTTGGAAGAGTTTGAGAAGGGTTGGTATTAATAATTATTTAAATGTTTGGTAGAATTTACCAGTGAAGCTGTCTGTTCCTGGACTTTTGTTTATTGGGAAGTTTTGGATTACTGATTCAATCCCATTACCAGTAATTGGTCTGTTCAGATTTTCTGTTTCATCATGATTCAGTCTTGGTAGGTTGTATGTCTCTAGGAATTTATTAATATCTTCTAGATTGTCCAATTTGTTGGCATATAATTTTTCATAGTAGTCTCCTACAATCCTTTTTTGTATTTCTGTGGTACCAATTATAACATCTCCTCTTTCAGTTTTAATTTTATTTACTTGAGTCCTCTCTTTTTTTCTTGGTGAGTCTAGCTAGAGTTTTGTCCATCTTATCTTTCCAAAGAACCAGCTCTTAGTTTCATTAATCTTTTTGTTTTGTTTTGTTTTTGTCTGTATTTCATTTATTTCTGCTGTAATCTTTGTTATTTTCTTCCTTGTATTAACTTTGGGCTTTATTTTTAATTCCTTCCTAGCCCCTTGGAGTATGAGGTTAGGCTGTTTATTTAAGACTTTCCTTGTTTCTAGGCATGGATCTCTATGTACCTCCCTCTTAGAACTGCTTTTGCTGCATCTCATAAATTTCCATTTTTATTTTCCTTAAGGTATTTTTAAAAATTTATCTTTTGATTTATTCTTTGAACCAATGGTTGTTCAATAGCATATTGTTTAACCCCTACATATCTGTGAATTTTCCAGTTTTCTTGGTGTAATTTGTTTCTAGTTTCATACCATTTTGGTCAGAAAAGATGCTTGATATGATTTCAGTACTCTTAAATGTAAGACTTGTTTTGTTGCCTAATATATAATCCATCCTAGAAATTTTCCAAGTGAGCTTGAGAAGAATCTGTATTCTGTGGCTTTAGGATAGAATATTCTGTAAATATTTTTAAGTCCATTTCGTCTAACATGTTCTTTAAGGCCAGTGTTTCCTTATTGATTTTCTGTCTAAATGATTTGTCCAGTGATATAAGTGTGATTTTTAAAGAATTCTTTGTAACAAGCAGGCTCCAGTGTCTCCAATCCAAAACTAAGAGAACTGAGAGCATTTTAGCATTTTTTCTCATCTATTCTACCTTATTATGCATATTCATTCCAAAAATGTTAAAACCAGAGCTCCTTGTAAGATAAGAAAATAAACTCCATAAGGAAGAATCTTTCAATAATAAACACATGGTTTTATTTAGGGACATTTCTAAAGTTCACCTTTGTTCAGCAGACAATTAATGAATGCTTACCACATGGAAGCACATTTGCTCTATTGGAGGTGAGAACAGAGATGACAGGGTGTCTGCCCTCCGGGAGCTCATAATTTAGTCACTGGATTGTAGTCAAAGTAAATATACATGTAAACATTTTCATATGAGACATGCTGTAGTGTACTGTTGAAAGTTACACGTTTCTAGGTTTGGTGGAGTTCTTCCTGGGTGAATGTCTTAGGAGTATTGGTAGCATTGAGCCTGGCCTTGAGCCTTGAAGGGTGTGTAACACTGATAAGAGTGGATATGCTGAAGGATAAGTTCTGGATGGAGAGAATGGCCCCAGTCAAAGTGCAGAATTGGAGATGTGCAGCATGGTATTTAGATAATGTCATGTCTTGGGTTCCCCTAGAGGCAAAATTGGAGGCAAGGATTTGAATGCAAATATTTATTAGAGGGTGATCCTGGGAAACATTAAGAAGGGGTGAGGACATGAGGTCAGGAAGAGAAGTAAGTCAATAGAGATTGTATTATGAAGCCAGTAACCCCTGTGGGCCGTGGAGGGAGCTTTGGAAATTAGTTTGCTGCGACCTCAGATTTATCTCACCTGAGGGCCAAGGAACCTGGAACCCATGTCCACAACTCTCAGACCATCATTGATTGAGAACAGCTTTCAGGGGCCCTGGTGCTGGCCCATCCAGCTTGCCTTGCACAGGTGGAGTATGCTTCTGTGACTAGAATAAAAAACACTCAGGCAGTGTGTGGTATTCATAATAACAGCCTTCAGCATGTAGAGAAGAAAGAGACCAGAATGTTGGAGTGCCTCTATTACATTAGTAGTCAGTGTGGAGGTGTGTGCTGATGAAGCTAGGGACAGAGAGACACAGGAGAATGCCATCAGTGTCTTGGGAGTCAGTAGGAGGGAGGCTTTTAATAAGGAGAGAAAATCAGAAGGAAAGCAATATTTTACCACAGTATAGTAATAGTTGGGCTTTCAAACCCCAAACTCCAACAATGTGTTAACCTGAGTGGTATAGGCTTGGAAATAGGCTTGCTCTGTAAGTTGGTCCTAGTTCTGGCTCTGCCACTATTTAGCTGTGTAATACAACCCTTTCTGCACCTCAGAAAGTCCCTTCACCTTTCTGGGTCTCAGGTGAGGTAGTTATTTCCAATCTCTCACAGTGCGAAGATGCAATTTGTATGGATTCAAAGATGTGGCGTGACTCCTACTTCACTACTTGTCTTTTATTAAGTTCCTAAATGTATCGCATGTTAAACAGAGAAGTAATCTAATTTCACAGTTAAATAAAGAGCTAATTTAAATTACTTTTGAAATTAAAATGTTCGTAGAATAAATTTGATGGGTCTAATAAATGAACTGGCAACCATTCCTCTCTACCCCCATGCACCCTGCCACCATCTACTTTGTGTCTTTTCTCTCACTCTCTGCTCCTGCTTTTCCACTACATTTTGGACTCTAGAACTATTTTTATTTAGTGTTGGTTTACTTTTATGTATGGCTGTTTTGGCAGCAGGAATTATATCCATTTTCCTGAGAGAGGGTTTTACATGGAGCATGTGTTTGAAAGATTAATATAAGCAGTTGCTTCTGAAACAAACAATCCAATCATGAAATGGGCAAAAGACATGAAGAGAAATCTCACAGAGGATGACATGGACATGGCCAACAAGCACATGAGAAAATGCTCTGCATCACTTGCCATCAGGGAAATACAAATCAAAACCACAATGAGATCCCACCTCACACCAGTGAGAATGAGGAAAATTAACAAGGCAGGAAACCACAAATGTTGGAGAGGATGCGGAGAAAAGGGAACCCTCTTACACTGTTGGTGGGAATGTGAACTGGTGCAGCCACTCTGGAAAACTGTGTGGAGGTTCCTCAAAGAGTTAAAAATAGACCTGCCCTACGACCCAGCAATTGCACTGTTGGGGATTTACCCCAAAGATTCAGATGCAATGAAACGTCGGGACACCTGCACCCCGATGTTTCTATCAGCAATGGCCACAATAGCCAAACTGTGGAAGGAGCCTCGGTGTCCATCGAAAGATGAATGGATAAAGAAGATGTGGTCTATGTATACAATGGAATATTACTCAGCAATTAGAAACGACAAATACCCACCATTTGCTTCAACGTGGATGGAACTGGAGGGTATTATGCTGAGTGAAATAAGTCAATCGGAGAAGGACAAACAGTGTATGTTCTCATTCATTTGGGGAATATAAATAATAGTGAAAGGGAATATAAAGGAAGGGAAAAGAAATGTTGGGAAATATCAGGAAGGGAGACAGAACATAAAGACTCCTAACTCGGGGAAACGAACTAGGGGTGGTGGAAGGGGAGGAGGGCGGGTGTTGGAGGGGAATGGGTGACGGGCACTGAGGTGGACACTTGACGGGATGAGCACTGGGTGTTTTTCTGTATGTTGGTAAATTGAACACCAATAAAAATTAATTAAAAAAAAATAAGCAGTTGCTTCTGAAACAATTTAATCTTGCTTTCCATAGTAATGAAAAATGAATAATCAAAAGCTGTAAATTGTGTCTGAAAGATAATAAACACTTCTTAAAGCATTTTAGCATTGACTGAATTGTTGCTGACCCCCACATCAGGAGGGGTGAATATGACCAATTGGGGCTCCACGCTGGGTGTCGGCCTTTAATATCAGTCTTCCACTGCTTGATTCATTTCATTCCTCCCAATGAGAAGCTGGAGAATCTGCTGTCTGTCCTACCAATTTAAAACTAAAAGTGACATCTCATGCCAATTAGGGATGTCTGTGTCTAAACTGCCATGAAACAGTGTTTATCTCTCTCTGTCCCTTGACCATCACATAGACTCAAGTGGACCTGGGTCAGGATTCGAAGTATAAATAGTAATGACCAAATTAATTCTAGAGCCAGACAGTAGAGACAGGGAAACCCTTTGGGAAATAGCTTTTCTATGACCTCTTCAAGTTCCAGGATATGGATACAAAACTTGACCAAGCTGTAGAAAAGAGCCCTCAGAAATTTACTTGACCTCCAACTTTCCACCTTCTACAGGCACATTCATAACCCAGGGGTTACTTTACAAGTGAGATGTTTTGAAAGTCCATAAATGTACCTCTTTAATCAGACATTCTGTAAGGTATTGATATACTGAAATAAGTGATTAGCTTTTTTTTTTTTAGATGCAAAACCTAGGAAACATATTTTCACATATCTGGTATTCAGATTGCTATGTGAAATGCCAGCCAAAATAGTAAATAAATTAGACCAATACAGCTATACTCTCGCTGTCTTGAAGAAACTTAAACTTTACTTGGCAAATAGAGATAATGTACTTTACCAAGCAGCAGTGGGACAGGCATGCATGGAGTTTCCTTCAAAGCTGATGGCAAAGGGAAACAGATCTTTCTATGGTCAGGCGTCCTCACTCTGTACATCTGCCTGCATGTGATGTGCCTGAATATGTTTTTATCTGCCTGCTGCTCTGGTACTGGAGGAGGCCATATTTTCACAACATGGAACTGAAGAGCAGGCTGCATCCCTCTTCTCTGATGAAGCTTGTCAGGCAATTGTCCGTGTCTTGTATAGTAAAAAGATACCGAAGCTGCATCTTTAAAAGTCCTGAGGTTCAGTTTCTCCTGAATGCTACCTATTAGCTGAGATACTTGAACTGAGGCTCTTAACCTCACTGAGCCTCGGCATCCTTTAAAAGATGAAGAAAAAAAACACTTCCTTTTCTATTTTTAAAAAATATTTCTAATCACAAATAAAATTGTGAAATGAAATGAAATGAAAATGCCTTTTGAAAACTCTATAGCGACGTGCAAAGATAAATAAGGGGCTGGCTATTGATTGACCTGCCAGGATTTGATTCCTCTTTTGTGTCCGTTTTGGTTTTCTTGTAATTTTCTTGTAATTTAAACATTACTGTTTAAAAGGTTTAGTTAAGAAATGTTTTCATGTCTTGTATGTTTGCACAGATTTGTGTTTTCAAACCTAGAGGTGTAATTCTGAAATCTCCTTCATAAGTGAGAGGCAGACCAAGTGAGCAAACCAGTCTTTTGACAGAGGAGAGGTTCTTTCTAGTTTATTGTTTCTAAAAATAAGCTTTCCTAATTTGGCACAGCTGTTGGGAAGCAGGGATGGGATGTCAGTAGCCGAAAGTCCCCAAGTGCATGCTACGTGCACTGTATGGTCAAGTGTTTGTAGAGCTACTGAGAAAATTTCTGGCATATGTGTTTTGTTCTAACAACTTAACACAGCATGCTTTTTTTTATTTTGTTTTTATAGAAATGTTCAGGTTCTCCTGGAGTCTTTTGAACTGTTGCCAGTTTATGATTTAAGCCCTTGACTTGGGCCTGAGAACAGAAGTTGAAAACCAAAGATGAATAGCCATGCAGTCTCTTACACAGGAGACTTGTCCAGTTAATATTTCAAGCCACCAAGGCCAGTCTTCCTGCTAGACTGTATTTTATTTTCATTCTAAAACATCACATTTTGAGATATTTCCAGAAGGGCTTTTGTAAAAATCAATCCATTGTATGTGGGCAGATGGCTATCTCCCAGTGAGCTCCTGACTTTTAATCCCTTGTCCCAGAGTGTCATACTGATGTTGGTGGTATAAGAAGAATGAGCAGAAGGAGAAAAGGAAGTAGTTGGGAATTGTCTATTCTATTTTACAAAATGACCATGTGTTAGTATCTAATTTCCATGTTTCCTCATAACACTTAACACACCTCAGTAAAGTCATTGATTTCATACATGAGGAAATGTAGCTTTAAAAAAATACTTAACTTTTTATTTACTTTATTAGAGAGAGAAGAGTGTGTGTGTGTGTGTGTGTGTGCGTGTGTGTGTGTGTGCGTGTGTGCATGCGCAAGGGGGAAAGGCAGAGAGAGAGAGAGAGAGGGAGAAAATCTCAAGCAGACTACCTGCTGAGATCCTGACCTAAGCAGAAACCAAGAACCTGAAACTGAACCACCCAAGATCCCCACATTGCTTTTCTTAAAGACACAATTTCCTATGTATCATGTAACTTAAAAGTGACAGAGCTAGGACTTGAACTTCTGATTCAAAGTCTGACAGGTTTTTTTTTTTAATTTTTTTTACCAAACAGTTAGTTGATTCCTTACCTGCATTCATAGCTCTATGTGTAAAATATGGAGCTTACAATGGAGTTCATCTCTTTGCAAAAATGCTTGAACCAGTGTCCTGTACAGTATGAGTGCTATATCGAAATTTGAGAAATAAACGAAGTAAAAGGTTTGTCATGAGAAGAAAGAATGAAACATAGTGATCCTTAAGAGTCCATCTCAGATATAGGGGGGAAATGTCTTCCAAGGTCCCAAGAAGAAAAATACTTCAATGATATTAATGAATATTATTGGAAAAATGATGCAAAATATGTTTTTTGTTATTTCTTAGAATCACATCGATTTTTAAGAATGGATGACACAGTTTTACAGGGGTCGGAGAAGAATGCTCTGTATATCTGACTGTGGCAGCTGTCATTGAACAAACCCTTTCCTTTTTTCTCAAAGATATATTGACCAGAAATGAGCAGAAACTAATAATTGAAATATAATGACTGCACACTTTCAGTGGATTCTCTCTTAGAAGAAAAGGTTCTGTCACATTGATGGCACAGTATATAATTTCAAAAGTCACAAACTGTTATGGGCTGAGTTCTGCTTACCCCCACCACACACAACCCCATTCATATGTTGAAGTCCTAACCTCTAGTATCTCAGAATGTAACTAATTGGGAGATAAGGTCTTTGCAGTTAGTTAGATTAAAAGGGGGCCTTTGGGATGGTCCCTAGAACAAACTGAACTGACTAGTGTCTTTATAAAAAGAGGAAATCTAGACTCAGACATACATAAAGAGAAGACATTGTGAAGATGGGGTAAGATGGCCATCTACAAATAAAGGAGAAAGACTTCAAAACAAACAGCTGTAAAAGAAAAGTGAAAAGAAAAGAAGAAAAGAAAAGAAAAGAAGAAAGAAAAGAAAAGAGAAACCAGCTGTGCTGACACCTTGATCTTGGACTTCCCAGGTTCCAGAACTGGGAGAAAATAAAATGTATTGTGGAAGCCAATCTGTGATACTTTGTTTTAGCAGCTCTAGTAAACTAATACACTGTATTATGTCAGTATCTCTCAAATGTGGCTGCATTTTAGAATTACTTTCTTCTGGGATGCCAGGGTGGCTCAGTGGTTGAGCGTCTGCCTTTGGCTCAGGGCATGATCCTGGGGTCCTGGGATTGAGTCCTGCACCAGGCTCCCTGCAGGGAGCCTGCTTCTCCCTCTGCCTATGTCTCTGCCTCTCTCTGTGTGTCTCTCATGAATAAATAAATAAAATCTGAAGAAAAAAAAAAGAACTACTTTTGTCTTTTCAACAGTATCGATGCTCAGGACACCATCCCAAAGCATTGGGGTCAGAATTACTGGGGATGGGGCCTGGATGGCTGTGTTTTTCAGAACTTTGCAGGAGATGCTAGTAAAATTCAAGTTGAGAGCCACTGATGTACATTATCCTCCCAGAGAGTTCCCAACTGGTTCCTTTTAGGGAGGGAAAACAAATCTTTTTTCCACTGTCTGGGTGGCTGAAGCTCCTTATTCACTGAGTAAAGGAAGACCTCCCACATGGATCAGTAATGATCCAACCTGGCTGATCCTTAGTTGGAATCATCTGAATATCTACTTAAAATTTCATAGAAATTCTGAGTCCTTTGTAGTCTTTGGACCTCTGGGACAGGGCACAGGAGTATGTTTAAATCTATCCATAAGTGATTATGATGATATTTCAGATTGAGAATGGCCTCATGTTTTTTTCTATGCATCCATGTGTGGGAGATGTGTGTGAGTGTAGGCACGTATTATCTTCAACAAGGAAAATTGCCTATAGTGTCACCAAAAGGTGTTTATTCATACTTCTGGTCTGTGATTGTTTCCTTGGTCTTTTTCTGTCATTAGACTTTTCAAGACGAGAGTGTTAAGGATACTGGGAATGATTTTCACAACTGGAGGTGGAATTTCATGGTTTGATGTTTTGTAGTAATGACCTCAGGTTAATCAGTATTTTCTCCTTTCGAAACCTACTGTTAGGGCAAAAGGTCTGATGCTAACAAATTATGTGGTTCACAATTGAAGTGTAAATTGAACTTCTAATTCATTTGTTTGCTAATCATTCCTCCTTATGAATACCCTAATCATCCTCTTTGGGGAATTCACCTGTGCAGTCATATGTACATGCAACATTTTGTTGACCTGAAAACACTGATCCCCAGCCCAACAAGTTAAGATCAGGTTAGAAGAAAAAAAATACAGAAAGTCAAAGTCAGTGTTAAAATAATAACTGACGTGTCAGGAATAATACTGAGTGCTTGTATTCATAATCTCAAAACATCCCCCTGTGATGTGCTACTATACCTACTTTGCAGATGAGAAAATTGAAGCCGGGTCAGAGGTGTTGGGTAACTGCCCCAGCGTCCCTGGGTCAGGAAGTGGCAGAAGCATTTGTGGACTCCAGAGCCCATGCTCAGGGTCTTCTCTACTGAGCTTACCCAACAACTCCTCCCTGAGCCCTTCTCTAAATTTCTTTTATACTCTTTCAGCCCTAATTCTAGCAAGTTTGATATTTAGGTTTCCATAACAAATATCAGGTTAGAACAAGCTTCCTGATCAAAATACCAAAGCCAGAAATTACAAAATAGGTATTTTTGGGCTAACTAGCTCCTTTACACAATTCTTTTGTTTTCATTTACAAAAAAAATAATAGACTGATTTCCTAGAATATAGCGGGCTTTTGTAATAATCTTTTTTTAAGATTTTATTTATTTATTCATGATAGTCACACACACAGAGAGAGAGAGAGGCAGAGACACAGGCAGAGGGAGAAGCAGGCTCCATGCACCGGGAGCCCGACGTGGGATTTGATCCTGGGTCTCCAGGATCGCACCCTGGGCCAAAGGCAGGTGCTAAACCGCTGCGCCACCCAGGGATCCCCTTTTGTAATAATCTTATGTATAAAACTATAAAAGTAGCCATATGTCCATCGGCTGCATTCATAATCTCATCCTGACACAAAAGCTATTTTTCTTTACCTCCTATCTTCTGGTGTTCGGCCTCCTGGTGTTTTTGTATCATTATAGATTAGCATATATATTTTTCTTTTTTAAAGATTTTATTTATTTACTTGAGAGAGAGAGCACAAGCAAGCATGGGGTTGGGAAGAGGGAGAGGGAGAAGCAGACTCCCTGTGGAGCAGGGAGCCCCACATAGGACTCGATCCCAGGACCCTGGGATCACAACCTGAGCCAAAGGCAAACATTTAACTGACTGAGCCACCCAGGTGCCCTGCATATATATTTTTCGTATGCAGTTTTTTTATATAGTTCCAAGTAGTTCTACGTAGTCATCAAAGTAAATATCTGCACATGGTCCCTTAAACTGATCTATCTGGGTTTGCAATCTTATGTCTTAGCACTGTCAATGTTTTCTATCTCTTAAAATCACCTGGATAGCAAGCTTTCTGAAGTTGACTACCCTGTCTAAAATTCTCTCAATCTGCGGAGCTTGGCATACTGCAAAATAAATTTGGTAGCCAGTAAACATTGAATGTGACCTAATAATTGTTACCAAAATATACTCTAACTGGACACACACACACACACACACACACATCCCACATTCTTGATAGATAGATACATACATACATATATGCATACATATATGTGTAGGTAGTGGTTTCAAGCACACGTTTCAGAATTATGCTGCTTTGGACTAATATTCTTGCTCCTCCACTATTCACACCCTGAGTTATCATAGGGGAAGCTATTTAACCTCTTTTTGTGCAAATTTTCTTTTCTCTAAAGTGAAGACAAGAATATCTACTTGGAAGTAGAGATTAGATGACAAAATAAAGGTGGTGCCAGCCTGGCTCACTAAATGCCCAGAAACAGCTCAATAGTGTTGTAATGCAAACTTGATTCACCGCATTCTAAAATACAGCAATTGTAGGAAGCAAGGTAACACATGTATATATGAGAGTCACAAAGAGAGTCTGACACAGGAAGAAGTTTCCCTCGTCCTGTTTGGAAAGTGGCAGAAGTGCACTTGTTTTGGTGAATCTGGGTGAGACTTCCCTGTGAATGTTGCCAGAACAAGTGTCTTCATGTAAGTACGTCCATCTCCTGCCATGAGCCAGGACCACTAGTTGGGATGTAGAGATGTTTCTGGAGCAAAAGCAGAAAGAAAAGAACCAGAATGGCTTCTTTCGTCCAAGGCTAATCCCATGAGCAGTAGGAGGGGAGGATATTCAGGCCTCTCTAGAGTAGTTTTACCTTTGCCAAATAGTGGATACTTGCTAAAATCTTGTACACCCAGGGACTGGAAGGCAGGATTCAGGAATAGATTCACATCAACTTGAAGCTGTAAAGGTACATTCTATTATTTTAAAGAGTTTATTTATTTTTTTGATACACAGAGAGAGCACAAGCAGAGGGAGTGGCAGGCAGATGAGAGGGAGAAGCAGTTTCTCCTATAGAGCTGGGAGCCCGATGTGGGGCTCGACGTGGGGCTCGACCTGGGGCTCAATCCAAGGACCCTGGGATCATGACCTGAGCTGAAGGCAGACGGTTAACTGACTGAGCCATCCAGGTGCCCCTGTTAAAAGTACATTCTAGAGCTGGGAGAGGGCTTGAGGGAGGGAGCCAGATGAAGTTATTCGGGGATCACATGGCCCAGGGTCGACTCCTGGTTTAGCCACTGTGTTGTATGACCTTGGACAAATCATTTTGCTTTTCTGTGGCCAATTCCTTTAATTGTAAACTGTGAATAAAAGTAGCACTTACCTTCTAGGGTTGTTGTGAAGATTAAGTAAATTAATCTATGAAACTGCTAAGGACAATAAATGGCAAAGAAAAAAACATTCAGTAAATGTTAGCTGTCATAACCTACCTATGTTTAGAGGGCCAGATGGTCAGTTTTGTTCTTGCCAAGGTTCTTTTACTTCCCTCTCTTTTATTTTCACGATGGCACCTGGATTTATGTGTATTTTTATTTAAGAAGTTTTCGATTTTCTGTGGGCAGATAAATATATGACATTATGCATAAGTCCTGAGCCTGTTCTGTTATTAAATTAGAGTTGTGGGCACAGCTACTTTATATATTAAGAATTGATTGTCATCCTTATTATTTTTTAAGATACAAAATCTGCAGTTGGCTAGGCCTGGGCAGCAAAGAACACATCTGCAGGCAGAGTACAATTCTCAACAGTCCCCATACTTCTAAGAGTAGGGCATGAGTCAGTTTTTAGCAAAGGTATTTGCTCAGGATTCCAATTCCAACAAGAAATGTTCTTTGTGATAAATTCATCTAACCACAGCTGGAGTTTTGGTTAGGTCTGGACTCCCTCCACCTTCATTAATTCATTGTCCTTGTTGCCTGCTGAAAGTGTGCTGGGAGAACAGGACTGCGCTTTCACACTTCTTTTCTCTCTGCTCTTTTGCATTCAGAGTCTCGGGGGTTTGACTTGTCACCAAGCCCAGTTTAGAGCCACTGATCTCTGAATTCTGCTAAGTTTTTTACGGTGTTACTCCAAAATGTACTGCAAGGCTCACAGATGTTCCTACCCAGGTAGTTTCCAGGGGCAGCATGGAGCTGCTCAGGTGCCAGCCTCTGTCTTGAACCTGGAGATGTGTGTGGCTGGCTGGCACATTGGTGCTGGACCCACTCAGGTCACTAGTTCAATGGCAAGGGAGTACAACATTCTTTTCAGCCAACATTTAGTGACATCTTACATTGGATAGGGACCTAGTGCTAGGCGCTTCATGTGCCTCCTCATTTATCATTGCAATATCCTGGTTCCTATTTTGAATATTTTTTAAAGATTTTATTTATTTGAGATAAAGAGAGAGAGAGAGAGAGAGAGAGAGCACAAGCAGGGGACGCAGAGGCAGAGAGAGAAACAGGCCCCCCGCTGAGCAGGGAGCCTGGGTCAGGACTCGATTCCAGGACCCTGGGATCATGACCTGCTGAAAGCAGCCACTTAACCAACTGAACCACCCAGGTGCCCCCTATTTTGCAGATTGCTGAAGGTGCCTGAGGGAGATCCACAAAGAGCCTCATTCCCATCATCATGAGTTCTGAACAATTTGAGAAATAAAGCAAAAGAGCAAACATGGAAGCCAAAACATCATCTTCATTGTAGAGATGCTAAGTTGGCAGGTGTCAGAGCCAAATGAGCTTGTAAAGGTTGAATCCTAGAATTAGACAGATGTACACACCAATTACATCAGTAGGAGCCTCCTCATCTCTCCCTAGACCCCAGCCACATCTGAGCTCTGGGTCAGGCAGTCAAAATAGGCTTCACTATGGGTAGTTCAGTCCCAAGAGGAAGAAATGTAGAGCTGAATAGAGCATGCCGAGTTATTCTCTCCAAATGTAGTAAGCCAATGAATTACCCCTCCGGAGCTGAATGGAATGAGTCAGGTGTTGGAGAGATGCCAGGAGTTTGTTTATGGAAAAATATGTCTTTATGAAAACCAGTGTGGAGGAAAGTTCAGATGAGGAAACTAGAGCATAGAAAAACCCAGTAACTTGCGGAAATCTTCAACAGCTCCATAGTAATGGAGCTGAAATTTAAATACAGTTTTTACAGTCTTCCACCATAGGCTGAATGAGAGCTTTTCTCCAAATTGGAAAATTAGAGTTTTGACAGAGGAAAGAGCTGTGAAAGGTCATTTATCCTCTAGAATCCCAAACAAGATTTTACATAAACGATCCAAGAATGATAGGTAGGTTTTTTTCCTCCCTTAGGTTTGCTAAAACCTCTGTACTTTTGTTAACTCTGTTGAAAGTTCTAGTGGTCTTGTCTTCATAGTATGGGTTGCTTTCTTCTTGTGAAGATATCTTGGGCACTGGTCTTCTTCCTCCCAAATCTGACTCCGACCTGGTGGTACACCAAAGTCCGTGTCCTGAAAACTTGCTTTCGGACCACTATTTGGAGACCAGCTTCCTTCCCCATGCCTTGTCTTGCCCACTTGTTAACTACCTCCATAGCCAGAGGCAAATCTGCCCCAACACTAAGGGGCTGAGACAAACTGTCTGCACACTGCCTGCCTGACCTGATGTACTCAGCATTAGCAGGCTCGCTGAAGGTCTGCTAAGCATCTTGAGGACTTGGGGTTTTTGTTTGTTTGTCTGTGGGGTTTGGTTTTTTTGTTTTGTTTTGTTTTTCTTTTTGCTTTTTCTGAGCGGGGTGGGGTGGGGTGGGGTGCTCATATGTATGGGGGGCAGTGGGAGAGGGAGAGAGAGAATCTTAAACAGGCTTTGTGCCCAGCATGGAGCCCGACTCAAGGCCTAATCTCACTACCTTGAGATCATGACCTGAGCCTATTAATAGTTGGATGCTTAACTGACTGAGTCACCCAGGTGTCCCTTGAAGCCTTGTTTTTAAAACATACTTCTTCAAAATGTTATTAGGATGTTTACTACTTAAAAATTCTAATTGCATCTTTAAACTTTTGAAATTGGAAAGCTGAATGACATTTTCTTTAAGGACAGCTTGCATAGCTTCTTGAAGGCTTGAGACCCATGTCTCAAATTGTATTCCTATTCAGAGATTGGCTTCCTTGTGGCTGTGTGTGTGTTTGGGAGGGTGTGTATGTGGAGGGATTTATGGATGCAGTTCTACTAGGAGACTTCCTGGAAGATCATTATGAATGAGCTACATAGAGATCCTGAAGGAGACATAGTATCACAGCCACTGGTTCCCATATATGCCTTAGGAATTGTACACGGCTGGAAATAATTAGCAGCTGCAAGATTTAAAAACTAAGGAGGAAAGAGGTAAATCTTGTGCCCAGAGTCAGACACGGGAATTTGGAATTATGTCTTCTTCCTGTGAATCAGAAGTCATATTCCAGAAGCCATGAAATCCCAAACTCTACTTCTTACCTCTTAGGTAATGATTTTAGGAACTTAAAATAGCCTTTGCCTTTGTGGTTATGATAAACTGATAATATACCTTTTATAGGTTCTGTTCTCGAAATATTATTAATGAGGTAGGTTTTCATTGTTTAGAAACTTGTCCTTTAGTATGGCCCATTTTACTTGCAATATCGAAAATCCTGTATGATCCCTGCTGGTCAGTCTCCTGAAATTTACCCTGCAAATAGTTTTTGCAGCAATTGTAGAACAGCTATTATTTAAAATTCTACAAAGCACTTTCTTTCTTACTTTTTCTCCTTCCTGTTCTCAGGAGTGAAACCTCAGTGGATAAGGAGGGAGGTTTAAGTAGTTTTGAAAGAGCCTTTGTCAGCACTTGCATATCAGGAAGAAGCTGAAGCTTTGAGGAACATTGAGAAAGAGAGTTGCCCTCCCAGAATGTGAGGAAAGAGTGTTTCCTGTTTATGGCCAGGTTCATTGTCCAGTCGCTCCAGGGGAGCTTGTCCTAGGCAATTTAATTCAGGTTGGGAAGGTAGTGAATGCTCAGCGCAGCTTCGTGGATAAGGTTGTAACCAGCCTTCCATAACACGTCCTGTCTCTAATTCCCTTGAGCTAGCGCTATTCTTTGGACTGTCAAACTAGCACCTTTGGATATGTCTGTGACCTTGAAAATTAGAATAATTAAGTTTCCTCTGGCACAGCGGGACTTGATATGCGTAATTAACAGCAGCCAGCAGTCCCTGGAGACCAAATTTATGAACGACATTAAAAGAGGAAGAAGCAAACCTTTTTGAATGAGGGGAAGTGAACATTAGTTATGTTAGCACGGCAGTACTTGGATGTTGCTACATGCACGTAGATGTTTCTCTGAAATTTAGTAACACATTTTCCCTTTATTTTTCTTGGTAGCATACATCATCTGAAAGAGAGGGAAAGTGAATAGTTGGCCACCGAATTAATGAACAGAGGCAGGAACTGAAAAACTATAGGGAAGAAAAAATTTAGTTGTGGGCTACATTAACTTTTTTTGCAACAAAACCAGTTTTTAGACCATGATCGCTGTGTATTTGCATTTTCTGTCCCTAATCTGGGACCATGCCTAGCCACAAGTACATGCCTTAAAAATGTGCAATGGATGTTTTTGAGTGGATCTCTTTTTAAACACTTTTTCAAATAACTCTGGTTCTTTATAGCACTGTTTTCTCTAAAATTTTCTTTAAGTATACAAGGATAGGTAAACTGACATCCACAGGGGAAGGGAAACAGAGGAAGAGAGGCATAGAGGGAGATGTAAGGACAGGAGAGAGAGGAGTAGGACAACCCATTAAGAAGATGTAGTTCTTCTAGCATATTGGCTGCTCTGAGTATGGGAGTTTGCTTTTACTAATGGGAGTTAAAAAATCAGACAGTAGCTACACTCGCAGCCAATGAAACATTCCATCTAGAAATGCTGTCTGCTGAGGAGTTCTTGTAACGATGTGGTCTTCCTCTGGATTCATTCTAGTCTTTATTTCATGTTGGAACTAATGCCAAAATGTATGCAAGTGATAGTGTGTGTTCACAGAGATAAAGAGTATCAGTCTGACTGGAAAAACATGGATTTGCAGTGACCTCAGACACCTATAAGGAAATGATCCTGGCATCCAGGACTAATAGGTGGTTAGAGATGACTAGAAGTCCTTTGCCATTATGAAGAGCATCTCAAATACCTTTGCCACTGAGGAGGGGTTGATCTGTACCTTAGGAGTGGTAGTTGGTAAAGAATATGGCAGAGGAGAGATTTTCTGAAAAGCACAGAAGGATTGCAGAAGTCTGTGATGGGAACACATATGCATAGGGACAGTGCTCTCATGACCTTGGATACTGTGATTCAGTTAGAGCTAAATGGAACAAGCACATATTAATTCTTTGACAGAAATGACTAAAAGAAGGACAAGATGATTAACTGTCTGTAAAAATGATCATGGCAACTCTAAACCGATAATCACTATTTTTGTTATTGATCTCTGCCTACCCACTACCACTCACCTCATAGCCAATTAGCTCCTCTTCTTCTCTCCCAGAATGAATCTGCATTGAGAGGATTTGAATATTAAAAAATTATCCAAAAGATATTCTGAGGCCTGGGTTCAGTGAATAGGTTATGGTAAGAAACATTATTGCTCAAATGCTGCTTTTTATATGTTCATTAGTAAAACCTAATGTTGTAAGTTAAATATTGATCATGTACCATTATGTATTATGTACAGTGTAGATTAGGCCAGGCCAATGGTCACCCTATTCTTTGGGTCTTTTTGTTGTGTTAGTCATATTCCAAGTTCTCTGGTCCTGAATGGAAGACTCCTTTTTTTGTACCTCTCCAGATTCCAAATTAAGAGCCATTCTCAAAATTTCTGGAGAAAATAAATAGTTCTACGAGTGGCTCAATTAACTAACCAAATAACTAACTAAATGAAAATAATGTGACAAATGAGTCTGAGAAACAATGACTGCTAATCTTTGAGAATCAGATTCCACAGAAACATAGAGTAGTAGCTCTGAGAAGTCCTGGACTAAAGAAGTTTACTTTCTTTATACTTAAGTTTTTACTAACCATATTCAATATGATCAAAACTATATGTATAAATAGCTAATATTTATTGAGGGACTCTCTTGGCCAAGACATTATTTTATTGCCTATCCCTGCATTTTTTGTAAACCCCATTAACTGTCTAAGTAACATGTGAAACCACCAAGTGCCCATTGAAGGATATGGTATGACTGTATCTCATTTAAACCTCATAGTCAAAATTAGCACTATCCAATAGATATATAATGTAAACCACATATGTAATTTTAAATCTTCTAGTAAAAAGGGCAAAAAAAAAACCCCAGGTGAAAATCCATTATATCTGAAGTATAAAAGTTATTAGTAAGATACATATTTTTTCAAAGTCCAGGACATATTTTGAACTTAAAACATACCTCAATTCATAGTAGGTCCATTTCAAGAACTCAGTAGCCATACGTGACTAGTGGCTACTACTCTGAACTATGCAGGTCCATGCAAAGACGACTCACAGGAAAATGTCTGCCCTTCCTTCCAGGAGTATAATGTAATCAGTTCTCATTTAATCCCAACAGCATCATCTGGAATTAGGCCAGCCTCTGTGAATTACTTGGTAAGACATTTAGGCACACAACATTTAGATTTCTTTGACATTTCTGTTTTATTCAGCTCCAGTGTCAAGTTTGCTTAATGCGGAGGGAACACAACTGATGAAAGTCTTCATGATTTAATGAAAGTCAACAGGAAGGCACCCAGAAACCAAATTTAACCTTATCAGGATAAAATTTAATTTTATATAGGGTAGATCCTTGGGTTGACTTTCTGTGTTTTGGAACCTTGAAGGTATGTGGATATAGGTTTTTTTTTTCAAGATTGAGACTTATTAGATGAACATTGGACTGATCTTTGAGAGCCAGATAAATTTAAAATAGAGTGTATTTAAAATATATAATTGTGCATGTCTTTAGTAGGAAACAGATAATAATAGTAATCTCAACATCTCCATATGCTAAAGCCTACTTAATATGTGTCACATTTTAATCCTTACCATTCCATGAATTGCCTCATAATATGATTGAGGAAATAAGACTTTGGAAGTTTAGGAAAATCTGACTAAGTTTCCACAGTTGTCAGCTTTGTTTAATGCCAGAGTCCATGCTCTTACAGAGCACCAATTCCTATGTGCCTCTGCATCCAAGAATCCACAGCCTTTGGGGTCAGCAGACATTGGGCATAGACAGGGTGGGATGGTTGTAGACTAACCATTAAAGGAGAATGAGCCCTTTGGGGGAATATCTCTGAATATCCTTGACACTAGGATGGTGTTCAAATGTTTTCTTCATTTTTGTGAATGTGAAGATTATAGCATTTGTGTTTTAAAATTGGAGGATATTTTGAAACTAGTTCTGGAGAATCAAAATTATTCCGAGTATAGCTTCAGTTTATCCAAGCCTTGCAATTTCAGCATGAAGACTTTCTCTGTTCCCAGAAATTGTGGCTCTGACAAGCTCCTGCTGCAGTCACTTCATTAATCTGGTTCTAGCAGGACACCTGTTCACTACTGTGCTGTGTCAGCTGATATCATGCGGTAGTTATGCTGTTAATTCATGGGCTGATGTCTTCCAGACTCAAGCAGGCTTCCTGTAGGTAGTGATCTGGGAAATCAAATCAAGGAGGCAAGGAAAACATTGAAAATTGTCTGCTTCTGCTAGCTTGATTGTATGACATGTTTTTGGGAGGAAAGAATACCATTTGGTGAATATGGTCCTTGTCACTGGGCCACTACTCAGCAGGAATTCTGTTGCTTGAATGGCAGTAGAAAACATGAACTCTTGAGTGAGATTTAACATGACCTAAATCTCATCTACTCTTTACTCTGGGGTCTTGAAGTTACTTAACCTCTCAGAGTCCTTATGTGCATGATAGAATAAATAATAGAGCAGCATCATAAGATACAAACTCTTACCCAGATAACTACTCAACAAATTTATTTATTAACTTCTATTACCATTATTTAGTATTAGTAAATAGGTGTCAATGCCTGTTTTTTACTTATAAATATGGAAAAGCTTCTTGAAGAATATTGTGCTCTGATTCAGTTTTGTGTGACAGAAATAAATAGAAATAATATAGAAGGTATTTCAGATGGGAGAGAAAGCTCCATGAGTAGTCTGGTGTGGCTTGGACCCTTGAGTCCCGAGAATCTGCAGATGAGATTTTTGCTTTTCAGTTCTATGTGATATTGTGATTTCTGAAGGACTTAGACTAGAAACTTGGCTCTACTACTTAACTGAGAAACTTTTTAAAAATATTTTATTTATTTATTCATGACAGACAACAGAGAGAGAGAGAGAGAGAGAGAGAGAGAGAGGCAGAGACACAGGCAGAAGGAGAAGCAGGCTCCATGCAGGGAGCCCAACATGGGACTCGATCCCCGGTCTCCAAGATCACATCCCAGGCTGAAGGCAGTGCTAAACCGCTGGGCGACTGGGGCTCCCCTTAACTGAGAAACTTTGAGCAAGTTACCTGACCACTTGGTGTCTTCACCTATAAAAGTGCAAATAACAGTATCAATTTCATAGGGTCATGGTGAGGAATAAGTAAATCTAGCATATCAAACACCTGAACAGTACCTGGCTCATGGTAAATATTCAGAACTAATTAGCCACAGATTATAATAATCATATTACTTTTAGAATTTATAGGTTCACTGGGGAAGCAGACCTATTAGCACATGAAATAATAACTAACCTATGACTTACTGCCACATGTATGAGATAACTGGTCAAAACCAGTAATTTCCAACTTTTTCACCCTCAAACACCTTATCATTTCTCCCCCTAATAACAGTTAAAAAAAAACAAAGAAAACAAAAACACCAAAAAACTTTCAATTTTTTTCTTAGTATAAAAGCAATGAAAGAACATTGTAGATAAATTATAAAATATAGATAAGCAAAGTGGGGAGAAAATGAAGTCCCTAGTGACACCATTCAGAGCTAACTGTGGTTAATATCTTGATGTACATAGCTTTTCATGTCTTTGTCTTTGTGAATGCATATATAAGTTTTCTAAAGATGAATTATACTATCCCTATTGTTTGTAACTATTATTGTACTTAAATTTGTGAATGTTTGGGGCACCTGAGTGGCTTAGTCAGTTAAGCGTCTGCCTTTGGCTCAGGTCATAATCCTGGGACCCTGGGACCGAGCCTTGCATCAGGCTCCCTGCTTGGAGGGGAGCCTGCTTCTTCTTCTTCCTCTACCTACTGCTTCCTTTGCTTGTGCTTTCTTTCTCTCTGTCAAATAAATAAACAAAATCTTTTTAAAAAATTGTGAATGCTTTGTTTACTAATAAATGCCTCTAAACAATTTTTTGAATGACTAAATACTACTCTGTTGTATGGATGCACAATAATTCATTTGCCAGTCTCCACTGCTGGGATATATGTAGGTGCTTTTATCTGTATGTGTGTGTGTGTGTGTGTGTGTGTGTGTGTGTGTGTGTGATGGCAAACAGCAGTATGACACTATCATATACCTAAATGGATGCAGCTTGTTACAGTGTTTTGTTTGACATTTACTTCTTAGTAAAGAGGATGGTTCTGAGTGTTTTGCTGGGAGGTAGGGCCACAACAGAACTGTCATCTGCTTCCTGAGCAGAGAAGGATTCAGGAACAAGGTAATCCCAAGCAGCACATCTAGGAATGGGAGGCAGATGGAATATAAAACATGTTATAGAAGACAACAGAGCCTGCAGGTCCTGAAATGAAGACCAGACAGAAACTCCATTAGCAGAGAGGCCTCCTCCCCTGAGCTCCTTTCCCCTTTGGATCTATGAACAACCTCTGTAACTGGTCAGGGAAGGGCCAGCTCTGAGAGCTGGGAGAGGTAGGAAGCAGGTATTATGATGATACATACAAACAGGTCAAGAGGAAATATCACTGTTTCAGATGAGAGGGTAGCATGTGTGATCTGGTGTGGCTTAGACACACGAGTTCTGAGAAGTTCATAGTCCATCTTCACAGTTGTGAGCACTCTGGAGAGCTTTCTGGTAGCTGCCTCTGAGCTGCTTTGTAAAGAGGACCCTGGCCCACCAAGGTTGCCCAGAGAAATGGGGTAGAAAAGCTAATTAGTGAATATCAGTGGATCTCTTGACTTAAAAAAAGTTCATCTAAAATTGCTTTATCCAAATCAGTCTAATCTCCCAGAATAAGACTATTTAATGTAATGATACATTAAAATAAACAACTGAAATGTCTTAGACCACTGGGTCAGAAGTAAACCAACAGTCCACATGTCTCACCTGGCTAGTAGCTGAGATAAAAAGCACCATCTTCCTCTTCAGAGCCTCCTACTGAGAGGGCCAGAAGAAAATCTCTAGTTTTTTCCAACACAGCACCTATTATTAGGTGGTTTCCATTTTTTTTTTCTTCTGTAGTAAGCAGCACTATGATGAGACTATTGTATTCTAGCTCAGTTGTTTTTAAATATTTTAACTAATGGAATTTTATTGTATTTTTTCCCCTGGGGACTTGAAGCAGTAGGTAGAACCATGTAGGGCCAACTGATAAATAATAAATGCTCTAATGCCCATTAATCTATATTTAGAAGCAGTGTTCCCCTCACTCCTAGGTTCTGACATTTACTTGTACTCTTCACCCCTGTATACCTAGGTTTATATAGCTCCATTTTCCATGGAAACACGTTCTTTACATTTCCAGACCCATACACATATATTTTTCTCTGCCATTTACCCAGCAGGGAAGAATGTTCATTTAAGAATGAGGGTCCCACTTGTTTCCTGTAGTTTGTCATGAAATTTTGAGAAACCCAGTGCTGTTACATGCACTCCTTGTTTCTGCCATCCTCCTCCCCAGCCACAGTAGAGTGACCATTTTTCTTCATATATAGTCCCTCACCTGCTAGGTCTCCAAAGTGCTGTGGGCCATCGTGACTGTCATTTTAAGGATGGATGGCTTTGCACTGGCTTCTATAAAGATGTTTTACATGGTAGGCTTTTAGAATGTGTGATAGACTGCCGAGAGAAATGACAAGAGGCAGCACCATTTTGCATGGTCTTGAGCCTGAGCAGGCTGTGAGACAGAGCTGTGCCCAGTGCCGTCAAGAACAGGAGATTCCTTGCTTTGATTCCAGGGTTTAGCTTGGAGCCTTCATTCAACAAGATTCATCAGCCAGCACTGTACCTGCCTTCCGGGACTCAAACACACGGCACTTGATTATGGTTTGCAAAATGTAAATTTAGACAAAATTTGCATCTGCCTCTTATAATGTGTCAAGATGGTCTATTCTGTTTTCCCATATCCAAAAGGCATCTGCTGACAACTTTGAAATGCAGATAGTCCTGTGTTATAATCCTTTGACCCTCCCTGCAGGCTGGGCTGCTGATGTGTGTGCGGTCCTTCAGCAGTATGAGAATTGTGTGAAAGCACAGCCCAGGAAGGCTGGGTGCATATGAGCCTGTAGGATAGATACAAACTTTGGAGAGCCTGCTGGAGCCATTTCAGAAACCTGGAGGGCTATGTGCATCCCCTCGCCCTGGGGCCTTCCAATGGGCCTGACAGCTGCTCCTGTATTGCTCACGGGGCAGAAAAGCATGGAATGATGGAAAGGGAGGAGCAGCTTTCCATGCCTGGCTCAGCCTCGTGCTAGCTTTGCAACTTGGTTAAATCTGAATGTGTCTCTGAGCCTAAGACTATTCTGGTCATCCCTATTATGGTAGTAATCCTCTGTGCTTGCCTATGTTCTGGGCTATTGTCAGGTTCCATTAAGTAAGCCCCTCACGTTCTTTGAAACTTTCTCTGACTTCACTCTCTATGCCTGAAGCAGAGGCGGTGTTCAGAAGTATCTGATGATTGAATGAATATAAACTACTATATGGATGATTTTGGTCAAACCTGTTCAAATTTGAGCAGATGTAGCTTCGTTCACTTACTGCTCCTTAGAGGGAAGAGCTGTTGCCTTACTGGCTTCATCGTGGGAACAACCAACAGTGGTTTGATGTCACCATGCCTCTATCTGGCCAAACATCAAACCCATGCTTCCCTCGGGATCAAGAATGGGAATCTAGCTATTGCAGGGCATGACGTGTTTTTGCCGTTGCTTCAAATGCTGGTTGATCTTTAACTTTGCATGCCTTGTCTGCATGCCTGGAGCCCCTTCAAAGTGTAATATTGAGCAAGAGGAGCTATGGGTTGGTGCAAGGCAAAGAAAAAATATGTTTTTCTTTGTTTTGTCTCTAGCCCAGGGTTTATTGCTGCCAGAGTCCTATTTATTAGCCAGTTTTAAAAAGCAGCTGTTCTCTGTCTTCTTTTCTTCCTCCAGTGATGCCTGCTTTGGATATTTGGGCACAGCTTAATTTTAGCAATGCTCTGTAAAAATGAGTCCTGGGAAATAGATTCTGTATCTCTATCAGAGGTTGGAGAAACGGAAGCATAAATATTGAATCCACATATTAAAGAGAGGGCAGATAATTAAGCTCTCGCCTGGTCCCTGGCAGCTTGTTGATGTGTTTTTATTTTCTGGTGAATGAGTGATGTTTTTCAAAGGGAGATGCCATTTGGGAAATCAGATCTCTGCTGAAGCATAGCAGTGATCCCTGCATTGTCATGTTCCACACAGGTCCGGCTCTAACCCACCGGCAGGCAGAGGGTTGGACTAATTACACAGCTGTCAGAATCCCACAAATGAATGGACCGGGAGTGCCGCTCCCTTATCTGTGACAGTGTGCATTGCATTGGATTTCACTCTTTCAGTGGTAGTATTTTTGCAAGCAAGAGCGCGTTCATATGCAATTGAAAACTTTTCTGAAAACAGCATTAGAAAGTATATTTGTACATGCATGTGGCCCAGCGATACAGAGCTTGCTACCAGCCTAAAGCCACCATTGCTGGTAAGACAAATTAGATGGAATTTAGGATCATGCTGAAAGGCAGTGACCTTTCTACCCTGCAGAAACGTTCTTGTTCCTACACACACAACGCATGCACCCAGTACCTCTACGCGCATTAGATGAATGTTACGAGTGTCATCTAGCTAAAGTATTGTTATATTGCAGACATATAATAGGGAGCCTTATGATAGAAGATGTTTCTCTGTAAGTAGGGAAGGGTACTCCTCTCCTAATAAACCATCACCACGGCCCACCACGGCAGATTCGCTGTGAAGTCATCCAGAAACCAAATAGGAGATCCTTTTTGTTCTGAGCTGTATGAACCGGGGAAATGTTTGAAGGGCCGTAGTGTGTTAGCCATATAAGAGCCTGTGGCTAAAGGAGAAACCAGCAAGACTGACCCTATTTTTAGTTAAAATTTGATCTTTTGATTATCATGGATTGCAAAAAAATGTTTAAATATTGCAATATGATATTTCTGTCTAGATTATGGTTTTTGTTTTGTTGTTGATTTTTTTGTTTTTTGGCTCCTCTTCAGTTTTGCACCTGGGACAGATCCTTACTTGCCTCACCCTTCCTGCCTCCTTGGAAAGTTTTCTTTGCATTTGCCTATGAGACGAGAGGACAGAGAGAGGAGCTTCATCCACGTGTTCCTGCTGCCTAGCACACTTTCTTCTGCTCCCCATAAAGCCTGGTTATGTGATAAAACTGAATCACATATACTCCTCATAGTCACCGAGTTAATGGTCTAGAAGTAATGATAGGCAAAATCAGATTAAGTGTATTTATAAAATCAGAGTAAACACATTTATAAGAAATAGTCTAAACACATTTATAATTTTTTTGACAAAATGCAGAACACCATTAAAAAACAAAAACATTATGGGGCACCTGGTAGCTTGATCAGTTGAGCATCCCATTCTTGGTTTTGGCTCAGGTCATGATCTCAGCATTGTGGGATTGAGCCCCGTGTTAGTCTCTGCACTCAGCAAGGAGTCTTCTAGAGTTCCTGTCTCTCTCCCTCCTCCTCTGCTCTTCCCCATATTCAGGCTCTATCTCTCGCACGTTCTCTCTCTCTCTCTCTCTCTCTCCCTCTCCCTCTCTCTTTCTCTCTCTCTCTCTTCCTCAAGTAAATAAAATCTTTAAAAAGAAAAACAAGCACATTATGATGAAGTGAAAAGCATGGCGGGCATGGTGATGGAGAACTTTCCTCAGAGTGTTTAGAAACCGGCTCATGAATGAGCTGGCATCACCTTGACACCTGATGGAAAAAAGCCATCCGTAAGATGAGATGGAAGAGAGAACTCCAAGCAAAGGACACTGTGGTGTGAGGGTGAAGAGCCAAAGTTGGAAAGAAAGAAAAAAAAGAAAAAAAAAAGAAAAGGTTGGCTGTTTTAGTGCAAAATGAGTGGCTGGTGGGCAGGGGTGCAGTGAAAGAGGTGGGCTGAGTCAGGGCCCAGGGCCAGGTTATGGAAGCCTTTGAAGTTTGAACTCAGAAGTCTGGCAAGGGCAGTGATGAGTGTGGAAGGCATCTTCTCTGAGTGGCTTCCCCTCTCCCTCTCTCACAGTACTGATCATTTATGGTGCAATGAATGCTTGTTTATATATTTAAATCCCCTTCTAGTTTGAAAAGTCCACAAGGACAAGGAATGGATCTTGACTTTTCACTTGTGTTTCCTGTGCCTGGCATGGGGCTCAATAAATATTGTGACATAAACTAAACCTTAGTGACATGGTGGTAGCCATAAATCAACCTGGCCGGCAAAAAGAGAAGGGGAAGCCTTGATGATACCCTCACCCTTTGGGACTGAGGCACTGTGCCCTCAAAGGGATTTGGGGCTCAGGAAAGCTCCTTGCTGTATCACTGGGAGTCTTAGACCAGAATCTCATACTCTGTATAGTGAGTGTTTTTATACTGTATATGTTTTCTTAGTTAATCTTTTTCCCTTGGCTTATAAACAAAATGCCAGCTCATCTCAGCTTTAGGGAGATTTTATCTGGAGTGTTAAGGCAGACTCATCCTTCTGTGTTTAGAAACGGCAGGGGAAGGTGAAAGCAAAGTGAACAAATAACAAAGGGAAGACAACCCACTTATAGAACCCCCACAAAGCAGAGCTTCCTTCCTTTTTCTTCATTGAGAAAACCAAGATATTTAGTGAACATTGTGCCAGTCATGCCTTTGCTCGTGCTGGAGAGTTCACAATATGAATTATTCATTAGTTTTCAAGTGTTAACATGCTGATGCACTGACCGATTCTCCTTTATTAACAGTTTCATTAGGAATTGTGTTTTATAGCCAAGACATGGAAACCACCTCAGTATCTGTTGATTGGAAAGAGCCGACAGATAGAGAAAATGTATATATACAGAAAATACATATACACAATGGAATATTATTCATCCATAAAAAGGAAGGAAATCACTGCCAATGGCAACAATGTGGATAGACCTTAAGGGCATTTTGCTCAGTGAAATCAAACATAGGAAAACACATACTGTACAATCTCATCTATATATGGAATCTAAGAAAAACCAAACTCAGACAGAGAGGAGGTTGGTGTTTGCCAGGGGCTGGTGGGGTAAATGGGGAGATGTTGGCCAAAGAGTACAAACTTCTGGTTTTAAAAATCAAGAAGTTTTGAGGATCTAAGGGACAGCACGGTGACTATAGTTAGCAATACGATATTGTGTACTTGAGAAAGTTGCTAAGAGAGTAGATCTTAAAACCTGTCACCTCCCCCCGCCCCACGCACAGGTAAATAGATAAAGTAGGCATGTGTTAAGTAACCTTATCATGGTGATCATTTCACAATATATAACATCTATCAAATCATCAGGTTGTATTCCTTAAAATTCCACAATGCTACATTGCAGTTATAGCTCAGTAAAGCTGAAAGAAGAAAGAATTGTGCTTTAGGAATTGATACTGTGACAAATTATGAGAGGTTAAAAGAGTATTTGTCTTTTTCCTTGGCCAAGAGAACTTCCAGCACTTCTTGTTCTCTTTGTCTCAGAAAGAAATAGTACTATCCGGCAGCCAAATCTTTTGTCCATTTGGCACCTTTTATGCCCATTATTTTTTTCCCTCTATAAGCACATGTTGGTGTCTGCTGTGGGCTGAGAACTGTGCTGAGCACCAAGCTCCACGAATTCTATGGCCTACATGGACAGGCCCCATCCTTGCTGGTTTGTGGGGTGAGAGAGTGTGTTTCAGTGCGCTTTTCAGGAACATGGTAGGGTAAGAAGTTTATTTTTCATGAGTATTTTGGGAAGCTTCACAACTCTGCCAGCACTTAAAAGATCCCTAACAATTGTGTAAGACTGACTAAATTTATGTCCTATTTGCTCAATATAGTCTCTTAAATAGGTAATGTAGCACAGTGGTTAAGAGTTCTGGTTCTAGGGGTGCCTGGGTGGCTCAGTCTGTTGAGTGTCTAATTCTTGGTATCAGCTCAGGTCATCATCTCAGGTCAGGCTCCACACTCAGCAGGAAGTCTGCTCAATATTTTTCTCTTCTCCTCTCCCTCTGACCCTCCCTCTTATCACTCGCTCTCTTTCTAAAATAAATAAACATCTTTAAAAAAAAATAGAGAGTGAGTCTTGGTTTTGGAACAAAATGGCCTGTGCACAATTTCCAGCTCTGCTAGCTGACAGCATTGTGTAACCTTGCAGAAGACTCCGAACCCCTCCAAACTTAGGTTCCTTATCTTTAAAATGGGGATAATACTAGAAGCTACTCATAGAGTTCCTATAAAGATAAATGAAACGTCTTATGTAAAGTACTTAGGGTAGGGGATCCCTGGGTGGCTCAGCGGTTTAGCGCCTGCCTTTGGCCCAGGGCACGATCCTGGAGTCCCGGGATCGAGTCCCACGTCGGGCTCCCGGCATGGGCATGGAGCCTGCTTCTCCCTCCTCCTGTGTCTCTGCCTCTCTCTCTCTCTCTCTCTCTCTCTCTCTCTCTCTCTCTCTGTCTATCATAAATAAATAAATAAATCTTTAAAAAAATAAATAATATTAAAAAATAGTAATAAAGTACTTAGGGTAGTAACTGGCAATTAATGTGTTAAAAAATAGTGGTTATTTTTATTAGTGTCAGAATTGACTCAGAGATTTTGTTAAAATATGTGTGGGTCCCACAGAGACTCACTCCATCAACTTTTCTAGGTAATGTCTAGGATCTGTGTTTCCTGCAAGCACCCCAGGTTACTCTTACATAGGCAATTTGTAGTTATATCTGTACTGGGGTTTGATCCAGGACTTTCCGGCACTCCAGGACTTTCCAGTTAGAAAAACAGGGGCTTGAATTGTAGTTCTCAGCCCCTTCCTGTCTGTGTGGCTTTGGACTGTGGCCCTTGTTCATAACTTGTAAAAAAAGAGATAATATGTACCAGGGTTTTGGTGAAACTACGTGAGTGTTATGACACAGTGAATGTCACATACTTAGCACATAGGGAGTGCTCACTAAAGCATGGCCACTAGTTTCACAAGCATGTTACCCACTGTGTTAGATACTGGGGATGTGGAGACAACAGTCACCTTCCAGTTTCCAGTTAGAAGTATAAAGTGGGTGCCTGGGTGGCTCAGTTGGTTAAGTGTCTGCCTTAGGCTTGGGTCATGATCTCAGGGTCCTGAGATCAAGCCTTGCATCAGGCTCCATGCTCGGCAAGGAGTGTGCTTGTCCTTCTCCCTCTGCCTGCTCATGCTCACTCTCTGAAATAAATAATAAATAAAATCTTCCAAAAAAAAGTGTAAAGGATGACTAGTGCTTTAATGAAAAATAACACCCAATAGTTAGAAGGGTGTAATTGGAAGGGCAGTTAAAAATTACCTAGTCCCATGAGGTGGAGGAATTAATCCTTGAACACTCCCTGCAAGTGGTGGTTATCTAAATGGCACACAACTCTGTCACAAGTGCTTTCTCTAAAAGTAAGCCAAAGCCTGCCTCATTGTGTATTATAATTATTGATCCTTGCATAGAGGTTCTTCTGGGTCCCTGAAGAGTGAGTCTCATCCTTGGTTGAAGTTACCACCCTGAAATATCTGAGGAATATGTCCTGTGTCTACCGATTTTAATTTCCCAGGTCAGTATCTTCAACTACTCCAGTTTTTTCTCATATAGGATGATTTGGGACTGCCCCCAAGCCTACATTCTGCTCCCATTAACAGGAATACTTTCACCCAGGAGGGAAGCTCAGAGAACAGCTATCATGGATGGCAGGGATGCCCCGGGAGAAGTACATGTAGAACCTCTTAAAAGGCCCATGTGGGGACTATTTCTCATAGAAAGAATACCACTGCATCTGATGATCATGGCTTGACCAATAATGCTAAAGTGGATGAATCAGATTGGTGTGGAAAAAAACATTGAAAAGACTAATAGAAAAAAATGAATGCTTCTGAACAGCTCTTAGAATACCCTAAGCCTTAATCTCAGGCTCCAATTTCTGTTTAAAGTTATTTCTTTGGGATGTTGAAATATCTCTAGCATAGAAAGCTCGTCTGACTTTGTTCTACTCATAACAAATAAAAATGCTCTGGGACCTGTTTGAGAGGACAATGCCATTTAAACCCTGAGAGCTAATGAGAAGGCCAAAGCATACATTTGATAAGCTTTGTCATCTTTTTGTCTGCAGATCATAGACCTTGCATTTTAATTTTCTATACATAATGCTTTCTTAATGAGTTCCAGTGGATGGCCATTGAGACATACTGGAGCAGCTGCCGATGTGATTAAGGGGGGTAGAGTATGGGGGGAGGCATTTATTTGATTTACGTGATACGCAGTTAGGGTAACTAATATTTGCAGCCAGGGTACAATAACAGCAAGGGAAAAAAATCTTCAGTATTACTGTGGACAGGAGAAAGGTGCTAAATCAATTTATTTTTCCGATACGTGTGAAAACTACTAATTGCAAGTTAATGGAATTGCATTTTAAATGTGGAGTGTCTTGCTAGAATACAGTTTACTTTATGCCAGGAAGTTCATAGTAAGCCAATGCAATTATCAGAATTATTTTTAAAGTGAAAATTGAATTGAGGCATCCTAGTACTGATTCTGGCCATGTTATAAAGCACTGTTTTCAGAAATAAATTGTGGCTTGGTGGGAGAGGAAAGTATTGGAGATAATTCCTAAGAGTAAACCATGTGATCGCTGATCGCCATGGTCACAAGTGCTAGTTATAGGGCTTTAGCGTCAGCAAGTGTTGGGAGGCACTTTCATGTGTATCACCTCATTTAATTCTCTTAGCAAATCTGTACAGCAGTTATTATTGTTTTCATCTTCCAGATGACAAAACTGAGGCTTTACTAGCATAATTAACTTATCTAAGGGAGGAATCATCAAACCATGATTTGAACTAAGTTTTTGGCTCTAAATTTCTTTTTTTATGGATAATAATATGTCAATGTTCTGTTCTTAGAACATTGTTGTCTCAAAAAAAAAGTCATGTTGGGCAGCCCGGGTGGCTCAGCGGTTTAGCGCTGCCTTCAGCCCAGGGCCTGATCCTAGAGACCCAGGATCGAGTCCCACGTCGGGCTCCCTGCATGGAGCCTGCTTCTCCCTCTGCCTGTGTCTCTGCCTCTCTCTATGTCTCTCATGAATAAATAAAAGCTTAAAAAAAAAAGTCATGTTATGAAAGTATTTGTTAAATTGTAGATACTATCTATATGCATGTACAGGATGATTATTACTGTTATCAATTATACAGGTAAGCTAGAGGGTGAGAAAGGAAAATGGAAAACAATCAATCAAAAAGCTGAAACTGAGGGGTATATATAAATGCGAAGAAAATGTTACTGGATCTGTTTTTAGTCTTATCTCTTAGTTCTGAAGCCATGATTCAAATCGATCACTTCTCCACCCAGCATCTCTCACGGTATCCCTGTGTGCCTGTCCACTTGGCCTGGCCAAAGTGCCATGTCTTTAACTTCTTCCTTAATGTCTTTTGACATGTATAGGCTAACTCATAGTATGATGCTTCTCTTTCATGAAAACATACACAGACACACCCATGCACACTGGAGACTTTAATGATTATCTCGTTTTTTCCATTAATCCTCCCCTTCCTTGGCTTATTCAGAAGAGTCATGATCCTAACTTCAGTCCCTACTCTACATAAAGATGCAAACTCATGACAACCCACTCACCCATCCTTAATGCCCTTATTCCCTTGGCTGGTAAGTAATTTATTTCATCTTACATGTGTCATGTGCCCCGAATGAGCCATTCACTTAATGAGTGTTGGTAAAACCAACCTTTCCACCTAGCCCTCTAATCTGGAGGCAACGACATCAGCATTTTTGAACATTTGCCTGAAATCCCACTTTCTCCAACCCTAGAACTAAAGGATTAAGTTCGTTCTCTTTCCCTAGAAAAGGATATACAGATGTTAACACAGGCTCATTGTCTTGTATCAAAACCCTTGGGGTCAGGATTCGGAGTACTTCACAATTTTTAAAATGCAATAGGGAGGAAGCATATACTGTAACATATGCATGATGTCCTCAGCAGGGTCTAGGGCAGTAGCTTGTAATCAAATACTTTAATATTTCAGTGGCAAAACATATGGAGAGGCACTCTGGTGGGCTGAGTATAATAGCTTCGCATTGGGCTAAGTTGAGTTCAATCATTAAATGGTTTCTAGTTGGACCAGGTTTTGCAGTTAAATGAGTTTTCAGAGCTTTGGGGATTTTAGAACTGCAGATATATCAGGGATTGTAGCCCTGTTAATAACAGACGAGTCACTATGTAAAGTAACTCCCCATGCCATTGTGCCTTGTTAAAGAAATTTGATTTTTCTAAGTAGAAAACAGTACATATCTTCTTAAATGTGCCAAGTTTGAATATGGTTGGTCCAATTTGGTGCTTTATAAACTTGATAGAAATCTTAGAAAGTTCTGTCTATGTACCCTTTCTTAACAGTATCTGTAATGCACTGGCTCTCAGTATATTCAATAGAGGTATAGCATAATCATCCTCTCCTTTCCTTCTGAAAGGTCAGCACAAAGACAAAAACGTTCTGGAGGTTGTGAGGGGTATTAGAGGCTTTGTGCCAATCTTTACATATCATTTTTTCTCCCCCAATCATTTCTTTTTCCTGGATGTAAGGCCACAGCCAAACTACCAAGGTGTCTTGTCATTCCAAAGTCATTTTCAAATATATTCTGGGTTTTAACGCTGAATAGTAATTTCTCAGCATGGTTTCATTGTCTATTAGGGTCAGAGCTTAACGGACCAAAGGGCTGATCAAGGTCATTGTATATGTTAGTGATGATTAAAAGAGAAAAGGGAGACATGTGGGATCTTGATTGTTTCATTGAAAAACCCAAAATTGTTCAGGAACTCATAAATTAGCCCTGTTTAATGTTTATAAAGATAATTAGGGAAAGATTGCTTCAAAGTAATAACTGTTATAAAAATGAGCCCTTTTTAAAACCCTGATTTATAAAGCACTTATTTGCCTTCAAGAATTTTGGGGGCTGATTTATAAGCTGATGCACCATCTGTCTCTTCTTGGCAGAACAGGAGAAATGGTTGATACTATTTTAGGAGCTAGATTAAAATATTAATTGTATATTTTACATGAACGAGAAACAGGAGGAGGTAGTAGTTTTGCCTTTGACTATGGGTGACTCCTTCTTATAAAGTATCTTTTAAATTCCTTTCCTTTGTGATTAGTTAAGATGAAAAATACACTATAAATAGAAAAAGTAAAGCTTGAAAACAAATGGTGCTGTTAGCAAGCTTTCTTTTAAAGATTTATTTATTTTTATTTGGGGTGAAGGGCAGAGGGGGAAGAAGGGAGAGAGACAGAGAGACAGAGACAGAGAAAGAGAATCCTCATACAGAGCAGCCCAATGCAGAGCCTGACCTGGGGCCTGATCCCAGAACCCTGAGATCATGACCTGAGCTGAAATCAAGAGCCAGAAGCTCTGACTGAGCCACTCAGGCGCCCCCGTTAGTGAGCTTTTAACCAAAGCTTTTAGAGTTTCATTCGTTTTACACACTGCAACAATTAAATATGTGGGGCATATTACCTAAGGATGCTCCAGTTCTGGATGCAGAATAAACTGTACTTCCGGGATTAATATTTCCCATTTATTGAGGGCCTCCTTCATGCCACACATTGTGGTTATTTTTACTATCTCTAAAGGTCCAGCAGCCTTGCAGGGTTCAGGTTGTGTCGTCTTGCCACGTTGATAAGCAGGAAATTGAGGGTGAGGGGACTGAGGATTGTGCCCACACTTCCCCAAGCTCTGTCTGACTCTGAAGAATATTCTCTCTCTTCTCTTCCACACTTGACTTTTATCCTTTGAAAAATATGGATAATGATAAGCAAATACTTTATAAACTAAAAGCAACTATACCAGTGATCTAAGACCATCAGACTTTGGGATGAGGGTATTTTAAAATCAGTCGTCTTGTTCTCAGTTGGTGTCTTCTACCATCAGCGACATAAAATATGTTCATTTTAGCCATCAGAGTTCAGTGCTGGCTATATTTTCCACCTAAATCTGTCCTGACTCTCCTTAAACTGTCCTAAAATGTCAACATAGACCTAGAAACCATATGCCTACTCCATGACTGGGGTACAAATTGCTTTTCCCATTCCTTGTCTGTTTGTCTTAATTGTCTCATCTGTCTTGCTTAGATTGTAAACCCTTTGGGAAACACCCAGCCCTGCTGTGTATGGAACCCAAAGAACTTCTCCGGTTATTATTTTCCATTAGGTGAGACAGCAGTGATCCAAGAGTGATCATTTTCTGTGGGTTTGGCTGAAATATCTGGCCTTGGGAACACAGGTCCTGCATACACATACACACCAGTCTTGTAGCTCTCAATGCCCCTTGCAATCTGATGCTTTCCAAAATTCTACCTCTTAGATTAACTTTCCTCCTGATAGCCTAATTCTGAAGGAATCTCCATTGTGTTTCTATGCATAGCTTTTTAAAAAGTATTTTATATACTTTATAGAAATTCTAGAAAAAAACATAGTAATAAAAAGAAGAAAATATAATCCTATAAACTAGTATAACTTCACTTACTGTCATATTTTTCCTTAAGAATTTTTTGCAGCCTGCTTTTTTTTTCACTTAATATATTTTTAACATTTTTTTATACATTAAACGTCTTCTATACATGCTGGTTTTAATGTCTGTAGAGGAGTCTACTTGATGGGTATGGCAGTCCCTTTTTTCTGTTGGAGAATTTCATATTTTTTTCCTTTTTAGAGTTATTATTTAAGTATACGGTGTGTCATATTTGTTATTATAAACAATGCTTTGATGAACATCTTTGATGAACATCTTTGATGCCTAAGTCTTTTAGCTTACGTTTATTCCTTTCTTAGCTTTAATCCATTAGGTGTGATTATTTGGTCAAGGTGGTATGAGTAGTTTAAAAGCCTTAGTAGGGGATCCCTGGGTGGCTCAGCAGTTTGGCGCCTGCCTTCAGTCCAGAGTGTGATCCGGGGGTCCCGGGATTGAGTCCCACATTGGGCTCCTTGATGTGAGAAGCATGGAGCCTGCTTCTCCCTCTGCCTCTCTCTCTCTCTCTATCTCTGTGTATGTCTCTCATGAATAAATAAATAAAATCTTTTAAAAAAAGCCTTAGTACATAGCAGTAATTTGTTTTCTATTATTTTTTTTTTTTAGCAAAGGATCAGTATCAACTTGTAAAAAGAAATTCTACAAAAAAAAACCCAGTCCAATAGAAAAATTGGCAAATGTCTTGACGAGCAATTTTATAGAACAGTAAACCAAAATGTATAGTAAATGTGAGAAGATGCTCACCTTTAGTAGTAATTGGGGAAACAATTAAAGCTATAAGAACTATTTCACACCTTTATGGTTGGCAGAAATTAAATTTGGCTCCCTTCAAGTGTTTGGAGGCTGTAAAGAAACTCATGCACTGTTGCGGAGAGTGTCTGTTATTTCAGCATTGGAGAACAATGGACCAAGATCTCCTAAAGGAGAGAAGAGAATGCACTTAGGCTAATCAATCCTGGAGAGAACTCTTCTGGGAAGTGTATGCAAGTTTTTTAGTGTTGCTTCTCATGGCAAAGGAACTGGAAACATCTTACAAGTCCATCTCTGCAAGAATGGATAAACATAGTATAGTATATTCATGTAGTCGGATACTCTACATTTGTGAAATGAATAAACCAAAGCTACATTTATCAGTACAAATCTCAAAAAAACGTGTTAAGAGAAAAAGGCTTCAAAAGAGCCCGCTTTTTGTATTTTATGTATTTCACTTGAATAATATTTAAAACATACAGAAATTATATTATGTTATTTTTGTAGATATTCAAATGTAGTAAATATATCAGTAAGCATGCATTGAGATGAGAAATCCACAGTAGTGATGTATGGAGGGAAATGGGGTGGAACGTCTGCATATGACTTTCAGTTATATCCGAAGTTTGAGCTCTTAAGCTAAATGAGCAGTACATAGGGCATGTTATCTTATTTCTTTCCATTTCTTTATTGCTCTGAAATGTAAATGAACCATTTTCCTTCCACCAGGGCTAAAAGTGATTATCCACTCCTCCTACCCTTCCCTGCACTGACCACCCCTCTGCTGATGGCAGTTCGGTAACTTGATCTCCCTAGCTTCATTTGGAATATTTTCTACCAGTCATGATGGGTTTGATCTCATTGGTGGGTTCACAGGACCTAGTTTATTCTACCTGATGATAACCACCAGGCAATTTGAAGATACTGGCAAGAGTCAGGGTATTTCCGAAGGCAATAGAACATATTGAAAAAAAAGAAAAAAATAGAACATATTTTTTTCACTGTAAAAACTACCTGGCCCCGGTAGACTCCCAGATTGTTTCTGGCCAAGCTAATAATTCAAGTCAATGCATGTTTCTGAATGTCTACAGTATTTTTTTCTGACGAGGCTAGATGATGGTCAGCAACTTCATTTGGCTTTGGAGGCCTGCCATTCTCTAAGCTCCCCCCCGCCCACCCCCTGCACGCCTACCCAGCTCCCTGACTCTACAGGCCATATTTTGTGGTTTTGAGAAGGCCACTCCCTCTTTCACTTTTCGGTGACTTCAGTTTGGTCTTTAGCATGTTTGGAATTTTCTTCTGTCTTTTTTTTTAAATAATTTTTATCTATTTATCCATGAGAGATACAGAAAGAGAGGCAGAGACACAGGCAGAGGGAGAAGCAGGCTCCTTGCGGGGAGCCTAATGCGGGACTTGATCCCAGCATCCCAGGATCATGCCCTGAGCTGAAAGTAGACCCTCAACCACTGAGCCACCCAGGTGCCCCTTTCTTCTGTCTTCTCACTATTTGACAGACCCCACTTATCCTATAAGAGCTTCACTGTAAATTCCTGGGGACGGTCGTCCCTGATCCTCAGTGTCGCCTTTGTTTTCCCGAGTCCCCATGCACATCAACATCTGCACACTTTGTCCCTCACTTGTGACTCTTGGTGTGTGTATCTATCTCCCTAATTAGGCTTCTAAGCTTCTTAGAGTCAGAGACTATGTTCTTCATGTTTGTATACTTAATTGGCACAGTACTTACCATAGAGCAGGTACTCAGTAAATGTTTGTTAACTTAATTGGAATTAGCACTAATCTCAGTGGTGTGTGTATGAGAGGGAGGGTGTGTGGAGGAGGAGGGTCGGTATGGGAAAGATAGAGAGCAGAAAAAGAGACAGGGAACAGCTAGCCACCATCTTATTCTGTGTATCTTTTGCATTCTACTTTTTTCCCACTGGAGTCCTTTCTTAGTGGATTACAGTAACTCTGAACTTTTTTCCATTTGTTTGTACTATTGGAACACCACCTAACTGAACATCACCCGAACATTTAATAAGCACATCTTTGATTCCTTCATCTCAGGCATTGATACAAGCGGAACAGCTCATATTTTACATGTTATTACTATTACTACATCTCCAAGTGCTTCTCATTGGTTTTGTCTGAGGTTGAGGACGAACTCCTGAAGCCAGACTCCCAGTAAACATGTATTATATGCCTCATACAGGAGATTAAGAGGGATTTGGTCAGCAAGCCCCCTCCCAGAGGCAATATTAGATGAACATAGGGTCTGGCAAGAAATTCGGAATGTTTTGTCCACATAGATAAAGAATATATGCCATTTCTGCTATCCTAATCTAAAGTGATGTGGGCCCTTCATGGGCCTTTTGTATAGAAAGACTATTAAAGAAGAGGCCTTGGAGGATCCCTGGGTGGCTCAGTGGTTTAGTGCCTGCCTTCGGCCCAGGGCGTGATCCTGAAGTCCCAGGATCGAGTCCTACATCAGGCTTGCTGCATGGAGCCTGCTTCTCCCTCTGCCTGTGTCTCTGCCTCTCTCTGTGTGTCTCTCATGAATAAATAAATAAAATCTTAAAAAAAAATAAAGAAGAGGCCTCCTTAGGCATCTCTAGAATTTTGTGTCACCTGCTAACACTTAAGGGCACTTCTCCTGCCAGCATGCTTGTGAGGCTGAGGATCCCCAACATTGCACAGATACCTTATCGTTAGGTGATGGTAAGTCAAACTGGAGAATGTTGGATTGTCAGAAGATAAAGGAACATCCTTTTCCTGTGGGCTGAAAGAGGTACTCCTGGACTGCTCCAATGGTCTCTTATGAACCCTGCCCTGAGGGGCACCAGCATGGCTCAGTTGGTTAAATATCTGCTTTTGGCTCAGATCATGATCTCAGGGTTCTGGGGTTGAGCCCTTTGTCCAGCTCCTTGCTCAGCAGAGGGTCTGTTTCTTCCTCTCCCTTTGCCACTCCTCCCATTTGTGCACTCTCTATCTCAAATAAATAAACAAAATCTTAAAAAAAAAAAAAAACCCTCAGCCCTGAGGTTCAGTCTTCATTGTTTTCACACAACTGCAGTATCCTCTTGCATCAGTAGGGCTCTTAGGCCAGTTAATAGGCTACTATAATCTCTCTACTATAATAGGCTAATGAAGTTGTACCAGTGGACATGTTTCTTTATCAGAAGTTTGTTAGTGGGGGAGATACTGATAGAGGAGATATACAAACATGTTCCCTAAAAAGAGTATATATAAAATAACAATAATGAGGGATAGATTGTTCCCATGAAAGCCATGAGCCACTATAGCCCAACTGATTCTGGGTTTGAGAGTAATAGAATGGCTTAGATTTTACCTTAATTGGTTGGAACTTATGAGAGAAAATGCTCTGTGTGCTGGGAGCATGGAGGTGATTAGGGTATAGGTGTCAGCCCTGCCCTGCAGATGCTTGGAGTGGTGTGGCTGGAGCCAGAGGCCTTGGACATGGGGTCAGGATGTGTGATGAGTGTCTCTGTGGGAAGAGGAGACACTGGATGACTGCTGTAAACCAGGGACCCTAGGAAGGCTTTCTGAGGCAAAAATCAAAATCAAAGCCAAAACCTGGGCAGCCCGGGTGGCTCAGCGGTTTAGCGCCGCCTTCAGCCCAGGGCGTGATCCTGGAGACCCGGGATCGAGTCCCACGTCGGGCTCCCTGCAGGGAGCCTGCTTCGCCCTCTGCCTGTGTCTCTGCCTCTCTCTCTCAATCCTCTCTGTGTGTTCTCATGAATAAATAAATAAAATATTTTTTTAAAAAGCCAAAACCTGAGGTCTAAGCAGAGAGTTATCAACTGAAGATGTAAAGAGAAGAGTGTTTCTTTCAATTTAGGTAGTGCCAAAAGATATCAGAATGCTCCTAGGCTGGTGACAAAGACTTAGTTAAGAAGCTGGAAGATGGGAAAAATGCTGGGCTTGCCTAAAAAGGTGCTTTGTTGTCTTTATCGTGTATTGTTCCTCAGTGATTCTATTCTGTTGGTTCTCCTTAGAAAAGTACAAGCAGTCACGGCATTCATATGACCTACACTAGGAACATTGCCCTTCCTGGATGTTCGCTGGTCTTAAATAATTTTTCACTTCCCATCCCCCACTTGAAATAGATGGCTGTTTTGAGTCTGAGTGTTGTGGGTCTTGATTAAAGGCTATTTTTGTATGGGTATATGTCACCATTTTCATGGCAAGGTCCTTGAATGTGGGGATTGTGTCTCTCCTTCAGTTTCTGGGATACTCCTGTCTCTATGGAGATTCGAAGATTCTCTGTATCTTTTTTATCCTCGTGATGTTTTTAGTGACCTCTCCCAAGCCATTTTGTTCATCTCCTGCCAGAGAACTCCATATACCAGTAGCACTCTGATGGCTATTTTGTGTGGGCTGTCTATTTTTTTGCCTTTGGGTCACTGATGAACAATAGACATAGACATACCCTAGGATGCCCCTCTGGACTCTTTTCTTTGTGAGGAGCCCAATGTCAGGGGGATGGTGAAAAAGAGCTCAGAGAGAACCTGCATTTATACGTGTGAAAAGCTGGCTATATGCCCACACAGAGACAAAGCCTTACAGTTTTTCGTTTCTAACTTTTCAAAATAACTGACATTCTTTGTTAGTTTTTCCGCAGTCACTTGTTGACCAGAGGAAGGCAAAACAAGGAAACAAAGTACTTAGCATAACACAAAGTACATGGGAATACTCCAAATTCTTAAAAGTTTTAATTATCATTAGTTTACTTAATGCCAGTGTATTTGAAACATGTGGTTTAAAAACTAAAGTTAGGAGCTAGAATCATCATAGTCAAATATAAAGTGAAATTTCTTTTTAGGGAGTCATGTCCATACAAATCTTTATAAAGAGCTTCTATTGAGAGAGCAGGTCATAAAATCAAGTGAAAAGGAAGAAATTAAAGACCAAAGGTTAATGTGGAGTAAAGGAGGAAGGTTAAGTGATTTATGAGACAATTCAAGTGAGAGAAATCTACTGCCTTTCAAGGTTCACATGTCGAATGGAGGCACCAGGCCGCCAACAGCAAGTTAGTGAGTATGTGTATACACAGGCATGCAAGTGTGGGGGAGGAGAGAGGGTTCTTGGACTGGACAACTGGGCAGTAAAAAGGTGTCTACAAAGTACTGAGAGTATGCCTGGGAAGACAGGTAGCAAGGGGGTGCCTTTAGCCTCTTTTATGTTGGCTAGATCACCATCTTTTTGTTGAAGTCACCTGACCAGTTCAGCTGCAAGCAATTGATCATATGGCAATGTCTGTCAGATTGATGATATCTCTCATTTGTGTAAACCCCATTTCAGAACCATTCATCGAAGCCATCTGAGTACGGTCGGATCATAAGAAAAATTACATAAAAGTCAAGTCTGCCTGAGTGCTCCAGAGGCTATCTCTTACTATGCAGGCAGAATAAGGATTTGGAATTTTATGAAACTTATCAACAGAGCAGTGCATATACCACACACTCCATACCTATATGCATGCAGAAGGCACAAAACAAGGCAGTAACATAAATATTGCAGAAAGTGAAGAGTAGATGATTCCCTTTGAGTGGCACAGAAGACATTTAAATACACAGACTCGGGGATCCCTGGGTGGCTCAGCGGTTTAGCACCGCCTTCAGTCCAGGGCGTGATCCTGGAGTCTCGGGATCAAGTCCCACATCGGGCTCCCTGCATGGAGCTTGCTTCTCCCTCTGCCTGTGTCTCTGCCTCTCTCTCTCTCTCTCTCTCTCTCTCTGTGTGTGTGTCTCTCATGAATAAATAAAATCTTAAAAATAAATAAATAAATAAATAAATAAATAAATAAATAAATAAACAGACTCTCAAAGCACATTGAGTGGGCTGTGTGGTCGGGGCTGAGCTCTGTAAGAATGAAAACCTAACCCCTGCCTTCATGAAGCCCGTAAGCTTTATAAACTAGGACACCAAAGAGCTTGGGGTGAGGCACCTGGGTGGCATGGTTGGTTAAGCATCGGAGTCTTGATCAGGTCATGATGTCAGAGTTATGAGATCGAGCCCCACATCGGGCTCCACACCTAGCGCTGAGACTGTCTGAGATTCTCTCTCCCTCTCCCTCTACCCCTCCTGCTCAGATGCTCGCTCTTGCTCTCTCTCTCCCCCCCCCCAAATAAATAAATCTTAAGGGGAAAAAAAAAGAGCTTGGTGTATAGAGAAGGAAAACTCACATTGCTAAAATGTGCCATTATTCTGAGTTCTAAGTATTTCACATTGGAGGATTGAGTTGAAGAGTGGTACAGAGGGGCTGAAAAGTAATTAAATTCATTCTGGATGGTTGTAGGAAATTAGCCATTTCAAGTGTATTTGTTGTGACCTTCTCCTTACTTGTTTATTCCTTCTGCCACCTTGACCACCACTTGAGGCCTTTTGTGTAACTGGTTGTTTAGTTTTGTTCAGACTGCCAGCAGCCAAAGGTGGTAGTGTACAATGTAAATCGTGTACTTTAATTGCACTGAAAATTCCTCCATATGCTACCTTTTTGTTTCTGAATACCTGATGGGAAGTTCATTGATGAACTTTATTAGTGAATCCAATGGGACCATAATTGGTCTTTCGTTTATTATTTTTAATTGAGACTGTCTGACAGCTTTATTTAAAATACTTTCCCACAGAAGAGAGTAGGGATTTCTATGGTAACTTGAAACTATTTGTTCCCTATAGCAGATGACATTGTAGATTTCACTATTTGGAGGTTCCTGTTGTGAAGTGTATTTTTGTCCTTTATGTAGTGGCAAATGCAACATTCTAAAAATATAAACTGTCAGACTTTTAGTTCAGGGCATTGAATAAAAAGGTATAAATGAGATATGCAACCTAAGCCCCAGAGCAGAGTGTGCCTTTCCTTTCTTTTCTGAGTAATTCTTGTACCCGTCCTTTTGTAAGCACTTGCTCTTATAGATATGTCTTTAGATAGATAAAGATAGAACTTTAAATGTTCTACTTCAGTTTAAATGTTCTTTCCCTGAGTTTATTTATTATCTCACTGGAATCAACTGTTTTCTCACTCCTTACATCTACATCTCCTCTAGTACTTAATGTGTGTTAGGGTACCTCTTTCTTTTATTATCTGTTTGGGCTTGGATGAGGGCTTCCTAAAGGCAGAAAATGTGTTATTTAGCTCTGGAGCTCTTCAACTTACCACAGCTGGCGCCAGACCCCAGAGCAGATGCCCAGAAAATGTGGAAGTTGAATCCATTCAAGGTTCACTGAGTTTTTCTATGTCTGTATTAGAACATGAGGTCAGTTAGACAGCTCAGGGTATGTGAGTCGCAATCGGCCCTGACCTTGGGTAACTTACAAGAGCATGCTCTGGGAGGTCTGTCAGAATGGCAGCGTGGCATGGGCCCGTGAAACCATGTGGCTCGTTAGAAGTCAGTAATACTAGCCGGTAATAGCCATTAGTACAGAAGCCAGAAGGCCTTGTATACCTATGAATAAGATAGCAAGGCACATTACTTTCCTGAAGCGTCCTTGGGGAAAAATTGTTGTGTAGAAAAGTTATTTAAGGCAACTAGCTATAGGTTAAACACTGGCTATGTGAGGCCAGGCAAACATTTTAAAAATTCTTTCTTAGTCCTGGAAAATACTATTCAAGATATTTATGTATTCAAGATGCTTATTCAAAGAGAGCATTTTGAGCTGGTAACCATCACCTGGGCTCTCTCTAGAACCAACTTTACTCTTGACTCTAAAGTTTCTACAGATGACAACATCATTTTCCCAGTTACCCAGACTCAACATACTGGAGTCCTTTATTCTCTTTAAAAAAAAAAAAAATCTTAACCACAATTTCTTATTTAAGCAGGTGCCAGCCAAATTCTGTAGGTTCAAGTTCAGCATGCGGCTTGGTATTCATCTCCTTCTTCTAGTTCTACTACTGACTGTTGCCCTTTGGCTCAGCTGGTCCTGCTGACTACCTATTATTGCCTACACCATGAAACCTAACCTCTTTGCCTAGGAGGTAGCCTGTAAATCTGCTGCATTACCATATACTAGCTGAGGATTCATGGGGATGTCTGTGAACTTCCCCCTCTGCAAGGCTCTACAGCTGTCTCAGCTGTAAGGCTGAGAGAGGGGAGACAGGGTGGAGAAGGGTATAGTGGGTTTTCCCCACAGTTGGAGGCAAAAGTCATGTTTTTCCAATTGTGTGTAGTGCTTTTAACTTCTGAGTGTGCTTTTGCAAATGTTATCACATTCTTTTCACATATTCCACCCCCCAGACATTTGTTGAACACATACTGTGTGCCAGGCATTTAAGAGACAGACATCAAAGAAACAATTTCAGCTTGAATTGTAGGCAAAATTGGGGATGCTTTGGAAGCATATGAAGAGTGTATTTTACCTTACTTATGTTGCTCATGCATGGAGGCTGCGAAGCCAGCTATTGAAAGAAGGCCAGTGTGTCTGACATATGAGGAAGATGGGTATAAAGGATGACAGGTAGTCAGCGGAGGGCCTTTCCGGTCTTTTGACGGAATTAGGATGTTTCCCAAATATGTTAATGATTTTATTCCCTCAAACAAACTCCTGAGATAAATGGAAAAGATACTACAATTCCCATTTTATGGGTTTTATAAATTTCTGCAGTATAGCTAGGATATTCAGTGTCTTGGCAAAGGTCATAGTATACTCCAAAATTTCAGAATGCGCCCACTTTCAATGCATTCATTCATTCATTCACTCTCCTTTAGCATATTTATGTGTTTAGGCTTCAGGTGTAAGGCCTACAACTGAGGCTCAGTATTTTGTGCTGCACTCATAACATTTGGTAAAACCAGGAAGACCTTGAATGGCCTAACTTTAAGCTCCCATCCCACTCTGTTCATGCAGATAAGGTCCCCTGGTCAAACATTCTCCCCTTATCAAAGGGACCAGGCACAGTTCCTGCTTATCCCTGTCAGCCCCCAGAATTGTTCAAATAAGCCAGTCCCATTGTGCCGTGAGAAATGGGGCACTCTACTCTCTTGTTACTACAAAGCCTGCCATCCACAGCTGTTCCTTGTGTCCCCAAGTGCGAGCCCCACTTGGCTCTACATGACATGCACTATCCTCCTCTCTTGGGAGGATGAGTTTATGTGACTAATGAAATGTTATTTATCTCATCCATCCAGTATTGAGTGTTGTGTACCAATCATACTCATGATCCTAAGGTAGGTAGGAATTCTTCTCTTACTAATAAGGTAGGTAGGAATTCTTCTCTTACTAATATGGTGAATAGGAGGTCATTAAAACCATGCCAGAAACATGAATTTTAAAGGAAGTTTAAAGAGTTGATATATTTTGGCAACAAATGCGTTTGCATACCTTGAAGTATGAAACAAACCAATACTAGAATGTTTGCTTTGGAATTAAGAAAAGCATTTGCATCAAAGGACTCCAACTGCCAAAACTGCACTGGCGAGTTGTTTTTGTTGTTGTTGTTTGAAGGCAACCTACAAGGTGAAGGGCAAGAGGAACTACTGAATTTCTATTCTGTGCCCCTGCTTAGTTCACATGAAACAGATTTTCTACTTTCTACAAAGGTTACCAGCAAAGGTACCTAATCCAACATGCATTCCCTTTGAGTAGCATTCTGTGATGTAGGCAGATTTTCGTGGGAGATCACAAAGGCTCCAGGGTCATGTAAAGTGAAGCAATGCACATTTTATTGTGACTATAAGTGAATGTAAGTGCTTAGTTATAAACACAAGGGGAGTCAGCCTGTTGTTGATTTTGACTTTAATAAAATAGTTCCATTGAACGCTGCATAACCAAAACATACAAATAAATAAACCATATGGAGTGAAATTATGACTTTCTGGATGAGGCGCTAAGAGAAGATATTTAAGCAGTTCCTGAACACATTTGTTGTTGAGTGAAGCTTAGGGAAGCTACTAAACTGCTCTTATATCCAGTCCCTTTTTTTCACTCAGATTGGTGACAAGACACTGTTGCACACATAGGAGTTTATAAGAGTACCTTTTTTTTTTTTTTTAATCTTTTTAAAACTTTATTTTTTTAAAATACTTTATTTATTTATTCATAGACACAGCTAGAGAGAAAGAGGCAGAGACACAGGCAGAAGGAGAAGCAGGCACCATGCAGGGAGCCTGACGTGGGACTCGATCCCGGGTCCCCAGGATCACGCCCCCGGCTGCAGGCAGCGCTAAACCGCTGCGCCACCAGGGCTGCCCTATAAGAGTACCTTATGTATATGAAGCTGAACTAATGATCAGTAAGGAAGACCTGGATTGTCAATGTAATCTTTGCTTCATTTTAGCATTTGTTAAATTGATGTCCCATCTGTGAATGCATTGCAAAGAAAGTACTAAATAATTCCAATCAGTTAAACTGGAGTCATGCTGTTTCCACTCCTTGCTCATCTAAATAAAATATCTGGGCACTGATGATATTTAAATTACATATAGTTTGAAAAATTATGTTTGTGTAGACTACTTACCTGTTTGTATTATAATATTGGGATCCTAGTGATGCTTTTAGCTTTGCATTATTGCTTTAGAAATCAATCCCAGAGGCACCTGGGTGGCTCAGTGGTTGAGCATCTGCCTTTGGCTCAGGTTGTAATCCCAGGGTTCTGGGATTTAGTCCCCCATTGGGCTCCCTGCAGGGAGCCTGCTTCTCCCTCTGCCTGTGTCTCTGCCTTTCTCTGTGTGTCTCTCAAGAATAAATCAACAAAATCTTTTTAAAAAATAGAATCAAATCCCAAAGCTATAAAAAACAAAAATAAAAACAAAAGGCACCAATCAGAGTATAACCTGCAAGGTTATAGGAAGCTTATACATTCAAGGGAATAGTATTTACCTATTTTAAGGCATTTGTTCATAAATCCAGTTTATATTGTTTAGAAAATTTTTTGAAGAGCATTTCTAACTGAAGGTAGATTTTGGCTTGTTCACTTGGTATTATCCTAGACAACTACAGAGTAATGTCATCTTAATTCTGATAATTTCTCAGGATCTTAAGGATCAAATTGACTAATGAAGTAAATTGAGTAAACATCTAAAATATAAGTGTCTCATGCTTGCAGCTGTTGCCCTCCCCATTACTGCACCTTCTTGATTTCTCTCCTTTGTGAGATTTCAGAGCACATGAGGCCTTAAGTTGCATATTAGAAAGCAAAAACAAAAACAAAAACACCAGACATTGGATTCTAGTGCCCCATGGAACACCATGTAGAAATTGGACTGTTGGGAAGTAAACTGTGAAGAAAAAGTGCAGCTGTCTCAAAATCTGCCTTGTGAAAATAATTGTGAAAATTATTATCACAAATAATTTATTAACATACACATACGGAGCATAATGTTTACTGTCTTTTGTTCCACAGAGATAGCAACTTTTAATTAATTGAGGCTTATATTTTTCAGATTTTTAAAAATGAATTTTACTTAGAGGAATGGGATGATACTACGAGTATTGTTCAACTTGGTCATTTTTTAAATTTAAAAGCAATTAATTAACGTATAGTTGGTTTCAGAGGTAAAGTTCAGTGGTTCATCAGTTAGTTGCATATAATACCTGGTGTTCATTACATCATGTGTCCTCCTTAATGCACAGCATCCAGTTACCCCATGCCCCTCCCCCCCAGCAACCCTCAGTTTGTTTCCTATGGTAAAGAGTCTCTTTATGGTTTATCTCTCTCTCTGACTTCATCATGTTTTATTTTTCTCTCTCTTCCTCTATGCTCCTGTGTTTTGTTTCTTAAATTCGCCTATGAGTGAAAGCATAGGATAAACTTTCTCTGATTGACTAATTTTGCTTAGCATAACTGCCTCTAGTTTCATCCACATTGTTGAAAATGACAAGATTCCATTTTTTTGATGGCGGAGTAATATTTCATTATATATATGTATATATATGTGTGTGTATATGTATATGTATATATATGTGTATATATATATATATATATCACATCTTCTTTATCCATTCATCTGTCGATGGCTATCTAGGTTCTTTCCATAGTTTGACTATTGTGGGCATTGCTGCTATGAACATTGGGGTGCAGGTGCCCCTTCGGACCACTACATTTGTATATTTGGGGCAAATACCCAGTAGTGCAATTGCTGAGTCATAAGGTAGCTCTATTTTCAACTTTTTTGAGGAACCTCCATACTGTTTTCCAGAGTGACTGTACCAGCTTGCATTCCTACCAACAGTGTGAGAGGGTTCCCCTTTCTCCTTATCCTTGCCAACATCTGTCATGAACTTGGTCTTTTTATTTAATTATACATTTGGATGTCTGCCACGGCCATGCATATAGATAGATCTCATTCATTTAAAACAGTAGCAGTACCATAAACCCTAATTTTGTTAGTGAACATTTGGATTGTTTTCCATTTTTCATAATTTCCAACATATTACAGAGGGCAAGTGTTTTCCACCTATGAGTGTATTTCTGTGCATTAAAATTCTTATAGTGGATATTACACATTTAATTATAATAGCAGAGCTGTTGGCAACTTTTGGGTCCTTACCCTATGACAAGTAATCTGCTGAAAACGTACAGTATTCCCTTCTAATCCTTACGACAACACGATTAAGCAGGTTCTTCTGTGTTTCCCCATTTTATAGCTGAAACCTAGCCTTACAGAGATTAAGTAGCTCCCCAAAGTTATGTAGCAAATAAGAACAGAATCTAGACTTAAAGCCAGGTCTTGGGATCCCTGGGTGGCGCAGCGGTTTGGCGCCTGCCTTTGGCCCAGGGCGCGATCCTGAGACCCGGGATCGAATCCCACGTCGGGCTCCCGGTGCATGGAGCCTGCTTCTCCCTCCGCCTGTGTCTCTGCCTCTCTCTATCTCTCTGTGACTATCATAAATTAAAAAAAAAAAAAAAGGGATTATTTAAAAAAAAAGAGATGAATCCACCTGCTTAATCTCACTAGTGGTCACTGAGCTGAAGTTAGAGATCTGTAGGTGGGAGCAGGACTGGAGGGGCAGAGCTCTAGGTGGGTCTTATTAGCTTGGATTATTTCTTTAAAAAAAAAAAAAAGCCAGGTCTTGGGGCACCTGGGTGGCTCAGTGGTTGAGTGTCTGCTTTTGGCTCAGGGCACGATCCTGGGTCCTGGGATCAACTTCTGCATCAGGGCTTTCTGCAGGGAATCTACTTCTTCCCCTGCCTATGTCTCTGCCTCTATGTGTGTCTTTCATGAATAAATAAATAAAATCTTAAAAAAAAAAACAGGTCTTTCTGATTTTACCGCCCATCACTGTCCTTCTGGTCCCCATTACAAAGTCTGTATCAAGTATTTAACTTGCTCCAACCAAATGCATTCTCTTTTCTCAGCTGGAGCTTCTGTTCCAGATTCCTCCCTGCTCTGCGGTTCTGGCAGCCAGGTATGGAAATCTCTAAGACCTCTCCTTTTGCCCTCCTATCTGGAGACAGGCCACAGCAGCCAGTTCTTCTTTTGCTGGCTCCTTCCTGAACTTCCTATCAGGCTCCGTTGCTGAGACTGCATTCCTGGTAGAAGGCACAGCCTTCCTAGGTCTGAGAGAGGGAGAAGGAGAGTTTCCTCTAGGTTTCCTGGATTTATAATTCCTTTGCTGTGAGCCAACAGAATCCAGCTGACCAGTAGTCTCTGAAGCAGTCACAAAGAGCAGTTGTCATCATAAAATGGTGGGGGAAGAGAAGAAAAGAAGAATTACTGCATGTACAATACGAAAGGAGTCACAGATAGTCTCTGGTGCTTTGAATTACACTGGTATAAACAGGTCATGGGGATGGCCAAGTAAGTGAACTGGGAGATGCTAGCATGGCATTTGGTAAAACTCATATCACAGAAATAACCGCCACTCAGTGCTGATGCTTAGACAAGCTACATGAACCACAGTGTACAGAAAATATGGTATTTTAATGACTTCTGGGCATCATGTGGGAGGAGTACCTTTGTCTGGACATTTTCTGTATGTGCATCAGAGCCCAGCTCCTTCTTAATCTTTCCCCACTTCCTGCCACAAATGCTTCTATCCTTTATTTTCCTTTATTACTTGTAAACAAAGTTGTGTTCTGACAATTATTTTTGGGGCTCACTGTCTGTTAGCCTGTGAGGTCTGTTTCGGTATGAATCCTATCTCATTTATCTTTTATGCTTACTTATATTTTCTTCCACAATATTTGTTTCCTTTCTTCCATTCAAGCCCATTACACACCTTTTCTGTGTCAAGCACATCATGCCTGTAGAGGTGCAGTGATATGTGTGGAAGATACAGCTTCTTTTCTTACCAACTCATAATCTGATAGGAAGTTTTCTTCTAGGAGAACCTAGACCCTTGCATGGTATCTGACACAGGGAAGGAACTCAATAAATGCTTATTTATTTGTTAAATGGATAAGGAATAAGGAATCTGACTCTCATGGTTATTAACTGATTTGTCTGTTCAATCATAGAACTTGGGTTTCCACTGTCTGTTGCTATGATGCCGTTCCCAAAGGATCTGCCCAGTTAAGGCCACGATTAATGCTATGCACTAAGAGGAGGGTGGTATGCCACATGTCATAATTAGTGCTAATGATCCTAATAATTACCTTGCAAGACAGATAGGTGGTCAGGGGCCATATAGAGTTCCTTCACTTTTTTGAATGTGAATAACTGCATGAATTTTCTAAAAGATTATCTTTTGTCCCAAGGTATGCCTTCTTGACATAGAGCCCCCAAACTGGCCTTAGGCCTAGGCTACGTAAATTATAAAATGAGTTCTTGTTACTTCACAACTTCCATTGTGATATTTTCCCCCTTACAGGTTTTATTCTTTCCTTTGTTTTAGTTTATTTTTTCTTTTCTTTTCTTTTTTCTTATGCTAGAACTGTTATCACAAAGTAATTGCTCAGATTGGGCAGCATTTGCCAATGTCTGGAAGTTTCACTAGTATGTGACCTGTATAAGGAAAAGAGAAACCTCTGGAATATATTGCTCAAAGGATGTTGATAAGGGTGCCTGTTCACACTGGGTGCATAAATACAAGAATTGCATGCAACTCACACAGAAATAGACCTAGAAGCAAAGGAAAATTGCTTGAGAACAATGGGGTATAGCCTTCCTTAGGCATCCTCAGAGAAGGAAAACAATGATTTAAAATGTTGGAGATAGAAGCTGATAATAAAAATGCATCCATTTTATCTTATGTAAATTATTGAACTACAGAAAAAAAATCAAATCATTTAATCTAAACCCTACAGCATATTGGATGTAAGTTCTATTAGAAGACTGAGTCATTCGTGCTATCTCTTTGCAGAGCAATAACTGTAAATTTCATCCTATATGTTCACTTCTACATTGCTTCTCCAGCTAATAACCACCATTAATAATATTCTGAAATCAGACACCCGGGTTGCTAGACTGTAACTGTAGCTTGTCTATAGGTGAACAGAATTTATTTGTTCATAAAGAAGTTAATTGGACAAGTAATTTTTGAGAAATGTCTTTGGAAATGGATGTGCATAGAAAGGGAATGAGTGACTGTTCACATATATATTTATGCGTCTTAACGGTTTATTTCATGTGCAATTTTTGGAAAACCAGATATACAAGTTAAAGAATATAGAAGTAAGTGTATATGTGCACCCCTCTATGGAAAAAAACAGATCATTTTTATTCTCAATTGACTTCAAATAAAACAATTTTTCAAATTAAAAAGAAACTTGCAGGTGTCATGGGAAGTCAATAGTGTAATGAAAATAGGGCATTTCAACTCCTTGGAATTCTGGTGTTGGCGTGTATGTGTGCTCATTACTTACTCTCTAGAAACTATAGCATGTAGTAGTTATTAAATAAATTTAGAGACTGACAAAATTGACTTGTCTTCCCTCTATCTGCTCATTGGGCGATTTCATTTTGGAAGACATACAGAAGGCTGGAGCATCCCAAGTGTCCTGAGAGAACTCCAGAAAATAAATCTCCAAAGTAATGCTGCCATAGAGACAGAAAAGGACCAAACTAAAGCTGTAGTTAGACATTTGAACTAATTGGACCACATATTGATAGACTGGCTTATTTTAATCATCTTAATGAGGACACCAAATCCAACAAATTGTGCAGAAATGAAAGACCCTAAACACCAAATTAGCGGCTGAACAGCTAATTCTATGGTCATGCATGTATTATGTGAATGAAAATATTTGTCCCCATCCTGCCACCCCCCACACACACACATAAGTACACAAATTCATATGTGCTAAACAACCACGGGCCCCGTGGGACTTCTTGTCAGCTGCTGGAGCAAACCAGAAAGGCACAGAAATAGTTCTCAATTATGACGAAAAAATAACAGCTTTATGTACCCTAAGAATTGTACTGTTTTAAAATAATCATTAATGAATTGATGAAAGGCCTTCTGATTGCATAACTGGATAATTGCAACCTTATCAAAACCCTGGATCTGTTCTTAGATTCATACTGCTCATGAATAGTTAAGTTTGAACATATTCTGCATGCAAGGACTAGAAAAGGTAAAGCTTTTAGCCCCAATTTCATACACTGTAGCTGTACTCGAACAAAGGGGTTTTTAGGCTGATACTGTACAATGTAGGTAGGAGATATGGGAATGATATGGATAATTTCCATGAATTTCTCTAAGGACTCATATGTGAAATAGAGGAGAGTCTGCTGTTTTTTTGGAAGACTCATCTTTGTTTTGCTTTAATTTGCTCTCAGAATAAAACACTTCAGAATTGTCCTTTGGGGGGCTGTTACTACGGATTGGTTAGTTACTTTATTGACTGTGTATTAACATTCTCTGAACTACGTGTTCTGCCTGTTTCTTTACTAAATTATACTTTCCAACCTAGGCAGATGGCAGTGCCTGTTTCCAAGGGACATTTTGCTGTGCTTTTTTTTTTACACATGAGTCTGCCAGTTTGGGGAGCCATGTCCTTCTCCTATCTTAGTAGTCAGTAATGGGAGATCACATTACAAAGTACAGGGGAAATAATAAAGAATTTTATTTCATTCATTCATTTATTCTATAAGCATTTCTTATGCACTTTCTTTGTGCCCAGTTCTGTAATCAAGTGCAACAACAACAAAAAAATCCCACATACTTTGCTTTCCTCTTTGCCCACCCAAATAACATGACCTGGATTCTACAACCAGTAACTGTAAGCTTGGTATCCTCCAGAAGTTTCATCATGTCTTCCTCTGTTGTATCTTCATCCCTATTCTCTATATCTTTGTTTTGTCTTTGATTTTCCTAGATAAACTTTCTTGACACAAAGATGAACCCTGACCTTTGCCTTGAAGGTCATAGAGAACCAGAGGAGGGTTTGATATTAGTTTACCTGTATATTCTACCAAGATCTTGCCCCAGTGTCCAGCTCCCTTCTGATTTCTCCTGGCAGGTGTTCTGTTAAGTGCAGAGCTCTTTCCCAAATGTTGGGGAGTATAACCTTGTTTGGAGAAGAGGAAGGGGACAAGAGAGAACAGAGGAGAGAGAAGAATGGGGAATAAAAGAGGTATAGCCTCTTTCCAGAGGAAGCTTCTCCTTCCCTTACCCAGGACAGTAAGATAGGGTCCATGCCTCTGAGGAGTTTTTATTCTAGTGAGGAAGAGAGAAAAGTAAGTCCACAATTACCATATTGTGTGAGAAGTGCCAAAAACATAAGTTTCCATATATTGGGATCCCCACTTAATAATTGTTTAGAAACTTCCCATAGGGTATTTCTAATGATTCAGTTTAATCTGTTTCATATTTTGTATTTCAAAGGAGGCAAGTATAGTTACTGAGGCCCTGGAGGGTATTCCAACCATTCAGAAAGTTCCATATGGAGGATATTTTTCTAGCAAATGAAAGGAGGCTGGTGGTGGCTCACTTCCAGTACTATAGGACACTAAAAACATAACAACTAAACAACAAAAAAAGCAACTCATAATCTCAGTGTTGCCATTACTTTTCTAGGTATCAGAGAAAAAATACACCCTTCTCAAAAGCAAGATTTTTTTAAACTATAATATATGAATTCTTGAGTCAAGAGTCATTCATATTAGACCATCTAATCCCATTTTGCATAAGAAACTGAATCCCACAGATGTTTATAACAGTAGCCTACTGTTATAGCACATCCAGACATGTTTACATTGAAGTAGTTTCCATGGGAGTGCCATATACACGTAAAGAAGCTGAAGCTGTGCGAGGTTCAATAATTACCCAAGGTCACACAATCTAGAAAGTGGCAGAGACTTGAACCTGGATCTTAGTGGCTCCAAAGCCCATGTTCATAACCATACTGACAATCTGCATAATGTAATATATTACATTATATTATAGCTCCTTGTTCTATAGCCATTATAGCTCCTTGTTCTATTGATCTTGTCTTCTAAATGTCTCTCAAATCCATAGTCTGGACTGGTGGTTCTTAATCTTGGGTATATAATTGTCTGGAAGACTTAGACTTAAAACATAGACTACAGGGTCTGTGTGGATTGACTCGAAGGTGGTTCCCCACAATCCTTGCTTCCTTGTGTTCATACCTTGATATAATCCTCTCCCTTTGTGCAAGGGATCTGTGATTTACTTGCTTCTAACCAGTAGAATATGGCAAAGGTCATGGAGTGTCACTCTCACAATTATGATACATTATATAACAGGTAATCTGTCCTGCTAACGGATTTGCTCCAGAGACTCTGCTGGCCTGATGAAGAAAGCAGCCATGTTGAGCAAACTCATGTGACAAAGATCTATGGGTAGTTTCTAGGAGCTGCAGATGAAGGACCTAAGAGCAGCCCCCAGATAATAGCTAATTAGAAGCTGGGGCTCTCAGTTCTACAGTCATAAGTAAATAATTCTAACAAATTCAATGAGCTTGGATGCAGATTTTCCCCACTTGAGCCTCCAGATGAGAACACACCCTGTCCAGCACCTTGACTACAACCTTATAAGACCCTGAGCAGGGGACCTCCCCCCAGCAGTGCCAAGACTCCTGAGGCATAGGAACTACAAAACAATAAATATAGTTTTGTTAACTGTGTTAAGCTGCTAAGTTTCTGGTATTTTTTTATAGATAACTAACTAATACATCCCTGAAGTTTCTGATTCAGTAAGTTTGCAGTAAATCCCAAGAATTTGAATTTATAAGAACCTCTCTGGGCTCAGTCATGCTGCTGGTTCAGAGACCACACTCTGAGAATCACTGGCCTAGATCCTGGACAATTGCATTATATCCAGCTTGTTTTCATATGCCCTCTGAACCTCTCTGGTTCCACACCACAGTCTGAGAAGTTCTTACATCACAAATCATATTAGTGCTACCTATAAGCCTTTCAGTAACCTCCCATTGCTGTAAAATAAAGACCCAAATGCTCTGCTCCTGCAGCTACCCCAGCCCTGTATCCCTGCATCCCCTCACTCTACCCCTGAGCTCAGGGACCTCCTTTCCTTTGATCACTTTCCCTCCTCCACCTTGAACCACTCTGTTCCCGCAAATTAACACTGTGCTCTCTTTTGATGGACTCAGACTCAATCTTTGCTCCCTCCTCAGAAAAGGCTTCTATGACCTCAGCCTGGATTTGGATTTTTTGTAATATGTTGACTTGGGGATTAAAAGTATAGGCTCTGACCTTCCATCTTTCTGAGTTTGGACCTTAGCTCCACCATTTATCACCTCTGGACCCTTGGACAAATTAACCTCTGTCTGTACTTCCTCAGCACTAAAGTGTGACACTAAGAGTATAGTTGTTTCATCAAATGAGGAAAATTAATACCTTCTCCATTAAAATAAGGTGTGGTAGTATGTTCCTTCATTAAGTTGGAAGCATCAAATGATTTAAATGCATAGAACCATGTCAGGCACTTAGTATGCTCTCTGTAAATGGTGATGGTAGCTGCTTTTTGCTACTACTGTCATGATTTCTTATAGACCCATATTCCTTTACTTCACAACTTGAAATTTTGTATTTGATAATGTGAATGGCCATCGCCCCTTCTAGATTATAAGCTCCATGAGAGTAGGAACCATTCTTGCTTCTCATTTTAGTTCCCAGGCTTCATGCAGTACCTGGCACGGCTTGGATAGTCAGAAGATATAGTGTATATTTGATGAATGAATGAATGAATGGTAACAGGGTCAGGACCCCACTCCAAGAGGCCTATTCCCAGATCACTATGTATTCTTTCCACTTGGGTGGAATGTGGTTTATAATGTATTTCAGTCTCTAATTGTACCAATCCTTGAGCCCCACCCTCCACCCACTGGGTTGTGATGAGATCATATGGACAGTCTGTTAGGCTTGTCCTTGATCTTGGATTCCAATGAACTTGGTACCATCAGGTATAATTTTCTTTTGTCATGGAGCTTAAAGAAGAGTTAGTCTTGAATAATTATGCTTAGGTTAAACACATGAGCATCTTCACTTCTTGAGATTTTCCTTCTTTCTTCAATGCCTTCTAAAGTTGTAATATGCACTGGGTGCTAAGAGGACACCATCACTCTAAACCAAACTATAAAAAAAAAAAAACTATATTAGTGTCTGCCTGAGGTTGAGTACTCTGTGTCCAGAACTTGGCTCCTCTTCCTCAGGGCTGGTCAGAGTGCTGGAGCATACATTATATACCACAGCTCTCTTTGCAGTGTGCTGGAGGGTATTCCATTCTTGATTCCAAAAAGAGAAATGTATTTTGTAGATTTTTTATATTATCCTGAGAGCAACAAAAGAGCTGGCCCAGAAAACTAAAGTCTGCAAGGTTCTCTGGAGACTTTCTCCCTCCCTACCCCATTTCATTAACCTTTCTTCTGAAAACTACTTTTGCATGTCTGGGTTTAATTAAGAGTTTTTGCATGCAAAACTGGAAAAAGCCCATCTCTCCCCTTGGTTTATTCCTTCATCTGATTTGGGTTGAACATATACATTTTTTGAGAATTAATTATAATTGCTTTTGACAAAAGAAATAGCTCTTTTTTTATGTCTTCAAATCCTTAATGCTGGCTTATATGCAACTAATGATGATAGCCGTCGACATAATCAGTTCTAATGGTCTCCGCTGTCTACCTAGTTTTGCATATAGGAATGTAATTCAAATTTCAGAAAGCCTGGGCTGAATGGCTCTTTGTTCTGTGTTTAAAACATTACTTCAGTGTTCATTGGAAAGAGGTCTGTTATTGCAAACTGGATTTGAGTTCTACTTTCCAGCTCTGGGAACATGGGGAGATTCTTCTGTCCCATAGGCTGACTCTGCCTTTCAGATAACACTGCCCTGAGCAGTGGGGAGCACTGAAAGGTATCACCTGTGTGAAAGGCCTTTATAAACTGTGAAGTGTTCTTTATACTGTGATTATTATTTCTAATTCAAATCATCCTCACAGGGATTTTTTTTAAATTTGCTTGAATTCAGAAAAGAAAGCTCAATTTTTATTACTGATTTTTAAAAATCCAAGAGTAACACTTTACAGCTGTTGAGCACTTATAATTTAACCAAGCATTTTCTCACACATTAACCCATTCCTAACCTGCTGGTGGAAGGAGAAAGGGATTCTTGGTAGGCAGCGCGATGTGTATATTTCCCTTAATCCAGAAACCTTGTGAGAAAGCCAAAAGTAGCTCCACATTTTAGATAAAAAAAAACTTAAGATCAGGGTTATACAGCTTGAACAGAGGTCTTTATAATTAATTGTTCTCTTGTCCTTAGGCATTGTTCCTTTCTGTGAAGAAGGTTGTAAATAATATGGTACAGGGCCTTCAGTTTGCCAGAGTGGACCACTCACTGTACAAATTCTGCTTTTTAGATTTTAACCTTCACTTATATTAGCAGAGAAAGATGGAACTAAGAAAGTTCCTTCAAGAATTTATTTTTCAAGGGGCACCTGGCTGGCTCAGTTGGTAGAGCATTTGTGACTTTTGATCTTGGGATTGTAAACTTGAGCCCCATGTTGGGTATAGAGATTACTTAAAAAAAATATTTTTAAAGAGCTTTAAAAAAAGAATTTATTGCTCTACTTAGATCTAAGGCTGGGCCAGTGTAACCAAGATATAGAAGTAGCCCAACAATAGACTAGCTCAGTGGTTCTCAACTGGTTATGGTTGCCCCTGCCTCAACATTTGCCTATATCGGAGACATCTTTTATTCTTGCCAACTGGCCAGGTGCTATTGGCAGTCCAGTGGCTATAGAGCACTGATGCCACCAACACTACAATGTGTAGAACTGTCTTACCTTTAACCACAAAGAATTATGTGGCCCAGGATGTCAATAGTGCCGAGGTTGAAAAACCATACTCAAGCCGGAGTCAAGGAAGGCTTCCTGGAAGAGGTGACACCAGAACTGGGGTTTAAATGATAATTAAAAATTCTCCAGGCAGACAAGGGAAGGAAAAGGCATTCCAAACAAAGAGGGTGGCATTCGCATAAGTAGAGAGGCCTGAAGTTGTGCCTCATGTGTAGGAATTCTTTTGCTCGTTGGCATTTTTGTCTCATTTCTGGGAGAAGTAGCAGGGTAACACTAGAGAAGTGTGCTAAGTTCTTTTTTTCCGAGAGTAATTCACATTGAGAGTTGTATTGTAAACTTATCCCGTTCCCCAGAATAATTCTTTTCTGCCAGACAGCCTGTGAATATCATCACCAGTTCTTAAGAGGATCATGTAGAGATTACTCTCCAGTAATGATACAAACAGATAATCAAGCCCAATTTCAGGTCTTCACAGGCCTGTGCTTGTTGCCCCTTGGTGGGTATCTATACAAATTGAATCACACATAGGTGAACACTTGAACACCTGAGCAGAACAATTCTTTCCTTGTTTTTGTATCCATGGAGCCTGTATAGTGCCTCCCACGTGGTCTAAGTGCCAGAGAAATTTGATGGGGCAGCGCGTGCAAGTGGCACTCAGAGTGTTCTTATGTAGTAATAGGGGGCTGTGGGTCTCTAGCCCCTGCAGTTTGCTGGCCTTATGTGCTTTTGAACACACTTATGCACACCACAGATTTTCCTCCTTTGTAGCATATCACAGCTTCAATTTGGTTAAAATCAATTCTTTTCAATGTATTCATTAACTGTGTGTGCACATGCCCACCTGGGCATGTGCTGGCAGACTTTGGTTTGAATCCCGACTTAGGCTTTTGTTGTGGTGTGACTTATGGGCCATGCCTTCACCTCTCTAAGCTCCAACTTCCACACCTCTAAAATGGACATCATAGCACTTAGCCAAGTTGTATTCAGGTTTAGAGATAGGATGTAAAGAATCTAAAACAGTGATAGTAGATATGCTTAATAAATGCTAGCTTTATTATTACTGCTGTTATGACCGTGGTAATGACAATGTCAGAGCTTGGAATCTGTGGTGTGGAGGACATGAAGGTTGACAAGATGCATTCCTGTCCCTTGGAGTTCATGGTGAAGACCAACCCACCCTGCAATAATTATGCATTATGCAATAATTATGTACTATTACTACATAGTCCACCCTCTAGGTCCTGTAATAACCCTGCAGCCACAGTGGTTATGACTGAGCTTTGTGACCTTGGGTAAGTTATTTAACTTCTCTGAGTGTCACTGAGTGATTTGCAAGAACTAAATGAAATAAAAGATTTAAAATTCTTGGCACACAGTAGACCCAGAACAAATGCTGGTTCCCTCCTCCCTGAGGCAGTCATCATCAAGATGTTCTGTGGATTTTACTGCTGGCAAAAACAAATGAGACTAAATAAAAGTCAGGGGTGAAAATAAGGGGAATTACAGAGTTTTTGTTTTGTTTGGCTTTGTTTTCTTTAAGTTTTGCAAAATATTCAGAGATTCTTCCGTCCCTTAACCTTCAGTAGATTTCAGATGACTTGTCATTCTCCAAGGTGAAATTTATTTTTCTGCTTTGATCTCTAGACATCTCTAGACATTTCTCATAGATGGCTTTGACCTTGGTTGGAGATGTCTCAACACTGTATGCACCAATTCTGGTTATGGCCCCTCCAATCCCAGCTTGAATGCCTAGAATTTCTTCTCTGGCTCGGTCACTTCTGCCCTGGCTTGTGGGAGTCTGCTTGCACTAAGCCCCCAGGAGAATTTTCCTGTTTGTGCCCAGAGCTCCGCCCTTTGGCTCCTGCCCTTATTCTAAGCTATAGATACCATCCTGGCACTTTACTGAGGGTGTGTAGTTTCCTGCCTCAAGCCCTGAGAGATCCCCTGGCCCAGAGGGAACTCCATCTAGAGTTAAGGTCTCTTAGGTGAGCTTCTTCCCAGTCTTTTATTTCTTCACACACCCAAGCTGCTTACTGTTCCTTGAATTCTCAAATGGCAAGTTCCATTCTGATTGCATTGTCCTTCCACCCACAAGCATGTCACTTCCAAGCCACAACCCGAGAGAAATTGGCTCCCTCCTCTATCATAGCATTTGTGATCATCTTTATTATAATACTTAAAACGCATTGTTAGTTTTATGTGTGTCCCCAGCAAGATTTTTATTTCTTAGGGTACAGGGGCCATGGAAAATGCATCTTCATCGACCCTGGGGCAACTAATACAATGTAAGCATAGAGTGGATGCGTCCCAATGCATATACTTAAGGAAACAGGAAGAGAAGCAAAAAGACTCTGCAAACATGCTGAAGAAAAATGGCAGGAATGGGACTAGGAGTAGATCCTTCAGACTTCCTAGTCTTGGTGCTGCTAGGAACTTACCACATGGGAAGTAAAGATACCCGGAAGTCTGGGGTTTTCAGAGGCTGAGCCTGAATCAGCAGTAGACTGGGGCACTGGCCTAGTGAAAGGAATAGGAGCCACACAGACCTGGGGACCAGTCTTCATTCCAGCACTCAGTGGCTCTGTGATCAGCTACAATTTGTGTCAATTCTCTGATGCTAAATTTGTTTTGGTAGCAACGTGGTTAGTATCTTCTATTGAGAGATAATGCATTTGGCTCACAGTAGATACTCCATGAATTGTCCTTATAAACATGTCACATATATTAACAACGTCTGAGTGACTTCAGTGTCCCCCACAGCATCTGTTGCACTGTCTTGAGTATGCTGCCTCTACTACCCTGTTCTTACTATTAGTGTGCCAAGCACCATGGTGGCTGCTTTCCATAGATTTTCTCATTTAATTTTTTCCTCAATAATCTTGTAAGATGAGAGGTTTTCATGTCATACATGTTATACAGGTGAAGAAATTGGGGATTGAAAGAAAGTAAGTGACTTGCCCAGTGTTTCCCATAATTAGTAATTGGGATTTAAAGCCACCCACTCCTACTGCAGAGCATGTATTCTTTGCCTCTATCCTCTATTTTCTATTCTAGCATTATTGGGAAACACTTAATGTATTTATGTGAAGCTGTCCTGACTCTGGAAGTCTTAAAAGAACATGTGAAAATACAATTTCTGTATTAAAAAAACTCTGCATTTCAGATTCCCAAATCTACTCCTCAATGGGCCACAGGGCCGGGTAATTCTAATACACTAATAACCCTAATACATAAATTATTATGCTTAAATAATGAGACCACGGAGCATCATTTCAGGGAAGCATGGAAGCTGGCTCAGGAGATGGATTTTTGATGTCTAAAGTTCTCAGGTTAAAAAGAAATCTGTGCTGTGTTTCAATGAAAAAAAAATCTGCCATTTAGTATTTTTTTCTACTGATCCATAACCTCCTCAAGGACAGGTAGCATCTTCCATTTAATAATAAATTATTGTATTTGTCTGGCAAATTATACTTTCCAAAGTGCTTTTGTAAACCTATCTCACTTGATTTTCCTAGCAACCCAGCAAGGTAGGCAGGCCAGAGGACATTCTTCTTCATGAAAGGATGCAGTGGCTGAGGCTCCTTGTGAGGGGAGTTATCCTGGGTCACACATGTAATTGGTAACAGAGCTGGGGCTAGTATCCCCGTGTCTTGGCTCAGTGTGCATCTTCTCCCAAATGCCTGTTTCAGTGAGATCAGACAGCTGCAACAATTTGTACACAATGAGATCTTCAACAAACCATTGGCTGATTCAGCTCAAAACAATTGAAGATATTTCTCACTATGATTTCCATTGATTCTCTAAAGTAGCTGAGAAATGCATTATCTGTAGTTTACCTGTGTGCAGGAGACAAGCAGAAAGCAAACCATTGATCAGTCTTGAAAGTTGTTTCCTCAGACATCTGAAAAGTTTTCAGAGCAGGGAAGTTTGCTGTTTCTGCCTGTGGCACTTTCCTGATGGCCACTGTATCACGGACTCACAGACTCGCCTCTCTTAGTCATCATGAAAATAATCTCCCTGTAACTGGTATGGTGGATTTCAGCCTCATTTTGGAGAGGATGCCCATCCAACCCCAAAAACTTCTGAGATATAACGCCCACTAGAAGGTTCTGAGAGAGTAATGAAACTCGGCACACAGTATACAGTTTTTTCAGATCCTTTATGGAATAATTTAAAAGAGTTCTTTGTAGTGAAAGCCACATGAGCCAGGGGTGATTTGGTCATAAGAGTTTAGCTATTTGAACCCAAATTAGCTGGTTTCAATCAGAGTTCAAGAGACATTTACAAGTTTTTTGGTGTTTATTTTGGTAATCTATAAATCTTCATTAGATATCCATTTTATTTGGTGTCCATCCATCCAAAATATAAGCACTGACAATTTTCCTTGAAAAAGTTAGAGATCATAGATTGATTGAATCTATTGTGCAGAGTATTAGTGAAGGTTTGGATTAGGGTCACCCTGCCAACGTATAACCATTCTGTCAGCTGCCCTGTCTACCAAGTGGATAGTTAACAAAAGCCAGCAGATCATACAGCATACGTAGCCTTCTGCTTAAAGAATATTTGGGCTGCATCGAGATTTTGCTAATGAATCTATCCTCAGTGTCTGGAACACGATAGTTAGTAAATTTTGTTGCATGGATGGAGTGTAGCCTTGTAGACCTTTGCATTCTGCTTCCTGCTTCTCCATTTCACCTGTGCCACTGCCTGCCCACTTTGTAACATGGGTTCTCTCCATTACAAATATGCCATCCTTTCTACTGCTTCTTGCAAAACTTCTTCTCCTGCTGCCCCCTCTCCTACTTGGTGATCTTATTCATTTCATGAACCCAGATCACGTGTTTTTCCTCTGGGAGAGCTTCTGTGACACCTTCACAAGTCAGAGTTCACAGTGTGCCTCACTTTGTGCCTCCCTTTCTCGAGGAACACACTTCCATGGTCATGATGACACACATCATTGCCATATACCTGTAATGGTGTTGCTGGGTAGACTGGGGAGACTTTGGGCTGTGAGGCCTCCACCCAGCCCAGCCCAAAAATGTCACCAGAGGCTCTTGGTTTCTTAAGGAGAAAGAATTCAAGGACAGATACCACATGGTGGGTGAGTAGCACAAGTAGGCAAGTATTAGAAGGAAAATACACTCTTGAGCTGTGAAAGCAGATGAATGCAAGGGAGAGATGCACCTCCTAGGGTTTGAGTTTCTGTCTTTTATTGACTGGTGTTAACAAGGAAGTGGGATATTCATCACTTGAGGCAGGCATTTCTTGGAAGTTAGGTTAACGACTGTCGTTTCTGTATTTGGTCAAGGGTTTCCTGTCGTGGCACCCTTAAGGAGGAGATTTTAGTAAGCTAATGTAGTATGGTGAAGGAATAATGTGAACTTTGGCCACTTTGTCAGTCATCTTGGGCCTCTCTGCTTCCATCTGGTTTCTTGTGTTTTGGTTGTGGTGCACTGCCAGGACAGGCCTCTAACTTCTTCACAGTTGGCCAGGGCTTCCCACTGCCGGGCCTCAGGCACCCTGTTAGAACCTAGCTAACTGCCTCCTCTAACAGAAGCTCTGAGTTCTCTTCGGCTGTCACCCCCAAGGGCAGGGCCTCTGTTTTACTCACACTGGAGTGCTGCTTCAGACAGTGGTGGGTACACGGTAGACACTTGCTAATTCCTGGCTGGAAGGAAGGAAGGAAGGAAGAAAGGAAGGAACACTGTGTTCAGACCAAAGGTATGAGACTTGCAGACAACTTTATGGGATTCAGTCTCTTAAATTCTGAGAGTTGAATTTGAAGAGACCCTCCTGGGCAGTTGGAGAGAGTCTTCAGAGAGCACCAGAAGGCAACAATGCTCCAGAGCTGGGAAGCGCTCAAGATTCCTCCAGACATTCACGGTGATAATCATTAAAATGATTCACATCGACTCTATATTCCATACCCTTCACAGCAACTATTGAAACACTTAGCACACCACAGGCCCCCCGGTGCTCAGCCACCTCACTTGGTTTGTCCATGTTCTGCGCTGAACCTCACTGTGGTGGCAGGATTCAGTAGCATTTGCCTAGACTTCATCAAGAATTCTATAGCCTAATTTGGGTCTTTCTTGTACTTGTTTCCATAGGTCCCTTAGGCTTCTTTCATAACGAACTGTATTTCTTTGCATTTTGCCACAGCGGTGAGCTTAGTTTCTGCACAGAACCCCTCCACCCCTCAGCCTTTCCTCTGCATCAGAAAAGGGACCGCAACAGGCTCTCTGCTGCCTGGCACTGACGTCTGAGAGCATTTTTGTTACATAAATGAATCTGTATCGGGAAGGTTATTTTTACAGAGAGGGTTCAAGTTCATGTTATGTTCATGCATTTTAAATACCACTAGGAGAGTGCCTAGTGCAGAGTTTGGGTTGGAAAAAAAATTTTATCATAGCATGGAAAATTTTACACAAATAAAAATTAAAGTGGCTATAGCTTTTGCACATACATTTTTCTCTGAACTCCCCTGTGAGGTGGGTGCCATTCTCCTTTCAATTTTATGAAGACGGAAATTGAGGAAGCCGGAAATTGAGGAGGCTCTTGAGAAATTTAGTCGTCGGCTGGAGGTCACACAGCTGGTTAATGACAGCGTCAGACCTTGACCTAAGTCTGTCTCCAGATTTTATGATATGACATCATCTGGTAATTATTGAGGTGATACAGCTTAAATTGGTCAGAAACCATCGATCAATAGGACAAGGATACTGTATAAAGGAATCTAGTTTGTGGTCATTTTTGAAAGGTCTTACTTAAAAGCAAAAGGTGGAATAAAGGTTTTTGTTGTTGTTTAAGTTTCCTTCTCTCCTTTCTGCTCTGCAGTTTGATGCAGCTTTGAATGACTTGTAATTTTGAATATAAGCAGTATGCCTATAAAGACTATTCTACAGGTAAAACACACATTTGGACAAGAGAATCTGATTTTAAGATCCCTTTTAATAATTGTAAGTGCATTCCACAGGCTTTGTCGGGTGGAGAGCAGTCTGCCAAGCCCTGGGAGCACAGCTATGCAATAGGAAAGGACGGACCTGCTTTTGCCCTCAAAGATCTTGCTCTCTAGCATTTTAAAAATAACATTAAACTTCCCATGTTTATAGAGTAGCAGTCACCTATGCTATTCTTTTTGTGCTATTTTGGTATCATTCAGTTAGCAAATATTTGTTGAAGACTCATTGTCTTCTTGACACACAGAAGTGATTGCTACCTAAACCGTGACCTTGAATAGATATGTTCACAGGGAAAATTGCTGTAGAGTCTGTGAGCACTGTATTAGTGATGCAGAATTTAGTTTAGAGGTCTCATGGATGGAGTTACAAATTCTTCTGTGGAGAGGCCTGACAGGAATTGGGAAGGTCCCCAAATGGTGTGAGGAGACTCAATCATTTAAGTTCATTTTTGGAGTGGTAGCTCAGGACCATATATTTTATCATGTTATATAAAATGCAACTGTATTTACTATTCAGGTGTTAATTTTACATTATAACTGAATGAAATCTTGCTAAGTGATATCTAGCAGAGTATATATACTTTTAGTTTTCATGGATTTAATATCAGCAGTTTTGATTATTCAAGAACTATTTTGAGGGTTCCTGATATGAGCAGTTTCTAATTTTGCTGAGAATCCGCTTTTAATCACCTGGCTTTGTTTGGAATGCTTCATGGAAGCAAAGTATTTATAAAATTAGTGAGTCTAGCAGACTGCCCAGCCGTTGCACCTGAACCTGGCTTTGTTGTTCTCCATATAATCTTTTTATTTTAAGACTTATTTATTTATTTGAGAGAGAGAGAGTGGGGGAGAGAGAGAGGGAGAGAGAATCTCAAGCTGACTCCCTGCTGAACATAGAGCCCGACTTGACTTGGGGCTCCATCTTGTGACCCTGAGATCAGGAACTGAGCTGAAACCAAGAGTTGGTCACTTAACCGACTAAGCCACCTTCGCACCCCCTTCATGTCATCTCAAGTCATCTTGTACACTACTAGCAAAGCCTTGATTGCTTTGTTGGAAATGACCATCCTTTGAAATATTAAATCCTGAGAAATTTAGAAAGGTAGCTAACTTGTGTTAGAAGAGGATACATAGGAAATATCTTCTCTCAGGAAAGTGATAGCATGGAACTAGAAGAGCCTATAAAACCATCTGAGACTTGGAGTATTAATGCAGAGTATCCATTCCCTTCACATTAGAGTATCAGGTAGCCAAAAGATATAGAAATGTTTGATGTTAGGTTGGGACTGTACTAACTAATATGCCATAATAGGGTAAATAGTGTTGTAAAATTCAAAGTGCTTTTAAGCCTCTTTGGGCTTTTCATATTCCAGACTGAGAAAGTACCCATAATGTAATAAGTGCTCAATACATATTTGTTGTCTGGAATTTAAGTCTTATGGACATTAAAATGCTAATTAACACTCATCCAACACATTACATCTTTATTTTTTCCTTGAAGGATCAATTCCCAAAGATTTTGACTTTAGATCAAGCTCTTATATAATTTAATTTGAGGTATCGTATTATCTATAAGGTATTTGTGTTCTCCTAGGAACATATTTGTGTTGGAGATTTAAAAAATGCCTGTATCTGTTAGTACAGCATTGATTCTCTAAAATGCTGGCCAACATTATTAGGCTGATGGCAAAAAAAAAATTTGGAGGAAAAATATAATGAAATGTTTCAAAATAGTGACATCTGTTAGCTCACATTCATTGCCTCCTGTACATTTTTCCTTTATGTTTCTCTGTCTCTGTCTCTCTCTCGCCCTGAAAATATCCTACCTCCAAGTTTTCCCCTTAACAGAACAAAGTAGTAAGAGGTAATTTTTTCAAGCCAAATGTGACAGAACACACATCAGCATTCAGGAATGAGGTTTTTGCAATAGGTAATAGTGTAATCGGTTTTGCCAGCAGCAGAATGTACAATCCTATTAGAGATGGGGAAAAGGAAAAGTATCACCTTAATTTACCTCTAGGCAATAGAGCAATAACTTGGGGTGCCTAGGGCTGCCTGTGTAAAGATACTTTAATCATATAGTAAAAACATTTTTAGTCTGCTGTCTGCTTTAGATGAGGGAAGACTCTCCCAAGTTAATAAATGAAATTCATTCAGCATTCGGTCTGGCAGTGATGATATGCTATTCTTAATCTTTGTCAACATTAAATCTGTTAAAGAAATTTAGCAGACTAAGATGAGATCAGTTTCTCCCCCCCCCCCCCAATATTCCCTTTACAAATTGGACTGTGGCCTTTGGATGGGGCTGATACTGCACAAAAAGGGAGTGCTTCAAAAGGAGGGGGAGCCAGGGCTTCATTCCACAACCTTGAGACAGAAGCTGCTTTCTATTGTCTTGTACCTTTGGGACTGAACTCATTATAGTAACCATCAAAGTAGAAAGTCTTCAGCTGGGGGTATTTCTCATGTTTGCTTTCTGGCTGTATGGGGAATGTGATCTTTAATTAGTTCAGGATATAAAATATTGCAGAGAATTTCCCAGGCATACTCTGCTTTGTCGTCTAGGTCAGCAAATGCAATTCTGTATTAATTGTGGCTGAGCTATTGTCTTAGACTGGTATTCCTAGAGTGCCTTTTACCAATTAATGGTAATATACTACTGGGAAATCATGTTGCCTTGTGAAAGCCCGTAAATAGCAATGTGCTGTCTATTAATAGTAATACAAAGTCAAGGATCTAATGCCATTAAATGGTAGGATTCATGTGTGAAAGCCTTCTGGTAAATACTAGAAAGAATGTCACCAGTCAGTTGTATGTGTGAGGGCATGCATGTGTGCTTGTATGCATGTGCACATATGTATTTTCTTCTGGTCTCTTTTTCTGTTCTTTGTGTTTCTTTTGGGCTCTTTTCTACTGTGAATTTCTATTTTCTGTCAACTCCATGATTGATTGGGTTCAGGGATGCAACATGTACCAGCCGTTGCCTTTGAACCTGTACTTCAGATGTGTGGTGTTTTATTTCCTCTCCTGCCTCTTGGCTTATCATCAGTTCTAGCAGTGAATTTTGACATGTGCAAATTAATAATCATTCAGTCAAAATGATATGGTGACCTCTGTGCCCACACAGTGTACTAAAAGGAGAGGGATGTGGTGTTCATGAACTCGAGGAGTTACAATTTAATGCGAAAAGCAAAAATGTATGCATTTGTATGTATATATATTTTTCCATCTGTCTCTCATAGTTTATCAACTTATTATAGTCTAATGTAACCACGTACTTTTTACATTTGCATGGGATAGACTCCTGAGAATAATAGCTAATTTTATGGAAGGCAGAATTAAGAATTGAAGTGACCTCTCTAGGCTGGGAAGCTGAACCAAAGGCAAAGCAAGAAGTATTACAGGGATAACATTAAAACTTTAATTGAGGTACAAACATGTGATTATAGAAATGCAGGATGGAAAGATACCCCTGCAGTACATTGGAGAAAATACCTTGATGTTTTAGTGAACAAAACCTAGAGATGAAGCAGAGTGTGAAGTAGTTTGTTTCCAAGAAGCCTGATGCACTCTGAGGACAGTGATAGACAAGTATGGATTTTAAATGAACTGGTTTCCCAATACCCTGTCTGAGCAGGCCACATGCATCAGGGATAATCCATTAAGGGACATTTTCAGACTGAATACCATCTAGGAGAATGTGAACAATATGGAAAGCACTGGGTAAGAGCCATCTCATGAAAGTGAGGTCCAAAGACAACGCAGAATATTGACTACAGGATGAGCATTGGGTGTTATTCTATATGTTGACAAATTGAACACCAATAAAAAATAAATTTATAAAAAAAAGAATATTGACTACGAAAAGGAAAAGGTAGGAAAGAGATAAATCCATTCATTATGTTGGGACATGTGGACTAGAAAAAGCTCAATACGTAATCTGTGCTGTTTCAGGGAGTCAGTGTGCAGGCTGGCAAATATACAGGCTGGCTCTGAAAAAGAACTTAGCAGTCTCCACTGCCTACTGGTAGAGCAGAAAGGCTTGGGAGGTAGGGAGCTCATGGGGGATTGAGCCTTCAACCCAGACCAAAGCCTCAACCCAACTCAAAGTTGAGGCCTGGCCACAGATGGTTGCTTACATTTAATGATCATGATATACTTACTCTGTTAAGGTTCTCAAGACATGCCAAGTGGACAGAAAAGCAAAGCCTAGTTCTATTGCTGACTAATAATGTGATCATGAAAAAGTCACACAAACTTCAAACCTGTTTCTTCATCTTTAAAATAGATTTAATACAGTGCCTTAAGTACAGTGTAATAAGCACTCAATAAAAAGTAGCTATTGTTGTTCTCACCTTATACACCAACTCTTCCTTTTTTTGCTTTAGCCTGAGAAGTGAGCTTAAGATCAGCTGGTGAGGGGTGCTTAGTGCTTAGGCCACTAGGAGGCTGCTTTCCAGCTTGGGTCATGACCCCAGGGTCCCGAATCCAGCCCAGCATCTGGCTCCCCACTCAGTGGGAAGCCTGTTTCTGCCTCTCCCTCTGCCTTTCCCCAGCTCATGTTCCCTCTCTTGATCGCACTCTCTCTCTCTCTCTCTCTCTCTCTCTCAAATAAGTAAGTAAGTAAATAAATAAAATCTTAAAAAAAGAAAAAGATCATCTGGTGAAATCCTGATTAAATTCTCAGCTGAATATCAGGAAGTTTGAATCAGAATGTGTGGCAACCACAAACAAGTTCCAATCTCCTTTGCTTAGTTATGCCTGTATGTCTTAGTTAGGACTGGAAAGTAGTATTTGGTTCTTATATTTAGGAAAATTCCTGATTATAATATTCATATTGCCTTATAAAATAATAGTAACAATTTTAAAACAATAACATTAACAGCAATAATTGCTAACATTTAGTGAGCGCTTGCTATGTACCAGGCATTGTGCTAAAGCATTTCAACAGTAAACAATTAGTATTCCCTATATTATCATTATAATAGGTGAATTAAACACATGATTTTCTTTAAACCTCAAGTAAATTTATGAGATGCCATCCCTATTTCATAGGTAAGGAAAACAGGTGGAGAAGTTGTTACTTGCGCAAGGGCACATCACTAATAAATGTCAGAGATGAAATTAAGATTTTTCACCTGAATTCACTGTGCTTCCTCAGTTCATCAGCTCTTTCACACCTTTTTTGGCCATGATCCTCAGTGAGAAATACATTTTGTATCATATCACACTGTTCTCTCTCTCTCTCTCTCTCTCATTTTCTCACACACTGGTCTTACAAAGCACCTTTTATCCTTACGGCATACAACCCATTCCGATTTTCCTATTCTGTTGCATTTCATTTTTAAAAATACACAGGTCAGACCTATTAAATTGATTTTACATCTTACTCGGTGATCTCTACTAACTATAATTTAAAAAATAATGCACACTTGTTCTTTCTCTTCCTGTAGGAATAAAAATTCTATGCACTGGATAAATTATAGTACTCATATATGTAAAAGGATTTACTTCTTACTCTTTTGAGATGGCCCCATGAAACGGTGTCATTTCCTAATAGCAGAGGTTATGGTGAAGGAGAAGCACATTATATGAATCATGTTGTCCAAATGAATTACTGCTGTCATCTGAATTAAAACAGATACGTTGTTCCAAATCAGAGTCCTAAGTGACTTGAACATTTCCATCGGAGATTGTGAATTATTATGTAATGGAAGCTAGATAGTTGTAGTTTTTCATTTTGAAACAGCCATAGCTGTCAGGTCCAGATCATACACAAAAGCCAACTTGTGCCATGAAAAATACCGTGTGAGGGCCAGAGAGCCACACAGATTCCACGAACGAGCCAGACTTCTTGGGAGGTCAGTGCTCAGACCCAGGCATGGAGTGAAGAGTGCTCACTTATTTTTGTGATTTCCCCCCCCCTCCCCCCATCCTTCTCTTTTGGATGCTTCCCAGTGACTATGCCTATTTGTTTAAGGGGCATTTGAAACCTTTCTGTTCTCTGCTCGGGGCTCGACTCTGAGAATAGAAACAGAAGTAAGGTATTCCAGAGGTCTATTGGTTGTGAACAACTGTTACTTAGGAGTCTAATATTGGTTCTCTGCAGGAAATCATACAAATGGCTGATTAGCTCTATCCAATAAAGGAAAGCATTTTTATGGCTGATTTTAAAGTCATATGTTGGCTATGTCTTTAAAGTATTACTTTAACTGGCTGGGAATAAATATACTATATTTTTGCATTTTCTTCCTTCCTTTAATTTCTTTAGTGCAAGGATAGCTATCCTGCTGGGCTCTGCCATCTTTCTGACAAGATTTACCTGGGGGCACCCGGATGGCTTAGCGTCCAATCTTGATTTGGGCTCAGATTGTGATCTTTAGGGTTGTGGGATCGAGCCCCACATAGGGCTCTGGGCTGAGCATGGATCCTGCTTGGGATTCTCTTACTCCTTCTCCCTTCACCTTCCCCTCTCTCTCACTTAAAAGGATTTACCTGTTCCTGGCAGGACATTTCTGTGAAGGGCTGCAGGTCAGGAATGTTTCTCTTTCATCCAATACACATTTACTGAGTGATTATGTGTATATTATGTGTGTCAGTGACAGAAAGCACAGAAGATGCATAAGACATTGGCCCCCTTTAAGACACAGAGGGGAATCTAGCTGGCTCAGTTGGTAGAGCATGCAACTCTTGATCTTGGGGTCGTGAGTTCAAGCCCCATGTTGGGTATAGAGTTTACTTTTTAAAAAAATTGTAAAAGACACAGAGGTGTCAAACATTTATTTTTTATTTTTTATTATTTTTTTAAGATTTTATTTATTTATTCATGAGACACACAGAGAGAGAGAGAGAGAGAGAGGCAGAGACACAGGCAGAGAGAGAAGCAGGCTCCATGCAGGGAGCCTGACGTGGGACTTGATCCTGGGTCTCTGGGATCATACCCGCAGGCCGAAGGCAGCACTAAACCACTGGGCCACTGGGGCTGCCCAGGTGTCAAACATTTAAAGAAAACTGCAAAATAGTATGTTAAGTGCCATAATAATGGTAGATATAAATAGAATGTGAAATGGTGGCCACATCTGTTTGAGAGGTTGATGGTTTCATAGAGCAGGAAGTGCTCATATTGTGTCTTAGAGGTGGGGAAGCATGGTTATTCCAGGCAGAGGGAACAACATAGAGCAATTTTGGGGTGTCTGGAGTATTCAGGTAGTGAGTGAGACAGGAAATGGAAGGAGATGAGGGTGGAGAGAGGAGTGGACACATCATGGAGATGGCCATGGGTGTGAAGTGGAGATGTCCAGGTTCACCTGCTACCTCGTTTGAACGGACTCTGGGTGCTGGAGCACCCATTTGATTGTTTCAGGCCAGGTTTTTCTGCAGAGACTGACTCTGTCTGGCGCTCCTTCTGCAATTGTTCTTGGACTTGCTGAGACTTTCTGCTGGAGACTGAGCAGACGTTACACTGATTCATGACTTTGGGTATCTGTTTATATCTCTGGTCCCAGCTCCTGTTTGTGCAGCAGATGCATTTTTGAGGAGCCAAAGCTGAAAGTGCCAGTGTGCTGCTGGCGTATATCACTACCTTCCCTGGGCTGTTCCTGCAGTGGGGTGAGGTTACAGATCTACATCTACTGCAGCTTATGGGTTATGTGAATATTATACCAGTTGGTGAGAAGCTTAGATTTTCTCAGCTGGGCCTCCTGCTATTTTAATTAAACTCTGCTTTTAGCAGCTTTTCCTGTTTCCACTCTCCCAGGGCTAACTAGGTGCATTTTTTTTTTTTTTTGGTTTTTTAACTCCTTGCCACATGTAGGACACTGTTAATGGATATAACAAATTATAATAATTCTCAGCTGGGCTCTTCCTGCACAGTCATCAAAACTCCATTGGAGGTAGAAACACCATGCACTCATTGAACAAATATTTATTGTTCATGTACTATGTGTACAAGCTGTCATGTGTTCTGTAGGTGCTGGGGTCTGTTGATTAAGGCAGGCAGGATCCTCTCTGCGTTGGGGGATATTACAGTCTAGTCGGGGAAATAAGCTTTAAACCCGCCCCCCATCATCAAGATCACTAATGATGAAACCCATTCCTCAGAAATACTTCTGTGGCTGTAGAGCATGCCTAAGATTTTGAGCAGGCAGCTGGTCAGAACTGATTCTTCAGTCAAGAATTCCCCATGCAACCTACAGTCTGGCATGATCCCTTGAAACTCTAGGCTATTCCTCCATTTTCTTTAATTTTTTTAAAGATTTCATTTATTTATTCATGAGACACACACAAAGAGAGAGAGGCAGAGACACAGGCAGAGGGAGAAGCAGGCTCCCCACAGGGAGCCCGACCTGGGACTCAATCCCGGGTCCCCAGGATCACACCCTGGGCTGAAGGTGGTGCCAAACCGCTGGGCCACCTGGGCTGCCCTTTCCATTTTCTTTTAATACTGCCCCTCCTTTGTTGTTCCTTTCTCTTGCAACCTTCCATAGGTGCCTGGAATTTCATCTCTGTTGGACTCTGAAGTGTAGATGCATAAAAGGAAGAAGGGTGGATATAGCCATATCCCATGAGAACCCAGGAGCTGTCCTTTCTGGACACGTTCCCTCTTTTCTCTTTGATCCTAGTTTATCATAGTATCCAAGAAGCTATCCTAAGTTTAAGCTAGAACTGTTTATGTTGAGTAATACCTTCTGGACATGAGTCTCATACATTTTTGGTAGCAAAACAACTTTCTTTTAGATACTGGATACTGATCAAGATCAATAGTGTATATATACTGTCTATACCTACCAACAGAATTCTTCATTCAACCATTCGCACACATTTTTAAAACAGTATGCTGATATATTATAATTTTCACATTATCTTGAATTTCAACAGTAATACAGATACCATGTTATGACTGCCTTTTTTTTTTTTTTTTGGAGTTCCTAAAATAGTCATTTCTGATTCTAATGTCTATTACTTGCTTCACATTATGGGCCATGTCTCAGGGTTCTCATCAAAATCATGCCAATTTTTCATCTCCGTCTTGAGGAAACCGCATCGCAATTTATTCGCAAATCTCAATCATTTGTTCTAAAACTAACATTTACCTGTATTTCCATTTACACAGCTTAGAATTCCTAAGCCCATTTAAACAGACATTCTAAAAAAGCTCTTTCCTATCTGTAGCATGAAAGTGCAACAAAACAGTCTCACGATGGTTTTTCCCTTCCTCTTTTACTGTCTCGGTGCCAGTCAACAGCTCCGTATTTACTAAAAATGCCAGCCTTGTGCCTACGCGCACTGAATTTCAGGGCTGTAACTAGATGAGGATTTGTCTTTTGTTTTCTTGTCAAAGCTTGGGCTGAGAGAGTGAGTTAGTATTTGTCTGTGTCTTGTCAGTGCCTCTGGTTCTGTCCACAGAGCGAGTGGGCACATTTCATCTCAATTACGAATAGAAGATGAATACAGGGTAGTGTGTGTGTGTGTCAGAGGTTAGAACCATTTAATAGGATGAACTGCGAATGAAAATTGGAAAACAATCCAAGATATCTATAGAAGATGAGAAAGGGAGAAACTCAATTAGAGAAAACCATACACTTTCCTCCTTCTGGGCCCTGGTTTCTTTACCCTATTGTAGTCGCTTATTTGGTTTTAAATGGGAAAGCAAAGAGTTTATTGTTTCCATTGTGGAGAAAGGTAAGGTGGTTTCAAGGATTTCATTCATGTGCTCTAATGCTTATGTATAGTCTCTATAACCTAATCAACCTAACTTAATTACCTAAGTATGGCATTGTCTGTGTGATTTTGACAACACTAGTCAAAGGGAAAAGCAATTTTGTGAGATTTCACCTGAAAGGGTGAAAGAGAACAGAAGTTCTGTAGGGTGCTTTTCCCATGATAAGCTTTTATAAACTTGTCATAATAAATGCTAGTATGGGTTTGTAGCTCCCAAAGAGGAAAAACAACAATAATACTAAACTTAGACCCAGATCCATCTTCCTTTGTTTGTGCGTTTTTCTCTTTTATCACCTAGAATGTGTTTTTGCCAAGGGAATAAATTCAGCTATTTTGGGATCAGATGTGCAGTTATCTGTGCAACCTCAGTAAAAATATTTTCTTGGTAAACATCAAATCAGCTGTGAAAGTCAAGAGTGCATTCACTTGAGAAAAGAATAAGTGAGCTTTATGCTTTCATTATTTTATTAGGAGGTTCTGAAGGCTGGTGCTCCTTCTGGGGTAGTAGGTATGCGATTTCTGTCTGAATGGATGCCTCTTTACTCAGTTTTTATATTCTGAAGTGGGAGAAATCAAAAGAAAAAGAAAGTGTTCTCTTCGATGTGGAAAAGGAGTTCTCCCCAAAGGAAAATGTTCACAAAGTTTTAGCATAAAAGCAGACATTCCAATGGATCAGTCCCATTTTAAAAAGTGGACTTTGTACCATCCTACATTACTTACAGAGTAAACGTATGAACTTTTGTGGGTCCCTGGGGGTGTACAAACACTCCAAAGCTCTTATTCCAGTTATGTTGATGTAGGGAGTCTTTCTTGAAGTCCTGTTTTTTGAAGGTAAAAAGCTTTTTCCAAACAAAACTCAAATTTCCAATCTAAATGAAGACTCACAGGGGTGCCTGGGTGGCTCAGTCAGTTAAGGGTCTGCTTTCGGCTCAGGTCATGATCTCTGGGTCCTGGGATGGAGCCCCCTTTTGGGCTCCCTGCTCAGCGGGGAGTTTGCTTCTCCCTCTGCTTCCTCCCCCCTGCTTATACTTTGTCTCTGTCTCTCTCTGAAATAAATAAATAAAATCTTTTTTTTTTTTAAGACTCATGATAGCTAGTCTTCTCAAAGATCCCAAATACTCTGTGCTGGGTTACAGTCAGTAGTAAATAAGCCTAAATACTGGATTAAAGTATGACCAATATCTGACAGCACATCCACCTGAAAATGTTCTTACTTGAAGAGCTAAGGGTTATGGTCTGACATTTCATTGAAAAATCCCACAGCACTGTTCAAGACAGAAGAGTTTGATTTTGTGGACAAATTTTAATTTAATTAAAGTTATGCCTTATATACAGTCTGTCTTTTCAGCAAAATTTTCAGTACTACTTCTCTGTCAGCAATGTTTTGTCTTACCACAAAAACATGGCATTTTGTCGTGAGTCAAATGATTAAACAACAATGGGGAATTGTTTAAAGAGTTTTATATATGAGGTCTACTGTTATTTCCATAGATGGAAAATTGTAGTATTGTGTTTTTTTTATTTTTTTATTCTTCTCAACAATAATACAAGATTGAATCTTTACAAGATGTGTATCAGAAACTGCTGGTAGGCATATAATTGGTAGAAACTTTCTGGAAGATAGTTGATTCAAATGCTTTAAAATGATATATATGCTTTGTCCCATCAATTCTACTTTTAGGAGTTTATCCTAAAAAGTGTTGAAAAAAGATGTAGTTACAAGGTTACTCATCAATGCATGAATTATAATGGTGAAAAACAAAATGTGACCCAATTAATGACCTAACCAGTGGGGTCTCATTGAGTAAAGGATTAACTTCATAAGGGCATTTCAATAAATATTTTTTGAGCATCTAGTGTATACTAGGGTATGCAACAATGATGGAACCGAGGAAATTCTTGCACATAGGGAATGTATATTTTCTTGTGTTTGTGGCCTAGTGGCAAGTGGGCAGTACTGCTACACAGTCATTAAAAAGCAATCACATGGAACTTCAGTTATTGATGTGGAAAGAAGTTCAGTAAGCAGTGGTCAGTGAGGATTTTCAATGACAGGAAAATATGCTGCTTTAAGGTGACAAGAATATAGAACAAAGGCAATGCACCAAGGATATTAACAGTTATCTCTAGGCCATGAGCAAATGAGGGGAAATTTTTAAAAATTCATCTATATTACCTAATTTCTTCTATAATGAAGTCTTAAGCATTTTTTAAAACAAAGCTTTACCTAGTTACCAAATGTGAATGCTCCGAAACTTCCTGCTAGGCCAAAGATCCTTCCTTCCTTCCTCTCTTCCTGCTTCTTCCTTTTTCCTTCTTCCTCCCTTCTTTCCTGCTTCACTTCCTGCCTCCCCCGCTCCTCTGGATCCATCTATCCATCTACCTACCTACCTATCATACATCACTGAAACATAGGAACAAAAAAGAATTTCACTTCCCCTCAGATACCAATTCCTTTGTTTGCCTACCATTGTTATCAGAAAATAGTTCTAGGTATCTAATCAAAATCCTTTGTACTGAAGTTTGTGCTTCCTTCTTCTTCTAAAGAAATATAACCTGGCTAATTGCCACCCTTCACATAAATGTAATAACTTCCATGTGTTCAGACACTTAACAAAATTTCTTTTTCACTTTCTTTCCTGGGTTGTCTGAGAGCATTTTGCCACTGCTTTAGATTTCAAACTTCTGTTCTAGTCAGCCGTGAGGCTCTAGATCATTGCCCTGTGCATGTTGGTTATACCAATTAGCACAGACCGCAGAAAGGGTTTAAGGCTGGGAATAATCTGGATTATAGGAAAGGAAAAAACAAAACAAAATAAACCGAATGCCAGCTGATGTGTTACTCACAGCTTGGTCCTCTTTCTGCTTCCTATTTTCAGACTGCTAGTGCCTGGTGCCTGCTACCCAGACTAGAATTACTGTAAAGAGAGAACAGGTATACATTTTTTAATCTATTAAAAACTGGTCCCAAAGTGTTTGCTTAAAAAAAAAATCAAGTACCACATGTATGTTTACTGAGCCTCCAGAACTTCATAGCCAGGGAGGCTTTCAAGCTTGCAGCTAAGTTTTAGAATTCTTGAATTCCAAACAGACCAGAGAGCTGTCAGCTTGAATTAAGCCCTTTGCCTTAATCTTAGCTCTCCAGCTTCCAAGTCTTGGGAAAGAATGAGGAGTGAAGGCGGCTTGTATTTCAGGACATAATTGTTCCCAACAACTGTGTTGTGAGTTTTTCTTCTCCTCTTGCAAAGATGAAAGATCTCTAATCAATAGGAGTCGGCATGAAGAGGACAGAACAGAGTAGAACAAAAGTGTCCAGGCTGCATGTGAATCCATGGACTAGAGCCCACAGAGAGAGAGCGCCTTGCTTGGGTTTTATCTGGGAGCCTGAGGCTTTGAATCTGACTGCCCACAGTGTATACCTGGGAGCAGTGCCGCATTTAAGTGCATGATAACATCAACTGATGTCTTCATCAAGCTTTGTTTTTGCTTCAAGTCTTGAGGATATTAACATGACACCATGTGCATGCTAGGTAGCAAAGGGACAACCCCAAACCAGATGTAAGTTCTAAGAAAATTTGTCTTTTAAATAGGATAATTTGCAGATGAGGCTTTGAATTTCAGAGCCAGTTGACTATCAATTCTGCATATATATTAGAGAAGTCTAAAATCAATGACAAATTCATTTTATTTTGCCCACTGATTACAGGGTAGTGAAAATCTAGTTGACTTAGGTTTTGTTTGTTGTTGTTTCTGTAATCCACATTACAGAACAGTGGGTATTTTTCAGAGTTCTTTTCTATGAAGAGCCAGATATCCCCAACTTGCCTGCTTCTGCCAGACATCTGCTATCTTTCATTTACTTACTCAGCATTTATAATGTTCCCTAAGATAAAGGGACAAAAAAAAAAGGTGCTAAAGAAGAGGCAGAAGGGGTGAGTCCCAGCCCTGGCCCTCTGAATGAGAGGGTTTTCTCTGAATCTGAAACCTCCTTGAAAAGGTGAAGAACGGAGAGGTCTATATGTGGAGGCAGGGGACAAAGAAGCATCATGCATGTGCAGATGTACACAGAGGCAGAGGAGTGATGGACTTTCAAGGAATGCTCGGTCCTCCAATTCGCCTGGTCTCAAATCAATCCAACATTGGAGAATCTTCTGAGAAGACATAAAAATGGATTCTGAACAATACATTGCAGCAACTTTTAGAAATTGAGGAAAGGAATGGAACTATTGAATTTCCTATTACCAAAGAGCTGATACCAACCCACTGCAAGGAGCACAGGGGCATGGAATTGCCTTCTTTTTCATGATAATGGACACATGTGGATAGATCAGCAGGCAACTTCTGTAATGAAAAGAGTGTGTGACTCCTATTCAGTGCTCTAGATTTCAGGCCTGACTTTGCCAGTTGATTAGCTGGGCGATTCACTTAAAATCACCAATTTAAAAAGTACATTAAAGTGTGTGTTTAAATATATTATATATCAAGTATGTGATATAGAGGGTACATAAAATATATGTATATGTAATATGTTCACACTAAAATTCTAAGCATTTTAAGCATCTAAGTTAAGATTCTCTCCGCTCACAATTTCTCTGTTCATCTTGCCTCATCCCATTTCAGCTCATCGGGGTTGTACATATATTTTAGACTGGTAGCAATTATAGATATAACCACAGTAGTGCATTGAGTGACCCTGGCTGGGCCTATGAGGATAAAATCCCCATTCTTCCTTAATTATTACCACCCTCTGCTCAGAACAATGATCCCTGTTAAGGCATTAAGAGCCTTATACAAGTCCAGGGATGAATAGGAACAGAAAGAAAAATAGTATCTCTGTGATCCTGCTGCCAGCAAGCAAGGGTTAGATAAAAGTGGTTATGGATCCCATGAAGGAATTCCATGTGTTCTCAGAAATAAATCCAGTAAGAGTTTGATTCTTGAAGGAATAAGCAATTTAAAAATGCCCTTAGATGCTAACAACAGGGGAGGTTAGCTGAAGGGTGCCTGAGAACTCCCTGTACATTTTTTTTAACCTTCCTGTAAATCAATCATTCCTGCAAAATAAAAACTTAACAAAAGTGTCCAATGCACTGAGAATTGGCAGTTAATATTTTGACTAATTAAAAGTCATAATTAAACATATATGCACAAATAGACCTCATTGAGGGCATCTACAATGAATATGCTATCAAAGTTGTGTTTTTTTAAAAGATTTATTTATTTATTTATTTTAGAGAGAGAGAAAGAGCACAAGTTGGGGGAGGGGCAAAGGGAGAGGGAGAGAGAATCCTCAAGCAGACTACCCCCTGAGAGCAGAACTGGATGTGGGGCTCATCCCAGGGCTTGATCCCAGGACCTCAAGATCATGACCTGAGCTGAAACCAACAGTCACTCCCTTAACTGACTAAGCCACTCAGAAGTTTTTTTTTTTTTTTTAAGTTGTTTTGTCTGTGTGTGTGTGTGTGTGTGTGTGTGTGTGTGTGTGGTGTTTTTGTTGTTGTTGTTGTTGTTGTTGTTATTTTCTTTTTTTTTTTTTGACCTCAGAATCTGTATTATTTACTTTGGTGAGGGAATTTTCATCATGTGATAAGCTCACTACCCCAAAGCATTCCCTGAACCAGTTGACAGCTGTTTGTAGAGCTACTGGGGGTGTTGGGGTGTCATTCTTTTGGGGTTAGATGTCATTTGAGTCCTAGGATGTGGCATATGGAGATGCGGCTGATGAGCAACTCAGCATATAATGGTCACCTGATTATGAACAACTACACACAGTTTTCCCTTTCATATCAAGTATTGAGAAGTTATTCAATGAGAACAATATACACATATTTTTTTCTAATATTTGTGTCTAAAAAGGAACAATTACAGCTAAATGCACTTCATGCGGGTCTAATTCTAGTTTAAGCTGTACGTGGTTCTGTAGCAATTAATTACTGTTTGCGCATCTGCCCATACAATTAAATATTAAGATGCCCAAAGAATTCCAGTCCTCTGCTACCTTTATTATACAGCAAATAATGATGAAAGAGGAGAAGAAAAAAATTTATAAACATATCTCAAAAACAAAAAATCATTTAAAAATCCCAACTGTATTTGTTTAAAGATTTAATGTTTTTATTTATTTAAGAGAGGGAAGTGTGTGCATGGGGGGAGAGAAGCAGAAGGAGAGGGAAAAGATCTCAAGCAGACTCCCTGCTGAGTACAGAGCCTGGCACCAGGTTCGATCTCAGGATCCTGAGATCATGACCTGAGCCAAAATCAAGAGTCAGATGCTTAACTGACTGAGCCACCCAGGTGCCTTCAACTGCATTTTTAAAGACTTTATTAAATGACATTTTCATAAATATCAGCATAAAATTTGAGCATCTCAATTGCGTATACTTGAAGCGTTTCCATGGTAGATGAAAATGTGAGGGATAAGATGTGTCCCCATCTGGGATATTTTACCTGGGTCCTTTCCACTGAGCTGTACTACCTGGAACATGCTAAAAGCTCACTGTGGATAGTTTATCTTTTGAATAAGATTTATTATTAATCACCCATTTCTACCCCCACTCAGTGCACATTTGTGAATGGACAGAGCTTCGTGTCTTCTTGATTCAGAGGCAGAGATGGGGAGGAAGAAAGGACTAGAAGCCTATGTGATATTGTGAGGACAGAATTCTTAGACTGGAGAGGAAACACCCTGGAATGAGGGTGTCATCTTCTGATATGTTACGAAGACCTATCACACGTGGTTTGCAGAGTTGATCTGTATTATTCTGGGATGTGAGCAGGGGTACAGACAGGAAGAGCATTCAAAACTAGAAAGAGATGGGACTTTTGCCTCAGTGGGAAGAACTTCGTATTACCTGAAACTCCCTTGTAAATAGTGAGAGCCCTGTCACCAGATTTCAAGCAGAGGCTGGGTGTTCAGGTCAGAGATGTTGTGGGAAGGCTGTTTTCATTAGTGGTTGGTAATACTTAGTGGTCTTTGAGGTCCCTTTTGGGTCTGATCAAGTAAGGCTGACTTATCTCATCAGTAGGTAAACTAATTTACTGCTGATTCGGTGTTAGGAACTAAATGCTTTTATGAACACATATTTATTGTGTGCCTAGTATATGCCAGACACTGTTGTAGGCAGTGAGACTGTATAGCAATTAAGCAACCAGACAGAGAGTTATAGGCCTATTTCTACTTATAGGCCTATTTTCTGTAATGGGCAGATGGAAGGAGGCTCCTTTCTGGAGATCAGTGCTCCAGAACTGTTAGCTAATGGACTAAAAATATGCATATCCTTATACACAAAACAGACTCTCTTTGCAGAGAATCAATAATGTTATTTTTTAAATATTCTATAAGGATAGACTATTTAAAGTCTATAAGGATAGACTGTTAAAATGCTAATAGATTTTCCTAAATTTTATATGAACTCTAAAGATGATTTTCCATTTAATATGGAAGCACAAAGGATCTGGAATAGTCCAGACAACTCTGAAAAACAAGAGCAAAATTGAAAGTTATGCTTCCTAATTTCAAGACTTACTATGAAGCTACATTAAATAAGACAATGTGATATTGATGTAAACATAGCAAAATAGATCGATGGAACAAAATAAAGAATCCAGAATTAGACTCATACATACATGATCAATTGATTTTTGACAAAGATGCAAAGCAGTTCAGTGGAGGAAAGATCATCTTTTCAACAAGTGGGAACCATGAATACCTACCTACAAAAAAAGAAAAAAACCTCGACCCATATTGCACCATGTATAAGCATTAATTCTAAATTGATCATAGATATAAATAGAAGACCTAAGACTTTTAAATTGTAGAAGAAAATGTAGGAGAAAACCTTTGTGACCTTGGATTTGGCAATGATTTCTTAGATGTACAAAAAGCATGATCTGTAAAAGAAAAATTTAAAAATTGTTTATCATTAAAATTAAAAATTTCTGTTCTTCAAAAGCTATAATTAAGAGAATGAAAAGACTAGCTGCAGCCTGGACAAAAAAAAAACTTACAAATAATATATCTGATAAAGGACTTTTAGCCATATATAAAGAACTCTTAAATTTTAGTAATAAGAAAACAAACCTCAGTCAGAAGAATGAATAAACAGTCTGAACATTTATCCAAACAAGAAATGCAGATTGAAAGTAAGCACTTTTAAAGATGTTCAACATCATCGGGAGGATGCAAATTAAAACTACAGGCTACCACTACATAGCATTAGAATGTCTAAGGCAACTGATCATGCCAGGTATGACACAACTGAGGATATACAGCAACTGGAATGTCCTATATTGACTGCTAGTGGGAATGCAAAATGGTAAACTCATATATTTGCCATGTAATATAGCCATTCTACTCCTAGGTGATTACTCAAGACTAATGAAAGTACTTAAGCATAAAACTTGCATCTGAAGGTTCTTAGCAGTTTTATTTGTAATATCTAAAAGCTGAAAGCAACTGAAATGCCTATCAAGTCAATGGTTGAAACAAATATACAATGGAATACTGCTCAAAAATTAAACAAAGTGATGAATTGATATATATAGATATAGATACAGATATATATCTCAACATAGATGAATCTCAAAATAATATATTCTGTGTGAAAGAAGCCATTCAAAAAGAGTACATACTGCATGATTCCATTTCTGTAAAATTCTAGAAAATGGAAATTGATCTGTTGTGACAGCTAATCTGGGTTGCCTTGGAGTAGGGAGCATTTTTTTTTAATTTTTATTTATTATTTATGTATTATAGTCACAGAGAGAGAGAGAGAGGCAAAGACACAGGCAGAGGGAGAAGCAGGCTCCATGCACCGGGAGCCCGACGTGGGATTCGATCCCGGGTCTCCAGGATCGCGCCCTGGGCCAAAGGCAGGCCCCAAACCGCTGCGCCACCCAGGGATCCCGGAGCATTTTTAATTGGGATTAAAAATGGGAAGGAGAATACTTTTGGGGATTATGATTATGTTTGCTATCCTGATTGTGGTAGTGGTTTCATGGCTAACAAAACCTACTGCATTGTTTATTTTATATATGTGTAGTTTACCATTTGTCAGATACACCTTCAGTTTTAAAAAGTAATGTGTGACAGTTGTCACAAAACTAAGGGCTCACGATGTGGTTTTGGTAATCTTTGGTCAACCTCAAAAGTGAGTTTTTGTTTAATAGAAAAGGTCATGTGGGTTTACATTTTTAGTTATGACCATATAGGTCATAATTAGCTATGAGAGCATAGTAGGATGTGAGGAAATGCTGTCCTTGGGCATTGGTTGTATTAATCTGATTAATATGGATCCTTGGATGAATCTTAAAAGTAATTTTTAACACATTCTTTCATTTTGTCCTCACAGTTTTGGACCATGAGACTGATATCTGAACACTATGTTCCAAGATACTCATTTGCACTTCTAGATAGTGAGTAAATATAGCCATAGACATTTTATTTTAATGAGAAAGAATTCTAATTTCTAGGGACATGTCTGATCCTTTATTTAAAAATAGAGTAGAATATTCCACTCATATATTTTAATTGGCATTAGTGGATGCCTTTCATCCAAGGACTTCTCAGAATCATTTAATGTCCAAAGCCTGTAATATACCATCTTCCAGTTTGACAGGTGCAAGAAAAAGGAATTAAGTGATTTCCAGGGATCACAAAGCAATTCTTCAAATCTGTATGTGTATGTATGTGTGTGAGCATGCACATGTGCACATGTGCTTATGAGTGCATGTGAGTGCAACAAGTGCGTGCGTGGTAGGTGTTCAGGCAAAGCATAAGCAAAGCTGACCCAGCTTCTTTGATTTTGTTGCTTGTTGTGTTATGTCCTCTTTTTAGTGGACTTATTTTACTGTTTCCTGAATAGCCCAGATATTTTCACATAAAGGTATGTCATGAGCAAGTCACAAAGGCTATATATGCAAGAGTGCCACACAACCAGAGAAAAGAAAAAAATCCAACACATGAGTCCATATAAAACTTCTCTCCTCTTCAAATTGTCCCTTGCTTTAGAGTGTGATTACTCTTGACAAGGCTTTTTGGTGTTGCCTTAGATTCACACCAGTATAACATACTCAGCATCTACTATGTTGCAAGTATTTTGCTAAGCTCTTAACATACATTTAAATACATGATCACCACAACACTGAGATATGGGTAGTAAAACTAGGCTAGCTTGGTTTAAACACCTTGTCCAAGTAATACCATCTAGGTTTGAAATTGGAGCATTGAGGCAGGCTGACTTCAGTTCTACAATTAGCCATGTGACTTTTGGAAAGTTATCTACTCACATTTGAGACTTAATGGCTCATCCATAGAAGAGAATATTATAAAGCTCATATTATAGAGGAGTTATGTTGCAACCTCACAGCACATTACAAATGCTCAGTAAATGCTAATCTACTTGCCTCCCACCCTCTTCTGCTAGGTTTTTTTTGCCCTTCCTAGTATATCAGTCCAAACCAGATGAAACCTGGCTGTTGGCTATGCAGTTTTCCCCTCAGAGCAGATCTTCTCATGAGAGATCTGTCTTCTCAGCAAGACTATGAGTCCCTTGAAGATAGAGATCTTCTCTGTTATTACTATTCCTCCAATGTCTAGCACAGGGGCCAGTGGATGCTTGTGAGTTGAATTGATAGGTCTCATGCAAGATGTGCTTCCTAGCATCTCTAGAGCATTTTTTGTAACCCATACACTGCATCCCAGATCCTACCAGCCTACTTTTTGTCTCCGTTCCAGAAACTGCTTTGTTTCATGGCACTTGACTGTCCTCTAACTTGAAGAGCTCTAATTCCCCCGGTTCAGTGTCACTTGTATCTGCATGGTGGCTTAGGGCTTTTACTGCTGTGAGTATTCCAGGAAACTTGCCATGGCGTCTGTGATAGACCTGAGTCCTGTAAGTGTGCTCACATTTGGCCAGGTCTCTGGCCCTCCAGTGTCTCCAGACCTTAGTGTCATGTTGACATTCTGCTCTATCTCAGTCCAGTTTATAAGGATGTGTGTTACTCATTTAGTCAATGGACACATAGCAGTATGTTTATAATCACTGTATTTTGCTCTTCCTGTTTTCTTCCTACCCTGTTATCTGCTGTCTATTCTTCTGATGCCATATTGGCATCTCTATTTTGACTTCTAGGTAACACCCATGAATCAAGAAATCCAATATGTTTTGCATATTCCATTGAGAATATTTAAGATTATCTTTTGTCAGGGTGCCTACGTGGTTCAATCAGTAGAGCATGTGACTCCTGATCTTAGGATGTAAGTTCAAGTTCCATGTTGGGTGTGGAGATTATTTAAAAATAAAGTCTTAAAAAAAAGTTATCTTTTGTTCCATTGCATACCCTATGCAGGGTTCTTTGCTGGTTAACTTTGGAGTTAGAACTTCACCATCACTTAGGTTCCTTCCCTTAGAAGATTAGCCATTCTGAGTTTTAGGCAACTTTGAGTATTCTGACCTATTTCTGAACAGATACCCTCCTCTGTTCCAATTGCTATACTTGGCATTTTGCTTATATAGGGTCTGTAGGCCAAACTATATGCCTAATACAGTCTAAAGTCTGATAGGAATTCAGAGGCTAGAGGATTCAGTCCAGAATTGGAAAACTATTTCTTGATTTTTTCCATGGCTGTCTTTTCAGGTATAAAAATTTACACAGGGACACCTGGGTGGCTCAGCAGTTGAGCATCTGCCTTTGGCCCAGGGCATGATCCTGGAGTCCTGGGATTGAGTCCTGCATCAGGTTCCCTGCATAGAGCCTGCTTCTCCCTCTCCCTATGTCTCTGCTTCTCTTCTCTCTGTGCCTCTCATGAATAAATAAATAAAATCTTTTTTAAAAAAAAGTAAAAATAAAGATTTACACAAATTGCATGCTTTCCACAAGTATCCTGACTACTATAAGAGATTTTATAAGCTAAGCCCAAGTTTTCCCACCCCAGTGAAAGTGCTTAAGAGTTCCTGTAGCAAGTTTCTGTAACCCAGTGTTTTGGGTGAGTGCTGTGAAGATAGAGCACTGTGTTTTCTCTCTGGCTTTTCTGGCAGACACCTGATTTCCTGGTTGGCACTTGTTTCTACCCTGAAACGGGAAAGTTGAAGGGAGGAGATTGGGCATTTTTCTGCTCCTAATTTAAAATAATTGTCCATGAGTATCTCTCAGATACTCAGAATTTATTTAGAGCCCTCTGTAGGGTTCGTTACATGGTAAAGATCATTCAGAAAGTGTATCGGTCTGGCTTCTTCTCTCATTCTTTTGGAATAACTGTGACATTGGATTTTCAGGGAAACGATGTGAAGGAAGCTTATTACATCTTTGCATACAAAATATTTTCCATCCTAACTGGCAAAAGAACATTTGAAAGGTCTTTTTCATTTTTGTGAATGAACAAATAAAATAATTTACCCTGGGAGAGCTTTCGGTTGCATAAGCAATGAACTCAATATCAAGGTCAAATGGAGATATTGACCTGATAGTGCCCTGACTTCCCATGCATCTCTGGAAGTATTTTGACCTCTGGCCTACTCTCTTCCCATGGCTCCCTATTGTCTTCTCTCTGTTTGTGTGTGTGTGTCTATGTGTGTGTGTGTACGTGCATATGTATTGAGATATCCCTTCCTCCAAATTCAAATAGTCTTTGTGAATGTTATTATATTTCTCAAATGGTAGGATAGCTACTTAGTATGGTTTTGCAGAAAATAATTTTCTTACATAAAAAGAAACATCTTAATTGAGTCCTACATTAAGGATTTTTTATATGCCAAGATTATTTAGTGAGGCCCCCCTGAAGTGGGGACAATTTACTTAATGTTTTGCTGTAGCAGTCTCTCTGCTTTTCTTTTAGGAGTCATCTCTACTGCAGACATTCTTGATCGAGAGACAACGGGTTCATACTGGCTGACCGTGTATGCCACAGATCGGGGCGTTGTTCCGCTTTATTCTACTATTGAGGTCTACATTGAAATTGAAGATGTGAATGACAATGCCCCCCTGACCTCAGAACCTATTTATTATCCTGTTGTCATGGAAAACTCTCCAAAGGATGTATCTGTCATTCAGATCCAAGCTGAGGATCCTGACTCCAGTTCCAATGAGAAACTGACATACAGGATTACAAGTGGGAATCCCCAGAATTTTTTTGCCATCAATACCAAAACAGGTAAGGGAATGCTCATATGACTTTTTTCCATTGGTTGCCCAGCTTTTAAACCCATCAGCCTGACACTTGTTTATTTAGATCATTTTATCTTTCCTCTGACTTATTGTATGATGTAGAGAACAACATTCTTCTTTTTTCTGTGGGTAGTTTCTGAAAAGGTGACCATTCTACTTGGTATATTCTGGTTGGTGTGTTTTAACTTCAGCTGAGCCAAGGTGAACTGATCTAAATAGAAATTAGAGGCTTTCACAAAAAGCTTTAGATTTGCTTTCCTCATAATAATAAAAGTGGTTCCCAAGCCACTCAGAAGGCCAACTGTCCCCTTTGTCTTTCTTGGGAGGGAAAAAACTGGCCCAGGCTGGGTTCTGCGGATAAGCTGGCTTTGTGACTCCTTTACTTCTAGGAGCTTCTCCTTTGCTTGACTTTCATCTAGCTTGTTGTAAATGATCTCCTGTAAGCCTTAAATTTAAGCCCCAGATTTTTTATGATTCTTGTAGTACCCGTGAGTGTAGTGTCAATATTTAGAAGAACTTCCAGTGTCTCAATTTTTACATAACATGTACCACCTTTAAGTTTTTGGATCTTTTGCTTAAAAAAAATTCTAGAAATTAGCCCTACAATTTGTTGGCTAAGGCTCAGGCAGGGCAGGTATCAAATTTGGAGGAACGCATTCTGAGACAATTACATATACTTGGGAAGGTCTCAGAGGTTTCTTGCTTTCTTGTGATTTGCCTTGTTTAATCTGAAAAAGAGAGTCAAACCCTCAGTGAGAGTTGTGGCAGATAGAGTTTGTTTGAATTAATTGGAATTTAGAAGAATGCAAAAAAGACGGCATTGCTGTTTCACCCTGGGCAAGTGAATTGACAGTGTCAAAAGCTAGACTAGTTGATGTTTGCTGGTGCGGACATACTCAGGTTTCCTAATAGAGTTGATAGTTATTTCTTTTGTTGATGTTTGTTAAAGAGGAAACATACAGCTGACCCCATGTATTTTATAAATGTCAGATTCCCATGAACCTAATTTGGAAAGGATGCCAAGTTTTAGGAAATAATTGATTTTCTCCAATTATAAGTATGTTAGTCCTCTTGTTAGGGGGACTCTCACATTTTAAGAGTGTTGAATCAGGAATTGACTTGCATTCCATTATTATACAAAGAGTGGTCGTCCACTATCAAGGTCATATTGAAGCCTGCTGGAACTTGAAAGAGAAGACTTGGGGATTTGGAGACTAGCTCAACCTTTCAGAGCTGTGTTAAGTTGGATAAACTGCTCAAGGACCTGAGCTGGGTGGAAAGCCCCTCCTGATACACTTTCTCACTATAGCCAAGGGCTCTGGGTAATATGGTGGCAGAGAAATGAACTCTGATACTTCAGAAAGTTGAAGGAGAGAGGGGATAAATACAAGAAAAATGTCGCAATAAAAACATGGCACAGATGTCTTCACGTTTCACAGCCCTTGTGGAATGTGAACCCCACCCATCACCTTCTGCCTTCCTTCTAATTCCATTGCTACTTGAGTCATTCATAGTGAGCCCACCACCCTCTTTTTGAGAAGTTAAAAGACACTGCAGAAAGGCAGTTTCAATTCTTCTCTTCCTCTTCTGACCACTGAAAAGATTTTAGAATAAAGTCACATGGAAGAATTTGGGTTGGATGTGAAGAATGTAGGCTGTACATTACATGCAAAGAAGAACATAGAGACTCAAGTAACTGAAGCTGTATTTTATGCAGATTTTAGAAGTTGGCATGAATTTTCAGAGACTCTTGTATTATCACAATTTAGCCTATCATGTATAATAATAGCCTTAATTAGATTTATAATTTCTCTGTCCTTGCCATAGATTTTAAAAAACCATTTGTGCCAGGAATGACATTTTAGACTAACTTTTCTAATTGTCTAAAAGAAATACATAGCATTACTTTGTAATTCTCAAGCACATGATAAGAAAACACTAGATTTTGTTTGTCCACTTATTCACTCACTGAACATTTATTATTGTGCCTACTAGTTTCCAAACAAAATCTAGTAACAGTTACAAACGTACGATATGGGTCCCAAGCCTTCCTGGGACCCACATGAAATTAACAAAGTGACTAATATCTATTACAGAGCAAGGATTGTTGGAAGAAAAATAGGAGTCCTATGTGAAATGCTTAGCATAGTGCCTGAAATATTGAAAATGCAATAAAAGGTGGTACCCCATCTTGACTTCCTTACCTCTGCTTATGGACACATCATTCATTCTCCTTAGACCTCAGGTTCTTATCTGTAAAATGAAAATGATACTGCTTACTACATAGGAGGTTTATTTATGAAGACAGAAAGTTGTAATGTGTTTGAAAGTTGTTGGTAAACTACAAAGCTCTGGAAGAATCATGTTACCACTATACTTATTTCTGTTAAGATTCACAGAACTGCAAGCCTGGTGTAATTCTTGTGAAGCACGTTGCTCTGAGTATAACGCTGCCAATGAACAGTCTGTAGTCAGCTCTCAAAACTCTCTACAGAGACACTTCACGCTTTAGCATTTCTTCCTGTCTTTCTAAAACCATTTGTCTGAAATAGTTATGTTAATGTAACATTCTTTATTAATGAAGTGGGAGATGCATCCAACCGATATACTTATTAAAGATCTTTGCTTCCGATTTTTTCAATTGGATGTAGACTCTAGTAAACTGACCTTTCATTCCTTCCTTTATGGTCGAGTTGAAATTTATAGTTTTGTTTTGCTTTGGCAATGTGATACATGATAAATAAGATTTAATGATTTTAATGCATAGTCAAATAATGTCAATACTTATGTTCCACAGCTTGCAGAAGATAACGGATGTCCCAGACCCAAGAAGGGGGAGAGATTTCTCTACTGAATAGCATTCTCTACCCAAAATGCTATTTTTTCCCTACCAGACCTAAAACCACAGTAATTTCTACTAAAAACTCAGTAATTTCTGTGGCTTAAGAGTAAAAACAAAAGCTGTACCACTCTGAGGCCCTTTCTGACCTGTACAGAGAACCCATGCTAAGCAATTGAATTCAATCCAGTGCAGTTTCTTTGTGTATGTATGCCTCAGCTCATAAGTAACCAGAGCCCTACCAAAGTGTTCTGAGTTGGAGACACCCAACAGGCTGGTGTCCACTTGCCTCTTTGGGTGAACAGGAACGCAAATGCTTGCTTCTAGCCCTTGTAACAAAATCCAAGGTGGCCATTAACTAGTTATCCAGTCTCAATTGGGGAACAGGTGTGAGTAGTTCCTCTAGGGTTTTAGAATGTTTATTTTAGTTCTATCTATAGTATGGAAACCACTTAGCCCAGTACAAGCATGCCAGCATGTAGTAGAGCACTCACTCACTAGATTTTAGCTGTTGTTGTTACTATTATTAATCATCCTGTATTCCCCACTAGAATAAAGTTTATGTAAGTGGCACATACGGTACTTCACAATTCCACTGTCTTTTGAGGAAGGCATACTTGAAAGACAGCAGTGTTTTTCCTCATTACATATTGTATAGCACTGGAACCTTCCATTCAGGCTTAGAAAGTGTGTTGTGCACTATTGTCTACTGCTGTCTTAGACCTCAGGTATTACAAGATGGCAGATATAACAGAGGCATGAGATGGTTTCTGCATTCAGGGAATTTATTCTCATGGGAAAAATAGGACCATCACACATACAATGTACTTTAGCAAAGAATGTAAGGCAGTTTATAAGAAATAAATGGTCAAACTCTGTGGAAAGGGTAGCATGTCAGAGGGGGCCTGGGGCAAGGACTTCTCAGATCTGAAGTGGGCCCGGAAGAATGGGTCCATCTGCAGAGAGAGAGAGAGCGAGCCAGAAAACTACCTTGGGAATATAAGCAAGTTAAGCTGACCTTGAAAGCCCATCTGCTGCTACTTAAGCTAGTTTGAGAGGCATTATACCATTAGAAAAAGAATTTTAAAAGATTCATAAATGTCTGGAGTGTTGTAAGACATTAGAAGTAACAAATATGTATCTCTCTCTCTCTTTGGTGATATTTGGATTTTTATTTTTATTTATTCATTTTTAAAAATTTTTTTTTTAAGATTTTATTTATTTATTCATGAGAGATACAGAGAAAGGCAGAGACACAGGCCGAGGAAGAATCAGGCTCCATGCAGGGAGCCTGATGTGGGACTTGATCCTGGCACTCCAGGATCACCCTGGGCCAAAGGCAGGCGCTCAATCTCTGATCCACCCAGGCGTCCCAATATTTGGATTTTTAAAAGCCTTGGGTTATATATCTTTCTTTTGGGAGGCCAACTTAATACTTTTGGAGGGAAAAAAACATAAATAAAAAGATCCCTTTCTGTTTTCCTTTGCCTCTGCTCAGCATACAACCAGGATTAGCATATGCTGCACTGAAAGCCCCTGTCTATGAAGGTGATCCTTGCTTTTTCCAGATCTTCTGCCAATCAATTATCTAGGGCATTAGGCTTTCTGAATTCCTCCCTGCAGTGTGACATATGTCTCCTTTTGGTCCATGCTTTGGTCACTGGCATCTCTATCTGTGTTTGAGTGATGAGAAAGCTGAACTCCCTTTGACTTTCTGTGAACATCTTGGGATAAACCTGACGGCAATATGCTTTATGTGTGGGTAGACTAGCTGCCCTGCCCACCACGTGGGTAGAGAGGAAGAGTTCCTCTTCATAAGTGTGTCTGCTGCAGAGGTACCTCAAATTCTACCCTCATCCATTGTTATCTTTGGATTTAGACATTTTTTCCCTATTTCAATGGGAGGGATAGCTTTTGTTTTTGTTTTTGTTTTTCGTTTTGTCTTTTTTTTGGGGGGGATAGCTTATTAAAATACTGAACATCCTCTGTTTTTTAATCAACTCCAAATACTATCAGCATGTCTTTTGATGTATGGTGTAAGACATAGTGGGTAAATAACCAGGAAAGGTAACAGAAGGAAAAGTCTAAACCACACTTCAACATGATAATAATCACTTGGCTATCTTGTTAGGCTACAGATTCCTGAGGTGGAGCATTTTCAACAAGTTCCCAAGGGAGGCTGATGTTGCTTTCCTGGAGAACTTCGTTAGAAGGCTCTAGACTTCAGTACCCAAACGAAACAAAAGAGGGAAGTAACACTGTGCTGAGAGATTTACCTGAGGACAAGGTAGCCTACCTTATAATTTATCCATTCACTCTTGCCTCACATTGCTGGAATTTTGAGGTGTGACTATGCATTCCAAGTAGTCTCTTTACCCACCCCCCAAATCAGCTCTCATAACCTGGCTTATACTTTGTATTTTATGAAGTGGAGAGAAATGAAAATCCACTCTCTTTAATCATCCATGAAGAAAATATCACTGATTCGTAAGACTTGTGGTTAATAAAAATCTGCATTATATAATGTTTGAATGCAATTGTATTGTTTCCAATTATATGGAATGAAGCAGAAGTTCTTCCTAAGTGGAGGTCAGACCTACTTTAATGAATAAACAAACATTGGATATTAGTATGTCATTGTAAAAAAGGGTTAGTTCATAAGATAGTGGTACTCAAAAATAATTTAGTATCAAGTAACATAATCCTTATCTTTATGCATGGCCCTGTTTGTTGGTAATCTGCTTAGGAAACTACATTTTCCTGGAAACCAGAAGGAAACCTTGTTTTGTATATAAAACCAGAGATTAAAAAGAAAAAAAACACAAGGTGAGGGACAAGGGTACAAATATTGGTGCTTTTTCTTCAGCTTGAATGCTATGGCAATCTCTTGTTACCGTCTCTTATTCCTTATTCCTTCCTAATGGAAAGCTAAATTCTCCTGAATGGGTAGAAATGGCCACTAGATGATGAGTTGATATTCATAAGTACAGGCACAAAGCAGATAATGTAGCGAATGAGTATGTATGAAACTGTAAATCACCCTCGCTCCTTCTTTCAGCCATGAAAGGAGGCCTTGTCCTATAGAACATTAAATTGTGTTCATTTAATCCAACAAGTCCAGTAGAACAAATCGGGCTCATGCAGATTTATCACAGGGGGGTTATTTAAATTCAGCAGTGACCTTTGCATCCCTGTGAATGTGCTCCAAATGAACAAGGACAAAGGGAATTTTCCTACACTGTCATTACGTTCCCTGGGAGGCTGTGGGTTTCCCCATTTGATCAACTCACAACTATGGGCTGGAAGGATGGGGGTTAGGGATTATGAGGGTGCAGAGGGCTTGGTCAGGGCTGGCCATCACAAGGGAGAACATGCTCTTTCCTGTGGTGAACTCTGGCTCTTCTTCCTGTGGCTTGATTTTGTCTGTGTGCTGGTTAAGATCGTAAGTGCTAATTTCAGAGTTTCTCAACCTCAGTGCTGTCAACATTTTGGATTGGACAAGTCTCAAGGTGGGGGCTGTCCTATGAATTATTGAGTAGGACAATAGTTGTGACAGTCAAAATACCTCCTGGCATTGTTGAATGTCTCCTGGGTGTTGAGAACTGATGAATGAGTATGGAATATTTTGTAGGATTCTTTTCCATATGGCCCTTACCAAAGCATCCTGTACAAAATGAATGTCTGGGTTTGAAGGTGTGATGGATTTTTTAACCTTAAAAAAAAGTGTGTACATCTATACCTATATCTACATATATATATGCATGCATATGTATCATTAATAATACAATGAAATAAAAATAGAAAGAAATCTAGAGCTGCCCTCTGACTCTGAGTTCTTTGTTTTTTAAAGGCTCTCTGAATGCTTGAAATCAAATCCATTAGGAAAAGAACAAAGTAATAACAAATCTTCAAACAAAATAAATGTGGATACAGTTATCTTTTTCTCTGCTCATTATTTGGAGAGGATTTGGCTGTAACAGAATTTTCGTTAGAGTCAGTTTTGAACAGCATTTTTCAGAAGATAGCATGAAGAAATTATTTAAGGTTCCCAGGGTTTATTCCCTTAAAATACTTTTACAGCTCCAATCCTATTTCTGCTTAATGTCAGCCTTCTGATGGATAAATATGGGGATTGTTCTTTCCTTGAAATAAAGGTAGATGAAAAAGAAAAAAAAAAATCCTTTTGACTTCCACTGAGGATTCTGTAGTCCTGTACCTAGATGAAGGCTCTCTGAGGTCTTTGGCATCCGTTGTTAAGTATGCAGTGTTCATTCACAAGCCCCAGCCGACTGGTAGATTTGTGAGGACTTCGACTGGTGTCCCAGATCTCCATCTTTAGATACAACATAGGATTGGAAAGACTTAGTGAAGTGAAAACTGGTGCCCCATTAATAATATGAAGGAAATCATTGACCTGCCCCTGCCCCTGCCAAATTAAGTCAAGTTTCAATGGACAGGATTGCTAGTTGGGCAACAGTATCTGTTTCACCCATTTATGAGATTCAGATCTTTGAGTTAATACAACTGTTACTTGGGAAAAGGATTTTATAAAACTGAATGACAATCAGGAATGGGGAACTTTGGTAAAAGGGACAGAGGACTGAGCAGGCAGTCCTGGAGGGAAGAGAATGATGCTGCTGCCTGGCTCGGGACCCACTAGTTGTGTAAGAGGCTCAGAAGTGCCTCCCAAGGGATGAGGTGTTGGTCATTCAGTGGGGCTGGTGGTCATTCTTCCATGTCACTCTGTGTCCTGCTAACCCACCAGGAAGGGGCATGGAGGAGGGGTGACGCTCCTAGATACACAGCCAGCAGCTGCTGGCAAAGCTGCTGCTGAAAATTACTGAGAATTATTTGGGAGGGTGTAAATAAAGCAGATGATGGAGTTGTATATATGTATATATTTTTTTAAGAGATTGATTAAGGTCATAAATTTCTCTTTTATTTCGTCTATCTGGGCATTAATTCCACAGCACTAATTTACTGCATTGGTTTATTACTTTCTTCTGTTCTGAAAGAAACAGTGAATTTTAATTGAAACCGCTGCTTGCTCCTCTACATTCTTCGCCACCATCGTTAGGGAGACTCCTGGATACTGCCTGGGTGTGTGCCTTTCTCTCCCAGATATGTGACAGGAAGGTGAGAAGAGGAACCTTCCCCAAAAGCACAGGTCTGCTCTGTGCCCCCAGCCATGCTGGTATCATCTCCCTTAGCTTAAGAAACTGGAGCCCTGGACTGTGGGCAACTTGCCAGGGTCACCCAGCTGGTCGGTGCAAAACTAGGGTTTGTCTGATTAATGATCCATAGTGCTAAAGACAAAGGCTATCTAATTTGAAAAATGGGAGCAAATTCAATAAACACTTTAATGAGCCTAGAACTTTGGATCTGGGAAATCTTGCAGATGATTAGGTGCACACTTCAAAACAGGTGTCTTACAGATTGAATTGTGTCCTCCCCACCCTAAAAAGATGTTGAAATCCTAATTCCCCTGTGCTCATGAATGTGATCTTATTCGGAAAGAGGGTCTTTGCAGATACAATCAAGTTAAAATTCGGTAATACTGTATTAGGGTGGACTCTAATTCAGTAACTAGCATCCATATTAGGAGAGGAAAAACTAGACACAGAGACACAAACACAGAAAACAGCCATGTGAAGTTGGAGACATAGGAGTAATGACATCACAAACCAAGTAATGACAAGGACTGCCAGCAACCACTGGAAACTAGGAAAAGATAAGGAAGGATCATAGAAGGCCTAGAGTCCTCAGAGGGAGCATGACCCTGCCTACACCCTAATTTTGGACTTCTGCTTCCAGAGCTATGGGTTAATAAACTTCTATTGTTTAAAGCCATCCAGTTTGTGGTACTTTGTTACAGCAGCCCTAGGAAACTACTATACGGTGCAGTCTCGGGGTACAGATGGGAAGATTGAGCTCTCATAAAGGGGTGAGGGTAATGCAGAGAGGTAAGGGTCACAGATCCCTAGTTCAGTGCTCTGCTTCCTAGACCAAATATTAAAACTTCTAGCAATTTTTATGCTAGTCAAGCCTGGCATTAGTTAAATAGTTTGTTTTTAGTTTATTTTGCAGTACTTATGTTCTACTTAAGTTTATTTATTTGGTAGTTCTGAAAGGGCTAGGGGTTTTGATGAGAAACTGGTGTGACATTACATCACTCTGAGTATTTCAGGACTTCTGGAAGATCATCCTCTGATGGTGCTCTCATACTCCTTGGGGCCTGTGGGGCCACATGGAAGTTACTCTTGACTGGCATTCAGTGTCCCTCACAAATCCGGATCTCATGAGTCTTGTTAATTTTGTCATTTCTTAAAAAAAAAAAAAAATTGTCATTTCTTAGTCTTTTAAAGCTGATTCTCTGGAAACACAGTTCCTTCAAAGTACTGAAAGTTTCTACATGAGAAGTTACTACCAGGTGAAATGTAGTCTCATCATTAACCTTGAGAGCCAAAGTCCAGTTTTAGTATTGTTACCACTTTATATTCTGGTCTTGTGATTTTCTGTCATCTTTGTATGACTTTGTTCCTAGCTTCTTGACATTCTTACAAAAAGATATATGTGTTTCAGAAATCTATAAATTTTATTCACCTAGAGGTAGATTATTCTAGGAAAGCACATGGAACTCTAACAAAATTCCAAAACCAACATGTAGTAAGTTATTGATGGCAGTAATGTCATGTTTTTTTTTTAAGATTTTATTTATTTATTCATGAGAGACAGAGAGAGGGAGACAGAGACATAGGCAGAGGGAGAAGCAGGCTCCCTCCAGGAAGCCTGCTGTGGGATTCGATCCTAGGACCCTGGGATCACGACCTGAGCCAAAAGCAGACACTCAACCACTGAGCCACCCAGGCATCTCGGCAGTCATGTCATGTTGTAACAAACTGACAAATGTTTTTTAAGCACTTTGCTATGTGTTGTCATAGTTAGGCTTCATAATAACGCTGGAAAGGAGAGAAACCAAGTGGAGTAATGCTCAAGAGCTTGGACATTAGAATCAGATGTCTTTGCATATGAATCCCAACTTGACCACTCCTTAGCTACGTGATATTGGGCCCTTTACATAACCTCTCTGAGCTTCAGTTTCTTGTTCTATGAAAATGGGAGTAATGATAGTAACTAATGAATTGGCTTGCCACCAAGATTAAATGAGTTAATACGTGTAAAGTAGCTTAAAAAGTACTCAGCAAGTAGTAAACTCTCAATAAATGTTAAATGACGATGTTTTCATGGGTAGAATGCTTTAGCTAAATCAGCATCCACACTGTATGGTTAAGGCCTTAGGAGGTTGGTGATATCAAACTACAAATAAGTATAACACTTTACCTATCAATTAAGTTTTCATCTTGTGAGACTGTGTCCCTCTGCCCTGCTGACTTCCATGTATGTGACTAGGTTGTGGCTGAAAAGTGGACTGTGATGGGGCTCTCTTAGGCTCCTAGAAGCCCCTCTCTCTATTTTAGATATGTCTACTTCCCAAGAATAAAATAGCAAGATGCCTTGGAAAGAGCACTAGTAGTAGTAGTTGGGTTATCCAGATTTTTGCCCGACCACTGCCACTAACTTCTCTTAGAGCAAGTTTACCTTATTTCTGTAGACCTCAGATTCCTCATCTGTCAACAAAGAATCAGAACCTGAGTCAAAAGTATCAACATCTGACTCACGTGCTGACACTGTTTTTCCCCATCACAGACATCACTAATTGATTATAACAGCCTTCTGTACTATGCCCACACTTTGCATCCATTTCAACCTAGCACTGATGGGGAGTTGGTATGAGAAAGGATATTTATTTGCTGTGGAGGGTCCTGAGACCATCTCTATCTCTGACTAAGTCCTGGAGTCTATCAAGGACCATGGCACTATAGAAAACGAATATATGTATGGGAAAAACTATGTAGAAATAATTACTCAGAACTTGGTGACCCTGAGAATGTGAGAAGTGAAGAGTCCTCTCAGGGAAGATACTTTGTTGTAAATAACTTTAGAAATATCTGACCAACCTACAAGATTATCCCTTTTTTTTCTGAGTGTTAACCCTCAACCCTTATTTCCTTGATACTAGGATCGATATTCTCTCTTCCAAAAATTTGTTGCTGGGATTCAGAAGTAATCTCTGGCTGTGGCAAACTTGAGGAGCTATAAAACTGAGGACTGTAGGGGAATGCTGATCTCTCTCCAAAATTCATATGTTAAAATCAAATCACCAAGGCAATGCTATTTGAATGTGAGGCTTTGGGAAATAATTACATCATGAGGGTGGAGCCACACCCTCAGCAATAGACTGAACACTCTTGTAAAAGAGACTCCAGGGAGATTGTTCTCCCTTTCTGCCATTTAAGGACACAGATAGAAGGTGCAGTCTTCAACCAAGGAAGTGGGCCTTCACTAGACATCAAATCTACTGGCATCTTAACCTTGGGTTTCCAGACTCCAGAGCTATGAGAAATAAATTTCTGTTGTTTATGAGCCACCCAGCCTCATAAACATGGTATTTTGTTATGATAGCCTGAATGGACTAAGACGGTGACTGTGTGCATGAAACAGCTGACAGACAGACAAACTCTGATAGGCTTGATCCTAAGGACTTTCTGATGGCTGGGTCTGGTATTAGTGAAACTTAGCTGTGCTCTTTGCCCTTAAGTGCTCGAACATACCTTGTAGTAATAACACATAACTGCCATCAGAGCTTGAAATGGGTTTCTCTTTATGCAAGGAAGGAGCCATAAGAGACTATTGCTGTAGAAAGCCAAGCAGGGGAGAAACACAGAAAGAATAAATGTTCTCTAATATTGGTTGATGCACAAAGGTTGAAAACTGGAAGAGGCCTGTAGGTTTGGTAATTAGGGGAGAGATCAGTGAAAGGTTATTTGTCATTATAAATCATGTTATTTCTGGGATTTTTCATCTACATTAGCTTGAACATTGACCACTACCTTTTCTCTTTCATTTATGAAATTCTGTGGGTCATGACCTAAAATATTTGTGGTCTCCAGCATGTGCTTGGATTAAGCCGTGTCTTTCTTTATTAATAGTTCTTAGGTAGATATTTACTGTTTTATATTTTATCTATAGGATTCCACAGGAAAATTGGCCAACAATTCTGTGAAAAGTGAATTATAGTCTTTTAGACAACTCTGCTTATCCTTAGCCTATTGAACAAGATGTGCATGATAGCCACCTGTCCTCCAGGAATTCACTCTGTGAGATTCACACAATATACCCATAAGAAGCATGGATTTCTTCTTGGAGGGGAGCCCCATCTTATTCACATACCAACCATATGGCAATGGACAAGTTTTTAACTTCTTGTGGTTCAGGTTCCCCTCTAGTAAAATGGAGATAATGAGTTGTGAGAATTAAATGGGTTAATGTATTTTATAAAGTATTTAGCTTAGTCTTGTCTATACAAAATGTTCAATAAATATTAACTATTATAGTTAATATTAAATGCACTCAAAATTCTTGCCTTTCAACAGAATTTGTTTTCTTGAAAACTGATGAAGAGTATGTCTGATTAAATGTGTTGGAGGTCTCAGATATATATTACATATTTATGTTTTATGAGTGCCTATAGTATACCAGGTACTCTGCTAAGCAGAGGGAGTCCGGGACTGATAACACAAGGACCCTACCCTTTAAGATCTCATAGTCTAGAATCATTTCACCATCAACTGTTATTTATTGCTATTGTCACACAGCTTTAAAATGAAGAGATTAAGTAAATAATATTAAGGTTCTTTATGGGACTTTTTTCTGGCAATAATAAATGGTTATAATATTTATTGGTTGTTTTAGGAAGGAAAACATCCGAGAACATGAGCGAGGAGATGTAAAATAAATCCATCACATTAGAAACAGACAATTACAGGCCGACAGTGCTGAGCCTTTGCCAATGCACCATTTTTAAATATGGTGCCATTGCAGTTAAGCAAGACAAATCCAATTTTACCTCCTACCACTTAAGTTAATTTCTCTTCTCTGTAAAATCTCCCATTTTATAAAGACATACTTCATCTTTGCTATGTACATACTAAATTGTTCATTTTTTACTTAGTTAAATTGTTTTCTGTCATAGTGAGAAATGCTTTCCTCTTGAAGAAATGATGTTCATGCACGGGAAATAGGGATATTTATTAAAATGGTTTATTATGAATCTAGATTTGGACATATTTCTGTAATTTTAGTATTTAAGTAGTTTTAGTGCCCAATGAAATGACTTTCAGTGTAAAGTGGGCTTTGATAGTCAGAGTCTCCAAAGTCTCACCATCAGACCTTAATCAAATATAGTCAGTGGATTTATATTTACATGCATATGTTTAGAAATAGTGGACATGTTTTCAGTGGATATCCATTAATGCATTGCTGGGTTATAATGACTAGTGAATGACTTTGTGCTTTCATCTCTCTCTGATTTAATAAGCCTTTATGGATTTTGGATTCTGTGCATAGGCATGGGAGGAACATGAGGAAATAGGAAACTGCTCAGACCCAAAAGAACAAACAGGCTGTTTATCAGACAAAAACACTTCAACAAAGGAAAAACCTGGGTTGAGGGAGAACCCTGAGCTGGTCGTTGAAGGCGCATGTTGGAATTGTAATGATATCTGGTAGCTCCTGAGATGGAGGAATTATACACAAGTGGTTTTCCCAGATAGCTGAAATTCAACATTCTAAGGGCCAAAACAACAATTTTAAAAAGAACTATATTTCTGTGCTGCTTTTCATAGCCTGTTATCTGTGTCTTTCACTTTCTCAGGCTCTCATGCTGAACATGATGTTACAAGCTGGTCTGGCTTCACAGACATGCTTCCTATGCAGTCATATAGGACCTGTGCTCAGAAGGACCACATGCTTGGTTTAATGCTCTGCTGTCATTGTCTGGAAATTCTTAATACTTTTTTGAATGAGGGGCTTGGCATTTTCATTTTGCACTGGGCTCTGCAAATTATGTCACCTGTCATGGATATAGGGTTTCCATTTGGACTATTAATTACTGTCTGGGGCCATCAAATGTAGTACTGTTTGGGTCTCCTTACTTGCACTGAGCTTGCCAGCACTCACTTCTGTTATCAGTATGCCTCTCTCTTCCAGGGCTCTGCTTTCTAATTTGCTGCTTCTCATCTGCTGAGACATCATATAAATAAGGTATTAGAATAGTAAGTAGGTTGAGAACCAGTAGGCTCTAAAGGGTGACCTTGAGGGCTCCTCCCACAGGGGGAAAGTGCCATAGCGTCCTTCCCCAGGCTTTGTGGCATTTCTGGGGTCACATGCTGGTTTTCTCTTCTCCTGTACTGCTTGCATTGAGGGGGGAGGAGGGGGGCGGGATCATACAGCTCTGACCCATTTCTCTTAAGGGAAAATTGCTATAAACAAACTATTTTAAAAAGCCCACTTCTTTGAAATTAATCATAGACAATAAGAAAGTAAGTAAAATTTCTTTTGATAAGATTTCTGTTACATAATTCGTATAAGCTATGAAGGTTTTATCATTGACCATTAGAAAACCTTTTGGGTTCTAGTCATTTGTGTCCCTTCAGATTGTTGGTGTATCTTCAAAGCAGTGTTCTCACTGGGCATCCCCTTGTCCTAAAACAAACCTTTTAGACACAGGTCACAGTTGCTAGGGTTTTCTCTACAATTGCACAATTTCATTTTTTGTGTCTACTTAGACTTAACCAAATAAAGTGATGGTGGCTCTGCAGTGACTTTTATTTATTTTTTGCTGGGGTACTTTTGTGCCTTCCAGGCTACCTCCAGCAAAAGGAAGCAAACCTAAATAAATGTTTTGTTAATTTTTTTATTACATTTTTTTATTTATTTATGATAGTCACACAGAGAGAGAGAGGCAGAGACACAGGCAGAGGGAGAAGCAGGCTCCATGCACCGGGAGCCTGACGTGGGATTTGATCCCAGGTCTCCAGGATCGCGCCCTGGGCCAAAGGCAGGCGCCAAACCACTGCGCCACCCAGAGATCCCCTGTTTTGTTAATTTTTAAGGCCGTTCATAGTACAGTATAGTATAGTATAGTATAGCATAGCATAGCATAGCATAGTATAGTGCTGGTATTTGTATTAAAAGAAAATACGATCCTTCAAAGTAAGAAAAGGTTGTTACCAACTCCTCATCTATTTACTCATTTATGTATTCAGCATTTAGTGTGGTTTATTGAGCACTTACTGTGTGCCAGCTACTAAGGTAGGCACCAGGGTACAGTGGGGAATGAGAAAATTATTATTCATTCCAAAAAGAGTGCTTTCCACATGGGAATGCCCTAAGGAGAGAGAGAGAGAGAGAGAGAGAGAGAGAGAGAGAGAAGAAGAAGAAGAAGAAGAAGAAGAAGAAGAAGAAGAAAAGAAAGAAAAGAAAAAAAAGAAAAGAAAAAAAGAAAAGAAGAAAAGAAAAGAAAAGAAAAGAAAAGAAAAGAAAAGAAAAGAAAAGAAAAGAAAAGAAAAGAAAAGAAAAGAAAAGAAAAGAAAAGAAAAGAAAAGAAAAAAGAACAAGCCTTGGATAATGTATGTCACTTATTGATACTGCACAGGGATTTCTGAATTCCTTTTGTAACAAAAAAGCGCTTACAGCTTTCTGAAATCCAAATATGCCTGAAATTTTCTCAACTAGTTGCTTTTGTTTAAACTCCCATTTGACATTTGAACTGTTTTCAAAATGTCATCTCTGGATTTACTTGTCTCTGAGGAATTAATATAGATCTTATATTGACATAGTCTACAAGTTGTCAGAATGCACACTGTACTAGAAATTTCCTAAGTGTTCATAAAGGCATATTAAGGGGTCATTAGTCACTTTTTAAATCAGTTTATCCTAGGTTATGAAAGCACTTTAGATATTACAGCATCAATTCTGGGCCAAGTCTTACTTTACATGAACAGAAATGGTTAAAGATATGGCCATGCTTAAAACAATGTCACGGTGACCTTGTCACTGTCCTCCTATTATATTTAATGTTAATGTGATTTGATATGTGGGGGAGAAAGCAGGCAATTATTGGGAAAACGCCTTCTACTTTCATAAACAGGAAAAATATGGGAGTTGGTCTTTGCTAATAGATGTCAGAATAATAATTGCAGTCATAATTGTAATTTATGTGATACTTCACAATATTAAAACTCTCACATACTTTATCTGTGATAGGCTTAGAATAACATCTTTCACAAGATGAGAGTCTACCTAGGGAACTTGTTAGAAAAATTCTCTGGAATTAGAATCTTCTACCTCAGAATAAAAAGCAATGGACAAATCTAGGTTATGAAACTATCCTCCTTAGATCCTTTATTTTTAAGGAAGGCCAACCATAGTATTGATGGTTAAAATAAAGGAAAAGTTGGTAGTAAAAGTAGAGTCAGATGTCTATAAACCTTATATTGAGAACAAAATTTTTTTAAGTAATGTGTGCTTATGAATTCAGTCTGTATCATGAACTAATCATCAATAAATTCAACATTCTCTGGCCTTTAATGAGCTGATGATATTGTGCCTTGTGTTATGTATTAATTACAAACTAATTAATTCAACAAACACATATGGAAAATTCTATATCAGGTACTGCGCTCAGTCCTGGGAATACAAGAGCAGTAACAACACATCATATCTCAAGGTAAGCAGGGTCTGTCCATCACAACTCACTAAATATGGACTTTCAGTATAGTTTTTGAGGTATTTCATCTCACTTTTGTTGATTCATACTGAACAAATGGCTCCTTACCCTTTATGGCTTTAATTTCTCCAACATCCTAGGTTCTTTGTCAGGACAAGAATAATTATAAGCCAACCCTGTGATGCACTCGGGGAGGTACTCTTTGTGAAGCTAACTGTTACCTTTTTGTGGGAAGAAGAATCTCAGATGATTCTGTTTCAGGGTATACAGTGCCCAGTTAAACATTAAAATGTACACATTTCTCAGAGGATGTTGGTAGGTTTCTTTTCAAAAATAAATATAGAGGGACGCCTGGGTGGCTCAGTGGTTAAGCATCTGCCTTTGGCTCAGGGTGTGATCCTGGAGTCCCGGGATCGAGTCCCACATTGAGCTCCCTGCATGGAGCCTGCTTCTCCCTCTGCCTGTGTCTCTGCCTCTCACTCTGTGTCTCTCATGAATAAATAAATAAAATCTTTAATAAATAAATAAATAAATAAATAAATAATAAATAAATAAATAAATAAAGAACCATCCATCTGTTATAAGTTCCAGTCAAATATGACAAGGACAGACTGCCTGTCACCATCTGACCTGCCTCCCCCAACTTAGGAAGTAAGTCACATTGTGAGAGCTAGACTTTTAACAGGGACAGGTCCAATCTTCTCCCTCTGTGCCCCCTTCACATCTCACTCTTCATCACCCTCCTTATGTCATGTGAGCATTGGGGCACATTCTGGGCCATGGCTCCTGCTGGCTCTGCTGCCTGGAACACTCTTCCCCTTGATCCCCATGTGACTGGATCGCTAGCTCCCTTCAGGGCCTTCCTCATGTATCACCAGCTAACATAGCCTTTCCTGGTTGCCCCCATATGCTATTGTAATTCCTAGTTCTTGGGTGCTTTCTTTCACTCTTTAGCACTTATCACTAGCTAACAAAGTATTTATGTAATCTGTTTATTTTTCTCGTTTTTTATTTCCCCCACTAGAATGGAATCTCCATGAAGGCAGAGCTTTTGTCTTTTGTTGACCATTGTATATTCTGCCTTGAACAGGGACAGCTAATAGTAGGAATTCAGCCAATATTCATTGAACGAATACATGAATGGGTGGGTGAACTAGTGAAAGAATCAATTTCCCAGAGTTTTCAGAGATAACGATGATGTCCAAATTTGACTCACTCTGTCTAGAAGCTGTATATTAACCTTCTAAACCAAGAGGCCAAGGAGTAGGTAAAGTTGTGAACTGGAACTCAATCTCGAAAATTGTGTAGATGTTGGCAAGTTGGTCAGAGAGAGAAAATACAAGGTATACACAAAGGCACACAAAATACACAGGCACATGCTTTTCTGTGCTGTCTTGGGTTGCTCTGGGAATTTGCTTGCCAAGCCTCTCTATAAAGATAGCCTGTTCCCTGCTCAGGCATGGGAGTTCCATAGCCATATAGCAAAGTCATTTCAGAGCAAGCTCAGGACATGTTGTTGGTTAGAAAATAACCTTTCCATCTTGAGATTAGAACTGATAGTTGGATGTGACCAGACATTTCCAAAATTAAGCTTTTAATCCTGGAAACATTCACAACTCTACTTAGAGAAATTGTTATTTTTTCCCCACTCCTCTTTCCACGTGCCTGTTAGATTTTTCCATACGTTGTTTATAATAACTTTTCCCTGTGGTTGAAGATAACAGATTTTTGCTTTTAATTCAAGAAATGTCATCTGCTATAATGTTGTGCAACAAGATACTTTCCAAGTTTCAAAGCGAAGAATGTGCTGTTGGATTGTGTTTTTGCATGTGAAACCGTAGCTGTGGTGAAAGTACCCATGGAGCTATGGTGTGCAGAATGTCTGCCCTTCCATCTTTGTCACTGTGCATAAGTGAATGTAAAGGTTTTTTTGTGTGTGTCATTTTAATTTAAATTCAGAAGGAGTCTATTTGTATGGTAATCATAAGCTAAGGAAAACAGTGTTTCATTCCTCTCTGGGATTTGTTCTCTGACATCTTCACATTCTCTAGTACTTTAACCTGGCAACAGCATATTAACAGCAATTCATTTGCTGTATTTTAACATGTACAACAGTACCCAGAAGATTAATACATGATGAAGAGAAGGAGCTAAGAAGGGATGTTGAGGCCATAATTAATTTTGCTTTCATATACCATATGCTAGTACTTTTTGATCTTAACTGAAATTAGAGTAACTATAGAGTTTTCAATATTAAGGTTAAAAAATGATTGTACACAGTGAAGCACAAATAACATTGCCCTTCTTTTAAAGATTAAGGTTTTGACATGAGAGTAATAATGATATTCTCATTGTTTGGATTCATTATTTTTCTTTCTTTTTTTTTAAGATTTTATTTGAGAGAGAGAGAGAGAGAGAGAAAGAGAGAGGAAGAGAGCACAAGGGGAGGAGGGGCAGAGGGAGGGAGGGAGGGAGAAGCAGACTCCTTGGGGAGCCCGTGAGGGCCTTGATCCCAGGATCCCATGATCATGACCTCAGCCCAAGGCAGGCGCTTAACCAACTGAGCCACCCACGTGCTGCTGGATTCATTATTTTTCAACAAGGACTTTTAAGGGTCTAATTTTCTTCCTGTGAGCACAATCAGGAAGGACTCCCTTCACTAACTGCTTGTCTGGCATGCCTTGAACTGAAAAAAGACAGACAGTTAAAGAGATTTCTCTTCCAATTCAAGTGATTACTGCATGTTCTTGTCTTAAGTGTGAGAATCATGAGGACGTGGGTTAGATCTTCAGTCACGCCAAATGACACTGACTTGTTCAGAAAACCAGCTCGATTAGATTAATCTCCCCCAGATGATCCTGTTAGATGAGGTGATTCAGCTGATACCTAAAGGTTTCTTCACATCAGGGGTCCAGTGCTCAGAAGTCTACACGGGCAGATGGGCAGATAGCTAATGTAAGGGAATGAAATGGGCCCGGGTGTGGAAAACAGGACATTGGCTATACAGTTCCAGGGAAGCTTTACCTTCAACCACTGAATGTGGCCAAGTGGACATTCCCTCCCTGTTTAAAAGGCTGCAGCTATTTAATCCCAAAGGATGACTGAGTTCAGAATACTGCACTGGAATGTCCAGATCTCTTCCTTCAGGAGATGCTGCCAATTACTGTCTTCATGCAAAATCCTGTGACTTTTATAGGGTGTTAGTGCAAATCTAAAAGCAGCAATCCTTTGCACCACCCCCCAATGAAATATGCCTCTGACATTGGCATTTGCAGGTCTGAGATCAAGAACAAATAGGAGCCACGTACAAGTATACATATTTAAAAGTAATAAGTCAAGTTAAAAAAATTGTTAATAAAATGTGTTCCATCCTCCAATTTGATCAATATTCAAATCTGAAAGGCCAGTTTTGAAACTAGAGTTCTCTGAGTCCTGTGAGTACCACGAGGTGGAGCTGGGAGAGCAGGTCCTGCCTACCCACCTACTCATGCCCAGCTTCTCTTCTCACCCCCGGCTCACTCCCATGTGCATGTGCCCCTCACACCCTAGGCCATGTGTCCAAGCTCTGGTCTCCTACTCCCCCATGCTCCACCCCTCTGTGAACAGCTCCTCGTAACCAATCCTTAGTCTTCAGCACTGGACAGGCATGATCTGTCCTAGAGGAATGGATCCAGCAAAGACACTCAGGCCTTAGCAACAGGCCAGGTAGTCATTTGGGCAGAGAATTCCAGAATGCCTAGAACTAGTGTTTGGTCTGTCTCGAATCTCAGCCTTAGAATGTGTATGGATGGGCATGTGCATATACCAACTGGGCATATCTCCTTGGCTTCTCAGGCTCCAGGTTTTGTGAAGAGAGGCATAGCAGAAGGAGGGCCAGGGGTATCTTCTGCCTTGTGGGAGCAGAGGCCCTGGTGGCTGAGATCTAAGGGCAGTGTTCAGGTCCTTGACTTATGGAATATTTGCTCTTGATGAGATCTTAGGAATCACTTTATTAGTCTCATGCTATGAGAGGCAATACATATTCCGCTCAAATCACAGGCTTTTTATTTAGACATATTGGATATATCTGAATCTAATCCCATGTCCAACACTTGTGGATCAGTGACATGTGACTTAGCCTTGATTTGCTGCTCAGGAAAATGGAGATGAAATCTGTTTTATTCTGTCACATCAGGGGCTTTTCTGATCAATGCTGGTTGCGGTCTTTGGGTACTGATTCATCCCCACAGAACATCCACCCTGGGGAATATAAATTTTATAGAACTCTCTCTCAGTTACAGTTGTTTTCTAATGCTCTTCTGGTTAAATACAAGGACGATCTTAGCCTGCCTTGCTAGTTCTTGAATTATCTTTCACTTTTCCCTGAGGAAAAGAACAGAGAAAGGAAATTACCAAGACAATATTGTTTAAACTTGAAAAAGTTCATGTCTTCTCTCTGAATCTGATGGTGACAACCTTAGCTTTTAGGGTCTTTATTTTCAAAGCTACATGTAATTCCTAAAATTAATTTGTTCACAAGACATGGCATGTAGATTCTTGCCTAAATTTCCCTGGAAACTTAGGTAACTTTTTTGAATTACCTTAGTAAGAGATGTTTTCAAAAACAGCTTTTTGTTTTTGTTTTAGGAAGGAAGGAGAGAAGAGAAGGAAAAAAGATTTCTTTACAAAAGGAAAATATTTTAAGCATGATTTAAACCAAAGCTTCTCTTAAAGTGTCAGACTGGCTACATGTGTATGGAATTTAGAATTTATTACTGAAGTGAGGGAAGTTGGCATTGGCAGCAATGACCAGTGAGTGTTGGCATCAAGCTTATATTCTCTTCATGTAGTATATTAAGTCAATTGCTTAAAAAGGAAAGTCTGGCTAATTAGCCTGCCAAGATCATAATGCTAACTGTCTGGTTCTCATGCTGTATACTCCTGAAAACCCCATTAGAGAATACTTCTTTTATGTGCAGAATAGTTATAAATGCCTAAAAATGTCATCATTGCCTTTTCATCTTGGAAAGGTAGTAGATATTATTGGATACCCACTTCCTCATAGACTCATTCACATTTTTCTTATCCTTAAGCATTGTTCCCCTATCAGGACATTTTTGATTTAGGACATGCAATCAACCATATTTTGGTACATGCAGAGATCTAGTTGTATATAAGAATATTTCAAACCAAGAAACCCATTCAAAGTGTTTTTTGCTGCTTTAATTTTAGGGAAATCACTTGATTTTATTATATTAGAGGTTAAGATTTTATTTTTACTCACCATCAGCCTGTCATTGAAGTACCTTCTCTCTTCATCAGTTATGTGGCTTCAGCAGGTTGAAAGATTGTGTTGTGGATCTCAGGTAATGGTAGAAGAAGATAATATGAGAATGGTATGATTTGGGCACTTAGTGAAAATACAGATTGATGATGGTGACGATAATGGTATGGCAATTTATATTCTGGTATATCTTTGCCAAGCATAGTTAACAGCAGTTATTTCAGACTCACAATAGCACACTAAAGTTTGTGATATTAGTATTATTGTTTCCAATTTATCACTAAAGAAAATAATGCTCAGGAATCTACCTTGCCAGAATCACTGAGTTAGTAAACATCAGGATCAGGACTCAAGGTCAGATTTCAGTGCCTCCAGAGCCTGTATTTCTGTCCAATACACCATGGACAGAGAGATAAATGACAGCCAACATTTTTTAGTAATAGGAACTGCTTTACATATATGCTTTCATTTCATTTAATGCCAACAAGCTAGAGAAGGGTATTATGATTAGCTGCATTTTATAGATGAGGACACTGAAGCTTAGAGAGTTTTATAAATGTGCCCAAATCATACAGCTTGTAAATTCAAGAGTTCAGAAATACTCCAGAGACTCGAGATTGTTTTGCCTTTTGACCAGAAAGTGGAAAAACCTTCAAGAATTAAAAGCCAATTTTTGTTTTCATTTTCTATGGTATTTAGTGGATAACACTAGGGAATTAAGCCATAAAAGAGATGCCAAAGTGTTTATATTTGAGCTCACCGAACCAAAATTTCCCAATGGATCCTTTTATCTAGTTGTGTGAGCTATTGTGCAGTGTATTACCACCCTGCTTAAATGAGTAGACTGCCCGCCAAGCAAGAGAAGCCAGCAGACTGCAAGCTGTGGTTTTGTCAATGTTCAGTGATGAGAGTGAATAATTACTAATATTATTTTTTGATTTATTTTTCAGAAGATCTATCTTTCTACACACATACATGCTAGCTAAAGAGGAAGTTTTTCGGGGAAATTTTCATAGGTGTCTCAAGTTGTTCTCTTGTGACTTCTCTGCATTAAGCAGTGATGACCACTGGGAGTATTGGCCAATTCTGCTTCCCTGCTGACCTGAGTAGCCTCTCCGCAGAGTCCCTGCTAAGACAGAAATTCACAAACAATAGGTGGCCATTGCCAGCAATTTTGAACACAGCAGTCCTGGTCCTTGGCAGTAGTAACCAGCAATTGGCAAGCGATTACCCAAATCCCCTGCCAAGAGAAAGCTAGGATTTTTGAAATTACCTTGTTCCTTTCACCTGGTTGCCACATTTCTCTCTTTTTTAAAAAAGTAGGTTTTGTGTGTGCGAGTATGTTACTTTATATCTTTCATGCTGAAACTATCCTTGGCATAAGCAGATTTGGGTCTTTACAGATGCTTAGAAAAATGAGTGCCCTTCCATATTGAAATGCAGTTCTTTCCTTGGGTATGGGATTTGATTTGGGAGTCCTTGCTTTTTGATATTTTATTGGTGCCTTAATTGCAAATGATAAGAAGATAGATTGTGCATGTGGGTCTGTGCTGTATATCAACATGTTGAGTAGTAAATCATACTTGATTTTTCCTTTTAGTTCAGGCATAGAATCAAAGGTATTCAGAGCTTATGTAACATAGCCTTCCCATGTTACAGAGAAGGGAACTGAGATACACAAAGTTTAACTGATCCACCAAAAATCAAGAACCTAATTTAATGCATTGAGGGTTCATTGACCCGCTGCTAAGTGTGGAAGGGGTAGCATCGAGGCAATAAAAAATTAAAAATATTTTGTATGTGGTATACTTATATACATTCGGGGCATAAACAATACCATGAATCTGGGTATAATTAAGAAATAAAATATTATCATGGAAAATAGTTAATTGAAAAAAAGGAGAACTCAACATGATCTGAGAGATCATGGAAGATCTAGAGCCTGAACTCATTCAATCATTTATAACTCAGCAGAGATATACTAGATACCTACTATGTGCCAGCCACTTCCCAAATTTGGTGCTTAGTCCAGCAAAAAGGTACATGTGGTTGCTGACATTATGGAGCTCAAGGTCCAGAGGATCACACAGTTAGATGGGGAGAAACAGTACGGTGTGATGAATACTCTGACAAGACAGCGTTCTGGGGAATTGCAGGGTTGGGGAGCCATGAACCCAGATTCCAGCGAGCTGGGGAATGGTTGTGTATAAACCAATGGAGATGTGAGAAGATGTTCTGGGAGGGAGCCAGCATAAAGAAGAAGAGAGCATGAAATGTCTGGGGAAGAGCCATGTGTTGGGCACTGTGCTAAACACTTTGCATAGAGTATCTGTTCTAATTCTCACAACAATGTTAAGTGGTATGTGTATTGTGAGCTGAAGTCAACTGACTTGCCCAAGGTTGCATAGCCAAGCAGATGGAGAAGCAAGATTCTGTCTTAGGTCTCTATGATGTAGAGTTGTACCCTTAAGAAGCCACTATGGAAAATGATTTTAGCGAACATTTGAAATGAGGTGTTGGTTTTTTTTTTTTTAAGATTTTATTTATTCATGAGAGACACAGAGAAAGAGGCTGAGACAAAGGCAGAGGGAGAAGTAGGCTCCTTGGAGGGAGCCCGATGCAGGACTTGATCCCAGGGTCCTGAGCCAAAGGCAGACACTCAGCCGCTGAGCCACACAAGTATCCCTGAAATGAGGTTTTAAACATGGCTTGATATGATGGTGAGTCTAAGACAGTGAGCCACTGGGGTATCCAGGACCCTACATGATCCAGGAGACAGTTGTTTTGGCCCGAGCTGGAGAGTGCCTTTTGGTGCTGGTAACCTCTGCTTGCCCCTCTGACCTCCCTCACTGGCATTCAGGCTAAGCTGCTTCTGTAGTGCTGAGGTCCTTACCCATCCTCCTTTATTATTTGTCACCTGCTCCATGAACCAGCAGTTGTTTTCTGCTCTTTTCCCCCTAACTGAGCTACCACTTTGATCTGACCTCTGCCCCTTCCCTCACTGGGAAGTGCACTAGCCTCAAATCTTTGAACACGGCCTGGCCTCCAGATTCTTAAATTCCGTGGCTCAGATAGGGCCAAACCTCAGACAAAGCACGTTTTCCTGTCCATTTGTTATCGTCAGTCTGCGCCTCTAATCTGATTTGTTGGGGGCAGGGCACCAGTGGTTTCTATAGACCAATTGGAGGCCAGTTTCAGAAAATGTATGGGGTCAGTCTGGGAGTCACCCTCTGAAAGACCCTGTAGTCGAAATACAAGGTTCAAATTTGTGTTCATTGAGACTTTCTGAATCACTCTACTGTAGGAAAACTGTGCTGTCAGCCAACCCTTTAAAACATGGGCTCTCATTACCCCCTGCCATCCATATTTTGAAACAGGGAGACCTTTTCCTTTGGTTTTCTCCCACCTGACCTTTTGATTACTGCAACTTGTCTAGGTATGTTTTGTCCTTTCTGGTGTGTGTGTGTGTGTTCTCAGTACAAACTTTTCCTCATCCCTCTGCTGTAATTTAGATAAACAATTTTCAAAGACCCTGCAGTCCAGCCTCCCATATTTTACCATATTTTATAATGACTGCCTGATATTGCAGAAACAAGGCAGGCCAGCCATTTTCCCTTTATGATTTTATATTATGTTGGAACACTCAAGGAGACCATTTCTTAGTGAAACTGCTACATTTGACCATGTTATTATAGGAAACACATTATGGGCTTGTTGTTTTGACAGTGAGGCATTTGTGGACTACAATTTTAAATTACTCATGCAGCTAAAGTTTGTTGCTGTTTAGTAATACTTCTCAGGTATTGTTACAAATTTTAGAATTTTTTCTTAAACTCTATCAAGTAAGAATAGAATGTGACAAATTTAGTGACGTATAAGATAAACCTGTTTTTGTTTCTCAGAGCAAATCATTTTGTTGAAGTGCAGCCTTCCTGCCTTTGGTATGCTCAGAGAAATTAATTTGACTGTTTATGATGTTATTTAATTTTCAATAATTATTCAAGCATATATAACTACAGACATCTATGTAGTAGGCAGATGGATCAGCAATTGTGCATGTAATTAGAAATAACCCTTGAAATACAAAAGTAGATTTTAATATTCAGCATCTAAAGAATTGCTAACATTACAAATTGCCTGTACCCTGAGGTTGCAGCTAGTGATGTAAAAATTTAAATATAAAAATTTAAATGAAAATTTCAGCCTCCTCAGCACTAAGCAATTATTGAATTACATTAGAAAATCATGGCAAAACCACTTAAAGGAACGCTCTTTCTTTCTTTAACATAAAAATGTGATGTATTTGTAACTAATTAAAAGAAGTAATTTTAAATATTTTTTTTTAACCAGGCACATACTCAAAAGGAAGAAATCAAGTTTATGGATCATATTAGTAAATACTAGTTCACTTTAAGATTCTTATGGAGACAAACCAAAATATTTTCATTTTCTGCTTTTTTAAAAGATTTTAAGTAATCTCTATACCCAATGTGGGGCTTGAATTTACAACCCTCAGATTAAGAGTCACATACTGTACTGACTGAGCCAGCCAGGCACACCTCTATTTTCTGTTTTGAGAATGAAGGATAGCACCCTTATTTACTATTGCCAGTTAATATAAGGAATGTGCTTTATTTCATGTTGAGAGAGAGGGAGAGACAGAATCATATGGTGAAATAAGCTCAGGTTTTAGATTAATGGGTTCTGGATTCAAGTCCATGGTTTGCTGTTTTATAAGATTAATAACTTAATGTAAAACCTTTAATCTTGAAGTCTCAGGATTTGTCGATATTTTGCTGTACTGGCTACTGTTTTCTTTTAATAATATCTAACATGGTTCTTAACACACTCTTAATGTCTTTTCTTTTAATATTTTATTTATTTATTTATTTATTTATTTATTTATTTATTTATTTAAGTGAGTAGGGAGGGGCAGAGTGAGAAGGAGAAGAAGAGGGAGAAGGGCTTCCTTCCTGAGCAGGAAGCCCAATGTGGGGCTGGATCCCAGGACCCCGAAATCATGATCTGAACCAAAGGCAGACATTTGACTGAGTCACCCAGGTGCCCACCTCTTCCCCCCCACCAATGTCTTAAGTGTTTACTGAGGAACAAAAGAAATTGGAAACATGGACGGGCATAAAAGAAGATGGGAGACAGAACGAGGAAGAAATGAAAAAAACAGTCTTCAAGGGATACTATTACCACTTTATGGCCTTGAATAGTATTATAGCTAAAAATTAACATTCCTATTATACTTTTGCAACTATAAGCATCAGGTCTGTATACTTAGGTCAAAGGTTAATATAAGCAAAAGTCTTGTTCATATGTCAGATGTTTTCCACCTTTTCTTCTTGAAGTAATAATTATGTTTGTGGACTTCCTACTTTGTGCCAAGAGCTTTGTGAATTAGGAAGATGAATGAGACACAGGTACTAACTTCAAAGAACTTCAAAGATTTGAAGAGATTGATTCGTCCAGAAAGAAGAAATTCATAACAGGAATACTCTGATGTGGCTCTGATGTGGGCGTTTCCATGCATCTGTTTAGCTTTAAAATGTGGGAAGGCTTATATTACACGTGAAAACCAGAAGTTTATGTGCAAAACAATGAATAAAGCTGGGTTCATTGCCACCTGAGGAGCAGATCTAAGCCCTCGAGGGACACTGATGGAGACATTGAGGACATAAAGTCTAGAATCCACGATTTCTTTATAATAGTGAGAGGCAAGGTGTGATAGGATTTGGTTCAGGAAAGAAAGGAAATGGAGGACCTGGCAGCATTATCTATCTCCAACTCGTAGTTAGAAGAGGCAGTACAGTGCAAGCAGAAAGAAGTGATCCCTGACTTAGTGAATGATATCAGTGCTTGTAACAGCTACCCCCTAACCCTAGTTCCACCTTCGCTAAGTGTAATCTCTAAGTCCGGGAGGATGTCCTCCTAAGCCCTGTTTTTGTGCCAGACCTTATATTTCCTATGGCCCTTGTGTGCTGGTTACAAGGCAAAGAAGTCCCCTTTCCTTATGAGGAACCATGTGCTCTATGTGTTATGGTGTGTTGTTGCCAGTCTCTTTGCTTGCTGTGTGCACTTCCACAGCTGTCACTGGAGAAAGAGTGAAACATCTTCTCTAAACTTCCTGATTTGGCATGTTTGTCGCACAGAGGTTCATAATTTGGGAGAATGATGTGACTGGGGGTTATATAGCTGAGAGCATCTTTTTATTCATTCACCTGACTGTAGTAACTCACTGGTATCTTAGCAAGAGAATACCTAATATTTTTTTGGCATGTTTTCTTTTTTTTCTTTTTAAAGATTTTTTTAAAGGTTTTATTTATTTATTTATTCATAGACACAGAGAGAGAGAGGCAGAGACACAGGCAGAGGGAGAAGCAGGCTCCATGCAGGGAGCCGGATGTGGGACTCGATCCCAGGTTTCCAGGATCACACCCCAGGCTGCATGCGGCACCAAACCACTGCACCACGGGGGCTGCCCTAAAGATTTTATTTATTAATAGAGAGAGTATGAATGGTAGGGAGAGGCAGAGGGAGAAGCAGACCCCCCCTGAGTAGGGAGCTGGACACAGAGTTTGATCCCAGGGCCCAGAGTTCTTGACCCGAGCCCAAGGCAAAGGCTTAACCGACTGATCCACCAGGCGCCCATAGAGGCATGTTTTCAATCCTGTGGTCATAACAAAACTCTGAGATTAAAAATAATGATCATTTTTTCCCATGATTTCTAAAACTAGTTGTTTCTTTAGATTGAAAATTTGCAGTGATACCATCAACCCAGACACATTTTCTCTACCTGGGAAACAATGACTTGATGAGATGATTTTGAGATTCTGTGATTGTTACTATCACAGTGAAATAGGGATTGTACTCAGAATTAAAGATTTAAGTAGCTATGTGAAATGAAAAAAAAAATAGGTTTCTTTTGGTTATAGTTAAGGAATAATATTCTTGTGCAACTTTACATTGGAAATAACTTGAACTGCATGCCATAAAATTAGCTTGAAATGGAAATGGGAAGATGTGGTTGTTTGAAGATGTTTTCCTTTTTTATTAAGCCAAGTGCTGTCTGGGATAACAGTTTGTGTACCTTTAACTCCTGGGACAAATTTGTTTTTTCTTTAACACTTATATTGCCTTGTTCACTCAGGCATGTCTAGGCCACCTGCTGGTCAGTTCATTCTCAGCTAACACCCAGAACCCAGTGGAGCAGGGAGACTGCTCCCTTATCACTGCCACTTTGTGCTTTGTGTTCTGAGCAAAAAGGGAGAGCAGTGGCCTGTGTTGACTAATCCTGGCAGCCTCTCATCCTCCTCAAGGCTGGTCCAGAGCGAAACTCAGCTCAGCCATTGGCAGAGTCAGCAATATTCACAGATTCATTTGAGAAGTTTATGACATTTTATGTTTTTAATCAAAAGCACACAAACACACATAAATTGCTACACTCACCCCTAAAACCCTACATTTTATCATCCTTTTCTAGACCCTGTTGGTTAAGAGTTTGCACTTTGTGTGGACAACCTGGTTCTGCTACTAATGGTTTGTGACCAGGCAAGTTAAACACAAACCCTGAAAGCCTCAGTCTGCTTGTTTAAAAATGAGACTAATAATAATATTGTCCATCCTGGGTTATAGTAATGATTAAGTGGGGTAATGCATCCATAGTGATTAATTCAACACCAGGGATGCAGTAAATACTAAACAAATGTTAGCTATGATTATTTTTGTTTTTGTGAGCTTAGCTATAGGCAGCTCAGCTCACTGTAGAGGGCTTCACTTCTCTAGAAACTTTTCACATAGAGATTATTCTCCTATACTGCATAACGTGGAAGAGGAGGATTGAAGGTAACTTGTACTCAAGTCTTTTGCCCTAAATTTCCTGCTTTTTATTTTTTAGCTGTTATCTCTCAGTCTCACAGATGTTTTCTTACCAATTGTATACTCTGTCTCTAGCTTATAGTCATCTTCTCTATCCTTGCCCCCACCATTACTCTCAGGGCTTACAGCATCTTTGTGAGTAGTTATCAAAAGTTCATCATTTCAAACGAAACCATTTCTCTACTCTTTATAGTTCACTTACCTGGCAAAGCTAGTGTGTTCTCATCAGTCCTACCCCTGAAACTGAATGCTCATAATCTTTGGGTCCACTCTCTCCTTTTACATGCCTTCTTACTCTGTGAAGAGCTGTGGTGATTTACTGCTTAATTCATGTTCTCACTTTCTAATTCCAAAAGCGAAACAAAAGTATGGAGGTCAGACACAGAGCCTGGTGCTCTCCAAGGTGCTGAAACACAAGGAACAGTACCATCATTTCATGAACACACTGTTTCTATGTTCAATTTATCAATTTATAACTCTGATTCACTGAAGCTGACAGTTTTGTCTGCTACTTTTAGACTTCCAAGCCCCATTAAGAGAAGCAAAAAGTCACATAGTTGCTAATAAGCTCCATTACAGATCATTATTCACAAATGCCCAGTGCTTGGCACCATCAGAGCACTCACCTTTCATTGAATTGTGACTTTCTATGTACTTTGGCTTTATATTTTATCACTTATGTGAGTTGCCTCAACTTCCCCCTGATGTTGCCCCTACCTTTACTGCACCCCACTACCACCCATTATGAGAAGCAATGTGAGGGATGGTGGAGTCCCTCTTCCTCCTAGGACTCCCCTCTACCTCTATGCTTCCTGGTGTGCCCAAGTAATTTACCTGCAAAATAGCACAGATTCAAAGAAAGTTTCTTGCACTAGGTTTATTTGCAACTGATGAATCACTAAAATCTGTCTCTGAAACTAATAATGCACTCTATGGTAATTAATTGAATTTAAATATTAAAAAAGGAAATTTGTTACATTTAACTGTTTAACTTCCTTCCCAAGTTGCTGTCCAGAGTACTGACCTTAAAGCAACTGAAGTTGGCATCATGGGTTCACACTTTGACTGTATGCATCTTCACTACCTGGCTTGGGCCTTATGGGCTGTGACCAACCCTTAAGCCAGAAGTCAGTCTGGATTTTTCTCCATTTAACCCCAGGCCCCTTACTTCTGCAGCCCTATACTTGCCACAATAGGATTGGTTCATTCTTGATCAACCTCCAGTGTTGGTGTCGGACCTACCCTGAATCCACCATGGTGTGGTGAAAGTCTGCAACTCTCTGCCTCAGTCAGACTGCAGGAAGCCTCTGTAAATTCCTGAGCAGTGGAGGAGCTGATAAAACTTGTGCTTTGATAAGGCTGTCCTGTTTTGGAAGGGAAGAAAATAGAATCATATGATGCCTTAAGAGGTCTTGAAATCTTGGCCTCTGATGTGTTAAGAACCTAGAAATATTCTAAATTTAAGGCAGGAAATTAAAAAAAGAAAAAGCTATCCTCTCTCCCTGAGGGTTGACTTATTTTGGGGTGAAGATTCACCAGGATTGCCTTTGACAAAATGTGGAAGTTTCATAGGCCTGAAGGCTTTTACCACATATTTTATGGGCCTTATTTGGAATGGCTTCTTTTATTTGGCCAGGGTACATGTCTCATGCTATCATATCAAGCATTTTCTGCCAGCCTCTGGCTTGTGAGAAATTCTTTAAGATATGAAGCATCCCATAAAGTGCTATCATTCTCTAAGACAGGCCTGGGCTTGCAGGGTAGGCATAAGACTTGGATCTCTGGAAGAGAAGGGTATATTTTCAGAGGCACTTGGTTGTCAGGGTGTTTATTCCAGGAAGCATAATTACTAACCACTGATAGGAATTCATTTTTAATAACTCCAGAAAGTGTTTGTTTAGGTAAGAGGGAATTTTTTTTCCTGGAGATAAGCTCTTGACCAACCAGCATTAAATTACATTTCAAATGGTCTCTCAGAAGCCAAAGTGTGAATGCAGTATGATGGATTTATATGTGCATGCGTGCGCGCTTGTGTGTGTGTGTGTGTGTGTGTGTGTGTGTGTGTGTGTGTGTGTCTAAGCTGCTGAGTGCTTAGACCTGCTTTTGTATTTTGAGGGTTATTTCTAGCAGGAGATGAGCCTGTCCAATTTATCTCTGGCACTGAGCAAGCCCTATTTGTCTCTGGCATGAAACAGGCTTAGCTCATCTGGTGCCGTCTCCGGTTATCACGCTACTCAGCAGGGGTAATTTGTTTTGTTTTATTTCTGTCCCAAAAGGTAATTAATAATACAGGGACAAAATTGTCTGTATGGTGTTTTTATATTTTTGATTACCCAAAGAAGAATTTTTTAGGAGGCTTTCCAAATAGCTGCTTTGCACCTGGCTAGAAAACTACTCTCCTCGATGACAAAGAGCTAACTTTTGGAAACCTTCCAGTGTCTATTCCTTGACCTTCACACACCTCCAAGCCCCATTTAATGTGGGTCAAAGAGGATTTCAGAGTATTAAAACACATATCAGTGTTTAGTCTTTGGTGCATAGTAACACTGAACCAGCATCATTTTCCAGCACAATTTTATGGCTTCTACCAGTGATTTAAAGAAATCTCTGAGAATACTATTACACGCTAGGTGTTATGCTCAGTTCTTTCCATACATCTTACTTAATCTTCCTAACAAAACCAAGAAGTTCTGTTGTTGTGTACAGAGTTTTTGATGTATTCACAGAGTCATGCAACTATCACCGCAATCAGTTTTAGAACATTTACATCACTTCAAGAAGAAACATGTACGTTGTAGCTATTGCCCCCCTGTCCCTTTGTGCCCCCACCTCTCAGCAACAACTGACCTACTTTCTCTGTGTATTTGTGTATTGTGGACATTTCATATAAGTTAGATCATATCATATATGGTCTTTTGTGATGGACTTCTTTCACTGAGCATAATGTTTTCAAGGTTCATTAATGTAATGTGTACCAGCATTTCATTTCTTTTTTGGCTGGATATTATAGGCATATACTGTATTTTGTGTAGCCATTCATCAGTGGATGAATATTTGTGTTGTTCTGGCCATTATGAACAATGCTACTATCAAACAATGCTACTATATATGTTTTTGCATGAATATATATTTTCACTCTCTTAAGAATATACCTAGCAGTAGAATTGCTCAGGTCCTATGGTTACTCTATATTGAACTCTTTGAAGAATGTCCTATTCTTTTCCATAATGGCTGCATCATTTCACATTCCCACCAGCAGTGTGTGTTATCTGCCAATTTCTCCACACCCTTTGTCAATACTTATTATTATCTGACTTTTTGTTTTTAGCCATCCAGCTGGGTATTAAGTGGCATCTCATTGTAGTTTTGATTTACATTTGCTTAATGGTTAATGGTATTGAGCATCTTCTCTTGTGCTTCTTGCCTATTTGTTTATCTTGTTTAGAGATGTTTACCCAAGCCCTTTGCCCACTTTATTGGTGTCATATCTGAGAACCTATTGCCAAATCCAAGGTTGCAAAAATTTACTCCTTTGTTTTCTTACTTACTTTAATTGCTCTAACCTATATTTTTTGATGGGTATATTCCCTGGTTCTGGAATACTGGAATTTGTTTTAAAATACAGCTCAGCTATGCATGATCACAAAAATTTCTGTTACCCAGTTTTGGCATTGGGCTTTCTAAAGGTCGCTTTACTACCAGTCAGACATCACTTTTGTTCTTTATATGTGCCAGGTGTCCTCTGGTTGAGGCTTTGCTGCTGTTTATTGGGTCCGTTTGTGAATGAATTATATATTTTATCTTTTTTGTTTTATATAGTTTGTGTATTTGTTATTATTCTGCTGCTCTCACAGATTAGCCTTACACAACCTTTTGTAGAAATATAAGAGTATTCACTGTAAAAAGTTTTCATGCTTTAAAAATTCTGAAAGAAGCTTTCAGAAAAGGAAGAATACCTATCAATGCACTACCTTCTTATATTGTCAACTTTTTTGACAGAATACTTAAAGGTGATTTAAGATTAGTTAGGCAGCACGTATCAGTAGGAAAGAAAATTTCGCTTTCAGTTACTTAATAGCCTATCTGAGGCACTTGTAAGGAAAATTCTCCAGGTTCCACAGAGGTTTTTGTCACTACAGTACCTTCGTGTATACAGTGTGGCTGACACTTTTATAACTATACTCCTTCAGTATTGACAGTTTTTCAGATCCTTCTACTTCATGTTTGTTTCCATCCTGATACTTTTATCTGCCTTATTTTTATTAAGAATGTTATCTGCCTTATGTATTAATAATGTTCTAAGAGCTCTTTGAAAGAAAGTATGGCATTTACAGAAGGAAAATTCAATTATTTAATTGCTTAATAGTCATAAAACTTCCACCAAAATCCATGCAGTTTAAAGTACCTTAGAGTGGGTTATATTTCTTCCCACATAGGACTTTGTCCAACCCCATAAAAGATCTTGTCTTTCAGAGTTCCCACAACTTTGTCCTTTTGTTTTCTCAGAGGGAGTAGTACACTTGTTGCCAATTGGCATCAAGCATTTGATAATTTTAAATGTCTCTTGCCTGTGAAGAGTATTTGGGGATGCTGATTTCATAGTGTCTATATTCATTCACTAGGTTGGGTCATTAAATCCCCTATTCAGGGTCGTTGTCACCTTCTCCCCTTCTGCCTGTTACCTGCATTCTTTCACCTCCCCCCCCAGCAGTATCAACTGGTCCCTACCTGGCTCTGTTTAATTCTGATTATCACTTTTCAGTCTTTTACCAACTAACAGTAAGTTTTTACATATGTGAGTTAGTTCCTGGGTATTTATATTCATATGTAATGTGTTTATATGACTGAGGAGATATTTATAGGAGATAAATATATATTTCTTATTTTACTTCCTGTTCTCTCAGTCACTCCAGTGCTATACTGTATATAGAATATGAGAATTGAGAATATGAGAGAATTCCTATGAACAGCTTTGATGCCTGAACTATATATGGAAAGAGGTGGAGAATGGGGCTTCCGCCTCTTGTTTCTTCTAGGTTCTGCCTCTCTGTCTTCCACCCATATCCTTCTCTCCCAAGTCCAATGTCATCTGCAGAGTAATTGCTCAGAAAATATTTTCTGATGGGTTTCTGGGAGTTTACTTTATTCTCTGAATTGAAGAATAATCCTCTGTACATAATACTAGCTATACAGAAGCAACAGAAAATCTGTGAGACAGAAGGAGGGACTGGATGTAATCGTTGTGATTTACTAACATAGTGGTCTCCTAAGTTTTGCTCATGCACTCCTCCTCTCAGTAAATGTTTTTGAGCAGGCACCCCAGTATTTTGTGATGGGTTGAAAACATGTCAGCCAACTTCAAAAACTAAAGAGTTAACCAAATACATTGTTTCTGTTATTAACAGTAATAGAAGTCTCAGTATTTTTTAAGTTTCAGCCAAGAGATATGAACAAGGATAGGCATCATGATAAATTACTCATTTTAACCAAGAAATTGAAGAAATTCTTGAGCCTGACTTTCCCTCAATCTAACCTACTTTGAAACAGCTTAAAATTCAGCCAAGTCAGTCAATACAAAATATTATTAAATGTCTACTTGGCCATTTATCACTATTATTGGCACTGGGAATATGGCAAGGAACAAATAAATACAGTATCTGTCCTTAGGCGAATCAACCAGTTAGTACTGAAGCAGCAGAGTGGGGCAAGCAACACACATTTTGTAATTTCCAAATTCATTTAGTTTTACGCCCCCCACAAGATTAGAGAAATTTATTTTATTTCATCTTAAAGATTATTTATTTATTTTAGAGATAGGAAGGGGACAAGGGAGAGGGAGGGAGAGAGAGAGAGAACTTCAAGCAGACTACACTGAGTATGGAGCCTGACACGGGGTTCCATCCCAGGACCCTGAGATATGACATGAGCTGAAATCAAGAGTTGGAGACTTAACCAACTGAGCCATCCAGGTGCCCCGGATAAGAATAATTGAAACATTACTGATACATAATATGCAAATTAACATTACCACCACTCCCGATCTATGAATTAGATGATGACCTGCCAGAAGGAGTAGTCATAGTGAAGAGCATCATCAAATTCTAAGGAAGTGGACTATGCAGCAATTTTTATATTGTGCATATGCTTTAGAGTGAGCCAAAGATGTATGTGACGATGCTTAGTTGGGATTAATGCCAGCCATGTGAAGCACAGAAAATGTGTCCCTAGTAGGCCCACATACACAAAGCTGTCACAAAATCTTAGGATGGTTATATCGTTGTGGCCAGACTGATTATAACATAGTTCTTAAAGATCTGAGTAGCTGGTGTTGCCAACAAGGTATCATTTGTGCTTCTTGGGTGTCTGGGAACCTTTGCCCTCTGGCCTCTGCCTGATTTCTAGTTTTGTTAGCTATTTTTTTACACTTGCACCTGGCTTGAATGTCATCTTCACCCTGTTGACCTGCTGGTTTCCAAGTTGTCCTTCAAAACTCTGTCAAAAGATTGTCTCCTCTATGAAGTCATCCCGACACTTCCAAACAATTACACTGTGCTCTGACATTCAGGGGCATCTCCACCTAGATGCCAGTCAACCCTCAGGTCACTGTGTTCTGATGTTCTTTCCTCTTCCTAAACTGTGAACGAGTGGTCCATCCCTCTTCACATGAAAACTAAAGTAGTTTTGCTTTGGGCGGCATCCTGGATATAGCCTGATTTTTAAGAGTTAAAAGGTCTTCCCTCCTCCCACCAGGGTATCTACCCCCACCAGTTGTCACATGGCTGAAGCTCACTGAGCAGAGATGCAAACCCTCTGCAAATAAAGTAGAAGGTTCTAATGGATGCAGTACAGCCAGGGGCAATGGGAGGCAGTAGGGGCAGGGGATGTCATTAGTGGGGATAATCTTAGCTCTGCTTCATACTACTCCATGATTTTGTGTTAGTTATTTTATGTTACTTAACTATGTGCCTCAGTTTCCTTTTCTGTAAAATGAACATAACAGGCACACCTATTTTATAGCACTTTTATATGTTAAGAGGAATGTAATATCAAAGGCAAAGCTCTTAGAACATTCAATAAATGTAACTACTACTGTTAAAATGCAAAGTCAATGCAAGTACACTTACCCTTTAGTCAAAGTATACATAACATAGCATTGAAGTCATTATATGCTCACTTGTTTTGACTAAAGAGGGAGGGAATGTCAAGCACAGGAAGAAGAGTAAAGAAATAGGAGTCTGAGACCCCAAAACACTATTACCTCCATTTTCCTGCTGTACTGGTGGGGAGTCTGGCTAACACACTGCTGTTCATGTAACTTTTGTTGTCACAGTTCTTGTTACCCTAGAGAAATGGTTAACTTTGCTGTTGTCTTCCTGAGAAATTTGTGAACACATCCCTGCTCAATTAAAGTCTCCCCTTTCATTTGATCACTTTGCATATTTAATAAGGCTAGAATGCTCGCCGATTCATCAGGAGGCTGGTGTATGCTGTGGGAATCACAAGCCTTTACCAGCTCAGTGGTTCATCACAATAATTGGTTGGAAAAGTGATTTCCAACAGCTCCTGTTTTCTGGCGCCATGACTGAGCATTTCATCTCACCACGGGCCTCCCCAGCAGCCTGTGATGTTCTCTCACTCTCTTTTGTCTGATTGTAAATGTTCCTTTAATGTTGCTGACAGCCAGGCATCTGAAATCTGTCATTTCCATTGGTGATAGGTGCTGTGGTTGGTCCTTATCAGGTATTTTGCTATCATATAGTAAAACTGGGTTTGGCTGCTGAGTAAAGGACAGAGTGAATTTGCAATAGTTGGCTAGAGTTAAAACAATATTCAATTTAAGTTGAATTCACTCGTTAGCTCTATATTCACTGGCAGCACTTTTCAGCTTCTGCCATGTAATAGTAATCATGGATGCATGCATTGTATCTCTTCTCTAGATTGTAAGCTCCCTCTAGGCAGGCTTCATCCTTGCTCATCCTTGGGCCAGAACGTAGAACAGTTTCAGCATATATTACCCCTCTATAAAGGTCTGATGATGGACTACCTGAATGAGAACCTAAGCGTGGTGTTAGATAGCAATTAGTGATGTTATCTTGGGACATTTTCATAAAGTTTTGATTATGAAACTTGGCAAACATATACAAAAGGAAAGAGAATGGTATAATGAACTCCTGTTTACCCATCATCCAGATTCAAGTCATCAACCCTTGGCTAAATCTTATTTTATCTATACCACTAGCATTCCTTTCTCCCATTAGACTATTTTGCAGAAAATGTATAAGAAAGATTTTGACACTTATGTGCAGGTAATTTAGTATATTAAATAGATACACAACTTATTTTTGCATCATTAGCTTTCAAGGTGTATTTGCTAAGAGCAAGATCTGCATAGCATTTTAATGTCACTGATTCATAGAGGCACAGTCCCTATCTATTTGGTCCCTGTTTGACCACACAGAACCATATTTTTCAGGGTTTCTCAAGATTCTCATTGTTGAATAGCTAATGAAACTAAATGACCAGCAAGTTATAATTTCAGTGTCGAAGCCTGGAAGCTCGTTAATTTGTTCATTCGTTCATTCTCTGAGTGTTCAACAAAGGTTGTTGATTTATAATTATTCTATGCCAAGGGCTGTACTAGGTGCGGAGATTAAAAAAGCAAACTTCTTAGCCCTTTCTGAAACTCTGTAGGTAGAAAATTAGGATATTTCAGATTCTATCAAAAGAGCATAAAAGGGAAGACTGAAAGGAGGGCAAAGAGATAATGATCTAGAGCATATAAAAGGGAACTGGATGAACCAAGCTAGATGTAGTTGGAGGGAGCTCCCAAAGGATTCCCTCTGCTGTTCCTTCAGGATAAGGCATCCTCCTCCAAGCCTGTGCTGCTCAGTTCTGGAACACAGGCAATCAGGGTGAAGAGGCACAGCTAGCCAATGGCTTTCACAGTCAGTGACAAGGGGCAGCCACTGCCCATAGGATCTTTACCCAAAACCTAACTAACCATCAGCAGCTGCCTTGCTACTATAATGGAGCTCAGCTCAGCCTGCGGAGCCTGAACATAAAAGTTGCCCTTTCATAGAATGAATATCACCACCGTTCAGTAGCATCTTGTTTCTCTTTCCAATTTTCACCAAGACTTAAGATAAATTTTGTGAAATGTCACGTTTGAAATTCAAATGCTTGATACTGTTGCAAACTCACTGTTGTGTCTTTTATACCAGGGGTGTCAGATGAGCACACCGTCACTGCCTTTCATCTCGCTTCCATTTCTGTCTTCTTCTCCTTTAGTACTTAGCTCTTCTTTTCTCATTCTTGGTTTTCTTTCTCTAAATCTCACTTTTCTTTTGTTGCTCCTTCCCCATGGGAACGTGCTTCCACATTTAACTTCTTTCTTTTTTCTAACCAACCCTCTTCCCTTTTTCTCCTGGCTTTTTCCTTGGGTGACTGTGTGAAAGTATTCAGAGATGGAACATTTTTGCATGTTCTGAAAATGTCTGAGAACTTCAGCGCATTGCCCATCATATACTTGGGGTGGAAAGAGCCTGAAATCTGAGCCTTAAATTGATGCTTGTCTCTTACAGCCCTAACAGGCATACCTGACCATAAGTTCCCTTGTTCATCCAGTGCTGGCTGAGTGTCTTTTGTGTCCCTGGCACTGGATTTTCATATGGATGGGTATGAAGATTACACAGCTCCTGGCCTTATGGGGCTTACTATACCCAGTGTGCTTATGGTGAAACAGCACACCCCCAAAGACACCATTCAGTGTAAAATTTCAATTGAATGATCATACAGGAGGTCTACAATTTTAGGGATATTATTTACTTAAGTTACTGTATCGTTCTATCAACAAGTTTCATGGGTAATTTTTATGGGCCAAAAGCTGATAGATTCTGAAATGAGATTCAGCCTGAAGTCAGTCAGGATGAAATGATAACCCTGAGCATCTGACGATGAAAATAAAATGAAATAAGCACTACAGATAGTTCAGCATTTTCTCATCCACGCACTAAATGTCAAGGGATATCTTCAAGAGTATGGCTCTCTGTGCTACTGGAGCAGAATATTAATATCTGACCGTGGTTTTTAAAAATCTGTCAATATTGCAACCTTAATAATATAGTTAAATGAATGATATAGCACGTGGCAATGCATCATTAGAACTGCTGACATGTCAAGAGAGATCTAAAAACTGAAGATCTCACAGAAATGAAAGAATTAAAATGACCATATACATTGAGGTACTTTTAACTAGCTAACTAGTAATCGAAGTAGCTAATTGCTAAATGGGTGAGTTGTCTGTGTTCAGCCTATTCTGTTACCATGACAACAGAACCCTTCGTCTTCCCTAATATTCATTGAATTCTCAGTACTTATAAGTTAAGCATTTGATTTTCTCATGAGTTAACCAATAAGCATGCAGTGTCTTGCTATCCTAATTAAGAAACTGATGCCATGTAAAAGCACCTAGAATGTAGTGAAAAAAAGAAGGCAGATTGAATTAATGTCAAAAATGAAAAATGCCACAACTTGGGTTGTGGCAAAAATGAATCATTCAAGTTGAAGTTGTTTCATCTTCTATCTTCTCTTCCAGTTCCTTTAACTTTCCCCCATCTTCCCTGTAGCTTAACTATGTTAATTACTGTGTTCCAGGACATATGCAGGTAGTAAAGTTACAAAGACGAAAAAGAATGCCTCTGTTTCTCATAACTAGCAGACCAGGGGGAAGCAGCTGCTCTATTACTATCTGGGGTCATTGACGTTTAAACACATGTGCTGTGAGGGATCCCTGAAGGAGTGGCCAACTTTGCTTTTCCTCCCTGGCCCCCAAGGGGTGACTATACTTGTGGTGAATAGAAGTTTCCCGGGAGAGCTTACACCTTATCCTGGCAGGGAGACTAATTCTTCAGGATTCCTAGAAACATCCCTCTTCTTTCTGTTTGTTGGAAGTGTACACCAACACCCACAATCATTACTGGCGGGTTGCATCATAGCCCCCAAAAAGACTTGTCCAAGTCATAATCCTAGTACCTATGAATGTGACTTTATTTGGAAATAGAGTCTTTGCAGATATAATTAAATTAAGGACTTTGAGATGAGATCATCCTGGATTTAGGGAGGGCTTTAAGTCCCATGGAATATTCTAAGAGAGACGGAAAAGGAGAAAACATAGAAACATCCGGAGAGAAAAAGGCCATGTGAAGACAGAGGCAGAGATTGAAATTAATGCAGTGCCAAACCAGTGAATGCCAAGGGCTGCCAGCAACCCCTGGAAGTGAAGAGAGAGGCTCAGAACAAACTCTTCCTCAGAGCCTCCAAAGGACACCAACCCTACTAACACCTTGGTATTGGAATTCAGATCCCTGAGAGAATACACTTCTGTTGTCTTAAGCCTCCAAGTTTGTGGTAATATGTCACAGCAGCCCTAGGAAACTAACACACCGGTCAATTAAAAAACTAATAAAGAAAATTGAAATCATCTACAATGGAAGTTCTCCGGTCAGCCACGACATATAACTGCCACATTCCTCTCAAGGCAATTTTAATAAAAGAGCAAACGTTTGTTTACAAGGCCGATGTGCCTGGAAATATCCCAAGGGCCTTTGGAGGAAAGAGAAATTTGATTTATGTCTCCATGTGGGTTGACAACAGCACGCCAGTGGTGAGGCCTGCTGTCACAGAGCAGCTCGATGCACCTGCTTCCAAGTGTTATGATCTCAGATGACCGAAGTTGCACAGAAATATCAGAGATGACACTGTATTCACAGCAGAACAGGAAATAAAAATCCCACCCCAGACTCTGCATTCCTACCTCAAACTTCAAAGAGAATTTGAAATGCATTCATGGGCATGCCAGAGATGACGGAAGTTTCTGCTCCCATGATGGCATGGCCCTGAGTCTCTAACTGGACTGTGTCTTATACTGGCAGTGGGCTCAAAGGGTCCTTTGCAGGCTCAGCCCCTAATGTGTGCCTCTGAACCCAGAGTTTAACTTTGCAGGGCTTTGTTGCTTTGTCAGTAAAAAGGAGATTCTCATGCCCACCGCAGGAAATGTTCCTAACCCATCTACTTAACAGGAGGGGGGAGCAGCTATATTTCTCCTCAACGGTTGACTTGTTTTTTTCTAATACAACCTGTAAATCTTGAAACAGATCTTTTTTTCCCTCTTACTTTAATGGGTCTGAGACTGAGCCAAATCACAGTGAGCTCATAGAAAATGCGCTGGGTCTTTGGCACATACCTCTTTGTGTCCTGCGCATTGTGTACTATTTTTGGCATCGATGGCTAGTGTTTGTGGAGCGCTGCTTCATTTTAGGCACTATGCTGAGTATTCAATATATATTCTTGATTTTATAACTTATAGCAGCCCACTGTGGGGAAGTGATGCTCTCTTTGTCATCTTCACTTCGAAGAGAAGGCAGCAGGCTTTGAACGTTTCTGTCATTAACTCCAGATCCCATCCCCGTGGAGGAAATGGAGTGGCTGGCCTGCCCTGGGGTTCCGACCTGGTGGCTTCAGAGCTGGCTCAGCAGTTGAGCATCTGCCTTCGGTTTGGGGCATGATCCTGGGGTCCCAGGATCGAGTCCCCACATCGGACTCCCCTCAGGGAGCCTGCTTCTCCCTCTGCCTGTGTTTCTGCCTCTCTCTCTCATTTATTCTCATGAATAAATAAAATCTTAAAAAAAAAAACTGGTCTATCATTGCTATCTTTGTACCTTGATTTTTCTCATCTATTAATTATTCTCCTGTTGTTTTCCATATGAATATCTTTCAGCTAGTTCATGAATTTAGAGGGATAACATGTAAGACTAATACAGGTGATAGAAGGATTACTCGAGATAATACAGGGAAGTTCTAACCAGTTTCTGGCAAACCAGAAACTTCAGTTTCTTCTTCACTTCTCAAGCAACATGATAAATTTATTTGATTGCAGAAGATGTGGCAGAAACAATAATAATAATGATACATTGTGTGTGAGTCTGTAATTAGATGTCCTAAAATGAATCAAATTTACATTTAACACTATTTTTGTGTCTCATCTCTCATACAACTTAATTATCTCAATATAAAATACAAAAGGCCCTTCTAAAGACCTTGCAAAAGAATTTTTTTTTTTGAGTGTGGGTGGAGGGGTTTTCTCTTTGGCAGTATTAACAGTTCTCTTCCATTGTCAGTTCTCAGTTTACAATCTGTAAAATGGGGTTGATAATTTTTACTCCACAGAGTTGTTATTGCAACCTAGTGCTAAGAGCATATGCTAATGCCTTGCTTGTTGCTTCTAAGTAGTAGTTTTATTTATTTATTTTTAAAGATTTTATTTATCCATGTGAGACACACAGAGAGAGAAGCAGACATAGGCAGAGGGAGAAGCAGGCTCCTTGCAAAAAGCCTGATGTGGGACTCGAACCCAGGACCCCAGGATCACAACCTGAGCCCGAAGGCAGATCTTCAACCACTGAGCCACCCCGGTGCCCCAGTAGTATAGTTTTATAACCAACATGGATAAACATTACTTGCCTCTCTCCTTCCCTGAGAGTATCTCCTACCCAGCTCCTCCTCCTCCTCAGCAATTAAACAAGGCAATTAAAAGACAATTAAAGAATTAATTGTTTTTTTTTTCATTCAAATGTGTTAATAAGCAGAAGGAAGAAGGCTTTTCTTCAGGACCATTAGCAGGTTTTTGAGACTCGAAAAGAAAAGTTACAGTTTGGAATAAAAGAAAGATACTTAAAAGAAACAGAGATCTTGCCTTTTAGGTTGTGCTAAAATGTGTCATACTTAGTTTGAGGTTTACATACTAATTACTTGAGTCTAATAATTAGCTGTCATAAAATGAATTATTAATTGGGATTTTAAAAGTGTGTGCTGATCCTAAGTACCATCTCTGCCAATGTAGGTAATTGCTTAGACCTGACATTAGATCCCGCAGCACATGCAAATTATCAGGAGTCATTTCTAAAGGAAGGTCTTGAGGTCCTACAGTGGTGACTAAGGAGGCAGTGCTCTCCTCGGGGTGGCAGCTTCCTCACAGAGCTGCAGCCACTTCTCTGTAACTGGGAACTCCTTACAGTTGCTTGTTTGGGATTCAGTTACTCGTTGGTCTCAACTGAATCATGACCTTGCCTGTGTCGATAAATAGCCTCTTGTGGTGAATTCTTCGGGACATTTTTACAAACAGGTGGTTTGTATCACAAGTAAATTTATAAATCTTCAGCCAGAGAGGAGAGGTCATATTTCTGTGTTATAGATCATGTGTTTCTTTCTCAAGAAGGATGTATTCACTGTTTTTATTTCAGTTAAGTAGTTTGTGAAACATTTTTATGCCAGTGGGATAATCCATCCAAATTCTAGCCTCTGCGATCAAATGCTAACAATTGCAGATTTGAGCAAAGCACGCTAAGTTTACATACTTTGAGGACTACCTCCTCTGAAAGTTGGCAGTAACTTCAAGGCAAAAGTTCCAGTCAGTTGAGTCTTTGTCACATGGAAGAGGGAGAAAAACAGAAGAATACCTTTCTGCACATGGTAAAGAAAACAGCCTAAAAAAATGTAAAAGCTTTTGTTCTCTAACTTAGATTTTGCTTTTGATAACCACCACAAAGAGAAAAAAGCAGTACACTCATTACAATAAAATTTTTGACTTCCTCAAGAAAGAGAAGGTGCTTTAGAAAATAATTAGTATCGTGGCACAAAAATTAATATTCCCGTAGGCAGGCCGCCTCAAGCTCAACAAAGAAATTCAGAGGGCATCCGAATATTGGGAGATAACCAGCCATTTACAGAGAGCACAGACCTATTTGTGATATATAGTTTTTTTCCCTGTGTGATACGATTTTTGGATTATTTCCTTCAATTGTATCTCGTGGGAAAGGTGATCTAGAAGACACATGCTGAAAATTAAACTCACAAGTAATATATGTATTAGAAATAAGTCAACAGATGCTGATGGTACACTTGTAGTAGGCATGGTGTGGCAGGACAAATAGCTAGTTTGTAAACTCTAAGATTTGCATTCAAAAATTATGTGCAGGCTAAGAAACTGTTGACTCAAATAGATACCAAAATAGTTGCCAGCAAATAAAATGCATATTAAATGTCAAGGATAAGAAAAAAAGAAGAAAAGGGTAATTTGACCAACACCGACTAGTAGCAGTTGTTCACAGGATTATGTCACCAACATGATGAATAGCATTCATAGAATTACCTGGTTCTCTTTATTAACAGATTTTGTGTGTGCTAAGTAACTTTAAATAATTATACAGTGCATTAAAAATGCAAGGGTTTGAGGGTGGTTTGCCCATTCGTAGTGATAACTTCTGTACCCAGTTGGGAAGTGTTGATATGTACTCCCTGATGGACCCTGTGGGTCACAGATTGTGATCAAGACTATTTTACAAATCAAAAACCCAGAAAATGTAAGTGATGGAAGTCACAAATCTAAGAAATGGTGACCCCTGTCTTTAGATGACACACCACATGGGCTTTCCACCAGGCGATGTTGCCTGCAACCATTACATGGCATTTCCTATTTTGATAATGGACTGCAAATTTGAGAGAGTTATTACACAGTGCCATTCGCCAGCTGCATTAGGCAACAGAGAGCCTGGGACACACTCCCCAGTTCTTGCCCCTGTTTTAGCAGTCTGTCAAACCTTAATCACGTCATCTTCTTAGGCCCCACTTTACCTGTTTATAAAATAAGGAGTGATAAAACCTTCCATCTCTCAGATGAGTGTTATAAGGATGCATTAGATCACTTATGAGAGAAGCTTTATGTTCTTTAGAAGAGAAGTACATGGCAAAGTAACATTTTTCACCATAATCGTCTAATATGTCATAAAAACCAATGCTGGAAAGGTAATTAAGTATGTGGCTTTGACAGAGGAGTTGAAAGGCATGAAAAACTGATGAAAATAAAAATAGTTATCTTGGTGACTGAAGCAGTTCTTACCTTATAAGGACATTTCTGAGCCCTGGCTTCCCTAAGACAATTCTTTATTAAAAACCCGATGAGTATCTGTAGCTCCATTTAATTGTGTTGCAAGCTAAAATCCAGACTAATCTGGGAGTCAAATGTGTAACATAAAGATCAGTGCTCTGTTCTCATTAAATTGCTGTGTCAGGACCCTACAGCAAATGAAATATTTGGAAAAGGTCAGGAACAGATCAGTGAAAATGACTCCAGAATGAGGAAGCAGAAGATTCTTAGGAAAAGGTGGGAAGGAGAGAATAAAACAGAAGACAAGGCTGAAGGATGAGAGAAATATGAGAGGTGGATGGTGACAGGAGGACAGAATCAAAAGAAATGGGTTTAAATTATGACCAGAGGATTATAGCTAGTGCCCAGGGTAGAGCCTGATGCATCTGAAGGCTGTAAGCTACTGCAATGTACTATTGATTGAATTCATGGAATCTCTTTTTTTTTCTGGAGATGTATTTAATAACAAGCTACCTTTCCATCTCAGCAAATTGCTAGAGGCTGTGGATAAGAGGGTACATTCTATCATGGAGTGTGATTATGCCCTAAGATAATTAAATTTGGGGACAGAGTGCTTCAGTATGTGGAATCTGTCACTGGAAGAGCTGCAGTATTTCAGGACCAAAATCAAATACTGCTTGGCATTAATTAAGTAAAGCTATGTTCCATTTTCAAGAAAAAAATAATACAGTTACTCTTTGTCATAGCTACAGAATTCTGACTATTTTAACAATGGCTCCAGAAAAGTCCCCCATACAGGGGTGCCTGTGTGGCTCAGTTGGTTAAACATCTGCCTTCTGCTCAGGTCATGGTCCTGGGGTCCTGGGATTGGAGCCCAACGGAGGCTCCCTGCTCGATGGGTGGCCTGCTTCTCCCTCTCCACTGCTTGTTCATATGCATGCATGTGCTCTCTCTCTCAAATAAATAAATAAAATCTTAAAAAAAAGCAAATTCCTCCTATAATCCCCCTACAATAAGCACCTGTTATGGAAACATATTGGGGACTGGTTATATGGTATCATCTTATGTAACAACTCTGTACCTCAAATGGCAAAGAGTTTTGGATGCCTTCTTTGAAAATCATCATGAGTTTATAAAAAGCAGTAATTATATGATCTCTGAATATTTCAATATAATTAATAAGCTTTAAATGCACCGGTAGTTAGGGTAAACAAATAATTCGGCATAAACTAGACTATTACATAAGCATAGTTATTCAGGATGCATTATATGCCCAATAACTGCTTGAATTGCTTAAGGCATTCAAAGCAGCCTGGGTTGTAATCTTGTTTTTGTTATTTTTGTTAACATGGAAAAAATATATATATAAGCTTCTTGCTTGTGGTAAGAAAAAGATTAGGTCAGGCCGAATAGTGACTCATCTCTCTTACTAAGGTTTCTGCTTCTCTCTTTACCTCTAGTTTTGTTTTTCCAGCCAATTCCAGAACATCCTTACTCAGATGCCTCAGTATATCCTGGGCACAAGGTGCCATTTCAGCCCCTGATACCACCGTGACTTTTTGATGTCACCTTTGTTTGAAATGCTCTCTCCCCAGCACCAGCTGCACCTATTAAAATCCTTTAAAGATTTTACTCCATCTGTAAGATCCAATTCAGAAAACCTTTCTCCAGTTTCCTCCTCACCTTCAACTTGGTTAAGATAGTTTCCTACCTTGGGTGCATCCATGGCTCAAGCCCTCTCCTGGCCCTATCAGAATTTGGCTGTTTATTGTTTTCTATCTTGTTTTCATTCTTCCTCCTTTTTATCGGGAGCATTTTGAAGGCATTGATGTCTTACTTTGCCTTCTCTGCAAAGCCGGAAGCATTATCTTGCACATATTGGGTACTCACTAATTATCTGTTGACTCTACTTCTCGTCCATCTGCAGAGTACTGTTCTTTACGGCTTTGAACTGATGTCTTCTGGCCATTCTCATTTTTACTGTTGGAGGCTGGGCTTCTCTTGGTGATTCATAGCTGAATTCCTGCCCCAGCTACCTCATCTGAGCACGTTTGGATTCCTTGGCAGTCTCGCCCTTCTGCTAAACTTTGGGAGCCCATCAAAACCTCACAGCTACAATTTAGTAGCTCAGGGAACTTTTCCAGCCATTACTTTCTTCTCTCCATTCCATCTTCCCGTGTTTGTTTAGAGGTTCCTAGTTTCTGACTTGTTTCCACATGCTTAGTCTTGGCCTCACAGCTGATTGCATCATATCATTGTTGCTGGACAGCTCTTGGCTTTGTTCTCCATTTCAGTTCTGCTCAGCAACTGTGCTTGGCTCTTCTTTCTCTGCATTTGTTTCAGCCCAAATGCAAGTCATTATCTAGTATTCCCCAGATCCCAGTAGGGGCACTTCCTCGTTATAGGAAGGGGAATTATGGCCCTATAGACCTACCAAGTCAGCTTCCTACATTGGCATCCAAAACCCTGTATAATCTGCCCCCACCCATTCTGGGGAAGCTCCATGTCCTGTTAAAGAGCCCCCTTCTCTCAGCTGGTCTGCTCTTGTGACCCTTGAGGATGGCAGGCTCATTACCCCCTGGGGCAGTTGCTTACACTGATATAGTCTCTCCTCTAGTCTCTCCTTACTCTCACTGCTTCTTAACAATTCCTTTAGGAGTCAATTCAAGATCTCTGTATGATTTTTTTGTCTGGCAATTCAGGCCATCTGATTTTTTCCTTATTCTCACTCACACATTGTATTTATGATTTGGGCTTGGAATTAACTTCCGTCCTATGTTTGTTTCAGGAATGGCTCTCTCATGTTACCAGCTAGTCTATAGTCTCCCAAAGGGGAGATGATGCACTGAACTTCTCATTTGCCATTGTACCTTCTTCATGAGAATTATTTAACTTAAGCTACACAACTAGGGTTGCCAGATAAAATATAGGATACAAATATTAAAATCTATAATATTATCCCACATATTATCTGTTTCTTATCTGATATTCAAGTTTAACTGAGTATCCTGTATTCTAGTTTGCTAAATCTAGCAACTCTTTATACATATGCCTAAAAGATCAGTATTTACCACTTCCATTATTTATTAAATGAAGAAATTGAGTCTCAGTGACATTTAGTAATTTGCCCACAGCTCGATTTCAGGTGAAATCTGTTGGCTACAAAGACATATGTTCTCTAAGTGTTATTCTTAGCTTAGTAAATAGTCAATAATACGATGGTGCATAGAATGACATGACATCCTTCAGGATAACCTAAATTCCACATTGTTTAAAAGGAATGAATTATATAAGCTCTGAATCATCTTCATGTCTTCTGTTGCAAAGATTACAGGCCTATTCAGTTGTTGGAAAATTTATTTCTCTAAATATTGTTTTAACATTGAAATGGACCTCTTGACCATTGAGCATGAAAGCAAAACCAAGATCCAAAACATAGCCACAGTAGGTACTGTAGAAAGAGTGGAGATAAAATATATTGTATATGACAAGGCACCTTTTAAATACTCTTTAACTTTAACAATTTTGTGTCTCACTTAATATATTTCCTGTAAATATTGGTTTCCTTATTAGACTGTTATTACAGTGAAATCACATTAGCACTTTGCAGAATATTTTTTTAAAAACCACCCATCTCCTACAATTACATTAAATTAAATTTAATTCTGGCTCCCTTGTCTAAAAGAAAATATCTTTGCATTTAGTGGATCTAATTAGCATTACATAGACTTTTCCCATTAATGGAGGGGGCTTGGAATATTCCCCTTGAATAGAGATACTCTTCTCTTTCAATGAAGAATTTCTGTTGACTGAAGGCAGGAATTTGGTGCAAAGCTGTGCTCAGACTAGTGTGAGGAAATCAGACTTCATAGAGGAAAACAGAGATCTATCTGGAGCCTCTCAAGCTAAGATACTAATACATTAGCTCAGATGTGACCAGCCTAAGACAACATTCATCTGACAAATTGTCTGCCTTTAAGATCTTTAACAAAAATGCATAGTGTAAATGATACATCTTTTGGGCCGTCTTCATCGTCTTCTGAGTCTTTCTCCCTTCCTTACTCCTTTTTGCCAGAAGCTCTGGTGATGATCTTTGGTTTGGAAAGTTACGCAGTTTACCCAGTCCTATTCTCTAAAGCTCCAGAAGGACCTCATGTACTGTTCAAACTCTGACCACACCCCCACTGTCACTGTCACCAGCCATATCTGAAGCAGATGCTCTGCCTCATTTGTTGGAAATCTTAATCCCAGGCAGTTCAGCATCTGAAGAGTCTTCCTTCTCCCTCCCTCCTTCTTCTTCCCTTCTTTCCTTCTTTCATTGGAAGGAACTTTGGAACTGGGTTTACCTGATACTACTTGCCTACAGAATATGGTTTCAAACAACATATTGAAAACCAGAGAGTCAGTAGATGAAATATTTTAATGGAGACATTGAGATTAGACAAAGTTCTTACCGGTACCAGGCAAAAAAAAAAAAAAAAAAAAATGCAATTCTTATTAGGAACACCCTTAGATTAAAAAAAGGGTTTGAATTCCAGCTCTGTCTTGTGCTATCTGGGTGGCCCCAGGCAATTTTTATAAAGTCTTTGATTCTCCCTTTCCTTGTCTAAAAAATTGTGATGCAATCCAGCTGCCTTTCTGTAGTTCTGAGAATATTAAAGGAAATTATATGGCTTGGTTAGTTTTGTGTCTCCATAAATAATAGCTATCACTATTATATTTATCATGTGTGATGCCATTCACCTTAGCAGCCTTTCAGCCACAGCTTCATCCTCTCCCTCTCAGGACACAGCTACGTTATTTTCATGACATTGATGATCATAGTGGTGATCCTTGGATTCTGCAAAGATCCAATCTTTGTATTTTTCTATCGTTTTTAAAAATTGGTTCAACTGTGATTTGTGGAATTTATTGATGTGGTTTTTATGGTACAGAAAGCCTCTTTTGCACTTGATGTGTAGCTAAGTCTGCTTCTGAAGGCTAAGCCATACATTCAGGGGCTTCTTTGCCTCATCATTTTATCACCTGAATGCACTTGTCTTAGTCTGCTCAGGCTGCTGTAATGGAATATCATGAACTGGGTGACTTATAAATAACAGATATTTATTTCTCACCGTTTGCAGGAAAAAATATATATGAGTTCCAAGATGATGGTGCTGGTGGATTCAGTGTCTGATGAGAGTCCATTTCCTCTTAGACAGCCATCTTCTTGCTGTGACCTCACGTGGCAGAAAGGGCAAGGTGTCTCCAGTATCTCTTCCTGTTCAGTCACCAATCCCTTTCATGAGACTGCCCACATGAACTAATCCCCAACCAAACTAAACACCAACACACTGAGGGAGTAGCTTTCAACATGTGAATTTTGGGGGGCACACAAACATTCACTCAGTAGCAGCCCCTGAGCCCCTTTGTAGAGCAAAAGGTAAGAGCATATGCTGAGTTAGTATTCCATCCTGGGGCCATGCTGGAGCCGTTGCTTTATGAAACAGCTTTGTCCAGGAATATGAAACAGAAGCTGAACCAGATTTTCAACAGGCTGCCAGCTTGGTGATGATGATGGTAAAAAATTTTAAAAAGGGAAATGTTACCAAGGAGTGGGAACACAGGTATTTTGATTCTTTGACAGAGCATGAGCCTCACAAAGGTTTGTGTGGTAACTGTTTATAAATTAGAATTTTTTTAGGGACCACTTCAGTTTTTAAACATGCTGAGAAATAGTTTCAGTAGATTGGAGGACAAAAAAAGACTGATTGGAAAATTAAGTCATTATCTCAGCTGGAAGACAGTATTTTGCCTTGAGCTGTGTTGTGAATAGTCTGTGGAATTTACTTAGATTATTTGAGCTAGAGATTTATAATTTAAAATGATATTCCTTCGTATTTATGTAGAGGTTTTCCATCTTAGCAATGCTAACTGCTGAAAGAATACCTTATCTAACATCACATAGGAAAGAAAATGATGGAAACGGTAATAGCAGTCATTGACAGGGAGTTATTGAGAGAGTAATTAATATTTGCAAATCTTTGATAACCAAGATAACCCAGACTCTATTCTTAAGGCGTGGACATTCTAGAGATGAGGGGCTGGAGAACAAGGAGTTAGGGATGGATAGGATAATGAGTTTCATTTCCAGTGTTTCAAATTCTGGTGACTGAAAATTTACTTTTGTACTGTCTCTCTGTGGTTCCCATCAGCAGCACTCTTGCCAGGACATCTTAGGGTAGGAAGCTTGGTTGAACTGATTTGTGTCTAAAAATGGTTGTCTCACAGTGACATATTTTCTTAGTACTACCTTAAGGAGAGAAATTATGAATTTCTATAGATAAGTAATAAAATATTTAGTGTTCAATCGTTCTTACAAAAGTGCCAGATGCTGTTCTAAATGCTTTACATATATAACACATTATTCTTGTAAAATAGGTACATGATTTGTGTTTTAAAGATAAGGGAAAACAGAGGCTCAAAGAGGCAAAGGCAATTGCCCACATTTTTATAGCTCAAAAGTAGCAGATTCAAGAGTCAAGCCCAGGAAGGTTGATTCCAGAGCTCAAGCTCTTAGTCATTATTCTCTGCTGCCTCTTTTCTCTTCAACTTCTTTTTTCTTTTCCTTCCCCCATTAAATGCAGCATTCCTGCTGCTACAGTTTTTCTCCTTCCTTCCTTCCTTCCTTCCTTCCTTCCTTCCTTCCTTCCTTCCTTCCTTCCTTCTCTCCCTCCTACTTTCCTTCCTCACTCACTTCCTTCTTTCCTTCTTCCCTCTCTCCCTCCTCCTTCCTTTCCTCTTTTCCTCCTTTCTATTTACGTTGAAAACAAGTAGGCCCATGTGAAGTGAGCTGACCGGATGGGGCTGAGCTCACTCAAGGAAGGTTCCTGAGCAAGATGACCCTTGGGGATCAGAGATGGAAAGAGAAAGGTGCTGAGAAAATTGGTGGCCGGTTAAGTTGGTAGATGAAATTGGTGACGTATTAGGTTATTGAACAAATAAGTGAGTGCATAATGGAAGACTGTTTTGTTGTTTGTTTTGTTTCCTTTTGTTTTTGTTTTTGCTTTTTTTACTGTCAGAGGAGAAGATGTTGCAAATAAAAAAAGAAGAGGCGTATAGACTGATGATGATGTGAGGTTGCAATGACCAGTATCAGTACATTTCCAAGGTATATAGTTAGTTATGGAAATAAATACAGATGCTAGGATGTGTGTATGTATATCTCTCCAGACATTTCTTAGTTCTGCCCAGTAAAAAAAAAAAAAACCTGAGAGGAGGGACATATCTGTAGCAATAAGCCCAGCGTGCATCATCAAAATCATCATCATCAAAAATGATAAGGTTATAAAGGTCAAGAGGACTGAGGAATGTCTTTCTGATGGAAGAAGATGAAGGAATCTTGACCACAAAGTACCACATGTGATTCTGGATTGGATCCTTTTACTGTAAAGGAAATAATTAGGACTAGCTGTCCAATTTGAATGGGGTTTCTAAATGAAGGATACAGGAGAGTTCTTCATATTCTTCTTGTAGTTTTTCTATAAATTAGAAATGATTTTTTAAAAAATGAAAAAAGGAAAGAAAGAATAATGGCCAGCATAATAGTTACTACTTTCTAGTTCTTTTTGTCAGTAAATTTAAAATTTTGGAACTTAACCAAGTCCCCAAATCAGAGATTATTAAACTCCACTAATTGTACATTAAGACGAGTTTCTGTTAATTAAAAATAATGGGTCTGAAAATAGCAGTATTTTTATATGCTTTCTTTTGGAAACATACTTTGAATCATTGAAATACCATGCTTTTAAAAAATGGGCTGCATTTCAGCAGCTTCTCTCTCTGAATCACTTTTGTAAAAATGTGTTTCTGAATGATAGTAACTAGAGAATTTTTTCAAACAGAGGCTCCAGGTAATTAAGGGAAAGATGTTTTCCTTGTCTTAGAATAATTTCAAATATAAGAGGTACAGCAGAAGTGAACTGTACTAAGCGACAACTGATTTTCTATTATTGTATGTTTTCCTGGATTAGTAGCTGTGAGAATCTTACATTTGGTTTTCTTTTCTTTACTTCACTGTCTTCCAGAGATGGGAAAATACTACTAGGATATTTTCGAAGTATCATTTTATTTGATGTTAAATTAGGCTCACTTTTACAATCCTCTTAAATTGAAGTGAATTCATTAAATTGTATTTAGGATTCTCAAGACTTTGATCCACAGAGAGTGAAATAGTTAATTATACTAAATTAGTTATACATATAATTTTATTATAGTATATCCCAAGTACTACTTTTTCTGTTGTATACAAGAACCAGAGTGGTTCTTTTTTGTTTTTGTTTTTGTTTGGTTTTAAGTTTTTTACTATTTTTTAAATTTATTTTTATTATTATTAATTTTTAAATTTATTTTTTAGAGAGGGGAAGAGAGCGAGAGCAAGGGAAGGCAGAGGGAAAGAGAGAATCTTTAGCAGGCTCCATGCCCAGTGCATGAAGCCCAACACAGAGCTCAATCTCATAACCCTGAAATTGTGATCTGAGCTGAAATAAAGAGTCAGACACTTAACCGACTGAGCCACCCAGGAACCCCTAATTTCTTACTATTATTAAAAAGATGCTGTGATCATCGTCTTTGTAAACTAATCTGTATTTTCTCTTTAGAATAAATTTCCAGAAATAGACTTGCAGGTCAAAAAGATGCACATTTTTGAGGCTTTTGATAAATGTTGCAAAATTATTTATAGTCACACAAGCTAAATAAAACACCTCCCATTCAGGTTAGCTACTTATATTATTTTCAATATTAAAAATGCTAAAGTAAGGCAGCCCCGGTGGCTTAGCGGTTTAGCGCTGTGTTTAGCCCAGGGCATGATCCTGGAGACCCGAGATTGAGTCCCGCATTGGACTCCCTGCATGGAGCCTGCTTCTCCCTCTGCCTGTCTCTCTTTCTCTCTCTCTCTCTCTCTCTCTCTCTAATAAATAAATAAATAATCTTAAAAAAATAAAAATGCTAAAGTGTAGCATATTTAACTTACCAAATTAAACCTGATTTTGTTTGACTACTCCGTTATGTTTATAGAATGGTGAGTCTGTTGACCCAGATCACATCATGGTACTGGAGAACGGAACTCCTCATTCCTGAGGAGGCTTCAGAGAAGTTGGGAGTGCAAGCTCTGACCCCCGAAGAGGGCATAGGAGGGATAATTCTCCTTCCTTTAAGAAACTCTTTAAAAAAATAAAAAATAAAAAATTAAAAATTAAAAAAAAATTAAAAAAAAAGAAACTCTTGGCACTTCTTGCCACTTCTTTGCCTTTTTGTTCTTTTATAGGCCTAAACTAGAGGCCAAATATCCCCTTTCCATTTTAAGCTTTTACCTAGCTCTATCTAAAGCCACATCTCAATAAGGGACAATTTTTTTTTTCCTCAACAGTGGAATTGGAGTAAGGTTGGCCAGCAGCAGTGACTAACAACCCTCCACTTACTCAGAGTCTGTTGTAAAGTCCGTCACTACTTCTCTGAGTCACCTAAAGACTTCTAGAACTTTTGGTAGTCAGCTTCTCATTTTGCTTCATCCTCAAAAGGATGACAATCTAGGTCCACGGATCTCTGTGTTCCTATCTTTTCCAGTAGATTTCTACTTGAGGCTTAGAGAACATGCATATTTTCCACAGTAGTTTCCTTTGTTCACTATTTACCCTGAGTCCATTTTTAGAATAGAATGTTTCTAAGGATGGCCTCTGTTGCTATTTTTTATGTCATTTTAGTAGAAGTGTCTTAACTGTTATTAAGATTCACAGATTTTTCATTTGCTTCTTGCAACAAGATGCTGTTCCAGGACAGAGATGAAATGTTTTCTTTTTCCAGTAACTTGCTAGTGTGGTACATCCATTAAGTCCAGTTACACATGTACTATTGTTATTGGCAGTGACCTCACTGATTAATTACAGGCTGACCCTCCTGACAACTTCCTACTGATTTTACTTCCTGAGTGATTAGTTCCAGTGTTCCTTATGCAGTTGGAGTAAAGGAGGCTTACAGTAATAGTCCTGTTTTGGAACACTTTCTGCTCTACCAACATTAATTAACAAAGCACTTCATTGAGGAAAATGGGTATATATTCCATCACAGATGAAAAGGTTTAGGAGACTTATTTCAGACCATTCAGCAAGTCATTGGTACCCATCAGATGGATGGGGAAAAAATCAGTTATTCTTTTTTTAGACATCAGCCGGATGAGTTTGGGTGAAGGTAGACAAAGATCTACAGAAGAGCAAATAGTATGTGGTGCATTTCCCATAAAATATGATCATAACTGGGTTCCCATTCTAAATCTAGATGGAGAGGCTAAATGCAACCACCCTCCAGTAGTTCTAGGGCACTTTATAATAGGGAGTTAATGAGGAATTATATTAGTTAGGATAGAAATTAAGCTGTCATAACAAAGAAACTCCCAAGTGAGGTGGCATAAGGAAGACAGAAGATTTGTCTCTCTTTAATGTAACAGGTATGAGGTGACAGTCCAGGTAGATGGGATGGCTCTATTCCATATAATAAATCATGAACTAGGAACTCTAATCTTATGACCCACCATATCCTTCGGTATATTCTTTATCTTCATGGTTGAAGTAAAGTCTTATGCATGTCCATTTTCTAGCTCACAGAAAAAGGAAAGACAGGAACTCCAGGATATATGGCTTGACTTTTTTTTTTCATTAGAGATGACCTGAAATTTTCATTCTACCTGCCTGAACTAGCCATACCCAGCTGTGAAGGAGATTAAGAAATATATGTGGTTTCTGGCTAAGTGGCCATGATTTTCTGTTACTGCAGAAGAGGAGAAGAGATAGTCATGGAGAGTGGCAGTCCCCACACAGATTCATTTCCTAGAGGACTCCTCCTTGACTATTGAATGTTTTGTCAAACATCAGATAGCTGGTGCTTATAGGCACTCAATATATTTTCACCAAATGAGTTGGTTCAGGTATGAAGAATTATGGCACGTTCCACTCTACAGATACCAAGTCCCGACCCTCTCCTCAGGTGCAAACATGTACCATCTGGGCACAATTTTCTCCTAATTTATTTGTATTGCTTACTTAAACCTAAACCTGCTCACTTGCAGCAAAGTGGATAGATCATATTTGCTTTACTCAAGTAAGCTTATCTTTTCAGATGACTTTTGGTGCTCTCTCTCTCTCTCTCTCTCTTTGGTCACATAAACCATGCGTGTTCCTTCCCCTCAGATCTCAGTAACAAAGATGTGACACGTATAACTGAGGCCTAATTGAGGCTATTCATATTGTGAGGCTGCTGTCTACTTCTATATCAGGCACCGTTTGTCATAAAAAGGATGTTTAAATACAGGAAATCAATCTTGTACCTTCAGCAAACACATGGAATACTAGCCTGCTACATCAGACCAATATAAATGGATGCCTTGACACTCCTGTTTATTCCAAATTAAATTCCAGGAGATTTTTAAGTTGGAGCAAACTTTTCTCCCTATGGAACCTCACTTTTTCCTTCATTGTAGTGTTTCGGTGCCAGTTAATATCATTTCCATATATATTCTTAAAGCGGCTCCCATAATTTAGGTGCTATGTGTGATTCCAGTGCTTCAGACATGAAGGATGCCACATAGAGAACTCACCCATTAGTGAGTTAATCAGGATATAAACAATATACTTTAAGAGTATGGAGGAGGGACAGACTAATTCAAAGTGAGAAAGTGGCAGAAGCTTCTTAGGAGGAATGTTTAAACTTGACCTGTGAACCTTAGAGGAGCACATAGTAGATTGGCTCTGACTGGCCTGGCCAAAGAGCTGAGCTACAGAGATGCAAACGTGCAGAGGAACAGTGCACTAGTGTATTCAGTGGCAGTTGAGGGTCAGTGAGAAAAACTGTGTAAGTAGGTAGAGGCCAGATTGTAAATGGCTAAGTATCTGACAAGTTGTATGAAGGAAAGTGGTCAGGCTCCTAAAAGTACAATTTCTCATCTTAAAATCCAATTCAGATTTTAACTGGCCATCGCTATTTCTCTGATACACTACACACAGCTGACTATGTAAAGTGGTTAGAGAAAAGAGTGCTTGAAAACAAAAGTTTATTTATCCATAGAATAGTCCTCTAGGTTGTACCTTCATTTTCTACCTTGGTCAGGTACAAATGTTTCAAAAGCACTTGCCTATTGAGCATTCAATGCAAGCTTATTTGCATTCAGTATATGCTGGGCATGATATGCTGAGGTTGAGATTAAAAAAAAGAGAGATTGTAATTTTTTTTCTTTTTCCCTTTGTTCTTTCTTTTCCTAAATCTTTTTTTTTTTTTAGATTTATTTATTTATTTATTTATTTATTTATTTATTTGGAGAGAATGAGCAGTGGAAGGGGCAGAGGGAAAGGGAGAAAGAGACTCTCCACTGAGCAGAAAGCCCAGTGTGGGGCTGGATCTCAGGACATTGAGATCATTATCTGAACCAAAGGCAGATGCTTCACTGACTGAGCCACCCAGGCGCCCCTTTTACTTAATCTTTTTTTTTTTTTTTTTTTTTTTTTTTTACTTAATCTTTTTAATGACAGTCCTTCTCTCTATCTCCATTTCTATGGTCAGAGGAGATAGAATTTTGACCCAGACCCTAAGTGTGGTAAGTTGGTTACAAGGGAGAATGAGCTAGAAATTGGGAATAAATCAACAGAACCTGTTTTAGGGAAACAGGCCTGAGCGATGGAAGGTGGAGAAGGTCCACAGCGAACCCCCATCAGGCGCCCACCTCAAAATATCCAGAGGCCCTAACTGACCAATGGGCTACTTAATACCAGGTACAGGTACCAAAAAGGGGGAAATTCCATACATGGCCATACCTCCTCATCTTCCTCCTGAAAACAGCCTCCTTGCTGACAGTCTCTGCTTTGCTATCCCTCATCCTGTCCCCTTATAGTGTATTCAATAAATTTCTATCTCCTTTGTTCTGCCTCAGGTGAAATTTTTGATCACCTGCACTGCTTCCACCTGATCAATGCCCCACATTTGGGGGCCCCCATCCCATCCAAGTGACACCACACCATTTCCACTACTAGACAAATAATTCAACCACAAGCCTGCCTGAGCTGACCTTTGTCTATGTTCTAAATCAAGTACAAAAGAGGAGAAGCTAAAATGCTGTTTTATGGTGGCATCTCCAAAATGCTAATTCAAATTCAGGACCCTTTGAAAGAATTCTATTACCAAGCCAAATGTAAATTTACCTGCCTGTAGGAACAAAACAATAAAACTCACTTAAGTACTTGAGATGGCCTGCTGGCTTTGAAAATGTTGTTGAGGTGACCTCAGATCCTCTTAGGCTGAAGTTCAATATCCCTCATGTCTGAAATGAGTGCCAGAATAATTTATGGTTCGTCACAGGCCCTTGTGCTTGCACAAATGGCCTTCTGCTTTGGGTTGGTTTCTGCAGTACAGGCCTTCCATAAATGGAGCACTATCAGAGAGGAACATTCCAGGAGAGGTGGTTTTAGAAATATTCAAGAACACCGTGGAACGTATTCATATGTTTCTATCCATCCAAAGAATCCATTAGCTTAACATAAACAACTGCATCACCACGACAGAAGCAGAGAGGCTAGGACAGTAAGCAAGCTAATGACATCACTTTTAATCTCCTTATTTCACCTATAATGTTATCTTCTCAGAAAGTTTTTGTAAATGCCTAATGCAGCTTCGCTATTGCAGAGACTGGAAGGAACACCAAGTCAATTTTTGCCACACTATGAGCATACCAGCTATTTTACAAAGTTCGTGACAGGGGCTTAAAATATTTTTACTCCCAAAAAGGCATAGAATTTTATCATTATAGCCGCAGGCAGAATAGCAGGCCTCTAGCTTCTGACTTGTGAATTGTTGCAAAGGAAAATGAACATTTTCTCTGTTTCTTTGGACTTGTCTTATTTCAACAGTAGTTAAACCGAAGAAGAGTGCACCATCTGGTCATTTATCCAGCATTGTTTCTTAGGCTTTGGGGACACGGAGTAAATAAGACACAGCCTCTGCCTTCAAATCCTTCATGGACTTGCGGTCAGGGAACGTGTATCATTTTTAAACTTGTCTAGCTACTGATTCTTTCGTGGACAACAATATTGCCTACAACAGATCAGGAAACTTATCATTCTCATTTTTAAGAGTGGCAATATTTAAAACGTGTGTTGCATTTATGGGACAATTGAACATTTGGCTACTGATGGATATTTGATGTTAAGGAATTATATGTCTGTAGGGATTATTGGTATCTTTTTTGTTTCTATGGACTTCCTTTTTTTTAGTTGTGGAAAAATACAGGAATGTAAATGTCACCATCTTAAACATTTTTAAGTGTATAACTCAGTAGTGTTAAGTGCATTCACATCATTTGGCACCAGTGAACTCTGTTCATCTTGAAAAACTGAGCCTTTATACCCACGAAGCAGGTCTTGATTGCCTTCTCCCACAGTCCTCAGCAACCACTATTTTACATTCTGTCTATATATTTGACTATTCTAGGTACCTCATTTAAATGGAATCACACAGTATTCATCTTTTTATGACAGGCTTATTTAACATAACATCGAGTACTAAAAATTTATCCATGTTGTAGCGTCAGAACGTAGTCAGAATTTCCTTCCTTTTTAAGGCTGAATAATATTCCATTGTATGTGCATACCACATTTTGTTTATCTATTCATGTGTGTATTGACACTTGGGCTGCTTTCATCCTTCAGCTCTCGGCAATAATGCTGCTATGAACATGGATATACAAATATCTCTTCAAAACTCTGCTTTCAGTGGTTTTAGGTATATACCCAGGAATGTGACTTGTGGATCATATGGTAATTCTATTTTCTTTTCTTTTCTTTCTTTCTTTCTTTCTTTCTTTTTTTTTTTTTTTGAGAACTACCATACTGTTTTCTATAACAGCTGTACCATTTTCTGTTCCCACCAACAGTACACAAGGGGTCCTGTTTCTTTACATCCTTGCCAAAGGTTATTATTTTCTGGGTTTTTGTTTGTTTATTTGTTTATAGTGGCCATCCTCATGGGTGTGAGGTGGTCTAATTTGATTAATTTGCTATTTAGCAAATGTTTATGGAGCGCCTACTGGGTAAAGACCCTGGGTCTAGGTTGTCTGAAGCTCTGAGAGTGCTTCACAGTCAGTTCACTGATTCCCAGTTCCCTAGTGGCAGCTGCCACCAGTCAGGGACCTTGTGTACCTGCCACATCTTAGAAGGGTAACTAACATAAGGTTTAGGACTCCATGGCAAGAACTAACACCCGGTCTCAAGACTTCATTGAAAGGAGTCCTAAGGGGCACCTGGCTGGCTCATTGGTTGAGTTGCCTTCTGCTCGGATTGTGATCTCAGGGTCCTGGGATTGAGTCCCACATTGGGATCCCCATGAGGAGTCTACTTCTCTCTCTGCCTATGTATGTCTCTACCTCTCTCTCTGTGTGTCTCTCATGAATAAATAAATAATATATTTAAAAAAAAAGAAAGGAGTCCTAAGATTATGAGCAGATTATATTTAGAATGTATTTACTCCTCCTTGAACACATAGCATATGATTTGATTACCTGGATTGGCCAGAAAAGCCTACTGGAGCAGAAAATGATAACCAGGTTTTTTATAAAGCATAGTTTTAGTCATGTGTGTTCCCACTTGCAGGTTATGGTGTCAGAAACACATGGTCCCTACTCTATGTCGTACCCACACCCTTAACAAAAACAAGAGGAGCGGAAGTCCCTTTCCCTGCCTCTGCTTTCACCTACTTTTAAGCAGTGCTGTATGTCCTAGTGAAAGAGTGTAGAGGCAGGAGTCAAGGAGCTGAGGGTGGGTGTGCGCTGTGGGAACTTCTAGAAACCAATCATTTCACTTGTACATCTGCATAAGAGAATGCTTTAGTAGTTTTTCTTATTCCCTAGGCATTCAAAACATGAAACCAGGGCCATTTTTCACCCTGTGTACTAATTCCCCTCACACCTTAGTCATCCTTCACTCAGTCAGTGTGCCAGGCTTGCGTTGAACACATCTTTTCAATACTTAGTGTGGGTCAGGCACTGTGCTGGGCACCAACAATATGGTTGTGAAAAAGATAACAGTATCTGAACTCATGATGGCTCTTAGGGTGTACTGGTGTTTATGGATTATTCATAAGGAAAAGCCTCTGAGTTGAAAGACTGCCTATGCATTTTGCAGTATACCCAGATTGCTTTACTGTAAAACCCAGCCCCCCTTCCCCCACCCTTGATATTTGCTGCCAAAATCCACAGTATGCTTCAGAACGCTTTCTATTTTGGTAGTGCTTCTAAACGGGTGTGAAGGGAATTGCTTAGAGGAAGAAAAAAAAAATGTGTGTGTGTGTGTGTGTGTGTGTGTAGAGAGAGAAAGAGAGAGAGAGAGAGAGTATGGCCTTAGAAAAAGCATCCATATTAAAGTACCATTCATATATTTATTATTTCTTTGGAGCTAAGAATAAGGATCATCTTAATGTCCACATGTACTCAGCATAAACCATGTGGGCTCTTTAATTTTACTCCCCCATTCCCTTATAGATGAACGCTTCTCTTTGGCAGGAAGGATGGTACTTGACAGGGACATGAACTTCTTGGTTGAATCTGATTTTAACAGCATATAAGCTCGGAAGAGAGTGGTGGAGGCAGAGTCTCTGGTGAAGCAAGTAATGAACCAGTATCCCCAGTGGGGCTCCTCTGAGAAGTTTCCACTCCCCAGCCTGTGTGTCCTCTTTGGCTTCACCTTAGATTGAATTTCTGAGAAGGCTGGAATCTGTTGAATTAAGTACAGGGATGTGGGCAACTGAACAAAAAGTGTTTTATTTATTTCCTGACAGACTTTTAACAGGCTGTGGTTATAATGGGAGAGAAATGCATTCTGTCCACAACACAAATTGCTTTTCTTCCCGAACATTATAGTAGTACTTCCTGGCCCAGGATTTCCATGGTTGTTGAATTTGGTCTCTCTTTTGTTGGTTTGTGAACTAAGAAAGAAAAGAACAAGACCTTTGTAACTGAAATAACGAAGTTATAATTAAGTCCTTTATAAAGGCAAGCTTATTCCCACATCTGATTCCAAGGTACAGGACATACTTTCCCATTAGCATTTTAAGAAATTAGTGGTAGTGCAGCAGGCATTAGAAAGAATAAATAAATATGACCTCATTCATAGGAAGCTTCACCCCAGAGACGGACACCTTATGTACATACAGGCATATTTTCAAATCTGCTAATATTATATAGTAACATCGCTGGTCCGGCTCCCTAGACTCTCACACCACTATCATGAGATCCACATTCCTGGGGCCTGGAGGGGGAATTGACACTCACTTTTTATTGATTAGCCTAGAAAAAGAAAGAGCATTGAGCAGTGTTTGTGTTTGCAGCCCAGGAAAAACTGGGGGGTCAGGGTGGTGGGAACTTGTTGGTGTGAGAAGGCTTATGAGAGTGGCGTTTCTCAGGTCATCCTTCTCAATAACAGTTCCCACAGAGCAACCGCTTTTTTGATGAGAAATATACTATATTTTAAAGTATATTCTTCTTTCAAACTTCATGGGGCAAGTTTGGCCATGTTAGGTCAGTGCATGGTTTGTGAGGCCTTCCCCCTCAAGTGACCTAAAGAACCTAACTCCATCTCTAACCCCACCCCCACCTCCACCGCCAAATCTCACTTTCTAAGGAACCCTAGCAGCAGCTCTAGAATTTTGACAGAGGATGCATTTGTGGGTGCAGTTAGATCAGTAGGGACTCCAGGGATTTGCACTAGTGTTGAAGGGACAGTGCCACGATTTAAATTCTGGGACATAGTTTTAGAAACCAACACAGTATTCTGTTCAGATTGTAGGATTGTAGTACCTTGGGGCTGATAGAGGTTGTGGGCACCATGCTTTGGTGAAGTGCTCTTCTGACCAAGCACTCTTCTGACCAGTGTGCAGATACCGTGCTTCAGCATACCAGGCCACCACCCATTTCCTCTCTGATGAGAGAGACAACCATTGTGCTGTTGACCTTCTCATGAACAGTACAAGAGAAAGAGCTCTGGGTACAGTGAGAATGAATGTACCTTCTTTTCTCTATTCTGTGGAGTCAGAGACCTTGCTCTTTGGTATCCAATTATAAGAACAACAAACTTGCTTTCCTCCCAATTTCTTAGTGGTCATGATGATCAAACAGGTTTAACAAAACAACCCGCATTGGGCCTCAGGACTCATCGAGCCTGTCACAATACCATGGGCTGCTGGTGCCCGGTTTCCCCCAAGTCAGACCAGCTGAGTTATCGTGAGCCTGATCACAGTTACCATGTGGTTCCCTCCTCAGGCACCCACCCTGTATTATTAAGATGTTTTGAGTTTTTTTCCCCACCACTCCTCCCCTTTGTCACTTGAATGACCAAACTTGACATTTGTGTGGATTTTGTTCCCTTCACTTTTTATTCCTTCCTTCTCTCTGTCCCTCTTATCACCTACAACCTCCTCAACATTCTTTCTCTTCAAACCTGTCTCATTGTATCCTCTTGGATATACTGACAGTTTCCAGAGGGTTTTGATAAATTAGCTCGATTTTTGAAGACTAGTCTGATGTCACATATAACTGGGTCATTTATGGGTAGTGTTCTGATTAGAAATAGACTCTGGGGGGTGGGTTGTATACCTAATTTGAGCTGTAGCTTAACCCATAGCCTTTTACATGATGATCCATCAGATCTTTTTGAAGTGAATAAATACTCCCTTTTTCCTTGTTAACATTTCATTGAGCACTTACAAGTAACAGGAAACTTACAGGATATCATTATTTCCATTTACAGCTGAAGAAACCGAGACTCAGAGTTTAAATCTTTATCCTAGACTTGCACTAGTGTTGAAGGGACGGTGCCACGATTTAAATTCTGGTCCTTAGGGCTTTAGCCAAGCCCTACCATTTGTGTTTTGGAGGCCCCTTCATGGATGGATTATTTGTTCTTAGAAGCCCATAGACTATTTCTCAAGCAATCTTCCTTAATTGCTTAGATGCATGGAAAGGAGAGTAAAGAGTTTGGCATATTCCTTGCCTCCCGGGAGAGTGCTGAAAATGTTTACTCAAAGAAATATAGGCTTTTCATCTGAAGTAGATCCTATTATATATTATTGATAACAGGATCCAAAACTAAATGACCCAGGGTTGCATGACTAGTCTTGAGTTTATAACTTGGTCCAACATGCCAGACCAATAGGAATCAAACGGAGGAAGGCCTTTGGGAAAATGTTTGAAATAGTAAAGCAAAAAAAAAAAGGGGGTGGGGGGGAAGGTGTCAGTAACCCATGAGAATAAAAATGGGCTCATTCATTTAAAAATTTTGTATTTTGAGCAACCCGGGTGGCTCAGCAGTTTAGCTCTGCCTTAAACCTAGGGCCTGATCCTGAAGATCTGGGATCGAGTCCCACGTCAGGCTCCCTACATGGAGCCTGCTTCTCCCTCTGTCTCTGCCTCTCTCTCTCTCTCTCTCTCCCTCTCTGTGTCTCTCATGAGTAAATAAATCAAGTCTTTTAAATAAATAAATAAATAAATAAATAAATAAATAAATAAATAAATATTTTGTATTTTATTTGGAGTTTCATAAAAGAATAATCTCTGAAGGAAAACTTTTTCTTAGAAGCTTATATTGGAGAAAACTTTGAAAACCCATATTGAAGAATCAGAGGGAAATAATCAAGCATGTGAACTTGTGGTGTAAAGGCTAGACGGCATTTTCTTTTTTAAAATGTGTTTTCTTTTGTTTCAGAAAAACATGGTTTTTTCCGTGCTGTGTAGGTGTTCACATAGAAATCATCTGCATAACGGGACATCTGGGTAGCGCAGTTGGTTAAGCATCTGACTCTTGGTTTCGGCCCAGGTCACAGTCTCAGGGTTGTCAAACCCCCTCTCTCTCTGCCCCACACACCACCGCCCTCACCCCCAGCCCGCTTGCACCCTCCCTAAAATAAATAAATAAATCTTTTCAAAAAATCATCTGCAGGGGATCCCTGGGTGGCTCAGCAGTTGGGCGCCTGCCTTTGGCCCAGGGCACGATCCTGGAGTCCTGGGATCGAGTCCCACGTCAGGCTCCCAGCATGGGGCCTGCTTCTCCCTCTGCCTGTGTCTCTGCCTCTCTCTTTCTCTGTGTGTCTATCATGAATAAATAAATAAAATCTTTTTAAAAATTATCTGCATAATGAGATCTATAGAGCTTATTTTTATGCACCATGTGTAAGTTTCCACAGGGATTTAAGGCATCATTTGAGCTTCATACATCTCTGTGAAGGAAAGACTATGGATCTAATTATTTCCACGTCCCAGCTAAGAACACTGAGGCCCAGGAAGTTTATGTGATTCATAAGACATCCAGCTAGAAAGAGGCAGGACCAATAGAAGCCAGACCTTATGAGGTATTGTGGTATACTGGGACTTTGGAATTAGGCGGTCACAGTAGAGCTTGGCTCCTATATTTACCATTGGGTAACCTTAGTCAAGACTAGGCTCTATCCTCATTTTTCCTCTATGTGTGGTAATGATGATGATCATGATACACAAGACCTAACAACTATTTTTAGGTGAGGTAAGGATCAAAAAGTCCTCAGCACAGTCCCTAGCACAAAGTACATAACAAATGTCTCTCCTCTTGCACTGGTTTGAACTCCTAACTCTGCTCTTTCCTCCATACCATCCTGCATGTGCTGGCCATAAAAGATGCTTTCAAGGGGCACCTGGGTGGCTCAGTGTCGCCCTTGGCTCAGGTCGTGAGCCCAGGGTCCTGGGATCGAGTCCTGCATCAGGCTTCCCTCAAGGAGCCTGCTTCTCCTTTTGCACAGCAAAGGATACAGTCAACAAAACTAAAAGACAACCTACAGAATGGGAGAAGATATTTGCAAACGACATATCAGATAAAGGGCTAGTTTCCAAAGTCTATAAAGAACTGATTAAACTCAACACCAAAGAAACAAACAATCCAATCATGAAATGGGCAAAAGACATGAAGAGAAATCTCACAGAGGAAGACATGGACATGGCCAACAAGCACATGAGAAAATGCTCTGCATCACTTGCCATCAGGGAAATACAAATCAAAACCACAATGAGATCCCACCTCACACCAGTGAGAATGGGGAAAATTAACAAGGCAGGAAACAACAAATGTTGGAGAGGATGCGGAGAAAAGGGAACCCTCTTACACTGTTGGTGGGAATGTGAACTGGTGCAGCCACTTTGGAAAACTGTGTGGAGGTTCCTCAAAGAGTTAAAAATAGACCTGCCCTACGACCCAGCAATTGCACTGTTGGGGATTTACCCCAAAGATTCAGATGCAATGAAACGTCGGGACACCTGCACCCCGATGTTTCTATCAGCAATGGCCACAATAGCCAAACTGTGGAAGGAGCCTCGGTGTCCATCGAAAGATGAATGGATAAAGAAGATGTGGTCTATGTATACAATGGAATATTACTCAGCAATTAGAAACGACAAATACCCACCATTTGCTTCAACGTGGATGGAACTGGAGGGTATTATGCTGAGTGAAATAAGTCAATCGGAGAAGGACAAACAGTGTATGTTCTCATTCATTTGGAGAATATAAATAATAGTGAAAGGGAATATAAAGGAAGGGAAAAGAAATGTTGGGAAATATCAGGAAGGGAGACAGAACATGAAGACTCCTAACTCGGGGAAACGAACTAGGGGTGGTGGAAGGGGAGGAGGGCGGGTGTTGGAGGGGAATGGGTGACGGGCACTGAGGCGGACACTTTACGGGATGAGCACTGGGTGTTTTTCTGTATGTTGGTAAATTGAACACCAATAAAAATTAATTAATTAAAAAAAAAGTAAAAAAAAAATAAAATAAATTCTATATTTCTTTATAAAAAAAAAAAAGAACTAAATGGATCAGTACAAAAAGGTCTTCAAAAGTCTGGTGCTTTTTCTGGGGAGGACAAGGTCAAGAAAAAATCCATCAAATGGCTTTGAATAAAGGAGCTTCTATAAAAAAAAAAAAAAAAAAGAAAAAAAGAAGCCTGCTTCTCCCTCTGTGTCATAAATAAATAAATAAATAAATAAATAAATAAATAAATAAATCTTAATTTAAAAAAAAAAAAAAAAAAAACAACCTTCTAAGAATAAGATGTCCCCTCTGGACTGCTTCATATCTAGAGATGGGAATAGATCCCGGGCTCTTTCTCACCTCCCTGCTTGATGTTACTATTCAGGGAGTTAATTTCTTGCCCAAGGGAATGATCTCAACACCCCAGGAAGAAACATTAGTATAAAGTTCAGAAGTTCCAATCAGCAAGCATCACCCCTTCACTATCGTAGTAAATACTAGACCAAACTGTTGTCCCTTAGCAACATGAACTATTGATTGCAGAAATTAAGTTTAACATTCTGCGCTGGTTTCCCAAATAAATAGTTCTCTCAGTAAACATTATGTATCCAGCTCTGTGCTAAGTATACAACATAAGAATGCCTTATTTATTTGGCCTCACCAGGAAAAAGGTGCCCCACACAAAGGGAGGATATCTGGACAACTGAAATCTATACCTTTAATTGTTTATTCCTCAAAGAGCTTTCTTTGATTGTAAACTTTTCCAGGATATATGATATTTTCCTGGGCCTTTTAAAACTAATCCTGATGAACAAGCACATCACGGATCACACTTTGCTGTAATGAAGTAGCTTTCATGACACCTTAGGCTAATAGGTAGGGTGTTGGCACTCACCATGAAATGCTGTTCCCCTACACATGACTGTGCCTTTGACTTTTTTTTTTTTTTTAAGATTTCACTAATTTATTCACGAGAGACAGAAGCAGAGACAGGCAGAGGGATAAGCAGGCATGTGGCACTCAATCCCAGGACCCTGGGATCATGCCCTGAGTCAAAGGCAGATGCGCAACCGCCCAGGTGTCCCTGTACCTTTAACTTCTTATGCCTACTCTTCTTTTTTCTTTTTTTTCTTTTTTGTTTTATTTTATTTTCTCAAGTAGGCTCCACACCCAGTGTGGAGTCCAAAGCAAGGCTTGAACTTATTTATGACCCTGAGATCAAGACATAAGCTGAGATCTAAGAGTTAGATGCTTAACCAACTGAGCCACTCAGGTGCCCCACTTTTCTTCTTTTTATTGCTGTCTTCCTTACCTCTTATTCTTAGCTATCTCTTCTTGTCAGAATCTGCCAAGTTACTGGAATCATTCCTAAAATAAGAGAATGTAGGCGCTTAGTGAGGCCCAGGCAGCCTCTCTTCCAACTTAAGTGCATGAACTTCTGATTCCTCCTGACTTACACTGCATTTGGGGTGGTCAAGGTTACCTCTCTCAAGGGAGTAAAAGCCAGCTGGAGGGAGAAGACCTATTTCTACAGCTGAAATTGGACAAATATGTTTATATTTGTATAGGGAGTGTAGTAGGAGTTCAGATTAAGTGAATCCATTGGAGAAGGCTTTGTAGAATAAGGGCAATCTAAGGCAGACCCCAAAGAACCACTTAGAGAGGTCTATTAACTCTTGCGCTCACTCATTCATTCATGCCTTCAATAACCATGGAGTAAGCTGGTCTTGTAGGTGCAGAAGACATAATAGGGAAGCCAAGCAAGGTTTCTGTCCTCATGGAACATATATGTAAGAATAGAAAGACAATAGACAAATACACAGAAAAAAATGAGAGCATATCAGAGGGGCGTATGTGCTGGAAACAAATAGGATAGACAGCGAGGAAAGAGAATGATAGACTGGGTAAGGACATCACGGGCTACCTTAGGAAAGGCGGCTGAGAAAGGCCACAGCAGAAGTGAGGTTTTAGCTGAAATGTGAATGGTCAGAAGGAACAGGTCATGGGAAGAACAGAAACACAGAACTGCAGTAGAGGAAACAGAAATTCAAAGCCCCCGAGGGTGGAGCAGACCTAGCAACATTAAGGACCAAAATGAAAGCTGCTGAAACAGGAGGCGAGGAGGGAAGGAGGAGGATGGCCAGAGCACATTGGGGTTTGGGTTTTATTATAAGTGCAGCAAGAAGCCAGAGGTTTTATGTGGGGAAAGACGCAAACCAACTGTTTTTTTCTAAAGGATTCCAGCGAGGTGTTTAGAACACACTTGATTCTGCAACTCCCTCAGTAAGAGTAATAGCTTACATTTACTGAGTTCATGCTGTGTATGAGGCACAGTCCTTTGTGCATATGTGTATTATTGTATTTAATGCTCACCTCCCCTCTTATCCTGGTTTTGCAGATGAGATGAGATGGGCACTTCAGCTAGTTAACTTGTTCAAGGTGACAAGAGGTGAAAAGGAGAGGTGTGTCAGGATTTGAGCCCAACCAACTTGACTTTTGAGTCTGTGCTATTCACCATTCTACCTCCGTCAGGCCTCATGGGCTGATGGCATGTGTCTGTGATAATATTTAGGAATACAAATGTAGATCAAGCATGTGGGAAATCAAAGAGATGCAGATGAGCTGCCACTCAGTGCTCTGGAAAAGGGCTTGCTATTGAGCTCAACCTCCATCTGTTTGTCTCTTGTTTTTTTAAGATTTACTTATTTATTTAAGAAAGAGAGAGCATGAACAGAGGGGCAGAGGGAGAGGAAGAGAGTGTTGTGCCCAATATCGCAAATCCGAGAAACCACCAAGGAGCCGACCCCGATGCAAACACACGAGGGTTTATTTATAAGCTCAAGCTTGGGTCCAAGTGTACCCGACACAGCTGAGCAGGGACTTGGACCCCGAGGCTAAGAGGCGTAGCAGCTTTATAGGGGCCAGTGGCCAATGGGATTGTAACACATATGGAAAGTTGCACAGTCATGTGGGTCCACATGCAGGTGGCCAATTGAATCACAATTTACCCTATAGTGACCATTTGAACTGGCCTATCACTCTGGCCAGAATTCACACAGTTTTGGTGGGCACAAGGCGGGGTTACATTGTTATGAGCGGGTTTCCCATAAGGGTGTGCTCAGGGGCTGGCCTAGGGTGGGGAGCGCCTTAAGCAATAAGCAGGTCATGTGGGGGTCATACAGGAGGTGGCGGGAGCAGCACAAAATGGAGTTAGTCCTGCTCTGCTTGTCCAGGGGTAGGGGATTTTTGTTAAATTTCCTGGGTCCCACAAGAGGATCTCAAGCAGACTTTGCACTGAGCACAACCCCAATGCAGGGCTTGATTCATGACCCTGAGATCATAACCTCGGCCGAAATGAAGAGTAGTTAGAGGCTTAACCCATTGTGCCACCCAGGCACACTAGTTTTTTGTTTCTGTTTTTGTTTTTTCTTTTTTTTTTTTAAGATGTATTTATTTATTTTAGAGAGGGAGAGACGGCGCACAAGCAGTTTTTCTCGTTGATAAACAGCTACTGTAATCCATTCCTACCCCAAAGCGGCTTCTTAGTAGAAAAATATGGTGGCTGTTTATTGTTGGGTTTATTTTTTAAAAAGGAAGAATATAGAGCCAGCTTTCTGAACCCTTGAACAAAAGATGCAGTAGACCCACATGTCAGGGAATTTTAATTTCATTTATTTTGTTGGCACTGCCAGGTATCAGCCAAAAAATAAAAGTAATCAGCCTGGCAGGTTCTACATGCTTTTCAACAAAGATTTAATAGCCTGTGCTCTAAGGAAAGTTCATATTGCAAAGACTTCATTACTTCCAGTGTGCATACTGTGAGATGGGGTGATAAATCATTAACCCGAACATTGCTAATCAGACTAAATGTACACAAGTCATGTTGCAGTGGCTTGTGTTGTCTCGGTAATTCCCGAAGTTAAGGTAAGCTTCACTGTGCTTCCGAGGCATTAGTGAGAATTTCTGGCTCTCCCCAGCGTTCTGCTGCTGCCGCCAGTCTGCCCCTGCCATAGCGATATGCTTGTCACATGCTGCCCTGGGAAAACGTTTGCAGGACTGGACACTTCCATAGTAACTCTGCCTCCTTCCAAATGACTAGATTGTATATGAATGAATTAGGCCAAGAGCCCTCAACTCATCAAACTCTAAATGACAGGAGAATAATGAACTGTGTTCATCTGCTGTTCTCAAGGTTAATTCTTTGGTCATTTCAGTAAAAGGCTTTTGCTTTTTATTAGAGCCCCGTGAGATAAACCTGTGCCTCAATTTCAACAAGGAGTTGGAATTTCAGAAGTTCCACATTTCTTATTGGAGGTATAGACTGAACTTAAATCATTAGACATTTGGTTTGAAAGCTCTTTATTTTTCCCCTCAGAGCCCTCACTGGGGTATGCTACTGTCTCACTGATCTCTCCAAGCACCCAGGTCTTGCTTTATCTTTGGACTGTCACAACTAACACCAGGCTTTGGACACAGTACGTGTTTGTGAAATTGAATGCCTTTGAGCAGTTCATCAGATTGCACTTGCATGACTGGCATTGGACATATACCAAAAAGAGGCATAGTTCATACTTTCAACATACATTTATTCTTCCGGACTTTTTGCTATTCCAAGGTTTCTGTTTTCACATGGACTAGATTCTCATGTTCTGCCTCCTAAAAACAAACTAAAATGCATACTTCATTTCTTCCTTAATGCTCAGTCTAAAGTACTCTCCCAACTATTAAATTTAAAACGCCGTGATATGCATCAGAATTTTCCTATGTGGAGGAGGTCAGTGCAATTGTCATTGACAATAAAATGGATTTCATATACATATTTCCTTGAGGACCCTCAGTATTTGTATATGCTCAGAGGTTCTGTTTTGTCTTGCGAGTGGGCCCTTTATCAGCTGTAATGTTGGGTTTTCAATATTCCCACCAGAGTGTATCTCCTAGAGTAACACTGCTGAATAGACAGTAAAATGTTCAAAAAAATACAGTGTAAAAAAGCTGTGTTGGGGCACCTGGGTGGCTCAGTGGTTAAGAATCTGCCTTTGGCTCAGGTCGTGATCCCAGGGTCCTGAGATTGAGTGCCACATCAGGCTCCCTGTGGGAAGACTTCTTCTCCCTCTGCCTGTGTCTCTGTATCTCTCATGAATAAATAAATAAAATCTTTAAAAAAAATAAAAGTAGTGTTAATATATATGGACCAATTTGCTGGTTAAGGATTATTTTCTTCATTTTTATTATGACTTTGTGCCTGAGGAGTACAGAAAAACCTTTTAAACTTAATTATATTTAATTATACTTCAATATCTTCTATATCTATTGCACTGGGGTGGGAATCATGAAGAAATCAATGAAACAAGAATTGTCCTTCTTGCAAGTGGTTAGTTTATAATCTTCTCTAGGTGGCCTGCAGCCCCACAGTCTTTCCCCCAACCCAGACCAGGCTGTACTTCATAACCACATCACTGTGCCAAGAGGGACATTTTGGCATTCGCTGCTCTGTGGTAATCGGCCCCTGTGTATATACCCATCTTACATCATCTCACTCTGCATTCCTACACCCCTCACTGGTAAGGCACCCCCATTCTCTAGACATGCTGAGGAAAGGCTGAGGGGCAAGGTATGGTTGGAGCAGAGGATTCAGAGCTAGGCAGGTCTGGGTTCACACCTGGACTGTTATTACTAACTGAGTGCCCATGAACAAGTTATTTAAACATTTCAACGAACTTGATTATCCTCATCTGTAAATGTGGTGCCTCCCAAGAGATGTTTATGAAGAGGGAAATGAGTTTAAGTATATATGTATGGAAAGCACCAAAAAAATGCTTGGCGTGTAAAGCTCTAACTTGTGAAGCCTTCCCCCGTGCCTCCAGCATCGTTAGTATGTTATCCCTCCAACTGCCTCCCACACTCAGAATCTGAGTCATGGACTTTATAACAGGCTGAATTTTGTCTTCTTTTGAATTCCCACATGTCACCTCGTCTGATAGCCAAGAGGGACTTGACAAATACTTACTGACTCTTATCTGAGTGACAAAAGCAATCCTAGCTCTTCCTGCCAGTGTTATAAATCAGCAGCATGTGCGTCAAAGGAGGCCATTCTGGAGGACCCATTACCATGCTTCTGTCACCGCTGGGGTAGGCTATGTGGTGACTGGGGTCCTTGGGTGTCATCCCACGGTATTTGCCAACCACTGACTCTTACTAGTTGTGGGCATGGCCCTGCAAAGAGGCAAGAAACAGAACAGGCACAGACAGGTAATCATTTGGGGAAAACGTGCTTCAGTGTACACACATTAGTGTATATATTGAGGAAAAGAAGGTGCCATGACAAAGAATAAGGGGAGAGGTGATGAATATGATTTGGAAATTCAAATTCAAATGTGAATTCAATTCACATCCCCTCTGAATGGTACAAATGGTGCACTGATGGTTGAAATGACTTAGAGGTTACTTTGTGTACTCTGTGCACATCACAGAAATTAAACCTTAGAGTAATGCAACCAAATAACTACTGTTGTCCTCCTTTGGCAAATGAGAAAAACAAAAATTTAGGAAGAATAATTCTTACCAAAGTCAACCTCTGTGAAGTGACAGGGCCTGGACTGCAGCCAAGGCTGTCCCCAGTCCTGGCCCTTGGTTCAGTGATCAATGTGTAATGCTCCTTGCCAGGGCCCCTTCGCTAGCTTGCCTGCAAGTGTCAGCTTTTGGAATGGGTGACCAGCCAACGAAGCCTGCTGGAGTGGGGCAGGCTGGAAATTCAGTGAGCCCTGAGTGTCATCCTTTAACCAAGAACTCCCGTTCTCTCCCCATTTACAAGCCAAATGAGTTTAGTCACCTGATGAGCCTTCTTCTTCCTCCCCTCTTTTGGCTGTCAACAACTGGTGACTGATTCCCAGACCTCCCCTCTGTCCTGTTTACTGACTTCTGTAAAGACCAGAAAGCATCATGGTGTTTTCACCATCAAACTAGTTGTACAATTTCTGTTACTGTGCTGTGGGTGCCTCCTACTTCCATCCCAGGAGTTGCCTAATGAGGTTTTATTTATTTTTTTTTAATTACCAAGCAGAAAACTCTGTTCTCATCTGGGATGGAGCCATATCATGCTTTCCAAGCTCATGGAGTGTGCGATCATCCCTCCTCCTACCAGGGACCAGGGGGCGACCCACATGTCCTTGCGGGAGAATGGAAATTTCTTGAGGTCAGAGACCCGGCATCCAGGAGCTGAGCTTTGCTTGGAGTTCTGGCAGGCAGGGGAGGTGGTCTGCTTTGGGCTGCTTCTGCCCTCTGACCTCTTCTTTCCAGCTCACCGATGAGCAAACGTTTGCTGAAGATGATAATAGCAGAGATGAGAGCACCCATCCATACCTCACTGTGATTTCTTATCATTTGGATCACTGTGGGCACCCCTTCTCAGCTAGACAGTGGAGCAGGGAGAGTGGAAGCATGACCCCACCATGTTGATACACCAGAGCGGCTCTAGCAGCTTCCTGTGTCTTCATCCTTTCTGTTCCAAGCCACTCCGCCATTAGCAGTGAAGAGGTGACTCCTAACCATCACATCCCAGTGATGTCCTTAATTTTCACCTGTAGAGTCTGTCATAATGTTCTGTTTATCTCTTGGTGGAAAGATTTCCAGTCGAGAACCCCGTTCATATTTTTGGTAGAAGTGAGTTTTCTGTGCTTTTGGGATTGTTCACTGGTAATCAGTGAAAGTACTCGCTGGAATTTGCCTCGAGATCTTTTCCCACAGAAACCCATTCTTTCCCTTGCACTCTCTCACCTCTTCGTGCTCCGCCCTGGTGAGCAGGGCAGGGTGGCTGCTGCCAGGGGAGACTCGGGAAGACAGGGACAATGATTTGCCCCAGCTCATGCAACTGACTTACTTGTTATCCATTTGATCAAGGAAACATGGCAGCAATTAACATCAATTTTAAAGATTAACTTCTAGAGAAAATTTAATATGACATTTGGTTAGTAACAGAATATTTTGTGTCCTTCAGGACCTTTATCTGTTTCCCCCCGACTATTTTCAATCCGGCTTTGAAACAAATGTTTAGGAATTTCTTGTATATATGAAGGGATAATTATTGCTTTGCTGTTCAGTCTGAAAACAAATTAACAAGGCAGAACTATATTTTAAACATGTATTTAGCTGTAAGATCAACAATTCAGATGTCGAGAATCCTTTTGAATACCACGTGATTAAAATTGTCCTCGTAGTTTATGTACTGCACATCATCATAATCTTGTCTTTGCATGTGAGTTACTTTATTTAGTAAAAAAGTTATTACCAGTTTCTCATTTACCTTGAAAGTGGAAAAGGCAACAGTTTACTCTGTTGCTGATTCATTTTTGAGGCAAATTTTCTCTATACCTATGCCTAAACATGAGTATGTGTTCGGTTCACCCTTCATACTTTGAATTCATACATTCGCTTTCTGTAGCTCTGTCCAATTTCCTTTGTCCCGATAAGACTTTGGACCAACATCTCTCATATCCACCCAGATTTCCTTAGATATGTTGGTCAAGTCAACAGAGTGTGGTCTATTTTTGAACACTTGTTTTTTTCACCCTAAAATGAAATACCACGACATCTAATGTCGAGGTTGAGGTTTTAAGATGAGCTCAGGAAATTAAAAGCCGGGATCCCTGCAGGAACCACAAGATAATGATGCATGGGTGATAAGTGTAACACATTTCTACATCTATCTGAAAGAGCTGAGTCATCTTGAATGGCTTTTTGCTGTGAACAAATACCAATTCCCTGACCTTAAAATCTTCAAACATTGAGTTAATGCATTTTATTTCCATTCCCAGTGAGTTGTGTGAGGCAGTATTACACACATGGGTTCTGATGGGTTTTATATTACCAGGATATTGATACTTGCCAACGCTCAGTTAATTTACTTTTCATTTTCTACTCCTTACGGGATGATATGCTGTTAGTTGTTACTTTTCAATCTTGTGTTCACGCTTTCATATTGCAATTACTCAGCTTTTAATAGAAAACTAAATGGAAAAATTCCACTTGGGTGTGAAATATGCGAATTTGCAGGTTACATATTTTCTGCCTGTTTCTTCTCCTTTTATCATACCTCAGAACTTCTCCAGCCTATCCCCTCTCTTCCAACAGCATAATGAAACAGGATATAGCTTTTAGAATGGGCTCGCTGATTGCATGCTAGTATTCCTAGGTAATTATGCCTGTAACAATCAGAGAATTAAAAAGAACCTGGTAGTGAGATAATGTTCTCGGCGAAAATACAGTCCTGAGTTCAGCAATTAAAAAAGCCTCATATCCAGCCCGGCAGTGTTTTAGTGCAGCAGTCAATGCCTAGGGAACAGCATCTCTGCCAGGGAGGGTGGAAGTAACTTCAGAGAGCCAGCCAGGCAGGCAACACTGCGAACCTCCCCTTCTCAGGAGCCAAGTGTTGCCACGGCCCGGCTTCACGGCACAGAGCAGGAAAGGGAGACTACTAAGATAAATGGGAAGCTTTCTCGGAGATACTTTCCGATTTTTTTTATTTTTGGGTCTACAGGTTTATGAATGCCACCGTTTATGAACACAGCTGTTTTGTTTTGCATACATTTTGAATGATGTATCCTTGAACACCAACTGAGCAAAGAGGTCCTTTCTTTCTGGCCGATATCTATTCATGATTGCTGAATAATTAACTGTGGGTCATTCACACTCAGGACTCCAATGCACTGCGTACACCTCTTGCTCTCTGGTGTCTCTCTGCCTCTTCCAGAGCAGAAATAAACTTTTAAATAATTCCTTGATAACAGGAAAGCACTTCCAGAGGCACAAAATGGGAGTGGGAGAGTGTCTAGTTAATAATTAGTGTAAATGGGGGTTAAAACCTGTTTGGAACTTGCAGGTAGCTGTATGTATTTGCTTTATGTGAGTGAGGGTGTGTGTATGTTTGATGTGATGCATATGTGTTTGTAAACTGTGTTTTAAATGTGCACTTCACAAATCCCTGGTTGAATCTAAATTTGGGTTTGCTTTATGAATTCATGAAAAACAAGTGTACCAAAAGCTCATTATAGCTCAGGTACTGTCAAAGCTGAATGAGGTGGTGGGCAAAACAATATATCAAAGCTTGCTTGGGGATTTAAAAAAAAAAAAAAGAAAAAAACTAGACGTCAGATGCACAAGTGAAAACCAACAATTATCAGGGCTGCAAATAAAATATTATTCATCTTGTGAATAAAAGACACACCAAAAAGATAGAGTGTGAGTGTGTGTCTATAATTTAAGCACATCGTCTCCTAGTGAGACTGTTTTCAGTTGTGCTATACAAAGAGACCTGGAAGCTGTTTCCTTTATCAGTTTATAGGTTAAGACGTTGGATAATTGACATTGAACTACTTAAAATTGGCAGACTAAAGTTGTCTCTTCGTGTTAGTAAGTGAAACAAAGAAATATTTATTAAATTTGAAACTGTCAATAATTCTAGAAATAAATTCCGGGCTGATTTTTCCATATTAATAGTGCACAAAGAATTTTAAAGCAGATTCCTTTTGAATTTCTTTTCTTCATGTAATATAAACTCTAGTAAGTCAATGTTAAGTGGAAATTTGAGGTGATTTAATTGTGATTGAACAGTCATTTATGAACACACTGGCATGAAAGTTTGCTGACTAAATTAAATTATTACACTAAGTTAGTAGTAAAAACCATATAAGAAGGGGTGTTTCAGGCACCCTTTCAGGAAGTATTTATTGAGCAGCTAGTCTGTATACAGCCTTTTGTCAGACACAGATTTTTCCAGAGGATGTTACCTTTTAAATTTTGTTTTAGATACTAATGGGATTCTGTAAAATAATTATAATGAGTTCTCTCTAGTCCTTAAAACAAGTTTGTGCTATCTCTGAAAATACTCTCGTAACATTTATGCTGTAATATATGTTTGAAAAGTATTAAGCTGTGCTCCTTTAAAAATATTCTAAAGTCCAATCATTTCTGTATTGCAGACCAGGATTTAGGTCCAACTTCTCTTTTTTAAGTCTATTTAGTGTCTTTAAAATTTTTTTTCCTTTTAAAGTACAGCCTTTAGATATTCGTCTTTTTTAATCCATGAAATCTCAGTAGAAGTATCTTGCCCTTGGAAGTGTTCTTTGGCATCTCAGGTGAAAAGGATTTCCCTCTTCATCATCTCAAAGCATCCTAGATTTCTTTAGAGCACTTACCATAATGGAAATTACATAATTAAAGGTATTTCTTTAGTGTTTTCTCCATCCTAAACTCTGCACAGGACAGACTATGTTTATTTTGCTCACTGCCAATGCCTGCCATACAGTAGGCCCCTAATGGATGTTTAAGGGGGAATAAGCAAATAAAATGTTATTTTATTTTTATTATTTTTATAACATATGATAAAATTATTATAATTTTATAAGTATAATATATCATATTATTTTTTTATTATATGTAAAGACAGTTGCGGGCTTCAGTTCTCTGCCTTCTTCACACGAGATCTTCTTGTCTGAATACATTGAGACAGGAGAGTATTTCAAAATCCAGAATTAAGAATGGATTACACCACATTTACTTCCTTTCTTTGACTTTGAATCTCCAATATATCCTATTCTACTGGCCTTTCTTTTTTCTTTTTCTTTTCTTTTCTTTTTTTTTTTTTTTTGCTTCTGATCTTTAATAGTTTTTTTTTTTCTTAATTCAAGGAAAACGTAGTAACCATCCAAACAAGATGATTGAGGGACTGCCTTCTTTCTGCTTTTTAATATATTCCCCTGGAGTAGGAATAATTTGGAGGGGGAGAGGACTACATTCCAAAGGTCTCAACAAAAGTTATTCAGAAAATATTGTGAAGGGGCCCCAAAAGTCAAATATCTGTCACCTCATAACAGAGAAGGGTTGAGGAATTAGCTAAGACCGTAAAAAAGTTTGATGAGCACATTTGCTCTCATTGCATGAACTTCAACATATTTCTTAACTTTCTTGTGGCTCAGTTTCCTTATCTCCAAAATGGGGGAAAACAATAAGGCCTACTTAATAGCGTTGTTAAAAGATTTAAAAAGATAATATAGCAAAAGTACTTAACACAGTACTAGGCCCATTGGGGACACTCAAAAAATATTAGCTGTGTTATTGTTTTTGTCGATTTAGAGTTCACCCAGAGTGAGAGCATCTCCACATCTTTCTTTCCTTGTTTAACTTACTACATTTTCTGTTCAAAACCATTTCAATCTTATAATAAACATTAATTTTCTTTGTCCCAGAATAACCATAAAAATGACAACTGGTTACTTATCTCCCTGCTCCAGCCGCACAAAAGCCCCCATTTTTCAAATTGACTCTGGGTCCACACCTAAAAAAAAAAATGACAATGGCAAGAAGTGATTTTATAGTCTTACCAATAGAATTTTTGCTCAATTAGAGGAATGAGAAAAAGTTGGAGACTACCAGGGCTTTGAGTGCTGCTGGGTAATTAAGGAATATGGACACAGCAGGATAAGAAAAACAGGAAGAAATGAGACCAGGGCCTTCTCTCATCTGAATAAAGTCAGCATTTAGATGCAATTCTGTCAGAAGACCTGCCTTAATGTGAGGAGCTGAAGTGATAAAGATTCATTGAAGAGAAATGACACAGATCATGTGGGAGAAGTGATGGCCTTCTTTCCCATTTCACAAATGTCTGAGAGTCTGCTCCGAACCAAACTGCTCGCTAACTTCCTGGCTAGTGAAGGGACAGTTTAAGTACATACTTTCTGTAATGCAAAATTAAATAAGAGGTGTGCAAAGAAAGTGCTGTGTGGAGTTCCCAGGGTGGAGTGATGGCAGTCCTTAGAGAAATCAGGAAATGCTTCCTGATAGGTAATGGCTTTGAAAATGGACCTGGGCTGATGGATGCGGTTTTGACAGGTAAAGATGAAGTCAAGGGGGTTCTACAGACAGAGTGATAGTATGAGCATGGGCACCAAGTTGAGAAGATGTGTGAGGGATAGTGATATTCCCGTTAAGCATGGATGTCTGTCTACTATACTGATGTCGGGAGGAAGAGACTAGGTAATAAAGCTTAAGAGGTAGGATGGGGTCATCGAGGAATCCTTACTCACCACATTGAATACGTCTCCTAAATCTGGAGTCATTAAAGTCATTTTTTTAAATGAAAGTCATAGTCTATCACCTTCTTCAATCCTAAAACCATTTCCTGCAGCTCATTTTGGGAGTATATAACTGAGTCTGTGCGTGCATCCTTTCTACTCCATCCATCTTGAATGGTTTTTGTTGTGTAGGGTTGTTTGTTTGTTTGTTTGTTTGTTTGTTTTTAAGTAATGTTTCCTGGCTTTCTTTGGGCAAAAAAGACTTTGGACTCACGAGACGAAGTCATTGTCACGTGTTACTTCTGACCTATTCAGTTATCCTAATTTGTGGAATTCAGGAATCCTTCCAGCTATCAGGTTCAGGGCTTAAGAAAACCTAAGAGTTCATTTCAAAATTCTTTTGTTGAGGATGAAAACATTGAGTCCAAAAGAAATGAACTGTAAAAAATTGAACTGAGTTTACAAATATTGCAGTTAACTTCTAAACCAACTTTGGATTGATTTTAAAAGCAATGAGAAAAAAATGCTTGCAACTTTTCTTTTAATCACTGTTTTTCAGCATTCATTTTTTAAAACCCAATGAGCGTGCATGTGCATACACACACACACACACACACACACACACACACATTTAATTATGCACCGATTCTCTCTCTCTTTAGTCTTTGGGATTACTCTTCAAACCCGGCTTTCAGCCTCTAGTTGGGAAGTGGCCAAGAAAAATGAGGCAGCTGATTGCCTGAGAACTTTCTTCATTGAAGAGTCAGACACCTTTACTGAGAAGTTGATAATTGCTACTTTGGACATAAAATGAGTAATGGAGCATGTGCCTTGTTTGTTTTTTAAATCGTACAATTTGATCACTTTTAGTGTACTCACAGAGTTGTGCATCTGTCACCACAACAAGTTTTAAAATATTTTCATCACCCCCAAAATAAACCTTCCCCTTCTCCTTCAAATTCCCTTAGTCTTCAGCAACCACACATCTGCTTTCTAAACCTTTCTCCTTTGACCTGCTCTGAACAGTTCATATCAATGGAACCATGCAATATATGGTTTCTATGACTGGCTTTTCTCAGTTAGCAAAATGTTTTTAAGGGCCCTTAATTTCTTTTTATTGCAGAATAATACTTCATTGTATGGAATACTGTATTTATCCATTCATCAGTAGATGGACATTTGGGTTGTTTCTTCGTTTTTGTTATAATGAGTAGTCCATGTACAACTTTTTGTGTGAACATGTATTCTCACATCTCTTAGGAATATTCCTAGGAGTAGATGAGGTCATCTGGTTACTCTGTGTTCACACGTTTTGAGTAATTACTACCCTGTTTTCCAAAGGTGCTATGCCATTTTACATTCCTGTAATAAGGGTATGAGGAGAGTTCCAGTTTCCCCACATCGTCACCAACACTGGTCATTATCAGTTTATTTTGATTCTAGCCATACTGAATTTGAAGTGGTATGTCATTGTGGTTTTCATCTACCTTTCCCTAATGGCTAATGATGTGAAGGATCTTTGGTGTGCTCATTGACCATATGTATTTCTTTCTGGGAAATATGTCAGTTTAGATTATTTGCCATTTTAAATTGCATTGTTTGTTATTTTATCATTGAATTATAAGAGCTCTTTGGATATTCTGGATACAGTCAGAGAAAGATAATTATCATATGGTTTCACTCATATGTGGAATATAAGAAGTAGTGAAAAGGAGTATAAGGGAAAGGAGGGGAACTAAGTAGGGAAAAATTAGAGAGGAAGACAAACCATAAGAGACTCCTAACTCTGGGAAACAAAAGGTTGCAGAAGTGGGGAAGGGTGAAGAGGATGGGGTAACTGGGTGTCAGGCACTCAGGAAGGCATTTGATGGGATGAATATTGGGTGTTATACTATATGTTGGCAAATTGAATTTAAATAAAATATTTTTAAAAGGAGAGAGAATATAAAACATACACACATACAAGCTTTTTTTTTTTTATCAGATACATGATTTGCAGATGTTTTCTCCTAATCACTGGGTTCTATTTTCACTTCCTTGATAGTGTTCTTTGAAGAACAAAAGTTGTGATCTCCAATTCATCTTTTTTGTTTTGTCACATGTGCTTTTGGTATCATAGGTAAGGAGGCTATACCTCATCCAAGGTCACAAAGGTTTAATCCTGTATTTTATTCTAAAATTCCATTTGAGTCTTACTGTTTTTTTTTAGATAGTGTGCATAGAGATCCAACTTTACTCATTTGCATGTGGAGATCCAATTGCCCCAGAACCATTGTTAAAGAGACTGTTATGTTTCCACTAAATTGTCTTGACACTTTTTCCCCCTGATATGGAGGTTAATTGTATTTCCTTATTTGTTTTTCATTTTAAACCCATTGTCATTAACGTACAATGTTATAGGAGTGTCAGGGGTACAATATAGTAAATCAAGAATTCCATACATTACTCAGTGCTGATCAAGTGTACTCTTAATTCCCTTCACCAACTTCATTCATTCCCACACCCACTTCCCCTCTGGTAACCATGAGTTTGTTCCCTGTAGTTAAGAGTTTCTAAATTATAGAGAGTTCCGTTTGTCTCTGTTTTTGATTCTTTTTTTCGTTTTGTTTTCTAAATACCACATATGAGTGAAATTATATGGTATTTGTCTTTCTCTGATTATTTCACATAATACTCTCAAGATCCATTCATGTTGTTGCAAATGGCAAGATTTCATTCATTTTAATGGCTGAATAATATTCCATTGTAAAAATATATATACCACTTCCTTATCTATTCATTTAATTGATGGACACTTGGGCTGCTTCCATTTGTTCGGTATTGTAAATAACGCTACAATAAACATAGGGGTTTTTGAATTAGTGTTTTCATGTTCTTTGGCTAAAGATGCAGTTGTGGAATTACTAAATCATATTGTAGTTGTGTTTTTAATTTTTTGAGGAACCTCCATACTGTTTCCCACAGTGGCTATACCAGTTTGCATTCTCACAATCAGTGCACAAAGGTTCTGTTTTCTCTGTATCCTCACCAACACTTGTTTCTTGTGTTGTTGATTTTAGCCATTGCAATAGATGTGAGGTTATATCTCATTGTAGTTTTATTGTACATTTCCCTGATGACAAGTGATGTTGATAACCTTTTTATGTGTCTGCTGCCTATCTTTATTTCTTCTTTAGAGAAATGGTCTGTTTTTGTATTGTACCCATTTTTAATTGGATTATTTATTTTCTGGGTGTTGAGTTACGTAATTTTTTATGTATTTTGGAGACTAAGCTTATTGGATATATCATTTGCAAATATCTTCTCTTACACACTAAGTTGTCTTTTAGTTTTGTTAGCTGTTTCTTTTGCTGTGCAGCAGCCTTTTTTTTTTTGATATAGTGCCAGTAGTTTATTCTTGCCTTTGTTTTCTTTGCCTCAGGAGACATATAAAGAAAGATGTTGTTATGGCTAATGTCAGAGATAATACTGCCTGTGCTGTCTTTAGGATTTTTATGGTTTCCAGTCCCACATTTAGTACCTTAGTCCATTTTGTGTTTGTCTTTGTGTATGCTGTAAGAAAGTGGTCAAGTTTCTTTTTTTTTTGCATATACCCATTCAATTTTTCCAACACCATTCATTGAATAAACTATTGCATATTCTTGCATCCTTTGTCACAGATTAATTGACCATATAATTGTGGGTTTATGTCTGGGCTCTCTAATCTGTCCCATTAATCTATGTGTGTATTTTTGTGTTAGCACCAACCTGTTTTGATTACTATAGCTTTGTAATATAACTTGAAATCAGGGATTGTGATACCTCCAGTTCTGTTTTTCTTTTTCAAGATTTGCTTTGGCTATTCAAAGTATTTTGTGGTTCCATACAAATTTTAGGATTGTTTGTTCTAGTTTTGTAAAATATGTTGCTGGCATTTTGATTGAGATTGCATTAAATCTTTAGATTGCTTTAGGTAGTATGTTCATTTTAACAGTATTTGTTCTTCCAGTGCATGAGCATGGAGTATCCTTCCATTTGTTTCTGTCATCTTCAGTTTCTTTCCTCAGTGTTTTCTCATTATCAGAGTACGAGTCTTTCACCACATTGATTATTTCTAGGTATTCTTTTTAGTGCAATATAAATGGAGTTGTTTTCTTAATTTCTCTTTCAGCTACTTCATTATTAATATACAGAAATGCAGTGGATTTCTGTATGTTAATTTTTGTATCCTGCATCCTTATGGAATTCACTTATCAGTTCTAATAGGTTTTTGGTGAAGTCATTAGGGTTTTCTGTATATAGTAGCATGTCAACTGCAAATAGTGAATGTTTTGCTTTTTCCTTACCAGCATGAGTGCCTTTTATTTCTTTTTGTTGTCTGATTGCTGTGGCTAGGATTTCCAATGCTATGTTGAGTAAAACTGGTGGAAGTGGACATCCTTGTCTTGTTCCTGATCTTAAAGGAAAAACACTTAGATTTTCCCCATTGAGTATGATAGTAGATGTGAGTTTTTCATATATGGGTTTTATTATGTTGAGATATGTTCTCTCTAAATCTACTTTGTTAAAGGTTTTTGTCATGAATGGATGTTGTACTTTGTTGAATACTTTTTCTACATCTATTAAAATGATCATGTGGTTTTTATTCTTTCTCACATTGACGTGATGTATGGTGTTGCTTGATTTGCAAATTTTGAACCATCCTTGCATCTCAGGAATGAATTCCCCTGGATAGTGGCAATTGATTTTTTTTAATGTATAGTTAGATCTAGTTTGCTAATATTTTGTTGAGGATTTTTGGATCTATGTTCACCAGAGATATTTGTCTGTAATTCTCCTTTATAGTGGGGTCTTTGGTTTTGGTATCGGGGTAATGCTGGCCTCATAGAATGAATTTGGAAGCTTTTTTTCCTCTTCTAATTTTTTGAAATAGTTTCAGAAGAATAAGTATTATGTTTGATAGAATTCTCCTGTGAAGGCAACTAGACTTTTGTTGAGAGGCTTTTTAATTACTGATTCAATTTCATTGCTGGTAATCAGTCTATTCAAGTTTTCTGTTTCTTCCTGATTCAATTTTAGAAGTTTATATGTGTCTAGGAATTTATCTATTTCTTCTAGATTGCACAATTTGTTGGCATATAATTTTTTAAAGGTTTTATTTATTCATGAGAGACACAGAGAGAGAGAGGCAGAGACATAGGGAGAGAAAGAAGTAGGCTTCCTATAGGAAGCCCAATGCAGGACTCCCTACCCACACCAGGGATCATGCCCTGAGCCAAAGGCAGACTCTCAACCACTGAGCCACCCAGGGGTTCTGGCATATAATTTTTTTTCTAATATGCTCTTATAATCCTTTGTATTTGTGATACCAGTTGTTATTTCTCCTCTTTTACTTCTGATTTTATATGAATCTTCTGTCTCTGTCTCTCTCTTTGTCTATTATGAATCTGGGTAAAGTTTTTTCAATTTTGTTGATCTTTTTTGAAGAACCATTTCCTGTTTTATTGGTTTTATTGGGGGGAGGGTTGTTTGTTTTTTTGTTTTTTGTTTTGTTTTGTTTAGTTTTGTATCATTTATTTTTGCTCTAATCTTTATTATGTTCTTCCTTCTACTTCTTTTGTGTTTTGTTTATTGTTCTTATCCTAGCTCCTCTGGGTTTAAGATTAGGTTGTTTATTTAAGATTTTTCTTCCTTCTTGAGGTATATCTGTACTACTATAAACTTCCCTCTTAGGACTTTTGCTGCATTCCAAAGATTTTGAACTGTTGTGTTTTCATTTTAATTTGTCTCCATGTATTTTGTGATTTCCTCTTTGATTTCATGATTGATCCATTCAATATTTGGTAGCATGTTATTTAACCTCTGTGTGTTTGTGGAGTTTTCCCCAGATTTTTTCCTGTGGCTTATTTCTAGTGTCATAGTGCTGTGGCCAGAAATGATTATCATATGACTTTGACCTCTTTGAATTTGCTGAAACAATTTGTGACCTAGTATGTAATCTCTTCTGGAGAATGTTCCATGTGCATTTGAATGTGTGTGTATTCTGCTGTTTTAGGATGGAATATTCTGAATGTATCTGTTAGATCCATCTGGTCCAGTGTATCATTCAAAGCCACTGTTTCCTTATTGATTGGCTGTTTGGATTATCTATCCATTGATGTAAGTGGGGTGTTAAAGTCCCCTATTATTATTATATTACTATCAATTACTTCCTTTGTGATGTTATTAATTATTTTATGTATCTGGGTGCTCCCAGGTTGTTTGCATAAATACTTCAATTGATATATCTTTTTGTTGGATCTTTCCCTTTATGATAATATAGTGTCTGTCTTTGTCTTGTTATGGTTTTTGTTTTAAAGTCTATTTTATCTGATAGAAGTATTGCTACTTTAGCTTTCTTTTCATGTTCATTTACATGATAAATATTTTTCCATTCCTTCACTTTCAATCTGCATGTGTCTTTAGGTCTGAAATGAGTGTCTTGTAGGCAGCACATAGATAGGTTTTGTTTTTTATCTATCCTGTCACCCTGTGTCTTTTGATTGCAGTATTTAATCTCTTTATATTTGAAATAATTGTTGATAGGTATGTATTTACTGCCATATGTTACTTGTTTTATGGTTGTTTTTGTAGTTCATCTCTGACCTTTCTTCTCTTGTTCTTTTCTCTCAAGATTAGTTAGTTTTGTTTAGTGATATACTTGGATTGCTTTCTTGCAATTTTTTGCATATCAATTATTTTTTTTCAGAGATTTTGTTTATTTGAGAAAGAGAGAGTGAGAGAGCACAAGCATGGGGAGCAGCAGAAGAAGAGGGAGAAGCAGCCTCCCCACTGAGCAGGGAGACCAATGTGGAGCTCGATCCCAGGACCCTGGGATCATGACCTGAGCTGAAGGCAGACACTTAACCATCTGAGCCACCCAGGTGCCTCAATTACTGATTTTTGATTTGTGCTTATCATTCGGTTTATGTATTACATCTTCAGCATATAGCAGTCTATATTACATGCCTGTCACTTCAGTTTGAACCCATTTTTTACTCCTTTCCTCCTCACATCTCAGATGTATGGTGTAATACTTTACGTCCTTTTATTTTGTGAAGCTTTTAATTGATATTTATAGATATGCCTTTTTTTTTTCTTTTTTTACTGCCTTTGTGTTTCCTACTTTTCTTATTCCTACGTATGGTCTTTCCTTTCTACTTAGAGTCCCTTTTAATATTTTTTGTAGGCCTGGTTTATCATCATGAACTCCTTTAACTTTTGATTATCAGAGAAACTTTTTTTCTCTCCTTCTATTCTGAATGATAGTCTTGCTGGATAGAATATTCTTGGCTGCAGTTTTAACATTTCAGCACTTTGAATATATCATGCCACTTTCTTCTGGCCTGCAAAGTTTCTGCTAAAAAATAAGCTGATTGTCATATGAGGTTTTTTTCTTGTATGTGACTGCTTTCTCTTGATGCTTTTAAAACTTCTCTCTTGGAACTTTGGCATGGCTCAGTGGTTGAGCGTCTGCCTTTGGCTCAGGGCATGATCCCGGGGTCCTGGGTTTGAGTCCCACATGGGGCTCCTTGCTGGGAGCCTGCTTCTCCCTCTGACTATGTCTCTGCCTCTCTGTGTATCTGTCATGAATAAATAAATAAAATCTAAAAAAAAAAAAAAAACAAAAAAACCACTTCTCTCTTTATCACTACTTTTTCCCATTTTAGTTACTATTTGTCTTGGTGTGGATCTTAGATTGATTTTATTGGGGATTCTTTATACCTCCTGCATCTGGCTTTGTTTCCTTCCTCAGATTCAAGTTGTTTTCAGCTATTATTTCTTTAAATAAAATTTCTGCTCCCTTTTCTCTCTCTTCTCTTTCTGGGATCCCTATAATGTAAATGTAACATAAAACGTAAATGTAAAATCAGTGATGGAGTCACTGAGTTCTCTGTCTATTTTCATTCTTCGATTTTTTTTTGTCTCATGTTATCTTGATTGCTTTCCATTACTCTCTTCTCCAATCACTTTTGCTTCTTCCTGTCTACCATTAATCCTATCTACGACATTTTTAATTTCATTTATTGCGTTTTCATCTCTGATTGGTTCTTTTTTTATCTGTGTTTTATCTCTGTTAACGATCTCACTCATACCTTACTCTTTTCTCAAGTCCAGTGAGTATCTTTATGACCACTATTTTAAGTTCTCTATCAGGCATCTACTTATTTGTATTTCATTGAGCTCTCTTGCTATGATTTTGTCCCATTCTTTCATTTGGGATTTATCCCTCTCTCTCCACATTTGGGTTAACTCCCTGTGTTTCTGTCTGTTAGGAAAGTCTGCTACGTTTCCTGTACTTGAAAGTAGTATCCTTACGAAGAAGAGGTTCTTTGGTGTCCTGCAGTGCAGTATCCCCTGTTCACCAGAACCTGGCACTTCAGAGATATCGCCTATGTGTGTTGCATGCACCCTGTTTTTGTGGCTGAGTTCTTTTGCCTTCAATCTAGTCATCTGTAGTGACTCTTCTTCCCTGTTGTGGGCAGGGTTTTGTCCCTGTGCTCTTACTTTGCCAGTCTCAGACCACCTTAGGCTTGAGTGGAGTCAGACCAGGTATTTGTCAGTGACAATAATTCTGAATGCAGGGGGCTTTTCCTATTTTATCCCCTGAGAAGCTTTCATGGGTGTGTGGGACCTGCAATCAGACAGCTTTCTGGCCCTAGCCTGCTGCTGGGGTCAAAGTCTGACTTGTATGCATGGTTATCTTTCCCTTTCTGTGAGGTGAGAATCACTTTGGAGTGGTGCTGGCCACTGTCAGGGTTGCTTGCACACTGCCAGGGTTGTGGTACCACTTTGGATGGGCTCTGGACAACAGTGTCATGGAGGAGGTGGATCTGCAGAAGCACACAGAATAGGGAGGTCTCAGGGTATTAGCAGTGTTGAGCTGATTTGCTGTGGGAGGAGACCTGGAATTGAAGCTTGGTTGGAGGAGGTGTGTGCACAGGAGAATACAAGGGCAGGGCTGTGATTCAGCAAGGTAAGTAAGGAGTATCAGCACAAGCCATGTACCAAAGCTGGAGGAGTGGGGAGAGAAAAAGTGCTGCCAGCAACTTTGTTCTTGGACAAGTCTCATAGAAGTCCCTGCCCCTCCAGCACAGGCTGTGTTAGTAAATAAGTCTCCCTCCTGTATGCCCCAGGCATTTTTCAAAGTGCAGCTTCTTTTTTAATTTATGATAGTCACAGAGAGAGAGAGAGAGAGAGAGAGAGAGAGAGAGGCAGAGACACAGGCAGAGGGAGAAGCAGGCTCCATGCACTGGGAGCCCGACGTGGGACTCGATCCCGGGTCTCCAGGATCGCGCCCTGGGCCAAAGGCAGGCGCTAAACCACTGCGCCACCCAGGGATCCCCAGAGTGCAGCTTCTATGCTATATTTCCCCAGGGCTATTTGTTGTACTTCTTTTAAGGGTGGGGACTCAGTTTCGTCTTGCCCTCTTGGCTCTTCTTGAGCTGAGCTTGCTGATTTTTAAAATTCCAGGTTTTAAGTTTGCTGGTCGTGAGAACTCCTGAAATTTGGCCTGTCTGGTTTTCAAAGCCAAATGTTATGGGAATTTGTTTTTCCTGTGTGTAACATCCCCAGTGTAAGAAGCTGTTTCTCTCCGCTCTCCCCACCCAAGGCATCTTTCCCTCCCCCTGGACAGTCTGGTAGGTCCATATAGTCCCAGACCACATCTCAATTCTTCGTCCCTTCTTCTATGCCATCTCTCCTCTATATGTAGGTGTAGGGTCTGTTTGTAAGTCTTCAGATCTTTTTCTGGGTTATCACACTGATGTGAGTGTTACGTAGTTGTGTCTGTGGGAAGAGATGAAGTTAGCATACTTCTAACCCAACATCTTCCCTAGGGGCCTCTTGTCTTGACACTTTTGCTGAAAATCATTGATCATAAACATAAGGGCTTAATTCTAGGCTCTCAGTGCTATTCTATAGAAGTGTAAGTCTATCCTAATTTTAGTACCACACTGTTTAAATTACTATAGCTAGGCAGGCAGGCAGGCAGGGCCGGAAAACTGGCTCGCCAGGGGAGTCCAGGTATGAGGAATATGGGATCGCAGGGCAGCTGGGACGCAGCCTGGTCCGGATCCACCTGGGTCAGTAGCGTTTCCCGACTCAGGACAGGCGCCAAAGCGGGGCCTTGGTCATGTTTTGCTCCTCTTCCCTGGGACGGGGACATATGCATCGCTAGGGGCCGCCCCAGGCACCGCCACCACCTCTTCTGAGCCACCCAGGCCACTCTGGTTCCAGCCCCCGGGAAGGGCACACTTGGAAATACAGTAAGCTTTGAAATCAGCAAGTAACTTAATCCAACTTTGTTCCTCTTCTTCAAGATTGGATTAGTTTTTGTCCCTTGCGTTTCCATTTTAATTTCTGAAAAAATATAAAATAATTAAAATAAAATAAAATAGCCAGATGGGATTTTGGTAGGCATTATTTGAATCTTTACATCAATTTGGGAAGTATTGTCATCTTAACAATATTTAGTCTTCTGATCTCTGTATCTTTCTATTTATTTGTCTTTAATATACCTTAACAATATTTAATATACCTTAACAATATTCTATAGTTTTCAGAGAGCAAGTCATACACTTGTTAAATTCATTCCTACATATTTCACTCTTTTTGATTCTACTGTAGATAGAATTATTTCTTAATTTCATTGTTGGATTGTTCATTTGCAGTGCATATAAAGAGAATTGTTGTTGCTGTTGTTGTTGTTGTTGTTGTTGTTGTTGTTGTTGTTTGGTATATCGATCTTATACCCTGCAACCTTGCTGAGCTCATTAGCACTAATATTTTTTTGTGAATTCCTTAAGGTTATATACAAGATCATGTCACTTATAAATAGAGATAGTTTTACTCCTTCTTTTCCAACCTTGATGTCTTTTATTTCTTTTTCTTGGCTAATTGCTCCAGCTAGAATGTCCAATACAAAGTTTAGTTGAAGTGGCTAAAGCATATGTCCTTGTTTTGTTCCTGAGCTTAGAAAGCATCTAGTCTTTCACCATCAAATATTATGTTATTTGTGGGGCATTTTTATAGGTGCCTTTTATCAAATGGAAGAAGTCTTCTATTCCTAATTTGTTTAGTGTTTTAATTATGAAAGTGTTGTTGGATTTTGTCAAACTTTATTTTTAGTCTATTAGTGTGGTCATGTGATTTTTTTCTTTAATCTATTGAAGTAAAGTATTTATTAATTAATTATTAGATGTAAAACCAACCTTGTATTCCTGGGATAAATCTCACTAGAATATGTTGTATAATCCCGCTTACACTTAACTGGATTCAATTTGCTAGTATTTTGTTGAGAATTTTTGCATATATATTCATAAAAGAGGTGGATAAGTAGTTTCCTAATGATGGGCTGGTATCAGGGTAATACTACCCTCATAGAATGAATTGGGAAGTGTTCCCTTCTCCCATATTTTTTGGAAGAATTTTTGAAGAAATGTTATTAAATCATTTTTAAATGTTGATAGAATTTATCAGTAGAGGAATTGGAACTTGAGCTTTTATTTATTGGAAACTTTTTAAAGTTATTATTAATTCAATCTTTATAATTGTTATAGGCTTGTTTGGGTTGCCTGTTTCTTCTTGTGTCGGTTTTTGTAGTTTCCATCAAGGAATTTTTGTTTGTTTGTTCATTCTAAGTTATCTATTCTGGATAATTTTTTTTTTAATTTTGGAAATTTTTTGTAAATCTTTGTAATTTTCTTTTATAATGCCTTTTGTTTTTGTAAGGTTAATAGTAATATGCTCCCCCATTTCATTCCTGAATTTTGTAATTTGAGTCTTCTTTCTTCTTGTTCTTGGTCACTCTAGCTAAAGGTTTGCCCATTTTGTTGATCTTTTTATTTATTTTTTTTTAATTTTTTTTTTTTTTATTTATTTATGATAGTCACAGAGAGAGAGAGAGAGAGAGGCAGAGACACAGGCAGAGGGAGAAGCAGGCTCCATGCACCGGAAGCCCGACGTGGGATTCGATCCAGGATCTCCAGGATCGCGCCCTGGGCCAAAGGCAGGCGCCAAACCGCTGCGCCACCCAGGGATCCCTGTTGATCTTTTTAAAGACATAATTTTTGTTTTTGTTATTTTTTCTTCTATTTTATTAATTTCCACTATCATCTCTGTTGTTTACTTCCTTCTGGTTTTAGGTTTAGTTTGCTCTTCTTTTTCCAGCTCCTTAAGGTTGAAAGTTTAGGTTATTGATATATACAGCTATGAACTCCCCTTTAAGGTACTCCTTAGCATCTCACACATTTTGCTATGTTATGCTTTTGCTCTCATTTATTTCAAAGTATTTCTAATCTCTCCTGCGATTTTCCACATATAGAAAGAGTTCCAAAATTTCTTTTTATTATTGTTTTCTAATATTTTGCATATTCTAATATTTTTAAATTTATCAAGCTTCTTTTTTAAGATTTTATTTATTTACTCATGAGGGACAGAAGGAAAAGCAGGCTTCTCACAGGGAGCCTGATGTAGGTCTCAATCCCTGGACACAGGGTCATGCCCTGAGCAAAAGGGAGAACTCAAATTTATCAAGTTTTGTATTGCCTATCCCAAAGAATGTTCCATATGTTCTGGAAAGGATTGTGTAATCTGTTGTCGAGTATCATATAGGTGTCTCTTTGACCTACTTGCTTTATAGTGTTCACATCTTCTGCTCCCTTGTTGATTTTTTTTTACCTAGTTGCTCTATGGAGTATGTACTTTGAGATAGAAATCTCAATAATATAAATTTCATAATGACTTAAGGCCTACATTTAAAATTTTTTCACCTTTTTCTCCAGTAGCTTCCTGTAATAAAACTCTTAGCTTTTTATTTTTTAAACCAATTTTCAATTAGACTATCTCCTAAGGTAATCAGGAAAATTTAGTCATTTTCTTTTATTCAGTAAACCCTCATATGGCTTTATTCCCAATTATTTAAAAAAAAAATTTGCAACCAACATTTTTAATTAAAGATCAAGTTTTATTTCTATCAAAGGCTCTCTTATTTGACTTCCCCCCTCCCCCCCATCACTGCCCTACTCATTTTGGGCTGCTATAACAGTACCATAAACTGGGTGGCTGAAACAACAAACACTTATTTCTCACAGTTCTGGAGGCTGGGAATTCCAAGATCAAGGTACTGACAGATTCAGTGTGTGGTGAAAGCTCTCTTTTGGTTTGTAGATAGCCATCTTCTCATTGTTTCCCCCACAAGGTAGACAACAGAGAGATTGGAAATGGGCTCTCCTGTGTCTCTTTTTATAATGGCATTAATCCCATCATGAGGTTTCTTTGCTTATAACCTCATCACCCCCCAAAGGCCCCATCTGCAAATATCACATTGGGCATTAGGGTTTCCACATAGGAGTTTTAGGGGGAATGAATATAAATATGCAGTCGATAACAATTACCATCCTAAATCAAGGCTTTATCTTGAAAACTACTTCCGGATTTGGTTCCAAAATTTAACTCTGCCTTTTATCCCTATCCGAACACCTCCTTCCCAGTCAACCAGAGAATGCATTTACATATGCTGTAGGTTCATCGGGGAAGCATTGGATCCAAACAAAAAGAAATGGAAAGAGCAGAAAAACTCTTTGTCTTACGCAAGATATCACAAGAAAAGAAAAATTAGTGTTAAGATCTTTGAAAAACAAGTATTTCCCAGTGGATTAAGTCACCAGCACTTCTTGCTTATCCTTGAGGCTTGTATTTCATTCCCAAATCCTCCTCCTTGAGATGTCGAAGCTCATTCAACCAGATAAATTATTTTGGGGAAATGGAGAAAATTAAGTGTCCCACGAAGACTTCTGGCAAAAGTTTCACTGTGTGATCTGCTCAATCCTCCAGATGCTGCTACATCATCAGTTTCCACAGCACATTTAGCTCGGGACCATCTTCTTTCTTTTACCATTAATGATTAGGATTGTTCCTCTACTTGGTTTTGTTTTGTTTTGTTTTGTTTACTGTAAAGGTGTATCCTTCTAATCTATGCTGTTCTGTGAATCTTGTGACTCTGAAAGTCTGTTCTTTGACTTGCTGAGTTCATATGATAAGAATGTCATTAAATTTGTATGAGCATAAAATAAGAGTCAACCTGAATGAATATTCAGTGTTGTTTCTCACAGCTTGATCTGAAAAGACCCTGTATCAGAAGTCCCTGGGATACTTGTTTAAAAATCAGATTTGGGCTCAGTAGTTCTGGGTTGTGTATAGCCCAGGAATCTGCATTTTAACAACCCACATAATTCTAATGTATTGAGTATTAGAACCGTGGTTTTAAGGGGCTTGTTGAGTAGGTATTCCATTGTAAGTAATAATTATGTCCTTAATCAGCCCCTGGTTAGTTTCTCCCAGCACCTTAAAAAATTTGGTAGAACATAAGTATGAAGAGTTCTGAGATATTGGTGTCTCATACTTTTTTAAAAAGATTTTATTTATTTATTTATTCATGAGAGACAGAGAGAAAGGGAGGCAGAGACAGAGGCAGAGGGAGAAGCAGGCTCCATGCAGGGAGCCTGACGTGGGACCTGATCCTGGGACTCCAGGATCATGCCCCAGGCAGAAGGCAGGTGCTAAACCCACTGAGCCACTCAGGGATCTCTGGTGTCTCATGTTAATACAGTTATCTTTTGTACTAAATATTGTTTATTGGTCATAGACAGTATTCCCAAAACTTCCTTTCTGAGCAGTTCTTTGGAGGTGGTAAAGTGTATACACCAAGTGTTTACACAAGCAGAGAGACAGAGGTAAGATCATTGTTGAGTGAGATTTTATTGTGAATCCATCTTGCTACTTCCTCAGTCTTGACTCCTAGAAACATCTGAGTTTTTTCTTTGTGAAAAGAAACATGCATGCTGTGTGTATTTATATTTCAACCTTCAAGTGGAAGCATCACACATCAGAAGTTATGCATGACCTGTTTTCATGAGATTTAGGAAGAAGCAGTGAACAATCAGCTAAAAGAGGAGGGAGGGCTTCCCAAGTGCGGGTTCACATAGAGTTCTCATCTGAGCCCCACTAGTTTCAGAGTGAAGCCACAAAGGTTAATAAAAAGGAGTTTAAATCTCTGCCTGAAATTAGGCGGTTCTTTCCCAATACTCCCTGTAAGAAACTTGGCTGCAAAAACATGTCTGTCTCTGCTGTATAAACAAGCTTCCTCCAAAAGAATTACGGCCATGTTCCTGGATGGTTCTGTGATCTGTGGGATACTGACCGAGCACCCCCCAATAGTGGCCTCCCAGCAAGTTTGGATTCAAGGCACCTCCCATAACAAGGCTGTCTCAGGAAGTCTGAGTATCTTTCACTACTCGCTGTTGAAAGCCTCAGTGTTCATCTCTAACATCATCTTAAAAACTTAGAAAAGAACCCAAACACAATTCATTTCTGGCATGCTGGCCCTCCATACTTCCATGTACCAGCCTAATTAAATATTGCAGAGAAGGAAGTACACCTTCCCCGTGATCTGTGTGCTTACTAAAGATGAGGATCTTATCTTGTTCATTTTAGTATTTTTAATCTTCCACATACCACCTGCCTACCTCACTCCCACTCCCCTCCAATGTCTCAGTGTTACAACATACAGCAGAACTCACAGTACATATCTGCTGGTTAGATTTGCATTGAGTTGACTTAAATCAGATTGGTCTTAATTAGTCTTAAATCAGATGAATTAGCAGAAAACATGTGAACTCAGGTTTTTTGTTATATATACTGTAAGAGAATGGGGCTATGCCATATCAATATTGTATGAGGGAAAAATAATAAATCACCTTTTTACTGCTTTATAAAGCATATGAAATTGTGGGGGGGGGAAGATACTGTGATTATTTTTGAATTGTAACATTTAGAGTGTTACAGAATTCATATCAGCTGCTTTTAAGTATTGAAACTTTCTACCATATGGAACAGATATGTATGAAGCTTTTACTATGTGCCCAGCACTTTACTACATAAACAGAGATACAGAGGTGAACAAGACATGCTCCCTACTCCTAAATCATTCATAAGCATGACCCTATTACCGTGCAATGTGGTAAGTCTTTTGACAGAGCCATGCACAGGTGCTAGGCAACAGTTTCAGGTAGGAAGTAAGCCCAACTGGGGTCAGAGAAAGTTTTCAAAGAAGTCCTTAGAAGTGATGACGCCTGGGTGGAGTTGGGCAGGATTTTGTTAGGTAAAGAACAAGGGGAAGGGAGGGACATGTATGTCCCCTGTAGAGAGGGATATAAACAAATGCAAGAAGATGGATGAGCCTGGTAGGTTTAGGAAATCAGTAAGGCTGGAACGATGGATTGGAGGGAGAGAAAATTAACCAGATGAACATCTAGGAGAGGTAGTCTGAGTCAGATCCTGAAAGATGTGGCATGCAGAGTATAGGCTAAGCACACTTTCTCAATCCTGATGCCAGGAGGTATGCATTGAGGGTTTAGAATCAGATTTGGTTGTAGAAAGACCACCTTGGCCACAGGGAGAATTGGAAAATGTTGAGATTTGAGTCCAGCCAACCAGCTGGCCTGTGGTGGTGATCCTCATGAAAGATGATGTGGGGGGCTCCTGGGGGGCTCAGTTTGTTAAGCATCTGATTTGGTTTGGGTCATAATCTCAGAGTCCTGGGATCAAGCCCCACATTGGGCTCCCTGCTTGGCCAGGAGTCTGCTTCTCCATCTGCCTCTCTCCTGGCTTGTGTTCTTTTGCTCACTGTCTCTCAAATAAATAAATAAAATCTTAAAAAAAAAAAAAAAAAAAGATGATGTGGTCTGAACTGAAGTCTGATAATGACGTAGAGAGAAGTGAATGCAGTCTGAAAAATCTCTCTCTCTCTCTCTCTCTCTCATAGGTACTCTGTTGTAAGTAACAATTCTCTCCTTATCATTAGCCCCTTGTTAGCATGTGCATGCAAGAGAGAGAGAGAGCGCGCTTGAGAGAGGAAATGTCAATGTCTGGCTTGGTGGGTGTTTTAGTTTGCTAAGACTGCTATAAAAAGTACCACAAACTGGATGCTTTAAACAGAAATTTATTGTCTGGTAGTTCTGGAGGCTAGAAATCTAAAACTAAGGAGTCAGCAAGGCTGAGAGGGAAGGCTCTGTTCAAAGCCTCACTCCTTGGTGTATAGTTGGCCATCTTCCCTTTTTGTTGCTTTACATGGTCTTTCCTCCATGTATATCTGTCTCTGTATCCAAATTTCTCTCTTTTTGAAGAGCATCAGTCTTATTGGATTACCTGATGACCTCATTTTAACCAGATAACCCCTACAAAGATCCTACCTCTAAATAAGATCATATTTTAAAGTACTAGGTGTTGAAACTCCAACTTTTTTGTGTGTGTCTGGACAGAATTTAACCCATAACAGTGGATGTGGGGCCATGCCCTGAGAATGCAGGAGAAGGAGATTTGGTGGGTGCCACCAGGATAAGAAGATAAAATTGATTTCATGCTATGCTGCCCATACCACATTTTGCTTAAATATACTTGAAGAAGCTGCTTGCTTTTGTGACTTTTACTTTATGCCTATGTAGCATCTTCATTTCTGGGTTTATCTAGCTTTATTGGCTTAGTCTTCTGACAATGCCTTAGGGAGTGGCGCTGTGGAGAAACCACAGGCTGTCCAGCTTACACATGGGCTGTCAGATTCCATAGCATTGGAGACATTCTTCTTGGATGACATTAATCCACGTTTTCAACTCCCCCCTCCTCAGGATAGTGGCTGTCATTGCTGAGAATGACACCTGAGGCCAGCAAAACCAGCCTCTGGAAGCTCTCCACAATCATATTGTCAGCTGGAGCCCCCAACAAAATGCAAACCGATAGTCCAGAGAGCAAAGATATTGCTGTCAAATTTAGCAGCTAAATATACTCAGACAATATACTGATTCTTTATTTTCCCCAGTGTTGTCATTGGCTATGGTCATTTGATGCTCTATGGGACAAGGTAGAGTGGGTAAATTGTCAGCCCCTAAGCCAGTAAACCAAGTTATGTCCTTCAATTATTTTTGGTGTTTTGTTTTGCTTTAAAGCAGGATACTCAGCATTGTCCAAATCCAGAAGCATACTTAGCTAACCACAAGCCTGTGATTCCTCTCCTCTGTCACTTTGAAACATTGGGTCCTGCTGACGGCCGAGATGAATTGTGACCCAAAGAGGAGAATCACATCGGGCAGAAGGACTGCCTGGGTTTAATTAAAGCACGGAAATTGATGAGCATTGTAAGTGACTTGCCAAATTACCTGACAAAATTATTTCCACAGATAACTCCTTGTTTTCAGAAAAATGCAAAAAAGTAGTCAGCTTTGAAGTAAACCAAACAAATGACATCCTAATGGAGGATTAGCTGGAAGATGCCTGAGGTTTGGAAAACAGTCAAGTATTACTCTGGAAAACTCCTTTTATGATAGCCCCCGGAGCAGCTTCAAAGACTGAATTGAACTCATCTAAGGTAGTTCTCCACAACTGAAAAAAAGGCACTGGGATTATATGTGCCTAAGTTATTATTATTGAGAATTCATTTTTATTTATTTTTATTTTATTTTTAGAATTCATTTTAAAGAAAGACAATTGAGATAGTAGTTGCAAAAGTTGGGATTTAATCTGGTAGCCTGACTTAATTCCCTGAGTTGATTAGGGAATTTAGAAAAATAACATGCTGGGAATTTTTAGGTTGGAGAGGTCCCCAAAAAAGAATGTATGTGTGTCATTTTTTTTTTTTTTGGCTAAGCAAAAAGTTTTTAGATCAAGGAAAAGGGAATTTGACATTGTCATGGCATATCCCAATTTTTTGATTCTTCAAAAAAAGGAACCTTAGGCTTTTCTTAATGAGTTTATTTGCCAAATGACTTCTGTTTTTCATACTTGCTTCGGCCCTTTATTGGGCTGATTATTTCATCCCAGAAGACACTGAAATTTCACATACATAGGAGCTTTGCAAATGGGGAAAAGTTCTGGAATTTTCTCTTGATGGAGAAATGAAGTGCGTTTTCACAAGGAACTGGGATGATTGTGAAGAGGTTTCGGTTTTCTCCCCAGCCCTCCAAAGCGTTAGGGAGAGTGTGGAGGAAATGGGATAGCTGTCACAGGGCTGTCAAGGCAGATCTACTCTGCTCCATTGGCTCTGCCACCTATTAAGGTTGCTTATTTTACTCCTCATGAACTATGCATGGTACTTGTTCTGGTATGGAGGGCACCCCATCACTAATACTCTCCATCCTAGTAAGAGGATGTGATACAACTACACTTTTTAATTCAGCCAGTAACATATACTCAAGAAGAAAATGAGTAAATTTTACTAATGAAGCTGCAACATTGTTGAAATAGGCATAGACTTAAGCACCCTGTAAATTTTAATCAGCTTACAAATCCCTATTTATTTTTTTTAAGATTTATTTACTTATTTATTCAGAGAGAGAGAGAGAGAGAGAGAGAGAGAGGCAGAGACACAGGCAGAGGGAGAAGCAGGCTCCATGCAGGAAGCCCGACGTGGGACTGGATCCCGGGTCTCCAGGATGACACCCTGAGCTGCAGGCGGCGCTAAACCACTGCGCCACCAGTGCTGCCCACAAATCCCCATTTATTAGTGATAGATAATCCACTGATGTCTTACTTTTTAAAGGCCTTCAGAAAAAATTTAATGTTGTTGAATCATTGGGGTCTTCTTTGATATGCGTGGAACTCATGTTCACATTAATCAGTGCTCCTCACAAATTAATGAGAGAAATCTCTTTATATATAAAGATCGGTAAGGAAGGGCACCTGGGTCGCTCAGTAGGTTAAGCATCCAACTTGTGATATTGGCTCAAGTCATGATCTCAGGGTTGTGGGATCGAGCCACCTGTTAGCTCTGGGCTCAGTGTAGAATCTGCTTCTCCCTCTGCTCCTGCCCACGTCCCCCGCATCACATGATCATGCTTTCTCTCTCTCCCTCACTCTCCCTCTTTCTCTCTCTCTCTATCTCACAAATAAATAAGGAAGTAAAATCTTTGTAAAAAATAAAATAAAGATGAGTAAGGAAGACACACAGTGATTTCAGTGACCCTCAATGAGCAAATACAAAGTGACTGGCTTCTCGGATTCTGTTGCAGAGAAGAAAAATACAACCTGAGAAGTACAACTCTGGGATCAGCAAGGAATGGGGTGTGGGGGGGAGGGGGTGATAAGAGGCAGCTGCCTCCTCTAAAGCTCTCCTGGATAGCAGTTAACAGGGTGGAAGGGAGCCCTTTGTGAAACTGTTCCCTGGGATTTAAACTTTTATCATAGAAAATGGCTCTTAAGTATCTAGGAACTTATAGTTGAAAGGGGCGAAGAGTGAGGAAGGCAGAAGGAATAGAAATGCCCACTTAGCAAAATAATTTATCTACAATAAATAGCAAGGATTAGGTCACAGAGGGTGCAGGCTGGGGAGAAGCTGTGGTTTGAGAGCCAGACCAGCTTGCGACTCAAGTCTCATTTCTGTGCACAGAATTTATCCTCTTTGGCCTTTGGTGTCCTCAGCGGTAAAATGAGTTATCTGGACAGGTTCTCCTGCAGTCTCCCCTTCCTGCATCAGTCAGTGATTATAATGTTGAGAGCCAAATGTGCATGGCATTGATAAATATGGTGATGGCATTATAAGGATGAGTTGACATTAATTGTGAAAGGATTATAGGAAGAGGTGCACTATGGATAGCTTTGTAAGTGCAGGAGGGTGACAGACCCAGTGAAGAGAGTGAGTGGGGGGCTATGGTGTCAGGAAATGGGTCTGAATCATAGCCTACACCTACTGTGTCCTGGGAATGTTCTTTTTGCAGCCCCCATTTCTTCATTTGACCCCCAGGACCATATGCTCTTCCTCATCTGGTTGTTGACTGAGATAGTTCAGATGTTGGATGGCCAGGGCACAGCATAGCGTCTGCATGTAGTGGGCCATCAGCAGTGGGGCCTTTGACTTCTCTGAGTGATGCGTATGTGACCTGGGTCATTGGCATGGTTAGCAAACAGTCCCTAAAATTGTGGTTTAAATAACTCTGAGATTGTAAATTTTACCATATGCTCACTAGGGAGCTTACTATTTCAAAGGAATCAAGCTCAGTTCTCTTCAGAAAGGGATTTTTATAATGCTCATTACCTATTCGTAATTTATCTGGCTTATTAAGTTTGGCTTTTGTTCTTTGGCAGTTTTTTAAAGTGAAGCAAACCCAAAAGCTTCCTCATATCTTGCTTCATTCACATTTGCCCTCTTTTGTGAGCAGCCATGATGATATGTGATGACTGACTTCAAGAAAAATGCCTCTGCCCTCCTCCCTTGAAACATTAAACCAGGGGAAGCTTTTCTTCCAGCAATGATTCTCACAAGTTGAATGTTCTTTAAATTGCAATTGACAGAGTGCTTAGTGAAATGCTATATTTAGGAACTATTGTGTACCTACGTCTATTGTCTGTGTTTCCATCTCTTTTCCACAAGGCGGTGTTTCCATGGAAAAAGAGCATTTGTTGCTTAGGAGATTGTCCACTCTTGTGTTCTTGCTTATCTTTTCCATTTGATCCCAGACAGGTTTGTAATATCATGCACGGTTGCTGTGGAGACTATTATGATGTCATATATGTGGAACTATTATTTAAAGTGGTGACTTAGCAGCCAGATCTTCTGAAATAAGAAGGGCGAATGCAGGGGGATCCCTGGGTGGCTCAGCAGTTTGGTGCCTGCCTTTGGCCCGGGGCGTGATCCTGGAGTCCCGGGATCGAGTCCTGCGTCGGGCTCCCGGCATGGAGCCTGCTTCTCCCTCTGCCTGTGTCTCTGCCTCTCTCTCTGTCTATCATAAATGAGTGTATCTTTAAAAAAAAAAATTTTTTTAAACAGGAAGGGCGAATGCACGCACGTGCATGTACACACACACACACTGCACCTGCACAGGTCTTCCTTGAAATGATCCTGTCAGAGGCTTTTTGAAAAGAAAAGCGTATTAGGTTTCCTTTTCATAATTTAGTCAAACTTAGACTCTCAGCTTGGCTTCTCAATCATTCAGGACTTAACTAGTGACAAGAGAAAGGATGTACAACTTTCCTTACATAAGATACAACTAAAACTGCAGCACTCTATAGCAAACCCAATTAATCTGTAGCATGCACACAGACCTTTCCCTACAAGCTGGTCATTCTTTATTAATCAGTGTAACTGGAAAGGAATCCAGATGTGGTAGCAGTGAGAGAATTCAGTTACTCATAACTGTGCTGGAAATTTCATTCTCCTAAAGGGAAAATGAAAGGAGAAAGGACTAGCATTTTATTGAGTTCTTACTATGTGATAAGCGGTTAACATGCCCAGGATCATCTGTCTCTTCCCTCCTGGCTGCATGACCTCTCCTTCCTCTAACCCAACACCAGCCTATAAATAAGCTCCTGTGTTTCCCGTGCTGATCTCTGCTTCTCGCTCCTGTCCTATATCAGACTCAGACTCCATCTCGCTCATTCTGTTTAGTGTCTTGAAAGCATAGTCTATTCCCAACCAACCTTCGCATCAGAATCACCAGAGGAGCATGATAAAATATGGATTCCTAGGTTCCCCTTCGGAGGTTTCGATTCAGAAGATTCCAAGTGTGGCTCAGATATCTGGTTTATTTTTTAACAAGCTCCCTGAGTAATTCTGTTGTGCTGTCGGGTATTGGAACACTAATCTTTTCTCATTGCCTCTTATCCCTTCTCTTCCTATTCACTCATCAGCCCTCCTCTGTTCAGCTTTCATCCTTCTCATATTATGGCTAGGGTCACCATGGTCCTTCCCACCTGCTGAGTGCAGTGGCATGGTGGCCCGCCCTGGAGCACTGGGCATGGTGGGCCACTCCCACTTTGGAACTCTCTCCCCATTTGGTGCCCAATCATCCCTCCCACCTCTTTGGAAGGTCCTTCTTGGTATCCTTCATGGGTTCTAATTCCTCATCCTACTCTAAATGTCGTTGCTGTTGTGTTTCCCAGGATATTATGCTCAGCCTTCTAATCTTATTTCCCTGCGGATGCTGAGCAGTTGCATCCATTCTTATGGCTTAAGTATCAGATGTGTTGATGACACCCACATGTACTTCCAAACCGACCATCTCTTAACTAAGCTTTCAGAACCACAGATCCCTTTGTGTCCTGGACGCGTATGTCTCAAGGTCCTGTAAGCAACTTACATTCAGTTTGTCCACACCTGAAACCGTTATCTTCCTCACTAAACCTTCCACAGCATGTTTTCTCCCAGGAAAGATCCCTTTGTCAATCAAGCCAAAAACTTGAACTCACCTTATGTAATTTTTCTTACCCTCAACATTAAACATTACCAAATTCTTGCGATTTTTCTCCGTGTGTGTGTGTGTGTGTGTGTGTGTGTGTGCGTGTGTGTGTTTCCTCCAGACTTCAGCCCCTTATTACCCCTTGGATAGTCTTCTAACAGGTTCTCCCAGATTGCTAGCAGGAATTTATGTTCTTGCTCTCCCTGTTGGATGGTTAGCTCCATGAAGTTAGAAAATATGGCTTCTTCATGCTCTATTCTCAGCATCTAGCTGAATGCCTGGCAGGTGATCAATAGAGTTAGATAAATGAAAGCATGAGCCTTCCAGCACATAGCTTCTTTGGTAATTCTTACTTACAGATCACATATATAAAGCAATGAGCTTGAGGGCTAGAGTGTTTAAACACCAAATTGCCAGCAACCTGGTTGGTATTGGTATTAAGTGGAGAATTTTGCAATTTATTTCCCTCCTTCAGGTCTTCAGCACCAAACTAGGTCAGCTGGAGTCTTTCCCTCACACTGAAAGAGCCAGCTATTTCCTCTAAAAGTGACAAAATTCACTTTATAGAAAGTATGGATTCATTGCCACCACTCTCAACCGTACAGTGAGTCACTCAGTTTTGTATATTCTCTCCTGATCTATTCAGATTAGCTGTTAATTACAGGCATGGCCAGTGTGGCTTGGGTCTTCTCTGTCACAGAGAGTCACTATGGTAGTCTTCTCAGTGGATCTCTGAATCCCCCGTTGGATCTTTCACAAAATAGGAATACTTGCTGTAATAAAATATCATTGAAAAATTAAAACCTGCCATTGCATTTTCCCGCAGTACATCACACACAGGCAGAAAGCAGAGCTCAGGGCAGTAGGCGCTTATCCAATCAGCTGATGACTTGGGAGCACCAGGAGCTTCCATCTTCTTTTTTGACATTATGGAAGCCATTCAGATTTCCTGTGACTCTGTGTCACCATCAGTAAAATCTGCTGGATTTTCTGACCCTTCACTGGATAGCTGCATTATGTATAAAAGCATTTGTAGTTTCTTGGGAGGAAATATGTCAATCAGAATAAGTGGTGATTAGCATAGCTATGGGTGATAGGTGACATTTGAAAGTCTATATTTACTGCTACTGTTTTTAGGATTCTATTTGCACTATTTTCCTTTGCTTCAGCCACTCCCTGTGAAAGATCATCAACATGGAACATCTGTGAAAACTTGTAGGATAGTTTGCTGCATTACCTACCATGTAGTAAATATAACCATTCTAGCAAGACTTTGACTATCCATGCTAATGAGGACTAGGCATGGTATGGATAATTTAAACCTACAGATAATATAAAAATCTTGAGTCACTCCATATTATCTACCTTTTCCTGCTGTCAAATCGGCAGTCATTTGAATTTCACATTCTATTCCTTCCCAGTACACTTTCATGAAAGGCGCTAATGAGAGGCAAAATGGCCAAGAGGCAGGCCAGTTACTGGAGAAGGAGCTGTAGCTGGGGGATGAGCTGAGGCAACAACTAGATAATAAGCTTCTGAAAATCAGCTTCAAAAAGCATTATTAAACTCGTCTTGACTGCTCCTGAAAGCGAGGCAGTCACTTCTGTTCTGCAAGGCATTAACTGAGGCCTCCTCGGAGCCAGGTTCCATGCAGGGGCACACAGGAGAGGAGAAGTTGAGAAGGTAAACAAGACATACACAAAACTGTACACAAATTGCTATAATAGAACACAACCCCGATCAGTATCATGAGGGAAGCTCCGTGTGCTACAAGTTCAGAGGCAGGAGGCAAAGAAGCATTGACAGGATTTCACCTTCTGGCCTGTGAATTTATTCTTTCAAATTTCACTGTGGATGTGTAATCAGAGGTTAATTCCTATTCAGGGCCTAAGGTCAGAAAGCAAGTGCCTCTCTTATCCCCCAGTCTTTGGAGAAACACGTGTCTTAGAGCACATAGCAGCACTGGCCTGGTAAGTAGGTACAGTTACTTTCACTGCCCCTGAACAAGTGGCTCATGTTTTATGATACATTTACTGGCTCATCTTCTCCACGTTTTTATTTTGCACCTGCTGCCCTCACTCACTGATTGTGATGAACTGAAACCTTTGTTTTACAATTTACTGGGTATACTTAATAAATTAGTTGTTTATGTTCCTGCTCATTTTCTTTCTTTCTCTGATACTTTATGGCACATTCATGGGTTTACTCAGTGTCTCCAGCTCTATATGTAAGTAGCTTCACAAACAAAAGGAACTTTTTACTCACAAGACAACTTCGATTGAGGGCTTTTTAATCCCTTGTGGGTCAATAGTTTTTAATGTGAAAGAGAGTTTTCCCAGGTTGGATATGAGAGAATCATGGCTCCATGTGGTCTCAGACAGCCATTTTCTGTCTTATGAGTATTTCTAAATAATAATCAGTGCGATGGTTATATTTTCCAAGCCAAGATAAGCCAAATATGTTTTCAGAGAGTGACTTTAAAATGCATTCTTCATTTTCCAGCATCCTGAAAATTGGAATAATGCCTCTGTGAATTCTATAAGTGTCAATGATTGAGTGGAGGGCCAACGTAGTCTATAGAACATTGAAAGATTCCACAGGGTGTCATTCCCTCTCTGTGCGCTCAAATTCGGGAGACTGACATAAGGAGAGGAGAACAAAAGGTTTCATTTAGGCACGAGGATGAAAGGCAATGGACAGCGTCCCATTTTAAAGAAAACATTTGTCAGCAAACCATGTTCTATCAGGCTTTTTGCTCATCCCGCTGTTTATTAATTAGCTTTGGGGGTAAAAGAGGAAATATAGCACTAGATAAATATGAGTTTGATCTGCTGATCTCCTTTCCAATGGTGTTTTTCCAAAGAGACCTTCAAAGTACAAGGTTAAAAATGGAGTAAAATGGAACATGTCAGGGTTCAGTGGGGTTCATCCTCTGCCTGTAGGGGTCATTATTTTTACTCCCAGACGTTAAGATAGATTTATCTTTATCTGTATATAGAGAGTCCTGTGCCGAGTGCTGTAAATATAGGCATTAAAAAGACTTCTTTCTCTCAAGGAGCTCGGACTGAAACGAGGATGGGTACAAGAGCATGTAATGATCAGGATATACCCATAACATTTTATTCCTTCCACCAAGGAATTGAGGCCCCTCTGTCCCCTGCGTGCTAGAATACAGTGTTATAAACAGCCATCTTCTTGACCATGGAAGCCCTGCCCAGCCTGGGACAGATTTGGAAATGCAGAGATCTTAAAAGTAAAGTCTTAAATGGGTAGCATTTCAAAACAACAGAGTCCTAGATAAGAGCTGACATAACAGACTCTGTCTTGCTCCTGACCTACCATTATTTCTTCCTGTCATTTTGGACTCCTGTCTATTTCTTTTTTTTTTTTAAGATTTTATTTATTTATTCATGAGAGACCCTGAGAGAGAGGCAGAGGGACAAGCAGGCTCCCTACAGGGAGCTCGATGTGGGACTCCATCCCAGGACCCCAGGATCACGACCTGAGCCAAAGGCAACTCAACCACTGAGCCACTCAGATATCTCCCATGTCTATTTCTTATACCTCCTGAGAACCCAAGTGCCCCTTTATGATCTATTCTCCTACTTTGTAATCCTCACAGATAGGCAACAAACTTGTACTGTCAAGGAGTCTAACCAATATATCTCATTTAAATCTCTACCAGTCTTGTAGCTTACTCCTGTTTTCCTCTGGCTGGTCCCCCATAGCCACAGAGAATTTCTGGTCAGAATTTTGTGCAAGGTGTCTCTTCCTGTAATGAAAATTAGTAGTCATCTCCATCTTCTGTCAGCTACACAATTCATGTTCCTTTGATCTTTCCTCATACGTTTCTTTTTCTAATCCTTGAATTATGTCCTACTCATCTCCAGGGAGTAGAGTGCAGGGCTTTCCAGGACCTCAGAAAGCCAGGTGAGATCTTTCCCAGGCCCTCATCAGCCAGGGCCAGTCATGCACACTCTGAGGACCTGGCACCCCACACAGAACAGGGATGAGATGAGCAGTATTATGGACTAGATGTTTGTGCCCTTCCAAAAATCATGTTGATGCCCTCCTCTTCAACGTGACAGAATGTGGAGGTGGGGTCTCTAAGAAGGTAATTTGGTTAAGTGAGATCATAAGGTAGAACCTTGATTTACTAGGATTAATACCCCTATAAGAGGAGGCCCCTAAGAGCTTGCACTAAATAAAGAAAGGCCCTATGAGGACACAGCAAGAAGATGGCCATCTGCAAGTCAAGATGAGAGTCCTCACCAGAAAATGACCATGGCAGCACTTTGACCTCCAGCCTCCAGAACTGTGAGAAAATAAGTTTCTGTTGTTTAAGCCATCCAGTCTGTGGTCCTTTTATGGCAGCGTGAGCAAGCAAATGCAAGCACTTCTTGGGCAGTCCTTGTACCACAGCTCTGTGCCTCGACCCTCACAAAGTTTGCTCATGATTGAGCCTACCGTGATGCTTAGACTTCTCCCTGTCATTCAGACTCACTTCTCCAGGAGACTGTTTAGCACAAAACCTTCAGCAGGACATTTTCATGTCATTGCTATTGAGGAACCTATCATATGGAAGAGTTCATTGGACTAGGCTTTTACTGGATGTTGCCATTACTTCTCTACTGGAATTGGTTTAGTCTGTAGGAGCTTTACATGTATTTCATAGTAAGCCATATGATGAGGGCATTCTACTTTATTATTAAAATATCAGGAATCACTGTCTGATGAGTCTTCAGCATTATGTTTTAATTATATATAGAGAAAAAGAGTCAGGGTGTAATTTTTAAAATTTATTTAAATTGACTTTGAAGCACCTTCCAGCCATTTGTTCAACAGTTAAATTCCCCAGAATGCCTGCTGTTTTCACTCTAATTTTTGACATTATTATCTTTCTGGAAACAGAGCTGCTATTTAACTCAGCTAGTACTGAACAGAAACTGATTATTCTCTTTTGATGTAACTGGAGTGACTTAAATACTTACAGTCTTTTGTGTTAAAGGAAGATTAAAGCATTGGAGAAAAGTGTTCCGTCTTACAGCTCAAAATAAATATTTCAGTATGAAGTGGCTATAATTTCGTAGGAAAAGTGTATTGGGTCATGGGGTATTCAGTAACAAAGCCTAAGAGACAGATGTTAAGCGGTTCTTACAGGGCTCTTTGTTCTTAAAAGATGCAAAGGCGTCCTTTGACTTTGGTCATAATACATGATTGAGCAGAAGAAGGTGAAGCTAAGTTATAACCAGAGACTCTTCTTTTTATAAATCAGAGGCTTGTCATTACCTTATCCATAATCCATATACCTGTCAGAGTTCTTCAGAAATTACCATTCCTTTCAGTCATCACATCTTCTTAAAGCACTTATTGCATCACAGACAACTATGGCTTGAGAGATTCAGGTAGAATTTAGACAATTAGATCATCCTAAGTATTGGGCAGTGAGTCTTAGCAGCTCTCAGAAACATCCTTGGGCATTTACTAGATTCTGAGAAACAAAGATCCAACAATAAAGGTGAAATCAATGACTTATTAAAAAATAATAAAGTCAGCAAGATTCACACAGCTCTTGGGCTTTCTATTGATAGCACAATTTGGAATTCACTGAAGACTCTGCTTGAACCCGATGGACTTCAGGCTTCGAAACTCTTCCTTTTGTTTAGGTGAGGGGTGCAAACTGGGTTGCTCATAAGCCTATTGCTATCGGAAAGAACCACGATGACAGTGCAGCTGTATCCTTTTCATTCTTCAAAGGACCTAATAAGCATTCCTGAGTAAAATTAAGTTATCTGGCTATAAATATCAGTATCATCTGGGACTTCAGTGCCAGTCCCATCTAGGCTCTCTACTTGGACATCTGGCTGTCTCAGCAAACTCAACATGTGCCAAGCCATTCACATTTTCTTCTCAGAGCAATTTTTCCAGCCTGGCCATTTTCATCAAGATTCAAAGGATCTCTCGTTCAACTACAGCAGACCCTTACTCAGTGCCAGGTGTTATGTCGGGAGAGTCAGGACCAAAGTGAGAAAGAGATAGGGCACCAAGATACATGAAAAGGAAAAGACAGGCTCTGCTCCAGTGGAACTGACAGCCTGTTGAGTAGGTGGTGTGAGGCATTGAATGAATGATTGAACAACCAATGTTCCACTGAATACTAGTTTAAGACAAAATGCCAAATTTCTTGAGTATCCTTTCTTCTTAAAGCCCCATCCAAATCCATTGTCTTGTCATCTGAGAAGAGAGTAAAGACATTCATTTTACTAACAACAAAATAAAGGCCATCTACCCTGCCTCATATCTTGCTAGAAAGATTGTTACTTTTGCAATGAATCATTGCAAAGAATAATAACTAGATGATATGTCTGTCATTATTGGCACTGGAGCCACCAATGCTTTCCTCTCAGCAGGGCTTGACAAATAACAACACAATTTTCATTTTCACTGGGCAGCCAAGTAACTTACAGTCTGGTATCAGCATATGTTGTTAAGTGCTATAAGAGCTATAGGCATTTTGTGAGTGTTCACCTCCATGTGGTTATGAAAATCTCCCAAGAAAACAAGAGCAAGGTAACTGTGAATAATGGAGTTTATCTTACCTTGCTGAGCTTCCAAATATTTTCTGTACTGTGGAAATAATTCAGACTCTATTATGTGTGTGGATAATGATATCTCCTTATTGTACAAGGAGCTTTTGTTTTTAATGTAAATGAACTAGCATGTCAGGTATATGAAGCAACTAGAAATAAATGTTACTCTGAGCAAAAGCTGCATGTTGGAAAGAAAAAGCTGCATTGTTGTTGGAGTATTTACCTTTAATATATTGCACATTCCTCCTTCAGGTGGCAGGTAGGGTTGAGGTTTGGGAAACCCATGTAGTCCATTTTATGTTTAGCACATCTGGTGGCACAGATCACAGTCATGTGAAAATATGAATCTCATCATATTTCATTGACTTCAGTTGGCAACAGATATCACTAAAATGCTTTTCTGAAAGGTTGAGAGGTACTCATCTGATTGGGTGATAGGGTGACTATTTGCATATTATTTAAGCTACATTAAATACTACAAACAATAAATATGCATGAATATTGCAAGTCCTGAACTCTTGTGTCTTTTCATGATCTATTGAACATGACCTTGACCTAAATGCGATAAAATAATCAGAATCCTAACTTAGAACTTTTGTTCTTGATCATTCTTTACTCTTGTTTCCATGTCAGTTTGCCTGTGCTAAGATCCCAAGTATGCCCCATTGTGACTGTGAGCCTTGATAACATCTCTGTGATTCTCCCTTTACCTCTAATTGAACTGAGTAAACTTACTTTGCTTTGTCCTAAGTTTGGACTTCATGGAGTTCATATTTTATGAATAGGGAAGGCAATATTCTGCACTGTGGTATGTAAATCTTAGTGAATGTGAATTTTGAAGTTTGGCTTTTCCACCTCTTTGTACACACCTGGACCCACTATTGACTTTGCAGGTGAATTGGAAACCTGTGAGCATGCATCACAGTAAATGTCAGTGTCAGTAACAGTTTTCAGAAGTCATGAAGACATTCTGCTGTGAATTTTGCCTTCTGGATTATAATCATGAAAGAATAAGTGAAACTTAACCAATTATGTACAGCATACCTGGTTTCCAATACTCCTTAATCCGTCATCCAGAAGTTCAACCTGATATAATAAAGCAACTCCACGATGATTAGTCTGGTAGTGACATTACTATGTTTCAAACTATGATACTTGCTCACTGATTCATTTTTTTTAAAGATTTAAAAAAAAAAAAAAAGATTTTATTTATTCATGAGAGACACAGAGAGAGAGAGAGAGGCAGAGACACAGGCATAGAGAGAAGCAGGCTCCATGCAGGGAGCCCGATGTGGGACTTGATTCTGGGTCTCCAGGATCACGCCCTGAGCTAAAGGCAGGCGCTCAACCACTGAGCCACCCAGGCGTCCCTCATTGATTCATTATTAATCTCTTAGAGCCATATCTAGCTGAGAAGGTGCAGATCTCGTACTCCCAAGCACAATATTTTGTTCCCAATGTGCCTACATTTCTTCAGATTATCTCATTAATTAGTTTTTGTAATATGATAAGTATATTTATGCTAATTGCTTGAGGCACAGAGTGTCTTCCTGATCAAGTCCCCTTTTCTTTTGGAATCAACCCTCTCTCCCTTTCCTAATATGTGAATCAGCATATGCATGTAAGGGGGAGACATCACAGCTCAGATTTAGTATCTGCTACTCTAGAGTGAAATTCTCTGACATTGTCTTTAATGTTTCCCCCATTGTCCTTGTGTTTGGGAACAAATGAACCTAATTGCTCTGATCTAATAAATTCTATTCTAAGGATCATGAATACAAAGAATGATGGATGCCTCTTCCTGCAGTACAGAGAGCACCACAGCATCCTGTACTTATCAGCAAATAGCTCTGTAGTGTGGTTGTGAAAAAAACAGTATCACTTCTTGGTTTAATTAAAAATGAATTAAAAACCTAAATGTGAAACTTGAAACCATAGAGAACTTAGGCAGTAACCTTTTTGACATTGGCCATAGCAGCTTTTCTCTAGTTATATCTCCTGAGGCAAGGAAAATAAAAGCAAAAATAAACTCTTGGGACTACATCAAAATAAAAAGCTTCTGTAGATCGAAGCAAATGATCAACAAAACTAAAAGGCAGCCTATGAAATGGGAGAAGATATTTGCGGATGACATATCCAATAGAGGGTTAGTATCCAAAATATATAAACCAGTTATAAAACTCAACATCCAAAAAGCAAATAATCCAATTAAAAATAGGTAGAAGACCTGAACAGATATTTCTCCAAAGAAGACATACAGAAGGCCAAAAGACACATGAAAAGATGCTCAACTTCACCTGTCATCAGGGAGATACAAATCAAAACTACAATATCACCTCACACCTGTCAGAATAGCTAAAATATTTAAAAATACAACAAACACCAAGAGGTGGTGAGGATGTGGAGAAAAAGGAACACTCGTGCACTGTTTGTGGGGATGCAAACTTGTACAGCCACTGTGGAAAACAGTATGGAGGTTCCTCAAAAAGGTAAAAATAGAGCTACCTGGGCAGCCTGGATGGGTCAGCAGTTTAGCGCCACCTTCAGCCCAGGGCGTGATCCTGGTGACCCAGGATCTAGTCCCAAGTCAGGCTCCCTGCATGGAGCCTGCTTCTCCCTCTGCCTGTGTCTCTGCCTCTCTCTGTGTGTCTCTCATGAATAAAGAAAATCTTTAAAAAAATAGAGCTACCCTATGAACCAGCAATCATGCTACCATTTACCCATAGAGTACATAAACAGTATTCAAAGGAATATATGCCACCCTATGTTTATAGCTACATTATTTACAATAGCCAAGATATGGAAGCAGCCCAAGTGTTTATCAACTGATGAATGGACAAATATATATATATTTGGTGTATATACACACACACACTAAAAAATACACACAAATATGTATATATACATACAAATGTGTGTGTATATGTGTATATATATATACATTAAATACATATATATTTAATATATATATTAAATATATATATACACATATACACACGCATAGATACAACAGAATATTATTCAGCCATAAAATAGAATTAAAGCTTGCCATTTGCAATGACACAGATGGAGTTAGAGAGTATAATGCTAAGCAAAATAAGTCAGAGGAAGACAAATACTATATGATTTCAGTCATATGTAGAATATAAGAAACAAAACAAACAAGAAAAGGGACAAAAAAGAGAGAGAGAGGCAAGCCAAGAAACAGACTCTTAACTATAGAGAACAAACTGATGGTGACCAGAGGGGAGGTGGGTAGAGAATGGGACAGATAGGGGATAGGGACTAAGGAGCACACTTGCTTGATGAGCACCAAGTGATGTATGGGAAGGTTTAACACTATATTGTACACCTGAGACAAATATAAAACTCTATGTTAATTAACTGGAATTTAAAACAATTTTAAATCAGTATCACTTCTCTCTTTTTCCCCCTCCTGCTCCCCTTTCTTCTCCCTCTCCCTCCCTAATCCACCTGGTCTCCCCAGTCTGCTGGAAGCCATTTGATGTCAACAAATGGTACCTGATGATATACCTGAGTATAGAAGCAACTCTGCAACAGAAACGTCTAAGAGTTGTGTGAATCTACTCTACCAGAAAGGAGCATGAGTTTGAGGGCCTTAGAGGTGGAGGGTTGGGGCGGGGGGGACTTCTGTGTCCGAATATATTATACTCTTCAGTTCTTTGCCAGCCAGTAGTGGTGCTTATTTACAGGTAGATTCTGTTGCTGTTGAGAAATACCACTTTGTCTTATGAGCCACGTGGGTTTTACTCACACTTAACCACTTTACAAGTGTGTTTTCTAGAGTGGACTGGTAAACAAGATATATACATAAATGGTTTCTCCTGAAACCAGAATCATAGTAAATGCTCAGTGATTATTAATTATAACCATATGACTGTTTTATTTTTATTTATAGAATAGGTTAGAAATATATAAGAAAGTTTTACTCTATATTCATTCTGATATAAAATAAGGACATGGAATTGCAAAATAGATTATATGAACCATTACTCTATGTTTCATGCCACATCTCTTTTTAAATATTGAGCATACTTAACCTTTGCATTTGAATGTATATTTTATTAATATACCTAGTTCAAATTCTTTTAGGTAGCCTCAGCTAGTAGTATTTAAGGATTCTTTCCAAATGAAAGATAGCCATATATTATTTTCTTTCTACTAAGTTCCTATTTTAAGGACCCAATGTAATTAGTTCTTTCTCCCATGTAAGCCACAGCTGTAGCATGTGGTTGGCCAGAGGGGCACAACCTCTCATTTTCTACTCCTCATGCAAGCCAGGGTGATATCCTATATGATATCCTATATGATAAACCAACACATTCATCACGTAATACATGCATATATACTAGACAGATAGATGAAAATAGAGACATAAATGTAGATTAAACATGTACAGGTTATAAACATACTATATTAGTTTTCAAGGACTGCTATAACAAATTATCACACATCTGATGGCTTAAAGCACCAGAAATTTACTCACTTCTAAAGGCCAGAGGTCTAAAATCAAGGTGCAGTAAGACCAGTTCTCTCTGAAGGCTCTAGCAGAGAATTCTCCCCTGCTTCCTTCAACTTCTGGTGGTTGCCAGAGCTCCTTGACTTGTGGCTGTGTCACTCCGATCTCTGCCTCCATTCTCAGATGACCTTTCCTTCTGTGGTTCACATCTCCCTCTACCTTTTCCTTATAAGGACACTGGTCATTGGATTTAGGGTCCAGATAAGCCAGGATGATCACATCTCAAGATCCTTAACTTGATTATAGTTGCAAAGATTCTTTTCCCAAATAAGGTCCCCTGGACAGGTTCTGAGAGGTAGAATTTGTACATAACTTTTGGGGAGCCAGCCTTCACATTCTAACCATTCTGTATACCAGTTAGAACTATTTGGTTACTCTATCATTTATATTAATTTTGGCAGTGAAGTGTATTAATACAACTTTAAAGCACAAACATGATGGTAGCTGTTAAACTGGCTGAAAAAGTGTTCCAACATACTGATTACTACTAAGATACTGAGATCTAAAGTACATTGGATTGAAGAAGATCACAAAACACACTGAGTCCTTGGAGGAAGACTGAATTCTTATGAAAGGCACTGGTCTAGCTGGGACCACATGTCTGTCTTCCCAAATTGGAACAGCTATAGAAAGTCAGGAGATGCATAGATATGACACAGGGGCCTGTGAGTCTTCCTTTGTGATCTGCCCTTGTGAAACCTCAGAAACTGATCTGAGGCAGCCATAGATGCTGGTAGAGAAAATGTTCCTGCCAGATCTGCCCAGGCCATAGACCTCATCCTCTTTCCCATCTTCACCATGCACCATGATTTCCTTTGGGTTCCTGAGGACCCCGACTCAAAGATGCCCTCATGCAGGAGCAAGGCCAGCCTGCTCCTTTAGTTGTTATCAGCAAAGCCCAGCATGTTGACAGGGTACATCACATCAGGACACAGAGATGATAGAATTTGATACTTAAACCTCCAGTGCAAAACCGACTGTCATCTCAATTATTGTCTGGGCCCCACACAACCACCTGGCAGGCAGGAAGCCCACTCTCCTAAGCAGATGTTAGAAGGTTATTTGGATTTCATTCTAACCAGAGAACTGAGACTATATTTAAATCAGCAAGAAATACTGATCATATTGCAGAGATAGTTGCTAGTATTTTCCCCCTTTGATCCACATCTTTAAACAAGGGGCACACAATGAAGCAGTACAGCCTCTTTGAGAATTGGCTGACCATGTCTGGATAGCACCAGGCCATGGCTTCTCTCACCTCATTCCTGGGGAGGCAGCAGACTATGTCATGCCTGGCACTTCCTTCTGGATTTTTCCCTGCCAGTGAGCCACAGCAAGGCTTTCTCTGGATGCCTAGAGTTTCAGGGAAATTTTCATGGTGGGAACACTCTCCTCTTCCTTTACAGAGGAGAATAAAACCCACCAGAGAGTCTGATAGAGTGAGGAACAAAACTAACCCTTACTTTGTGCCAGGCTTTGCACCTGTGTATTATCGATTCCAATCTCATGGTGGCCCAGTGAGGTGGTGTAGGAATCAGTGAGTACAGTAGAATACATGATGTCAGTGGCAGGTTGCTTATGATTTACTACCAATTGCTACATAGCCTCAGGTATGATTACCTGTGAGGAAGCCAAGTCTCAGAGAAGTTAAGAGGTACTTGGTGAAGCTTTTCTGGGCCAGGCTGAGACTGGAACCTATGCTTGCCAGCTGAAATTCTTTGTTCTTTCTGCTGTATCAGGTTGCAGGTTAATTAATGCAGATAGGTTGGGCCGGCCTTGACTCAGATTCCTGGGCTCTGGACCTTCAACCTTGAGAGCAGAAGGGATATTCGAGATGTCAAGCAGCCTAAGTCAGCCAAAAAACCCTGCAGCAAGCTGCCTTGGCACCCAAACTTCTGTTCTTGGTACCCTTCTGTTCAGAGGCTTCAGCAGAAGCCCCCATGAGACAGTGCCGAGTCTGGAAAGTCTGGTTTAGACTGCACAGACCTGTGTGTGCGTCCTGCTTAGGCTTCTTACTTGCTGTAGGCTTTGGGCAAGTTCCTCAATGCCTCTGATTGGTCTTGTGCATCTGTAAAATTAGAATGACAATACCTGCCATGCTTCCAACAGGAGAGATGATGGTGGTGTAGATACAATGTAAACATTGCTGTACAAATGTGAAAGTGCTATTATAAGCAGTTGCTTGAACTCACAGTCTTGTGCATTACAAATATCCCAGCCAGGATCACAGTTGTGAGCATGCCAGGCTGGCACAGGAGCCCCAGAGGCCAAGACCACACCACTGCTGTGCACACACTTTCCAGGCCATCAGCACCGCTCTGTACACTCTGACTCTGGCACAGTGCTGGACCAGATCTCTAATGCCTTTTACAGTGGGAACCAGATGATGCTGTTTGTAAGGCCAGTGTTTTATTGACACTCAAGCTTGCATAAATCACCGTACACAGTGCATAGCACTGAGTCAATACCTAGGAAATATTTGTTGAATGAGTGGAAGAATAAATGCAAGCCTCTGAGATTCTTTACAGTGAGCTGTGAGGTTATGGTGATCCTATCAGGTAGGATAAAATGCTGACCTTGCAGCCATCCTCATCAGTGCCTGGGCGCCTGAGCTGCTGCCTGCCAGGTGAGCCCAGGGCAGTCTCTGGCCTGGAGGGTGGAGGTGGCAGCCTCAGAGCCACCCTTCTGTCAGGCAGCCCAGGGGGGCCACCTCTGAAGCCTGCGTTGACATTTATCCCTCTATAGTAAAGTGCCTCCCCAGTGCCAAGCACCCCACCTCACCCTCAGTTTATCATCTGGATTCTTCCCTCTGCCAACTATTTTTGGATTTTGCCCTCTGGACCAGTAATCATGATGCTACGTTTTGAGATATCAGCCAGACATTCTGAGTGCTCTTGACCCTCCTCACTGGGAGCTGTTGCAGAAGAGGTGATTCCTGACACCTGTCACTGTCCATGTTTGGTCCTGTCAGGGAAGACACACGTATCCCTCGATCACCTCTAATCCTTGGCCTTGCACCTGAAATAAAAACAACTGCTTCCTAACACCCCTTCTCGCGGCCCTCTCACTGGAGATAGATTTTGATGAATTCTCTATTATGAGTTCACTGGCACACGATTACATCTCCTCACCTTCCAGTACAGAGATGTTGTTACCATGTGACTTGACTGTCCCGAGGCCAAAAATCCAATAAAGGTGACATACCAGCCTTGTTATGTGCACTGCTACTTTTCTGTAGCTCATCACCAGCCCAGGTAGTGCACTTTGGGGGCAGAGTCGGAAATTAATTGAAATGGCTGCCACATTGCATCTTGCAGAGAATCCTCTCTCTGATGTGTGTGACTGGCTATGCCTCTGTGTAGAAGTTCCTCTCTTTTGCTGCGCAAAGCATAAGTGCAAATATAAAGTCTCGGGAACAAGGACTTTATTCTTGATTGGAGTGAAAATGTGACAGAAACAGGACTCTCCCTGAGAAAGTGCGTCATGGATGTCAGCACTTTTCCTCAAACAGAGCGATCCATTTTTTTTTTAATGTTTTTTTATAACCCTCCTGCACTTTATTTACTTCAGTCCATGTGAAGAAGTTTTCTGAGGAGATGGCAAAGAACAATTCTTAAAATGTGTGAATACCAAATGTAAGATAAAAAACATAATTGCAGTTTAGACTTCAGATTTATTTGAAAAGGGGATAATGATAGTAATTACCCAGTTTGAGTTTTGTAGAAGGCTAATTAGATCCCCAAAGCATTTGTATGCACAAGGAAAACCATAAATACAAAAGACCATCTGGTCCTTATCAGCTTACAACACTAACACTGTCTGTAATTATTTTTTCTATATTGTTTTGATGTTGACATTTTATGGAGCAATACGTTCTACCCTGGTTAGAGAATAACCTACATTTCTGAAAACCTGGGGCTTTGCCCCCTTTTTCCTAATAAAAGTTTTAGAACTCCATAGGAAAGAGACACTGCTATTGAGAAACAGGTAAACATCCTTTCATTATACCCATTGTTCCAGAAATGTGTTGTTTATAAACTTCTCTGGCTTATCTGACTTGTCTTGTTAGTAACTTAGTCTTCCACATACATGGATTCAGTTAAGTTTTTTGTTGTTGTTTTGTTTTAGGTAAAATTGAGAATGACACAGTTTGCTGTGTTGTATGAGCACAGAAGTGCAACATTCATTAGTCACTTTCTGTAGTTAGCACTCTCCCTGGTAATTTGGGTATTACAAAAGTAATATTATCTGCTTTCATATTCAGCAATTTTCTTCCTCACTAGAATGGAATGTTAGCTTCAAAAGGGCAGAGATTCTTCTCTTATTCATTTTATTGTACCTCCAGCTCCTGCAACAGTGCCTGGTACATGGTAGAGATTCCAAGGTGATTTATTGAAGTAAATGAAGTAGAATACATGATTTCAGCCTCAGGATGATTATGATTTGCTATCAATTGTTACATAATAAACCACCCCTGAAATGAAGTGGCTTAAAACAACTAACACTTCATTAAATATCAGAATTTTGTTGGTGAGGAATCTGGGCAGGACTTACCTGGGAATGAGTGTTGATGGAGCTCACTTAGGTGTTCAGTTGATAGATAAACTGATCTAGAGAGGCCAGGACATGTTCACCATATGCCTAGTCCTTGACTGAGATGGGTAGAAGCCTGGGGTCAACTGAGACTATTGACTTGACCTTTCCTGTGGCTTAGACTGCCCATGGAATGGCAATCCTGAGTTCCAAGAGGGCGAGACAGAAGTTGCCAGTTGTCCGAGAGATCAGGCCTGGAATAGGCATAATGTCATTTTCACTGTATGTTTTCATGTAAGTGCATCACTAAAGCCAGCTCAGACTCAGTGAGAGGACAATATAGCTCCTCCTCCCAATGGGGAATGTAGCAAAAATAATCACAGCCATCTTTCGTATGTTATATTAAATATATATACTTACTATACCATCTAATTGAAGAGAAAAGTACACGGAACAACAAAAAGCAATATTTAGACAAGAATGGCAAGTCTCTTATATGTAACCAACACATGGATGCAGAGTATGAAAATCTGCATGCTGAGGGAAGGTTTTGTGGAAGTCATGCATGAATTTTGAACTGAGCCTGAAAGAAAGGATAAGATTTCAAGACCTGAAGATAGTGGAAGGGGATAATCTCAGAAAAGGATTTTTTACTTAAATATGGGTGTAGAACCAGGATTGTCAACACTGATGACATTTGTTGATCTGCCAGCTGTTGGTTTGCAGTAAATTAGAGATAAAAAACATGACCATCACCGTTTTTTGAAAGGCACTGTTGGAAGCAGTGTATACAATTTCCAATTGTAGTTCCTGTGAAATGCTGATTGCATTTCTCCTTATAGAATCCCTTGTTGAAAGTTATCTTTCAGAATTATGCTAAGAATAGGCTTTGTTAGATATGTTGTGCTTTCTTCCTTCTGATAAGAACTAGGACAATTTCTATTTTATTTTTCCTATTGGCTTCTGGGAGGCTTAGATGCAGAATTGAAACTCAGGCAATTATGTCGAACCATCCATTTAGCATTTTTGCAGCATCTCCTTATCTTTGATCCTAATGTTTTAATTCTCCTTCTGGTTTGCTAGTTCATTGTCTGAAGTTTTTGCTTTAATCTACCTCAAAAACTGTCCACAGAATAAATTCAGCAAACATTTACTGAGCGCTTATGCTAATTGTTAGAGTTAGAAAAAAAATATATGTAAATAATTATGAACAAATGACAGATCTTATTCAAAAAGAATCACGTAGTTACGTAATTTAACTCAGGACCCAGGAGAATGTTAAGAGCAATAGCAGATTTGAGGAATGGACTTCCAAAGAGGTCATTTCTTTAAATAAGATGAACAGGGTGAATTGTGGTCATCTGAGTTCTTGCATGCTAGACTAAAGAGCCTGTCTTACTTGGGAAATTGAAAAAGCCTTGACATCAATATGACAAAATATTTCAAACTTATACAACATATGCTTTTCTAAGGAGTTGAATTTTTCATGGATATTTTCTTCTAAATTGTTTCCTCATTCAGAGAGGAGGTCAAAATTCTTATAACATTTTTCAGTTCATCAACATTGAGAGTCCAGCATAAAGAGCAACTTCTGCTTAGGGAGTCTGGAGACATCAGGAGCAGGAAATACATTTTGTACTTCTGGCAAGCTTATCATAGAGCTGGGGAGACAACCCTTTAGTTTATTAGCATCCAGCAGCCAATTGAGCTATATTTTCCCGATCCCATTTCTGGATCTAATTCCTCTGGCTTTCTAAACAAGGAACACAGGAAATAGACATTTGTCTTAGGTTTGGTGGGGGAAATAGACCACTCCAGCATGAACAGGGTTTCTTATTGTTAAATGTACAGAACAGGAAATTACTAAATGAAATGATAATGTACTTATTTCCCATGCTATACATTCACCCTGGGACAGAGTATGCCCACTCTTTACTTCACCAGTACACCTGAATTTCAGGAGATTACTTTCACCTCCCAGGTATGGAATGGCCTGATCTGAGATTACAGTAGAATTCACCTGGCCATATCCCAGGAAGAGGAAAGTGGTCAAGAGACCAGGGGGGATATTAGGGGCAGAGAAGGCATTTCTATCTTCATTCTGATGGTTTGGTCTGCCATATTAGATTCTGGTGAGTAGAGTAATAAAGCTGTAGGAGAATTCTTTCTGAGTCACAAACAGCAGATAAATCAAGTAGACGTATATTAGTTTGGAGAAATGTGACTTTCTGCAAAGAAGACACATGAAGATGGCTACTTGAAGGGTAACTAGTCAGTGACACCACTGAAAACCAGAAAAGGCACATGGGTGACATCTTTGATCCCTCTTAACTACAGCCTCTGGCCGATGCTGTGGTGCGCGGCCTCCCCTTCAGGGTTGAGACAGCCTTCCTCCTGCTTCTGGGAATGCTGGCAGCTGATGACTCTCAATTGATTCCAGCCCTGGGAATAGTTTTAGCTGAAGAGAGCCACCTCATCGTCCCCAGGGACGGTCCCCATCCAAAGGTATATAAAGGCTTACTCCTCTCAAGAACAAACAACTCTGCAGGGTCATCTTAGCTCCAGAGCACTCACTGGATCAGCAGAGGCTCCTGTCGCATTTCTGTTCCTCCATCTGCCTAATCCCACTCCTATCACAGCCCCATGACTATTAATCCCACCATGGTCCCCCGGGAACCTCCTACACACCGCTCTTTATCTTGATCTGCTTCCTGGGGGGGCTGTCTGGTGTCCCACAACCAGGACCCATCAAATAATGGTAAATCCTATGCTTTCTGCCAGGGATTCATGGCAGGTATGGAGATACACATTTAAATGAGACCTATGGCAACTCCACTGTCTGAAGCTGTCGGGAAGCAACAGGAATCTGCCAGGAATGCTGTGAGCATCACTGGATGACTTCCTCTGGAAACGAATGATGGCTCTCCTCCCTTTTGTCTCCCATCCCTTTACTTGGCAGTCCTGTTCTGAGTCTCTTCATCTCTATTTGTCTTTATAATTCAGCTTCATGTACCTGCCCAGTGAGGCATAAATGGTGATATTTGTCTTTCATATCCAGTGTGTGGAAAAGTGCCCGGACACATGATGAAACAGGTCTCACTCTGGATTGTGACGAAGACCAGCATTTCTCACTAATTAGAAAGAGTATAGGATCGCTTGATCTATTGATTTTCATTAACTTGTGTGAAGTTGTGAATCTTAAAATGGAAGTCCACAGTTATAGATACCTTAGGATTGTGTTTTATAGCAAGCAAGACTCTAGAGAGTGCCATAAAAATCAGCTTTTGATGCTCATCTGAGGGTTTATGGTTTAAAGAATTGCTTGTGCTTTCTCTGCAAATGTTCCCCGGTCATACTTTGCAATACCGGCCTGATTGAGGCAGAAACTACTACTAAGTTTAATGCAGAGTTCTAGAACTCCTCTTAAATTGGCTATTTTCTTCCTTTACTTCCCTTTTCTTTTACCTGTTGTTGAAGAATTATCTCCTTGCCATGTTGCCAGGAGCTTCCCAGTTTGGACACCCATTACCCGTCTTTTGGAAAGATCCTCTCCAAAGCCACAAGGTAGGCATTGGCATTTTGGCTGAGTGCTTTGCTAGACGCTCATCTCAGAGGGCTACCCTGATTGCTGTATAATGCAAGGGATATCCAAAAATGGAGAATGGGCCTTGGAATGTCCCAATAAAGCCAGGTTGGTCTGTCTTAGATACATCTTGATGTCAGAGATCTAGATATTAGATGGTTAGAGATCAAATTAAAATCACGGGTTCTTTATTATCTTACTGCATTTATTCAGCAAGCATTTGTTGAACGCCCACTTGGTATCATTGTATATATGTTCCTCCTTTCCTTTGCTTTCCCTCTTCTTTCTCTCTTCTTCCTTCATTTCCGCAGCACATAAATGAGGAGGAAGTCAGGCCCTTCCAAGGAGACTGCTAGATTATTATCTTTGTTTTTGGAGAAGAGCAGTTTTATTAGTTCAATGAAGAGAGATCAGGTGCACAAGGAGCTGATAAAAGTCGTTTTCTGTCATTACAATCGAGTATATACCTTTCTAATGAGCAGGAAGCTGGTGTCCTTCCTCCCAGGTATCAGAAGGCTGCTAGGAAACAGAGAAGGGGCACTGAATGATTTTGAAAGGTATTTGTTCTAGCCTCTGGTGAAAACTAATGAACTATTCCTTCTGCTCTGCAAACAGCCCAGAGGAGAGCCTAGTTTCTTTTGGCTTGGGTCTTCCAGATAACCTGTTTGTGTGCTGTGTGCCCAAAACTTTCTGACAAGAGTTAATAATCAGTGCTCTTTCTTCTGGGCTCCCCACATACCTCTGTCCTTCTGTTTGTACTCATTACACACTTGTCCTTGTTTCAGTGGAGAGCTATTGCTAAGGCCATGTACTATTACTTAATCGATTGTGTGGAATAGTGGTTCACTAGCACAGAGACTTAAAAATCAGATAGCCCTAGGTAGTATGTGCACTGGTAAGAACTGGCTCTCTCTCTCCCTCCTCTCTCTCTCTCTCTGTCTCTCTCTCTCTCTCTCTCTCTCTCACACACACACACACACACACACTCAAAACCCTGATTTGTAGTGCTTGCTGATTTCCATGGTGTAAATACTCCCACCATGGCCACATTCAGGCTACCAAAGGGAAATCACTGAACATGGAGCTGGGAAAAGATGAGAGCAGTTGTTTCTCATGAGCTGGTAGCAGACATCATCAGCTCATCAGCCCTAGGACTGAGCCCAGGAAACATTACTTGTCCTCTCAAACTCTGAGCTTCCTCATATATGACATGGAAGTGGTATGAAAATAATTACCCTAAAGTGCTATTGTGAGACTTGATTATAAGTCATATATAGAACTTAACTTAGCAGGGGAAAATCCTAACCATCCAGTGAGGGATACCTAGTCAGGTACACCAGGTACCTTAACCTCATCAGTAATCCAACTCTGTCTCTGGAATAGGCATTCCTTTTGTGGAACTTTCCAGTATAAACCAACCCAGTTCATGATGTTGGTTTCAGCTGAGGAAAGGGACTGACCTGGACTGACCTCCCTTGGCTTAGGGGAGATGCTTAGCAAGTTGGGCTGGCAGCCCTACTTATCTCCTATAGCTCCATCATCTTGTTTAATAACCAATAGTTGATTATTATCAATCTTATGATTGATCTTCATAAGAAAGTACATCGTGCTAGATAATGTGAGGAGAAATAACCTAAGCAGGTCTAGACCTTGCTGAAATAGTTTATAGCCTCGTGGAGGGGGGCACACATGTACAAGTAACACAGAATTGGGAAACCAGCTGTGCTGAAGTAAAACAGGACAGTGTTCTTGGTGCTGCAGGATGATTCCTCCTAAGAGAACTGCCGGGCATGGTGAACGCACCCATCTTCAGAGACAGGCAAAATGTGGAATATGCTTTGCTGGTGTGTGAGCCTCACCACAGTGTGGAGTGAAAAAGGCCCACTGCTCTTCTAATCCAGGGATGTGTATTGCTTTAGACTAGAAACTCAGTGGTGTCTTTTATTTTTATTATTTTATTTTATTTTATTTTATTTTATTTTATTTTATTTTATTTTATTTGTGAGAGAGAGAATGAGAATGAGAGAAAACACAAGTGAGGAGAGATAGAAGCAGACTCCCTGCTGAGCATACCCTGGGATCATGACCAATGCTGAAGGCAGATGTTTAGCCAGCTGAGCTACCCAGGAACCCCTGAATGGTGTCTTTTAATGTGAGTGAAGACAGTTGTTTTCATTCAGAATCAAACCACGTGCCCCCGACTCCACAGAGTTCCACCCCAGCCATTGAAGTCAAAAGATGCACACTAAATACTCTGAAATGATGTCCACGATGAGAGCAGATGCCTCTGCAGAGAGAATAGGTGGCTCCCTGCACACCTCCCACTCTCCCAGGCTCTCTTCTGGTCTTTTCACCTCATCTGTGTTGTGTGGGAAAAGAACATCTAGCAGGTCAGCATTTGTCTCCCTTGGGCCATGCCCAACCTGTTCTTGTCAGCTTTTTCCTATCGAAGTCTTACATTTCTGAGAGAACAGATGTCGTATGAGACATTCCGGGGACGCTTTGGTTTAAAGAAATGGAAAGTGATAATTTGCATAATCTATTCATTTTAGTGGTCTCTCTTCTTATCTGGACTGTAAACACTGTGAGAGTAAGGGAGCTCACTCTTATCTGGCCACCCCGCCCCCCATTGTTGAACATGTGGACTCCCTGTGGCCACTGTAACAGTCCTGTGGTGTTGTGACCCCTCTCACATACCAACTAAACATAGGCTCTCTATCCTCCCTGATGCACCACATTTCCAAAGTTCCTGTAGGGCAAAGACAGTGTGGCCTGATGGCAAAGCCCTGCTCCCAAGGCCACTCTGTCTCTGGGCAGCAGGCACCACCTCTGGATGCTCAGGTCCAGGCCAAAAGGAGCTTGGTTCTCATCAAAGCTGTAATCTGTACACAGACACTTACCTATCTACTTAAGGGAGTCAGATATTCAAATTAACTTAATTTTTAAATATTTAATTTCACTCTGCTTGTAAGGGTATCAAGCTGATTTTGCTTTCAAGAATTTACTAAGGCATTTTGAAGAAAAAACTTATGTGAAACTCTGGCCCACCTTTTCCAATAAAACCCATTATATTCCCTCAGAGCTATGAACAAGGCTTTGATTAAAACTCAGAAACGAGTAGCTTACCTGGAATAAAGAACCTCCAATACCATGCTTCTCCTGTTCTCTCTTGGTTCCCCAAAAGCCTGTCTTCTTCATATGAAAGTTTCCCTTCACTTTCATTGCTCCTCAGAAACAGAAAAGAAAAAATGTGAAGGCACTTGGCTGGGAAGTGATAGCTCTTCTCTCGTGTATATGTGTATTAGTATAAGGACTTTGAATCTCCCATTTAAATATAAGAGTTGGGAAATTCTCCCTTAAGTGCTATGACCTCTTCTGGCCCTGGCTCCTACATGATTTCCTGTGCTATATTCTATATTTGGGCTCAAAGACCACTTAAAATCTGCTTCTCTATTTGTAATAAGGTGTAGGTGTGTGAGTATGTCTCTCAGGATCCTATTAAGTTGTTCCTCCTTCATGAAACTTATTCTCATCCCCAAGCCAGAATTTATAGAACCTGCTTCTGTGTCCCAATGGCCCCGTCTGCCATTCCAGTGGCCTTCATCTGCTGCCTTGTGGTATTGCAGGTGGGGGTGTAGCTGACTTCCTAAATACCACTCTAAGCTGATGGGTAAGCTCCTATGAGGCAGGAGTCCCAAGCCACCTATGCAGCTCACCTTCCCACCCATTGATGCTTTGTATATATCAGTGCTCAGTAAAGCTATCAGATCAGATCTCTGCTTTCCAAAAATGCACTAAAGTATAAATGTTTTGGGGAACACCCAGAACTCCTCTCCTAAAGCCATTGGCAGCCTCTGGCAATATTAAGAAGCGATGGGGTCTGGTTCACAATAGATCTTAAATCATTACATTGGTCACTGTTTCTATATATAGTGGTTGGAAAGTCCACTTCCTTGTTATTCCTTCTTGCTGTGAACAAACCTAACGAATTACATATCCTCTTCTTGGCTGCCAAAGTATGGGCCTAATTAGCATTAAGTCTTCAGTGAATTTTAAATATATCCACTTTCCTTTTTTATTTTTCACTGAAATAGACTATTTGTGCTGTCTCTAAAACAGGCCTTTCGTGGCTGTAGAAAAATAACTCCCACACATATTGCCCACCAACTACTCAAAGCTTTCCATAAATCTCATGGAGATATTGCAATATTTCTAAGCCTTTTGCTATTTTGTGTTTAAAATTGCTTATAAATTAATAAATTATTCCATTTTAAGCCATTGTTTCTTTCTTTTCCTGTGGCATATTTTTAAATTAGTTTGGATATCTTTCTTTACCAATGATGGCAGAAATCCACTTACTTAAAGAACTCCAGGTGTTACACCCTCTGTAGAATTCAGGAGATAAACTGATAAAGAATGAACTCATCATATATTTCCTTCAGAATTCTAGTCCAGAGGAAGGGCAGCAAGAGTATTGGTTTCATTAAGCTATTTATATCCACCACCTAGAACAACTTCTAGTACTTTGTAGACACTCAGTAACAATGAAGGAAGGGATCAATGAAGGAGTATTAGTTCTGTCCCTTGGTGCCCATGCATATATTGCTTAATTCTGCTGCATTTGTTTCTTTATCTATAAATGGGGTTGTTGTCAGGATAAAGTATAATAGTTGTACAAACCTCTTAGCAAAATAAGCAATGATAAATGTTGTTATTTCTGTTTTTGTTTCTCTAAGCGTTTTTTTCCCTCATCATTCAACCTGTCCACTTCTAGCTCATTCAGGCTCACCTGACATGTTAGGTGGGAAATGCCTTCTCTGGACTCTGACTTCCCAGAGTGTTTACCTTGAACATGGCATTTACCTCTCTCTGCCTTACATTCAGCTATTCAGCATTCTTTTAATGCCCACAAGATATTGAACATTGTCCTGGGTGCAAAAGTATTTATGTTTGTATGTCTTTTTTTTTTTTACTTCCTTTCTGAAGCTTGACTTGAGACTTCCTGAAAGTAGATCAGATTCAGCACGGTAGCCTCACTTTGCCCAGCATTACACCTCGCACTTAGTTATCATTTCATATATATTGAGTCAATAGATGGATGAGTGAATCATCTTAACAGAATCTTAAGAAACTAGATGAACTAAGTCTATTCTGTCCTGCCCATCAATGAATTTCTTGGGGGCTCTGGAGGGACTGGGATGTGCTTGATATCTTTGCCCACAAAGGCCCACAAACCTCTGAATTTTGATTTTATGAGCCCCTGGAATTCAGTTGCTTGATCTCACATTTGATTCAAGCCATTTACTCTGTTTCCTTTGACAAACCTTTCTACTGGGAGCTATGATTGCTAGATCATCTTCGGTATAGAAACAAAATTATAGTATTCAGTGGTATGAAGATGGAGCTTGGGTGTCAAATTTCCCTTTGTCTCAACTGTAATATACAGAAAACCAACTGCTGATGATTTTCCTTTGTTCCATTAAAATCCAGTCTATTGCTGATCTAGTGACTTGATGGCTCAGAAGTATTCCTTACCCTGAGCTAGGTCCATCAGCCTCCAACATACAGATGACTTCTTTTTCACTTTATTCTTTGCACCTTGCATGCATGCATTTTTTCCTACATATTTGTCTTTATAACCCAAGCCATGTGCTCATTGCATATAGCCCATCTTTTTGATGTAATGACACAACCAAACCACCGGATACTGACATAAAATTCCCACTATGATGGCTTAGACCATCATTAGTTCTGCTTTTTTTGCCATCCTGATAATGGATTCTCAAGTTTAAATTTACTTTCTAATTCAGAGCAATCATAGTTTTGCTAATTACTTTAAATGGTTTCTGTGTAAGAAATACTTAGCATTAATGGCATTCTTTGGATTTTTAAGAGTAAGTTACAGTCATTAATTAGCCAATTAATAACAGCATCCCTGGGTGGAAGACTTTATCAGCCTGGATTCCATTTTATAGATGGAGGAACTAAAACAGATTGACTCAGACTCGCCCCTTGGAGTTCCATCATTTACCATTTATTTCTCTGCCCCCTCCTTCACTGCTTATTTTACCACATGTTCCCTCCTCCTAAACACCTGGCTTACAGATTGCAGTGTATGTGTGTGTCTGTGTGTAGTGGGACAGGGAGAAAGATACAGAATAACTATGGCACAAAAGAAAGCTTGATGACTACCACCAAGAATAAAGTTAGAGAAGACCATGCCATAGGAAAGAAGATGGGTTGAAACAAGAGCTTATATTTCTGTAGGGAAGTCACATTGTTAAGCCTTTTTCAGATCTCTTTGTATGAGGCATATCTGTTTTCCAGTGGCATCCCTAGAAGACCCACTACCACCCCCAGGATTGAATTGGGCTGATCCTTCTTGGCCATCCCCCAGATACATCTTCTGTAGTGCCTCCAGTTATATGCCTGATAAATTTTGCAGAATAAAGATAATCATGACAGGGTAAATTTATTCATTTAATGTTTTTGAGTAATAATCTTGATGGTAAAAGTTCAGTAGGCAGCATTGATATTATATGCACTGTGGGCACATAGAAAGGCTCTGGACTTTGAGGTTTATATTGAGGGCTGTGAAATCAACATCCATAGTACAGAAAGGCCCTTTTAATGTGACTGTGAGAAGAGACGTCTTCACTGTTAAAAATGATAGCGGGAAGTTGGAATGTGCTGTGGAATTCGCATGTCTTCTTTGAAGCCTTCCCAGATAAATTTCATAGCATTTTGTTATTGAATCAAATAGTAGAGGGGCTATTTATCAAAGTTTCAGATGGTATAAGGATAAAAGGGAAAGCAAATACTTTTAAATATTACGTCAGGGCTCAGGGAGACCTCGGACAGCAAGAATAGGCTGATGATATCTAAATTAGTAGAAGGCAGATTCAAATTCAGCTCTTAGCTCCAAAGCTTGTATGCTGTTAGACCTGAGAAATCCATCATAAACGATATGATATTCCCAGCACATTTTTAGCAGTCAGACAACATCTGAAATTTTATATCCATTTCTGGAGTGTATAGATGAGTGCTATCAAATAGAAATATAATATGAGCTGTATATATAATTTAACATTTTGTAGTAACTACATTAAAAACGTAGAAGTAAACAGACAAAATTAATTTAATAATAAAGTGATAATTATTTTTTAAACTTAATATGTATTAAAACATAATTTTGATATGTAATATATATAAAAATACTAGTGAGTTGTTTTATGTTATTTTTCATGCTAAATCTTCAAAATTCAGTGTGCATTTTACACTAACAGCACATCTCAATTTCAGTGCTATTTTCATCAGAAATACTTGCTCTCTACTTAAATTTCATAAAATTTATAGTCAAGAAAAATAGATTCATGTATCCAAGTTGTTCCAAAGGTACTTAAAAGTTTTACCCAAAATAGAATTAAGTGGCAGTTTTTAAATTTAAGTTGAAACTATTTAAAATTGAGTGGAATTTAAAAGTCCACTCCTCGGGGCTTCTGGGTGCCTCACTCTGTTATGTGGCTCAGCCTTTGACGCAGGTCATGGTCTCTGAGTCCTGGGATGGAGCCCCACGTTGGGCTCCCTGCTCAGTGGGGAGTTGGCTTCTCCCTCTCTCTCTGCCCCTGCTTGTGTTCTCTCTTACTCACTTTCTCTCAAATAAATAAAATCTTTAGGGCAGCCCGAGTGGCTCAGTGGTTTAGTGCCTGCCTTCGGCCCAGGGCGTGATCCTGGAGACCCCAGATCGAGTCCCGTGTCAGGCTCCCTGCATGGAGCCTGCTTCTCCCTCTACCTGTGTCTCTGCCTCTCTCTGTGTGTCTCTCTCATGAATAAATGAATAAAATCTTTATAAATAAATAAATAAGTACTTTAAATAAATAAATAAAATCTTTAAATATAAATAAATAAATAAATAAACCACTCCTCAACTGTACTGTCCACATGTCGCATGCTCAGTAGCCACGTGAGGATAGTGGCCAGCATATTGGACAGCGAAGGCTAGATTTATAATCATTTCCAGCATGGACATCGGGATGAGACAACGTTGTAATCAGCAACAAAAGGCAGAGCAGAAGATGTTGTTTGGCATCCATCAGAGAGACACAGTGGAAGGAAACTGAATTGAATGACCGCTGCCTTGCCCCACATTTATCCAGTTCGGTAGCTCCCTCATCTTGTGGTCTTGACTTGCTGCCTTCCCAGAGGCATTGCCTTGGTGCTAAGTAAAACAGGGCCTGAGAATTTCACAGTGCCACATGTTTTCTCAAGTTCTTCTCTAAAGGTAGACATGAGGTTACTCCTCAAGGACCCATTGTATTTTCTGAATTAGATAAACCCTCTTTTGGAGAGACAGCTGGCTAGACCTGTTCCTTCAGCTGAGTCTCTAGCTTGTTAAATGAGCTATGAGCACCTTGTAGGTAAAGGGGCTAAAAGTAGCTGTTGTCTTCATTGTCTTGGCTATTGTCATCATCCTTCTCTTCTTTCTGTTCATCATCAATGCTGCCATCTTCCCTTTCTCCCTGTCAAGCCTTCACTATACAACTGGAACTCCTGTTCTGGGGTAGAGGAAATGAGATTCTCATACCACCTATCCAACGATGGAGTTGATGGAAAGAAGAAACTAAAATGTACTAGGCATTCTTACATAACCCTCACGGAGGGAAGGCTGGTTAGCTTTCCCCTCCCTTGTTTAGAACAGTTGAGAAAACTGAAATTCACAAAGGTGAACTAGCTCACCCAAGATCACATGATAGGGGCTCAGATTAACTCCAAGTGGGGCCTGACTCCCAAATCCGTCCATTTCTGCTACCCACCCCTATTAGGAAAATAGCTCTCAGGGAAGGTAATAACACATCCAGTTGTCATTGTCACACAATTGTGTTGCACGGTGAGTTTCTACTGCCAAATGAGGGTGTGGTCATTGGACAACATAGCTGATGGCAAAACCTTCCCAACTCTTTGTTATAAAGTCATACCCTTGAACTTCAAATAAGGATTCTGCTTTCGCTTTCTCTTCCTAAGAATGCTCACAATATTATCTCATGGTTATCCTCATTGTTTCCTCATAATTACCCCAATTTGCTGATGAAAAATTCAGGAAGTTTCTGAGAGGACAAATAGTCAAGTGTTAGAGTGGGGACATTGGATTCTGAAGAAATACTACCTCAGGAGGGCTGCTTGATGCCTCTGTTCAGACTCCCTATTGTAAAGTCAGGAGCATAACAGAAAAATGTGAAGCTAATGGTAGAAGATGGCCTTGTTCCCTAAATATGAGTGACGACTGCTGATTGACAGTGATGAAGACACACTGCAGGGAGTAGCCAAGCAGGAGAGATGATGGAGTACCTGCCAAGCACACTCAGAAATCTCACACTGGACCTCCTGGGTGTGTGGACACCAGCCCTGTACATATGCTGCTCTTACATAGTAACTGAGGAACTGGAACGTACTAGTGGGAAAAACATCAGAGGTAGCTGCCAAGATATAGAGCCCTTTTTGGAGGGATTTCACTCAGCCACACGTTGAGAGTATGGTCATACTTTCCAGGCGGCATACAGAAAAAATATAAGAGAAAATAAGGCAAGATTTTGTAGCAGTGATGTGCACCACTTAAGATGTTTTTGGTTTGTTTGTTTCTTGGGGCTTTGTTGTTGTTGTTGTTGTTCTGTCTGATAAACTGTAGGGAGCTCCACATAGGAATAGCATACTATAATAAGAAACCCAAATAACTCATTGGATTTCTACTGCTATTTATTTATTTATTTTTACAATGTGTTTTAGCATCCAACCTAAGAGTAAATTGCTGATTTGAAATAGATGAATATTGGTGCTGGGGTGGGGGTGGGAGGCAGGGTTTATAAAGGTGTTTTTAAATCCATGAAAGAGATGATCCCCTAAATTAACATTAGAACTCTGAATGAATAAAGATACCCAGAGCATTTCATTTTCTTTGACATCTTACAGATGGTAGGGGCTGGAGCAGCAGTGTAAGTAGCCAGTAGGAATGGGTGATGAGATTATCAAAACTTATCCTTTTGAGGTTCAGAGCAGAGGTCTGTCCACTAAGATGTCCAAAAGTGGTAGCTGGTCCTACAGCCAAGAATAGTCATGCTTGCCCCAAACTGCATCCCACTTGCTAATGAACCCTTGTTTTAAGTGTGACAGAGAAGTGTCCCATGGACATTTTTTGAGAGTCATGGTAATTACTGTGAGTTACTGTTATGCAAGAGAAGAACAGGGGATGCGAAGTTTGGGTCTCTCCTGCTGTGATTTAAACTGTAATCTTAAACTGTGGTCTTAGCCCTTTCTTGCTCTGTGTTCCACAGCATTGAGACAAAGGTAAATAAAGTCAGCTATCACTGACCTCCTGGGGGGAAAAGCTTGCATCATACAGCTTTCACCTAAAATTTTCTCCAAAATCATAAGCACATAAAATACATCTTGTTCTAGATTATGTCTTAAACAGCAACAGCTGTCTTCACAATGGGGCTTCTTTCACATTTAGGTCCAGTGGCAATAAGAGTAGCAAGAACAGACCTGGTAAAAGCTAATCTTTTCAAAAATGTTATTCTAATTCTCTATATCCACATATGTTTTTTAATCTGGACCTTTCATTATGTGTGTACTTGATAATGAAGCAGAAATAGTCATGGGATTGAGCCAAAAAAAAAAAAAGGGCATGTTGAGTGAGTGGTGTTGGAAGTGCCTGAGAACCCAAGAGGAGCCAGTTGTAGTTAGGACAAGAGACAGAGGTGAATAAGGGGAAGGAGGGTAGCTCTCCAGGGAAGGACTACATGGTAAGCTTTTCAGACACAGCTTATCCAAGTTCACATTCAGTACACAACTACATCTGAGTCAAGGGTACGAAGCAATATCCCTGGAATAAATCTGATGAAATGTTACATTAGGGGTACAGATGGGTGTGAGGTCCTTTGAACCTTAGTCCTGGTCCATAATGTGACCAGAACTGCCCCACAGCTCTGAGGGGAAATGCTGCTACCATATGTGGTGAAGCTTTGAAATGAATGCAATTCCAACATCCACATCCTGCCTCCAAGGACCCCCTTGAGTCATGAAGACAGTTTCACACATGGATTCCAATGCATAATGGATGGGCATTAAAGTATATGGTTGGCAATGCTCCTGTGATGCACTGGTGTCTTTTTTTTTTTGCTTTTTGCTTTTTGCTTTTAGAGCATGTTGACACATGTCCACTCAAATAAATAAATATTCCCATCTCCACTGATCTGTTTGGAAGCATCGAGAAATTCAGGTTGGGGGGGGAGCTCATTTGTCTTTAGAAATTGAAAAAGCGAATGTCTCAGAAAGAACTGGAGAGACGGGGGAGAGGCGTTTTTATAAATGATCAATAAATCAGCATCTAATTTTTTACTAAAATAAGGCCTGGCTATTCATATAATCCAGTGGGAGATTGTGAGAAAGGAATTATAAGATGGATATATACAAAGAATCTTTGTATTTTGTTTGACAGCCGAAAGATCTTCAAGCAGATGTAAGTTGTATGCTTCACACATCTGTGAATGTGGGTGATTATTATACAAAAAAGTGGCTCCCTTGGTAGCCAGGCGGATGATCTGTGTTTCTCTTACCCCTGTATTGATGTTATTAGTGATGCTACTGTAATTTTTTAGAATGACATTAACATGCCTGACCAGTATAAATATAGAAGGAGCTATGTTTTATGAGCATAATCTAAGGACCTATCTATTCACGTTGACGTTTTGAATCCAAGTTGCTAGAGTCTTGTCAACTAACGTGGAGTGAGAAGGGCATCTTACGCCAGAAGCCATTATCAGGAGCAAGGACAAGAGTGGTATCAGATTTGCAAACAGCAGAAACTACAGGCAAGCGGTCAGGGGGATAGAGTGCATCTCCCTACTTGTTTCTGCATCCCTAACTCCCAGGTGGTGAGAGAAGTCACAAAAAAAGAAGCTACTTCTACTTTGACATCCACTCCTGTTTAACCTGATTCCTTTCTAGAGTAATTCCTTGATAATTAGAGGTCGAGCTGTGTTGTTCTGGAAAGATCATCAACTGTTGACAGCTGGGGTTGCAGCCTGAATTTAGCCATAGTCATGGTGGCAGATGCTTGTGTTTTCATGCAAGTAGCAATAATCTTTTTAAACTGTAATGAATACAGAAACACAAAAATATGGCAATTAAGTTGCCAAAGAAAACACATGTCCTCTCTTCATGTGCTCTGCCCTCAGAAAGTCTTGATCCTCGGGCTTGGCAGGAGGGGTCATGACTAGTAGAAAAGCCGGATGACACAGAAAAGAAGGAAAGTCTAATCTGTGCAATTTTGTCAGTTCACTAAGTCATTTGTCATGTTTCATCACATCACCCTGAGTTCTCTGTTCTGCACCAGGCCCAAATGTTCAGCCCTGAAGCTTTTAGCTTCTGAGGTGATAACAAGACTGTGTACCCAGGATGGGAGCAAGGATATTAGATGCTCTAAGCCCAAGGAGAGAGCCATTTCCACTCAGCCTGCCTTTGTTGAGCATGTCCTATAGGATGGTCCTGCTCCAGATAAACTCCCAGTGCAGCACAGGACAGTAACTTATGAAGATGGTGATGGGACATGCTGGAAGTGGTAAGACATTGGAGGTGTAAGCTCCATGTCCCAGGAACCCAGAGGAGGAGGTTGTTTATCATTGAGGGTGCTTTCGGAGGAACACTTAAGGCCAAGATGGAATTTGGGATGAAACCTTTAATGGGTCAGATTTCAACCAGTGGAGGGAATGCTAAGCTGAGGAAGTGGCAGTCAGTACCTGAGGATGTGTTCAGGAAGCGATGAGAGCTTTACTTGCCTTGAGGATTCAGGTTGACGGGTGTTAGACTGGAAAAAGAGGTTGAGACTAGACCACAGTGGCCTTTGAAGGCCGGGATAAGGAATCTGCACCAGATTCTATGGGCAGTGGATGAGATGAAAGGAGTTAGTGCAGACAAGTGACAGACCCGCAGCTTGCAAAGAGAGTAGTCTGACGGACTCCCAGATATACCACCATCACCCCTGCCTTCTCTCCTGAGCTTGAGACCAAAATATCTAACTGCCTCTGGATTTTTCATGTAAAATCTTACATCCATCATATCCAAAAGTTTTTACCAATATAAACTCAATAGTCTTTTTTGAGAAACAGCACGTCTACCCACTCAGTTGGTCAAACTAAAAGAAAAAAATCTCCTCCTTCTCAAGTGTCCTGTCTTCCACTTCCCACATCAAACCAGTCATTACATCTGTTAGATGCTCACTCCCACTTCATGCATCTGTTTATTTTCCCTTACTCATTGCTATATCACTGCCTTAAAGCAGGCCCACATCGGCCAATTCAGTTATACTTTTTTTTTTCAACTCTTCAGTCCAGGCTTTGTGTGGCCGCTAATTATTGTTTGAAAACAGAGATAAGCTCATATGTCTTGCAGATTCTAAAATCACCTTTGTCTCTCCATTACCAAAGGGCAAAATCACACTTCTTAGGGTATCAAAAAAAAAAGCCATCCCAATGTGCCCTTCTCTACCTTTTCTCCTTTCAAGCCTGATACCTCGAATCAACCCACTCCTCATCAACACACACACACACACACACACACACACACACACACACGTCTGACCTTGTGTTTTCCATATGCACATGCTTGTTTTCTCATCTTTAGACTTTTATATAAAATGCATTCTCAGCAGGGCATATCCTTTCCTGCTTGGCAAACTCTTTACCATCCTTCAAAACCCAACTGGATTCCTCCCTTTGTTTCCTCTTGAGACACTACTGAGTGTATGTGAAATGGATGAAGGACATGGACAACCATGATCAGAATCTTCATATGTGATTGGTTATTGACATCCTGTTTCTTAACTAGGCTCTCCAGTCTCTTTTAAATTTATTTTTTAAATTTTTCTGTAAAATGAATTAGAATAAAACATCTTGCACATCATTTGGGCATATGACTCTTGATTTTGGCTCAGGTCGTGGGATCAAGCCCCCATTCAGGTTCCTCACTCAGCTTGCAGTCTGCTGGAGATTTTCTCTTCCTCTCTCTGTGCCCCTCCCACTCATGCACTCTCTCTCTCTCTCTCTCTCTCTCAAATAAAAAATGAAATCTTAAAAAAAAATCTCATACATTCTCTGCACTTGATGAATGTGTCATTCCCACCAACATGTACATGCATGCATGTGTTTTTCAGAGATAATTTCTATTTCTCTAAAGAATGACAATTGACCGAGGTAGCTTATGAAAGAGAACATAAACTATGTAATCAATTTGATATATATTTCCATCCCAGAATTTTAAACATGAGATTGACTTTTGGGCCTTTAGGAAAATATCTTTCTTACATAACATATTCAAATATTTGAATGTTTACTCAATTGCTTGCCATTTGAAGTGGGCATTTTTAATTCCTGTTCCTCTAGTTCGTGTTCTTTCCCCAGTCTTTCCTCCTACCACCTTCACCCCCAACAGGGGTGGATTGATTATTTGTTTTGAATCTTGTTTGCAGTATTAGATTTAATGCAGAAGAAACAGTTTGCATTTGGTCGTATTTTTTATCTGAAATTTCTACCCTAAAAATCCTCAGCAAGGAATCGCATTTGTCTCATTTGTCATCCATGACAGTTGCCATGCTGATTTGTGCTCAAACTCCTCCAAGAGCTTGTTAGGTCGTTTTTATCCAATTATGTTCTACAGTCAAAATCATTTTAATACTGTGACACAGAAGAGCTTTAAAGAGTCTCTGTTTGCCTCAGAAATAAATTAAGATTCCCTCTGAACCTCCCACGAATGCATGTTGGCATTTGGTTTGAATGCCATGGCCCCACCATACCTGACCTCACATCATCGCCGTTGTGCTATTGCCAGAGAGGAATGGTTGACCAGATGCATCTCACAACGTGATGCTGTCAAGTACAGAAGAATGACTCCGGTAAAAATAACAGATTTTTGAAAATTTAACAAGTACCAGCTGTAGTTATGTTCATCGGGTTCTACTGACAGCAAGGTTTCTCTTTTTAATTAATAAAAAGAGGAAAGAAAATACCCCAAATAGGGAAGGCTAGTGTTAACATTAGATGTGTTTCTTAAAGAGCCTCTGAGAGAACTCAAGGGTTTCTGTAACTAGCCTGAACAGAATTGTGGCAAGAGTGGTGTCATCTCAGTTGTTGGTCCCTAAAACCCTAGAAATGGAAAAAAGACCAAGGATCACTCAAGCATGAGCTCTGTTGTCCCCACGTCCTGGTGTGAGCTCCACACTCCTGGGGGGATGATCTGTGTGCACATATTCTCCTTACTGACTCATTATGGCCCTCCCTCCTGTTCTTCTCCACCACACTGCCCTGAGAACCTCCCATTAGTGCTCTTGTATAGCCCCGATCTCATGAGGATGCCTGCATTTTGTGTGGTGGGAGGATGCAGGTTGCCCTAATTGGGTCTTCCTTTCCTTCCACTTCAAAATCACTCGCACTCCAAGCTTATCTTTGACCTTTTAGCACTATATTCTAAAACATCTTCTAGGCAGCCCTGGTAGCTCAGCAGTTTAGCACCACCTTCAGCTGAGGGTGTGATCCTGGAGACCCAGGATCGAGTCCCACGTCGGGCTCCCTGCATGGAGCCTGCTTCTCCCTCTGCCTGTGTCTCTGCTTCTCGTTCTCTCTGTGTCTCTCGTGAGTAAATAAATAATATCTTTAAAAAAAAAACACCTTCTCTGCCTCATTTGGTGCAAGTTTTATGACATTGCCTATTGGCAACTAGCTGCTGAAAAGAGGCTCCAAAAAAAGGTGAGTTATGAAAATAGTGAAAAGAGTGAACCAGGAACATCAAGATTGAGAGGGGTCTAGCTAAAACATCTGTGAGTGATGATGTAATGGATAAACATGTTAATTTGGCAAGAAATAGAAAAGGCTTGGTGGATTAATTTATCTGTATATTACTTCTAATCCAGAGTTAAAGATGAATCTGAAGGCCATTCAAAATACATCCTTAAGGGGCAGGTTGCTGGTGTAAACCGTTCTGCTAAAGTGAGAGATTGCAGCATGACATAGCACTGAGGTGGGGAGGGGAGGAGGGTGGAGAGCTGAGCAGTAGTCCAGCCTTATCATTGACTGCAGTAAGTTTGCAGAAGGGGAAGGAGCCTGAAGCCAGGGCACAGAGGTTACGCGGGGTCAGCCTGAAAGTGGCACACATCCCACATGCACATATTCCAACACCATACTCAGCTACAAGGGAAGCTGAGATGGCTAGCCCAGCTCCGTACCCAGGAAGAAGAGAAGACCAGCTATGGTGAGCAGCTAGCTATTGTCAACATGGGACCAGGACCGAGACACATCTCTGGGCCTCAGCTCACTCACCTATAAGATGAGGGGGTGATGTCTAAGACTCTGTTTATAACCCTAACATCTATGATTCCACTCAGTGGAAAATCTGAATCTGCTATGCTATTTGCAGTTAATTCTTAGAGGAATTTTCCAACATCTAAATTTAAAAAAAAAAAAAAAAATAAGAAGAAGAAGTGGAGAGAAGCAGGCTCCAGCACTTGTGTTAATAGGAAGTGTTCCATCTGACCTCTTTCCTATTCCCAACACGTGGGATGAGGTGGGCTTTTCTTGCTCTTCCCTCCAACCCCTTCTGCCCTTTCCCCTCCTCTACTTAACTCCAGTAGCCTTGTAAACAAACACAAGGGAAACAGAAAACCAAGAGGACATTAGCACATCACCCTCACCCCTCCCCTCCAAGGTAAATTTGAATGTGGGCCAACTCCCTTTAGGATGGAGGCCAGGCATTTTGGCAGATCCCTTTGGAATTTTGAAGCGGGAGTGCTGACAGTTGAGACCTTAGTGAATGGGCCCTGCAGAGGAGCCAGTGCTGATTAACGACATACACACAAGCTGCCCAAAGAATGTTGGCTCTTGCTAGGGCGGTGATGTCATCCCTAGCAACAGGTGGCAGCCCTCTTTCTCTGAGCGCTCCTTGAGAAGGTCCTACTGTTCCCAGTCATGAATAAGGAACAATAAGGCGACCACAGGGTTAACTGCCACTTTCACTTGCTCTTTTGTGGAGCTGGGGCCTTTCCCATAGAAATGTCATTGGCTTGAACTGATTTCTTTTTTTCTACTGCCCAAATGTCAGACACTCATATAAAAGTGGATCATGAGCAACTTTCGCCACCAAGGCCTTTTCAATAGTGGCGTAGTTATGTGTGTGCTTTCCTTGTGCAAATAGAAGTGAACCCGCCTCTGGGAAGGGTAGTGGGATGTGAGCCTGCCTCGGGCTCCCCATTAGGAAAGATCATCAGGGCAGCATGAGACCTGCATTGATTGCTAGGTTGGTATTTTGCCTTTTTGTCTCTTCTGGTTTGGGAACACAGCTTGTCTTCATGACTGGATGGCAGGACAACAGAGTTAAAAGAACTCCCTTGGAGTTCTTATAGAAAGTTGCCAATTGGGACTTCCTCATAGTAACCTGTATTAAGATTGGGGTTAGCTGAACATGACCTAAATGAATTGCTCTCAAGCCCATTACACCAAAGCCTTTTACAAATGCACATCCTTAGTACCTTCCACATACTCAGGAAGACAGAAGGAAGACAAAGACATGGTCCTTGCCCATAGAAGGTTGGGTATGTCAGGGATTTTGTGTGCAGGCCTGGGAATCTCTATATTTATAGTGACCCACGTGGTTCTCATTCACACTGGCCTCGGGAAGTGGTCTGGGCCTCCTGGGTCGAAACAGAGATTGCAGTCAGGATGGAAAAACCAGGGGCTTTGGACTCACACAATGAGGGTCTGAATCTGGACTCTGCTGGCTGCAAAATCTGTGTGACAATATCAAGTCATCTGACTTTCCTGAACATGGCTTTCCAACAAGGAAAATAAGTCCTTTCCTCAAGGATCATTGGGAGGTTTACAATATATGTGTGTTGAGCTCCTAGCCCTGTACCTGATGTGGTGTAAATTGCTTATTAGTAAGTAGGTTTCTTTACACGAGGCCTATTTTTTAAATCTCTTATCTATAGAATGTGAGGGTTGGACCACATGACTTCAAAGTACCTTCTGAACTTTACATTCCATAGTACTACTCTGGCACTAGTGTCAACTTTCAGAGGAGGTTGTGTCCAAGGAGCCTGAAATGTTCGCCAGCTTGGGAAGGAGTCCCCTTGGCTAGAGTGAAATGTGGAAGATGGAAACCAGATAGGGCAATGAGACATCTGCACCAAAGGCTATCTACATGCCAACATAATTGTCTTCAGTGACTTCGATTTATAAGATTATGGGGTCCTGTAAAACATCCTTTGCTTTCCAAGACACCTTTTACAGTACCAACAACCATGATTAATCTAGATCCTTTTTCAGCTTTTTTATGGTTTCATTCTATTCTGTGCCCTGGGATAAAGAGTCTAAGTTGACTCTTGCCATCTCAAGTAATACTTTCTTTGACTTATTGTCGAACGCCTTCTTTCATCTTTCAGAGCTTGAGTTCGATTTCAGACAGACAGATCCCAGCTCCAAAGCATTCTGGCTTTGTGATCTCGCATAGTCACTGAGCCTCTAGAATGGGTGACCACAAAGTCTACATCGTACAGTTGTGTAAATTAAGTGAAACATTTGTGTCCTGTCGTCTGCAAGCACATTGTGTCAGGGAGCTCAACACACAGTAGTCCCCTTCTTAACTATATAGACAAGCTCAGTGTTTATCGTGAATAGACAAGTTTTGACCACATCCCTTCTTGTGCTTGTTGTTCCCAGACCTAGTCTGTCTTACACAGAATTTACACTTTAGATCCATTGATCACCAGTTCCTCAGTACTTAACCTGTCTTTGTTAATGTCCCCCATGAGTACATAACCCATTTGCCCATTCTGGGTGAGAATAAGATGGTTAGCCCTCTTATAGAGAGGCTGGGTGGCAATATGACAATGTTAAGAGGATGTCCTTTGGAGACAAGCAAGATCTGTCACTTACTGGCTACCGGCCTTGGGGCAAACCATTTAACTCTGTTCCTGGACCATAAAATGGGAATAATCATGCCAGCCTTGCATGTGATTTCGGAGATTATATAAGAACATGTAAATGAATTGCAAGGCAGCTGGTATCACTGTCGTTCAAAAAGGCAGCCTGGGCTGGAGATGGAAAATGGATCAGAAGTCAGACTTGGTTTTACCACCATCTGGCCACGTGACTATAGAGGAGCCATTTAACCCTCCTGTACCTGTTCTCTCAGCTGGCAAAAGGCGTAATTCTTTTCATATGGGTACCATAGTGGTGTTTTCTGGTTACAAGGAAATAACATAGAAGTCATGTCAGTATTCTTATTAATGCTCTAATTATTATTTTTGGCACTGCCTAGAGGTGGCTTTTGTTCTTAATGACCTGGCATCTGCTATTTGATCAATATGCTTTTGAGGCATGGACAGTCTCCAGTTTATCTTCAGTGAAAATGTTTGTTATAGGGATGTTTCAGTCATTTTTGGTTAAGATAACTGATTTCCATCCTGCAACCATTCCTTAAAAGCAGACTTCCCATTCACAAATTTCTTTTGATTCGGTGCTGATCACCACCAAAACTAGCACCTCTCTCTGTGCTATTAGACAAAAACTCGGTGCAACCTTTTCTAGATATGGATCTGCAAACGCCTTACATGTTTCTTTATTAATGAAACATGGCAAATCACATCCTTTTAGAGGATACTCGAATTACCTCTGGGAGGAAGTGCTTTGTTAATGAGCCGAACTGCCTTGCTCAGGAGGATGAGTTGTGTTGACATATCAGATATCCTTTTGAGCCAGCGTGCCCGAGTGCCTGGGAATTGGGGCCAGTCAGTGTTTCATGACACAAGTTTCCTGAATTCCATCACCTGGAAGTTTCTGTAGCAAAGGGGGAACTAGATTATTTACACCATGATAACATCTGCAGAAGAAATGGCTTGAATTTCAAAAGAGAAAAAGCATTTTATAAATGGGTCACACCTGTGGCAGGAAAGCGAGACAGGTGAGGGTGGACAAAGTGTCTGGACACAGAAACACTCTGTGTCTAGTCGGAGCTTACTCATAAGATGACAGGAAGGATCAGGAAACCTCCAGATCCCATGCTGATAATCAATCACGCCACTCTCTTTCTCAAAAACTCTTAAGTAGCTTTCCATTGCTATAAAAGTAAAGTATTAGAAAAATCCTAAACTCAGCATTCAAAGCCCCTGCTTACCCATCCAGCTTCATCCCAACCCATTAGTCATTGGCTCACTCTTCTGAAGCCACACTGGCCTTTAATTTCCACTGATTCAGCAAACTCTCCCCACCCCCACCTCACCCCAGCTTGTTACCACATGCTGGTTACTGGCTCTGATGTTTCCTCCCTACTCAGGTTAACTAAACTGCGCCCATATTCCAGACCTCACCTCTAAGGGCTCTTACTCAAACTGGCCTTCCTTCCTTGTACACTCCAACTGGAATTTGGTCTTCTTTTATCCATCTTAATGCATTCACTGGTTTTCCTTCAAAGCACTGACTAGTTTCCAATCCTGTATTTGTGCACTAATGTGGTTAATATGTGTCTTTCCTACTAGATTTCATTTCCTATGAGGGCAGGCATTGTATCGGTTTTGCTCCTCATTATATTCCTTTATATCTGAGTAGAGTGCTTATAGCAATAGTGGCTTATTAGTAACTCTTGGAATGAATTAGTTAATGAATGAGGTGTTTGGCAGGGTTAACTGTAAAGCAAACAGGACAAAATATATAGGGGTGTCCTCTTATGCCCAGACTTATCATCCATCTAATCATGGTTGTTGACCTGACCTGGTGTCATTATTATATTTGAAAGACCCTTTTAGGCTCCCCATCCACGTGGTCTACATACAACCTGCCCAGTGTTGGATGGAAAATCTAACAGAAGCATCTTTGTAGCAGAAATGGATCTTGCAATGTTTCCAAACATTGGAGACCTTGAAGCAAGTAAATACTGCTAAGATTGCCCTTTGTTTTAAATAGCTGAGATTTATGATGGATGGAAAGTCTCTGGCAACCATATTGTTGTTTAGCCCCCAGTGACTGACATACCTAGAAGAATGAGGGCAGGTCTCAATACTAATTAAAATTCCTAAGAGACAAACAGGAAATGCCATCCAGCACAGTTTTCCTATATTTTTGCCTTTTTGTGATCTACCAGATAAACAGACTGGGGAGCTTAAGAATAGGATGACCGGGGCAGCCCCGGTGGCGCAGCGGTTTAGCGCTGCCTGCAGCCCGGGGTTTGATCCTGGGGACCCTAGATTGAGTCCCACATCGGGCTCCCTGCATGGAGCCTGCTTCTCCCTCTGCCTGTGCCTCTGCCTCTCTCTCTCTCTCTCTCTCTCTCTCTCTCTGTGTCTCTATGAATAAATAAATAAAATCATTAAAAAAAAAAACAATAGGATGACCGTGGAACATGGTCTGAAATGCTTGAATCAAAGTGAGGAACTGGAACAAGGATTATTCTTGAAAGACAAAGGAGAGGTCCAGTGTTTGAATACATTAAGTATTCAAAGAGATGTACGTAGAACAGGAGAAAATTTTCTTGTGTTTTGCTGGAGGGCCCAATGAAGAGAACATTATAAGGATATGCAGTTCAATCACTACAAAGAGGAAGGCATGGTCCCTTTGTAGATTCAGAAGTGAAGATGACTTGTCATGAAGCTGTGGGAATAATTCAGGTAGAGATTGGTTGACTGTCTAGTAGGGATATAGCAAAAAGTATTCATATTGATTCTGAGATGAGCTCTAGAGGTCTTTCTATCTCTAGGAGTTAGTAATTTTTATTTTGCCTGGGGTTATTATTAAAAACTATTCGTTACTTTGATTTAGCTTTGGTTTTAGATTAATTTAGGCCTTAGGATCAGAAGGTCAGGCTAATTTTCTAAACTAATTTAAAAGAGGACTTGAACTGAAATTAGATTATTTCTTTAGTTTTATGTAAACAGCTTTAGATTATTTCTTTAGTTTTATGTAAATAGCAAACAAGTCATAACGTGAAAAGCTTTTCCCAAGTGTCATTTTTATCTGTATCTTTACTGTTGAGTATTCAATTATGTTCAGTTAAGCAAACACTAATGAATACCTACTATTTGTATTCATCCTACAAACTTTTACTGCATATTGACTATGGGCCGGACTGTATTAGACAGTGAGAACATAGACCTTGTCATTAGGAACTCATGGTCAAGTTGATACAAGTATGTCAGCAGTAACAATCCCTGTGGTAAGTGCTATGATAGACATTTGCCTACGGCACTTTGTGCATGAAAAGAACAGTATAGAAACCACTCTGTGTGAGAATATGGCGTTAGGGAAGGTTGCAAGTAGAGGTTCGTGAACTGCTAAGTATCCAGATGAAAAGAAGGATGAGACATGTTTTTTCCTCTCCACAAGGTTTCAATTAAATTGGTATTTTGTCCAGAAGATGCCTAAATGTTCACAAGGTGTAATGTTAGCCCTTTGTGTTGGGACTGTCACCTTACTTTCTTAGGTATGATGTGATCACTATATATTATCTTTCAACCTAATCTGGACTCCAGTCTTGTGATTAAAAAAAATTCTTAGGAATCTAGGATGGGTGTAGCCCCAAATCTGAAGATTGCTATGAAACCAGGGGGCTGAAGGTTACCCCTTAACTTCTCCTGGACTCTTCCACATTTACCAATAGAAACACTTCTTGTTGTCCAGACAGGATATGGCCTATGATGAGAGAATTGGAGAGGAACTTGGAGATGTAAAGGAGAGAGCACTTGACACCAGTGCTCCTAAGAACTGTGAGCTTCTGAGATTTAGAACAAGGAAAGAAAGGAAGAGATTTACTGGTGTGTACTATGGTGCACAGGGAAGTGTGTATCTTAGGCAAAAACATTGTGAGCCTAGAGTCAATATGTGACTACTCTCTAATTTCTCCCCTATGCACTTCAACCCTGCCTCTTGGTTCTGAATTGTGTTACTTTACCTTGCTTCTTGAATGCACAAAAGGATCTGAAAAAAATATATAATTAAGGGTTTGGGAAGGAAAAGATAAATAAGTTATGTTCATTGAGATGTCTTTATAATTAGCACTTCCCACTGGGAATGAGATCTGGTGGGTTTTATTCCTTTATCCTCCTCTGAAACTAGTCTTCTTCTGACTCAAGTTTTCTTATCATTTTAATAGTATAAGAATGCTTGTTACCCTCACAATGTAAAGAGGTGACCTGGGAATTTATTTCCTACAGCTTGAGTAGTCAAGAAGTATAATTCTCAAGCAGGAAGCATGAATGTTACTCTCCTTGTGATCCTTGAGAAACACTTATCATCCATTTGCTATATCAAGAAGCCAAGTAAGCAGTGAGAAAAACTCATCTTCTTAGGTTCAGAGAGAATCTCATCTGTTCAGTTAGAGAAAGGAAGCACAGTGAGGTCATTCGAGAATGTGGTCTTTGCGTTTGTATAGTGGTGAACTTCTTAGTACAGAATAAGGACCTGGAGTCCAACTCAACAGCACTTAAACTTGGAACTCAATGGGTAGCAATTAGGAGAAATTTAAAGCATACCTGGGAGGCTCCAAAAGTAAATATTTCTCTGGGCAGATGTGTTATAGCTGAATTAACTGGGTGTTTGTGCAACTGCAATGAATCGGAGAGATAACAGTCTTTATTGCCTGTAGATGTAGCCTGTGATTTCAAAATACAAGTGGTGTTAAATGTTCCCAGTAGAGGTTCAGGCAGTTTGCTGAACAAACCATTGCTGCTGCCAGGTTATAATCATACTGCCTTGGGTTATTTGTCCAATTCTAAGTAATGAGGTTCCCATCACCCTCCATTTGAGGTGTGTTTATGTTACGAGAACTTGGGTCAAATTGAACTTAAATTTCATTTGATTGTTCTCTGCTAAGAACCATTCCTAGAGGAGTAAAGCAAGATTCATTTCTCTCATATTATTCCTTATTTAAAGTTTTTGCAGGAGGAAAACAGATGATCTCTCCCTTTAGGTTGATTGGGTATTTTGGGAGGATGCCTTCAGCCTCTCACTTTCACTGGTGAGAAAGTTGTAGAGGATGCTCTGTCTGGATGTTCTGATCTTTTCTGTTTTCATCCTGAGACCACTTGACAGGAAGAAAGTATTGTGAGTTTCCTTACAGGGTATAATAAAGAGGGAGAGGGGGCAATGAGGGTTGAGATTGAGGCCACAGGGGCCAGAAAGAAAGAAATACGGAATGCCAGTATAGCAGTGAGCAGCAAATACATGTACTGGCTTACAATAACTGTTATCTTTGCTGTAATACAATGCATTTCACCAAGATAAAGACTCTACTACAACTAGGATTGGTTTGGTTTTGGTCCAGCCAAGGCCAGGATAAGGGAGGTATTCACAAGGGCTCATCCTCTATGATGCTTCAACCCTCATGCTACATGCTTTTGTACGCATGATCATAATTTATATTACTAATGATTATGCAAGGTTGGTATTCTTCCCCACCTAAGAGATGAGAAAAGAGAATCTGTCTAATGTCACATGGAAAGCAAACAGCAGACGCCTAGGTGCTCAGCCATTAAGCATCTGCCTTTGGCTCAGGGTGTGATCCCGGTATCCGGGATTGAGTCCCACATCGGGCTCCCTGCATGGAGCCTGCTTCTCCCTCTGCCTGTGTCTCTGCCTCTCTCTCTGTGTCTCTCATGAATAAATAAATAAAAACTTAAAAAAAAAAAAGAAAGAAAGAAAGAAAGCAAATAGCAAAGCTTGGGCTGAAATCCAGTCTATTTTATTCTGGTCATCTTAATGTAGAGCTGGCTGAGGTCAACATGATTGCCATGATGACATTTCACGCTCAGGCACATAAAACAGCGGGCATTACACCCAAAGGGTTGCACATGAAAAATTCCTGAAGGTAATGATCCCTGGTGCACAGCCTGAAAGCATTCAATACTTTTTTGTCAAGTGAATCAATAAACGGGATGAAATTTAAACCGGGTTTTGAAATGGGTAAGGTTGAGAAGCAGATGCCAGTCAAATCATGACTAATTGTGGAATAGTTGGAGAGTTTATCATTACACATCCTTTTTTATTCACATCTCTGTACTGAGACCTGAAATATGAGAGATTCTAATCATTATCCTATATTTGTTAAAATACTACCTTTTATTGGAAATAGCTCTTTTAAAATTGTCTTACTTGGATGCCCTCATTTTCATTCATTCTCTCAGCTGGTATCTGTGAAAGCAGTATGTCCAGGCACAGGGCACAGTAGAGGTAAGGCTAGAAAAAGTCTGAGGCCTGACACAAAAGTCCCTGAACATCAGGTTAAACTGGGGTTTTACTCAATAGGCTACTAAGATATGGTGGTAGAGCAGCCATGGACGATGATAAATGGATGGGCGATGTGGTTGGATAGGTATTACCATCCCTGTTGCAGAGGCAGACATTGAGTCATAGAGTAGTCGTGTGGCTTGCATAAGACCACAGAGTATCTCAGGGGACAGACTGACATAGAGCCTCATTCTTTGGACTCTGGAGCTGTCTCCACTACCTTCGAATGTCATCTTTCTTAGCAAATGGCACAAATGCCTTATCACAAAACAGGGACGGGGTAAAAGAAAAGAGATAGCTGGAAACTTCTGCCAGTTGACTTGCCAAGAAGGAGCCTCATTTGTCCACGTGTGGAAGAATACAACTGAGCAGAAAAGATACAGAGGCAAGAGATGCTTGCCCTGAGGAGCCAGGCAATTCTGATTATCCCATTTGCAAGAGATTGAAATCTACTCTGAGATTTGAATTCAGTCCATGGACTCAAATAAGATTAGATCTCTTAACCTTCATGCTAACCAATTTGGTCTGATTGTAGAAGTGACATCCATCTCCCTGGAATTTCCTGCCAGCAGGGTGCTGACCTCTGTTCATTACCATGCAAGCAAACTCCTGACCTCCCCTGTCCTTAAAGGCTCCAGGGTTTTAGAAAAAGCATAGAGAATTAAAAGACTTTCCCGTACTTCCATGTATTCCAAGGTTTCTGTTTTCAAATTAACAAATTAATTTTTAATAGTTACAGGTAATTAGGTGAAATTATAAAAGTGAAATATACTTCAAAATGACATGAGAGGATACTTGTTGCATGGCAGGTGCCTTTGTGTGTATATCATTTTATATGCACAGTGGTCCTATGAGACAGATAGGAGTATTCCTAATTTATGGGCAAGGAAGTTTGAGTCACCTTTTCAAGATCATTTAGATGGGAAGCAGGAAAGCTTAGAAACAAACCTGAATCTTCTTTGACTTCTGTCCACTGTCCTCTAGACTGGTTCCCAGATGGAGGGACTTTTAGTCACCAAGTCAAAAGCAATACTGAAAACATTCATTGTGAAAAATATAAAAGAACCGAAAGCAAGCTAAATATTTAAATGCAAGTACAGGAGGACTTTGACAATGTTTATAAGTATTTTGCATAAAGTCATTCCTTCCATTCCATAGTAGGCACATGACCTACTGTGTGCTGGGCACGCTCCTAGGTACTGCGGGTAGGGCAGTGCATATGACACTCCTATATTTGTAAGGCTTACATTCTACAGAAAGAGATATATGATAGATAAGAGAACAGGTATGCAAACAGGACAATTTCAGACAGAGGGTCAGAAGAAAAACCAGGAAGGAGAGACTTTCAGTAGGGTGACCAGAGAGGGGAATATCTGAACCGAGGTCTATATGATAAAGAATGGTAGAAGTGATATCTATCTTCCTGGAATTTCCTGCCAACAGGGTGGATTCCTCCTCAAGAGGGGATATTTGAACCAAGGTTTATATGATAAAGAAGGGAGCGGGCATACAGATATGGAAGTGGAGTGCATGGAGAAGGATGCTGCCAAAAGAAGGCTGAGAACAAAGAGGTCTAAAGCAGAAGTAATCTTTACATGCTCAGGGAACAGAAAAAATTGTGGAGTAGCTGGAACCTGGTGATAAATATCAATACTTTGGTGAATTAAATTGAATTTGTTAAGTACGAAGATTTTCAAAAGAAAGATTAGCAAGAGGGCAGCTGGAGGAGGATATAACCAAAAACAGAAGAGCTCAGAGAAGTACTAGTAAATCCAAATGGTGAAGGTCTTGGCAGACCTTTTAAGAGAAGCATGGCGCTTGGATTCCTTTAGGATCTCTTTCAGTGATGGTGGGTCATTGACATTTAATTGGATTGATCCCACAATAGCTCAAGGGCTTAAGACAAAAACACTGTCCACGCAATGAATTTGCATTTTTCTGAAGCAGTTCTCTAGTGGGAAGATTTGATGCAGCCCCAGACCCACTGGGAACTGAAAGCAAGTGAAGACTCTTATCTGAAGACACTTTTCTGGTGAATGAAAGAATCAATGAGAAATAAAATAAAATGTGGAGAATGAGAAAACCATTCCTGTGCTTTTTCAAATATTTTGGTTAAATGATGGAGTAATTTTAAATGAAATAGAAGATCAAATTGAATAGGAAGAGGAGTCTAGTATCCTTGTGATTAAGAATAAGGATTCTGGAATCAGCTTGATGGAGTTTCAAATCTTTCTCACTAACTGTATAACCTTTAGCAGATTCTCCTGGTCTTGCTAAGACTCAATCTTTTCCATCTGAAAAAATGGGAGTGACAATAGTATTTAGCAAGCTAGTAACAGAAATTTATAATTTGGAGGAGGATTAAATGAAGTGTTGCCTGTCAAGGGCTCAGCATACCCTTGGCCACATAGAGAATAATCAGAAAATGGTATCAGTTGTTAGCTACATCAGGAAGAAGCAGAGAGGAATGTTTAGAAATGTGTGATTACATGAGGAAGACAAAAAGAAATCATAAAGCAGTTCTAAGTGTTTTTGAGCAGGGGTATTACCTAGTCAGAGCTAAGCACTGTGGAATCTTACAAGGCGCTGCCCCTCTCTGTGCCTTAGTTTACCCATCTGCCAGTGGAAGTGGATGCCAGGGCAAGATAGCAAATGTTCTCACTTGCATCCATCCTTGAAGATGTGTTTGATAAGTTAGTCCCAGAGACGTGGCATTCAGCTGCGATCTAAAACAAGGGTGACCAAGTTTCCTGTTTTTCCCAACACTGAGGATTGCTGTGACATGTAGAACTAGGATTTCAGTGCTACAACGGGACAAACTCTGGCAAACTGGGATGGTACTCACCATACAAAAGTGTTGTTCCCAAGAGGAAGTGAAGGGAGTGGTGAGGAAAGGCTCTAGTTCAGAGTGACTGGCATTCTCCTTGCATCCCCTTCTCTTTGTTAGGCTCAGGTACTTGCTTATAATGCAGTGCTGGTGTCTGTATCGTGAGCCTTGCAGGAATGGAAGGAGACTCTTGCCATTGGCATCCGCAGTGCCGTCATATGACGCGTAGAAATGAAAACCACTGCCATGTTAATGAGAGAGCACCTTGCAGTGCCGTGTCCCTAAGGGTAAGATGTAAGTAATACAAAATTCAGAGTTGCCCCTAAGGCCTCTTGAAGTAACTTTGGGACAGCACTGTAGTCCTTCTTGCCTGTTTGTGTACCCTGTCCCACCAGAATACGGTGGAAGGCCCTACTCCTCCTTGTCTACCTGACAGACTTCTCTTTCCAGCCCAGGAGACCCCACCTTTGGGAGGCTCTCCTTGTACTCCCAGGAGGAGTCCAAGCAGACCTCTCTGGGTTCCATGTTACCCTGTTGCATGATTCTACCTGAGTCCTTAATGGCTTGGCTATAGCTACAGACTCACTACCTACTCCCCGTTACTCCCAGCTTCCTCTGAAGGCACTTACCTCGGAGCCAAGTCAACAGTGGGAATAGACTGTATGTGCTTCACGTCATATTAAAAACCCAGAGCCCAGAATGGCTGTTGAGACTGTGGAATGCATCTTGCACTCTCTCCTGTCCACTGCTCTGGCTCGTTAATGCAAAGCCTTTCAACAATTTTTTTTCCACGAGAAAAATGAAACCCATTAATGTAATTTCAAACCTAGTCTCTCTACCTTGAGCCCCAGGTTTTCTAGTGTCAGGGCACCAATGTGATGCAAAAGAATTAAAATTGCAGCAAAATTAAATAACGTTGTGGAATGGATGCTAAACCAGGCACCAGTTCCATGACATGTAGCATCAAAATGTACAAGTACTAATTATCCACTAATTACAACCACAGTAGAATTGAGCTCATTTTCACTGAGAAAAAACTGACACAGTGTTGTGAATGGTTTAAAAATCTGCTCTCAGACTCTGTATGCCCAGCCATTTGTTCAGAAGATCCTGAATTTCTCAGAATGCCAACAAAGAAGATGACATTTTCTTTTGATCCGAGTGGCATGTTTATTTGACCAATGGGTTTTTAAGTGGGTCCCTCTTGTGTATCGGCCCATTACAAACTGTTAGCCCCAAAGAGGCAATGCTACACTGCTAAAAATGTAGAAGAAACATTTGCAAACGTGCTTCTGGCCCCTCTGCTGACTTCGTGGAAGGGCTTGGAGGTCAACTTTGGGATGACAAGAAAAGGAGGAGGGAAAGACAGAGGAACCTGAATATAAGTGCCCAGCATACCCACCAGCAGCTGCAGTTCCTAATTTTCAGTTAGTCAGGGTCAGCCGTGTCTTTCTCATCCCTGAAATAGGAAGAAAACTTCAACAAGCTTCTGCCACCGCTGCTAAGGGAACCAGTAAAGGAAAACCTAGCCAATACTTACAATATGCTAGTTAAGGGCACAAATTTAGGAGTCCCACAGAGCTGGCCAGTTGGTAATGCAGCTGTCAATAAATGATACATATTTATGTTGACTTCCCTGGATACATATGGAATAAACAGGATCTAGAGGTAGATTCTGTGATGGTCTTTTTTTTTTTTCATAAAGATTTTATTTATTTATTCATTAGAGACACAGAGAGGCAGAGACAGAGGCAGAGGGAGAAGCAGGCTCCCTGCAGGGAGCCTGATGTGGGACCCCATCCCAGGACCTGGGATCACGACCTGAGCCAAGGGCAGATGCTCAACCACTGAGCCACCCAGGCATCCCTGTGATGGTCTTCAAGGCTGTCCCTGTTCCCCCCCAACTACACCAACCCCCATCCCACAGAGCCAGTATTTTCTGTTCTGTGATTTTTCCCCCCAACCTTTGTCTTTACATGATTCTTTCTGAAAAAAGAAGCTAAAATTGTCACCTCAGTCACCCTTTTGATAAGACACAGCTGATGTACCCTCTTAGCACATTCCTTGCTAGATTACTGGTTGCATTTTGGAAGAATGAATTCATTAGTTTCTTTTTTTTTTAAGATTTTATATATTTATTCATGAGAGACACAGATAGAGACAGAGACCCAGGCAGAGGGAGGAGAAGAAGGCTCCGAGTAGGAGCCCATTGTGGGACTCGATCCCCGATCCCAGGATCACATCCTGAGCCAAAGGCAGACGCTCAACCGCTGAGCCACTCAGGCATCCCAATTCATCAGATTCTAGCTGGAAGTGTGTGTGCTCACTTTGGCAGCACATATTCTAGCCAGAAGTGTGATCCTACAAGGCCCTTTGACTTGTCCTGCATTTTGATATTGACTGTGGAGTGCCTTGTGGACCTAGAGAAGTCAGAGGATGGCTGTTCTGTGCACCTCCTGCTTTCTGTTTTTCACCCCTACATACACAATTTTAATGTTCTTTGGGAAGTGAAACATGGGCTGAGCCCTCTCTGATGGGCAGTTAGCAACCCTACTTACATGACAAGTTCTTGGATAAATAACATAATTTAGTTAAACAAAAAAGTAAAGGCAAAAGAGAAATAAAATACATATTAGAAGGAGTCAAGAAAAACTCATTAGCATTGGCAAACTGCCATTTCCCCCCATTAACCTCAATTAACCACACAGACTGCAGACTCTGACATATGATACAAAAAAATATGGCTTTATGAACTTGTAACATTTTGTGTTAAAAACCCAAAATAATAATTATCACAGCACATAATTCCATTTTGAATTTATTTGGAAGCTTTTTCCAAAAGACATGGGAGCTTTTATAAGCTATAATATAAACGCTGAGTGATCATTGCCATACATATGGACCATCACCTGCTTTGGGTGGCGGTATGTGTGTATGCACTCACATACGCTTTCATACACATTTTCAATAGTATAGTTTGTTCACCCAATAGACTAATATTGACCACCATCCATATACCGGGCACTTTGCTAGGCATGGAAGATACAAAGATTAGCCTAGATTCCTATATTCTTTTAAATGAACATTAAATGAATAAAAATGTAGTTGCCGTGGAGAGTCACAGTCTATGGAAAGAGACAAACATGCAAACAACATACAAATCGATAAAGCTATAATGCAATTTTTTATAAAGTCCTCTATTAAAGACCATAATGAATATACAACTCTTCACTGATTTGATACAGCAGCTTTTCCCAAGGAGTTCTAAAAGATTCTAACCCTTCCTTTATTTCCACTTACATTTATAAAGGGGGGAAAATATTGTGTCACTCCCAGTGAGGAAAGGGTGATTGCTCCCCCCATTAAATCATTGCTGTGTTTCAGAGGAAGAAAGGGAGACACGCATTTTTAGAGACTTGCACAAAGTTGCTGCATTCATAAATGATTAAGCACAAATTTCAGCATTCTTGCAAGAGGTGGTACTTCTTTCCAAAGAAAGACCATGAAATTCCATTAATTCAGACGTTTGTGGAGGAGGATTTTACAGCAGTTGAAAATGCAGATTCTAGAATATTTCAGGAAACACACGTTTACTGCTTTCAAGTAAACACATAAGGTTAATGTAACTATTAAAGTGTTGCCAGACAAAAGACCTGGTTGGACGGACTCTAATGAATAGTTACATAGGCTATTTGCAATTAGAACATCAAAATGGAGGTTGTTAAAATTAAAGTGCTTTGCAAATGGTTTGTCTCAAGTACATTAAATATTCCCCTGGGACCTTTCCACCCTATTAATTTACCTGGGTAGTACAAAGGTAAACTTCAACCAGCCCCAGAACTATTACAAATTCTCAGATAGGTGGAATGAAAAATAATGAGGTTTTACAGTGTATATATAAATGTAGGACAAAAGGGAAGGATTGAATTATGTGGAAATTAACTGGAAAACGTGTGATATAAAAAGGGGGGAGGTTTGTCAGTCTTGTGATAACATTCAAAGCTCTCCATAACAAGCGATATTTTTCCCCAGATTTTTAAAAATTGAGTTTCAAAACATTGCTCCTACTCAAGACCTTGTATAGATCACACAGCAAAGATGATCTTAGAGAATGGCATGCCTACAAAGCACAAATGTGTTTTCAAGACTTTGCACATCCTCTGAGTAATTTGCACTTTCTCCAACCTTCTGATTTTATCTGTCACATGAAAACAGATGTAGAAACAAATTATTTGCAGTGAAATCGTTTCTAAGGGGAATGCAGTGGTGGTTTTCACACCTCTAGAGTGTGTAGGAATTAAAGAACTTCATGTTCATTTGAATAAGTAAAAGGAAACTTCCACTTTCACCGACTTGGTTATTAAATTTTCAGACATTGTCGAAGGTGACCCACCTGAAAACAATAAGGTGTCCCTCTTGAATGTAATTATAAATAGCATCCCCGTGCTGTTAGGACTTTTATGAAAATAAAAGATAATGCTTTTTATAGATGGCACCTCTATTTTTTAAAGAGCCCTGCTAAGTGCAAGGCACATGCCAAGCACTTCATCTGTACTGTTTGCAACCCAGAGCCTGTGATGGAGTTAGATCTATCCCCATTCCAGAGACCACAAAACTTAGATCAGAGAAGTTGTATAACTTGTACTTGGTCACACAGCTAAGAAATAAGAGAGCCAGGATTTAAAACCAGGTTTACCTTTCTCATTAATCTGTCTCATGCCAGCTACAGATTTGCTACTTTAACTTTTTCCATCTTCTCTGTTTGTTGGAATCTTATTCACCATCTAGGGCCCAGTACAAATTCAACATCTAATTTATTCCCTTAAATTTTCCAGTTGCATGAGTCAGCATTAATCTTTCCTTCTTTGGGGCACCTGGACTTGTCTAGGGTATATATTAGATCATACCATGTATCATTACTATGTGCATATGTATCTGTCTCCCTCACTGGATGCGGTGGGGACCAACATGAAGGCTTATTGTTGTATCCTCTTGTCTCTTACCAATGTGCCCTGTGTCCAGATATGCTTTTGTGGTAAAGAGATAGCATCACCACAGAGTGGGTGTTAACTCTGCTACCTGAGGGCCAATGGAGCCAAGAGAGGCATAATGCAGTACAAGAAAGTTGCCAGAACTAAGAAGTCAGACAGTAGCTGAGATAAACCATTATATTAGGGGTAGATACAAGGCATATGTCCAATCTAAAACTCAGAATAAACCTGGCAACCATGGGGTGTAGTCCTTTGCTGGGTGGATTCAGAATATAACTTTGTAGAACTCAGGGGCTCCTGGGTGGCTCAGTCAGTTAAGCATCTTTCTTCAGCTCAGGTCATGATCTCTGGGTCCTGGAATCAAGTCGGGCATCTGGCTCCCTGCTCAGCAGGGAATCTGCTTCTCCTTCTCCCTCCACCCTCCCCCACTCATGTGCACCTTCTCTCTCTCTCTGTCTCTCAAATAAATAAGTAAAATATTTTGTAAAAAGAACTTTGTAGAATTTAATGGAGGACACACAGGTGACTGTGTACCATGGGCCCCATTTCATTGGCTTTTAAATTCTTTTGTATTTTAAAATGGAGTATTTTTCACTGTGGGAAAACTAGAACAATTTGAATAAGCCAAAAAAAAAATCAATTACCTTAGCCCCATCACCCAGCGATAACGTCTGTCTATATAGTGATTCCCACCCTTGGCTAAAGATTGGAATCACCTGGAGCTTTTTAAAAATCACTGTGTTCTGACCTCTGCCCATCCCAAGTAATTCAGAACTGGATGTGAGACCCTGGCAACAGCAGACGTTAATGCTTCTTTCATGATTCCAAAGCACAGCCAATATGAAAACCAGCCATGGTCTAGAGCCAGGCTTCTCAAAACTCAGTGTCCATACAGATACCTGGGTCTGCGAGGAGCTTGCAGTTTTGTGCTTCCAAGTAGCTCTTAGGTAATCCTGATGCTGCCACACCATGCCACACTTTGAACAGCAAATATATAATAAAATGTAACAATGAGAGGATGAAGGATTTCTGATAAGTCTTTGCACAAGTTACTTAAACTGTCGGCATCAGTTTCCTTGTCTGTCAGGTGACAGGGAGAGTAGTAGACATTTTACAATTTTTGTGGCCTAAGTGTTTAGACACACTTGAGGAGAAATATTAAGATGGGAAGGAAACACAATTAGACTTTTGAGCACATACGATACAACAGGCATGATTTTTGGAGCTCATTACTTGAGCTCCAAAATGGAATAACATTAGTTGAGCATGTAATATTGAGCCAGGAATCAAACTAAGCATTTTAAATCAATTGTTTAATTTAATAAGCCTCATTTTACCAATAAGGAAGCTGATGTTTAGTGACGCTGAGTAACTCACTGAATACCATGCAATTGCCTGGAGGCAGGGCTGAGAGCCAAAGCCAGACAGTCTAATGCCAAAGCCTGAGTGCTGGTTAGTGCACTGCTAATGAGTACACCATGATGCTTCCCAGACTAGGTCATCACTAAGACCCATCTATATAATGTAATTTAGATTTCCAGCCACTACTTCTTCCTTATTTTGATCATCTAATACTCAGAATTATGCAAAGAAAAATCTTGGCAGAAAGAGAAAGGGGGAGATGTGCACCATATTGCACATCTGAGCACACACATCAGTGGTATGTTAATGGCACCTAAAGATGGCATCATTTCATACAACATCCTTAATATTGGTTCACCATCTGTAGCTTAATTTCTCTGAAGAAATCCAATATGGCATTCAAGGTTTAGCTAACTCCCCTGGAGACTTCTTCAGGTGCATAAATCCTTCTTCATCTAGGCCAAACCGGAAGGCAGAGGGCTATGTGAGATTAGGAGGGAGAGCCATGAGAATTGGTGATGAGGAAACTCAGGAAAGAACAGATGGGACTGGTAAGTATCCAGGTATTCTGGCAAAAGTAGACTCATACACAGCATCTCTAGTTCTTAGCGTGTGTGTGTGTACATGTGTGCATGTGTGTATGCATGTGCATGCATATGTAGGTGTGTAGGTACGAACACATGGTATAGGAGAGAATTGTTCAGAGAAGAGTCCTTTGGAATATTCTCTACCATATATCTTCTTCATTATTCTTCCCTTGTTGGCCACTATCTTATTCTTCACCTTGATGACAAGTTGCCTTGACCCAGATGCCCTAATCGATCTTGTCTGTAATGAGTGATACAGCAAGGGGGCAGGGCTTGCCTGAGCCTCAGAACTCTCCCTTCTGGCTGTGGGCAACTCCATCTGCCAACAGGGCCTGAAGTGAAGGTACAAGGGTGTGTGTCGGCATCGACACTTCCTGCACTAGCTGGCTTTCCCCCCTGTGCTACCTGTAGCAGCTACAGCATCCTGTATCCAAGGGGGAAGTGTTTCTGGGAAAAGAATCCTGCCTGTGATTTCCCCTATGCTCAGACAGAATTGAGAAATGCCATCCACTGGCTTGCAAAGAAAGAAAATGAAACTTATCTGTTACAGAAAACCAACAGCTATGAACCACGTTTGACCCACAGGGTCTTCATACTTGGTTCAGGATGCATCCTTACTTACATAGTTTTAAAGCTTCTATTGACACCTTAGAAGTTACTGTTTATAAAGAAAAGTTCGAGTTGCAAATGAAAGCTCCATCAGTGATTTCCCTGTCAGATTTTCTTAAGAAAATTTAACAGTAGCACTGTATACTCAATGAAGCAACTCCAAATCTTTACACCTCATCAAGCAGCTCTTACTTAAAAAGCTTGTCTCTGGAAGCCTATTTCCAGACCCTTTTTTATTAACTTTTTATGACTGATGCTTTAGCTCTTGTGTATTTTTTATTTTTGGTGATTCTTTTCTTTTTAAGGAAATGTTGTTTAGGGAAGCCTGGGTGGCTCAGTCATTTAAGTGCCCAACTCTTGATTTCAGCTCAAATCGTGATCTCAGGATCATGAGACTGAGCCTCACATTGGGCTCTGGGCTCAGCTGGGAGTCTGCTTGAGAGCTCTCTTTTGCTATCCCTCTACCTCTCTCCACCAATCTCTCTCTCTCTTTCTCTCTCTCTCTCAAATAAATAAACTTTTTTTAAAAAAGAAATATCGTTTAGTCTAAGAACACATCTGGTTGTTTCTTTAAAACAAACTTAATAGATGTTTTCACTCCAACATTAATTTTTCCTACAAAAATCTTTGCATTTGAATTTGCATTTTCACTGAAATTTGTACTTATTGTGTGTCCCTTTCATTCTCCAAATTCAGCGCACAGCTTATGTCCACATGTAAATACACAGGCAACATTGCAAGGCTTCCTGCTGGGCTTGAATTAAAAGGTGGAAACAGAAGTTCTAGAAGTTGGAATCTTAGGGAAGAGACAATAAACATGAGAATAACTGAGGGTTTTTTTTCACCTAAAAACACATGCTCATAGTTAACTGGTGTTTTTATGTTTTTATTTTTCCTCCTTTTGCGAGATACGTTTATGCTGAAGTGTTGATTTTGAGCAGCGAAGGAAAAACATCAAAACAAAAAAGCAATCTACTAAATGAGAGAAGATATTTGCAAATTATATATACAATAAGGGGATAATATTCAAAATACATACAGGGGCAGCCCTGGTGGCTCAGCAGTTTAGCGCCGCCTTCAGTCCAGGGCGTGATCCCGGAGACCTGGGATCAACTCCCACATTGGGCTCCCTGCATAGAGCCTGCTTCTCCCTCTGCCTGTGTCTCTGCCTCTCTCACTCTCTCTCTCTCTCTCTGTGTGTCTATGAATAAATAAATAAATAAATCTTAAAAAACAAAAACAAAAGAACAAAATACATACAGATTTTGCGGGTAAATATAAACCTCTTGTTCCTGCCTGGGTGACTCACTCACATCCTGATCAGCTGGGTTCAGGTCCATCAAGAAGAAAATGGATTCAGAAAGAGATCAGAGAATGCTCTCCTTTTAATGTTTTTGTATTACTATAGATGCCTTATACTGAAAAGAGACTTAGAACATTCCCAGGTAAGGAACCAGGAGCCTAGAGAAAATATGTGATTGCCTAGAATCTCATACCCAATAACAAAGAGGGCTGAGACTGGCACCTAGGCCTCCTGGCTCCCAGGCAGGTGGCTTTGTCACCACTGCACATACTCATCTGCTAGGGAGACAGTGAAGAGGCTTCCAAGTTAGTGTCCCTGGGAAGAATGGTGATTCAGTCGTTGGTGACCTTGGACAAGTTATTAAACTAAATTTGCTCCTATAAATGGAGTCAGAATAGTTCTTTTTTCTCATAACTGTGAGATTAAATGAGAGCATGTATGTGAACTATTTAGTACAGTGGCTAGCACATAGGACTGAACCAATGTGGGATACTATAATATGATCATTTGCCTACCTTTCTCTACAAATGAGATAGAAACCAGGATGTGGAAGACCATGGAAATAGACACGAAGCCTCTGTGTGTAGCATTAAAGATTTACAATTTTTAATCAGCAGCTAAAAAAATAAAAAATAAAATAGAAGGCTATCACGAATTGTCCTAAACACTTCCAACTTTCAGCAGGAAAGAGAATTCCAAAAATTGGGAAACCTTGAAATTATTCAAAGAATGAAAGAGAGCATTCAGGTAACTTTTTAACTCCCATGGTTTGGGACCATAATGGCCACTCTGTATAAAACAGCATGGAGAGTTCTAGAAGGTTCATTCAAACAAGTTTTGCTTATAATGTGCTAGCTTCTACATTGAGTATCAAGAACAGGAGGTGAATAAGATCTGCTTTTTACCCTTTTACTTGTGTCATATTAGGAACAATTCACTAGCAATCAGAGCCATTTATTGGGTGCAGTGATGGTAGTATTTATGTTTAACAACTATGACAGGTACTGTTCTAGATTCCTGAGGTCAACTAACGAACTATCCCATATCTCTGCCTTCTTGAAACTGTGGTCTAGAGGGGGATCCCAACCTCAGATGGATTATACCAAACATGCTGGAAAAGTCAGAGAAGGCTTCACCGAGCAGCAATGTGTGAACTATATGGAAGGACAGTGAGAGGTCTAGCAGATAGCTGGGAGTAGGCGTGGAGAACTGAAGAGCAGAGGAAATGAAGACGAGAAAGACAGCCTAAGTACTAATTGTAGCTCACAGGGTTGATAATTCTAGTTGCATTTCTAATACTAAACTCAGCTTCCAACAGTCCTGGAAAATTACATGGAAGCGGCTAAGACCTGCATTGCTTCAAGTAGCACTTAAAGAAAATGTGAATGTCATGGCAGTTAGATTACACAGCTGCGACCCAGGACACCCACAGGGAGAAAGAGCTGGGGAACGATGTCATCTCACAAGTATGGCTTCTCTGACCATAACTACTTAGAACACTCTGAGTTCTCTTTGGAACAGGCAGTGACATTTTTGTGCTTGGGCTGTTTCTCAGAGAGATTGTGAGAGTCCTCTGTCTCCACAACAAAAAATCAAAACTAGTTGTTTTTAAAGTAATTGCATGGTTCCAGCCACATGGTCTCCCCCTCACTTAAGCGAGTATCATTCACTTAGGACTGGCATAATTCTCCTCCTAAATTGGAGGTTTGCATATGTAATTATATCAAATGATGTGTTTGTTTATATCTCCAAACCACATTCAAAAGCTTGCCTAGGATTTATCTTTGAAATTCAATTTCATCATGTCAGTCCCCAATTTACTGTGCCCAGTGGGTCTACAGTTACATGTGTGATGTACATGCCTCTCTCCTGCAGAGATTACACAATAGGGTTGCCTTCCATGGTGATGAATCAGAAGAGCTGAGGAGAGAGAGAGAGTGCTCTGTTTTATCTTCTCCCCTCTTCTAAGGCCCAGGCACATTCAGCTACAACAGAGATGTTAAAAACGAAGACGCAGCATTGACCGCTTTGATGAATTCCTCTGGACTGTGAGGATAACTGAAAAACAGCGCTGCTAAGTACCAGAGCTCATCCAAGTGCATCTCTTTAGGAGAAGAGAGCTTTGGCCCCTTTCTTGGTCTTGTCTTGATAACAAGGATTATTTCTTAGTACAAATAACTACCAGTTGTGGCTTTAACCCACAAACATTCCGTTCATTATTTTTATGTCCCTGACTCCCCATGGACAAACCTGACTATGCTATTCATCCCAACCCCTCTTCATGCCTGATTCCTATGCTAACTTATCCATCCATTCATTCATTTATTTTTAAATGTCTGTCTTCTCCAAACATGAGGGGCTTGTTACACTCTAAAAGGCAGAGTTTGTGATCTCTTCCTGATTTTTAAACAGCTTTACTGACATGTAATTTATATGCAATGACATTCACCCATTTAAAGTATATAATTCAGTGGTTTTCAGAATACGTATGGAAATGTGCAACCATCACTACAATCTGTAATTCTAGAGCATTTTCATCACCCCAGAAGAAACCTTGTACCCACTAACAGCATTCCCTGTCCTCCACCTTACCTCATCTGATTTCCTGCCAATTTTCACTTTTGACTTAGATTTTTTTAAAATCTAAAATAAAGATGATGGAAACATAGAGAACTAAAACCTACAGAGGTTTTCCTGCCTTTCTTCCAGGAACAGAAACTGTTTGGCTTTCTCGCAGCCCCAAGTTCGCTGTTGTGTATGTTTTAGGCTTTTCACGAAGGCTGTCTTTCTCTGTTGGCTGATAAATATGTGAAAAACACATCCTGGTGATGGTATGCAGATTATGCAGATGTCAGGGTAGCCACACTGCTCTCTCAGTTCCATGTAAGCATTGTGCAAGTAAGTAACTTTCCTTAAAACAAAACAAAACAAAACAAAATCACCCTAAGAATGATCAGAAGAGGAAGCTGACTTCTTCTCTTTGCACAGCACATCACAATGGGCCATGGATGCATGACCCCGTGAGGAGGACCCGAAATGACACAAGTGTCCTCAGGGAAACAGAAGGCAAGGGCTCCTGATCTTTTGTGCCTTGAATAGCAGCAGGCAACCCGCAGAGTGAAGGCTGACAGTCCTTTCATCCATTTATAGCCTCCATATAACAAGTGTTTCTCATTCCTATCGTGACCTCTAACAGAGGATGCCCCCCTGAAGAGGTGGTGAGGTTCATGAAAGCCCCCTTTCCCTTTCTGAGAAGACAGTTATTTCTTATTGGGAAAGTGCCTTCGTGACATGTGACCTTGTCGGATAGAATGGCTGAAAATGAAGCATCGGATTTGTGTGTTAGATGCCCACTGGTGAGACCACAACAACCCTTACTCAATACAAATCAGAGAGCTGTGCCCCTTTTATTCCTCCTTTATCACCTCAGCCACCAGTGCACTCACACCATCTCTATCTCCCCCTCATTCACCCCCTACCCTCTGTACACACTGATCCAGATGCTAAAGCAGCTGGAAGTGTTTCCTTCTTGGATATGGCTGGACAGAAAAGTTAATGTCAATAAAAATTCATAGTGAGATTCCACTAAGGGTAGTAAAATTGTGTAGAGCCTTCTTAGAATTTTAGGGAGAACTGATTCAGGCATCATCCCAAGAGACTTGGATGCAGTAAATGAGGAATGGAGTGGGGCACAGAGTCTGAGTTTTTGAGATCCTGGGAGTTCTGATGGGCAGCTAGAGAAGAGAAGTTACTGATTCTCCCACTTGAAACTCTTGATTATCGGTTTTTTTCTCCATAATCTCTGACAGTGGCTCATCTTTGTATCCCAAGAGTGCCTAGCTATGTGACGTTCACATGGAAGAACTCAGTGAGTGGTTTCCAGGTAATACTAAAAGCATGCACCCCTGGTCCACCTAAAAATACTCTCCTGGCACACAAACAATACGTGCCTGAACAAACATATTCAAAGTCTGCTGTAAAAATGATGATTAGAATATATAATCTCTTCTACAGCAACGTTTGTCAACTGAGCATTAGTGAAGTTCCTATTCTTTGTTTTAGGCCAATGGCCAGGTGGGCAACAGGGCTTCAGAATGAAAAGGCAGATCCCTTCCAATGAAGGAACTCTGTCAACTTGTCTAGCAGTCTAGCAGGAAAATACAAACTTGTGAACAATGAATTATAGCATAGAGCAAAGAACAATACTGGTTGTGTTGGGACATACCAGATGAGCACCTAACCCTGGAAGACAGGTCACCTCTCTAACATTAGATCTAAATTTGAACCATCTACATGTGAAGCAGTGGGATGTGGGGCATGTCCCAAGAAGAATCCATAGAGAGGAATATCATTTGTGTAGTGGGAACAAAGATTTCCCTCCCAGGGGGAATGTGGACAGATGAGAGTGAATGGGAGTGGGGCCATTTAGTAAAGAGCCATATTACCCCCAGTAGGATTTTATTTTGAAGGCCATTTAACCTCCTGTGGCCTCTTCTGGCTTTCTCCAAAATCCACTTGTTCCCACCCACCACATATATTAAAAACAAAACCTGGAGCTCATGAGTTCCTCGGCAGGTCTTGGTAAAATGCCTTTTCCATACTTCACATCAGCTCACTAGTATCGAGAGTGAGCTATTCGTGTAATTTTCTCTGCCCTTTTCTATCCATCAGCCCAGGTCTCAAAACCAGCCCAATCCATAGTTTCTTGTCTTCAGGGACAGTGTAGCATCAAGAAATGGAATATAAATTTGACCTCCTAATTGCCATTTGACAGCAACAATAATAATAAAACCTACAAAAGACAAACTGGTGCAATAAGCTGGGCAGCTGGGGATCCCTGGGTGGCTCAGCAGTTTAGCGCCTGCCTTCAGCCCAGGGCATGATCCTGGAGTACCGGGATCAAGTCCCACATTGGGCTCCCTGTGTGGAGCCTGCTTCTTTCTCTCTCTCTCTCTCTCTCTCTCTATCTATCTATCTATCTATCTCTCTCTCTCTCTCAAATAAATAAATAAAATCTTAAAAAAATAATAAGCTGAGCAGCCTTGAAGGTTGTGTCTTCTCATTGTCTTTGTCTTTATACTCAAAGGGGTGATTCATTTATGGAAAACACCATTCGAAGGAAAGATACAGAGATATTTCCCATGTGGAACTTATTTTGTGTAAAGATGTAAACCCATAAAACAAAATGATAAAGTCACAATGTGAAGTCTTCGGTATATAAGTTACTAAGTTTGAAATAATTATGCAGACGAGTAGCTATTACAGAAGTAACCTTCTTTGTCAAGGCTAACAAAAAATTATAGCAGCATTAAAAAGTTAAATAAGAAAGTGCTGTTTCATAGCCTGATTCTGATGGCACCAACAACCTGAAATCCTCAATGAAGTTCTCACTGTAGCATTTCAGTCACATGCAAATGAATCATTGAAAGTCCTTATTATCAGGAAAACAATGGTCCTTTAGTGAATTTTCACATCCCCAGAGTGATCATAGCACCTCACAGAGGTAAGCAGAACCTGAACAAATTTTTCAGGTTTTCTTTGTGAATTTGGTCTTAAGAATGATTCAAGACCATCTTGATTGTCACTGGGAATCAGAGAGTTACTGTTACTGTTCCCTATCGTTTTTGCTCTTGATTTCGTTTTGCTCTTGATATCGTTTTGCTCTGGATTTGCTTCCGTGCTCAGTAAGCTACTTGCCCAGATATTCAAAAGTCAACTATTCTCATTTCTACGCAGGTTTGATCACAACAACTTCAAGGAAATTGGATCGAGAACAGCAGGCAGAACATTTTCTAGAGGTAAGTGCGCAGAGGGAACTGGCACTCATTAAAGCTGATTTCACTGAACTCCTTTCACCTTCAGCGTAAAATGGGACTTATATGTCTTCGAACAGTGGATTCCAAAATGAAGATATCTCTCTGGGGCTGATTGGTTCTGAATGTAGAGACTTCTGGCGCATTCCTCCCAACACACTCCTGTGTGCCGACCAGAGGTAGCAGAGCCGCCTTTGCCTCCCCCTGAAAACAAGCAAAGTGCTTCAATATCCCTGCCTGGACTTCAGGCCCCTTTGTCAATCATCAGAAAAGAAAGTTCAGGAGCAGAGCCCTGTGAACCTCCAGGGCCTCCGATGTGAAGAGAGAAAGAGCAAAAGTGCTGTGATCAGAGCAAAGTACATCATTTGTGAAGACGTGTGTTGCCTTGCTTCTCATTTCTTTTCTGAGGAGAGGGTTGAGGAAGAGAAGCCTGCTAGTTGATTCACTGCCTGAGAGGACTGTTTCTGAAACCATAAAATGTACTCCTATAATTCATTAAGACAGAAACAGCAGCAACATAAACTGTAAGAGTGTTATTTCTGGAGGAAAAAAAAAACACCATAAGGCAAGAGATGAAAAAATAGATATGAAAGAGCTTCATGGAACATTCTTTCTATACATAACCAGTATCTTTATTGGGAAGCTTGAAGTCTGGGTAGTATGTATGGCACTGTGATTTAAGTGTGACAGTCTGATACAGAACAGATGACAGTGGAAGTTAGGGCTTTGTTAAGGTTTTATCACACATCCACTCTTCTAAAATGGCCTGTTAGTCCCTAAGAATCACTTACTGGAATCCACAGGTCCTCCACACACACACTCACACTTCGAATCTCTCCTGGTATTTCCCTTTGAATCAGTTCACAACGATTTATTTAACAAGTACAGGACTAGGAAATGGTGCCTATAGATCCTGGAGTCACCCTGCCATGATTGGCTTGAATGGATAAAAGCTGTTTAATTTCTCTGGGCCTCAGTTTCCCCTACTGTGAAATGTGGCAAATAATTACTACTCCATATACCTCAAAGGATTGCTATTAGGATCGATCCTTGTATTTTATATCAAAGTACTTTTAAAATTCTTAAAGCATTATATGTAATAAAAGATTATTATTATTATCATGCAGCACTGTGATAACCCTTTTAAAACATTGCTATCATCTCATAAAGATGAAAGACTCCAGGCTGCCAAAAAATAATTATTATAATTCTTTTTTCAAAATCATACTATTGGGCTGCAGTTTGTATCTGGTCCAGAATTAGAGTACATTTGCCAGAATAATAACACCTTATATTATATTTATGTGCTCTTTTTCTTTGCAACAGAGTCCAGGACTCCTAGGGAGGTGGTGTTCTCAGATGGTTAAACCCGCTACCTGCCAGCAGGGAAAAAGGAGGGTGTCTCATTAGCTGGGGAATCTGCCTGAAATCACTTACTGTCATGTCTCTGGAAAGGATGGTGTTTTCAAGGGGGGGTGGCGGGGGTTTGATGCAGAATATGACTATAGGGAAGCATGTTTTCCAGGCATTTGAATTTGCTTCCCAGAAGAATCCTTAACAGTTTTGCATCCCTTACAGACTTGTATAAATACTGACCGAATACTTTTATCCTTTAGAGTAACACAGATGGATCTGGAACAGCATTTCTCAGTACCTGGTATTAATCTGCCTAGAGAAGTAGTATAGCACAGCTGCTAGCAACCTCTTAGAGTTGTGGGGAGAAATATGTGTATGACATCCATTCTGGTACCTGGCACTAAGCAAGTGCTCAGTAAAGTGTAGCTGCTGTGGTTTTAATTATAATTGTATAGTGTTTTTTTTTTATATTATAACACTTTAATAAAACAATCATATTGTAATGACACCGTTAATTAAGGAACTCAAGGAATAAATAATGCAATGTAATAATTTAAGAACAAATGTTAAGACTAAAATAAATATTCAACAATGGAAGTCTACAAATGACTTATATGCTTAAATATGAAATGCTCTTTTTTAAAAGTAAAAGATATTTGAAATACTGCTACCAATCAAGTCAAAGGGCATTTAGTTTACATGTAACAAGTTACATATATGATTCATTCAAAACAAACAAATTTGTTCCCTTTTAATGTCTTTCTCACTGGGACCATTTAAAATATACAATATTGTGAAGCTGCTTGTCTCTTAAAGTTAAATTTCAAAAGCATACACTTTATATTCTGAACATAACATCACACAATCACATTACAGATATAATAACATTAAACGACTGCTTAATGGACATCCCAACAAAGTAAACACTTTCCCTTCATGTTGAATAGCAATTATGTTTTTTGTTTTGTTTTTAAGCAATTATTTTTTTTTCTTTATGGGTTTTCCAACAGTGGTCATGTAATTCTGATGTAATTACTAATAAATACAAGTGCCAGTACTTTGATCAACAACAATCACAATGGTTTATAACAATGAAGGCCAAAAGGCCACATTCATTTTTCTACTCATACCTTGCTTCTGATTTTTCTAGATTCTCTCATAAGGACAAGACATAGTGGGTCCTTCCTTTCTTCCTTAGGATCTGAAAATTCTTAAGTCTGAAGAGAAACTGGTTTCATTTGCCATTTCATTTCTGTGTATTTGACTGCCTCTTCATTCTCCTTCAACTCTTTACTCTATTAGGGTGACTTTTTGGCTGGCTTGCTCATTTTTCTTTGTGTGCATATCCATTATGTGTCCTTGGTCCTCATGGCTCTGCTCTTTGCTCACTTCAGAATGTGTCGTGGACTCTGAGTCCAGTCTGAAATCCTGGGACTACCCGGGGGCTTCTCATCTGTCTTTTTTTTTTTTTTATGTGTCAAATTTTTTATTTCAAAATCTCAAATTTTGACCAGCATAGCACCACTGACATAGGTGCCCTGATAGAACTTTGCGATTTGATCACCAGAAATGATTATGCCAGGCTATAATTAAGGCTAACCAATCAAAATTCAGGTACCCCAAACCAGTTGTAATTCAGGTAGAAACTACGGCTCATAGGACCCCTGAGACTGGTTGTACAGGGAACCTCTGAGTTTAAGTTCTATAGCATGTATGAGGACACTGGCCCAAAAGCTTGCTTCTCGCATATAGAAACCGATTGCCTAAGAGGTAGATGAGAGAGTCCAGATTCTATCTAGCAGTGGAGAGGCAGGGTCCAGCCCCTATATCAGAGAGAGGCCCTAACGCAAAGTCCACTTAATGCCCAAGCTGAGGTGAGGGCCCAGCCTCCGGGCACCTCCTCCTCAAGATGGAAGGGAAGGAGAGCTACCACTGCCCTTCCCGTTGCCTGCTGCTCCCTGTCCCCGGGCCCAGGCAGGGCCTGTCCTATGCTTCACCTTGACCCACCTGCCTCCCAAGGTTAATCTCCTCACAAGACACTGGTCCCCGCATCAAGGAGAGGGGCACAGGAGAGCCCCCTCACAGCCCGGCAGAATGTGACTGCTAACAACAGCCTAAACCTAACAATACCTAACCCTCCTAAACATTCGACTTGATCTCCACACTCCAGAGAGAGAAGCTCCAAACTGACGTGCAGAAAGGAGCCCCAGACAGCAGACACTTGACTGGGCCTGAATCCCAGGTTCTGCCCTGTGTGCTCAAGATATAGTATAAACAGGAAGTGACAGGGGTCACATAGTAAATGAATAAAGGATATAAGTTCAGATACCAGCTCTCTGAGGCTACTCAAATAAGTTTCCCTTTTAAGTGCCCAAAAATGGGGGTGGTAGGCAACATCCTATAGAATGGTCAGGAAGGCATCTTTGAGTAGGTGACATTTGGTGACATGAAGTCAAGATTCTGCTCAAGGCTATTGTGATTACTCAGGCCAGGGTGATGAAGGGTTGAAAGGTGGAGGTGGGTAAAGGTGATAGGAAATGAAGTTGCAGAAGGCAAACAGGGCCATAATGACAGTGACACATTTTTTCATGAGTGTTGTGGAAAGCCATTAAGCCAGGGTGACATGACATGCTTCCCAGTGTAAGCCACTCAGCTGAGCAGAAGTGGCTGAGGCAGGGCACAGGAAGTGGGGAGACTCCAGAGGGCTTTTAGAGGCATCCACGTGAGACATGATGATGGGTTTGGACATAGGTCGTTAAAAAATAAATAAATAACTAGAGAAGACACTTACGGTTATAGAAACAAACTTCACGAAGCTGACTGTCTCCACTCAGTAGCTGCAAAATGGGGTGGAAGGCAGGAAGTTTTCACAGGGTGGAGAGTAAAGAGCAAAGAGGAGAAAAATTTAAAATTATCTTGCCTGGCTGGGCCTGCATAGCCAGCCTTGTGAGAAATGACAGAGAAGTAAGTAAAGAGCCCAGAGTCTGCTTTGGCTTTTGGGGATTGACTGACCAGATAGCCTTCAGTTCTGGTCACATAGAGCATTTACAGAAACACAAAAGCGATCCAAGTTTTGGTTTTCTGACTTAGCACCTCGGACAGCAGTGATCTCATCTTGGGCCTGAAACTTCGTTCAACCAGGGTGAAAGCAGTGGGTCAAAGAGAATGGTCTCATACAAGCCCCATCATGATTCTGGCTGACACGCAGCATGCTGACTTTTCTGAGGTTCCAGAGTGGAGATTTTAAATACCAAGGGTCAGCAGAACTGTACCGGCTCACCCTCAAGTGCCCAGCCTTGCTCTGCCCATCTCCCAGGATCCCCATGATTTGGACTCTTTTAGTCGCCCTTTGGCTGAGTTTTCAGGCACCAGCTTATCTCAATCTCCCTTTCTCTCCATCTCCCTTTTTCTCTCTGGCTCTCACTTTCTACATTGTACAGTCCTTCGTCACACTATTCTTTTCTACAAAATTTTTCTGTGACAGTTTTAATGACATTCATTTCTTTTCTTCTTAATGGCTCATGGGAAGGATAGTGCTTTAACTCAGTCCTCCAAAAACTGAGTAAAATAGTATCACTCAGAGTACAGAAGAGAGAGCTCTGCTGTACACAGATTTTTGTAACTGCTGATACATTGTGTGAGTTTTAAGTGGGGGTGTTGGTAATTAACCTCCTGGAGAGCCTTTAATTGCCAAGATAACCCTATGCTCCTCTTAAACTCATATTAACCTTCTGACTCTATTTCATATCTCTCCTTCCCAATAAAACAAAATTGACTCTTCTTGAAAGGACCCATTTAGAGGCTGACCTGGCAGGTACACTTCCGAATTGGTAACCAGGAAGGAGGCCATTAATGATGTGTTTCTAGTTTGCTCTCCTCATGATAGAAGGCACTGTAATTGTATACTGCTGGTACTCTGTACAGTGAATTAAGATATTTAGCTTGACCATGTAAGGGACATAAGGGTTTTCAGTCTGTAAGCGTTCACCTTCCATCTCTGACTGTAAGAGAACAGTTGTCATTATCAGAATCTAAGGGATTTGCTGAAGAAAGAAGAGCAGCAAAAAACTGTGGAAAGAGTCACAAGGACAATGTATTCTTCTTTGGTCAATTCTAAGTGCTAACTCTGGCCTAATTTGAAGTTTGTTATGTGTAAACATTGGAGTGGTCCTCTTTTCGGTTACCATAAAATGCAAAAATATGGGCTTTTTAGCTACTTCTTCAAAGTTATATACATTCCTTGATAGCTTTTTACGATCGTAGCAGAGGTAAAAGCCTAATTCCGGCAAACTGACGCAGGACGTTGATAACGGACGCATAAACTAAATAGCAAATTAATGCTTTAGCTTAGCGGTTATGACTTTAGCCTTGATGACCTCACTATCAGAGTAAGAGTGCTCTGAAAAGGGAATAAATGCACTAATTCTTTCTAATGTTATAATCACTTGTATCGATTGTTTTCTCACCTGCTAGATCTAAATGTCTCGTGGGCCTGAAGCTTGATTTACCCAGACAGTGACTAGAAGCCGCATAGGAAAGCTGGGATGTTACATTCAGGCAGGCCTGAGATTATATTTCGGGGTTGCCCACAAGGCTTAGATCTGTTTCCCACATGTGCAAGGTGAGGAATAACAATCCCTGACACAGGCTTGGTGTGAAGAGTTATGAGATGACAGGTGAATAGTGCTCGGGATACTGTCAGACAGCAAGTGTTCCGTGAATGCTGGCGGCCTTCGTCGGTTCTCTGTGTCACACTTCTCTCTGTATTCAGTGTCTACTCTAGTACCTGGTAGACCTGAGGGGGCACTCAATAAGTGTCTAAGGGGCCTTTTTCCCCCACAGATGAGATGATGGATGGCGGTTGAGCACACCATGAAATGCTTGGGCATGGAGACCAAAACAGAGGGACACACTGCCTCTTTCCATCTGCCTTGCCAAGTTAACAGTGATCCCCCTTTTCCTTATCCATAAAACAGGGGTCATTGATCCCTGCCTCATTGATGAACTGTGCAGAAGGCCAGGCACACATAGACACCCCTCAACCCTTGTCTATCCCTCCCTCTTTTCCATCCCCTCCATTCCCCACTTGTCTGCAACAAACACTTTGTCAGTTCCCTCTTTCTGAGTCCTGGCCCTTGTATTTTGAATAGCTTATAGCAGTTCAGTTATTCTCAAAAGATATATCCACTTAAATAATCCTGTAGTTCCAGCTTAATTATGTGTGAATCTTTATCTTGTGTGCTGAAAGAGTATTATTTGCCTCCCTTTTGATCTTGAAATGCTTCTCTGTTCGGGGCTGGATGGTTCTGATAAAAGTCTTCCAAAGAGAACAGAGAGCGTTATTTTATTTGCAAATCAAAAAAAAAAAAAAAAAAAAAAGATGACAAGGCCCAGTAACCAGCATAAAGACAGAGGATAGGAAAATGTGTGTGTGTGTGTGTGTGTGTGTGTGTCTGTGTGTAATTTGAAGTATCCTAGAGAACATGGCGAGAATTTAGAGTGCTGTTGGTATAAATAACAAAATACATTACAGAGGGATACACTGGATCTACAGGAATTTAAATTACTTACTCCCTGTCCCTTTAGCATATCATCCATTGTCCTCCATAAGGTATACCTCATGTGACAATTTTTTCTTCCTGTTTGAAATTCTCATCCCTTTTTATAGTCTTATTTTCTAAGAAAAAAAAAATACTGTTCTTCGGTAAGTTTTTGTAACATTTCCTCTTGCCTTAGGATGCAAATTGATTTCTTCAGTTGAGTGCACAGCTTTAGTAGTTTCTTCCTTTGGTAAGCCTCTGCTCTTGAAATGATGGTAATTTCTGGTGGTGAAGAATTGCAGGCCTATTTCAACCCATTAAGCAGTCTGTAGTTTGATGATTTAACTACAAGAGAAGTGGAAGTTTTTCTCATTAGGTTCTTCTCTCTGACACCTTTAAGAAACTTTGCAGAAAGTACCAAAAGGCCTTCAGAAAAGATGGCAGATCCATGCCCCAAAACAGCACTTGTAGCAGACACTGGCCTTGGATGAAGAGTGGGTCCTCACTTCTGTTTCTTCCTGTGTTGTACCAACTTTGACAAAGTTAATGAAAATTCACTATTATTTTTCTTCCTGTCTTAAAAACTTTATAGCATGCTGATTCTGGGCCTGGCATTGGGCGAGGCACCAAGCTTCTGTTACCGGAGCTAGTGTGTTTGTCCACTGAACATTTTTTTTCTCCACCCTTCAGAATGAGGTCATTGGACTCTAACCTGCTGTTTATTTGTGAGCTATTGTAGTTAGCTGCTGTCTTGTTATCAAGGGGCTGCTTTTCATTCATATTATCCAGACACTTCTCCCGCATTATACAGATATAGAAACTGAGACTTAGAAGAGATAAGAGAGATCCAAGGTCACACAATCACTTCACAGTCATGTCCAGTATCCGTCTTCCTTTCCTCATAGGATGGGATGGTCCTACACATCCATTAGCACATTGAAATGTGCCCAATGTAATCATCTTTTCCCACTCTTGTTTCACAGCAGATGTACCCCGGTGTCAGATCAGCCCACCCTCAAGCATCAGCATTTTATGTATGAAGAGAGGAAGTTTTCTTTTAGAATCCATCATTGGTTATCCATTTACTACTCCCTCAGCTTCTCTTCAGTGCTCACTCCTCTGGACAGGGGCTTGCCCCGCTGGGCACTGACTGCCCCATGCTCCAGGACAGAGTCCATCTGAGAGGATGTTGTGTCCTCATTGGGTGCACCAGCTTGAACACCAGCAGGAGAAGAGACCAGGTGTTACAGGCTGCATCGCATGTGTTGAAAGTCATATGTTAAAGTCCTAAACCCCAGGACTGCAGGATGTGACTGTAGTTGGAGTCTTTAAAGAGGTAATTAATTTAGGGATGCCTGGGTGGCTCAGTGGTTGAGCATCTGCCTGCGGCCCAGGTCGTGATTCCAGGGTCCTGGGATTGAGTCCCACATTGGGCTCCCTACAGGGAGCCTGCTTCTCCTTCTGTCTATGTGTCTGCCTCTCTGTGTCTCTCATAAATAAATAAATAGCAACTTTAAAAAAAAAAGAGGTAATTAATTTAAAGTGAGGCCATTAGGGTGGGCCCTAAGCCAGTGGGACTAGTGCCCTTGTAAGAGAAGGAAATTTGGATGCAGACCCATTCAGAGGGAAAATCATGTGAAGACACAAAAAGAAGACAAGCTAAGGGGAGAGGCCTCATAAGAAACCAACCCTGTCAACACCTTGACCTCAGATTTCTAGTTTCCAGAATTGTGAGAAAATAAATTTCTGTTGTGTAAGCCATCCAACCTGTTGTCGTTTGTTATGGCCTCCTAAGCACATTGCTGCAGTAGGCAGACTTCATTCACTGGCCCACCCTTGCCCCTTTCTCCTCATACCACCACCTCACAAGGCTATATAAACACATCCAACTTTATTTACTGAGAGATGGGGCACTACAAATACAGTAGGGCAGGAAAAAAAGCCTCCACCTAAATATGGTTATTTCCATGTTCCACACTCCATAACTACAAGTAAGAAGTCTCCCCAAGTTAAAAGTCTTCACAGAAGGCTCTCTCATGGTGGACACTGATTTTCAACTGCTTCCCACACCCCCCTCAAGTGCCTACTTTCCCGAGGGCCTGATGCCTCCACTCTCTGCAGTGAGGATTTTCCAACCCATCTTTCCCAGAAATCCTGTCCCTTGGCTCAGGAACAAGCCTTTCCCTTTAGATTTTTCTAAATCAGTGTCATTCTCATGTTTCAGATAATGCCCCAAGAGGGCATAAGCAGGTCAGTCAGGGGTGGCCTTTGGCACTCCAGCTTCAGTTTATTAAGGAGTATTGGTGGTGATGGTGATCGAGGTGATCATGATGGTAGGGTGGTAATTGTAATGGTGGTGGTAGTGGTGTGTATGCATGAATACTTGTGTGTGGGAACATGTGCATATGAGGTAGGAACAAGAATCCCATTCTAGGTCCTGCAGGACAGTCCAGGTTGGTGTGAGCTCTTTTTTTTTTTTTTTTCAATTTTTTTTTCTTCAGGAGAAACACAGAGAGAGAGAGACAGAGACATAGGCAGAGGGAGAAGCAGGTTCCCTGCAGGGAGCCGACTCGGGACTTGATCCCAGGACCCTGGGATCACGACCTGAGCCAAAGACAGATGTTCAGCCGTTGAGCCACCAGGGGGCCTGATGTGAGCTCTTGAGAATGATCTTTTGTGAGCTCTTTCCAGCAGTGTGAATTGCATATATACCACTTTTATTCTCCCAATTGACCAATCAGTAAATATTGAATCAGACACGCACAAATTTTTCAAAGCAAATATTAATTCTCAGGGATAGGTTGCTCAAAACAGAAATTGCAAGATAGCCTCAGGGCTGGTAACTCAGAGGAACAGCGTGGATATTGGGTGTGGAAAGGGGAATATGGCAGGTCTCACTCTCACCTGTCCCTTCCAAAGAGGCTCAGCCAGTAGCAAATGTGGCAGTAGGTGGACCCAGTTTCATCAGAAAGTCTTTATTTAAAAAAAAAACAACCCAAAATCAGATTTATATGTCAAATCTCCCTATACTAAAGTTGACACCTCCACTTTTAAAAATAAATTAATAAGTCAATGAGCTCCTGTTTTACAACATTTGATATGAGGGAAGATTTTGTTTCTTACTGCCTCATAATTTATAATCCTCTCACATATATTGTAAAATGCATTTTGTTTCTCATCATCTCTTTGTCCCACATTTTTTTTTCACACTGTGCCCTTTTGAACCTGTAGAAATACAAGAATTGAGGTTGGAAATGACAGCATGTGAGGACTTGGTTGGGCTCTCAGCTGAGGGCCACCTTCCCGCCGCCCTGTCTCCATCCAAACCAAAGAAGGGAAGTGTTGCTTTGGCTCCTTGGATTACATAGAGTCTCGAGGGCGTCATGCCTGCTTTGTTTGCCCCTGGCAGTTTTTTACTTCCTAGCTTTGCTTGTCCCTGGTTAGCCTCCCAGTTAATAATCTGCAGTCACTTAAATACGCTGAGAGAGTTGTCTGGAATGAATTCTTGGTTCTATAAATAGCCACCTCTAATTTATTTGTTTGTGAAAGATTGTGTTTGTTTTCTTCCTCCTTAAATCTGAACACTAATTAGTAGAGCAACAGTAAATGAAACCTGTTCCCTTGGACCTGGAAAGGTCCTTCCATCCAGTGACCCTGCCTGGAAATGGAAATGAGCAGGCTTTTGCTGTCTGTTTGCTGGTGGTGCTGGCGGGCAGATCACTGCTCCAGGCAGGTCACAGCTTGTTGAGCTGGGCACATAGGCTGCAGGGAGCTGAGGCTCTGCTTTTGTTTTCACTTGTGAATGGTTCCTTGCACATGGTGCTATGCTGCTGCTTCCTTCCTGGGCAAGCGCTGATTGGGTCTTGGGGGAGGAGGTGCAAGGGGTTGAGGGGAAGGTCTCACCCCACAGATCTGGTGTCACATCCATGGCTTATCCCTTCTCAAAGAAGAGGTCCAGATTCCTCGCATGGCTCTGAAAATCATGAGGACTCCCCACTGTGAGTCACACATCCCAGGAGCCTAGGCTGACTCCCCCCCATCCCCCGCCTAGTGCAGTGATGATAAATTGACCCTCTGCCTTGGGCTTCTGAAGCTGCTTTTCTCTCTTTTCCCCTTGTGTTGCTTTCCTAGTTTATATTGTGTAGTACACTCTCTGAGCCACAGAATGATCTGTCCAGTCTGATTTCATTGGGGCCCTTCAGAAATCATCCAGACTCATGCCTAATGCCAGATGTGTATGAGCCAGTTCAGCACGTTAAGTCTGTCTGTGGGAAAATAAAAATATAATGACAGCAGGTTCGGAACATGAGATTCCAACTCAAGTGCCTCTATTAATAAAAAGGAAAAACTACTTTGGCTTTCTTCCTGCTTGCTGCAGATAGCTTTGTTCGAGTGAGCTGTTGTTTCAAGACCTTCTAAGTGACTTGCTTGTGTGGCAGATCAGAGGCTACCAACCTCATCTATTTTGTGGCAAGACTGTTTCAGTGAAATGCTGAGAGGTGTTGGCAGCAGGATGCAGGTCACTGTAGGGAAGGTAAGTCAGGGCAGTCCTGGATGTCAGAACCAAGGAAAATAGGTTGGTATGTTAGGGAAAATAACATCAATTCCTTTGAAATTGAGAAAACCTGCCATAAATTTGGTTATTTCATGTTTGGGGCTATAGTGCTGTATGTATTCTTACATACATACTCAATCCGACTTAGAAATAAAACATCTCTTATAAAACAATGTCCTTCGTACCACAAATAGAGATAGAGATAGTTAAAGCATAGGATCTGGAGACAGACCCCTCCACTCACCAGCTGTGTCACCGTTCTTTATCCAGGCTCATATATGCGGGTTGCATATGTATTACACATGTTAAAGTGTTCAATGTATGTTAGCTATTTGATTAGAAGCTTATCATCTTTCCTTGTGATTCCTGAAGCGGTCTTCTTATGGCAGAATTCAGAACCCTAGTGCATTATATAATGCATTGTATTTTGAATTTGTCTCATAGTTGTTGAATATACTTATGGTTCTGTAAAGAGATGGCATCTGTAAATGTACTTAGCATAGCTTTCAAAAGAGCATTAATTCCTTCCTTCCAGGCACCTGGGTGGCTCAGTGGTTGAGTGTCTGCCTTTGGCTCAGGGTGTGATCCTGGGGTCCTGGGTTCGGGCCCTGCTTCTCCTTCTGCCTATATCTGTGACTCTCTGTGTGTCTCTTGTGAATAAATAAATAAGATCTTTAAAAAAATAAATAAATGTATTGTGACCAAGTAAGTTGGACTGGCTCAATTATCCTAAGATAGGTTGAATGAGGAGTCAGCCATGGGTCTGGCCCATCTGTGAAGAGGTCATTGAGTCTCTCCTGGAGGATCTGCAGTCGCCCTTGGCTTTCTGAGTCAGAATCGGAGAGGACACTGAGGCATCCAAGCTCATCTGGGAGAGCTGTATCATTCCCAAGGACCCAAGGACTTGATAAAGTAATTATCCTTGAGATGAGCATGGGACAGGTAGCTGATTTTTTCCAGTTAGCTATCTCTAGGCCCACGCAGTGTTGTCACTAACTCCCAAATTTTCCCCAGAATTATAACCATTTTCAGGTTTTCAATAGTCTTTAGTTGTTAACAGAGTGTGTTTAATATTTAAACACAAATTGGGATTTTTTTTTTCTGTTTTATTCAGATGTCAACACCTTCAGTGTAGGAAATAGTATGAGTAGTCCAGAAAACACACAGTGTTCTGGTATGAGTAGTCCAGAAAACACACAGTGACAGATACCATAAGCAAAATGCATTGTCCTTAGATATTTCAAGCCCTGCCCCTCCTTCAGGCCATCCTCAACTCTTTTAGCAAACTGAGGATGAGCTCTCCAGAAATTCCACACCTCCCTGCCTGGCCCTACCTCAGGTGAAGGTCCATCATAGGCTGGAGGGCCGCAGCTGAGGAGTACTGCTCTTTGTACAACGAGTACCTAGAACAATACCTGGACATCATAGCCTCTCTGGGAATGGGTTGAACTTCCAAATGAAGAGTATGGGTAACCCACAAATTAGATCATCCATGCTTGCCAGGTAACAGTGATCTGTACTACCCGGAAATTCACAGAAAGTCCAAGCCTAGGCAAGAGGTTGGCAGGCCTCCCACGGTGCCATCTGGAATGCAGGAAGGGGAAGGGCTTCACCCCACTGCATTCCAGTCCCTACAGAGGCCCCACCCACCAACCCCTGTGTGCTTGGAGCCTAAAAGAAGTTCCTAAATCACATTTATCTACCTGAAATCGATCATCCTCTGTAAGTCATAAATATATAATTCAGAAGGAAGATCATAGATTTTTCATAAGTTACCCTGTTATAATTCCTGGCATGCACTTTTAAAGATGCTGATAAATCTTAAAATTGGGCGTGGGGCTAAGCTCTGTGCTAATGTATACTTTGCTGTTATGTTATTGAGATAAACCCTATTTCTAGGATATTGCTTTCAAAGAAAATTTTAAAAGTTCAATATTTTTAAAAATGTATGACCACTCATTAATATCCCTTTTAGGCTTTAGGAAGACATTTTAAAATAGGCAACTAGTTCACACAGAGCAAGGAGCTTCTGACCTATCAAGCCCTGTGTGCTGAAAAAGCAGAAAGTCTTCTAACTTTCTCCATATACAGAGGGGCTTCCTTTGTTCTTGTCTTATTTTTAAACTGAATGCTGTGAAAGCAACTTCTGATATCCCTTGGCTTACCAAATAAATGGCTGAATTTTTCTCTTCTTGGTGTGGGGATGGCCTCTCTGCCACCTGAGGGTAAGTTTGGCAAAGTCTCGCCTTTACATTCCCCATCGTTACCATTCGAGGGCCATAGATGTCTTCTCATTAGGTGGAAGTGAAGTCAGAAAGTCTGCAGTTAAATTTAAGGCAACATTGTAATCTTTCCAGTAGAGGGACAGGACCACGGCAGATACTCTTGTGGAATGCAGGAATTAGAGATGTGCTCAATTGGTTTCAGCTAGAGAATAGGATGGGATTTATATTTAGTGTTTTTACAGCAGGAGATATTGTTCCATCTCTATCAGCTGTGCCAGGATGTGCTTGCCCCACTTTAGAGTGAAGAATTACAAATCTCAGTGCAAGGCCATGACAGACCCATGATGTGTGCTTTGATACATACACAAAACCATTTACCCATCTATAAAAATGATGCTTCCAGAAGCAACTCATTTAAAAGTTCCTGTCATTTCACAAGGACATCGGTATGTAAGGAAGAATGAACTCAATGTCTAATGGTTTAAAGCATGTGTATATACATCTCAGTGAAAGGAAGAAAATTGGGTCTATTTAAAACTCTTCTTTTAGAAATTAAATAGAGCCTATAGTAGAATTTTTTAAATATAATTATTTCTCATGATAAAATAATTACAAATATGTAACTATGATGTACCAGAAACATGTAATGTATAATACATATTCACTGTAAAACTAAGAAAGAAGAAGAGAGAGAGAGATAGGGAGACATAAAGATATGCAAAATAAGAATTTCACACTCATAATTTACTCATGCCATGATGGTCCCTTTTTACATTTTGGAATACAAACTTCCAGAGCACTTTTTGGACTTATTTATATGATCCTGGATATCATATGATCCTGTATAAAATCTGTCAGAAAGATTGGTATAGCACTGTATTATTTTGTAGTCTCCTTTTTACACTTTTCAATTTATTGTGGGCATTTTTCTGTATTCCATGTGTTATTATCAATTTCCATTTTTGCTCACATGAGATCACATTAAACAGCAGTCTGTGGTTGGTTTTTAATGACCTTACGTAATGAACTGTCCATCACTTTTTCTGGAAGACTGTGTAGCTACAGCCCAGCCCCCTAGCTTCCCTATTCATATTTCTATAAGTTGATTTGGTGTCCATTTTCAGGAAGGCATTCACTTACCTTCCTCTGCCTGTAGATCAACTGAAGAAGAAAACACTGTAATGTCACTTAGCAGATTATTTCATACACTTGACCAGACTACACAGAAATATAAGCAGAAATCCTTCCTTTGGCTGAGTTGTGCTGTTCTACCTCAGAGCATTCACTTATTGAAGGAAAAATTATACAAAGTAAGAAAATCTTCACATAAATATCTCTGAAATGCTTGAAAAAAGACTACTGTGTATTAATTCGTGTCATTTAGAAAATTAGAAGCTTCATCATGAAACCTAAATATTATAGAATAGTAGATATGTGAACACTTTACCCACACTTCCTTCTCTTCCACTACAGATTAACATCCTACCTTTACAACATTTTCCTATTGAAAGCAAGATGATAACATTGTAAGCATCTTTTCACCAAAGTCCAAGTAAATCCCCCAGAATCATGACATTTCAGCATTAAATAGTACCTTGGAAATCATCTACTGGATGATGGACTGTTTATATCCCAAATTAAAGATCTGGGAAAACATTTGCCAAATGTGGGCGCACAAGCAAAATCCACAATTGGCATAGCTGTCTGCATTCTCCACTGGTGACAAAGTGCAGTATAAAAAGAGGGCAAGTATCCAAAACAAACTATCTAAGGCTTGACAGGTCTTTGAGAGGGCACATATGCCATCCCGTGTTGAAAAGCCGACTTCCATCAGATGTGTCTGCAGATCTGGTGGAAAGAAGGGCAGCCCCTTAGGCATACCACATCAGTGCCAAACGTGGAGCCATTCAGTAAAAGGGACTCTGGAAAGACTGATGTGCACGCCAACGGTAAGGCATCTCTGGACTCAGGGAGACTCCACTTTCAGACGACTTTGAAATGTAGTACTTGGTAAGAGGAAAAACTAATGTGCTTCACCAAAATATCCCATTTTGAGGGTAAAAATGCAAATAAATATATAATTAATGAATATGCCTCTGTTGTGAGATCATAGATTACATGGTCCTTAGTGACTGTTCTTGGTTCCCTCCTGACACTGAGGTGGTACTTATTAGACTCTCAGTTAATCCAGGCTAATATTCCTGCCCCCCTCCTTTGTTGTGGTTAGACAGAGGAGGCAGGAAGTGAATCTTAACTCAGGTGCAGTGAGTTCTTATCCAGGTGGAGCTTTAGTTATAATACAAGGTTCATGTCTAGCTATTTCCAGCTACATAATATGTAACATTAGACATCTGACAAATGGCTAGGCGAGTCCAGAAACTGTACAGGGAGGTACTGTATATGAGGCTGCCAGTTGGGAAGACAAATATATCTTGCTCATTTGTCTATATAGTTCAGCTTCATTATGTTGTCCATGATAGTGTCACTTGTCCCCAGAAGGACAGAATGTGTTAGACTCTGGTTGCTTAATAAATGACATTATCTGGAGATGCCTACATTTCCAAAGGCCAGACACAGCATACGAGGTTGCCATCAGCACTCTGACCATTTTACATGACACTGCGGGCTGCTTACTTCACACAGGTGTTCAGGCATAAGGTCCCACAGCAGATGAAGAAGGCAAGTCAGTGAAAAGTGCAGCTGCCAGAAGCGATAAGTAGGACGAGAGATGGACTCCTAGGATCAGGATTGAAAGGTGAATCTTTGAGAAGGGAGCTGCCCTTGATTGCCACAATTGAGGTTTGAAGCAAGAGTTCAAAACCACAAAGAATTAGAAGCGAAGGGAAAGCATTGTTCCACTGCTTTTCTGTTCTCTCCTTGATTGTCATACATTTCAATGACATCCAGATGTTCCATTATTTTAGCTACCAACTTGGGAAATTACGTTATAGTTACTTTCAAAGTTGTCAGAACACTAAAACTCAACAATGACAGTTTATAACCCATTTTCTCTAAAGTGCTTAATTTTTTTCTTATAACCCCGATCGGCTGGCATCTAAATGAAGTAAGTCAGGATTCTGAAATTCAATTAGTTTTTGTGTATGCCACGTTGTTCCTTGTGCTCACCCACACGCACACTTGTTCTTGCACATACGTTCTGAACATATTGTACTTCACCTCTTCCTCCATTTGGGTCTAGAGTCATTAAAAATGGGAAATTTGCTTCATGCCTCAACTTTGAGTAGTTGCACTCTTTAATTTTAGACTAAATCATTTAAATATTCTTTTGGCATTCAAATGTGTGCATTTTTTCCCCAGAAAAATAGAAGGCTAGTTAAAAAGAGTAGTATTATTAATTTTGAAATTGCATATTCCCCCGATGAATAAAAAACATAATGGTATGTATATCATATTTTGCAACCAATTTACTTAAGATTTCTCAGAAAACTCCACTTGTAATTTCCAGTTGCAAGGGGATGAAGTTCTTCAGTGTATAATGCCTGCAGCATTCTTATGGTAATTTTGAAATTGGGAGACTTGGCCACATTCATAAATGGTAACTGTAGAAAATCGGCCACTTTCAAATCAAACAAAAGCATAGAGAACCTTGAGGATACTTTTGAAAAGAGGAGACTATTTCTAACAAGTCTAGTAACACTGTCTGTTCCTCAAGCAGATGAATGGGAGGGTTCTTATAAGAGTATTGCTGTTGCTTTTTTGTATCAGCCACTTGTATTATCTGTCCCTACAGTACTTAGCACCCTGTTGAACTCAATAAATATGCGGTGGTGATAATATTATTGCTCAGAATTCATTTAGCGCTTTCACATCTTTTAAGTGTCACAATGTTCTGCCTACTAGGTGCAGGGAATTTTAATTTAATGCTCATTCTGAGGCTTAAAGCTTGGAAGTGTAATGACCCATGTGAGATAATCCTCCATTCCAGCAGGACAGTTTTGGAGCAAAGCCATTGGGTTGTCCAAGAATTCATTAAAAAGCAGAGAAATCTTACTTCCCACACTAAAATTCAGGGGCTCAATGTACTGGCTTTTCCAATCTCTACCTTCCAAGCCATCCACATTGTAATTTCCTGAAAGACCAAAAAAAAAAAAAAAAAGAGAGAGAGAGAGAGAAATAGAGAAAATATATCTATGACAATTAGTTAAATAGCTCTGACCAACTTCAATCAAGTTGTGCCCATGGTAGAGGTTGAAATCAAAGTCAAATGGAGCTAGAATGAGTTTATATTTTATCAGGACAACCACGTCTGTCCCTCAGCCTAATCTGGCTATTACCAGGCTTTGGAATATCTGAGAGTTTCTACATATTTTTTTCCTATGACACTGCATTTCCTTTAGGCTTAATAGAAACTGTCCACAGATAGTTTTGATACCAGTAATATCCTTGATACCTGACAAAGTACTTGGTATCTCATAGGCATTCTGAAACTCTTTAGTTGAATGAATGAGTAAATGAATGAATGATTAATCCATAAAGGGAAATTCCCAATTGTTCTAGAAACCTTGGGCTTGGTTATTTTATTGCTTCTTTAAAAGTAGAAAACTTCTAGAATTTCTGGACAAAACCCTTAACTTTTTCTTGTATCTCATTTGAGGTTTAGTGCCTACTTTTTAGAAATCTACTTTATCAATAAATGCAATAAAATGCTCTGAGAATATCTAAATTGATTATAAATCTATGTAAATCATCATTTGTGAGAATGTGCAAATATTTAGTGTGAGATTTGTTTAACAACCCATGGTTAATACAATAAATAAATAACTATAGATACATACGTGCCCATGCATACATACACACACACACACACACACACACACACACACACGTGAGTGCTTACAACTTATAAAACATGGTAATGACACTCAAGGTTACTCTAAAGCAGTTGGGGCACACTGGAACAATACATGAAGCAGTCATTAACTGTAGGGTAGTACATAAAATTACATGTCTAATTGTGAGGAACAATATGTGTGACCTATAAGAGTTAAGGGCTGGATTTCTCAGGGAGGACTTCATAGAAGACAGGAGACTTGGCCTAGGCTTTGGATAAGAGGAGGAGCAATGTAAAAGAAGAGAACATGTATTATCCATTTGCAGACATAGAGAGGGATGAATATGGTACCCTTGGCCAACTATCACAAAAGCAGCCTACCTACCAAGGGATGTAGGATTTGGAGCATTGGAGGGGGAGACTGAGGTGTAGTAGTTTTGACTAGACACATGAGGAAGTACAGAGCAATGAATGGTTTCTGAGCAGAGTGATGACATGATACAAGTTGTATACAAAGATAATTGATCTGGTAGAAGGGGTCTTTGGAATAAGAGACGGATCGGGCCAGCCTGTTGGGAGGCAGATCCAGGCATAAGGGAATTGCTACCCAATCAGAGGTGGGAGTTCAGTTAAGATAAAAGAGACATGGGAACATGGTCAGAACTTGGGAAGACTTGTTCCTTGGGAAGGAACAAGGGTAGTTATTTCCCACAGTTGTCAAAAGTTGGTATTCAGTAGCAGACCTAGAGAGATACCATAAGTGTGTTTGATTTCATCATGTTTCTTCCTTTTAGATGGAGTGATGGGCCATCATGCTAGCTGCTACTCGCTTGTTTAGCCCCTTCTCGTTCACTATCAGATATGACCTCAGGGTTGTTCTACTCTTGCCCTGTGCAAAAACAAGACTTTCATAAATATTTTCTGAAAAGAAATATAGGAGATGATTTCCTTCTTTTTTATTGTAAATTTACATGTATTTTAGCTTTACGCATTTCCATAAAATTCTTGACTGTGCATGTTGTGACCACTCTGGCAACTGCAGTATTTTGAGCACAGATGAGTTTGACTTAGGGTCCAGGTGGTTTAATTTTCTTCTTCACTGCATGTGTACTTGGGATTTGATCCTGAGATATAGACAGTTCACTCACCACAGCCACTTTTTCTAAAGAACTCATCATCCCAACTGAGTCGCAGTCATGTAGAGATGGAATCTGAAGAGAGGTTCATTGAGGGAAGAGAGGGAAGTTTCCCTTTTGTAACTGTAGCAGTGGTCTAATGTTTTAACAGAGAAGAGAAACTGATGGTACATTTGCTTAACTGGAAGCCCATTGCTATAGCTGGAAAGAGCCTGGATATAAGTTCAAGCTGACTAGGGTCTGAGTCGAGATTCTGCTGTATATTTGCTGAATGATCTAGAGCAAATTCATATTCTGTGATAGTTTCTGTATCCTCAGCTGTAAAGTGGAGGATTATAACAGCCACCTCATTGGCTTGTTGTAAGTGCTGTGTGGAAAGCATGTGTAGAGAGAATAGAAAATGCCTTGCATATAGCAATATATCAACTATTATTAGTTTCCTTCTTCTTTAAGGCAAAAATCCTGGGGCACCCGGGTGGTTCAGTGGGTGGAGCATCTGCCTTCAACTCAGGTCATGATCCTGGCATCCTGGGATGGAGCCCTGCATTGCATCGAGCTCCTTGCTCAGTGGGGGGGGGGGGGGGGTCTGCTCCTACTCTACCCTTCCCCCCACTCATGCTTGAGCTCTCTCTCTCTCTCTCTCTCTCTCTCTGAAGTACATAAAATCTTTTTTTTTTAAGTCAAAAATCCCTGCATATTTCATTGTCCCTCATATGTAGCACAGTCCTAGGATAGTCAATAAGTGTTTTTGCTCAAAGTTTGCAAAAGCAGAAGGGCGTTTTGAGGACTAGGAAGAGCAGCAGCATCCATAGTCAAATGTACCTATTTGCCTTCCAACAGGGAAACCTAGTTCAGCACTTCAGCTAATGCACATCCATATAATTGTGGGTGTATGCACTGCACTTCTAAAGGTGAGCCGTCTGATCTCATCTCACAGGTCTGTCAGGAGCTCTTGATGACTCACCCTCCTACAGATCAGGGGGCTGATTATGTTATTAGAATGTCAGAATTATCTGGAATGGCTCTGTCACCCACCTACCAAGAGAACGAAGTTTGAGGCTGCTGTGTTCAAAATGCCTGGAAAATGTGAATGATGTATGAGATGATGTATGAACATATATGGAAGATTTGTTTTCAAGCTGTTTTATGACAGACCTTTTTCTTCTACTCCTGTGCTTTAGCTATTACATTGTTCTTAACTTAAAATTGGATTTAGTTCACTTCTAATTCCTTCAGTGCTGAGGATAGACAGGTTCTGTGCCCTGTGTGATAAGGACAGAAGGTGAGCAAGACTTGGCCCACTGGAACCAGCTCTCACCTCTTGCAGGCGAGGAGAGCCCTCCATCAGGACAAAATTTCCAGTCATGACATTCATCAAAATATTTTTACTCATATTATAATGAAAGGGGTAAACTAGGAAGTGCCAAAATGGATTCAGCTAGAGAGCCCTGGTGGATTGTCAAACTGGCCACAGAGTTTTGCATTTCCTCTTTATCAAGATGTGGAGGCTTGGCTTGGTGACTTTCTGTGACCACAAGCATCCAGCCCAGCCCCAAGAGACCTTGCTTCTGTTCTTACTATGTTTTTTTTTTTTTTAAAGATTGATTGATGGATTTGAGAGAGAGAGAATCTTGCTGTTTGTATATCCTGAAACTGTGCCCTGTTTTAGCAATGTGATCACTCCTCAGAGGCAAGTTGGACCTTCCATCTAAACTTCGGTTTGAGTGTCGACTCTTGATGCCACACACACACACCAAGAGGGTATATTACCAAGGGTTTGTTACTCCAGTAATGCACTTTCTGAAGAGAGCAGGATAAGCTTATAAGCTGGTTCAAAAGTGTCTGGAGAAAGTAGAAAAGTAGACTGGTTTGGAGTTATAGGGTGGTTGGAGCTGCAGTGACCTCTTCTGCCCCACAGCAGGGCAAATAAGATTTGAACTTCTTGCCAGCACCAAAGGTAGAAGTACTGAGCTTTCTTATCATCCTGCCTGGATATGGAACAGAAGCGGGGAGAAAGTATGGTGGGGCCTGAAAGCTGTCAGCAATCACTCTTGAAAATACAATCACATTCTTTATTCCTCTTAAGTGGAAGTGTCTTCATAACACTTCACACCTGAAATTATCTTTTCTTTTTAATTTACTTGTATTATTCCTATATCTATCCTCAAGAGATTATAAATTGAATAATGGCTGAAACCAAGTCTGTATTTGTTCTCTACTGAATCTTACAGCCTCTGGATTACTGTTTGATATATAGTAGATGCTCAATAAATATTTGTGTCTGAATGAACTTCTCTAAGTGAACATTAGTTTCTCTGTATCCAATCCTGATGCTTAGAGTCTTGTCAGAGAACAGTTGTACTGCAGGTAATTCTAATCATCTTAAATTTGAATATCCTGCTCTGTGTCTCTGGTAAGTTGATACTCCCAAAGGAATGGTTAAGAAATGTTAGCCTTTGGTTCTTCTCTGTGCTTTGAGCTATATCCTTGGATCGAGTCAGATTGCCAGAACACCATATACCTGGATCAGGTTACGCCAGCTTCCCATGAAAATATTTTTACAGCATTACATTCTTGGTTTTTATTGAAGTTGTCCTATTACACAGCCATATCCACCTGTCACTGAATATTTTGTAAAAGTGCTTCTCAGAACATTGCCCTCCAAGTTATTTACTATTTCCTAGGAAAGACTCTTGCAGCAGGATCTCATAGTTTACATTGCAACTACCTCTATTACATGAGGAGTTTAGCCATCTGTTCTAAAACTCACTGCTGTGCTAAGTGTCAGTAGCTTCCCTTAACCTAGATTTCCTCATAGTATTATCCCTAGCACGCTCATACCCCCAGCTCTTGTCTCTGTACCTTTCTATCATTATGTATATAGTATATATAATATATGTATCTCCAGATGCTTCAGACAGACTGGAAAAAAAATCCAAGGAAGACTTTACTTTCCATCGCCCTCCCTCTGTTTCAGGGAAAGCTGTTTAGGGAAAAGCTGAGTGCGATGCTGTCAGGTCATTCCATCATGGTGGAAGTGGGATTCACCCTTAGGTCTCCCGTAGCACATTTTAAGTGGCCAATAACTGCTTGCTGCACTACTCTCCCTTGAGTTTTTAATCCCATGGGTCTTAATGTCATTTGTGGCCCGAACTTATATAGAATGTAGGCATCTAGAATGTAAAGTACATCCATGTTCCAGAGATCTTTCAGAGGCTATCTTTTGAGTAGAATAGAGGTTGATTTTCATCTGTATCCTCTTACTACTGACCATAGTGCCTGACTCTTAGGCCCTAAAAGCTGTGGTGGAGTCATTTTTATCGATCCAGGAGCACTTTAATATCTTTGAAACCTTAGGATTGGTTCTCTTCTTTTGCTCACAGCTTGATACGCTGAATATGAAACAAGAATTTACTGCTAATGTAGTTGTTGTTGTTTATAAAGATTTTATTTATTTATTTGAGAAAGAGGGGGCAGGCAGGTACACACAAGCAAGGGTGGCAAGAGAGGAGAGAGAAAGGGAGAAGCAGATGCCCCTCTGAGCAGGGAGCATGATGTGGGGCTCAATCTTAGAACCCTGGATCATGACCTGAGCCAAAGGCAGGTGCTTAACTGACTGAGCCACCCAGGTGCCCCTAATGTAGTTGTTTTAACCTACAATTTAAAATGTGTGAAAAATGTATTCCAATTAACCTTTTCTCTAGGAAATAGTGGGTACACAGGGAACTATATAGAGATAGTGTCCATAAAATGAATATATTTGCCTGTTATTTCTTACCATGTAGTTGGGAGATATATTTTCATTAAAAACATGTCTTAAGTTGCTGGACTGTGAAACATTTGGTGAAGAAGGACATGTGGTTTGGCAGGGTTGCAGCCTGCAGTGGGGGGAGCAGAAGTGTCCCAGACACTCTTACGATCTGCAGCACTTTCCCCATTCTGCTCCTGTACTCCTTTTTCTTCATTCCCATTTCTAGATTCCACACCCCAGCTTCTGGAGCTTAACTCTTCTTCACTTTAACAGCAATTTAAAGGATCTCTTGATAGACATCTAAATCTGCTTAAATTTTTTTGGGTCGAATAAAAATGAATTATTATTAAACTCTACCAGGGTTTCAAACTCAAAATCTGCTAAGTAAGTTCTTCAGAGAAAATATTTAAACTCTGCATTTGTTGTCCTCTTAGGATTTCTGTGTGAAAGTCCAAGATTCTAAATGCCATGGCATTATTTGTAATGAGACCTTGTATGTGTTGCAATATGGGCTTATTTTGCTAATACAAGAAATACATCATCACATATGAAGTGGGATATTAAAGTATCTTATCAGCTATTAATTACAGGAAAATATGAAGTAAAAAGCTAAGTCCCTTTTGGGGGATGAAAATTTTCAAAATTAAATTCTGATGATTACACAACTCTATAAATATACTAAAAACCATTCCATTGCATCCTTGAAATAGGTGACCTCAATAGCATATAAATTATATCTCAGTAAATCTGATTTTTTTAAAAAACTATGTCCCAGTAAAGGAATGAAATAATGCTTTTTAAAAAAGATTTATTTGTTTTTTTGGGAAGGAAGGGATATATATATAGAGAGAGAGAGAATCCTGAAGCATGGAGCTTGATCCGAGGACCCCTGAGATCATAATCTGAGCCTGAAATCAAGAGTCAGCTACTTAACACAAGTGAGCCACCCCGGTGACCCTGAAATAATACTTTAACTTACATATACTTATAAAGTCATCAGTGAACCCAATAAACTTTCAGTTGAAACAACTATTAATTGCAACATTAAAGATATAAACCTCAACTGCCCAAAGAATTTCCCTAAAGTTCTGTCTTTGGCCTCAGCTGTGTCTTATGACATACAAATGGATACTCATGGCAATGGCAAGTGTTTATTAAGAGCCACTGTGATAGGAGCTCCTCCTGGAAAACCAAAGGTTTAAAATGTAAAACAGAATTGCATCCATTACCTATTTTCCTATAACAAAACTTAGTGACTTAGAACAATAACCAACTTAGCTTGGCTAAGTTAACTTGGCTCCTGATGTTTTGCATTCCTGGGTTGTTCTACTTGTCTGGGCTGTTTCATTTGATCTCCACTGAGTGTTTTCCACAGATAGTGGCCAGCTGATGAGAAGGCTGGTTGAGCTAGGATGGATTCACTGGCATGTCTAGCAGTTGACAGGCTTCTGAGGTGCTTGATGCTCAGTGCTCAGTTCTCTTCCACATAGCCTTTCATCCTTGAGCTTGGTCACATACTAAGCTCAGGATTTAAATGTAGCAAGGACAGAAAACACAAAGCATCTTGAGGCTCAGGATCATAACTTACAGTGTCACTGCCACTGCATTATATTGGTTAAATCAAGTCACTAAATGTCTTAGTTTGAACTGCTATAACAAAGTGTCATAGACTGGTTATAAAGTTCAAGATCAGGATGCCAGCATGGTTGGGGTCTGCTGAGAGCCATCTTCCAGGTTTCAGACTGCCAACTTCTCGTTGTACCTTCACAATAGAGCCAACTAGTTCTCTGGGCTTTTATAAGGGCCCTAATCCCATTTATGAGCTCTCCGCCCTAAAGACCTCCCAAAGGCCCCACCTCCTAATACCATCATGGGGGTTAGATTTCAACATATGAATTTGGGAGGACACAAACGTTCAGTGTAGAACACCGAGCCAGCCCAGGTGCAAAAGGTTGGGAAATAGGATTCACCTCCTGATACAAAGAGCTACAAAGTTTTGGGGCCATTTTTACAATCCACTATGACAAGCAATCTAGCTGAATCTAGTTTGGTACTATCCAGTTTATATGATCCATTTTAATTAAAGTGGTCTCAAGATAAAGATTATTTGGCCCTGGGTATTGTTAAAATACAGTCATAATATTACATATGTATTAAGTTTTTGATTAATCACCCCACTGGAAGTGGCAGAAATAACAGCAGCTGTTGCTAACATTGTTTACATTTTGCCTTTGAGTTTTGCCACCGATTTATCTAGCAAGGTTTTTTGTGTTCCTAAATTGCACATCATTAAATAGGAGCCTAAAGCCAGAGGAGCAAGGGGAATTCAAGATGTGATTTAAATTATGCTGTGGTTAGTACACTTTGGGTTACTGAGGATTGACTGCATTATGATTTATGTTCCAATTCTGATCATTTGCCAGCTAGAACTTTTCTCCCAGCAATGGAAAAAGTTAAAGAGTAGTTCCAAAGCATTCACATGAATACAAGAAGAAACACAAGAGTGGGAAATAGCACCCTAAGCACTATTGACTAATATCAGAAAAGAAATTAATAAAATCCCATCATAAGGCATCATAAGGCAGCAGGTAATAGGAAATTGTCAAATACAATCTCACAACCTTGTTAAAGATATGAGATCATTATCCCACTGCCTGTTGTTCCTGAGAGAGGACAATCTATTGGTGGAGAGCAGAGTGCCTAGGTCTAGCCAGAAAAACCACTCAACTCCACAGACATTTGACATTAGCTTACATCTGAACCAAACACCTGTGTCCATAGCCACTAACATGTTCTACACTCAGGCAGCCTGCGTGGCTTAGCGGTTTAGCCTGATCCTAGAGACCTTGGATGGAGTCCCACGTCAGGCTCCCTGCCTGCATGGAGCCTGCTTCTCCCTCTGCCTGTCTCTCTCTCTCTCTCTCTCTCTCTCTCTCTCTCTCTCTGTGTGTGTGTGTGTGTGTCTCATGAATAAATAAGTAAAATCTTTTAAAAAAATGTTCTACAGTCAAACTCTGAAAATATTCTTCGTTGAAATTTGAATCTCAGAAAAATCCATCCTCCAATTACTTAAAGTCTAGTTTTCAATTTTTTAAAAGATTTATTTATTTATTTTAGAGAAAAAGAGAGAGCACATGCACTGGAGTGGGTGGAGGGGCAGAAAGAGAGGGAAACAAGCAGACTCCCCACTGAGCTCAGAGCCCTATGCAGGGCTCAATCCCAGGACCCCAAGATCATGACCTGAGCTGAAATCTCGATCAGATACTTAACTGACTGAGCCACCCAGGTTCCCCATTAAAGTATAGTGTTCAATTTGATTTCCTATCACTAGGCATCCATTTTTTATAAACATAGCTCCCAGTGTGATGGTGTCAAATTAAATGCCTACTTTGAAGCTATCTGATAAAGGGAGGGGAAAAAAAGAATTTTTTAACTGATTCTACAACTATAGAAGTCTAGTGTTGTAAAAGGTATCTTAAAGGCCATTTTCTTTTTACAATCTGTTACCTCAGATATGGTTGTTATTTTTCTAATAAAAGTAGTAGGGAGGTTTCTAAGTAGCATGTTAATATAGGATTATAAAAAGCTTTTCTTTTTTTCTTCAAAACAGTGATTCCTTTTCTGTGCCCTAATCTTTAGGGTAATAGATGTATATAGACTCCTTTTCAACATATTTGTCTCTTGAGTCAAGACTGCAATAGCGACAAACATCTTGCCACGCTGGAGAAATTTGCCATCTCTTCATTGTCTCTCTACAAGTAGACAGTTTGTTTTTTTGTTTTTTTGTTTTTAATTTTTAAAAATTTTTAAATTAACAATTACCAAAATAATTCTGCTATCTAGAGCTTTAAATCACTTCACCAAACTTACTATAAAGTTTATAGAACTTGACATTGGAAAGAATTGTCGTAAAGGCTCTGACAAATTGTAGGAAGTTCTAGTTCAGAGTTCTTTTTTCTATATCCAGGATTTTAAGGGTATCTAACTTCTAAAAATTAGGGGTTACAGGTGGCTTAATTTTCTTATCAGTATGTTTATTCCTTAGAAACATATTTTATAGTCAACAACCACAATTTGAAGATGATACTAGTTTCCCATATAATCATCATAAATATGAATTTGCTGAGGAAAGATCCAGAGCAATTATATCAATAGGAAATGGTGACATTTGGGTTACTTATTGTTAGAAATTCAAATCTTCAGCTGATTTACCCTTTGAATAATTAGTAAAAGAATGACAAAATGCCTAACATTTGAAATATTTTTAATGACAGTGGAAAGGATATACTCAGATGTCCAGAACAACTACTTGACACATGATATGATAAAATTTAACAAGTGAGTTGCCAGAAGCATCAAATTAGAGCTGATAAGCCATTCTGGTTGAAAATAGAAGAATCGTTAAACTCTGAAATAATAGAAAATGACATTCAAAAACAACTAAAGAAATCTAGAATGTCTAAAGTCATTTCCTCTCAAATGATAAGCTCATTTGTTATTATGTAGCAACTGGGATATATAATAAATGGAATATGTCAACTTGGTAGCAGTGGGCAGATTCAACATGAAAAGTAAAAACTGTCCAATATAGTAGAAAAGAAATAAGGATGGGATTAAAATATCAGGACACTATCAAATTTATCTTAATAGTAAATCTGTTCAGTGGAAGTCTAAATCACTCTGGTTCTAAACTCTCAATAATACTAACACTCACTAGGGGCTCCTGGGTGGCTCAGTGGTTAAATGTCTGACTTTAGCTCAGGTCATGATCTCAGGGTCCTGGGACTGAGCCCTATATCAGGCTCCTTACTCAGTGGAGAACCTGCTTCTGCCTCTGCCCCTCCCCCTACTCATGTTCTCTATGTCTCATAAATAAATAAATAAATAAATAAATAAATAAATAAATAAAACATTCACTAAAATTCTGCTCAACTCAAAATGTTAATCATAGTCATCAGATAAATGTAACACAAATAATTATTTAGCTAGAGTTGTAATAAGTGTTGTTGTTGTTTTTTAAAGGCCTGGTGTGGATTATAGAGGAAGCCCTGGTAGCTAGAACTCTTCATTTTTAATTGGTTTGCAACTGGAAATTCTGAAAATGGGAAATGCAGTCTCTGCCTGGTGAAACAGACCAGAGGCCTAGAATTAAGTGTCATCACCATGTCAGGTGTTATAGGTGGTGGGTTGGGCAGGAGGCCAGCACAGCCCAAGGGCCAAGAGGGCACTGACAGAGGAGCAGGGACTGACTTTAAAATATCTAGTGTAGGGCAGCCCAGGTGGCTCAGTGGTTTGGCACCACCTTCAGCCCAGGGTGTGATCCTGGGGTCCTGGGATCGAGTCCCACGTCGGGCTCCCTGCATGGAGCGTGCTTCTCCCTCTGCTTGTGTCTCTGCCTCTTTCTCATGTATGAATAAATAAAATCTTTTAAAAAAATAAAAATAAAAAATAAAATCTCTAGTGTACACCTTGTGTAAGGGCTCTTCCTGGTCTTCTCACAACCCAAGAGATGATCTTTGTCTTTAAAGTGACATCCTAGACTTCCTATATGTTTCTGTCTTTGGCCTCACTTGTAGCTTCTAGCTTCTCTCTGCCTCCTGTTGCTGTTCTGTGTCCACTCGCCATCACCCTTACTTAGGCTGCTCCCACTGCCCTTTTCCTTGTCCTTCCTGTGTTTATTCTTGCACTGTCTGTCTGTTATCTATTGTGTCTCTCAGAGTTCTCAGCCTTTGAGACAACATGCTGCCTAGTCACAGCATTGCCATGCCGCTATACAGGAACATCGAACCCCTAGAATTCATTAGAAGTAGCCTTTGTGGGGTGCCTGGGTGGCTCAGCTGGTAAAGCGTTTGCCTTTGGCTTGGGCCATGATCTTGGGTACTGGGATCAAACCCCGCGTGGGGGTCCCTGCTCAGCCAGGAGCCTGCTTCTCCCTCTACCCCCGGCTTGTGCTGTCTCCCTCTCTCTCTCTCTCTCAAATAAATAAATAAATAGAATTTTTAAAAAGAAGAAGAAGTAGCCTTTTGGTCTCCGATACTTTCCAGGGAGTGTGTTCGTGTTACTACACTGTTCTAGAGTTTTTATTCCCAGGTAATCTTTTTTAGAAAGCTAGGGATTGTCAGAGTCTAGATTTGAGGACACCAAAGTTTGACCTTAACTAATACTAGAAGACAAGTTATCCATATTATCAAGAGATGTCTTGGGGTTCCTGGGTGGCTCACTTGGTTGGGCGACCAACTCTTAATTTCAGCTCAGTCATGATCTTGGGGTCCTGGGATTAAGCCTTCATAGGGCTCTGCACTCAGCACAAAGCCTGCTGGAGACTCTGCCCCCTCCCACTCTACTCTTCCCCCACTTGCACTCTCCCTCTCTAAAAATAAATAAATAAAATCTTAAAAAAGAGAAGTTTTGAATATTGAGGATTTATTGGGAGAAAAGATAAATGAAAGACCAGAAATAAAATCATATATACAATGTGATTAAGACTTATCTATCTAAAAAGAAAAAGACATATCTATCTATAAATAGCCATGTTAAAAAAATAAAACTACTAGTCAAAGTCATTGGGAGGCAAAATATTTTTAATGAATATGGAAGTGTGTATGAGAAAACTAATTGATGGTTTACAGTTTGCTTTCCAGTTGTTCTCAAGCCTAGAAATATTTTCAAAGCATGGCATAGATCACTGGTTCTCAACCAGAGTCAGTGTTGCCCCCCTGACATTTGATAATGTCAGGAGACGTTTTTTGGCTGTCACCATATTGAAGGGTGGTGGGGAACCTGGAGCGCATGGATATCTAGAAGTTAGATGCTAGGAGTGCTGCTAAACATCCCCAAATGCAAGAACAGCACCCCCCCCCCATAACGAAGAGTTAATGGAGCTCAGATGTCAATACTGCCCACATTAATAAACTCAAGCATAGGTCAGCAGTACCCATCTTTCACGTCTATCTTGCAGATGTTCCAACTCTTTTGTCAGTAAAGAGCACAAAGATGCTGGCTTTACAATATGTGCATTTAGACCAGGAGGTCCCGCATTATTCCAGTGATCCAAATTCACTCGTACTTCTTGGCAACCTTCACATAGCAAATGGCTTTCATATCATCTCAAATCTAGTATAACAAAAGTGGCTTGCTCTCTCTCAGGTGGCTCAAGGATTTCTGTGAGCCCTTAGTTTCAGTCTTCTGAGGGGAACAAAGCTTTAAAGACAGTAAGAAGACCTCCAAGAGTCCAGTTGGTTGCTCCTTTGTCTATATCTTCTTTTTATATCTCGAGTTGAATAGGGGTTTACTTTTTTATATTTATAATTTAAGGGTGGCATTTTTGTCTCCTCAGTAAATTAAATTAGGGCATGATGCCAGTACCTATCATAATGACAGCACATAAAAATCATGTAATTAATGTTTGTTGAATGGTTGACTTTAATTGTATTGTTCAGAGTTTTGTATACAAGTTATAGATCATAAATTCTAGTTGCCTATACTTTCCTGTCGCCTTCCACAGAATTATTCTGTCTTCTGAATTCAATTTTACTTTTTCCATTTGTTTTATTTTTGTCATCCAGGGATCTATTTTTCACCCAGTTAGTCCATTCATCAATTTACTAATTATTTCTTGTGATAGGTGCTGGCAGCATTGCCAGAAAGGTGCAAGAGACCTGTCTTTCAGGAATGTGGAAACAAGATTCGAGTAAAGACAATATATAATTCAATTACACAGAGAATGTCTGGATGCTATAGGAATCTATTTATTGAAAGACTGGAATAGAATTTGAATCACAGAGAAGGAGTTTGTAGAAGTGAAATGACTCAATCTACACTCCTGAAAGGAGGGTGGGATTGGAACAGGTATCTTTTTGTCCATCATTCACTCACTCACTCACTCAGTAAGCAGATTTTGAGTGTCGACCATGTGTCTAGAAATACAAAGAGGAATAAAGCAGCTCATCATTTAGTGAGGGGAAAAAGGGACAGTAAATAAACCTCCCAGGATAGTTTGATAGGTTCCATCCAAGGGATTAAAGAGAGCAGATTTGCTTGACTGGTGGAAAGGTGATGAAGGACAGCTTCCCAGAGGAGAAAACCACTGAATTTATTATTTAAAATGGTTTGAAGTCAGTCCCAGGGAGAAACTGAGCAGTGTTCCAGATATAAAAAACAGCAGATTTGTGGAGGGGTAGGTAGTGGACTGGAGCCTAGAGGAAGGAGAGACAAAAAGTGCAGAAAAGGATAGGGACAGTGGGAACATAAGAGTCGCGAAGAAAGGAGCAAAGCTGTATGTCAACAGGCTTTGTGTGCAAATGACAGAACTGGAATATGACCTGGAGTCACTGGAAGAAGCGGACTGCTTGATAGTAGTAGATGGATAAATGATTGTATTCTGGAAAGTTCAGGAAGAAGACTCAAGGGAACTTGGCATATTCTGGGGTTATTGGCCCCAGGCTCATGTTTGAAAGTTCAGGAAATCAATCTGAATAAGGAGCAGAGATAAGACTATAATGTAATGTGGTAGTTGTGATGGCTTCTTAGCTGCAAAATGATAGAGCATTTTAGCAGCATGTGTGTGATATCCTAGGTGAAGACCAGATGTGAAGCTTGAACACCAAATAGGTGATTGTTATTTACTTATCAAACCATAGGCCAGGTGTAGGGGAGAGCCACAGAAACAAATGAAGGGCTGGATAACAGTCTTCCCTGGAAGGGAAAACTGACAGAATGAGACGGGAGAACGGAGAACCAACCAACTGCTATCAGCTTAGGCGAACAAGAGCATGGTGGCTCCTGGGTGGACTAAGCACACATGTTTTGGTTTGAGACACAGGCCAGTGAGTTGAGTTTGATGCATTACGTTTTAGAGGCAAGGGAACCAAAAAAGTGAAACTTCCCATTTGGTCCTTGAATGTATGTAGGAGAAATATGTGCAAAAAATTGAAGCTAGGGGCACCTGGGTGGCTCAGTCAGTTGGGCCTATGTCTTTGGCTTGGGTCATGATCTCAGGGTCCCGAAGTCAAGCCCCACATCAGGCTCCCTGACCAGCAGGGAGTCTGCTTCTCCCTCTCTCTGCTCATACTCCCTCATCTCTGTCTCTCTCAAATAAATACATTTTTTAAAATCTTAAAAAAAAAAAAAGGAAATTGAAGCAGGAGGTACAAATTAGGAATCATCAAATCATAGATGGTTAAGAGTAAGTAAATGCTTCTCCATGTTCTTTATGTCAGTTTTTGAAAGTTTTTCCAGCATCCAATAGCTGCTTTAGGCTGGCATTTGATTAACAGAGTACCACTTGTAAGTGTCCTTTTCTTTTCTGTTTCATAAGCACTACTACTTTATAAGCCAGCATATTCTGTAACCCCCTCCTGATAAATTGACACCTTCGGAAGCTGCGTGAAATTTTCAAGCCTCCAAACCCTCCATGAGTATTTGATGTTTTCATGCATGGTGAAACGTCACTAGTTTAATTGTGGTGAGGGCTCTTAGTAACTGGACCCTGTGTAGGGGAGTCGACATGCCTCTTCTGGAAAAAGGACAATCTCTGGTGGGGAGAGAGAAACACCCTGAGGTTCCCTTTTGTGTCACCGTATCAGTGGACCCTTCACATATTTGACAGCCTCATATGTATTAGACACTGGATTAAACCCTGGGGATGCAGCAAGTTCCTATGGGGCCAAGTCAAACAAGAAATCACAGAAATCACAGTGGGCATGTGAGGGCTCAAAGAGAGGTCTGCACCAAATGCTGTAAAAGCACCAGAGGAAGCAGAGGCTGACCTTGTCTGGGGAAGTAAGGTAGAAAAATCAATCATTTGAACTGAGCCCCGAAGGCTAAGTAATATGCTTTAACAGTTAAATGAGATGCTGTCAGCTGGCACTGAATATATATGCTTGTGCATTTAGTCTATGCCAGGGACTCTTTGGGCACTGAGGGTGTAGCAGAGATGAGAGACTCATAGTGCCTGTCTTCATGTTGCTTGGGTTGAAGAAGGATAAGATGAACAGGACACATGTTAAGAAGTAGAACAATGGAGGAGCCCCTGAGTAGCTCAGTCAGTTAAGCACTTGGCTTTGGCTCAGGTCATAATCTCAGTGTTCTGGGATAGAGTCCTATGTTGGGCTTCCCACTCAGTGGGAAGTCTGCTTGTCCCTCTGCCTCTCCTCCTGCTCATGCTTTCTCTCTCTCTCTTTCTCTCTCTCTCTCTCAAATAAGTAAATAAAATTTTTAAAAAAAAAAAGAAGAAGAACAATAACAACAACAACAATGTAGTGGAGTGACCAGGGGAGTTGTTTTAGCAAATGGCCCCTCTATGGAGGTCCTGAGTTAAGACCTAAATGAGAAAAAGGCAGATAGGGGATATTTACAAGCTGCAGCAATGATAAGTACAAAAGCCCAACCAGAACTGAACTTGGTATGTTTCAGGGGACAGAGAAGGAAGACAGCCACTGTGAGTGGCCAGAACCAAGTAAATGGGTACGATATCAGCAAATGTGGAGTTGGGGAAATGGTAGAGGACTGGCAGCTTATGTAGGGGCCTTATAAGACATGGTTTATAAAAACTCTGTATTTTACTCCAAGTGTAATGGGAAGGCATTAAAGGATTTTACACTGGGAATTGGCACTCTATAGAAGGATCCCAGGCTGGAAATCTAAAGCTGGAAGTCATTACTCCATGGATAAGTTTTGAAGCCATGAGACAAAGTATATAGATAGAATAGAGGAAAAAGCTAAAAACTTTGGGCAGTCCAGCATTTTTTTTTTTAAGATTTTATTTATTCATTTGAGAGAGAGACACAGAGAAAGAGAAAGAGAGAACATGAGCAGGGGGAGGGACAAGCAGACTCCCTGCTGAGCAAGGAGCCCAATGCAGGGCTCAGTCTCAGGACCCGTTCATGACCAGAGCTGAAGTCAGACTGGGCCAACCAGGCACCCCTGGGCAGTCCAACAACTCAATAAGACTGCAGAGGTGGAAGTAGTGAAAGCAGAAGGAGAACACCCAAGCAGTGGTGCCTTAGAAGCCTAGAAAAGACAATGTTTCAAAATAGCTGTGGTTGGAGGTATCTGAAGTGGTGAGAAGTCAAGAAAGATAAAGACAGAATGGACCTCTGACTGTGGCTAGTGTAGGGCATTGGTGACTTTGATAAAATCTCTTAACATGGAACTGTGGAGGCAAAAGCCCAGGTAAATTGCAGGAGGAGGGGCAAGGGACTTAGGAAGTAGAGGTAACAGGTAGACTGACTCTTTCGGGGGTTTTGCTTTGAAGGAGAATGAGCAAATGAGGCAATGACAACAAAAGCAAAACAATTTGAGTTAAGGAGGGTTTCTGTTTGTTTTGGGTTTTTTAAGGTGCCTACCATGAAGGCGTATTTTTGTTTCCAAGTAAATGATCCAGTATGGAAGGACTTAATGGTACTTCAGGGGAAAGAGGAAATTACAGGAGCAAAGCCCTTGAATGGGTTGGAGGGGAATCCAAACTGAGTAAGGAAGGGCAGGTAGGGAGCATGTGCAGAGGACCAGTGGTTGTAGGCTCATAAGTAACAGGGCTGTTTGAGCCAGGGTATGCAGGAGGTCATCTAAGGAGGAGGTGATAATCACACAGGAGTTGACAATTATGTTTGAAACTGAGATTCAGAGGTGTTGTGGTTATTGGTGATGTCCACTCTGGATTTACCTATCAAAAATAACATCTAGGCTGTATCTAAGTTTATATCATAAACTTATTTTCTAACTTGGTTGACAATGTTATGATTAACAAAATATTCATTCAGCCCAGAAATGGTCGTTGCATTGCATACAAATTTCTGAAAACCATAGTAGTCTTAGAGGTTATGGTTCAGGAACATCCACACTTGATATAAGAGAGTTCTGAGGGCATCACAAAGGTAGAACACTGAAGCTAGGGAAAAGAGGAGGGTAAACAACAATGGGATACACCCTACATACCTATCAGAATGAACAAAATCCAGAACATTGACACCAGTGTTTGTTGGTGAGGATGTGGAGAAACAGGAACTCTCATTCGTTGCTGGTGGGAATGCAATATAGTATAGCCATTTGGGAAGACAGATTGGAGGTTTCTTACAAAATTAAACATAGGATCCTACTTCTTAGTATTTACCCAAATGAATTGAAAATTTATGGCCACACAAAAACCTGCACACGGATGTTTACAGCAGCTTTATTCATAATCACCCCAACTTTGAAGCAATCAATATGTCCTTCAATAGGTGAATGGATAAACAAACTGTAGTACATCCAGACAATGGAATATTATAAAAAGAAATGAGCTATCAATTCACAAAAACAGATGGAGGAAACTTGAAAGTACATTGCTAAGTGAAAGGAGCCAATCTGAAGAGGCTATACACTGTATGATTCCAACTATATGACATTCTAGAAAAGGCAAAGCTTTGCAGACAGTAGAACCCTCGTCTCCCTCACAGGGAGGAAAAGAGGGATGGGTAGGTAAAGCATAGGAAATTTTTAGGTCAGTGAGACTAATCTATATAATACTGTAACAGTGGACACATGTCATTATTCATTTGTCAAACCATAAAATATACAACACAAAATGTGAACTAATGGAAATTATGGACTTAGTTAATAGTAATATACCAATATTGTTGCATCATATTTAACAAATGCCGTACATTAGTAAAAGATACAAATAATTGGAGAAACTGGGAGGGGGGAATATGTGAAAATTGTACATTTCTCAACCTTTCTGTAAACTTAACATTACTATAGGGAAAAAAATGAAGGTTACTGGGATCCCTGGGTGGCGCAGCGGTTTGGCGCCTGCCTTTGGCCCAGGGCGCGATCCTGGAGACTAGGGATCGAATCCCACATCAGGCTCCCAGTGCATGGAGCCTGCTTCTCCCTCTGCCTATGTCTCTGCCTCTCTCTCTCTCTCACTGTGTGCCTATCATAAATAAATAAAAATAAAAATTAAAAAAAATGAAGGCTACTATTTTTTTTAAAGCAACACACTTGTTTCCTTGAAATATTATAAGTACTCAAAGTGAGATAAAAAATGTTTGCCAGGTAGGCAAGGAGAAAAAAAGAAGAAGGTTCAGAAAGAAGGAATAAGCTATGTGTACAAAAACACAGAGGAAGAGTGGGCATGGTGTGCAGGTTTGCTGGGCAATCATGCTGAAAATGTTGGCAAGCGAACGATCACATTTGCTTTACAAAATGCTCCCTGAGCCTGCAGTGGGGACTATATGGATTACAGCCGGAGCAAGACCAAATTAAAAGAGACAAGTCAGGAGGCTATTCCCCTGGTCGAGTAGAGAGTGAATGGGATCTGAACTAAGGGAAGAATAGAGAAGTGGAGGTACCTTTGAGATAGATTTTGATGCTGGAATTAAAAGACCTTGGTAATTGATGGAATGTGTGAATAAACAGGCAAAGATTCTAGAATGCTATAATTTAGGGAATCCCCATGGAGCCTGAGCAAGTCATGTCTGACTCGAGGCATGTATGTCTGACCCCACCTACTGCTGAAAGACCTGCCTGATTTTTCCAGCACAATGCTCTAGGTTGTTTTCTTGACACTTTGCGAAGTAGTATTAACACTTTAAGGTCACTAGGGGGCTAATCATAGCCATTTTTATGATTGTAAAATTGAATTGCAGTTCTGAGAACAATCAGTGCAGTTCACACAAGGTTCTTTCTTGGAAGAGGATTTCACTATCTTATAAGGACAAAGCCATTTACATTAAGACCATTCCATGAGGCCAGTATCATCAAAAACATTATATATACAGCTTTTGCTCTCAAATTCTTAGCCACCCACCTCAGAGGTCCACTGAATACTAAATCCCCTGTTCATTCCAGAGGTTATGTGTCAAGCTGGTGGACACATGAATGAATGATTAGAAGGATATATGGATGGAGGCAGGTAGATAGATAGATAGATAGATAGATAGATAGATAGATAGAGAAATTAACAATAGTAGTTAATGCTCTGTTTCCATAGACATGTTAACAATTTTAAAGTGAAATTATAAAAATAATTAATAAAATTTTAAAACAATTTTAGAATGTTTTTAAAGGAAAATTAGTAAAAAGTAAACTTACATTAAGTTTCAAAAAGATTTTATTTATTTACTTGAGAGAGAGAGTGAGCAAGAGCAAGGGCATGGGCAGAAGGAGGAGAAGTGGACTCCCCATCTAGTGGGGAGCCCCAGGCCAGGCTTGATCCCAGGACCTTGAGATCATGACCTGAGGCATAGTCAGACGCTTAACTGACTGAGCCACCTGGGTGCCCCTATATTTATTATTTATAAATAGGTGAACTTACATTTATATTAAACATCAGCTACATGCAAGATACTGTTTTAGACACTTAAATAAACTACTAGACTCACAGTTCTTGGCTGCATCAATTTACATTCCCACCAGCAATGTATAAGCATTCCTTTGTCTCCATACCCTTGCCAACACTTGTTATCTCTTGTCTTTTTGAGGGTAGCCATTCCAACAGGTGTGGGACGATAACTCATTCTGATTTGCATTTTCTTGATTATGAACACCTTTCCATTCACCTGTTGGCCATTTGGGTGTCTTCTTTGGAAACAGTGTATTATATACTTGAAAGTTGCTGAGAGACTAAATCTTAAATGTTCTCACCACCAAAAGGAAATGGTAATTATGTGATGTGGTGAGGAGGGGTGGGATTAAGCTGTGGTAGTAGTCATTTAGCAAGGGGCAGGGAGGCTCCTGGGAGCAGAGATGGAGGCTTTTGTTCCTTTGGGTCTCCAGTACCTGCCAGGAAGGTAGTTGGTACTCTAAAAACTGCTTGCTGGGATCCCTGGGTGGCGCAGCGGTTTGGCACTTGCCTTTGTCCCAGGGCGCGATCCTGGAGACCCGGGATCGAATCCCACATCAGGCTCCCGGTGCATGGAGCCTGCTTCTCCCTCTGCCTGTGTCTCTGCCTCTCTCTTTCTCTCTGTATGACTATCATAAATAAATTAAAAATTAAAAAATAAAAAAAATAAAAACTGCTTGCTGAATAATGAATGTAATATTTCATTAATCCTAGTAAACTCTCTGGGAGGTGATGTTGCTATTCCCATTTAACAACTATGAATATTGAGGCTTAATTGAAATAATTTGCTGAAGGTTGGTGCAGCTTGGACATAGTGGGAAAATTCGCAATGGAACACAAGCATACATGACCCAGAAGCATTGTCCTCCTTTCTCTACCCTGTCATGTACATGGCTCTTTGAAGGTACTGAGTGATCCCCACTTAAGCTTCTGCACAGTTCTCTAGCTAGGGACCGAGTTACTCTTTCAGGTCAGGGAGAAGCCTCATCATTTTTGGCTGCTGACTTGTCTGTAGTGGCTCCCATGTTTCATGTCTCCATCTGGAGCCACTGTTTGAGAAGCATCAGCAGAGAGCCTGAGCTAAGGTGGTCCCAGCCCTCCAGCTTCAGAAAATGAGTAAGATAGGGACGTTCATGACCCCAGCCTGGCAAGGTGCTCACCATACCCACACATGCATTCACCACAGAGCACACCATAATTCCTCACCCAGGGACCACCAGACCACGGTTAGATAGCCATGAAAGTGACTCCCATTGATTCAGGAGAACCCCTTTACACTGTGGAAGAGTGAAGGGGAGGAGAAGAATGGCGTTTCGAGGCAGAATTGTTAAGTCATAGAAAATAAATAATGCCAATTGACCCTTTAGGTGTTTGGCCAGACTCACATAAGACTGCTAAAAGAACAGTCAATTTTCAGAGACTCTCACCTTTGTCTCCAAATCGCTGCCAGAGGTTATTAGCATTGTCCTGCCAAAACACAAAGTGGCCTCTCCAGAAAGTGCCCAGGCCTCATATCTACTGATAATGTAGAAAATTTTGTCTTTCTGAAGAAAGTCATAAATATGGCAACACCATACCCTTTTGAAAAGGAAAGATTCCTAGTATTTGAGCTACAGAGCCCCATCTATTTAAAGGATCTGTCACTCAGATGCAATTTCAGTCACTTCTAGGGTGGTCTTTTAGTTTTTCCTCCTTTCCTACGTGTAAAATGGAGATATGATCCTCCCACCCCTGCCCATCTCATTGATGTCTTTAGAAAGCTGGAACCAGGCACTGATTACAGACCTTTGTTGCCATAAAGAGACAACAAAATGTGGTTAAGGAAGAAGAAAGAGCCTTAACTATGAATTCTTTTCCTCTGATGGCTAATTTTTTTCCTCTTATACCTTTCCAAAAAGATGGCAAAGTGACATCCACTCACAGGGTATTTAATTGCAACTTTCAGAAGAATGAAACAGTAATACCTCACCGGATTCTCAGTCACGATTCAAAATGTTTGGAAAAGCAGAAGATGAAGTGTACTGTCAGCAGAGGGGGAAGAAATTGGAATTTCAAGTAATCCTCGAGGTCTACTGATTGCACTCGGTAACAAAGGCGATATACCAGCCTGTGATTTTAGTCTCTGATTTCCATTCAGCTGGGGTCCTTTCATACCAAACAGGGTTTCTCTCTGGGTAGCCACAGTACTGGTGGTCTAAAGAATAGCAAAGAGCATTTTGTTCTTTTATAACATGGTGATGTCAGAGGCAAGGAATTTGATCCTGATTTCTACCTACAGCAATCCAAAGGCAGGTTAAAGACCTCATCCGAAGCCTCTTCCTAAACCCCCGAGAAAGGATATGTACACATCTACATCACTATGTGTGTATGAAGGTTTATTCATAAAGGGACGCAGAGATAGTCATGTGAATAACAGAAGTTGATGACCTAGCCATTAGGTAAGAATTTACCTGGTGAGTTTAATTTTTACACAGAATTACTAAACATAAGCAGTCAGAATTCCCAGTATATTTCAGTCAGCTTTTTAAAATTTCGTGGAATTAGTTACTGAAGTTTGGTAGAATAAACTCAAAGTCAGAATATGCATTACTCACATAAGTCACATAACTGACATCCAGGAGCCAGGCAGGGTTAGGAATTGCTCAGCTGTGGAACAATGCTGAGGACCCTCATTCTTCTGTCCAGCTGTCATCTGAGTCAGGTCACCCAGAAGCAGGCATCCACCTTGGTTCTAAGGAAGGCTGAGAAAAACAACTAGAACTATGCATTCCCTTGTTCACATCGACCCAGGGATGTAGGAGGAGGCAGGGGTGCTAAGAATAAGTGGCAAATAAACCTGGTGTCCTATAAACCCATAAAAAAAAAGATGTGTTCTTTTCTTCTATGGCATTTTGTGAGAAATATGGGTCTTAAGGATAAGCAAAACCTTTAGAAATCCTTTGGGCAGCCCTCCAAAACAACATAAATACATCACTCCAGATAGATTTTAAAACATTTCATTTTCTGAGGATGAATTTCATAATCACCTTTTAAAAAGAGAAATCAATGATACAAATTCCTTTACCAGGACTTTGATTTTCCAAAAGGAAAGGACGTTCCTTTAAATCACCGGGTCCCCCAGGACCCTTGGGTAGCATTTAACAAGGCACCATTGCATCAATGATCCATTAGGAATTTTTAGACTGAGAACTTTTGTACACAGCCCACATACAGAGCTTTTCCCACTTCCATTATCCCTTCCTTATTTGTAAACATGCCTGTTACCTCTTCTAGGTGGCAAGCTCATGCAGGGGCAGAGACCATGTTTTTGCTCATGTTCATCTCTCTCTCCCCCACAGTGCTTTCACATTGCAGGTCTCCAAAAATTAATTATTGAACATAAAATATGTATTTCAGATTGAGACTAGTGAATTCAAAGTACTCTGATATAAGCAATATAATACTTTCTATATGAAGACATGATACTCCCTCACTGTTAGCTGATTTTTCCAAGGAGTGTCTGTGAATTTGAACTCATGCCCTCTGAGTCTCTGAGGGCATGGTAGCATTAGCCTGGATTTTACAAAGTGCTACATCTTTTGTGGTCTCAAAAGTCACCCACGAGCTGAGTGACTTTAAGAAAAGCTTTTGACCTTGCTGGATCTTACATAAGCTATTAAATGGGATTAATTCTGCTTGACCAACTTCCCTCATCAATTTGTTGGGAGAATCAAATGAGATCTCAGATATGAAAGTGCTCTGAAGGCGTGGCATGAATGAGATGGCCTCAATATTATTATTGAAATGGGTTAGGGGCTCAGAATATGAGAGGTCCCTGTCACCCTGTAGTTTTCAATAATAAATCACCCTGATGGCAGACCCACAATCTCAAAAGTACTGAAAAAGAGCACTTAGACTTGAGCTGGCCTGAAGATCCAAAGTGTGCCAGGGCTAGCAATAAGAGGGCATGGGTCATCCACACTCAGGCTGACCTGAGTGCAGTGGTGTGTCCTGGGCCTCTGGCCATTGGATTTCAGAACCAAAGGATCAGAATCTGTTCCCTCTTGACAGCCATATGTCATCGCCAGGTAGCCTTCAGCTGCTGCCAACAATGCCTCATGTGATCTTTTGTTTATATCATTTCTAGAGATTTCTGGGGAGGACTGGGAGCCTATATGTTTTGGTAATGGGCCTATTCATTGGAGCATGGAAATCAATAACTCTTTATGATCAATAGAAATCCTCACCTCCTTTAAGTCTATTCAAAAGTCATTTTTATCATAAGCTTTCTGCAGAGTTTTTCATTCTGGTAAAAATCTACTCTGGAAGCTTAAGCTGATCCCTTTTACTGTCAGAGAAGGCTTCTTAGGATATTCTCCACATATTTTAGTGAATTAGTGTTTCTTACATTGGTTGAATATTGTAATATTTGACAAAGCCAGAAGGAAAAGAAAGATTCTCATTCACAAAGTTACATGTTAAAGTCTGGAATGAAATTTTTCAGGACGATTAGAGCAAATAACTCAACCTTCAGTGAGTGCGCGTTATGGTGATAAATCTTGCCAAGAGCTTGGCAATCTCTGCTGCTTCTCACACATTCTGAAACATGGTTTGGGAATATTTCTATCCAAGAGCTTTTGCCATAAAGTCAAAATAGTTCAGCTGCCCACTAAGTAGAGTCTTACAAAAAGATATTCATTATTCATTACTCACTTTTTTCCAGTGCTGCCCGCCAGGAATCTCTTTCACACATAGGTACTTGTGGGCCTGATCTTCTAAGAAGAAAGTTTTGGAAGAAAAGAGAGAGAGAGAAAGGAGGGATGGAGACAGGAGAGAAGAATTGTCCTGGCAGTGTTAGGCCGTGATCCATAAAATGAACAGAAAGGGCATATCTGTTAAATACAGACATGACTCTGGCCTATGTGAATGTAACACATAGTAGGGAGTCCTGTTTGGTCATCATAATAACACTCTGAGAATAAAAATTCAAGATTCTAGAGTGTCATCTGTAAAAACGGCTGCATTATATTTTCATCCAGCAGAGAAACTGAGTACTTATGGAAGGTCTTTCATTTCAAATGACTTTTCAATATTTTTGCCTGGGCAAAACAACTATTTCTAGAGTTTACAGATGCACAACTTGAATTATACATTTTTAATTGACTCCTGGGGCAGTGTGACTCTCATTTATCTTCCATGATTTAACACATTTAATCTATTTTGCTTTTGACATGGGCAGAAAGTTCACCAGCCACTGTTTTTACATTAGTTAGGCTTGGTGGTGAGGGCTGCCTCTGGGGCATGATGATGAGAATGTTCTTGCCGAGCCCTCTGCCTCCAATGTTGAAAAAGTAAAAAGTGAAGAATCATTTTAAATGGAATTTAAATAGATGAGTGTTGACTGGGAGCAGAGTGCAAGTTTTAGGCTTTTATTTTTTCTGATTATTCTTTCAGGTGATTATTCATTGTCTTAAGTTATTGGATTTCTGAGTCTATTTGATTTCAGGGTCAAAAGATAATTTGGCTTTTTTTTCTCCCCTTATCTCTAGGAGAAGGGTTTTAAGAAAAAGAAGAAAACACAAAACATGTAAATGCTCAAAAAGGAAACTCAGCTTTTTTATTTTGTACCACTCATCCAAATATTCAAGAATTTATAAACAGAAGGGGTACCAGAGCATCCATGTCCTTGTTTTTTTAAATTCCTTGCTAAATTGTTAACAGTTCCAGGTTTTTCATCTAATGAGCAGGATCTATATTTTATATTTGTGATAATACATTTCCTTTTCTGGATACAGTATGGAATTATTCCATTGCTAATGTTTGTCATATCCGAGTTTTCATGTCTTTGGCAGTTTACTTTTCCCTACATTGCTTTCATTCATCCTGTTGTAGGTCCTGAGAATGGAAAGAAAGTTCCTGCCCTCAGAGAACTCACTAATCGTTCTCAGGGGGTTTGATAGGAATGAGCATAAATTCTGAGGAGGAATCTAGGTTAGATCTGAGACTAAGTGGATGTGTTTACATTCCCCTGGAAGGCAAGAACTGGATGAATATAAATACATATCTGATAAATGTGCTGAATATGGATGCATCATAAATACTTCCTAAATATTGCATATTGACCATTATGTTCATCCTCAAGTTTGCCTTTCTGAATCCATGTAAATCTATTGAATTGATCTTTATTTAAAACTTACATATACTCCCTTTTGTCTTGTGAAAGTAATTAAGATACTTTAAGTATCCAAGATGACCCATCTTTCTCTTTTAGTAGCTGTATCCTAAGACATGTTTCCCCAGGGATTTTAATTTTATTATGTGCAAAGAACAAACCCTACCTGTTGTGTGATTAATACAAGAGTACACAGGATTTTTAATAGCTCTGTTAATGGGATAATGAATAATGTTTGTTTCTAACCAACAGGATATCTACCTAATTTACCCTAATTTATTAGCAATCTAAGATCCTTACTATGACTCAAAATTAAAATAACATGCTGTTAGAAGCACGAAAACAAAGCAGGATAAATAATCCCTTCACCAATTCAGAGCTGGATTCCTGATGCCTCTTGTGAAAACCTAAGGGAACTGATGTTAGGTTAGCATTTATTGTGTATCAGGACATCGTGCCTGGTGCTGCCAATATAGTGATTGATGTGGCATTGTCTTCACCCCCAGGGAGCTTAAAGCTAGTTCAAGGCAAGGATGTTAAAGAGGACAGACATAATAATTAGGTATGTAATCAGTGAGATGATAGTATATGAATAAAGACAAGTGAAGCATAAAAAGGAAGGATTCTGAATGTGGTGGTGTCTGAGAAGCGGTCCTAAAGTAACAGACATTTGCATCTGGCATTAGAGGATTTTGTAAGAACTATAAGAATAAGGGAGTAAAGAAGATTCTATGCAGTAAGAAACTCCATCAAAGGTGAAAGGGCATTGAAGTACATGTCCTATGTTGGAAGAATAAGTGAGCTTTCCTAGAGAAGGTAGCCCAACTTGCCTGCCACTGCATACCCAATGTCTAAAACCCTGCACACTATACAGCAGTGGTATATGTGTGTTGAATTAAGTGACCTGATTGTGATTAGGACTTCGGGTATAGACTGGATAGAAACTAGAGGCTGAGAGAAGCCCAGTGAACAGGCTTATCAATACTAAAAAATCTTGCAGGTTAATACTGAAGGGTGTGGGCTTTGTCTTGTAATTTAGCACTTCCCAAAGTATGTTCCCTAAAATATCACATCTGAAGGATGTTAATAAGCATCACTCAACAAAAGGGTCTTGTTGTCAGATAAGCTTGGGAAATATTGATTTAAACAAAGTTAAACCAGCTTCTTTGCTTTTGCTTTACCCTGATTTATGTGCATTGTAAAACTCCAAGAAAAATCTAACTACAGTGTTCTTCAGACTTCTGGGATCCTGAACCCTCTCTTTTAAGGCAGACATGTTGCAGGGTTGATGTTCTCCATGACACATTTCACAAGATTTACTTTAGGCAACCACTGAAGTCCTCTCAGCAGGGGATTGCCATCATCTGAATTTCATATTAGAAGATTCTCTGGTCTTGTGAAGAATGGACTGAGATAAGACAAGACCAGAGGCAGGGATCCAGGTTGAAGATCCGTACAACAGTGGGGGCAGGAGATAATGAGAGCTTGACCCCAAGAAGAGAGAAGAAAGAACTGAGAGCTACAACTGACACTTCAGAGGTAGACTTGTCGGGGCTGCCATTAGAATTATACAGGTTGTGCCCTGCTCAGGGACACCTGGCTGGGGAGGTCACAGAGCAGGGGATCGGGCTCACAATCTTTGTAACCAAGCTGCACATCCTGGCACAGAGCTGCCTCCATCCTAGGAAGGCCACCTATTTCTGATTCACAACTAACAGTGTCGTTAATGACTGATGAGATGTGAGAGGAAAACCAGAGAATTGTTCAAGAAAATTCGTTTGTTGCTTTGATGATCGTAGGGCTAAAGATACCTTAATTTTTTTTTGAAACTTATTTTGATTCTTATAAAATCATAGTACCCGGAGTAGGAATGATATATGTGCAACTCTGCTTGCCCTGAACAGTCTCTGCCAAAAGCTACAGTTTTATCTCTGATTATTACAGAGAGATTTTTACCAAGACCTTGAACCAAGGGTTACAAGCTCAAAAGACTGCAGAGCATACTCTGGCATCATAAATGACTGAGCTATAGCAGGCAAAGTGTTTACATATGAAGCTTACAGGAATGTACTTCACTTACAAAAAGAAATATATTCTCTTCCATTTGTCTTTGAAAATGCAGACTTCTCCAGCTATCTTTTATAACCATTTTTGATAAGAATATGGATGGCAAGAAGTATTTCTCCATTCCAAGAAAAACTTTTGCACAATATTGTTGATGAATGAAAACTGACATGGCTGAAGCATCATGAACACAATAGACAGGGGTGGGCCAGTCCTTCTTATTCTTCAGGAGAAGTTGGGAATTTGAATTTTTATATGAAACCCCTCTAGTTATAAATGTTGGCAGAAATTTTTATACTACACTGCATGAGCCTAGGAAAAGCCTATCTCTGGGCCACCAATTTTTTCATGAAGTCTACGTAGACTTAGTCTGTCTGTGCTATCATCCATACCCCTGGGCCTAATTTTTTTTCAGTTGAAAGATTTCAAATTCATATTTTTAGGTAGATAAGGTGCTATATGACCTGCTGAGTTGCCATACAAACCCATGTTGAATTACCAATGGAGCTAAAGGCACGAGAGTCTGCCGGGATAAAAGTGATGGAAAGTGTGAGGTCCAGTGCTGGGAAATGAGGGGAGGCTACCAATATCCACCTCATGTTGTAATTCATACCTGGTGGATTCTATTTCACAGAGAGGGGAATACGGAATAGTATATGGACTGAGGCCTTGATGTCAGGGGAATTATGAAATAGTACAGAGGGATTTAGTCCTAGGGCTCATATGATGTCATATCTTAGTTCATAGCAGAACTTTCTTAATGGCCCACATGTGAGCACATAGATTGGACCCACCTGTTTGAAAGGGAGAGCTAGCACATGTGTGGTAATCGCCATCATTCTAAAGAAACTTTGAGGAGGTGTTTAGTTCCTGCTGATCGGGAAGATTAGAATCAAGCCAGTTTTATGAATAGAAAATGATGAGCAGATGAGCCTGGAAGGAAATGGAAATGTGATGAGATTAGTAGCTGATGTGTACCTCTCTGCAGGGAAAGAAAGCTCTAAGAGATGTCAGGCTGGGAAATACTTTATTTCCTGAAGTGCAAAGAAGAGATTTGGACAAAGCTATAATCTTAGCAGCCACTGCCAAAGTGAGTTGGTCAAGGATCCTTCTTCAAAAGCTGCCACTTAGAAACTGCTAAGTCTAAACATGGAATGAAAAGGTACCTTCATTGTCCTGAGATGCAAGCTTCCCACATGCCTCCAACCAGCAGATATTTATTGAGGACCAACTATGTGCTAATGTGGGCTAGCACCTACAGTGGCTCACAGGCTTGTGGGAATCCACACCCTGCAGAAGACAGACCATGAGTGCTCACAAGGGGTCCCTGGGTGGATCATGAGCATATTTTTATCTTAGGGCTCCCCAGTAATGTAACATCTTTGGGCAAAGATCCCAAAAACGAAAGGCATGATTCAGTGACCCAAAGACATAGGCTCCTTGGTTCCATGGGTCACGGCACCCCTCTGGTTTGTGCTTTTAATGTTTCAGGACAAATGAATTTTCTGGAAGATAGTTTAAAGGAAACTCTCATCAGATTAATATCATATGTTCCCCAAAGATTGCTAATTCTGACACTTAGTGAATAGATCTTCTTGTTTCCATGCCTTTGTGAATGGCCTTCCTTATATGGAAGGGAATACTTCCCATTCTCTTCAGAAGGCTGCCCCATGCCTCCTAGATTCACCTCTTCCCAAAACGTTACCTATGTGCATGCCTTTCCTATGTCCTTCCTTTCTTTTCTTACCTACCTCATTCTGTACTTCCTTTTATCTCCTTTCCTGTTTCTTTCTCTCTTCCTTCTTCCCTTGTTTCCTTTCATTCCCCATTACCTCCTTTTTCTTATTTCAAATGAAGACTTTTCCCATCTAAAACAAACCATATCACAAAGGTATTCAACCCAGTAAGTATATACCTCCTAAAACATTGAACTACCTTACTGAAAGCTGGGAAGAGCAGGGACATGAATCTTCCACAGTCCAGAGAATATGTCCCTAGACTGTACCTAAGAGACAGTAGGACTGGATGGGCAAGGCATGATGGAAAGTGACTGGAACACCTACCCATCCCCAAGTTATTTCTTAATGCCAACTGATAGGTCAAATCAGAGAAATCACGTGTAGTAAAACCAAGAGCAGGTGGTTTAAAGCTTGCTTTTTATTTCTTTCCCTCCATGGGGGCAATATGGGTGATAGTACAGGTTAATTTTAGCTCAGTGCTTTTACGTTTTATCTTGTTCCTCTTTTGAGACCTACCCTTTAATTTAGTGTTTGTACATAGTTTTCTCTCCAGAAATGGCAGGAAGCACTTGTCTTCCCAATGGTACAGTCCAAGCCCACAAGCAGACAGATCTGAATTCCAGCCCCCATGTTAATATCAGCCCCTGAGTATACTTTGAGAAGGTCATTTCTCCATTTCTTCGCTTGTGAAGAGGAAATAAAATTGTTTTCAACTTCTTTGCTATCTTGAGAGGATTCAGTTTTTAATGTTTCTGAAACATTTGAGGATAAAAAGTAAACATAACATCTACTCTAAACACATTTATTCATTTTTAAAAGTGTTTAGCATTCTGAAAAATACTGAAATTAAAACCTCCGCAGTATTGAAATCACACAGCTGAGAAGTCATGAACACTAAGCATCATTTGAAGCTCAAAAGGCAGCTTGGAGCTTTGGAGCCAATGTCTTGGAAAGATTAAGATTATTGCCAGTAATATGATGTTGGTCTGAGAAGCTCATCTGTCTAGACCTGTCTCATCATCTGTAAAGCAGATGGAATGAACATGAATGATGTCTAAATTCCCACTTACTTGTGAGTTAGCTCAATACCTAGTGACTCTGTGCTTTCCTGAGTATAAGGGTAAAGAAATGGAGTTTTTCTTTACTTTGAGGTTCTTCAGGGCATATGAGAATGTCATAGGGATAAGAAAATACTCAAGAGTGGGTCCCCTTCATCTGTTTGCCTACCTGTGTGGTGACCAAGAATAAAGACATAAGTGATAAGAGCATCGCTATCCACAACTGGGCTCATGAGAAAAGAGTGAAAATAGATAGACATCTTCACTGGAATGAATTATCAACAGCCACAGCATCTAAAATCCGACAAGTAGAGAGTGTATCCTTTGGATCCAGTGACCTTCTGAGGCATATTGCTTTAGAATGTAATCAGAGCCAAGAGAAGGGTAACATTATTAGTAATTTATTACAGGGCTTCACAACTTTTGCCCCATTATGGTACACACAGAAGATGACAATATTTATACAGTACTTTTAGTTAAAGAGAAAAGCTAACTCCAACCAGAGATGACCAGCCCTGGGGGTCCAGCTATATGAGGTCACACTCATCTACCCAAGAGTTCAGAGGTTCAGTATCACAGGATATCCGAAACTTACTTGTCACTTGTGGTTGGAAGTTCTGCCTTAGTTTAAATGGCTTTATCTTTAAATTTCTTCCTTGCACAAATCTATTAGCTGGTTCCTGAGACTTTTTGATTATGAGATGGAGGAGAGAAAAAAGAAATCTCTTTTGAGCTTTGTCTTCTGCCTTAGGAGAGTATCAGGTGCAAAAAATAGCTCCTAGAAATCGGGAGACTCAGAGTAAGGACACAGAGTTCTTGGGAAGAAGAAGGGGCATTGCCAGGATAGGGAGAAAATACGTGGCAGCCATGTGTGAATGCAGAGATACGTGGTATTTAGAGTGCGATCAGCCTCGACAGTGGCATATGGATTGGTAGTAAAAGCTCTCCATCTCAGAAGTGCTGAGGCCATGTCCCACCTGCAGTGTAAAGAGTAAACTGTTGATGCCTTGCTGGGATGTGCAGAGGCCAGTGGAAGGATACGTTCAACTGATGTTCAGAGGAAGGAGGATGTGGTCACATCCACTAGTTGGGGCAAGCACTTAGGTGACAGGCAGCAGAGGGTGGTGGTTGGGGGCACAGACTCTGGACCAGGTCGAACCCACTTTACTTCACCTTTCCTTGCCTGTTTCTAACCTATAGTATGGGGATAATCACCCTGTCTTCCCTCCCCCAGGACTGATGTGAGGACAAATCGGTTAGTATCTGTTAAGTACTTGGAAGAGTGCCTGCACAGAGTAATCACTGAGCACCTGATAAACAAGAGATAACAAGGAAGCTGAAGCTCCTGCCTCCTGCCTCTCAGCTCCCTTATCAGAGAGAAGTGGGGAGCAGATTTTGAGCGGGAACTGACGATATAGAAGTGTAAGGAAATAGCAGAAGATATAGCTGTGCTAAAGAAGTTTGGGTCTCAAGATAGAGAGCTGAAAGAAGTCACAGCTGCCACCCAAGACCTGGTGTCAGTTTTTAAGCAACTGAGAACAGGAAGGGTGCAAAAGAGTGGAGATCATCAAAGATGGTCCCAATTTTCAAAGGATGGGAAAAGCTTGATTCTAGAAACACCACTCCAAGCTTGATGATGATCCAGAGCCACGTTTGAGGAGGGAGTTTTGAACAGATGGTTAACAGATGCTTCTACATAGGCTGTGCAGGGTGGGGAAAAGAGCATGAGCTGTGACGCCAAATTGACTTGGGTGCGAACCTGTGTTTTGTCACTTACTGGCTGAGTGGCCTTGCAAAAATTTCTTGCTTAACTTAAGAGCCCCACTGCCTCTCTCTAGCTGTAGAATAGAAGTGACAATGTCTACCAGGTTCCTGTGAAAAATAGTGACAATGTAAATCACCACGCAAAGGACCGAGCAAAGCAGTTGTGCTGTAAGTGATAACATTGTAACAAAAGAGGAAGCAGAACATAGGTTTACAGCAGAGGTCAGCAAATTTTTTATGCAGAGAACCAAGTAGTAAGTATTTTAGGCTTTATGACCCACACAGTCTCTGCCTCTACCATTGGACTGTCTTTAGAGCAGGAAAGCAGCTCTAGGTAATATATTAATGTATGGGCGTGGCTGCATCCCAATAAAACTTTACAAAAGCCAGTGGCCAGGTTTGTCTCATGGGTTAGTTTGCCCATCCCTGGTTTAGAACCAACCTGACAGGATTACAACAAGCTCTTCCATTTATGAGCACTGTGACCTAGGACGAGTTCTTAAATGTAATTTCTTTATCAAAGTGGTATCATAATAGTACCTATCTCATGAGATCGTTTGAACAATTAAAGGAAATAAAGGAAAGAATTGAAGCAGCAAGAGGTGTGCCTCTCACAGTGAGTCATTGATATGGGGTAAGCTGGTGATACCTGTTACCTGGCATCGTTATGATTAATCCACTAGCTTAGAATAGGTAGCCAATAAGATAAAATGTAATGGGGACAAGTATAAAATCCTGCTCTTCGGTCCCCAAAAAGAAACCACACACTTTATTGTTTTTCATAGGAAAAAGGCTGAAATGATTTAGTTCATTCATTCACAGAGCTGTGTGGCAGGGCTACCACCCCAACTGCGCATGAGCACAGACTGAATAGAGTGAGATTGTCTTGAACAGTGGACGTAGTTTGCACAGGGGCCTAAGTAAGTCTGATATGCTGTTGTTTTATTGTTTTGTCCTAGCCATTGTATTTTAAGAAGGAAGCTGATATATAAAAGAAAACATCATGAAAGAGGCAACCAGTATTATGAATGGCAATCTGTTATATGTAATTAATGAATGACCTGAGAGATGATTATATGAATTAGTTTTTCAATCTGCAATGAGGATTCTGAAATAGCCAGAGGATTTTATGAGTATAGCAGTTTTAAAATATGACCCACCAAATTACTTAACCCTCCTTTCAGCTAGCGGTGAGGTTCATGAGCCCTCTGCTTAAATCTGGGACTCTGGGACTGTGGGCCAACAGAATGTGGATCAAGTGATGCTGTGCCAATTTCTGGGCCCAGGCCTTAAGAAACTGGCACTTCCCACTTTGTGTCCTTTAGTCTGCTTGCTCTTAGAACCTAGCCACCATGCTGTAAGGCTCAGTCCCAACTGTCAACCAACAGACATGTCCAGTGACTGCAGACCCAGCTACCTGGGACTGCAAATTGTATGAGAGATCCAAATAAGAACTTCTACCCTAAAACCAGGAGAGATAATAAAAGCATTATGGGTTATTTAAGCCACTTAGTTTTGGGTCACACAGCAGTAGTTAACTGGCACAATGTGCAAGAGGAATTTGACTTTTTCTCTATAGTCACAAAAAGTAAAACCAGGCTATGGGAAGTGGACAGGCAGTCTGGGCTAATGACAGGCAGGAAGATTCAGGTTCAGTATTAAAAAGAGTTTTGAAAAAATCGAACCCCTCAAACAGAAAATGGGCTGTTTCCTAAGGCAGTGAGTGTGTCTTATTGAAAGTATCTAAACTGAGGCCAGATGACTGCAGGTCCAGAATATCACAGAAGATTTGGGGTGGCAGGGGTGGGGGAGAAGGGAGGGTGAATTTAGTATGAATCCAGGTTTTTTGTTGGTTAGTTGGTTGGTTTATCTCCCAATTTGCCTTGAAAAGACTTTTGTAACTACAAGGCACTGGATGAATATTTCATTTATTTAACAAACATTTGTTGAATGCTTACTGCATCTGCAGTGGTAGGTGCCAGGAATACATCTGTGAACAAAATAGATGAAAACCAATGCTTTATGGAGCTTATATTCTAATGGGAAGACACGCAATAAATAAGATTATGAGTTAAATATATGTCTGATAATGATACAAATGTCAAGGATAAATATAAAGTATAGGAAGGGGGATATGTAATCCCTGAAGAGAGGTTTACAACGCTAAGTGTAATGGCCTGGAAATTGCCATTTATGATGAGTTAATGGTTAAGGAGCATGCCAGATTGAACTCTCCATTTTAGAAATACTTAATATATTTTCAGATATTCTTAATAATCACTGTGTATAGGACACAAGGTCTCCACACTCAGGCAGCCTCCATGCTTATATTCTACTCCAGGGAGAGAGACCCCAAATGTAAACACATCAGGAAATTGCAGTGAGTGAGAAGCACGGCCTCTACCAGCTGCCATAACTCCAGAATTCTCAGTGTCCATCCATTTTTTTCTTATAAATGTTTTGCATCTTACAGGAATAGACTTACAAACATTTTCTTCTTTGTGTTTCCATCTTTATAATCCACTGGGTTATGTAGATTTCCTCTGGTTCTGTCCGATAGTCACAGACCCCAAAGGCACCACAGAAAAATGAAATGGGCTATACTGTACTCTCAGTGGTATTGCTCTAGTTGTGGGTCCTTTTGTTTGGTGCTGGCCTTAAGCACCTAAAGAAATTAATCTTTCAGGCCTTTGATTAATTGCCAAACCACTGATTATTGATCATTGATGAAAACAGAAAATCCAGGTTAGGATAGCTCGGTATTCGCTTGTCACACTGTGGCACAGCAAGAAGGAATAGTTTCTACACAACATCTAATTCATCGTTAATGAAAAATGATGCAGAGGAGGAGATAGTGGGGATTTATCTCAGTCAGTTTTGCTTCGATCTCCAGGGCTGCTTCTCCTTTTCCATAGAGACTAATTCCAGCTGATGGGTTGAGGCCTAAGGCAACATGAAGTATGAAGTCTAAAAATCTGATAGAATCATTAATGATTGATATTCCAGATACAAGCATAGCTGGACACATGAGTGGGTCTAGAGAAATAAAAATGGAAATTGAGACTTTGAGGTCAGAAATGACGTAGTTCAGTTCAGCAAGCATTTATTGAGAGTACACTAGGTTCCAGCAAAGCAAAAAGTCAAGGTCCCCACTTCTTAGTAGCTCACAGTGTATTGAAAGGGCCAAACGCATGAATTGATCACTTAGTAGATTGTAGCAATTTTGAAAGTGGCTAGAAAATCATTATGAGTAATCGTGGGATTGATAGTGTTCTCTGTGATGTAAGGTGGGTAAGAACCCCGTAGTGCAGGGTTAAAATTGTACTAGCTCTGCCTAACCCTCATGAATAGATTCATAAAGGAAGAAGCACTTGGGGATTGTATGTTATCAGTCTCTTAATTTCTCACAGATGAAGAAAAAGAGATTTTCAGGGTCTGAACATTCTCTCCACTTATTATCATAGGGAACAGTTTTGGGTAAATTAATTCTTGATTTACAACATTTATTTAACACTTATTGACACTTAGGGCTGTACCAGGTACCAGAACACAATAATGAGTAAGAGACAATCCCTGCTCCAGGGCTGTCCTGGAAGGAGTGAGTGGAGACTAACAACCACACAGACACTTAAAAACACAGATAATTCATGTTCTGTAGTTATGCACACAGTGGAATGGGAACATGGTGAGGGTGCCTTCATCTATCAGCAGGAGGCAGGAATGACTTTGCAGAAGGAGTGTTTGAATGGAAGCTTCTAGAATGAGTCAGGTGTATTCTCAAGAGAAGATCTTCCTTGGAGACAACAGCTGTATGGTGAAATTGAGGTATAAGAACGTGACATACTCAGAACCTCCCAGGCTCCCAGTGTAACGGGGCGGAAAGGCTGGAAAGGGGTGGATAACACACAGTGATAAAGAAGTCTGGCCAGATTCTTGTCCTCAAGGATCCCCAGAAGGGTGTTCTACAAGGTCAGTGCCATGATCAGAAGAAAAACACTTTACAACACAGATGAAGGCCAGAAGCAGGGAGACCGGGAGGCTGCTATAGCAACAAACAAGATGCAGAGGAGGCCTGTCCTGGGCCAGTGTGACAGAGAAGGTGCACATGCTGGTCCCCAAATTTGGTCAGATGTGGATAGTTAGAGCAGAGACTCTAGGTGGATGCCAAGGGTTCTGGAACTGACCAGTGTGTGAGTAGGTGGGGATGTCTTTCATAGAGAATCAAAATAGGAGAAGGGGGAGTTTTGAAGGTAAGGATTTCAGTCTGTGTCATGAGAGGTCCAGAGAATAGACTCCTGGTAAATAGTTGAAGGTACTGGTTTGGTATAGAGAACAAGGCTTGGGCAGAAGAGTACACATTGGGGAGTGATCAGCTGTAGGTGGTGCTGGAAGCCACGGAAAAGACAGAGGAGTCACAGGCCAGAAGGCAGGAAAAGCAGTGTGGGGCTCTTGAAAAAAAAGGACATTGAATGGTCAATGCAGGTTTTATAAGGTAAGGCTGCTTTGGTTAAAGAGGTTGCCTAAGTAAGAACTGAATTAGAGTCTAATTCATTAAATAAGCATTTGTGGAGCATATTCTATCTGCATGGCTTGACGCGGGAGAGAGAGCAGTGAACAAACCAGGCAAAGCCTGTTTTTGCCCTTTAAGCTTATCAGCTTAGATGAAGAATCACGTATTTAGTTAATCTCCACAAGAGTAAGTGCTGCAAAAGAAAAGTATAGGGTAATATAAAGTATGTGCTTCAGGAGGGGTATGATGCAGAGGCTGGCACTCGGTCTGTGGGCTTAGAGCAGCATCCCTGAATAAATGACATTTCACTTGGACTTAAAGGGTGAGTAGGCAAGACCCAAGTGAAGGGATCGGGAAGGCACTCCAGGGAGAGAGGGTGGGATGTGCAAAAGCTCTAGATGGCAGAGTTTTTGCTTGAGGACCTGAGGATGCCCGTGGGGCCTGAGAAAGAGAGACAGCTGGGTGCTTGCGGTAAGGTAAGGCCATGGGGGACCCAGCTCCCCATAGCACACCTGGAGGCTGCGGCATGCGGCTGTGCAGCTGCCACCTCTCCCTGCCTGTAAGCAGAACACCTGGAGGAACTGGTGTGTAAATCTAGTTCTACTCCAAAAGAAGGCATTTTGACAGCAGCAGGATCCTCTAGTGAATGGTGAACCTCAGGCAAGAGAGTTTCTCCTTTCTTTGGCATCCACCTGGCCCAGAAGGAGCCCCAGAGCCCCATCTCAGAGCCCACCACAGGGCATTTATTGAGAAGTGATGAGGAGGTGATGTTCACAGTGAAGACAGTGATTGTTGTCTGGATTCAGAAAGAGGCTGTTCAAGGAGAAAAGAGAGGCAGGGAAATGGAGCAGCCAAGAAATCAATGTGTTTTGGTCAACACAACTCACTTGGGAGTATAACATTTTACTTCGGCAGCAACAGCAGAACGTGCCTCTTTAGAGCTCAGCATGTCCGGGAAAATCTCAAGAGTCAAAATCCAGGCCTGGCACATACTGGTTCCGACGTGTTTCTTTTGTGAAATGTAACAAACCAATTGGGAAAATAACTTTAGAAGGAAACTTGATTGATTTCTCAAAGAAAGCAAGAACTCCTATGAAAATTTATCTTAGGTCTATTAAAGCCATTCTCCTAGGCAGCTTTTAAGAGAAACTAAGCTACATTCCAGTTCCATTTTGCAAAAAGCCTTTAATTTGTTGTCCTACATTTTTGGCCTTTGTTTCCATGATGCCTGTCTGGTTGCTTTATTAGGTGAAAAACTGGATGACCAGGTGCTGTAAATCACTGTTGTTTTTTTCCCATTGATGCCGAGTAAGTCTTTATGTTCCTTCTAGCCTCCAAACACATATTTTGTAGTAATAAGCTGTCTTATTCCAGGTAATGATTTAAAGATGAAATATAGGTTCTTCCAGGTTTGTGGTCACAAAGAAAATTAAAATTGCCAAAAACTTAATAATACCTGGCTTTAGCACTTAGTAACAAGGGGACCTCTGAGCCTCTGTTTACTCATCTCTAAGATGGGAACAATAAACCTCCAAATACTAAAGAGAGTGTTTTGGAAAATGAATGATACAACGGATGGAAGAGTGCTTTACAAACTGTGTCACCATCTGTGTGTACAAGTATTACTATGATAGTAATTATTATCACTATGACCAAGAAGATTATGCACACTAAGGCTCAAAGACTTTGTGTCTGCCATGCAAATTCTTTAGAGACGTCTTCTTCATTTCTGTCCTCTTCCTCAGTTTTCCCAGACACTCATAAGAATAGCACCTCAGACACACAGGAAGAAGTGTCCAGCCTCCCCGCCCCTGAAGTTTTCCAGAGAGGAAAAAAAAATTATTTTGTTGCTGTTAAAAATGTATTATAACTGTCAAATGTACTTACAATGAGCCATCAAAATTATAAAGCATATATCTCAGTTTTCCTTCTGTACAGTGGCAGTGTAAAACTCACAAATTTTACACGAAAATGGAAAAGAAAATGAATACTGAAAGAATTTAGATGGTGACATCATTGTCCAAGAATTAGAAGATATACCCATAGGTTAACATTTAATAATGATTATATTGGGGGGGGGCGGTTTGGTGTGTCTGCTGAGGGGCACATTTAACATCCACTAAGTTTATATAATCTGGTACTTTTGTAAAGTCAGTCCTCTTTTCTCCCCTTCTCCACTCCACAGCACGACGAGAGCTCTGCCTCCCTCCTACCCTTTCAGCAATGGTTTCCATTACTGGGTGTAGGGCATTCCCTGCTCTTACAGATGAACTATGAAAAGTCATGCACTGACCAAGTACTACAGGAATAAGAGAAGTTGAGATGCCCTAGGGCACAGAACAGGCCTTTGGTTGGGCAGGCAGAGGGAGGAGTGGCAAGGAAAGTTTTTCTACATTCTGATTGGAAAATCCTTTCTCTTTCCAACTAGGTGACTGTGACGGATGGCGGCTCCTCTCCCAAACAATCCACCATTTGGGTGGTGGTTCAGGTTTTGGATGAAAATGACAATAAGCCCCAGTTCCCTGAGAAGGTTTACCAGATCAAGCTGCCAGAACGTGACCGAAAAAAGAGAGGAGAACCCATTTATAGGGCTTTTGCGTTTGACAGAGATGAAGGCCCCAATGCAGAAATCTCCTACAGTATCGTGGATGGGAATGATGATGGAAAGTTTTTTATTGACCCTAAAACTGGCATGGTTTCTTCCAGAAAGCAGTTTACAGCAGGGAGTTATGACATCCTAACGGTAAGATTTTCCTGAACCTCAATAACATTCATGGTGGGGGGAGCTATATTCTTACTCATGTATATTTTTTTGAGTAATAAATCTTTAGACTAACAGGTGCAGCCACACAGCTGTGGAAGGCTACTTTCTGTTTCAGTGACATTTTTAAATAATAATACCATTTCCCTTGGTTGTGTCCTATCAGCAAACCTCCTCTGTTCCCAGGACACAGCCTGCTTCATCACATACTCAGCCACACTTCCTGCAGCCTTAAATCATTTCAAGGTGCTCAGCATAGGTGGAAACTGAGGGTAGGAGATTACCAGAGTGATATATTACACCCACCACTCAACATATCACTCACTGTGTCCCCAAGACTTCCCAAAGAAAACAACTCTTGTAACTGTTGACAGTATGATAGGACATGAATTTAGCTGTGAAAATTGTGAGACACAAATCTCAGCTATGATTATTCTGCCTAAGCTGCGAAAGTGGGAAAACTTAAATAAAAAATGACATTTTTCATAGTTAGAAAAATTTTAAAAAACAAAAACAAAAACATGAGCACTATCTCAAACAGAGACTTAAATTCCCACATCTAAAGTGCCAGCCTGCTCCCACCACCCACCCCACCACCACTTTAGAAAAGTAGCACCTATGCAAGAAAGGGGATTGTTCATCCTTACAGGTAATGGGGCACTTTCCTGGGTCCCAACAACTGTCGAGAGTTAGCACCATCTGCTGTCCTTCTCTTAGCTTGCAGCCTTCTCTGCTGTATACAGGCAGTCCTGTATTATTTTAAAGGATAGTCTGAGTCCCTTGATTTGTCTTTTCATTCTTATGGTCTGGACTTGGATTTCTTCCCTACTCAATAACGTATCCAGAACAGTGGGCAGAGAAAAGAAGATAATAAAAAACTGGCCCTATTTCTACCATTAGCAGCTGTGATGTAATACATGCTACTATAGTTATGTGAGACTTGACAATGGGAGTCTTTGAGGACTGGATAGACTATGGTGGATACTGTTGGTGCCCCACCAAGATCCCCTTCACCAGGCTGGTGCAGCTACACCTCAACTGCTGTGAGTCTTGGCTAAGGGCTCACAGCTGCCTCCTTCTGGGGAGAATCATCCTTGGCTGAACTTCTTGACTCAGGAGATTCCACACTCCCACCCCAGCCCAACAGCCCATAGGCAATGACACAAAAGTCCAACCCCTTGCCCCTCCCCTCCCCGCCCCATGGCTCCAACCCAGGAGTGCCATTGAGGATTCAGAACTCCCCTTGGGGTCAGGTAGAGGAGGTTAAACTTCAGCTGAGACCATACCCTTGTTTACCATCTTTCTCCATTCATCCTGCTTCATTCAGTCCATTTCTCCTGAGAACACTTCCCCCGACCCTCAAAATGTTTTGTACTGAAATTTCTGCCTCAGACTGTGCACCTAAAAAACCTGACCTAAGGCATGTGTCTTCCAGGATCTTCCATCTCAGAAATTTGCTGGGGCAAAGTGAACACATAACATTTGGGCGATATGAGTTGTCACTGTTTTTAAAGGCTATAAGGATTAGCCATGCACCTATAAATGTTAATTTTTTAAGATGTGATATTTTGAAATCCTTTTTTTAATACTGATTTTTAAAATTTTTGTCAGTGGTTTTTGCTTGTTGGACTTGAACCATCACTGAAGTCCAGGACAACACAGCAGTTGGTCTGCACAGCTGAATGAGGAGATCCACTTTCTTCACTTCTTTTATAAGACCATAGAGGAGAGTCATTAGTACCCTGCTCCCCATCCCACTGTCTCCAGAAGCCCGTGCTTTCACCAAGAGAGTTCTTTATCCCTTCAGAGTTGGCATAACTGAGGGCTTCCAAGGAGTTAGAGCAAGGTCTTTCCCACACCTATCCCATCACCCTCCTGGGATTCTGAGTGAATACAGGGCTTTCCCTGGAGTAAAGCAGAAGGAAGGAGGTCCACAACACGACCACACACATTCTCTCATCATTCTCACTTAAGGATTCACAGCATACTTTATTCCCTGTCAAGCATCACCATGAGATTTATAAGGAATCAAATTAGCTATTCCTACTTCTGTAACTATCAATCATGCCCATAAAACTCTAAAAATGCTAAATGCAACTTTTGGTTTTCACACTTTCCACACCTGTAAAGTTGTGGTGGTTCAGACCACCTTCCAGTGATTGTGATAGGGGACCCCCACGTGACTTAGTTGTCTCCTCCAGTTTCTGAGCACATTCTCCTCAGATTTCCACTCTCCCTTCCCTTTGCTGACACTGTGATGAGGATGGATTCTTGGGCCAACAACGAGTGAGTGACAGACCCAAATTTCCAAAGGGATCTGAGCTCTAAGACCTCTTTCTATGTTCTCTCCATGTGTGAGTAGATAAAGGCAGTGGACAACGGGCGCCCACAGAAATCCTCCACGGCCCGCCTCCACATTGAATGGATTAAGAAACCACCCCCTTCACCTATACCGCTGACTTTTGACGAGCCGTTTTATAACTTCACAGTCATGGAAAGCGATAGAGTCACCGAGATTGTGGGGGTGGTATCTGTGCAGCCAGCTAACACCCCTCTGTGGTTTGACATAGTTGGTAAGTTCAAGTCCTCCAGAGCAGTATTGGGCAATGTAGTCGCTGACTGGAGTAACTAGCTAAAAAAAAAAAACAAAAACAAAAACAAAACAAACAAACAAACAAACAAAAACAACCCACTAAACGATTAGTGCTAAGATGAAAAGATGTATAGTGCTGGAATGCAAAAGAGCCAGTAAAATGAATAATCGACCTGTGCTTTCGTTCCAACTCTGTAGCTAAAGCTGAACAGAAAGTGCTCTCTGGCTGGATTTTCCATAGTACGTTATTTACTGCAATCTTAATGTCTTTCTGTGTGTCATTTAAATTCTATTGTCACACTTGGCTAATCTCATTTCTAAATGTATTGATGGTACTAGACTTGCTGTCCTTCATTTCTCTCTTTTTCTTCACCTTTTTTCTGCATTCTGTTCTTTTTTTTTTTTCTGCTCCCGACTGCCCTGCTTCAAGGTGGCAAGCATGCTCGAGAGATGTTCTATATTCTACAGACAGCTTGTGGGCAGAACTGTTCAACAGAAGGTACCCTTAGCGCAAACACATTTGCTAAAATACAGCTATCCAATCTGCCTTTTACGGGTTTTTTTTTTTTTTTAAGCAAATTAAATTACATCTTTCATAACTGCCTGTGACAGGCTGAAGTGCAGCCCACAGATTTCATACATGCCTTTAACAACTATTGCATTACTCGTATCCACTGATTCTTTTGTTTGAGGTCTGATGGGGTTTGGATTTGGGGGAGGGGTTGCTCTGATTTATTTTTTAAAAAATTTGGGGGGGCTTTTGAGGTATATGGGCTTTTGTTGTTTTGTTTTTACCATTTGTAGGCTGGGTTATGTAACTGGGCCTTTTCCAATTGAAAAATAAATTAAAATTTATCCCCACACCTCTGTTTTGCAGCAGTAGTGCCATTCATAGACCAAAAAGCTCCACCAAGAGGGTCCCTGGCTGCTGTCCACAAAAGTAGAGGCAGGAAATGGGACCTAGATATATAGCCAGTGAGAGCTTCCTACAAGAACAGAATAGAGAAAGCAGATGGAAGCATACCGGACAGACCTTGGGAGCCCTTTAAATTCCTTGAAAGAAAGCAAGCAAGCATGGCAGGCTGCAAAAGGAGAGGGCAAAACAGCATTCTTGCCCCCTCCCCCAATCCACACACAGGCTGGGAGAGGCGGTGCAGGGCAAATAAGTGCCGAGGACCAGGAAACAAAACAGACTTGTAGCTCCAAGGAGAGAGGGAGGAGAATGTGCCAGCCCAGGATCTGACACTGGGTTGAGCTGGAGCTGACTTCCCACGGTTCTTTGTGGGAGGCCAGGAATCCAGAGACCTGGTCTGCAGGAATCATTTCCTTCCATAAGTCACTGATGGGCAGGAACCTACCTCTCTTCCTGAGAATGGCTGGATCTGGAGAAAGCATTTAGAACATTCCACATCTGTTGTAATGAGGCACAGAAGAAGAATGCCCTGTGGCCTCCAATCAAACCTCAGTAGAAGGCCCTCTGAGCTCCCCCAGAATGGGAGTGTTTTCTGCATATTTCATTTTATGGAATGCCGGTAGAATGTCTTTGTTTCACTTAGTGGGCATTAATCAAACCATCCCTGTACATGACCATCCTCCATTCCGAGCTTTCAACTCCGTCTTCGTCTCCACTTAAGCATTTGAAATGGAACCTCTTTGGATCCATGAAAGACATCTTCAAGTCTGTATCTTCTCAGTTTTCAGCCCATTAAGTTTTTATCTGATGCAGCTTCTCCTTTCTTAGTGAAACAGAGGGTGGCATGTGTGCATCACCTAGTTGTTTGTCACCTCTAGTGGTTCCTTCACTGCTGCTCCCAGGCAGAGTCCTAGAAAATGCATCTCAGTTTCCACGTGTGTCCTGGTTTCAGGCCTTCAGGGACATGTGCAATAGTGATTTCTTTTAAAAAGCCCTGGGATGCCTGAATAACTCAGTCGGTTAAGCATCCAACTCTTGGTTTCAGTTCAAGTCGTGATCTCTAGCTCATGGGATCAAGCTCCTCATCAGGCTCTGCACACAGCACGAGTCTACTTAGGATTCTCTTCTCCCTCTGCCCCTACCCATTCCCTGTGGTCTCTGGCACGTGCTCTCTCTCTCTCTCTCTCTCTCTACCTCTCTCTTTCTCTCTCTATAATAAATAAATAAGTAAATAAATCTTTTAAAAAATAAATTAATAAGTAGCTTAGAGAATTAATAAGTAGCCCAACAGGCAGCAGGGCTCTTGATGTGCTCTCCTGAGCAGTGGGAGAACTTGCTGTCTCTCATCAGCCACCAATTTATCTCCACCCTCCCCTGGCACTCCATTTTGCAAGCTCCTCTACACCCAATAGCACTGCTTCTCTCCCCTGTGTGATCCAGGCATGCCACCTCCTGCCCTGCAGCACATTCCACTACCTTCCCCACCTGCCCCAGGAATCCCTCATTTGTACCCCACTTCAAAAATCCTATAAGCACACCTTTCTCTGACACTCAGTCTGACCAGCAAACTGACCCAGATATCCAAGTCAGTTCGCAGTTCCTCAGCATTTCAACATATGTGTGTGTCTGTGTGTGTGATTGTGTGTAGATAAGCATGCCTGGTAATGCTGCATGTAACCTTACATGCATGTTTTCACATTAGTATTATTAGTGCTATTGTGTATTTTCATTTGTGTTGATCCAATCTCCATTCTTAACCCTTAAGGTCAAGGTCTTAGTCTCATTCCTTCTTCCTGTCCTTGTTTCTGTTGATTGCTTCAGGGTGAGTGGAATAAACAGTGGTGACCAATGGAGATGCTCCAGGCAGCCAAGCATGAACCCTACTAATGCCTCTTGAGACCAACTCAAAGTCAGCGTGACCTTCTACTGTATTCCCAGCCATAGCAACCATAACACCTTTGACAAAATGAGAATTAGTGCAAGAAGAGAGGGGAAGTTTACAGATGACAACCCTCCCTGGATGGAATCCCTTTCGGCTGCTCCAAATACACAGACAGGAATCATTATCAAAAACATAGCACCAGTGTTCATGTTTTTCCATCTTCGTGTTTCTAAACACTGCACTCTTCCTAATCCTCTCAGTATTAATGCACCAATGCACAGAGTGGTTCTCTTAATGAAGACCTACAGGGTTGTCCCTCTAGTCTAGATGCTTCCATCACAGAGATTTCACCATAGATCTGGTAACATCTAGCTGAGCTTCTCCTGTAAATTGAACTGGGCCTGATGCCCAAACAGAACATGATTTTATTTCCATCCCCAAATCCAGCCAACAACGTCTTGAAACACTGACTCTATTTCACCGCAGAAGTTAAATCTTTTCCCCAGGTGCTGGGGTTGCTCTCAGGATCAAGATGATCCCCCTTCCACCCAATCCTCCTTTTGAGAATGCTCTCTAATTGAACAGTCTTTTTTTTTTTTCAGTTTGCTGACAGTCTTTCCTCTTCTCTAAAAACCTATTGTTTTCCTTATCATATTCAGATGTTTCCTTCTCACTTTCAGGATTTCTTGCTTATTTATCCTTGGCCATCCAGACTCTCCTCTCTCTTCCCTTTGGTAACTAAGCATCTTCCTTGGCCAAGCTAACTCAAAGGGAAAAGGCAGGGAACAGCACTTCCCAATGCTTAAGAAACTTGGCAGTATACTGTCGTTGAATGCTGGCATATACCATCGGCATGATTCTGAAACGAGATCTCAGGTTTAAGTTTCAGTCTTGCTTAGGTATATACTCTGTGACTCTTCCAAGGGAGTCAGGATTTGGTTCCTTTACAGACCTATGGCTTTTAGACAACCATCCAGACATTCCAGGTTATAGAGCATACAGCCTCCTGGACTTAAGCACTTACAGTTTACAGATGCCGTAACAAATGAATTCTCATTAAGTAAGCAGAAATAGTGTTTCTGCATGCTTTTTCCCCTGGGAGTATATTCTCCTCATTTCCATATTTCAGATCTACCCGATTCTTATTTAACTGCATTCCTTTTCCTCCTACAGTATAATTCACAAAATCTGTGGCAAACAAGATCTTGTTCCCAGGTCTGGACCCCCGTACCACGGATCTGCCAGTCACTTTCCTGTTCCTCCAAAGGGACCACTGTTAACAATATTATGTAGTGAGACCCTCTTCAGCTTCCAGAAACAGAAGCCCTCCTTGTAACCCAGTGAAGAAAGCTGTAATTAAAAGGAAACATAATAAAGTTCAGCTGTTCTGTGTTTAAACAGCCCAATGCACAGCATGTTCCTTCTCTGTGTTAAAAGGGAAAGAAAATGAAGACAACAAAAATAGCCCATAATCCTTTGTGGCTTTATCACATATCATCACACTTCTCAGGAGACTGTGATTCAACCCAGCAGCTCCTTGATTTACATTCTTTTTAATGTGCGCAATCTGGTTCACAGTTCATTCCCCATATCTTTATCCCAATGGCAAATATTTGTATTGTAAAGACCACCATTATTACACACTTCAAACAATCCCTCGTCACCCACAGTTTGATGGCGGATGCTGCCACCCACTTTTCTAGCTTTTTGCCTGTTGCTTAGGGTAAGAAAATACAGGTTTTCCTGTATATAGTAAGCACTTAAAATATCTTTGTTTTCCTTGAAAACAATTCTCTGATGGCACAAGCTAGCCCACAGGTCCAACTCTAGCCGAAATACCCCTCTGTGGTGCAGGTATATAAAGATCACCTTGGCTCATAGTTTGACATAGGTTCCTACAGTCTTTGGATTCAGGGCTGCTTCTGTCACATAAACTTAAACCTGTCCTTGAACCTTGTCCCCAAGTGGAGCCATCCCTTAGAGTTGGATCAAATGGGCAAGGGAAACTCTTTGATAGCAGTAGCAGAGGCCTGTTCTCTGACTACAGATTGAGTCTTTTCTAATCAAGTGGCCATGTTTCTTTATTCAAAAACTCTTACCTACCCCTCCTGAGAGAAGCCATGTCTGTGTAACATTTCTGACACACCTGTTTATCCATTAGAGTGGCATTTGCTCAAAGACATTCCGTTGACCTCAAATTCTTCATTTCTCCTCTTTTGTACTCTGTTCCTAATTTGATCCCAAAAAACCCTCCCTTTTCTCCATAGCAACAATACAGGCCATAGGAACACATCTGAAGAGGTTTTAAGGAATAATTAAAGGCCTAAACAACACTTTGAATATCAATTGTTTTAAGAAAATGAATTTTAAGCCAGATTCTAGAAGGGATTTTCCTTCCTATCACTGTTTCCTGACCTCTACCCAGCATCTCCTGCCTTCCATGTAAATAACCTTTTCAGCCCCATACTGTGCTTGCTTCATTCCAAGACAGAAAATTATTCATGATCAAACCATGATTGGTGTTTAGCATTTTTCCTTAAGTTCGATGTACATGCTGAACTTGAATGAACAGCTTGTGAACGACTCCCTTAATTCATTGAGATTCAACCGCTTAGTGTTTTGGAAGCCTCTCACATAACACATCCCCCTTGGTGACTACTAGATTTTGATTGGTGTTTTCACAATTACACACAGAATGGAAAAGAATCATATGCTAGGGGAGGGGCCTGCAAGCTTCTCTAAAGGGGAAGTGGTGTGCTACTCACCACTGGATCTCATTATGGAGAGATGGTGATCCTTTGTGCCCTTCTTTAAAGAAAGAGTTGACCAGATCTTGATCTAGTGCCCTGCTGCCCAGCTTATTCAAGCAGTAGCTGCTGGCTTCAAGTATTTTCACTCTTGTCCCATATTTGAAGCTTTCTAGGACGTTCTGACTTGTTATGTTTAACTTTAGAATCCACTAGAAAAAAAAAAAAAAAGAATCCACTAGAAATCCAGCGTTCCTCTTCTGCTCTGTTTACTCTATCACACCCGTCTTGACCAAAAATGGTCACAGAACAATGTCCCCGACATGAACTATCTGTTATGTGGGCTGTTCACAACCTCGCTTTTAACCATCTCTGCCGCACACCCCTGCAGCAACGCTCAGGCTGTGACTTTTCTAATTTCCCACTTTGTTGAAACTCAGACCGGCTCGGCAGTGTCCTCCCCTGTCCCCACCTTTTGTTTAGCCTAACGCTGCTGCACTAGCACACTCCGGCTTTGCATGTTGTGTTACTGGCTCTGAGGAAGCACAGCTTATTTAAATGGAATGCTGCTAGTGAAAATGGACTCCTTCCATTTGATAGTCTCACCCCAGATGAATTGGTCATGGTTTCCTATGAAATGAAATCACCTTTCAGGCTAAAAGGGAGCCTGAGAAATGAGCCCTGGGGGAGAGATATGGAGTCGTTTATGAAATGGGATGCCTAAGTGGTAGGTTATTAAATTGTGTGAGGGTTGATGGTGAACTGCTGGTCTAGATTCCATGTCCCTTGTCAGAAATTCATTTTAAAACTGAGGGAAGATTTTGGGAAACTTGTTTCACATGAAATCTTGGTTTAACTAGGAGCACATGCCCTGGAAGTGACTCTCAGAGACTGCTCGCCATATTGATGGACTGAGAGACTCTTCACAGGCTCTGTCTCTCAAGCTCCCCTCGATCTGCTTTCCATTTGCCTATCTCCCTACCCCTTTAGAGGTTTCTAGTCCAGAGTATTGGAAACAGTAATGGTGGATGAGGGAGATACACACACACATACACACACACACACACACACACACACACACACAGAGGCAGGAAAAGAGAGAGCTATAAAATATTACAGCCATAAAAGTAGCCAAAAATGTTTTTTCATAGGAAAAGTGACTAATAAGGGCACCTCAGTGGCCCAGTTGGTTAAGCTTCTGCCTTTGGCTCAAGTCAAGATCCAGCTTCCTGCTCAGTGGGGAGCCTGCTTGTCTCTCTCCCTTGCCCCCCCCCGCCACTTGTGCATTTTCTCTCTAAAATAAATAAATAAAATCCTTAAAAAAAGAAAAATGATTAATAAGAAAGCACAATCTATATGCCGTTTGTAAAACATGTAAATTTTATGCCATTGAGCCCATGAAATGATTATGTATTTCAGCACAGAGCCCTGAGGAAAAACTCGGGCAGTGAGGGAGACCACATAGGATTTCCCCATTTAAACAGGAACTGAAACTGGAAATCTTGGCTTGCATGTTCTCTAAATTTCATTTTCATTCATCTTTAAATGGGAGCAAACCAAAGTTTCATAATTTGCATAATTTCCATTTTTCCTTGACCTACAAATCTCCACCTTCAGAAATAATTGACATTGAAAGATGACCTTTTGCTATATCCTAACCCTGCCCCCATCCTCCCAAAATAATGTGTTCTCATATTTAAGAAAGTAGCAATCTGGTTAGGAAAAGATTCTAAAAAATGATTTTAAGTGTGATTTAAAATATGAAGTAATACCCACCCAAGCAGCACAGGTAATGGCATTTTACTCCTCCCTTGCACACAGGTCTGACATATTTTATGTCCTTCCTTTGAAACTTTCCATGGTGGGGCAGCTGGGTAGCTCAGTGGTTGAGCATCTGCCTTTGGTTCAGGTCATGATCCTGAGATCCTGGGATCAAGTCCCACATAAGGCTCCCTGCAGGGAGCCTGCTTCTCCCTCTGCCTGTGTCTCTGCCTCTCTCTCTGTGTCTCTCGTGAATAAATAAATAATACCTTTTTTAAAAAAAGAGACTTTCCATGGCAAAATTTCTTTTCAGAATGTACCAGTTGATAGCAAATGATTTTTCTTTGCTCATTAGGCTGGTGATTCAAGATGCTTGAATCAGCCTTATGTTTTATATCATGTGGTTATCAACAGGAAGCACTCTCTTTGAAAGAGACCTATGACATGGGGCTTGCTTCCCTGTTAAGCCTGATTTCTTCCCCTTTCTCCTTCTGCTGCTCCTCAAAAGAGTTTTTTTGGACTTCACATTAACTGCTCCTTAGTAAATCAATTAAAGGTATTAATTGGAAGATGAATCTCTTTTTAGATGAGATTTCTGAAAAATATATCATCTACAAGTAATTCTGTGGTCCCCCGTATCTCCATAACTTTAATTAAATGTCAAGGGCAATTATGTTCTCGCTAGCAATTAAATAATCTTAACTGTATATGACAGCTGCAAGCAATAAGTATTTGAAATATATATGACCAGGTTTTTGGTTTGTAAACCATATGATTTATTTTTTGTCACTGTACATCAAATTCTACTAGTTCAGGTAAAATTCTCTTTTCCCTTAATTCATTCACTAATGTGTAATTGTAATATTGTAGAAATTGTAAATAGTATTGCTCACTGATCAGCAAAATGAAATGCAAAGTAAGTTGAATGTAAGAGAAGCCAAGATGTCTTTTCTAAAATATGAAATTAAATAAGTACATTGGCCCATGTGCTGTAGCTAAATAAAATTACTATCCAAGAACAGAATTAATTGACATCATGGATTTTCAGACTAAAACAAATAGAGCTTGTGAACATGTACTGATACTTAATTAAAATCAGTCCAGCACTTGTACCATTATCTTTTCTCTCTCTTAAAAAAAAAATTTCATTTTAGGAAAGATCATAAACCACATTTTAGTTCACAAAGATGGAAACAGCTACAGTAATTTCAAAACGCCCCGTATTGGCTTAGTACATTATTCACAGATTGTAGGCTATACTTGGTCTGATGGAAGGGGGAGGAAAGTTTTCTAAACTTTCATACTGATTGCTTTATGAGTTGATGTCACATAAACTGATGTATTCTTCTACTTTCTTCCTGATTTCATTTTGTAAATCTGCCATAAACTTGCTACCTTTTGGGCAAAAAAATAATTCACACTGTCAAGATGGCAAAAAAAAGTTTTTGTCTGTAAATATCCCAACTGCAGATACAGAATTTTTTATATGAAACTCAATTTTTTTTTTTTGCTTTTTCTGATTTTCTAGTATTTATACTTTTATTTCTGACATCTATGGGAGGGAATCTGAACTTTACCAACCAAATGTTTACCATCAATCCTAGAATAGATTTAAGAGTGTCTACACATTTTTGTTATTAATCGGGCTGTTTGTTTACTTAGAATTGAATCTATGTTAGAAAAGCAGAAAAGTCTACAAATTCTTAGCAGAAAAACCATAAGGGATTGGAGGACATATTTAGCTTTCTAAATATTTTAGTGGGTCAGTTTATACTTTACTTCTCTAACATTAGTACTGAGGATTTTCTTTGCAATACATTATTTTCTGTGACATTTGTAAGGCATTGTAGAGGCTGTGTTTGGAAATATAAATTAAGTTGGAAATAAAGAGGTCCCATTTAAGATGTACAAAATTGAGCCATAGGGATACCTGTCAAAAATATTTCTATATAAGAGCTCTCTTTAAAGCTATATGCTTCAATAGATGTAATAACTTCTCAGATATGCTAATTGCATGTTGTTTTTGTGAAACCATCAGGGGGGAATTTTGACAGCTCTTTTGACGCAGAGAAAGGTGTTGGGACCATTGTCATTGCAAAACCTTTGGATGCAGAACAGAGATCCATCTATAACATGAGTGTGGAAGTCACTGATGGGACAAATGTTGCTGTGACTCAGGTAAGAGGTCAAATTACTAAATGGTGAGAATGCCCAATATTCTGCTAATCAGTGGCTCAAGTGATCAAAGAATGTATTGGAACTAGTAAATGATGTTTATGGATTCCTCCTTTAAAAAAAAGAAAAAAAAACATTTAAGAGAACAACCTAGAAAAAGAATTCTGTCAATGGTGTTGTATCACTTAGCTGTGACTATTCATGCATGGAAGACTGATACGTGTTTGCTTCTTGATCAGTTGCTGTAGATTTATCTTTCTGACAACAAAGTCAACTTTCCTTGAATTTACAAAGGAGAGGACGTGTATATTGTCTGGGTCAATGCACCAATGTATTCTTTACCTTTCATTTGTCAGTCTGAGAGTTAGAGTTAGAGGCACCTAAGAGTCTAAATTCATTTAACAAAGTAAGATGAGTGATATGTCCAAGGTCACACAGGCTTCAGTAAGAACAAAGACTGATTTAGGTGCCCTGGCTCCCATCTTGAACACTAGCCTCTATGCCAATGGTCCTTCATCCTGGCTGCACAGTAGAATTCCCCTGGTTGTGGGCCCCAGGGTGTCAAAACCACTGAACCCTCAGCCCCATCCACAGAGATCCTATATGATTCTAACAAGCAGCCAAGGGTGAGGACCATTGCTTGGACTCTCTTGAGTGTTGATGAAAGGGCATTGAGAGCAAGGAGGGGGAAGAAATCTCTAGATGAGACTAACACAGTGTTAGATATCAATGGTGGGGCAGATTTACTCTAAATATAAGAAGATTTTTTTTAGTTTTCTATTTTAGCACCAGAGGCCATAGGCTAGTTACTGGAGAGGACTGGCACACACGCATGTCCCATCCCCCTTCCATTCTCCCTGCGTCTCTCTCCTGTTCTCATGACCCCAGAAGCCATCACTAATCAATCAAGGTTCTTTGTCCTGCTCAGCCCAAATGTGCCCTGAGATGACTTAACACAGTGTTTCGGAAGCAAAGACAAAATTGTTGCCAACCCTAAAGTTAGCAAATGTTGATTTGAAAGGTGATGTAAGCTCTTGTAACTATGTAGTTTTCAAAAGGAGGAAGATTGTTTCATGTGGTACCTCTTAGTTTGAAACGGTTTCAAAAATACAGTAAGACTTTCTCCTTTGAGGCTGTTCATAATCATAAAATGGTGAAATTTTAAAGAAACATTAGCGTTTGTTTCTACTTTACTTCTTACCTTGATTTACTTTACCTTTTTCTTTTCATTCAAATACACTGAAACCCAGAACATGACGTGCATGAGACAAAGCAGCCAGATGTGATGAGTCCTGATCCTTCAACCCATGTCTTTTCCTAGGATAACTATACAGCCCTAATTACCCGACAGAGTCCCATTTACACCTGTTGCACTGGTGTAACTATTAATAGTTATCCCATTCACTCTTAACATTGCCCCAGTTGGGACAATAAGTTATATAGACTCCCTACTTAAGTCTGTACTGCTTCAGAGGATATTCAAGACTAAATACAGAGTCCTGGAAAGGACACCATGGTTGAGATCCAATGGGACTCACACAATCTAAAAGCAAGCCCCAAAGACTAATATAAAGCAACCCACTTGCAAGATTGCTAAGTCTTTATTGCTCATTCTACTCTTGGAATTGGCCATTTCTTAGTATAGCCAACCTCAACATTTTAGCACCGTTTAAAAACACAAGACAAATTTGAGTAAAATACAAATAAAGCATGGAACCATACTCATTTCCATACCTTTCTCCAGGATTTTATAACAGTTGGATTAAATGGTGATTCAGTGTGCCCAGAATGTTATAAGATACAAAATAAATGTGTTTAGGATGAGTGAACAAATAGTAGGTAGTTTGTAGTCAGCAGGGCCTTCATGGCAGGTAGGCTGGATCTTCAAAGCACACAACTGATTCATATTAACTGAAAAAAAAAAATAAAGTCCATGAAACTCTTCTTTTAGAGTTTCATTAGGACCAGATGAGAAGCCATTTCACAGCATGTATTCCACAAGTATTTCTTGGTTTCATACCATGAGATAAGAGCTATGGTAGATGCCTAGGGTCACAGTGAGTCAGTTTTAAAACCAGATGACTGATGTGCACACTTTTAAAAAAAAGTTAACTTGGAAGCGTATATTATAAGACAATGGACACATTGTTCAAGTCCTACTTTGGCTGATTTTAGTTCAGATGAATGCACCTTAGACTTTTCTCCAGAACCTATGGGAAGAGTTAGAGAATTGGGGTGAAGTTGGAGGTTTCCTTTGGCAAGGCCAAGCTAAATAGGTTAATGAAAGGTAGCAGGAGATTTTCTTGTCTAAAACTGCCAAGTCACTCTGTGTCTCCACAAGTGCTTCTCAAGAAGTGAGAATTAACTATTTCCAAAGTCTAAACTTGTGTGTCACCATTACTACCACCAGGAAAACTCCGTCCTTAAGTCTGTGTTTGGGCCTGAATACTACCCTTGCCCCCAGCCTCTGCTCACATTTGCCACAGCTACTCTGACAATAAAGACAGAAGCAGCTCTCTCAATTAGTCAAAGCATTCAGTATCAAGAACATTTTTACAAAAAGATGTTTTGGTAAAAAAAGAGAGAGAGAGAGAAAGCATTCTAGATTTCTCTTAGAAATCACTAAAGCATGCTCTACCCCATAACCCTAGGCAACTTAATGATTCCACCATCAAAGAGATACCCTTCGCCATATAACTAAATAAATGTTTTGTAGCCCAAAAACACCTGTTCAGTTTTCCTTTGGGAACTTTTCTCTACTTTGTTCCTTTGGAATCATAAAACATCTATGACAAGGGCTTCAAATCAGCCAGAAACAACATGTTGAATTTTACTTCACAAATGTCAAATAAATCAGAGCCTCAGGGATCTCTGTGTATACATGAAAACCCTTCCTTCATCTTCATTTTTATTCTGTTGTCCCAACTTGTAGGATTCTTGTGCCTCAGAGCTACAATATCTGGTGGCAAATAAACATCCTTTTCCTTACAGAGATTCCCTAGCGTGAGTACAGAATATAAAAAGGTTCTGTGGATTTCAAGTTCTAAAGATTCCAATGTACTAAATGAACACTTAAGCAGATGACTTTCTCCAGCTAAAGTGGGAAGAGATGCACCAAAAGGGGATTTCAGAGATTTCAAATGTGAGATGATTTGAAACATCATTGCTAGGTCAGGTATGGAGGAGGTGATGTGGCAAGAAATGCAGGTAGCCTTTAGGTATTGAAAGGGCTTCCAGTTGTCAGCCTGCAAGGAAACAGAGACCTCAAGCCTCCAAACTCGAGGAACTAAATTTGGTTAACAACCTGAATGAGCCTGGAGCTGACTCCAGAACTTCTAGAAAGGAACACATCCCCGTGGACCCCTTGACTTTGATTTCATGAGACTCTTAACTCAAGTGAGCCACACTCTACCCAAACTTCTGACTTACAGGAGTTAACAGGAGATAACAACGGGTGTTGTTTTAAACCAAGTTTGTGGTAATTTGTTATGTTAGAAATAGGAAACTGTTGTCATCTTCATTTTGCAGAAAAGGAAATTGAGGCAAAACAAGATTACGTAGCTTGAGTAGATCAGGTTTCAGATGTAGGTATCTGGATTCCAGAGGCTGCTCTCTTAACCACTGCACCGTGCCACCTCTCAAAAGCAAGGACAAATCTTTGTTACCTATTCTAAGGCAGGAAGAGAAACTCACTTGGCTCTACTACTTATGAGTGGGGGACACTTTTTAAGATTGCTTCCTGGGGGACACAGTGCCACCTATGGTTGTTAGAATGTCTCATAGCCAGCCATACATGCAGAGGAGAGAGCAAAATACCCCATCCCCTCATTGCCTCTGCTCAGCCTGATGAGTTTATGGGCCACAGGGACACACTTTACCAAGGATGAGAAATTAAAAGGTTTAACAACTTTCCCCATGTATCTATCAAACCTATATGAGCTATTGTGTCTTCGTAGCAAGTGTAAGTAAATTTAGAGCATGGCTCTTCCAAAGGATCAATGGATGGAAAGATATAATAATACATAATGCCTGATATTTGCATAGTGAGACTTAACCAAGCTTCTTTCTTAAGTTTCATTCATTCCCAGCAACTTACTGGGAATAGTTAAATCAAATATTATCATTATACTCATTTTTCTGGTGAGAAACCAGCACACAGATTAATTGGGTGACCACCCTAGGTGTACATAGGTAAAGAGGTCCAAACCCACTTTTTTCTTCTCAAAATCAGCTATATCTCAGAAAGTTTCCCTTACACATCTGTATATACAAAATATATGATTCATTAGGGGAAGCATTTGCTCTAAGGGAAGGAGCACTGACCTTGAATCAGGTGACCCAAGTTTAAGTCAGCACTTAACCAGTTGCAGGTGGCTCTGTCTCTGTGAGACTCAATTTCTTCTATGTAATGGGGATAATACCTTCCATACTTCATGGGTTATAAGAATAAAATAAGGTTGTTTTTTTTTTACTTTTTAAAACATTTTATTTATTTATTTGAGAGAGAGAGAGCACAAGCAATGGGAGGGGCAGAGGAAGTGGGAGAAGCAGACTCCTCACTGAGCAGGGAGCCCAGGGTGGGGCTCCATCCCAGGACCCTGGGATCATGACCTGAGCCAAAGGCAGACACTTAACCAAATGAGCCACCCAGGCACCCCTAAAATAAGATCTTTTGAGATATCTTGAGTTGTGTGATGTGCTGGACACATGCAGCTTTTATTATTAGTCTCATCCTCAAATTAAATTGGAATAATAAACCTGATAACTATAAAATATTGTATGTGCATCTTTCATAGTTATTCATGAAAGAGAGCAGAGATATTCATGCCCAAATAATAATCTAAAAATTACATTGGTTTGATTCAGGGACTTGTGACATGTACTTTGGTGATTTTAATATGCTTTTCTTATTCAAGTCTTGCTTTGATTTATAAATATAGGAAAATCAGCTTGTGTTTGTATGCTCCACAGCCAAACCTTAGATTAAAAATCTTTCAGATAAACTCCAAATTTCTTCAGCCCCACAAAAGCAGTTAATTGAGTTAATTAGCCGCAGAGGTTTTCTGCCAAAGAGTGTGTTTTCAAGGGGGCTGTGAGGTCTGGGACCAGCATTCCTCAGGGTAGCCTTGCTCTCCACAGCCTTGAGGATTCCATTCTTCTTTTGTCTCTAAGCAATGCGTTGGGAGTTCCTTGCTGGTCTCCTTCCTCAAAATGCAGACTTTATCTTGAGGATTTAGACTTTTTCTTATCCTTTCTCTCCATCTTGCTCCTGCTTAAAAGCAGGTGAAGGTGGAATGAATTACTTTTGCCGAAGCTGCTCCATGATTCCCTGGATGCAGGAACTCCCAAGAGATACTTCCTTTGTCTTCTTTAGCATCATCTCCCTCTTAGTAGGTGAAAAAGGAAGTAGCCACAAGCTTCCTTGTACATTTACGTTAGGAAAAGGCTAGAAGTAGTACAATTCTATAGAGATCAAATAAGGCAGAAAGCCAACTCTAAGGTGAAACTTTCTAGTAAAAAAAATAATGACAATAAAACTTCACTGAATGTCATAGATTTTTATCTAACAACTTACAAGTAAATCAGTTTTTGAAAATGAATTCCAATTTTAAAGGTAGCAGGGAACTTTCTATTTAGAATGATCCTATGATTAAGGTTCCCGGAATGAGAATGGTCATATCAATTATCTCTTGTGTCAGTTAGGATTTCTGTATAGCAAGACATATAATATTTGCACGCATAACTGTTCATATACATGTTAGGTGTGTTTATAATAAATGTGTATATAATTTAAGTACACATGGAAATGGTAGAATGGAATGAGTGTAGAGTTAGGCTCTATATGAACTAATTTAAATCTGGCCTTGTCATTGGAACTTTGGGCACCGCCCCCACCGCCCTTAACTTCTCATATTCTCATTTTTCCCATTGATACCCTGGAGACCATAAAGCTTAAGAAATGAATATGATGTGGATTTATAAATTGTTAAATAAACAAACCAACATGATTTTTCTACTTATATATTCAAAAACAAAATTTGTAAGCTTAGAGAGAATACAGGGGGCATTACCATTGAAATCATGTAGAATGTTTTAAGTATTGGTTTCGAGATGCCAACAGAGGCAGAACACAGTTTCAGTAATTTAGGATTTAATTGGTTCTAATAAAAGACAGAGGCCTTACTCTATAACTCGCCCCATGGACAGTTCATTCCATGAGCCTTTGTAAAGCCAAGCTTGGCATCTACCCATACTTAGCTTAGATGAGCCTCCAAAACCCAAAGTGTTTGTGGTGGGCAGCATTGAATCCAGCTCTGAAGAGACTTCCTACATTCAGGTTTCCTCCTGCTTTGATTCCATTGTACTTCTTTGGGCCTTTCAATTACCATTTTGAGCACAACATCTTTGAGAGTTACTTTGCTTTGTTTGTTAGTTCAGGAGCTCACAAATGGCCCCAACTGTGGGAAATAAAAAAGCAAATGAGGAAAAGGAAGTCTTTTACAGAGAAACACTTGTTCTGACTGTAGATTAGGCTCAAGACAAAGCAAGCAGAAAGAGGCAAGCTTTTCAGGAGCACATCAACTTTGAAACTTCCCGAAGGTCAGGGCAGCCTTGCTGGCTGCAAAGGCTTTTTTTATCTCGTTAATATAGCTGCTTCTGTGAACACAAATATTTTAGCATCTTGACTAAGTTAACTTGAACTTTTTAAAGGAAAGAATTGGCAATCAAAGAATCTAGCACGACCTTCCAAATACAATGAAGATGAAAAACAATACCTAAAACTCACAGGCACACTTCTGAGCCCTCCCTTTTTTTTTTTTTTTTTTTTTTTTTTTTTTTTTTTTTTTACCATAAACTCCAGCCAAATCTTGTTTCCATGTGAGACTCACTCTTTGGGCTCACTCACTCTTCCTAGCACAGAGGTCATAACACTACCCTTTTCTCTTCCTCTGAAAAGCACCTGTGCAACCAAAGTGAGTGACAGTGCAGCTATTTATAAGAAGAGCCATGGTCTGACCACATTTATTTTTAAAACTAAATAATTTTTTAGAATGCAGTCAAATGCCTGCATATTATGTAATGGAGAATTGGTAAAAGCTTTCTCAGTTAGTGATAAGACAAGGAGGGCACCATCTTCACTACTATTTAACATTGTGCTAGAAGTATTAGCCAATGCAAATAGATAAAGCAATTTGCATTATAAAATTTATAAAGAAAAAGGTAAAACAAATGTAATTCCTCAACATGCACTCCCTGGAGTTTGCACATTCTGGATATGAGTTTGGGTGCCTTTCTTTTCTTTTCTTTTTTTTTTTTTTTTTTTTTTTTTTTTTTTTTTTTTTTTTTTAGTGCGAGAGAGTGCTTGCATGGCAGCAGAGGGGCAGAGAGAGACTCTCAAGCAGGTTCCATGCCCAGCTTGGAGCCAGACAGAGAGCTGAATCCCACGACCAGCCAAAATCAAGAGTCGGACACTTAACCGACTGAGCTTCACAGGCACCCTCAGGTGTTTTTAATAATTAATATGGTCCCCAAATTCAAAAAAACTCACAAAAATAAAAACTTTTTTTAAGTGCTATAAAAATATAAAGAAATACATAATCATTGATTTAGTTGCTGCTACTACTACTACTATGTTTAATAGTTTTCTTGTCATTTTTGTTATTGTTAAATTATACTATTAATATTATGATGGTCATCACCTTCTTTATAATCATCATTTTACCTGGATCATGGCTGAAGAGAATAAAATATGTGGTATCACCTCTGTTTACACTTTGTCTATCAAAATACTAAATATTGGGATCCCTGAGTGGCGCAGCGGTTTGGCGCCTGCCTTTAGCCCAGGGCGCGATCCTGGAGACCCAGGATCGAATCCCACATCGGGCTCCCGGTGCATGGAGCCTGCTTCTCCCTCTGCCTGTGTCTCTGCCTCTCTCTCTCTCTGTGACTATCATAAATAAATAAAAATTTAAAAAAAAAATTAAAAAAAAAAAATACTAAATATTTAACTATGACATTTATCGAGTGCCTGCAAAGTGTCCAGCCCTGGGCTAGATGCTGGCTATACATTGATGATCTCTGAAATTTATCTGTAATCCCAAAACCAATCTTCTCAGACCCTTGTGGTCATTTCTGGACATGCACAGAGCAGCAAAATATTTTCCCTGCTGCTATTTAACAAGATGACACTCTGCCTTCTTGTCTCATGCTATATACAAGTGTCCTTTTTGCAATCCATTTAGTGCTAGGTTTTTTGCATTTTTGTGTTCTTTGTTGGTAATCTCACTGTTTGAAAGACCCTAAAATGAAGTACTGAAGTGCAATCTCATGTTCCCAAGTGCAAGAAGGACATGATGTGCCTTACAGAGAAAATATGTGTATTCAATGAGCTTCATTCAGGCATGACTTACAAGTACTGTTGGCTGGAGATTTTCTCCCTCTCCCTCTGCCCCTCCCATTGCTCTCTCTCTCTGTCAAATAAATAAATAAATCTTTAAAAAAAAAAAAAAACCTATTTGAGGAAAACTAAAAAATCCCTGAAAAATGAAACTGTAGATCTAAACAAATGAAAAAAAGACAAAGTATATCCTTGGATAGGAAGACTCCATCACAAAGGATCAGTTCTCCTATGGTTGACCTATACTTTTATCATAATGCAATTTAAATTGCTATCAATTTTTTGTCAGGTACTATAGCAGTTGATTATAAAGTTCATTTTGAAGAACAACAAGCAAGCATAGCCTGGAAAACCCTTAAAAAGAACAAAGAAAAGGCCTGACTTTTCTACAAAGACATGTTGTAAAGCTTTTGTAATTAAAATATTTTTATGTTGGCATATGAAAAGACGAACCAATGGAATACAATAGAAAAATCTAGAAATAAACTATTTGCATATGGAAACTTAGCATACAATAAAAGTGGCCTCTCGAATCACTGGGGAATATATTGTCTTATAAAAAGTAGTATTAAAATAAATAGAAAGCCACGTGGAAAAAATAAAACTGGATCCATTCCTCACATAATATAGGAAACATTCCAAATGGAGTAGAGATATAAATGTAAGAAAAGGAAACATATAAATGCTATTTTTAAAAAAATTGAGTGAATGTATTCACCTATAACCTGGAAGTGTAGAAAATGTTCTAAACTCTGACTTCGGGTCCAGAAACAATACCAGAAAAGATTGATGTATTCAATTCCATGAAAATAAAAATAAAAGCTTTTGCATGGCAAAAAAAAAAAAAAAAAAAAAAAAAAAAAAAACCCTCACCATAGCAAAATAGTTAAATGACAAAATTGAAAACATATTTGCAATTTTATCACCATGCTTCCAAAAATAAAGAAGGAAAAGGCCATCTAATCCATAAAAGAATGAGCTGATATAAATAATTTTCACAGAAAAAGAAATGCAAATGACTCTTAAACATATGAAAAGATGCTCATCCTTACTCATAATAAGAGAAAGGCAAATTACAAGTACACTGAAATTTTTTATCTATCAGATTGGCAAAAAATACAAAAGTTTGAGTGCATACTCTGTTGGCAAAGCTGTGAGAGACAGTCATTCTTATATATTGCTATAGGAATACAAATTAATAAAACTTTTGGGAAGAAGAATATGGAAATCACTAACAAAACTATATAAGCACTTATCCTTTGATCCAGAACTCACAATTCTAGGGACCTAAATATATGGTAGCAAAAATATAAAAAGATGAGCACGAGGTTCATCTTTGCACATTCTTTCTAAAAGTGAAAATTAGAAACATCTTACATGAACATCAAGAGAGGAATGGTTGAATTAACTGTAATCCATCTACCCGTTGGAAGAGTATCTCTATACTGTTGTGGATTGGTCTTCAGAATATGATAATGCAGAGTTTCTCAACAAGTGACACTATTGACATTTTGGGTCAGATAGTTCTTTGTCATGAGAGACAATCCTGTGCATTGTAGAATGTTTAACAGCATCCTTGCCCCCTACCCATTAGATTCCAAGAATACCCTAACTCACAGCTGTGACAATGAATAGTATCTCCAGATATTGCTAAATATCCCCTTAGGATATTTATCCCCTCATCCTCAACTGAGAATCATTGATATGCTGTTAAGTGACATGGCATATCAGGGGGCAGGGGAAAATGTATACAGTATGTTTATATTAACAAAAGAGATGGGGGATGCCAGGGTGGCTCAGCAGCTAAGCATCTTCCTTCAGCTCAGGACGGGATCAAGTCCCACATCGGGCTCCCTGCATGGAGCCTGCTTCTCCCTCTGCCTGTGTATGTGTCTCTGCCTTTCTCTCTCTGTGTCTCTAATGAATAAATAAATAAAATATTTTTTAAAAAGAGATGGATAAAATATAACATTAATCTTTAAAAAAATCGTTACCTGGGGGCACCTGGGTGGCACAGCTGGTTAAGCACTGAACTCCTGGTTTTGGCTGAGGTCATGATCTCAGGGTCATGAGATGGAGCCCAGTATTAGGCTCCACACTCAGTGCAGAGTCTGCTTGAGATTCTCTCTCCCTCTGCCCCTGACCTCTCACCCTTTCTCTCATACTTTTTTTGTAAACTTGAAAATGGTACTTTTATATATAATGTAAAACAAAATTAAATATTAAAACAAGTTTAAAATTTGTAAGTAGGGACACCTTGGTGCCTCAGCAGTTGAGCATCTGTCTTTGGCTCAGGGCGTGATCCCAGGGTCCCAGGATTGAGTCCCACAGCGGGCTCTCTGCATAGAGTCTGCTTCTCCCTCTGCCTATGTCTCTGCCTCTCCCTGTGTCTCTCATGAATAAATAAATAAAATCTTTTAAAAGTAAAAATTAATTAATTAATTAAATAAAATTTGTAAGTAAAGAGAAGCAAATGAACTTATATATCTACATACAAAACTCTAATGTAACTTTACATATACTGGAGCAGCCCAGGGTGGCTCAGCGGTTTAGCACCACCTTCAGCCCAGGGTGTGATCCTGGAGATCTGGGATCGAGTCCCATGTTGAGCTCCCTGCATGGAGCCTGCTTCTCCCTCTGCCTGTGTCTCTGCCTCTCTCTCTCCTCTCTGTATATTCTCATGAATAAATAAAAAAATCTTTTTAAAAAAAGCTTTAAATATAGTTATGAGACTGAATATCCCTAGTGGGATAAATCTCAAGGACTGAAAGAACTAAAAGTAATATTAAATTGCTTTTGGATGATCAGAGTTGTGATATAATTATAATACCAATATTATATTGTAATTCTGAGACTTGTGTGCATGTATTTCATATAAAACAGTGAATAATTGTGATGATGTCATTGAGCATGAGAAATTTCAGCATGGGGTTTCAGCATGGGATACAGGTATAAAAAGATTGAGATTAAGTAAAGACCATGATGCCCTAATTTTGAATTCGAAGTGTCAGTATGAACTCAGAAATGATTACTAAGAACAAAAAAACCTTTGCTGACTCTGTCCACTGAAAAAAAAATAAACACAATAGCAAATCCAATAGCAATGACCATTCCTAGCACCATTTCTAACATAAAAAGAAATCAATGCTTTTTGGACAGAGAAATAGATAATACAAGACTGGGTCAGAAAATGTACAAGGTGACCCTGGAAAAAATCACCAGTAGTAATTATTAGAAAGCAAAGAAGCTATCAAAGACTACTAGGATTATGTCAAAAGATCACAAAAGCCAACTTGAAGAGACTCCCACTGGCCAAGGAAGGGCCATTTGTGCATCAGTAGGTATAGTAACTACAATGGACAGAAACATATCAGCTGTGATGAAATTCATGATCTCATACTGATGCTTGGAAAAAAAAAAATACTCCATTGGTCACTTTAGGAGGAGCTGAAGAACCAACTCATTATTTTGAAATGGTAAACAAAAGGAAAGAATTAAGTATTTATGATGACTTTAGTAAAGTCATAAGAATAAATTGTCTTCCAGAGTAACCAAAAATTAGAGAGAAGTTTCTTTTAGGACTTTTCTAGCTAACAAATGAGGCTAACAAATCAGAATTAAAACGTTACCATTTTTACATTTTTAATGAATAAATGTTATCTATGTAATGATCATCAGTGGTTGCTAATACTACATAACAAGAGTGAGAACTAGATATTATCTATATCCAGATGGAAATATACTGTCTCATCCATTAGAATTTTTTTTTTCTGGTTAAAAAAAAAAAAGAGGAAGAAAGAAGGAAATTTAATGTGAATCTTATCAAGTCTCCTAGTTCAAACTACCAGTTTATAAAAAATACAGGGAACAGAGCAACATGGAGAACAAAACCGAGGGGAAGCAACAAGCAAAATTCTGGCTGTGGCACCTAAAGAGAAAATGGTAACAGTTTGTTTACCACCACCAGCTACAAAATAAAAATTGCAAGGAAATAAAAGGAGACAGAAGGAAAACCTGTGAATTAAAAGGATGTAACAACATCCTTTAATAATTAAAGGATATAACAACAAAATGTAATGTTTGGACCTTATTTGCCTGTCGTGATTTTTTAAAATGTTTCTTTTTATAATACATAGCATGCTAAAAAATTACAGAAATATGAACACCCTGAATATTTAATATTAAGGAATTATTGTTTTCTTTGTTTGGGTGCAATAATGGTAGCGTGTGTTTATTGTAAGAGTCCCTGTCTTTTAGAGATACATACTGAAATTATGGGATTTGCTTCAAAGTAAAATGGGTGTGGGCAGATGGGGGTGAATGACTACATATATAAAACAAGATTAGCTATAAATTGATCACCATCAAAGCTGAATTCTGAATATGTGAGGGTTCATTAAACTATGACTGAGTTATTTGGTTACTATTATTTATTTATAATCTGCCCAAATTTTTGTATAAGAAAATGCCTTATAAAACAACTTGAGAACCTCATATTTTAGCCATCACCAGTACCATGTTCTTCACTAGACACCTCCCATCTGAAGGAGAGCCACTGTGTGGGGACCCTGCAGTTGAGCTCTGATTGCTCTGAAGATGTCACCTCTATATTCCTGCCTCCCCTTCCTCTGCCTTTTTGTTACTCTTCCCATCCCGTCACTGCTTCCATGTTGCATCCACTCTAAGGAGCTCATAACTGAACTTAAGATAATAGAAACTTAACAAACTAAGGTCACCTTGTGATCTCTTACATTGCGCCTCAAATAGTCCTGTGGAATTATCACCCCCAGGGGGCTGTCTCAGCTGTTCAATTAATGGTGAGAATATTGATTAGCTCATAGTTTATGTTCCTGCTAATGTGAACTACTGGTTTATTGTCAGCTTCTAATTATAGTGTTTTCATTTGAGATCTTCCTACATATTGAGATAGCTTCTAGAAGCTGGGCTCCAAGGACGTGGAGGGAGGAGGGGGGGGGCCTCTTTATTAGCAATGAGTGAATTGGCATTAGTCATCACTCTTGTCTTCTTTTAACTATAGGTATTTATCAAAGTGCTGGATAATAATGATAATGGCCCAGAATTCTCTCAGCTGAATTACGATGTCACAATCTCTGAGGACGTGCTTCCAGATACAGAGATATTGCAGATAGAAGCCACAGATAGAGACGAGAAGCACAAGCTGACCTACACTGTCCACAGTAGCATTGACTCTGTCAGCATGAGGAAATTCCGGATCGACCCCAGCACTGGCGTGCTCTACACCGCAGAGAGGCTGGACCATGAGGCCCAGGACAAGCACATCCTCAACATCATGGTAGGACCAGACTGCTAATTTGCTCTCCTAACACAGTCAGTGACCATTCAAGACACATTTCTTGGTCTTCAGAAGTATAGGGTACTTAAATTTTGTAAGTAGTAGTAAATATGGTCTTCTCACAGCAGGATCGCCTTTGTTTCTGCCTTTTTTATTTCAACGAGGAAAATTGCTATTGTTCCTCAGTGACCCGATATTTTTGCTAAACTGAAATAGTAGGTGAATTCTGCAGACAGTGCCTGCTGACAGGCTGACTTGTGAGGGAAGGAACAAGTCATGTTTTGGTAAATCTTCCAAGTGATGATATTGGTTCACATCCAGAAGATTCTGTAGAAAAGTTGAAAAGAAGTTCCTTGAGAAGTTAATTGCAAGGGTGATCATTTACTCAACCTATGCAGTGCTCAACCCTTGGAAGCATTTAGGGAACTTATTTATTACTTATGGCACTGGCACTGGACCTAGTAGTAAATACTGCCATGCAAAACAGATCACCGAAGCCTGTAGAGAGTGTTAGTTCAGTCCAAACTTGGGTTTGTGGGACCTCCAAATTATGTGGAAGTTGCTTTAATTTTAAAGTGGAATTTTCCTAGTTCACATAATTGGGAAGTAGGGATTAATAAGAAACACCCTTGATTAGTTTATGGCCTAAAACCCATCACTTTGAGCACCCAAGAACCCTGTGAGCAATTGCACAGCCACTGCTCAACAACCCCCCAACTTCCTTAAGACACAGACTAAATCTTGTGTACTGATTGCCTTTAAAACACAGTAAGATGCTACAAGTTTCCTTGCAGCTGAAAGTGATGTTCCACTAAGTGCTATTTTTCCTTCTTCTCTAGTTCAAAAACCCTCCTGGGTAAAGAGCAAGGTTGGGTGGCTCAATGATTGAGTGTCTGCCTTTGGCTCAGGATGTGACCCTGGGGTCCTGGGATGAGTCCCGCATCAGGGTCCCTACAGGGAGCCTGCTTCTCTCCTGCCTATGTCTCTGCCTCTCTCTGTGTCTCTCATGGATAAATAAATAAAATCTTAAAAAAAAAAAAAAAAAGAGGAAGCTCCAGTGCCATGCTCCCATACCCTTGGCAGTTTCCAGCTGAGACTCCCTGGGTGGGAAGAGGAGGGGGACCCTTAGAAACCATCAGATCCACCCTCATTGATTTAAGATACTTCTTCAGCACCTACTGTGTATCAAGCACCATTCTGGGTGCTGAGTATACAAAAGAGACAAAGCACCCATACTGAACAGACCTAGTCTCAATAATCCCAAAATACAGAGTTCTGCTTGGTCCCTGGGTGTGGCAGGCCAGTCTACAGGCAGGAAAAGTGAGCACATTCACTGTATTGCTTTTGCATGAGTTTTATTTAGGGGCAGAAACCTTATGCCAATGACTAACTCCATTCTCACTATTCAAGTCATTTCTGTTCATTCTTAAAAGACTCAAAATTCAGTTTGGTCACCTTGTATCATTTATCATTTCTGTAATTGATTATTTAGAGCAAACATGTCCTTTATGCTGCCTTTCACCAAGCTAAGCCATTTTAGTAATTTTGCTCATTCCTTCTAGGTTCTATTTCTGAAAAGCTCTTTCCCTTTGATGGCTTTCCTCAGTCTATTTTCTCATTTCTCCACATCTCTCTGAAGTTACGAAGTCCGAAATTGAACAAACTCAAAGCACACATTTGATTAGCACTACATAAAATTATAGCAAAAATCATGTGGTGAGGGCTAAAGAATTGATTACAAGCTTCTGGCATGTGCAAACCAGGGGAAACTTGAAAGCAGTCAGGCAAGTTTGCTTGGTGAAGTCACAAGAAGGGGTCTGGCATTTTAGAAACTAAGATTTGGCATCTTCCCCTTAAAAAGGGCTCTCTCCCAGTCCTAGGCCTTTGCCTTTGGTGGCTCTCCTTGCCTGCAACATGTGGCCCACACCACCCTTTTACCAATTCTACTTACTTTTGTTAGCTCTTCCAAGAAGCTGAGTGCCAGGTTAGCTGCTTCTTACCACTCACTCCTGTTTTGGCACTCACCACCAGGCCTTCTCCTAATTTGCTTGTTTCTCTATCCCATACTCACCTGTTGGCATCTGGAGGGCAAGGACCAAATCTGAATCAGTACTTGCACCTGCAGAGTGAAGCATGGACTTGACAAATAATAGGATGGCTGTAAATGTTTACTGAATGAATGAATAGAAAGCAATGCCTGCTTTGCATTTATCCGTTCTTTCACTAAATGTTTTAGTTTCCCCTTCAGAAGAGCGTCTATCCACCACCGCATTAGCAGCTATGTACACAAATGAGGGGGTAGTGGCTGTGGGCAGTGGTGCAGAGGAAAGTGCTGTGTTCATGATGCTCAGGCAGGCAGCTCCACGAACGCAGACCGAGCACATACCATACATAGGCTGGTCATAATGCTGAGCAATAAAATGGACATGGCCCTGACTCTCAATTTGTTCACAATTAGTGCCCTCACTCGATAGTAACCTCGTTTACTGAGTACCTACCACATGCCTGGGACTGCATCAAGCACTTTGTGTGAGTTACCTCATTTTCTATTTGCCACAAACATAGCCATGTGAGTTCCTTGCAACTTAAGATCTTGTATTTTGCCTGAAGGTCAGAGATCAGGAGTTTCCTTATCGAAGAAACTTGGCCCGAGTCATTGTGAATGTGGAAGATGCTAATGATCACAGTCCTTATTTTACCAACCCACTGTATGAAGCATCTGTGTTTGAATCGGCTGCTCTGGGATCAGCTGTTCTGCAAGTGACGGCTCTGGACAAAGACAAAGGGGAAAATGCAGAACTCATATATACCATAGAAGCAGGTGAGAGCTGTTGTGCAGATTGCAACCTAATGCATGGCATTTGACCCTCAGTAGTGTTTATCACCATGTGAAATTCACATAGCTACTACTGGAACGTCTCCAAAAGAATTGTTTGGCCAAGCAACTGCCCTGTTTGTGTGATGATATTATACAACATGCTTGGCATTCTGGTAATATGTTTTCCATCACTGACCACGAGGAAGGAGTTCCCTTTTATTCTGCTGTTCTCGGAATTTTCTGGAATGGAGGAGAGAGAAGAAATGTGTGGTAAACTCAGGGGCTTTTACCGATGGGTCAACAAGCCATGGCCTCCCAATAAAATAATCAAAGTCTCTCATCTCTTGAGGGCTCACAGGCTGTTCCATGAATTGAATCCTACATGTCTTTGTTTATTTGTTAGTGGGTGAGCGTGGGCTTCAACAATGTCTATATCCCACAGTTAGCACAAATTCTCTTCACTGGAGGTGATTCAGAGTAGCCGAGTGGGTGGTAGATATGGAACTGCCTACTTCACCAGACACATGAATATATACAGGCTCACATTTTGTTAAATGTGAGATTTTTTAAATCGATTTTGACATCTCTAAGGCAAGACCATACTTCACTGATGGTTGAAAGATGGACAGGAAGAAAACATTTACAACAGAAAAGATGAATGTCCAAGCAAGGGATAGGACTGTGAACCTCAAAATTACAAATAGCCCTTATCTGCTATATTTTCCCTTTACATATTCTGTCTCTTTTTGAATATTCAAGCCACATATTTCCAAAATGTTCTGCAACATTATATCTGTCATGCATAATGCCAAATGCTGTCTCCTTTTATGCCAGCTCTGGAAAGGCTTCTTTCCCATGATTTAAATGTGTAGCATTTTTGTGAGTGGTTGAATTAAAATATGAATGCTAGAATGCCAGTTTTGAACTAAAAAATATTAGGAAAAGAAAAGCCAGCAGTCTTCTTTTTTTAAAAAGCCACTGCAATGAATGATCTAAAACTATTCCTGTATTAAGCACCTACACTTTATAGGAGTCAAATCTAAGCTCTATACAAAAACAGTAAGATAAAGAAGTGAAACACACTAGTTCATAGCAGCCAGGCGCACCAAGCAACTTCACCTGTTTCTTTTCTAGATATTTATGGAATTTTCTTCTGATCTAAAGCCTGACCGGTACTTTTAAAATTCTATTTTGCATCTGTTGTTTTACCACAGGACATTTTAAGTATTTAATTATATAATCCTTGTTCTTCCAGTTCCACAAATAATGTAGGAAACTTCTTTTTAAAAACACAGATATTTAAATAACGTCACAGAAAGTGTCACCTGATCCAACAACTCTTTAGACTCTTTCTACAGTATTTTTCCTAATCTGATATATATTTTTCTTTCCCAGTATTTATCCATGCACCTACATTGTTTCATATCACTGTGACTGTGATCATGTAGGTAGGGAGTTTTATTTCTGTTTTTTTTTTTTATTTAACATTTTCTAAGCATTGTCTATGTTGTCTACTTGCTTTTTGCATTTGTCATTAAGGCTACTACTTACACTCTCCTAGAAAGGCAGATAACTTCTAAACCAATTTGGAGGTTCCAAGGGGTAACACGAGAGCCATTTCCCATCCTGCTGATAAGACCACTTTCCTTATCTTTCAACAGGCACACACTATAGCCCAGTGCTATGGGTAGACAAGGGATTCCATCATTCCTTTAACCACTGACTCAAAATAGAGAGAAAATTTATTTTCTTAAAATATCTTTTATATAGAAAACTTGAATTTCCAGAAACCCATAGGAACGCTTGGTATCTCAAAAAAAACAATCTTTGATTGTATGTATAAGAAGCTATTGAGGATTTCAGTGTGTGTGCAGTAAGTCACAAGTGGTCATGGGGCTCCTTCATGGACAGACAGACTTCTGCTAGACCAGGACTGCTCCTGGCCAAGCTAGTTCCTTTCCAGATCCTGGTAGGAGAGAGGAAAGACCCAGATGCTGCAACATTTTGAAGCAAATGACAGGTGTCTGTATAAAGTGTACATTTTATGCAGGTTCTCTTACAAACCGCAGATTTTCTCTGCTTACTAGTGGACTATAAAATTCCTATCCCCTGCCTGGCTTCTGAAGTAACTACTGAACCTTTTATTTGGGCCCAAAGAACTGAGACAGATTTTGAGTGCTTCAGGTCTTATACTTGGTTCAAGTTTCTGTTTGGTGCAACAGCACCTCATGAGTGGCTCTGAAACACAAGAGATGAGGACTAAGAATTGAGTTATGATGGGGGCATATTGGATCCCCAGATGCATATAGAGACCCAAAAGTCTTTTTTAAAATCTATTTCTCCTCTCAATCATTTAATACATACTGTTGAACACCTTCTTTGTGCCAGAACTGTGCTTTGTGCTAGATAAGTAATGATACATAAGATAAGCACAGCTTTTGCTCAGTTGCCAAAAGTCTACAAGAAGCTGTAGATTCCAAGGAAACAAGCAGACATTAGTTTCCGAGGATTCAAGTTTAGCAGGAGAGAATAAGCAGGAAGTGGATTCTAAGAAAATGGGCAGGTGGTATGTTGAAGAAGGAAAGAAGCAGAGAGCCCACTTTGACCTCCTATACAAGCACAGCACCCCAGAGTCATGTGACAGCAGGTGAGTGGCTGTGGGACAGCAGGGTTATGAAGTTCTACTCAAGACCAGAAGATGGCTCCCCTTCATCTTTGCCATGTATAATCTTGCTGGGCATGAAGGAATGTGCTGGGCTTACAGCAAGGGAGGACTTGGCCAGAGACTCCACAGCAGGACTCCACAGCAAGGAACACAGAGGAACATTATTGTGTTGCATTAATCATTTGGGGTTGTATTATGTCTACAATCTACATTTTCCTCCTCGGAGATACTGATGTAAAATGATTCCTGCCTCCTCGCAAGGGTCTATGACTCAAATGTAGGCCTCAAGCTCAATTCCATTATTTATTGAACATTTGCAAGCTTGCTCATGAGATCATTGAACTTCATGTTGTCCTCACAAAGGGCTCATGTTCAGGTAGCAAGGGAAAAAAACCATGCCAACACCAAAGATGACATTGTTAAGTACTCACATTTGGGGGCTGGAATCAAATTCTTTACTTCTTTATTATCTTAATTCTTGGGGCACCTGGGTGGCTCAGTCGATTAAGCAGCCAACTCTTGATTTCAGCTCAGATCATGATTTCAGGGTCCTGGGATCAAGCGCCACATTGAGTTCTACATTCAGCAAGAACTCTGCTTCAGGAGTCTCTCTCTCTCCCTCTCCCTCTGCCCCTCCCCCCTGATCACACTCTCACTCTCTAAAATAAATTAATAAATATTTAAATAAGTTAATAAAATAAGTTAATTGTTTAAAAATAAGCGGATTTTATAGGAACATATTCTCAGGCACAGAAAAGTTTATTGAATAAGTATGTAGTAAGAAGTATGTATACAGCTGTATTTGCTGCATATTTCAGGAAACACATGTAAATGCCTGTCAGTGCAGGAGCTTGTCTTAACAATGACATTTAAACTGTCTCTATGTCTGACATACTGCAGTACTTCAAACAGAAAGAAAAATGCAGAGATAACTGAATGACCAAGATTTTTAATTTTGTTTTTGAAGAATCTAGACACACAAGCATGTGTGTTCTTTGAGGAGTATCAAAAAAACCTGATGAGAGAAGCAAAAAGCTAGTTTAACTAGGTGAAGGACTCTGCTTCACACTGTCCACTACTTTTCAGCCACATTCTTTACATTCCTCAAGTCTTGTGTTCCCCATTCTTTACTCCTCCCTTATGCTTATCCTCAGCAATCTCAGGTTTCACACCACTGCATGTTTCAGAGGCTAGGCTCTCAACTCCTGGGTTTTTGCTGTTCGCAGCCCTTCCCATTCCAGATACATCAAAGTAGGGTGCCAGTTCCTTTATTTCAAAAGGGTGATATGTCAGGTTTTTGGTTTAAAGTCTGGTTCAGATAGTCAGCAATTCACTACTTCACCAGGAAACTCTGAATGGAATGGTTACAGATTGGAATTACTGCCTTATAATTTTTATTCTAGTTTTATGTCTAGTTTTGTATGTATGTGTCTCTTTTGGGGTGTGAGGGAGTGAACAACACAAAGTTGATCAGAAAATGTCCTCACAACTTACGGTGCAAACAGTGACTTGGGAAGAATTCTTCAGGCCAGAACAAAAGACCCCCTCACCTAAGCAGTATTTGGAATGAAATCTGTTTTGATAGGGTAGAATGTAACAAAGTCTATCTGGGATAATCTGAAATCAAAGGGCTGCAGTATAATAGCTCCTACAACCATCTTTCTTTCTTTTTTATAACCTAGAACACAGAATATGACACTGGTTTAGGTAAAAAGACCATTTTAACAGTGGCATTGTACACAATTCTGTGTTGTTGTGAATGCGGCTTAAGAGGATACTGACCTGAAATTCACAATTTTACTGAAAAACTTACTTCAGTTGCTTTTGAATATCCCTAAAAGAGGAGTCTTTCATTCTATTTCAGAGTGAGATGGAACAAATACAAATAATTGCCTTCTGCTTGCCATGCTGCAGTAAAGTAGCCTTTCGATTAAGAATTAATCTTCAAAAGAGGACGTGTAACTCCTTTCCCCATCTATCTCTCTGTTGTAGGGAACACTGGGAACACATTTAAGATTGAACCGGTCCTGGGCATCATCACGGTTTCCAAAGAGCCAGACATGACAACAATGGGTCAGTTTGTTCTGTCAGTAAAAGTCACGGATCAGGGTTCCCCACCAATGTCTGCCACCGCAATTGTGCGCATTTCTGTTACCATGTCTGATAATTCTCACCCCAAGTTCACTCACAAAGACTACCAAGCAGAAGTAAATGAAAATGTTGATATTGGAACATCAGTCATTCTAATCTCTGCCATCAGTCAATCTACCCTCATTTATGAAGTCAAAGATGGAAACATTGATGGGATCTTTACTGTAAATCCATATTCTGGAGTTATCACCACCCGGAAGGCCTTGGATTACGAGCGTACTTCCTCTTATCAGCTAATCGTTCAGGCCACTAACATGGCAGGAATGGCTTCCAATGCCACAGTCAATATTCAGATTGTTGATGAAAATGATAATGCCCCAGTTTTTCTCTTTTCTCAATATTCGGGCAGCCTCAGTGAGGCTGCCCCAGTCAATAGCATTGTCAGGAGCTTGGATAATAGCCCACTGGTCATTCGAGCCACTGATGCTGACAGCAACCGGAATGCTCTGCTAGTCTATCAAATTGTGGAGTCCACGGCCAAGAAGTTCTTCACAGTGGACTCCAGTACAGGTGCAATCAGAACAATTGCCAACTTGGACCATGAAACTATTGCCCATTTCCATTTTCATGTGCATGTGAGAGACAGTGGCAGCCCCCAGCTGACTGCAGAGAGTCCTGTTGAAGTCAACATAGAGGTAACAGATGTGAATGATAACCCACCTATTTTCACTCAGGCAGTGTTTGAGACTGTCTTACTTCTGCCTACCTATGTTGGAGTGGAGGTTCTGAAAGTTAGTGCCACGGATCCTGACTCTGAGGTCCCCCCGGAACTAACATATAGCCTGATGGAAGGCAGCTTGGATCATTTTTTAATTGACTCAAATAGTGGAATACTCACCATAAAGAACAACAACCTCTCCAAAGATCACTACATGTTGATAGCTAAGGTGTCTGATGGAAAGTTCTATAGTACATCCATGGTCACCATCCTGGTTAAAGAAGCCATGGATAGTGGCCTCCACTTTACACAAAGCTTTTACTCGACCTCAATCTCAGAGAACAACACTAACGTAACCAAAGTCGCTATTGTCAATGCCATTGGAAATCGCCTTAATGAGCCTTTAAAATACAGCATCTTAAACCCAGGAAATAAGTTCAAGATAAAATCTACCTCAGGGGTAATTCAGACCACTGGAGTCCCCTTTGACCGTGAAGAACAAGAGTTATATGAGCTGGTGGTGGAAGCTAGCCGTGAGCTAGACCATCTGCGTGTGGCTAGAGTGGTGGTCAGGGTTAACATTGAAGACATAAATGACAATTCTCCAGTCTTTGTGGGCCTCCCTTACTATGCTGCTGTGCAGGTTGATGCTGAGCCTGGCACCCTGATTTACCAGGTGACAGCCATTGACAAAGATAAAGGTGCAAATGGAGAAGTGACCTATGTCCTACAGGATGACTATGGCCACTTTGAGATTAATCCTAATTCAGGGAACGTTATTTTAAAAGAAGCATTCAACTCTGACTTGTCCAACATTGAGTATGGAGTCACCATCCTAGCCAAAGATGGTGGAAAACCCTCTTTATCCACATCTGTAGAACTTCCCATCACAATTGTCAACAAAGCAATGCCCGTGTTTGATAAGCCATTTTATACAGCATCCATCAATGAAGACATAAGAATGGACACCCCCATTCTAAGCATCAATGCCACCAGTCCAGAAGGCCAAGGCATCATATATATCATTATAGATGGGGATCTTTATAAACAGTTTAACATTGACTTTGACACTGGGGTCCTAAAAGTCATTAGTCCTTTGGATTATGAAATTGCCTCTGTTTACAAGTTGACAGTAAGAGCCAGTGATGCCCTTACTGGTGCCAGGGCTGAAGTCACCGTTGACTTGCTGGTTAATGATGTAAATGACAATCCCCCTATTTTCGATCAACCCACATACAATACAACATTATCAGAAGCATCTCTCATTGGGACACCTGTTTTGCAAGTTGTCTCTACTGATGCAGACTCAGAAAATAATAAATTGGTACATTATCAGATTGTCCAGGATACTTATAACAGCACAGATTATTTTCACATAGACAGCGCAAGTGGCTTAATCCTGACAGCACGGATGCTGGACCACGAATCAGTGCAACACTGCATTTTGAAAATCAGAGCAACAGATAATGGCTTCCCATCACTGAGCAGTGAGGTCTTGGTTCATATCTATATCTCGGACATAAATGACAACCCTCCTATTTTTAATCAGCTCATTTATGAATCATATGTGAGCGAATTAGCCCCCCGGGGCCACTTTGTAACTTGCGTTCAAGCCTCTGATGCAGACAGCTCTGATTTTGACCGCTTGGAATATAGCATTTTATCTGGGAATGACCGGACAAGCTTTTTGATGGACAGCAGGAGTGGTATCATCACCCTGTCCAACCACCGGAAGCAACGGATGGAGCCTCTGTACAGTCTCAATGTATCAGTCTCTGATGGGTTGTTCACTAGCACTGCACAGGTGCATATCAGGGTACTTGGGGCCAACCTGTACAGTCCTACCTTTTCCCAAAGCACCTATGTAGCTGAGGTGAGAGAGAATGCAGCTGCTGGGACAAAAGTAATCCATGTTCGAGCCACGGATGGGGACCCTGGGGCATATGGGCAGATAAGCTACGCCATCATCAATGACTTTGCCAAGGATCGATTCCTCATAGACAGCAATGGACAAGTCATCACAACAGAAAGGCTTGACCGGGAAAACCCTCTGGAGGGAGACATTAGTATTTTTTTGAGGGCCCTCGATGGTGGTGGGAGAACGACTTTTTGCACTGTGAGAGTGATCGTTGTGGATGAGAATGACAATGCTCCACAGTTTATGACAGTGGAATACAGAGCCAGTGTCAGGGCAGACGTTGGAAGGGGCCACTTGGTCACTCAGGTTCAAGCCATGGATCCAGATGATGGAGCAAATTCAAGGATTACTTATTCTCTATATAGTGAGGCCTCAGTCTCAGTGGCTGACCTCCTTGAAATCGATCCTGACAATGGCTGGATGGTCACTAAGGGTAATTTTAACCAGCTGAAAAACACAGTGCTATCTTTCTTTGTCAAAGCCGTAGATGGGGGCATTCCAGTAAAGCACTCCCTCATTCCTGTCTATATTCATGTCTTGCCCCCTGAAACACTCTTGCCTTCATTCACCCAGTCTCAGTATTCTTTTACTGTTTCAGAAGATACAGCGATTGGGAGCACTCTGGACACCCTGAGAATTTTGCCCAGTCAAAATGTCAGGTTCAGCACAGTTAATGGGGAACGGCCAGAAAATAACAAAGGGAGTGTCTTCATTATAGAGCAGGAAACAGGTACAGTTAAGCTCGACAAACGCCTTGATCATGAAGTCAGCCCAGCATTCCACTTTAAAGTAGCAGCCACTATACCCCTGGACAAGGTAGACATTGTGTTTACTGTGGATGTAGATATCAAGGTACTGGACCTGAATGACAACAAGCCAGTCTTTGAAACTTCCAGCTATGAGACAATCATAATGGAAGGGATGCCTATTGGCACCAAACTTACACAGGGTGAGAGCCATCGACATGGACTGGGGAGCCAATGGGCAAGTCACTTACTCCCTGCACTCGGATTCCCAGCCTGAAAAGGTAATGGAAGCCTTTAATATTGACAGCAACACAGGCTGGATCAGTACCTTAAAGGACCTGGATCACGAGACAGATCCCACCTTCACCTTCTCTGTGGTGGCCTCGGACCTCGGAGAGGCCTTTTCTCTTTCATCCACGGCTTTGGTGTCTGTCAAAGTGACGGATATAAATGACAATGCACCAGTCTTTGCCCACGAGGTTTACCGAGGGAATGTGAAGGAGAGCGATCCTCCTGGCGAGGTGGTAGCCGTCCTCAGCACCTGGGACAGAGACACTTCTGACATTAATCGCCAAGTGAGCTACCATATTACGGGTAAGTCAGCCACCTTGGCTTTCACTCTGTGTGCTCTGCTTTCTCAAGAAAGGTGGGAAGTGCCAGGGGGTAAGAATCAGAAGAAGGGAGATGAGATGGGGGTTGAGAGTAATGAACTCTCTGGGCTGAGTAAAAGATCTCTAGGCACAGTTTTTCCGTTGTTGGTTGTTGCTAACTCAGCCTTAGTTTGGAGTTCATTCGTTTGCCTGTGGCAGGTTACCCAGATTGGTACCCAGTCCTTGAGCCACTTTATTATATAAAAAGGAGGCCAGCCAACTATCTCGGTTAAAGAAATTAATATAACAGCTTTTTTTTGCAGGAAGGGGCATATATTTTTAACTACATTCCTATTTCTTATATTGGTAAGAAAAACAAATCACTGATCCCAGTAAGCTTCACTTACTAGTTTTGCCTGGTAGTGAGAAGTCCTCCTATGCATGCACATATACACACCTATACAAATTAACGGGCATGGGAGGGGGGTGCCTGGATGGCTCAGTCAGTTAACCATCCGACTTGATTTTAGCTCAGATCATTTTCCCAGGGTGGTGAGATCGAGCCCCACATCAGCTTCCATGCTCAGTATGGAGTCTGCTTGAGATTTTCTCTCTGCCCCACTCACGTGGTCAATAAATAAATAAATAAATAAATAAATAAATAAATAAATAAAATCTTAAAGAAAAACAAATTAAAGGTCAAGGTTTGACCTTTTGCTAAAAATCTTAAGTTGTGATTCTGAACCAGTTTTCTTGGATCCCTTTTCATCTTTCCAAACAGTAGGTAGTGGTTCAGTGGAAAAAGCCAAAATAGACAACAAATGAGATCACCCAGAGTGGACAAAACAATATCATCATTGCTCTAAGGGGCAGAGGGTTTCATGTTGGTGTCACTGATCAGGGGTAGCTTTCTGGGGGTGACTGGCTTTAAACTACAAGTGGGAAGGTTGGTGGCTTGGGAGCAGGCTTCCTAAAAACTAAGGGTTTTAAAGCTAATATTTTGATGTTGTGACATTCAAAGGTGGAACATAAGCAAAGTGCCAAAAGATTTTAAAGAATCCATCAATACTTGTAGTCAGGTGGCTTCCCTTTAGAAAAACTACATTATTCAAAGTGAAAAATGAATTAATTAGAATGCCCTCAGGACACAGAATCTGCTTAAGTACGTTAGTGGGAAAGTTAATTAATCACCGCAGAATAAGATCCACAGGAGAGCATATGTGTCAGTGCTTAGGAGTGCCACTCTTCTACATCTCTCCTCTCTTTTTTCTTTACAGAACTGTTTTCTTGATGGTGTTTTCCGTTTAAACTTTGTATGCATTTGTGCTTTATCTGATGCCTTCTTTCTTTTTCATTAAAATGTATATTTCTGCAGAAAAGACGTGAGCAATAGTGGGAAGGGAAGAAAAGTGAGTAAAACATCACTTAACATTTATTTGCATTCAGTTTCAGACAAAAAGCTTTTTATATATTCTGAGGGATACTTTTCCATTGTAAAGAGTTGCTGAATTTTCAGCTTTAATTATTTATACTTTGTCTCTGAATTGTCAATGGATGATTTAAAGGGACCATCCCATCAACTTTACCGAAGTAATGAGAACAGAGTAGCTTAAAGCTACTGTTACTATTAGCAGTGCCAACCACCAACTGATTTTAATTAGATTTAACTTTTGCTCTTGATGTAACACAACTTGGCTGTGCTGCCGCAGTTTAACAAAGGACCATTAATCATTTTATTTAACAAAAGATGTGGGCCTGCACTGAGAGCATTTAATGGAGAGGTTAAATTTGTGCATGCTAAAGTAATATTCAACTAAAGCATAATTGAATCCTAGCCAGTGGTGGAAGAAAACGATATCCCAGGGAGGACCCTGAGTTTCACCAGAGCAGGTTTCTCAACCTCCACACTGTTGACATCTGGGACTGGGTGAGTCTTTGTTTTGTTGGCCATGTTGTGCATTGTAGGATGACTGGCAACATCTCTGGCCTCTACCCAAGAGACTCCAGGAGCACCACCACCACCACCCCTGTGATGTGACATTCAAAAATATCTCAAAATGTTGACAGAGGTCCCAGTATGGGGGGTGATGCATGGCTACTCCCAGCTAAGACCACTGCCCTAGAGAAATGTGCAGGCCTCATCATTTCTTCACTGTCTGCCCACTAGGGTCCATTTATCCCATGACTGTCCCTGACTTTGAAGACCCCTGGACCAGCCCCACCCCCATGCCTTAGAATTGAAAGTGTAAACTGGCACTAAAATTTCTCTACTGGGGTGCCTGGGTGACTCAGTGGTTGAGTGTCTGCCTTTGGCTCAGGTCGTGATCCTGGAGTCCTGGGACCAAGTCCCACATTGGGCTCCCCTCATGGAACCTGCTTCTCCCTCTGCCTGTGTCTCTGCCTTTCTCTGTCATGAATAAATAAATAAAATCTTTTTAAAAATTAAAATAAATAAATAGAATAGAATAAAATAAAATTCCTCTACTTCCCCCTCAATCCCTCTGGTGGGACCAGTGTCTTTGCCTTCTGCTCTTTTAAAGATTCCTTCTAGGAAGTTGAGGTGACTCCATCTTTTCAACAGTATGCAGTAGGCTTTCCTTATTCATTTGCTCATTGTTGGTCTTCCCCACTAGAATGTGAGCTCCACCATGGGGGAGTGGGGATTTTTGTCGATTTTGTCTGCTACTGCAGCCCTACTGCCTAGAATAGGGCCTTCCCCAGAGCAGTGATAGATACTTATTGAATGCCCAATGGAAAGGTGAGGATCTAACCAGATTCTGGGCTTCTTGCCAGTTGTCTTGTCCAGTCTTCCTCCATGTCTGAGGTGATATCGTTTCCCTCTCCAGGATGAAGTCAATGCAGCTTTCTTCTCTGCTCCTCTTCCCACCTTGTCCTCATAGCTTTTGTCTCGGTGGAATGTAATGATGTGGGCAAGTAATACTGCTGGGACCATTGTCGGTGGTTTCATATCATAAAAAGCTGTTCCACTTCATCTCTTCTTCTTTTCCTCTGCTATCACCGGCTTCTCTCTGATAAATTTCATCTAATTGCAGTGATTATCTTTGAACTGCTCCCTCTCATGACCCCTCGTTAGGGCTATTTAATACTAATGGGTCTTCTTCTGTCACACAAACTTTTCTCCCCCAAACCCCAGTGCGTGTAAGACCAGCACAGCTGTATGAGAAAGCCATCATTAAAAGATTCCTTAATAGAACTGACTGCCTTCCCTTGATTGCATAATCAACAGCTAATGAAATTGTCTTGGTAACAAGAGCTATAGTGTACTACATCCTCTCTTGAGACAAAGTGGAAAGACAATTGTATCATCCCGGGAAGAGGATTGATTGTTCACAGTTTGAATTTGATTGTCCTTCAGGGGCACTAAACAAGAGATCATCTCCAGCTTCTCTAAGTGCATTTTATTCTCGGAAAGTTACTGTTTTACGTTCCTCACAAGCCAAGCATATAAATATCATGCTTTGTTGCAAGAGAATCAGAAGAAAGTGACTGTCAATTTTTTTTTCAGTTTTGTAAATGATACAGTCGGAGGGGCAGCTGGGTGACCCCACATAGGCTTCTCCCTGGAGGTGTAGATCAAAGCTTTTCATCGCACATCTTCAAAAATGCTTTTTTCACTACAGGAGGGAACCCCCGAGGAAGGTTTGCCCTGGGCCTGGTGCAGAGTGAGTGGAAGGTCTATGTGAAGAGACCTTTAGATAGAGAAGAACAAGACATTTACTTCCTCAATATCACTGCCACCGATGGGCTTTTTGTCACACAGGCCATGGTGGAAGTGACTGTTAGTGATGTGAATGACAATAACCCAGTGTGCGATCAGGTGAGATTTGCGGATATATCTCGGATGTATTGCTGCTTTTTACTCTGCCTTTCTAAAATTAAATCAAAACCCATTTCATTTTTCACCTAAGGGCCAGGCTACTTTCTTCTCTTATCTCCTTAAGTTAGTGAGCTCCAGTTGGATGCAAGAGGATAGGAAAAAGCATAGGTAGCAAGTTCAGGTACCTAATTTTGCCCGCCCACCCCCCCCCCCCAAAAAAAAAAAACAAAAACAAAACGATAAGTCTTAAAATTAGTGTTTAAGGAATCATACAGGGCCTTAGGACTTACTCTGTCGAAATCACTGATTTCATGAAAGAAAAATGGACCACTTAGAAGCATAAGTTTACACAGCTGCTTAGTGGCAATATTGATAATGAACCCAGGGCTCTGAGCTCCTCACAGAGTAGCTTGTCCATCACAATACAAAACATAATAGCCAGTAAAAGGTGCAAGTATCAAATTTTATTTTCACCCTTATTGAAATTAAATCACTGTTAATTTACCTTTTCCTTACCATGTGGACCAAAAGACAATATCTGTATTCTATAGCTTGAAAAAGTGTTGCAAATGAATTTAATCCATCATACTAATGCCAGATGTGAGTAGTGACTCTTTAAGAATGGAAATATTTCAAGTAGTCAGTCATGCTTAAGATAAAAGAGGATCATGGTCAACATGTGATGTGTGTCATGGTTCCACAGGGGTGGGATTTTTGTCTGTTTTCTTCACCATTATACTCCTGGCGTCAAAGTAGTACCTACCATGTAGAGGAACTCAATCAGTATTCGTTGAATGAATGAGATTGGCTGGGAAGTAAATCAGGGCAAAAGACATACCATGTGTCATCATCTATCATAAGACTTCTGTGGTGAAGGGAAAAATAGCCAAAGCTAAATTACATGAATGCTATTTTTTTTACATGGATGCTATTTTAAAGAAATCACTTATAATGAGAAATGTGACATCAGCCTCACAAATATTAAGGACTTAATTACCTTTCTTTACCTTTGCCAGGTTGCATATACAGCATTATTTCCTGAAGACATTCCATCAAATAAAATCATCCTGAAAGTCAGTGCCAAGGATGCTGACATTGGATCCAATGGAGATATTCGATACTCACTCTATGGATCTGGAAACGCTGAATTTTTTCTAGATCCAGAAAGTGGTAAGGTGGAATGTATTTTTTGGGCAAATGCCATTGTTAATCCGTGAGAGAAGTTAAACTCTCACATGGTCTCATCACTAGTGGGTAGGTAGTGTACAAGATCCTTGATATATGCCCTGCTCTTTAGGATTCTAAGAAATACTAGTTGTACATGATGTTTGAAGATGGGTTCTCTGGACCACACAAACTGTATTTGGTTTACAAAATTTGCCCTGACTTTACTTAAATTTATTAGCATCAAGTAATTAGAAGTGTCTATTTGGCTCTCCTGTTTTTCATATCTGTGAGTTAAAGCATCCGCTTTATAAAGAGTTACATCACAAATATAAGTTGCAAACCAGACAGCAATGCATAGTAAAGAGAGTTTTTCTCTTTTGAAATCTCTTTTTGTGTTCCTTCCCAGTGCTTATTAATACACTTGTCTGGTTTTTATTAAATATTCCTGCCTAGTTTCTCCACAATTATAAGCCCTCAGATTAGCTTATATATTCAGGCAAAATTTATAAGGTCAAGGGTTATGTATGCTAAAGGCAGATGTCCCTGTTGAAGGCCAGAGCTAATGGAAAAGACATTTTTTTATGGAAGTAAATTATTTCGGTGTTGTGTACTGAATGGTTCACCCAATGGCAATTTTTAAATGAAATGTAAAGATCAAATAATTTGCATATTTCCAATGTTGTGTTTGGTCCTCATGAATAATAACTAACTATTGAGTCTCCGATGATGGCTCCTCCCTGCCCCTCCCCTGTGTCAGCTAGGTCCTACTGGGAAGCACTTAGCCACATAGAAATATCCTACTTGTCTATATAAGCCTAGCAATTATTTATTCAATAACTAACATTCATTGAGTACCTAGTAGACATAAAAGTACTTTATGGGATTTTTGTGGTAGGCTGCATGATGAGTAAAACAAGCCATGCCCACAAGATATTCTCAGCCAGGGCAGGAGACAGAACAGTAAGCTAATGATGATAATAATAATAGTATAATAGTAAAAGGCAGAAATAAATGAGTGCCCAGGAAGGATATTAGGGGAGTTATATGTGGGCACAGAGGAAAAAGTAGCTAATATTCCAATAAAAGGGGAAGAGGAAATGGTTTCAAAGAAGAGCTGGCATTTGAACTGAGGCAGGATTCTAGTAGCCAAAGCAGGGCACTGCAGGCTGTGGTGGCAGCATGAACAGAGAGCACAGCTCAGCTGAGGAGTGCTGTATACAACATTATCACTGGTGAGAAGAGCTATGGAATGATTTGTGAGAAATGTGGTGGGAGAAAGAACCGTAGGCTGATCATGGAGGATCTTAAACGACCCACTGAAAAACCACTGGAGGTTTCTGAGTAGGAGAATGAAATAGTCCGAGCCATGTTCGAGAACTGGCTGCAGCAAGGAAGCCGTAGAAGGAAATGTTTCAGAAGTATAGATGGCTTGGTCTGAGCAATGTCTACTAATTTTATTTGAGAATGATAATATTTAATGAGTTATGCTTTTCACCAAATTGCATTTATTCACATCTGTCACTGTGCCTATTGCCACTGAAACTGGAACAGCAACCACAAAATCTCCACAGGGGCTGACACCCAGCACCAGTATAGCTGTTCTAGTGGTTAAAATACAGACATAACTTACCTCTTTACCTTGCTAAATTCCTGCTGATTCAAACTCCTCAAATGTTCCCCCACCAGAATTCTCCCCCAGCAACCATAGGCCCTTCCATAGCCCTGCAAGTCAGGCTCACCCCTACACAATAGGAATCCTTCCAGACCTTGTTCTGCTAAAGCCAGCCTTGTTTTAATTGCTTTCCTCTAAAAGATGGGATGAAAAGATGTTGAGCGGAAAGACTGCCCCTTCTGGGTCTGTGGAATATTGACATGACTGACCATTAGAGAATTAAGAATACTTGTCCATTCTCCATGGTTTTTCTGAAGATATAGCAGAAATCCAGAGACACACATATCTTGTCTCCAGCGCAGTTCTTGAGAGGTTTCAAGGGATATGAAGATTTCCAAGGTGATAAAAGAAGGAAATTCTGATATCAAAGCTATCATAGTGGGATTAATTAATTTGAAAGCCACACAGTCAATTTGTTGTTGCATCCAGAATCCCATAAACTTTTCCCTGCTGAAATTAAAATTGAATTTGCTCTGGTTTTCAAAGTATGAGACACTTGAGCCAAATGTCATTGGCCCTTCCTGCGTTGGGGATTCTTTATATACTTGATTCTCTGCTTGTCTAAGAAAGATGGCTTTTGAAAAGCCAGACCATTTATTTTCACAGGTGAGTTAAAGACCTTGGCTCTTTTGGACCGAGAAAGGGTCCCTACGTACAGCCTGATTGCCAGGGCCACTGACGGAGGTGGCAGGTTCTGCCAATCTGACATCCACCTGATCCTGGAGGACGTGAATGATAATCCCCCTGTGTTTTCTTCTGACCACTACAATGCCTGTGTCTATGAGAACACAGCCACCAAGGCTCTGTTGACCAGAGTCCAAGCCATGGATCCTGACATTGGTAAGTCAATTGCATGGGTGAGATGCCCCCATGTTTCTTGCACCTGACATATCTTCAGACACTACCTATCCTTTGGTTTCACCAGCCCACCTTGGTTCCTTAGCCATGAGAACACATACATTAAACCAACAACCATGTGTCAGCTCTTCCACTCTTCCATGTGTGAGAGAACTCCACAAGGTGTCCTCCTTCCTCTTTCTAGGGTTAAAGAAGCCATCCTATGAGTTTATTTCCCTTTTAATAAAGAGTTTGGGGTTTGTTTGTTCTTTTTTAACCTTTAGAATAGAAATAAAAGCTTTTTTACTTACCCATTCCTCCTGAACATAGTTAAAATCCTGTGTCATGTAGCAGGAAGAATTCATTTCCATTTCTATAAAGAATTGCAGCACATGCTCCAGCTGAAATATGACAATCTCGATTTATGGTAGTGCCCCATAGTGCAAAGAACAATTACTAAATGTGCTGCCAGTCCAATGTCAATTTTTTTTAACTGCCATTTTCCATAGTCTTTTGGCCACATAGATACTGATGTTACTAGGCAGAGTGAGGGTGGTGGAAATAAGAAGGAATTTGAACTAAAAGTTGCTAATAAAGTTTGTGTTCAAATCCACTTTGCATAATGAGATGGTGAGTTAGAAAAGACTGGAGTTAATTGCTAGGTAGTCCTTTTGAAAATGCATAAGTTATCGAGGTGACTGCATGATGGAATGTAAATACAAAAGGGCATATAGACGGCCTCTTGGTTGTGCATTTTAAGAGCTGTAAATCAGAGGACTGGAGAATGATGGGGTGTGTCTGCTATGCTAAACAGACCTTTATATAATTCAGTATCTTATTGCTTAATTCTGAGTTGAAAGAAAAATTATTGGACTAATGGAAAAGTAAATACATGATAATTAGTTGAAAACACACGTAGAGCCCCGGGTCTCTGCATATTTCCCCTTCAAGAAATTAGTGGCTGCTTTAAATTATTGCTTTTCCCTCATTTGCATAATTTTCCAGACTGAGAACCAACCCTTTAGAAGTCTGCATATTATATAAAACTTGGTAAAAAATAGTGAGCAGGAAAAGACTCATTTATTGATTTATAGCTATGGAATTCCTACAGATACTTTTTTTTTCTTCGTAACTATATTTCACGTTCCTTTTGAAACAAGGCCTTAGAAACCCCCAGGTTCATGTATGTCCCTGAGCTCTGTCCACCACTGTCTTGTACAAATACTCTTTTTTAAAGGAGGATTACAAAACATTCTCTGGATTCCTATTAGCAGACTTTAGGGTGGTGGGGGTGGGAGACAGAAATTATTTGAATAAATCTTTTAATAATTTACATTTGAGAATGTGTAATTGAGCCATAGATGAAAATTTAAGATTAATTTTTTATTTAAATTAAATTAAATTAAAATCCTAATTTTTTAAAATAGAAATTTTTCTACTCACTTCCTTCATGAAGGAATTGGGTCAGTTCTGTGTACCAGAGATTAAAAACAGAAGGGGCCTAATTAGTGCACATGTTGTGGACAATGGAGGGTGGGCAGGATGTTACTGGCCCACAGATGTGGCTTGTGGTGAAGAACATGCAGTTAGCTCATCCTCCTTTTCACTTCTGAGTCAGCTGTCCAGGTTGGGAGTTAGGGAAGTAGAGATGACTACTTGGCCTTTAGCTGGACAGGGATGATAAAGTCTTTAAAGAACCAAAACCAGAATAATGATCTCATCAGCACCTGCTTCTGTTCATTTTCACTAATTAGCCAAAGGTATGTTCAGAGCTTCAAGAAGACACAGAGGTTGTGAGTGCTGCTCATATAAAGTACAGTCCCCAGGCCATTGTATCTGCCTCAGAAAAGCTATAGCATAAGATCAGATCCTGGTTCCTTTTCTCAGTTTTTATACAACTCACTTAGCTATAAAAAAGAAAACTAAGCTAGCAAGGAAGAACAAATGAACACATAAAAATGCAAACTAGGAAATCCAGCCACGTACCAGGCACCATACTCAGGAAGTGAGCGTGATGGTCTTGGCCAGAGCTTGCAGGGGGATTCCAACAGCTGAGACATCAGTCTAAGCTGTCATCAAACCAACATCCTCCAGAATCCCTGGGTGTCAGAGACTGGTGGCCTACACCATTTTCATTAGTGGCCCGATCAGAACACTTATTTTCTCAGGAGTACCATTTCTTGGTCTTTCATAAGGGACCACAGAGGAACGTGAGCTGCGTACTGAGTTTGCCAGGTTGTTAAGTTGGCAGTTCATCTCAGGGCCAAATTGAACCTCTGGCCTGAAGCTAAGTTTGCACATGCATCATTAAACTGAATCCAGCCCTCTTGTATCTTTAGTTTGGCTTTTATAGTGTTTGAAAAAGTTTGACTTAGCTGTCAATAAAGGTCAAATTTTTATTCAAAATTTCAATTTCTGACATTTTATAAAAACAGTAACAGTCCTCAGAAAACTCTGCAATTTCAGGTACACACTCCCACAGCGGCAGGAGCTGAAGAAGTAGCAGCTGCCTTTTTGATAACAGCTAGCACTCACCAACCCTATTTCCAGCCACTTCGCTTATTTATGTTACTGCCTGACACCTGGGCCCCTTTGGGACAAGATAAGAGCTGATTTAAAAAAAAAAAACAACAAAAAACTTTTATTTTGAAAGAATAATAGATACACAGGTAGTTGCAAAAAAATTTTGCAGAAAGTTACATGTACCTTTCACCTAGCACTTTTTCCCAGTGCGGACATCTTGCGTCACTGAAATACAGTATCCAATTTAGTGTTTGTGCACGTGTGTGTGTGGTTCTATACAATTTTATCACTTGTTTAACTTCATGTAACCACCATCACAGAGCTCCCTCCTGCCACCCCATCATAGCCACACCAACCTCCTCCTGGCACTTCCTTCCCAATCTCTACCCCCCGCATCCACTAATCTCCGTATCTGTAATTTCATATACATTATTTAAAAGAAATTATATAGTTTGTCATTTTTTGAGATTGGCTTTTTGTACTAAAAAAAAATCCATCTCAGTGTTCATTCCCTTGAGATTTACCTCAATTGGTTTTTGATCCTAGTAAAGAACATGGGCTGCATTTTTGTAAATGAGAGGGCTGTTTGGTTCATGAAACTTCTTCTTTTAAGCATATTCCTTTACCTGAAGTTATAAATTATATTTCATCACTATTTGCTACAGTATATACTAAGCCATTATAAATTTCAGAGAAAAGACATGGGTATATTCCTGTGAAATCTGATTCCATAACTTCATGAAGTCAAAGCTTATATAAGGACTTGCTAATCTTTCATATCCTGATTTTCTAATTTGAGAAAATATTACTGGTTTTAGCCAAATACCTCTCTTTTATGCAAAATTCATTATTCATAATAAAACCACACTAATGTTGGAGTAACTGCCTAAGTTAGGAACTAAATCAAAACAAAGGAGAGCTGCCTGGGTGGCTCAGTGGTTGATCCTTTGGCTCAGGTCATGATCCTGGGGTCCTAGGATCGAATCCCACATTGGGCTCCCCACAGGGAGCCTGCTTCTCCCTCTGCCTGTGTCTCTGCCTCTCTGTCTGTGTTTCTCATGAATGAATAAATAAAGTCTTTTAAAAAAACAGAGAAAGGCAAGATAATTTCAACACCCATTTTACAAGCTCTAAAAAAATAGCATGGTAACTACCTAGATTTTAGCACTAAAGTCTTAGTCTTCCTGTAAAATGGAAACATCCTCAATCCCATAAGCTAATGACATGACTTTTTGACCTAACATGCTTAAAAATATAGTACTTTGAGGAAAGATTGGGGGTCCTTTGGTTGTACTACATCTTTGGGGTTAATATCTTACTACTTAATCTGCCTCTCATAGGTAGGATTTGTGTCCAGCTTCCTAATTTTGAGGGTTTTCTGGGCTAGCAAAGGAAATATGCAATGATGAAGATCAGAGCTAAGGTCTGTGACCATTTTAGGCAAAGTTATATGAAAAGAAAATGTAAACGTGCTCTGCAAAATATGTTATAGCTCATGATTTATTGAGAGGGCAATTTCCAGATATTTGAGATGCAAGAGAACATATTTTTCCTCTTACAGACCAGGGGCATAAAACAAGGAAATGTTCTAATAAGCCACTCACTTACTCCTTTCCTATGAAAATTTCCTGCAAGGTTTGGAACTTCTTTTAGGAATTTCAGAGAAACTTGAGGGGCTCATAACATGCGTTATAATTATGTTCCATTGAATTTAACAGAAATTTAGTGAGTAGCTAGGTAGAAGACACTACAGAAGGAACTACAAGATTCTCAAAGATCAGGAATGTGCAGTGACAGACCTCAGGTCATTTGCAGGAATGAAAAACATGAGTCAGGAACACACATACCTTTAACAAAAGGCAGAGCTCCCAGAATGAACAGGATTTCAACAAGCAGAGGTAGGAAGACAGGAACCATGAGGATAAAGTTGTGAAGCTGAGAACATGTGGACCCGACTCAATAATTGGGAGAGTATCATGTCATCCAGTATATTGAGAAGTAAATGAGATGAGAAAAGTGGTCTGGGCCTGACTGTGGTGGCTCACACAGGCCAGGGATTATGTGCTTAAACCAATAAGTGGAAAAGAGCCACTGAGCACTTTTGAGAAAGGAACTCATCAATTCTGGGTTTAGGAAATGCTAATCTGATAAAAGGCTCTAAAATGAGGGTGAGGAAAGTTCCCAGAAGGGTATTGAAAAAGACTATAAGGGCCAAAATTAGAGTGGTGGCTTTGGGATTTAAAAGGAAGGAGCATGTCCATGTCTAACACCCACCCAACATGACTCCAATGGGGTGGGAGGGAAGGGGACAGGTGGGAGGGGTCAGCCCTGCCCACTAACACAGTAGCAGAAGCCATGGCTGGACCTCTTAGCCAAGCCATATCAGTGCACCCACAGCTGTCACAGCCCAGCCATATAGTCCCACAAGGGGGACATCACTAGAGTGCCTGGTCCTGGGCACCAGCAGGAGCCCTCTACATAAGGCCACTCCTTCAAGTGTGGGAGACACAGCTGATCCACCTAACATAAAAACAAACACAGAGAGGAACACCTGGATGCCTGAGTCAGTTAAGTGTCTGCCTTCTGCTCAAGTCATGGTCCTGGGGTCCTAGGATCACACCCTGCATCGGACTCCCTGATCAGCAGGGAGTCTGCATCTCTCTCTCTCTCTTTCTTGATCTCTCCCCCTCCCTCAGCTCATGTTGTTTCTCTCAAATACATAAATAAAATCTTAAAAAAAAAAAAAAAAGAAAACAAAGAACAAGACAAAATGAGATGGCAGGGAATATGTTCCAAATGAAAAAATAAAACAAAGATTCAGAATTAAAAGAAACAGATAAGCAATCTATCTGATAAAGAGTTCAAAATAATGGCCAAAAAATCCTCACTGGACTGAAGAGCGGATGAAGAGAGTGAGAACTTTAACAAAGAAATAGAAAATATAAAAAAGAACCAATCATAGTTGAAGGATACAATAACTGAAATGAAAAATACTCTAGAAGGAATCAACAGCAGATTGGATGATGAACGGATCAGTGAGCTACAAGACAGGGTAATGGAAAGTACCCAAGCTGGACAGACAGAAAGAAAAAAATAATTTTAAAAGAATGAGCATAGTTTTAAGCAATCTCTGGGACAACATCAAGCATACTAACATTTGCATTACAGGAGACTCAAAAGGAGAAGAGAAAGAGAAAGGGGTAGAAAACTGATTTGAAGCAATAATAGCTGAAAATGTCTATAACTGAGGAAAAGAAACAGACATCCAGGTCCAGGAGGCACAGAAAACCCCCAACAAGATGAACCCAAAGAAGTCCACACCATGACATATAATAATTAAAATGTGCAAGGAGTTTGCTCCAAGTGCCAGAAGAAACATGAGAGGAAGTCACCAAGAAATGAGGAGGATAAATGCCTCACCCACTGAGGGCTCTGCAGGCATTACATTACTGAGCGGGTGCAATTGGTAGAGTGAATTAATAGAAAATACAGAAATTGTTTCTCAGCATCTTCCAGAATGATGCCTTTCACTCTAAAGTTAATAGTTAGGTCCTCATATTAACCTCATATTAGAGAACAGGAAATGGAGAAAAGTGATCTTGTGGGAGAACTTTCCAATTTTTACTCAAATGTTTGTATTTCCATAGCCCTCAGATTTCTTAATTTTGCACTGCCATTCACTGTGATAATGTAAACTTGCTGTCCATGTTGGGGGTTCATTTTCTGAATATTTAATGAGGAAGTTGGTATCATGACTTCTGTGCTGTGCTGTGCTGTGCTCTCATGGAGCAGATACTAGAATAAACTTGGGTTTTTGAAGTATCAATCTTGTCAGAGGAAATAAATGGCTGGCCCAGTATCTTGAAGCATTATTTGCTCTGAGAGGATAGCTCCTTATGAAGGAGCAGATTATTTATCTGAGAGTAATGTTCATAAAAATAACCCATGAGAGCTATTAAACAGAGGTCTTTCAGACCAAACCACATTAAATGAATCTCTCCAGTTGTTTTTTTGTTGTTGTTGTTTTGGGTTTTTTTTTATCTCTTCTGACTCATCCTAGCTTTGTGCATATGCCCCTTATTGAGAGCCATGAAAAGGGACTTGGGAAGCAAAGTGAAGAGAGGAGATAAGTTCTCAGCAAAGTGTTATGGATTAGGTACTAGAACCATGACAGAAATGCATGCTGAGAACTCTGGGTTAGTGGTTTCCTGCATCTTTATGGGACAAACTCCAAGGGAGTGTCATTCACACCAATCTATAAGGATCTCACTGCATGCTCACATGGCATTTCCTTGGTATGTGCAGTAGAGAGAGAAACAATATTCTGTTTTCCTCTTCTTATAGACCATGAATCTTAGATTAGGACCCCATCCTTATGACCTCATTTAACCTAATATCTCCTAAAAGCCCCATCTCAGATCCCTGGGTGGCTAAGGGGTATAGCACAGGCCTTCAGCCCAGGGCATGATCCTGGAGTCCTGAGGTTGAGTCCCACTTTGGGCTCCTTGCATGGAGCCTGCTTCTCCCTCTGCCTTGTCTCTGCCTCTCTTTCTGTCTGTGTGTCTCTCATGAATGAATGAATAAAATCTTTGAAAATAAAAAAAAATTAAAAAATAAGCCCCATCTCCAAATACAGTCACATCAGGATTAGGTCTTCAGCATATGAGTTTTAGAGGGACACAATTCAGTGTACAGCACTCTGTCACTCTCCTGTGGATCACTCACCTTGGTGAAGAGAGCTATGATATTGTGAGGCAGGCCTATGAGAGGCTCACATGACAAGGGACTGAGTCTCTATTAGCAACTAGATGACTGAGCTTGAAAGTGGACCACCCACCCCCGTTTGAGCCTTCAGATAAAACTGCATTCCCACGCAACAGGGAAATGAGAAACCATGGGCCATAGCCAGCCAACTAAGCCACGCCTGGATTCCTGCCCCCACAGAAACTGTGACATACTAAGTATGTGCTGTTTCATGCTAAGTTCTGGGGTAATTTGGCATGGAGTAATAGAGAACTAGCATATTAATGCAAGTGTGTGGCCTTCGGAATTATGTCCACATATCCTTAAGAATCCCTTGCTATAGTCATTATCCTCCCACAGGCTCCACTCTGTGAGGAAAAAGCGCTCTGATGCAGGTCAGTGGCAATTAAAACAGGGCCCTCCCTCAAGAAGGAGTGGTTCAGACAATTTGGGAACAGGCTGCTTCGACATGGCAGGGTGAGTGGTGATGGGCAGCACATTGGCTGCTCCTTGTTGCTATTCTTGTGGTTTCCTGGATTCCTCCTGGGGCAGTAGGCCCACTTCTGTGCATCATACCCTAGCAGATCTTGGAATGTCACTCTGAAAAGGCCCTGAAACAAAATCCAATCCAAAACTTTTTTTTCCAGGTAGAGCAGGATCTAAAAGGAGAGTATCCTGACATCTCAGTCCAAGGCTCTTTTCTATATTATAGTAATTTTTGCCAGAAGATGTTCCAAGAGGGATTCAATTCTGATTCAACCTGTCTGCTCTTAAGTACCATCTATTCTATGTCTTTCCTAATGCCTTAGAGCTTGTCACCTCTAAGCTGCATAGGTCAGTGATTTTAATGTGTTTTTTTTTTTCTTCCCCAAAGCTCTGTTATTCTCTAAAGTATTAAATCTCTGAAGGTAGCTGAGGGACTATTAAAATGTTCATAAAAATTAAATAATCCCTCTAAAGACAGTGAGACACAAGCCATTTCTGGAGCATTTGTGGTTGAAACTCTTTGTTGTAGATATCAAAAAATTTAATGTTATGTTTGAAGCCTTTCTCCAGAGATCCCAAAACAGACACCTGTAATCTTCCTATGGCAGAAGAGCTGTTGATATTCTCAGCACAGATGGAGAAACCGAGCTTCAAAAAGATTAGGTTGCTCCTTTCAAACTATCTGGTCAATGGAAGAGGTCCTGAGCAAAGGTCTCCATGGCCCCATTAAATCTTGAATTCATGACCTCCCACCAGCATCAGGATACATTCTGTAGTCACACCTGTGACTAGATGGTGGACTGTGGCACCCCATCCCATCCTTGTCACATTGGCCTGTCACTTTGGCCATCAACATCATACTGTGGCTTTGGGAGGAGACAGATTAAACATTCCAGTTCCAGCCTCTATTAACTATCTAACCTTAACTAAGTTCCCCCTCCCTTTTGAACCCCAATTCAGGGAGAAATTTTCCTCCCTGGAGAAATGAAGATATGAATTCCTTGTTTTCCCACCAGACAATGAGCTCTTGGAGGGCCTGGGACACCAGCTTCTGCACCAACCACCCAATACCTGCTCCCTACCTGTATGCTGAACTGCCAAGTTGTTGAGAAAACAACATTAGATATTCCATGTTAACTCCCTAATGTTATGTAGGTTCCTTCTGCCAGAGGCTTTCACTCACAGAGTCTGGACTATGTCATGGAGGAAGCCTCAGACACTGAAAATTACTTTCTCCAGACCCACTGGAGAGAATGTGAGTGCTTTCTATCACATAGAGCTTAATTTGGGAATATGAGATGACCCTCTATACCTAAGATTTTAGGATCCCTTCAGTTGATTAGAGCCCTAGGACCTACCCCCTCCCAAATTCCAGGATCCAACAATAGAGAAAAAGTAACAGTCAGACAAACCAGCTCCCTGGCTGTGCATGAGAATCCCTTTGGGAGCTTTTAAAAATAAACAGGCAAAAATAAATAAACAAACAAACAAACAAACAAACACAAATAAGCAAGTGCTCCACGTCCAAAATCTGATTTGGAAAGCCTGGAATAGGACTCGATATACATTTTTTCCCCTCAAAATGACTGTGATACCTTTTCTGGTTTAGAAGCCTTTGCATTTGACACATATGAATTGTTATCATTATTATGGTTTTTAAAATCCTATTTCTTCCAGCGGCGCTTGGGTGGCTCAGTCGGTTAAACATCCATCTCCTGATTTCAGCGCAGGGTCATGGGATCATGAGATCAAGGCCTGAGTCAAGAGCCTGTGCATGGATCCTACTTTAGATTCTCTCTCTCTCTCTCTCTCTCTCTCTCTCTCTCCTTCTTCTGCCACCCCCACTCGCAGGCCCATTCTCTCTCAAAAATGAATGAATCAATCAGTCAATCCAGTTTCTTCCAAGTACAGGGTCAAAACAAATGAAATAGCTAATTCCTTCCAGAAAGAAATATCTTAGTGAAGGGTTTTGGCAATTGCCACCTATGGGCAGGGAATTCTGATTTCTAACTGTGAGTGGTGGTGTGATTCATTCCAATGAGGATGCTCACCCATTCACATGCTGCTTCATTCCTGGATGCTACAGGGTTGGTTAACAGGCCGCCGAGCTCCTCTGTGGGTCAGTCCCCATCCAGCGTGCAGCAATGAGGACAGGTTTACGGGAGTTCTGGTGTCCTGGGAAATTTCCACCTAGTCCTGGGCATTTTGTGCAGACACCACAGACCCCCCACTTTAACTTCCTATCGCTGCAGGGTATGTTGAGGCTCAGTGGAGTGTGCCTATCAGTTTTGCCACAGGTTACTCACTATCATTTCACCTTGTGACACCTCCTTGACAGATGCAATTATGTTGTCCATCATCTGTGGTGAGCTCTTTAAATAACTTCTCACATGTTATGAAATGCTTCCCACTGGGACAGCCTCTTCATCTCACTCCTCTGGTCTCCCTCCTTCTCTCTCCTAATTCACCCATTAACCTACACCCAGCTTTTCATTTACTCCAGCTCTAATTGTGTATAACAGCTTTGGTAATAGGCTAGTGGTTCTGAAAATAGACAGCTTTGGCTCCTGCCATTCTAAACTTCTCGTTTAGCAATTCTGAGCCATTTTGCCCTTCTCCAAGCACCCAATATCATCATTCTTTACTTCGCATGTGTTCACTTCACCCAAAATGCCCCTTCTTCTCATCACTTCTATACTTTGGTACTCTCGACAACTCCTATCTTTCCTTCATGAATCAGTTGAGTTGTTTTCTTCCCTGAGAAATGTCCCTTGGCTGTTACTTTCCAATAATCAACTATATCCATGCTTGTCTCCTGAGAGATGGGAAACTTTGAGGGGCTATGATTTTTCTGTGCATCCTCAGTGCCTGAGGATTTATTGGGTGGAAGTGATTCATTGGATAGATGAATGATTGATCCAGTGGTCGTACATATTGACCACTTAGGAAATATTTTTAGTGTTATCACTGGTCACCCAGTTTAGAAGTTCTATGCACCAATAAAGATGAAGTTTTGAGCACTTTGATGAATTCATTTACTTACACTTGACTGTCCCAGGCTTAGCAAAGTGCCAAGTCATAGATGGTAGGGAGGTTTGTGCCCAGATGGGTTGCAGCCTTTGAGGTATCAGGAAGATGGTGTCACTCACCAGCACAGCCAGCTAAATGGGAGTACAGTCTTTGCAGGTGTACAGACCCCTTGCTTAGAAGGGCTTCATGATGTTTTAATGCTCTGCTGTGGCTATGCTGAACTTCACAACCTTTTTTAAAACAAGGGGCCCCTCATTTTTCTCTTTCTAAGAACCTCACAATCATGTTGCCAGTGCAACCCAGCAGAGCTGGTGCCAGCCCAAATGGTGAGTCCTCAGGAAGTCAATGGAATTATCATGATCTCCCTGATTCTATGACTGAGGCTACATTTTGTCCTTTTTGACTATTCAAAGATCTCCAAGATTCTTGACCCCGAAGTTGGTATTTTGCCTGGGGTAATGTGCCAGGGTTAGTCATCACTCAATGAAAACTTGTAAAAGGCACTTAAAACAGAAATAATCAGAGAGTCTACTTAAAATGTAACTTGAAAAATAATTGCAATTCTATGGACCTCCTAATGACAACTTTCTTTGATTTTATATCATCTGAAGGCCTCTTTTAAAGATAGAAAAAAAGCGGTCAGTTTGAGCTCTTTTGATGTAATGGGATTTTACTTGCCTCCCACAGACTATGAGAGGAGATTTGAAGCTAGCCATCTTCTTCTACAGCTTAATTTAAGAATACAAAATAGTTCAAAACAATGTATCACTTGAAATGACTTTGTGAGACCTAACAAAAAAATTTTTCCCTAAGTAAAGTCAATGTCTTTCAGGACACAAAAAAAATGAGCAGTGAAAATATCCAGAAAAAGAATGTTTATGCAACATATAAGTATCCTTTTCTACAATTACTTCAAATGGCATATATGTTGAGAATTAAACTGGCCTGGAAAGTAACTCAGAAATTTGACTGCTCTCCAAAATTGGTAATAAATTTTCCATTACATGATTTTTATAATAGTTCTTTTACTTACTAGAAACATGATCTGTGTCCACTGTATAAAACCTAGAGGCGCCTGGGTGGCTCAGTGGTTGAGCATCTGCCTTTTGGCTCAGGTCATGATCCTGGGTCCTGGGATTAAGTCCCACATTGGACTCCCTGCAGGGAGCCTGCTTCTCCCTCTGCCTATGTGTCTGCCTCTCTCTCTGTGCCTCTCATGAATAAATAAATAAAATCTTAAAAAAACAAACAAACAAAAAAACCCTAGAGAGATGGACCAAAAGAAAAGTCAATTCTAACCATTGTTGCTATTTTGATGAAGTCTCTTCCACCTTTTTTCTTTACAAAAAATGGACTCATAAGCTAGATATTGTTTTGTAACCTGATTTTTCCACTAGCTCACAAACATATTTCTATGTTGCTATGTATGTGTTCTTTTACATGGTGATGGTGATGTATATAGTATTCTGTGATATGAATGTACCATAACTTATTCAACCAGTCCTCATTCTGGGAAAATTGAGTAGTTACCAATTTTATTCACAAATGCAATTATCCATTTAGCAATAGTTTTTTATATATTTGTATTTGTTTTATGTAAATTTTTAAAGATTTTATTTATTTATTTATTTATTTATTTATTTATTTATTTATTTTAGAGAGAGAGTGCACACATGAGCACAAGGGAGGGACAGAGGGAAAGAGAGAGAATCTCAAGTAGACTCAACTCTCCACTGAGCATGAAGCCCAACTCAGGCCTCGATCTCATGACCCTGAAGTCATGTCCTGAACTGAAATCAAGAGTCAGACACTTAACCAACTGAGCCACCTAGGCTCCCCTTATGTACATTTTCAATATTAAATCTTTCCAACTTCTCTGAATCACACCCTTTTGGGATTCTTCAGTTCTTTAACACAGGCATGTGCAGTGTGCATGTCACCTACATGCACTGTGTTAGCTCATACTCTTGCTCTGGTCCGCTGATCACTTCTTCTGCAATTCAATGTTCGTTGCTTTCTGACTCTGTGTGGGGTCCTGGACTCAGCACTGAGCTATAGAAATAACATTACACTGTCCCTCTGTCTAAAAGCCACATTAATCAAGTGGGAGAGAGGACATAACTAATGATAATGTACAAGTTTTGTTAAGGAAGCACAGAGAAAGGAGAAACTAGGGAAATTAAGGAAGCTGTCCAGAGAAGACCCTACAGAGAATATGTAGGATTTTGACAAGGGAAGGAGGGGAAGAGAACATTCTGAGTAAAAAGCCAAGCATGAGCAGAGCCCTAGAGGAGTAAGTGCTCATGGAGTTTTCAGGAGTAGCCAGAGTAGACAGCATACGATGACAGTGGAGTAGGAGATAACACTCAAAGGGCAGGCTGGGACCAGAGGTCACAGGATTGGAAAGGCATCCTCAGACATCTCTACTTCTGACTATAGGGAGTGAGCAATCAATGACTATCTTCAGCAGCTGAGGCAAAGTGGACTCAGTTTTAGGAGCTGAACTCTGGTTAGGTTTGACCAGCAGGGGATGACAACTGAGGCAGTTTGCCATCAGGAATCTCTCGGCAACAGTCTAGGTGAGACCTGGCCACAAGACATCTAGTGATGTATATTTAGTATACAAGTATATTGGCAGAATCAAAAGAGCCCGCCATTCCAATTCAGATGGGAGACAGAATTTGAGGAAAGACACGCAGGAAACTCTAAATTGTCCTCCTCATCAAGTTGTAAAACTCCTAGGTTTAGAGATGGTCTCCTTTGGCTCCCCTCAGCCCACTGCCTCGAATAGTAAAATAGGTGGCACTTGGCAAGTCCAGATGGAATGGAAGGGTCATGTCCAGTGTCTCCTGTGAGAAAGACAGAATCCTGCACTTCTCAAAAGTAACTACTGTCTTTTAAGGATAAGGCCGTCACAAAAGAATGCAATGACGTATTCAAGAACCAAAGCTTTGTTTATCATTTTTCTTCAAAGGATAATCCTTATAGCTTAAATACGAGCATGCTGTAGTCACCGAGTCTCGGTCATAAAGACTGTGAAAACTAAATATACTTGTGGGATTTCTGGCACTGATGAATAGGCATTAATGAAAGCAGGAAAAAGAGTTGGTTCAAAACCAAGTTATTAGATTGCCTGGGGCATGGGATCGGGGAACGGACCAAAATGGGACACGAAGGTACTGTAAGGGATGATTTAAATGTTCTAGATGCCAATGAGGGCCACAGTTCCACGTGGGTATACATGTGTCAGAATTTATGAGCTGGATACTTAAAATGTGTTCCTGTGACTATACATAAATTATGACATCTTAGTATAGCAATAAAGTTGATCAAAAAAAATAAGTGATGAAAACCAAAATTCAGAAGGTATCTAGAGTCTGATGGGTAAGATTGTTTCAGGTCATTTATTCCCCAGATATGTATTCCATATAAATTCAAATCTCTTTATAAAAGCCAGTTGGTAGGTATTTAGTAGAGGTTCCATCTTAACTGTGCCACCTAGAGGCCAGAACCGGTGCAACTGCTGAAGGGTGTTAAGGTTAAAGTCATAGACAAGGCCCTGACCTGACAGTCATAGCAGCTGCCAACATAAAACCCCGGAGTACGCATAAAAGAGCTCTTGTGGTTTCCTGAAGCTTAGAGAGCTTGATGTTAGGAGGAGGGCAGAAAACATTTTTTCCAGTTTACAAAAATCTCAGCGTACTTGCCGCGTTGACTGTTCTCACCATTTGGTTTTGGTGCTGATTCTAACACCTCTAACAATCTCAAACATAGAGCTGAGTTCTTCTGACATTGGGTTAGATCCTTGGGATTGATCCTGCAGTGCGCATTATTTCTCACTGAGTTAATAAAGCCTTGCTATAAGCCGTATGCGTGAACTCTGAACACTTAACTGAATGGTATGAATTGCTGTGCTGTTTTCTTCCCATCCAGAAGATTCCAATAGCTCATTATGATTAGGCTTAATTTGGACTTGGTTGGTGATGAAGCCCATGTCTGCCAAAGCCTGGCAACTTCATGAGCGCTTTGAGGGTGGGGGATGATCTTTTGGAAATACAAATGAAACTAGCTTTATCAGTTTAATTTGGAAATGGAGCACAGTCTGGAAGATCATCTTGGCCTCAACTGACCTGGACTGTCATTTTAAAAATGAAGAGACTTGAAGGGTGCTTGGGTGGCTCAGTGGCTGAGAGTCTGCCTTCGGCTTGGGTCATGATCCTGGGATCCTAGGATGGAGTCCTGCATCAGGCTCCCTGCCGGGAGCCTGCTTCTCCCTCTGCCTGTGTCTCTGCCTCTCTCATGAATAAATAAATAAAATATTTAAAAAACAAAAATGAAGAGACTTGTGACCCAGTGAAGAAGTTAAGTGACCTGTCCAAGTACACTTGTATAGTTTGGCCAAACCATGAGCCAGAGGCAAGGTCTCCTGTCTTCCAGAACTGGACCACATGTCTTCAAAGCACTCACTGTGCTTTCAAATGCCCCATGCCCCCAAAATCCATCTTTCCATTTGGATGAATTAGGAGAACCTAACGTCCATTCAGAAACCTTCCAAGGAAGAGAATATAGGTGCCTTTGGCCACCCCACCCCACAGTTTTACAGCATTCCCATACTGGGAATTTTTATGTGCTCTTTCTTCCCTCCAACTCCATCCCACAAAAATGCCACTACCTCTTACTTCCCTTGAGCAAATCAGGATTTCAACCATTCTCTTTTTACTTGATTTTAATCCTCTGAAGACCTGCTTGCTCCATTTGCCACAGTTATAGAAACTTGACTTCCAGTGAAAGTCGTACTTCTCTTGGTAGCCTGTCATTTCAGCGTTTTGAGAAGCTAAGTAGCTCCGTCCTCATTAAATTAGGCTCAAATTGGAGAAGAGAATTACATACTTAAAAACACAGACACAAAATGATGGATTACTGTTACACCCTAATATAACACATGGTGACATGGAGTAAGAGCATTAGACCAATTAGCAAGCAAGTTTTCTACTCGGGTTCATCTTTTCTGCTGGGTACGTAGCAACGGGATGGTGATTTGAGGGATGGCATTTATCATACGCCCTTGGATAGGAAGTTACCATTTTAGTGACACGACTTGCATTCATTTAACAAAGATAGCACCCATCACCTGGTAACACAGCAAAGATCCAACTGCTACACCAGAAGTACTGGCTCTAAATTGGCATTTACCTGTCTGACTTTATTTCTAGAAATTATTGAAATCCATTGCGAGTGGGTCTAAGTGGGGAATTTTAATACATTCCAAAAATACATTCTGCTCTTTTCTTGAGAGCTACCAAATCATAAGTGATGCCATTTGGCAGGTTTGTTGAGGTTTTTTTTTTTTTTTCCCTCCCCCTGTTCTGGTCTCGCTTCCATATCATTCTGATTGGTAACAGAAAGGAGAAGGAAACAATAAATATCCCAGTTCCTCCTGGTGTGAATGCCCAAGATACTGTCAGAAGCAGAATGTATGGGAAGTGGGGGGAGTTGGGGTCAGCAACTTGGAGGGGGGAGGGGATGGTTTTCTGCTGTGGCAAAGCAGAAAAACCCTGTCACCGAATTTAAATTAACAGAATCTGCCCAGAGGGGAGCCATGGTCTTTGTGTGGCTGATTAATGTCAGCCTTGTAAACGCAGTGCTCAGTGCTCCACAACAGGGCCAGCCCGCTGAGCAGGAAGCTCAGAGAACACAGCATCTCCCGCTTGGGGATGTGAGCAGAGTGGAGTGCCTCTGAATAGGGCTGGAAAAGAAAGCCGCAGATTGGGAACGTAGGTGATAGGTTTGATTGGATTTCAGCCGTCTGTCCCAGTGGAGGAAACACAGACAGCCTTAGAGGCACCTTCCCTTCAGGCCTTGCTGCCACAGAGAGCAGCAGTGTGCAGATCCAACCCCTACCTCTCCTCACTCAGCTCGTTCGGAGCACCACTGCTGGCAGAACAGTGAGTCATAAATTCCCTTCTTCCTAAATGATCTCCAGATCTAAAGAAGAAGCATGTCCAGGGGCAGATCTCTGGAAATCCGTAAGGGGATTGGCCTAGGGAACACAGGATCTTGTCCCTCATGCTCACCTAATAATGCTAGTGGCAGCAGGCAAATCCCTCAGTCCTTGGTTTATGCATCAGTGAAGGGGGTCTTGTTGTCAGCAGATGCTCAGATGAAAGACCCTACATGAATTCCCTGCCCCATCTTATTGTTAGTAAGGGTGGTGCTCCATACGCTGGGGGTGGAAGTCAAACTCGCAGGCAGTGTGTGGGATTTGAAAACCTGTGTGGTATATTTATGTCAGTCGCTGATGTGTTTCCATAAATCTGTTTTTGTGACTCTGAGAGGTGTCCTGAGAGCCTCTAATCAGCCAAGGCAGCTTCTGGCACACACAACCAGCTCTGGCACCCAGGCAGGGTTATTGCAATCCTGTGCATATTCACCCCCCGGAATTGTGGAAGGATTTAATCTTGGAGCCATACTACAAAGAGCCAGAAAGCATCCCCAAAACCTCTGCTCTTATTTCCAGGGGCAGCAAGGGAATAGGAAAACCTTGTTTTTAATCCCAGTACCAATAAAATCAGAAGTTGATGTTTATATATCTCAGGGCCGTTGTTTTGAAAGAGAAATAAAAGTAAATGATGAAACTTTGGAAAAAATGGACTCTCTGGCATGGAACCAAGAACAAGCTCTCAGTGTTGACCTTTTGGTTAAAGCCACATAATGCAATTTATGTCACTCCCTGCAGATAGATGATTTTATTGGTTTGCTGGGAATTTTGGCTGAAGAGAAATTACACATTGAGGGAGTAAAGTGTTTAACTCTTATTACTGCCAAATGTCTGACCCCATAGTGTGATGTTATAATAGAAAACAACACAGAGCGAGGCCTCCCTTCTAAGAGCTTACATTCTAGGAGTCCATGATTCACAAAAGGCATTTTCAGATGGCAGTCCTAGCTAGAGACCCTTGATTAATGACTGTATTCATTGAGAGCATGTAGGATCAAAATAATGTTATATCAGCCTGTAGCGTTGTTACATTTTGCCTCTTAAAAATCTTAATACCTGCTGAATTTGGGGTGCATAAACCATTTTGAAGTGCTAAGATCCTCTGATGAGGCATTCAATCAGTCTTCAGAACCTGAAGTCAATCTGATCATCGTTCACTAATTTGCTGGTTGTTGGTAGACATTTTCCTGGCTGATAGGTTTTAGCTTTGTGTATATTAAGGTAAAATGCTACTTTGCTAAGTGAATGCGTTTCTTTAAAGCACAGAGTGGGAGGTCGCCCTCGGAGTAGATCTTCTCCCTTCCTTGATGCAGTGCTCGAGGCTCATGGCCGTCAGATTGCTCTTTTCCTCTTTACATTCCCTTATGGCCTCACCCATCTCATGGCTCTGTGTGGCACCTGATGGCTGGCAGCCCTCACATCCCTAGCTCCAGCATGGACCTCTCTTTGGATCTCCAGCCTCCTGCCCAGCTCCCTACTTGAATCTCCACTTACACACAAAATGCCCATCTCGAATTTAATCTGTCCAAAATGGGGCTCCTGGTGTGTCCTCCAAATCCTCATCCTCCTGCAGTCCTCTCTATCCCAGCTGACAGCGGCTCCCACATTTCAGCCACTCAGGCCAAAAGCTGAATCATCCTGGGATCTTCTCTTTCTCTCACACCTCGTCTCCTGCCAGCCCCACCATCAGAAAACAGTCTTTTCTCACCACCTCCGTGTTCAGAACAGGCCGGAACCGACCACTTCTCACCACTCAGGGCCCACCGCCTGTGCAAGTCACCACTGTCACATGCCTGCATTCCTGCGGGAGTCGACCAGCTGTCTCTGCTTCCTTACTTGCTGCTTTTCTCACCCCTTACGATTAGTCTGGATGATCCTGTTAAAAATCTGAGTCCTGGGCAGCCTGGGTGGCTCAGTGGTTTAGCGCTGCCTTCAGCCCAGGGTGTGATCCAGGAGACCCGGGATTGAGTCCCACATCCGGCTCCCGGCATGGAGCCTGCCTCTCCCTCTGCCTGTGTCTCTGCCTCTCTCTCTCTCTCTCTTTCTGCCTCTCTTTCTAGCTCTCATGAATAAATAAATAAAATCTTTAAAAAAAATCTGAATTCCGTCTCATGACTGCCGGTCTCAGGGCCCTTGGCTGGCTTCTCACCTCAGCACTACAACCCCACACAGTCTGCTCCCCAACCTGCTGTCACCCCGAGCCATCTTCTACTCCCTTCTTCCCAACCATAGTCACAGCAGCCTTCTTGATGATGCCCTCACATACACTCGAGGGACTTCCACCCCTGTCCTTGCCGGTCTCTCTTCCTGCAGTGTTCTCCCCCCAGACATCTGCACTATTCAGTCCTTCCCCTCATTTGGGTTTTTCTTCAAATGTCAGGGCCTTCCCTGACCACCTTAAAGTTACCATCCTTCCCTCTACCTCCCAAACTCTGTCTCCCCAGCACTCCCCATTCCCCCCTTTATGGCTTTAGTTTTCTTCCTTTTTACCCTCTAATGTGCCATTTATTTGACTGATTGTTTGTTGTTAATTTCTTATGTACTCCCACAGAGTGTAAGAAATTCCTCAAGAAATGTTTGACCCTTGGGGTGCCTGGGTAGCTCAGTGGTTGAGCATCTGCATTCGGCTTAGGTCGTGATCCTGGAGTGCCAGCATTGAGTCCCACATTCGGCTCCCTGCATGGAGCCAGCTTCTCCCTCTGTCTGTGTCTCTGCCTCTCTCTCTGGGTCTCTCGTGAATAAATAAATACGATCTTTAAAAAAAACAAACAAAAACAAAAGAAATGTTTGGCTCTTGTCTGTTGCTAAAATCTCTAGCACCTAGAATAGTGCCCGATAGATTGCAGATACTCATTTACTGAAGAAATGAATTAAATCGTATTTCTCTTTCTGTGGCACATCTTTACCCACATATCTATCAGCATCTTAGAGTTTTTCTTAAAGATGCGTGGGGTTCCCTAATATATGAAGAATACACAACTATTTATGATATTTGTTGCTGATATTTTACATTTCTTTACCACTTAATTCCACCATATATTTATTAAACTTTCGTAGGACCAAAGCTGTTGACTTCTGTCATTGTTGTCCTTTGTCTAAGTCAGCAGAGATATAATATTCTAGTGAGTGCAGAGCATCAAGCTGCACTCTTTCCGCTAACGTTCCTGCGTCTCCCATAGGCATCAACAGGAAGGTGGTGTACTCCCTGGTGGACTCTGCCAACGGGTTCTTCTCCATCGACAGCTCATCAGGCATCATTATCCTGGAGCAGCCACTGGACCGGGAGCAGCAGCCCTCCTACAACATCAGTGTCCAAGCCACCGACCAGAGCCCTGGTCAGGCTCTGTCCTCTCTTGCTACCGTCACCATCACTGTCTTGGACATTAATGACAACCCCCCTGTATTTGAGCGGAGGGACTACCTGGTGACAGTGCCTGAGGATACCTCCCCCGGCACCCAAGTGCTTGCTGTTTTTGCCACCAGCAAAGATATCGGCACAAATGCTGAGATTACGTATCTCATCCGATCTGGGAATGAACAAGGGAGATTTAGAATCAACCCAAAGACAGGTGGGTAAATGGCAGCCTATTTAGAATTCATATTTCTCTTAACCATCTAACCACCCTCTGAATGGGCTCTTTTTCCTCTCCTACCCCTCTCCCAGTGAAAGCACACCTTCTCATGGCAGGACCTGCATGAAGACCCAAGGGTCCCTTCTGGTACTCTGTTTCTGTGGATGCCCCCTGCCAAGTGTTAAGCCCCCAGCTGTGGGCTCATTGGGCAAATACTTGACCGCCATGTGGGGTTCTGGATTTCTCAGAGGAAAGCTTGAAAGCAGTAACGTGGTTCATTGATGGGGACAGGAAGTAATATTTGCATACTGAGCATAAGGATTTGTTTCTTTCCCTCTCTTTTCTGTTTTTGCTTTGTTTCATTTTGTGTTGTTTTATTTGGATCATGTGTTTATGGTGTGGAAGTGCTCTTAGACATCAGTGTGCACTTGTCCCTATCCACACTCAGGCTGCCACTCTCTTGTCACCTACCAAAGCAGACAAGGATAAGTGGCATGCACAGTGACATGCAGGCCTTCTCAACTCAGCACCCCAGGCAGCCAGAACTAGCACTGTGTTTGGGTCCTGCCTACTAACTGCCAGTCAGAACACTGTCATGTCTTACCACGCCCTTTGCAAACTCAGGGCCAGTGTGGCATCGCTTAGGGAAAACAGGTCAAAAAATGAATCAAGAGAACAAAAGGAAAAGCCTAGGACTTTCTTTTCATTAGGGAGTTAACTACTGGGGGCACTTTGAGTAATTCAAGAAGCAAGTTTGGACATTCTTTGAAGAGTGAACATATTCACCTTTTCATTTTTCATAGTGTTTGTATTAATATTTTTGAATCACTTTCATGAGTAGTCTCATTTGTTCACCCAATCCCCCATGAATAGTCATGCCAAAGCAGGCCTATTTTTCAGATAAGAAAGGTTAGTCTCTTCCACTTCCTGTCCATTGGACATAATTCCCTCTTCACAAAAGGAAAGTGCACTCATTGAGTAAGGTGGGAAAGGAGGTACATTCTCCTTTGGATAGTTCAGTAAACATGAATAGGAAACTATCATAATCCGCAACATTTCTTTAACATGATGAATATGCCAGTTTCCTATTAAATCATTAGTTATTTTTCTCATTTTCCATATGAGAAAAACAGAGCTTTGAAGAGGTTAAGTAAGGTCTCCAATGTCCACTGGGAGTCAGTGGGGGATCCAGGATTTGAGCCCAGATCTCCCTGATTCTGGAATACGTGTTCTTCTCTCTATAGAGCACTGCTCTGCTGGGGTAGGGGATGGTGCAAAATAGGAAGAAGCTACAGTTCCTGCCCTTAGGTTTAGGAAGGGGGAAACATTGATGGAAGAATTGCATTAGCAACTTCTCCCAGCAGTAACTCTGTTGTTTTTTTTTTTTAAGATTTTGTTTATTTATTCATGAAAGACAGAGAGAGAGAGAGAGAGAGGCAGAGACACAGGCAGAGGGAGAAGCAGGCTCCATGCAGGGAGCCCGACATGGGACTAGATCTCAGGTCTCCAGGATCACACCCTGAGCTGCAGGTGGCGCTAAATCGCTACGCCACCAGGGCTGCCCAATAACTCCATTTATTAAGGTCACTACTTCGAATTAAAATGTATGGGGTTTCCCTCATTTAAATACATGTTAGACTTAGTCTGTCTAGTTATGGCCATTGTATATGAATACCATGGGGAAACGGTTAAGTGCTGTTTAATTTTGGCACTGGATAACGAGACTGGGTTACAAAACAAAGTGCTAAGAGGGGTAATTGCTAAGAAAACTTAATTATGGAGAGAAAGAGGCTCTTGTTACAGGCATGACTTTGGTTTCTCACCTTAAGTAGAAGGCCAGCTTTAGCAGCTAGGGAAGATGCCTGTCTGCAGATGTGAATGGATGTGACATCTTGACCTTGGTCCTAAAGATTGTTTTCCAGTTGGGAGAGAGGTTAATTCCTTTGAGAACTGCTCTACAGGCAGTACAATGACCAGTTTCCAATTGCAGAGTGCAAGATTGGGTCACTTCACCAGAAAGAGATAGAATGGGAAGGAAAAGCACTCACAGAGCCCTTCCTAGGGGTGGCACCCAGCCAGGGCCTGTCACTTGTTCTACTTCCTTAAATTAAATCGCTTTGTGACATGGACACGACTTCTGCTCTATGGTTGTGGACACTAAACTCGCACTTACTGTTTGGCCACTAATCCCAGGTATTTCCCTTCCATTAGGTCACGGTACCTTGAGATGTCTGAACTCTTTGCCCTCTTCGTGCTGTAATAGTTTGAGATAAGCACATTATAACTTGGTGAGGCATGTTAGTCATTAATTGAATTCAGTGAAGTCTGCAGGTATTCACTTGCTGACTAGGGGCGGGGTCATGCAGTCACATCCACACATCTCAGCTTATTCTCTGTCTGCCCGGGTCCAATTAAGGGATCATAGGGAGACACTTACTAGGGATGCTTCTCCCTAGCGGCATATGCATGAATGATGCCAGAGAGTTTCAGGCTGCTTGAGAGATGTTCAGAAGCTATTGCAGAAATAGTCAAAGACTTTATTTCTTCAGTGTTGTGTCTGATGGATGGCTGTGTTTTTTAACTGACAGCATTAGTCAGACTCTAAGATGCTTTCCGTGGGGCATTAAATAAACAAAATCTTGAATATTTAAAATTCTTGGCTAGAGATGATGTTATAAATATTACCATGATTATGGAACTGCTGACCAAAGTTTTTTTCCTAATAAAATCAAAAACTTCCCATTTTTCTTCAAAGGAGGTATTTCTGTCTCTGAGGGCCTGGACTATGAATTATGCAAAAAGTTTTACCTGGTGGTAGAAGCCAAAGATGGGGGCACGCCGGCTCTCAGTGCTGTGGCCACTGTCAGCATCAACCTCACAGATGTGAATGACAACCCTCCCAGGTTCAGCCAGGATGTCTACAGTGCTGTCATCAGTGAAGACGCCTTGGTCGGAGACTCTGTCATTTTGGTAGGTACCAGTGGGAGGTCCAGATGTCTGAGGCTCATAGTCCTAAATAGAGTGAAAAAGTGAGCAAAATCTATCTTGAATTCTCATTACACTTTTTCTTCTCAGGGTCTTTTTGTCCCCAAGAACCCCAGTCAGTCACCAATATTTCAGCTGCTTCTTCTCCTTTTCTACATTGGAGGGCCTAATAAATTCATTTATATCAAAGTATAAGTGACCAATGATTACTTTCTTCCTGGGAGTGTCTGTTTTTGTTTTTTAAAAAAAACAGAACAGACCATGGAATACATTTCTAATGGCAGCTCTCACTGGTTTCTGACCTTAGATAGTAAGTTATGGGGTGACTAAGATTAAATAAATCCATCCTCCCCCCACCCCACTCATGCACACACGCACACATGCACACACAGAGAGCCGGACAGCTATATATGGGAGCAAGATTAAGACTGGCCACTCTTAGAGAAGCTCTTTCTGGAAGGAAGTTTTTTTAATACCAGTAAGGACAAACCATGTGTTAGGAGAACATAAGTTCTCTCAAACTTACAAATTACATTTGGGAAATCATCAATCCCATTCTTAACCATCATCACCACCCCTACTGGACAGGTCCCTTCCATCTGTCCTCTCTGGCTTCTGCAGTCCCTGGTATGGGTGTTCATTCTTTACACTCCAGTGGTGAACTTCCCAGGCCCTCTCTCCTTCCTGGATGTGACAAGACTACTTGCACACATAGAAATCCCAATATCCCCAAAATGGAGCAGTAAAGAGTGGGCCAGTGTGGTTGCCATGTGGGAAAGGGAATTTTCTTGGGCTTCCTTAACCTGGAACTGCATAGATTTAAAGAATGTCTGACTCAGTGGTGGAGACCATTATTTGCAGAATTGGGGAAAAAAAAATAACCAAACTATCCATACCAGCTTTGGCTCTATCCTCACTGACTCAAGGCATGAGGAAAATCATGTGTAATAAGTGTCATCAAGCTGTAGACAGACAAAAATGGAAAGAAAGTGGCAGCTCCAGTAATGGTGCCTCTTTCAGCCAAGCCATGAGCTCTTCCAACAGGGGCATGATCACTGGCACATGAGCATAGCACCTAAGACAATTGTCAGAGCTATGCCCATTTGTAAGACCTGGGGCCCTAAGAATAAATCTTTTCTCTATCTCTTATGTCATGTGTTTTTGTTTTGTTTTGTTGTTGTTGTGTTTTTTTTTTGTTTTTTTTTTTTTCTTGTGTCCAATGAAGCTAGTAGCGGAAGATGCAGATAGCCAGCCCAATGGACAGATTCGTTTTTCCATTGTGAACGGAGATCGGGACAATGAATTTGCTGTGGAGCCTGTCCTAGGACTTGTAAAAGTTAAGAAGAAATTAGACCGGGAACGGGTAAGCTAGTTTAGGCCAGCTCCCCTCCTATCCACACCATCCCTTCACTGGAATCCAGTATAGGCTTCCTGAGTAAAAGTAGGAAGATTCTCCATCCCAACTAATGAGAGTAAATAGGATGGGCCAAAATGCAGCATGACATATTGGGGATAAACCTTAGAAAGAAGTTTCTGCCAATAGGTACTGACAACTTCTTACTTATGGGTGTTTTAAAGAAAAGGCAAAAGATGTGTCTTTCTGGATGCTTTGAATTTTGGTCCTTCCTAGAGCAAGGAGGCAAGAAAGTACCTTCTGGGGACACCTGGGTGGCTCAGTCTGTGAAGCGTCTGCCTTTGGCTCAGGTTGTGATCCTAAGGTCCCGGGATCAAGCCTCACATCAGGCTCCCTGCTCAGCAGAGAATCTGTTCCTTCCACTCCCTTTGCCCTTCCCCTCCTGCTCATGCTCTTTCTGACTCAAATAAATAAAATCTGAAAGAAAAAGAAAGAAAGAAAGAGAAAGAAAGAAAGAAAGAAGAAAGAAGAAAGAAAGAAAGAAAGAAAGAAAGAAAGAAAGAAAGAAAGAAAGAAAGAAAGAAAGAAAGAAAGAAAAAGAAAGAAAAGAAAGTACCTTCAGCATTGGGATCCTGTGGTCCTGGTCTTATCAGCAGCGTTAGCCCTAGGTGAGCAGATACAAAAGGATCATCTGAAGGTATTTAGGTCAGAAAGAATGATCCAGAAAAGTCTTCCTCTGCCAAGGTTGAGAATTGTGTTTTTTCCTAAAAATATGTCTTCAAAGTGAAATTAAATATGGGAAAAGATGTAGTAGTGGTGCTAAAAAGCAGAAAAGCCTCCCTGGGTGGTATATCCCCATTCCTCCTGAGGTATCAGAACTGATAAATAAGATCAGCGTGACAGCTGTTGTGTTTGAACGAAGGCCAAGAGCTGTAGGTCTGACCAAGGATGATTTTGCCCCTCTAGGGGACTTGGTGACATTTGGGGACAGTTTGGGTTGTCCTGAATGAGCAAAAAGTGATATTGGCTTCGAGTGAGTAGAGACCAGATGTGCAGCTAAACATCCTACAAAAGCACAGGACAGCCCCCAGCAGGCAAGAATCACCTCGGGCCCCACATGTCATGCCAAGGCTGAGAAACCCTGGTCTAGAGAACCAAGAGTGGAGGTGGCTGATCTCCCGCAAAGCTGAGCCGAGCGTGCAGCTCCTCAGAGTGTGAGCAGGGGAGAGGAAGTGCTTTACTGTCGGCCCTTTGTGCTTTGGCAGGTGTCCGGATACTCCCTGCTTGTCCAGGCAGTCGACAGTGGCATTCCTGTGATGTCGTCGACTGCCACCGTCAACATTGACATTTCAGACGTGAACGACAACAGCCCAGTCTTTACCCCTGCTAACTATACTGCTGTGATCCAGGTGAGCAAATCTTGCCTGCCGGGCACTAGTCCGTATGCACTCAGCCTTCCTCCTCTCTCTGGTTTCACTCATCATGTCGTCTCTTTTTTTTCCTTTATACCTGATAAAAGAGCCTGACTCTTCCCAGCAACTGACTGATAAGGTTTGGTGAGCACCGTTGCCAACTGGGTTCTTTCTACTGTCGGGCACTTTGCGTGTACTGCTTGTCCCCATCACAGCCCAATGACATGGGAGAGGGAGGCAGCCCCGGCTCCACAGTGAGGGAGCTAAGGGCCTGAGGGGTTCAGTAGCTCATCCAAGGTGGCACACTCAGGATTTGAACTCGGGTCAGCCTTCTGCAGAAAGTGCCCTGTCTTCTCCCCAGCCACAGGCTGCCTTTCAGCCTCTCCATGCTGTCCCAGCAGCGGAGGGAGATTGCTGCAGACTGTCTCATCTCTCCGAGACAGATTGGGCATCAGGAAAGAGTTGCTGCTCATTAAAATCAATCTTCCATAAGCAATTTGTTTAGCACTTTAAATCCACCTGCTACTTAGAATTACGCTGCGGGATGGAGTAGCTTTACTACTGATATTGTGCTCTCAGGAGGGCATGACTCTTCTTCCCATCCATTTTTTCATTCAAAAGATGTTTCATCTTTTTGAGCTGGGTGCTAGGGGTGGAGCTGCCTCCACTTCCCAACTCCGGGAGGTTCAGGGAAGCCAGTACGGGACCGCTGTGGGCCTGGAGGAGCCAGAGGAAAGGGGGATGGATATACGTGTTGTGGGGGGTGGGGGGGCTCAGCTTGTCCAGAGACCCCGTTCTTGCCTGATCCAGTTTGGCCTAAGAATCGCCTCCCGCGGAGTCTGCAGGGTCTGTGGGCAGAAGGTAAGATGAGAGTGAGCCAGGTCTGGAGGGACGTCTTTGGAATAACATCAAGCCTGCGTCTGGCCACGTCTGGCAGCAGGCTCCCCACCTCCAGAGGGGGACTGGGAGGAGAGCAGGGAGGAGGGGTGCGCTCACTCAGAAAGCAAGCAGCCCTCCGCTTCTTGCCTCCCACTTTGTCAGCGAAATCTGATTCTTTCACCAGTGGTAGTTTGGTCTTCCTCTCTTCTCTGATGCTCTTTCCAGCAGTCTGCCTTCTCCTCCCCTCTCCGGCTTCCCCCAAGCTGCCCCCAGGGCCTGCACCTTCTCGCATTTCCCTTTCTTGAAGATCCCAGCCCTCCTCCTGGGCTGCCTCCCAGGGTGGAGCTGCTCGCCTTGCCTCTGTGTGCTCACCCCAAAACAAAATGGGCTCTGCTTGCTGAACATTCAGTTTTATGACACCCATCAATCAGTCTGACAGACCATTTCCACATGCACCACAGGAGAAACAAGAATCGCAGCCATGAGCAGTGACCGTGGCTCCCGTCACCCTGGGGCCTGTCTCTGTCCTCTCTCCCCCTTCCTTCTCAGATGGTGAACCCTGGGGCTGGCTCTCTCTCTCTCTCTCTCTCTCTCTCTTCTCTCTCTCTCTCTCTCTCTCTCTCTGTCTCCCTCTCTCTCCAGTGGAGGAAATGGCCTTTATAAAGTGAGCAAACAAATCAATAAATCTTCTATTTTGTGTGGTGCTGAGTATGCTGTCACCGTGAAATAGTAAATCTGTGCAGGGCTGAGGCAGTGCCGTGGCTAATGCCAGAGGGAAACAGAGGCTAGTTCTTGATGACAAAAAGGCCACTTGAGGGGCTCCTGTGTGGCTCAGGAGTTGAGCATCTGCCTTTGGCTCAGTGTGTGATCCCAGGGTCCTGGGATCCAGTCCTGCATCAGGCTCCCCACAGGGAGCCTGCTTCTCCCTCTGCCTGTGTCTCTGCCTCTCTTTCTCTCTCTCTCTGAATCATGAATAAATAAATAAAAATCTAAAAACAAAGAAAAGGCCACTTGAGAGAAGGCACAAAATGAGAGGTCCTTAAGGTCCTTTTCTCTTTCTCCTTCAGAGAACATTCCTTGCTTTTTCCAAACCAGGATAATCTCCTTATTCCAACACATGGTTTTCATAAGACTAACTCAGCCCTGAAAGCTTGAGTGTGCCTGTCCGGTACGTGACTCCTGTCCACACTGCAGCGTATCATGGTCTCCATCTCTATGACCCAAACTTATTTAATGCTGAATCGATGTCATCAGAAGGCCTGAACTAATGAAACTGACTTCAGGCCCAAGCTGTGGTGATACCGAAGTCTAAACAGAGCAGGGCAGGAAAACCAATGCCTGAGCTACAGAGGAATTTAATTTGGCGTTATCAGACTAAGGAGAACCCTCGCCCCAAGAAGGGGTGACAAAGAGCCTTTGTGTCTCTATTTTGGGGAAAAGGCAGAGAGGTTCTGTAACATGATGCTTGAATGATAACATCAGGGTTTCCAAAAATTCTGATGACTTGAAGGATTTTCTTTCTCTTCATTCTCAGTTTGAGGAATAGTTTACCCCCCTTGCCCTTTTCTCGAGAAACCCGGCAGAACCGTGTTCAGAGGGGTGAGGTGTCAAGGCCCATTTCCCACCCGGCGTATGCCTTTGTGTACTTGCTGGGAAGTTGCCAGGACGTGCCCCAATCCCCACCCCATCCCCCGAGCAAGTCCAATCTTGTGACACCATGTCAGTGTTGGGCCTCAGCATGATCGTGTTGTGATGGGGTGATGAAGTGCCTTCCCATCCCAAAAGGTTGATGCTTTCTTGACCTTGAAGGGCCTTCCAACCTACCCACAAAAGGCTGGTGAGCACCCTGTTTCCCCAGAGCTGCTTAGGTGATCTCAGGGCCCTTCCAAACTGTGAAGGACAAGATGGAGCTGGTGCCACCCTGGGAGGTCCTGATGTTCCCACCTGCAGCTCAGCGTCTCAGGGGCAGTGGAGGGGAGGCAGCCAAGGATGCAGAGCATGATGCTTACAGACACCCGCCTATTTTCGGAAGAGAAAATAATATCACAGGGAATCCCTTCTGCTCAAAGCCCTATTTTCTCGCCAGTAATGATGGTTTGTTTGGTTTGTTTTTTTTTTTTCAATGTGAAGAGAGGTGTAATTTTATCTTCCTTTTTAATATCCTCTTTTATGCAGGAAAATAAGCCAGTAGGCACCAGCATCTTGCAGCTGGTGGTGACAGACAGGGACTCATTCCACAATGGGCCTCCCTTCTCCTTCTCGATTTTGTCGGGAAATGAAGAAGAGGAGTTCGTGCTGGACCCACATGGGATCCTGCGATCAGCCGTGGTCTTCCAGCACACGGAGTCTCCAGAGTACGTGCTGTGTGTCCAGGTACGACCCGTCTGTCCAGGTACAGCCCGTCCTCTGTCTGCATCAGGCCACCTTTGGCCTGTGCCTGTTGGATGGGTTTTCTTTGTTGAGCAAGTCAACAGAATTCATTACTGTGCAGGAATGTTCCCCCTTTTACTCTCAAATTCAATTTCACACCAATAAAAGCGGCCTCTTTGTGTGAAATTGAACAGGAAGGAAGGGAAGCATCATTGTTCAGAGGGACAATCCTGTAGGCTGTGCCAACCAGACAGTAGCTGGGCTGAAACCTGCATTCTAAAAACTCCCAGGGTTCTAACTGACCCTCCAAGACCACTAACTGGTCAAGGCTTGCTGCTTTATACTGAGTAGAAGTTGCCACATTACTCCACCCGCCAAAGCTCCCAATCTTTGTCCTAATGTGATTGAGGCATATCGTGGCCTCTGCTTCTGAAGCAGAATTTTGCTTGGTAAATTGTCCCAGAGAGGCAGGAGGGGACCAAGCACTCAGATGGCCGTGGCCTCCCAGCATGTCAGCTTCCTCAAGATCAATGGCCTGTGTGAAATGAAATAGGACAAAGAGGCCAAAGCATGGAAAGGGTGTGGCTAAGAGCAGGAAATGAGTTCTCAGGAATTAATTTTACCTGTACCAAGATTTGGGTCCCATCCGTGAAACTAAGTGATTTTTGATTCGCAGATGCCACAGAAGGCAACCCTAAGTCATTACTAATGGTAGCAATAATTATTATTTATGTTTGGATAGCATTTCATTGTGTTCATTATTTCTTAGAATAAACTATGGCTTACTCTGCTCCACGAAACCTTCCGAATTAATGGCTTTCGGCTCTGAGCATGTCCCTAAAGTTAAACTACCACCAAGTGCTAAGTTTCTGCCTTCACAAGGTCCCTGTGTGCATCAGTCACGTTTCCTTCCTTGCCTCACTTTACTCAGTACCTCCTCGTATAGTCACTGTTGCAGGAACCTCTTGGGTGACTCCTCATGCTTTCCTGATATATCCCTATGCCCCTTCCAGATTACTCATTCCACTTTGGTTTTGTCAGTGCCCTAAACCAGGCTTCCACCAACTGCAGCCTCTGGACCATATCTTGCCCTCACCCTGTTTCTATACATAAAATTTTGTTGGAACGTAGCCTAATCCATTCATTTACATATGCTCTGGCTACTCCCACACTGGAAACATAGTTGATTATTGATAGAGATCCTATAACCCCAAAGCCTAAAACTATTCCTTATCTAGCCCTCTACAGAAAAGGTGGGCCAACTTCTGCCCTGAACTAAAGCCTTCTGTGGCTCCCTAGTGCCTGAAAACTTGGGATCTGTAGGCTGAACTCCAGCCCCACATGCTCTGATTTTGAATTTCAGGGTCCTTGAGCAAACGTGGTTCTCCAGTCCTGCTCAGTCCACGGGCCCACTGAACAGTCCCCTCCCATCCAGAGGCTTCATGCCCTTTTGTCACCCCTCTGCTCGCTGACATTTGAGCGGGCATTGTCTGGCCTATGAAGTCCACGCTCATTGCTGTCCTTTGAGGCCTTCCACAGTTTGATTTCAAGTTCAGCCTGATTTGTTAAACTTACCTGTTCCTGCATGACTTTTCCCTTTCAGCAGCTCTGGTTCACATGATTCATCACATTAATTCAGATGCACTAAGTACTTCCAGGAGTCAGGCCTGTGCTAGGCACTTCGCAACCACTGTGTCTTTTCATCCCCACAACACCAGAACCCTGTGAAGTAGATTCTGCTATTATCCTCATGTTTAAAGGCACACAAATTGAAGTTCAGAAATGATAAGTAACGTCCTCAAGGCTAGACACACAGAGAATGGCAGTCAAGATTCAAACTCCATGTGATTGATGCCCAAGTCCCTGCTTTAACTCTCCCACCTACAAGGGCATATCTCCTCGGGAACACTTGACCTGCGAGGTCCATCCACCACATCCCTCCATCCTCTGACATCTGTGCTGACCCGGTCCATGGGAATCTGCCCATCTCTGGAGCTCTACAGCACTAACTACCACCATGTTGCACGTGGCAGGTGTTCAGTGAAGATCTGCTGTCGGAGGGGTGCTTCTATCAATTCCTGTATATAGAAGGAAGGCTACCGATTTTTCCCTTCTGCATCCCATTTTTTTATTCTAAACCGTAATATTGTGTAATTCACACCCAATATCATTTCTTGAATGTACAAAAAGGAGTTCTCTGGCCCAATCAAAGGTAAAGAATCCAAAAAGAACAAAGATTGCTCCTCCCGGTGAGAATACCACTGTATGCATGAGGTTCCCCCGTGGCTTCTGTTTCAAAATGAAAACCAGGCCAGTGTGTTGCAGGCATGTTGGATCTCAAAGCATGCTCTGTCCTTCCCTGTTCACCCCCAATGGCTACATTGTGTGGACACATTTTATTGTCCATAACAGAGTATACATGTGCACCCCTAAGGTGATAAATCATTCCTCTTACTGCAATGTGCGCCTTCGGTATTTTGCCGGGCAGTGACGAGATGGAGAAAGAGCAAACATGAGTAAAGGAATAAATGTCCTCTGAGTTTTGTTTTTTGTTTTTTGTGTTTTTTTTAATATTTTATTTATTTACTAATGAGAGAGAGAGAAGGGAGAGTCAGAGACACAGGCAGAGGGAGAAGCAGGCTTCACGCAGGGAATCCCACGTGGGACTCGATCACGGGTCTCCAGGATCAAGCCCTGGGCTGAAGGCGACACTAAACCGCTGAGCCACCTGGGCCACCCGAGTTTTGTTGTTTTTAAAATTATTCTGGTTTTTCTTAGTTCCTTGCCTTTCTCCCTCTGTTGGCTGTTTCAGGCGAAAGACTCAGGCAAACCTCAGCAAGTTTCTCACTCCTACATCCGTGTGCGGGTCATTGAAGAAAGTATTCACAAGCCCACGGCCATCCCCCTGGAAATTTACATTGTCACCATGGAGGACGATTTTCCTGGTGGGGTCATTGGGAAGATCCATGCCACAGATCAAGACATGTATGATGTGCTCACATTTTCCCTGAAATCAGAGCAGAAAAGCTTGTTCAAAGTGAACAGTCACGATGGGAAGATCATCGCCCTGGGGGGTCTAGACAGTGGCAAGTATGTCCTGAATGTGTCAGTGAGTGACGGACGCTTCCAGGTGCCCATCGATGTGGTGGTGCATGTGGAACAGCTAGTGCATGAGATGCTGCAGAACACTGTCACCATCCGCTTTGAGAACGTGTCCCCCGAGGACTTCGTGGGGCTGCACATGCATGGCTTCCGGCGCACTCTGCGGAATGCCGTCCTCACCCAGAAGCAGGACAGCCTGCGCATCATTAGCATCCAGCCCGTAGCGGGGACCAACCAGCTGGACATGCTGTTTGCTGTGGAAATGCACAGCAGTGAGTTCTACAAGCCAGCCTACCTGATCCAGAAGCTGTCCAATGCCAGGAGACATCTGGAGAACATCATGCGCATCTCAGCCATCCTGGAGAAAAACTGCTCGGGGCTGGACTGTCAGGAGCAGCATTGTGAGCAAGGCTTGTCCCTGGATTCCCATGCACTCATGACCTACAGCACGGCACGTATAAGCTTCGTGTGCCCGCGTTTCTACAGGAATGTGCGCTGCACCTGTAACGGTGAGTGTGGTTTGGAGTTCCCTCACATTTCCCACGATCTGAGTAGACTGGGCTGCCATTCTTGATAAACAGGCATTCATCCATTCACTCATTCAGCGAGATGTTTACTGGCCACCTACCATGTGCTGTCACCATGAGAGAAGCAGGACAGGCTGAGTCTCCACTCCCATGGAGCAGATAGCTTACTGAGCAGCACAGACCAGCAGGCCAGCAGGATCCCACGCGTTAAGTATTGCTAGGGGAAGTACGAAGTCCTGCAGGAGGACTTGACAGGTTGGGATAAAGCATAGGTAGGAATCAGACATGTGAGAACAGGCAAAGGAAGAAGAACATTCCAGGCCAGGGAGCAGCTTGTATTAGGAAGGTTCAGGGCAGGAAGGAAGCCCACACCAGGGGAGTGGGAGGGATGTTCTGTCCCTGGAAGGGTGGGCATGATGACAGATGAGATCTGTGAGCAGGCCCAGGGTTCACACAAGGGCCTTTAGCCGGGATGAAAATTGTAGAAATTGTCTGAAGGCAGGAGAAGCCGTGGGCTGATGTGAAGTGAAGAAGTGACAGGACCAGCTCTGGCTTTCACAAAGAGTGTGCCGGCTGCAGAGGGGAATGGAGTAGCCAGGGCTGGGCCAGAGGCAGGGCAACAAGTTAGGAAGCTATTGCCAAGGGTAAAAGCATTCAGATTTGCTTCTGTGAAAAATGTGCCACGTACCTAGGAGCTCAGCCAAGGGATGGATTCAGCCCTCAGAGCAGAGGAGATGGAATGGCTCAAGTTTGTTGATATAACCAGAGTCCCCAAACCTTGACCTTTCCTGGTCAGAGGCCATAGCCGCCCAGAGTCACAGGCCCACAGCGGTCAGCAAGAAGTATTGCTCTTTGCCTCCTTTCCTCTCTGACATGTGCAGCCATAAATTCACTGCCCTCTTCTCAGAAAATTACACCCAGAGTTTTTCTAGCCAGCATGAATTTGGCACAAAGGGGCCGTAGCCGGAAGAGAGGCCATCTGTAAAACATCCCTTTAGGTAACTGGGGACAGGCAAGCCTCTGGCCTCTTTCCCCCTATAGAAAGTTCTTGGTTGCAGTTTGGAAAAGAAGCTCCTCAAGAGGAGAGCCGTGAGATCACAGATCCCTCCCAGAGACATTCTGGCAGCCTCCACACAGCCCAGAAAAGTGCTAGTCACTCACCCTGTGGTCCCCAGTGAATTCTAGGCTTCCATCAGATAGATACTGTCATAGCTGACCTGTTGAATATGTAAATAAGCTCCAAGGTAACTCAATGCATGCATGCTAGATGCGATGCATTTCTGGCAGATGCCACCAACATGCAGGATTTATGAATGCCAGCTGTCCGGGCTTTACCTAGATTTCCTTTGTAGGCAAACTGATTTATGCACCAAAGCTCTGCAAGGGCCTTCATGCAGTGATTCACAGCAGGGTTCAAAAGAGGTTCACTGCAGGACAGGGTAGACCCTGCAGGAGAAACTAAACCAGCTAATTAATCCTCATGCTCCGAGAACTCATGTCAGTCAGCAAAAATCTATGGTGGCAGCAGTGTGCTAGGCACTAAAGTTTCAAGGTGGAAAAGACACAGTCCCTGCCCTTAGGAGCTGGCTACTGTGAGGTTGGTGAGCTTGCAAGTACGTATTTGCAATAACAAGATGTTATAATAAATGCCAGAGAATAGGAAGGACGGGATCCCCGCTATGGCCAGAGGGAAGCTCTCTGTGACACTTCTATACCACAGACTGTCTACGTCCAGGGTCTTGAGGTGTGAGTACGAGCTCATCAAGAGATGAGAGACATCAAGAGACAGAGGAGCCCAGACTTGGCAGAATTTCTAGAAAGAAGGAATTTATGGACACCTGGGTGGCTCAGCGGTTGAGCGCCTGCCTTCAGCTCAGGGCATGATCCCAATCCTGGGATCGAGTCCCACATCAGGCTCACTGCATGGAGCCTGCTTCCCCCTCTGCCTGTGTCTCCGCCTCTCCCTCTGTGTCTCTTGTAAATAAATAAATAAAAATTAAAAAAAATAAGGAGGAATTTTAACAGGTGATTTTTAACGGAGAGAGGGAGGTTTTTCACGAGACACTAATGTTTTAAGTGCAGGGAGTTTTGAGGTGGTGTCCTTGCCCAGGACTTCCGTTCTCTGGTCCCCATAAACCTTTCTATACCCAGTAAACCCAGAATGCCGGAAGCTTTTGTGATTCAACCCTCAGGCATCCCATGAAGAGTCCTTCTTGGTTTGAAAAGTGAACATTTCCTCAAAGAACGCTGTACGTCAGTTCAGGCTCATCTCAGAGCCTCTTCCAACCTTCAAGTCACTCTTGTAATTAAGCTGTAGAATAAAATACTGGATTTCAGTAGTAAAAACACTTGGAAAGGTCATCTGGCTCAGTTCCAACTTCAGCAGGTCATGTACAATAATCTCCATTTGATAAATGTGGCAACTCGGTGCCCTGCCCAAGATGGTACGACTGGAGAGAATGGCATGCAGATTCAAAAAAGGCTTTTCTTGGGCTCCTCTTTTTTTTTTTTTTTATTTATTTATCATAGTCACAGAGAGAGAGAGAGAGAGGCAGAGACACAGGCAGAGGGAGAAGCAGGCTCCATGCACCAGGAGCCTGACGTGGGATTCGATCCCGGGTCTCCAGGATCGCGCCCTGGGCCAAAGGCAGGCGCCAAACCGCTGCGCCACCCAGGGATCCCTTGGGCTCCTCTTTTATCTCCATCTGAAGAACAAGGGTCTTCCCTGTCTCCTGTGAATCATTAGCCCAGTGCTATATGCTTATAAGAATACTTGGATCACCTCGTTTTCCCCAGCAGACTGATCAGTAGCCTCACAGCACCGTTCCAGGACAGTAGAGGGGCTCTCAGACACCAGCATGCACACGTGAAGCTTACCAGAAATGCACATTGCTAGCCCCACACTCAAATCTAAAAAAAAAAAAGGTTTCAAGTGGAGCCTAGGAGTCTATACAAGTAGCCCTGGGTGATGCTAATGCTGGTGGTCAGGAAAGCAAACATGGAGAAATCTCACAGCAAGATAAGATAGGAAAGATTTCCTGCAGGTTCAGGGGGCAAGCTCTTCCTTAGAAATAGAAATAGCTCCCACTTCCTCTAAAGTGTCCTCTAATGAAAATACAGTGAGAAACTGTTAAGGAAAGCATTAGGCATTTTAGGCATTTTCTCATTTATTGGATGGAGAGGTAATTGAATTCAATAAATGCCCCCCTTAAAACACGCACGCACATGCACAACCAGTATTGACTACTCCTCGGTTTACCCTGGGAGCTTGGCAGATAACAATAAATGGACTTTCCACCACTCTGTGGAATAATTACGTTGATAAATAGAAGTAGCTGCCTATTCTGGACTGTGTAGCAATATTTATACAGATCTGGCCTCAATATGCTCCTCCCAACTTCCAACTCATCTTTCTCTCACACACAGATTTTGGGCCCAATTAACAAAATTAGCATCTTGAACCAAAATGCTGAGTTGCTTTGACAAAATGAAAGCAGACTTGAATTTTAGTGCCAAATAGGCTCATTAAATTCCAGCCACCATGGAGCATCATGTTTGAACATAACTTTAAGAGATACAAAGTTCTGATGTCATGAGATGACTCCTGGTAAACTACACATTTAATGAACATCAGCACTTCAGTTAAAGCCTGACACCAATTTAAATGCGCAGGGAATGATGGCTCCCTTGCACTCCTATAAGGAAAGCAAGAGGACAGAGCATCAGAGACAGCCCACAGGGCCGTGCTGATTGCTCATTTTTTAAAATTTCATTGACTTTTCAAAAGTCTGAAAGAAATATCTATCAAACGGGAGACAGGGCAGCCTGGGTGGATCAGTGGTTTAGCGCCGCCTTCAGCCCAGGGCCTGATCCTGGAGACCTGGGATCAAGTCCCACATCAGGCTCCCTACATGGAGCCTGCTTTACCTCTGCCTGTGTCTCTGCCCCACACACACCCCCTCATGAATAAATAAATAAAATCTTAAAAATATATATATTTAAAAAAGGGAGATAGTTGTCCAGGAGAATGGACTGTTTAGGAGACCATCAGAGTCTTAAGACCAGAGTGCTGATGGTAGTGACAGCCAGAGCTCCAAATAAAGTGAAAGGAGCATCAGCCGTGGGTGAAGCATGGTGGTAGCCAGGCAGAGTGTGAGCAACAGCAGTCCTGCCCCCACCCATGGGATACAGTGCTGTCACAAGATTATGTTGGGGAGGTGAAAGCAACTCTGGAGCACATTATGAAGGGGATGCCCACTGAGCTAGATGTGAAAGGATGCCTAGAATCAGGGCAGTGCTCCAGACCAAGAAGCATGAGAGCCAAGGCATGGAGGGAAGAAGCAGGGACAACAAAGTAACACTTACTGAGCTGTGATCAGTGACTGCCCTGTTCTTCAAACATAGCTAATTGCATTTGGCTCTCATAGTCACCATAAAGGAAGGGTATCATTAACTTTCCTCCAAAGTTGAGGAAACTAAAACTCAGGAAGATCAGTTGACTTGCTCAAAGTCACAGAGCTACGTAAACGGCTGTGCCATGCTTCTCAGCTGCCAGTCTCAAGCACGATTTGAGACTGCTTCTGCACAAGTTTGAAAGGAACTTGACTGTTCCCAATCCAACCGCCCACCCATGACAGACATCCTGTTCACTCCATTCCTGGCACAGTAATTCAACCAACCTCACAAGATGGGCCCAGGACAATTCTTCTCCCTTTGTGTGCACCCAAATCCACCTCCTTGTGATGTCACACATCTCCATCCATGAGAACCACCCAGAACCTGATCTAATTCCTCCTATACAAGCTGCCCTCCAGATATTCAAGTCCAGCTGTTATGACCCTTTGAATCCTCTTTTCTTAGGCAATCTGCAGGAGTTCCTTTGGTCCTTGGCTGCAAACAAATAGAAGCTATAAACAGTTGTAGGTGATACAGTTAGGGCACAGAAGAGCACCAAGGAGGGGTCTTTGGTCCCATTGGAGGAGTCCATGAAAGGCATTGGAAGCAGTGAAGCTTGTCCTATTGGGTCTCTGCCAGGCAGGGGATGCATCATAAGCAGAGAGAGCAGCAAAGAGAAAGGCCCAAGAATATGGGGTACCCTTTCCTTTGCCCATTCCCTCAGCAGTGATTGACTGCTGAAAAAATATCTCTGCTTGAGTCAGGCTCTGGGTGGGATGCTGGACAGGAAGTATAGTAGTAAGTGAGGCTGCCATGGCCCTCGTCCTCATGGAGCATGAGCCAGCATCATGTGCTCGATGAACGACAAGAATGGTAAGGAGTCAGGATAGTCCTGGGGAGGAATACCGTGGGACAGGTAAATGGAGTCTGTGATAGGCAGTCATGGTAATGCACTTCTAATAAGCACAATAAAATAAAATGGTGAAGGCTTCTGCGAGGCAGTAAGACAGTTAAAACTTAGCCTTGACAAGTTTTTTTAAAAGCAGAGAAAAATCTGAGATTGGGTGTGCACTCGGCCTGGGGCTCATTAAGGCTAACTCTCAAAGAAGAAAGCCAATAGTCCCCATCCCAGTGGCTTCAAATAACCTTCAGTGTAGTCTCTGAATCTTAACCAGTTTCCCCCTACAAACTGGGGAGTTTGCATTTTGCATTCATAACAGCTACATCCCTATAGATCCCTCATCTCCAGTACACACAAGTTCCAAAATGCCAGGAGAAGTTTGGAGGGGTCTACCCTGGTGGTGACACCAGCTTCTCAGCATGTGGATCTTCCCTTATCTATTCCACCCACCCACAATTGCCCCAGAGAGGAGGTCTTCAGTGAAACTGTGCTTAGCCTTCAGCGAAATCATTCAGAAAATACAGCTGAGCCAAGCAAACACCATTCCAGATAAATCTGTGCTTGTAGGAGAACCAGAAGAGACCACTTCAGATACAAGAGACCTCTGGAGAATATGTTTTAAACCTTTACGTGGGCCAAGAATTAAGAGGAAAGCTTATTGACTTGTGTGGCATTTGCTAAGGCATGGCATCTTGGCAAAGTGTGTGAATTTAGGGTTAGGATATATACCATTAGTTATTGGATCTACAATATAATGAGGCATCAAGAGGTTGAATCAGCTCAAAGTGTTGGTGATAATAATCACAGGTAGATACTGATATATTAGCTCAAGGCATAGACTTAATCCCGGTAGCTACAGGAATTCTGGGGGGGACAGGCAAGAGCCATAAATATGGCAGCGAGACCCTCCAAAGACCCCAAGAGGATCACCTTTCTTTTCTGTGCAGGTTCCAAAGCTCTGAAGCTTCTGCTCCAGTGAATTGTATGTTGTCAGCTTTGTAGAAAGTGACCTATTTTTCCACCTGAGCAGCGCTTCAGAATGTGGAAACCTTCTCTAAGAGAATAGCCACATTGCATGCACCTTTCTTCTGGCGGCAAGGCAGTAGAGAAAAAAATATATATATCTCTGCTTGAGACAAGGTAGCCGAGGGTCTGACCCTACAGTGGCCTGAGACGCTTATCAATAAAAAAGCTCTAGGCTTTATCTCATACCTCCTGTGCACACAGTGTTTCATATCATCTATCAATTTGCAAATCAAGAATTTGACCCAAAAAAGACAGCAAGAGAAAGGTTACACTTGAGTTCAGGTTTCTGCCATGTGGCTGAGTCAAACTTGTGTCTCCAGTTTTGAGATCCTGCAATAATTTGTTTTTACTTGAAGTTTCTCCCTTTAAAAATTGCTTTCACATACATTAGCCCATTTAATCCTCACAAGTTTCTGAACAATTATTATCCTTGCTTTTCAGAAAAGGATATCGAGACTCAGAGAGGTCAAGTGACCTGTTTGGAGCCACACAGTAAATAAGTGGCATAGCTAGTCAGAGCCAAGATCCAGGCCTGCTGCTTGGCAGATCCTTTCCTGTCACACTGTGCTGGCTTCTTGAGGGGACCTGGCCATGGGGAAGAGAGCTCTCTCTGTCCACTTTGTCTTCTTCTTTTTTTTTTTTCTAAAAACATCCAATCCTTCTGTCCTGCCACAACAAATGGTGTCAGTTGGTTTGATAAAGTGGGACCCTTCTCCCTTCATGCTAATTCTGGCACCAAATTGATGGATGCCTGGAGATGCAGGACATGTAGGTCTAGAGCCTCCACCCCACCAAGCTGTCACTGATCACAGCACAAGTTAATTAAACCGTGATTATTTAATGATAGTTAATAAGATAAACTTCCTCCCAGAGGCCAGTGGGACCTGACACTCTTGTCTCGTAACCACTACCATGATAAGGCACTGTAGACTCCTACAATAATAGGTGTATATACTTCCATGAAAGGGGGATCATATAAACATGATTTCTAAAAACAAGTTAACCCCACTGCATCTCTTTAAAGCATACTGGGTTTTATGTTGCTAGAGGATTTTGGGCTTTCCTGAAAAGAGGGTTATTATCCCCAGAAAAGTGTCCCTGGGACCCAAACATCTGGGTATATCTGAGGTCAAGGGACACACAACATTGTTCAGAGTTGGCGTCCAAAAGTCAAGTCCCTCTGACAATATATATGTCCGAAAGGACCTAATATCTTATCCTAATTGATAGGGAGGGAAGAACTACAGTAACGTAGATGGAGAATATTTAATTTGGGGAAACCGTTTTTTGTAGCAGAGTCTATCCCTATTCTGAATAGACTGCATTTTACACACATGCTCACATCTGTCCCCAGCCAAGGAGGACATCACGTTTCACCCTGACCTCCAGACTCTCATCTGCCTTCCTGCTCTTTTGAGCCACAGGATTGCGGACCAAACCACGAGCAGAGTGAGCTGACAGGAGCAGCTGGAGTCTGAATGTTTACCACTGCTGCGGTGCCGGGCTGGGACTTGGTGAGGGGGGCGCCGGAGGATTTTTCATGCATCAAGAGATAGATCACTTGCCAAGAACTGTCCCCCTTGCCTTAAAAAGCCTATTAAAAATAAAAAGAAAGAAAAAGAACCTATCAAAGTCAATGGATGCTAGAATGAATAGAAATATACTTATTATATATCTAATAGGCATATTACTATTACTTTTAGAATGTACAAATTATAATACTTGCATTAATGTAATTTTTTATATATCCTCCATCTAGACTTTTCATAATGGGCACTGGATTTAACATAATCCATTAATTTAGTGGATGTAATTATATGGGTTCTATGGTTATGACATGATGAAAAGAGAAAAAGCTGTGAGTTTGAACCCCAGCTGCTGGTCTGAGTGGCTTTGGCTTTAAACCAAGATAAGAGGGATGACAGAGTAAAAAACATGCCAGCTACTAGCGCAGGACTGATGGTAAGAGAAAAGGTTAAGAATGTGGATAAAAGGGAGACGTACTCAAGTGCTGTTTTAACCGGAAATACTGTTTAGTTTTTATTATATATGCTTAAAGCTTTTTTTTTTAATCTTGCCATAATTCCTGTAGGAGAAAATAGCTTTCCTGTCATGGGTCTGAAATTATCTAGCCCTCTTTCCCAACCCTTTGAAATAGTGGCCTTTAAACTGGACTTTTGACAATGCACAGTTTCTTAACAGTGTAGCCTAGCACTAGAGTAGAAAGGTGATGTGTGTCGCTGTGTCTCAGAAACAGAAATTTAAAGAAAGATATCCTTTGGCTGGCTAAAGTAGGACAAGGAAAAAGACACATCCATGGAATGGGAAGAAACAGATTTCTTAAATATATAAACTACTGTTTCTGTGTCTGATGGGAAGGTGATGCCCAGGTAATTCAGAGTTACATCCATTTGGTGGGATGTGTTTTGTGATTCATTTATGCACATGGCCACCTTCACATGGCCAAGGTTAGCGTTGGGCTAAATTTGCATTTTTGAGCATCTACTAACGAGTCAACATTTAGGAGCAACCGGGAAGTGTGCAGGCCATCTGAAACTGAAATGAAGCCACGCATGGAGACAGGAAAAAGTCAGCTGGCAACTTTTCATGAATGAGCATTAACACATGCAAGCAATAGAGCCACTCACTAGGACTGGCTCATTCCCATGAAACACAGCCCCTTGTTACTCAAGCCCGAATTTAAAATGCTCCCTTCTTTTGTGAGGACTTCTGACATTCTCCCGGGAAACACAATTGTCCCTTCTCTGGTTGCGCTCACGTACCTCTATCAGAGTGGTTACCTTATTGTACTGTCCTCATGTATTTGCTCATTGTCTCTTATAGGGAAGGAGGAAGAGGTGGTATTGTTTGCTTTCATCTTTATATGTCCAGGTTTATCACCTCTTTGGCCCTGAAAAATTCTTTGTAGAATGCACACACCAAAACTTATTTAAAAACTGGTTATCAGAAGCCCTTTGAAGCAGATCATAAGGTGGCAGCATGGCTGTTTTAAGTTGCATAAATATTGATAAATACATGGTAGGAGTAAAGATTTCTTAGGACGAAAATAGGAAGATGTATTCTGGGGCACTTACGTCTTTTAGAACCATTTGTAGAGATCATTCCAAATTTTCAGTTGAAAATCCCTTCATCTTCTAAGACTTTGTAAGCTGGATTGTTGCCAAGAGTATCTTTTATGGCTCAGCTCTAAACTGGTGGAAAATAGGATTTACAAATTCTGAGTTTGCTGGTGCTACTTATATTGCTCTTCTCAAGGATTACAGTTTTTAAATGTTTATATGTAGTAGCATTAAATTTCTGCTTTCTTCTGGACAAAGAAATGACTGTGTAATGGGACAATATGCTTAATGATGAAGAAGGAGTTAGGATGGAAGGGAGCATGGTAATGGGTCAGATCATCCCAGGAAAAAACCTGCTGATGTCTGCATGTTCTTGGTTTGCAGAGTTGGTGCGCCTTTAGGCCACTACTAACTCAGTCGTGAGCAATTTTTCAGTCGTGTCTCCTTTTCTAGAGTCCTTTTACTGCTCAGACTCTCACCACGTTGAAAGTGGCCTAATCACATTTGAACTACCCAAGATTTCTGAAACAGGCGCTTCTGCTGGTGGACCCGCATTTGCCATCACCACAGTTCTGAAATGATTCACTTAGGTCCTGAATTTTGCCTTCATCAGTTAATCTGTTTTCTAGGATTTTCTTTCTGAGGGATTAACCTTTCATCTCACTGTGCTGTGAACATCAAACAGGTAGCCAGAAAACCTATCTTTGCCCAGGGTAATTTGACTGTTTTTGGTAGGCAGTAGGGCACATTTACAGCTAATCGATACAAGAGCAGGTAGCAGAAGGGACTAGGAAACAATGGAAAGTGTGCCTGCACAATTTAGAATTAGTCACATTTTTCCTTAGAAGCATCTTTTTTCTTTCCCCTCTGAAAACAACAGCTAACATCTTCTGAAGTCTACCCCTCCCAGAGATTTTCAGGGCAAGAAGAGGGTGTAGGACAAATGAAAACTCGAGCAGTGCCTTCAGGTGGGTACCAGGATGCAGAACCCCACTGCACCAGAGGCTGTGTAGGGTGATTTTTTTTTTCAGTTAAAGTTGGCCCAGTTACAACCTTAGCATATTTTAACCTAAAAGGAAGAGCTCCATTTATTCTTCTCAGCCAACCTTCTTGAGTCTGGTGGTGAGCTTTTGGCAGACTCAGAGACATCTGATGGGTGCACACACCAGGTGAAGACCATTCAGGTGTCCCTGCTTCTGGTTGGCCTCTTTGTCACAAGAGCCTACAGAGCCCAGCTCTTGAACCATTACAGTGCACCCTACAATGTAAGGGATTCCCTGTGTACTGATCATGTGTGTTCCCTTTTGTCACAGGAGGACTGTGCCCAGGGTCCAATGATCCTTGCATGGAGAAGCCGTGTCCAGGGGACATGCAATGTGTTGGTTATGAAGCCAGCAGGAGACCGTATCTCTGCCAGTGTCCACCAGGAAAGCTCGGCGAGTGCTCAGGTACAGAGTGGGGTGGAACTATGAGGGTCTAAATTCATATTCCTGAAGCACTTGCCCTTGAGTAAATTACATTGCCCTAGCTCTTCTCCGAGACATTTCTGTCTGCATGCAACATTTACCTTCAGAATGGACCACAGCTAACATCCATTCTCAAATGTTCTTGGGATTTATTACAGCTTCAGTCTTTGCTGAGGAAACATGCAATGACCGTGGACTCCTTGTATGACAGGAAGACCACAACATGTGCTTTCAATCGTGTCCCATGGATGTTAAGAGTATAAACTGGAAAATAGAAGGCTGTTGGTTAGGCAGAGAAGTCAGAGTATCCATGGCATGGCCTTTGATGCTCAGAGGGCTGTACAACCCAGAGCCACAAAACAGAGCTCAACAGAAGGTACAGCTCAGCCAGTCCAGTTGACCATCCATAGAGTCAGGCCGGCCTAGAGCACCAAGTAAGCAGACTCTCCACTGGAGATGTTCCCAAAGGAGAGGGACCTCTGTGTCCTAAGGGGAAGAAAAGAAAAAGGAAGAAACATATTTATGTCATTTCGATCCAAATGATCCTGTTTCTGATCTTCTCTCATTTGCAGTACTTTGCTGGATTCACATATTCCCTATCACATCTAAACTCTAGAAGTATTCATTTTTGGTACCAGTAGAACTCTCTTTTGGGTAGAGAATGTATTTAAAACACAGGTACACTGATACCCTTTTTGGAATCCAAGAAATATTTATTAAGTGGTGATTATAATAGCAATTACAGGGAGAATACAAAATGATTATGCCTACTATATGCAAAACACTTCGTTAACCATTGCGTCTTAGAAATTCAGCCTCTGCCAAGAGAAGCACTGTCCTCAAACATGGAAGCCACAGCTCTTTCATAGATGATTTCAGGAACAGAGCTGCCCATGAAGTGAAGAGATCACTGGCATACTTGCCTTTGAAGTCACCTGGGACTTAGATTTGAAAGATACTTATGCTGCCCCTACCCCCACACACACACCCTGTGTGTCCAGCAGGTGGGTGTGGAGGGTGACCACAAAGCCATCAAGTCTCCTAACTTGAGATGTCACTTTCTGCCCATCTCTCTTCTCTTTTCTATGTAGAAAACTTTTGATTGTCCATGATTTTTCTCCATTTAATATATTTTCACACTTCCCACCCCTCCTCCAGTGAGACAGCTTTTCAGCATCATTTTGCTTGTTGGAACATAAAGTTGAGAGTCAGTACAAAAGAGGGTGAACTCAGAATTGGGCAATGTGGCTAGCACTGCGGATTCTGGAAAGGCAAGCCTTGAAATTCATGATCATAATGTAGAGTCATGACGGCACGGGAACAAGACACAAAAGTCCTGCTTTCGGCATTAGTGCAGATGACATAAATTGGCTATTTGGCATTAAGATACTCGGGGGGAGATGAGTACTCTTTAAAAATGGCTTTATCTTTCTTTTGTTTCATGGAGTGGAAAGTTTTTGAGTGTGTAAGTGACCGGTGGTGGACAGGAAGGGCGTATCTTTCAACAGTGCTAATTCTAAAATGGGAATAGAGGCTCTAAGAAACCAGATTATACAATGTACCAAGTACAATGTACCAAGTTCCCATTGGCAGGAGACCGTTGAGATTTTGTGGTATCTGATGCATTAATATTTCTTTTCACTTTGGAATGAAAAGTGTGGCCTGAAGTGGCAAGAACCCGTTTATCATCGAAAGCAACTTTTCCTCAGTGCTTTCGTTAACTTCCCACAGTCTTTAATCAACTCGCTTGGTGGTTGTTGGGTGAATTCATGTGTCCCTGACCGTTTCTGGATGTTCATAGTGTATATGTCTTCTCCTAATGGTCTTCTCAGGGCACACTTCTCTCAGCTTTGCTGGAAACAGTTACATCAAATACCGGCTTTCTGAAAATAGCAAAGAAGAAGACTTTCGGCTAGCTCTGCGTCTGCGGACCCTGCAAAGCAACGGGATTATAATGTACACCAGAGCAAATCCCTGCCTAATTCTGAAGGTAATTAAAATGGGTTATCTTTTCCTGCAGTCGGTTCTCATGTTAATATTTTGGCTTGTGGATTGGGGAGTGAAATCTTTTTTGTCTTTTGAGTTCAGAAGACCAGAAACTGGCTTGAGGGCAAAGAGGAGCACCAGCAGTCCCGGGAAGTGTGCCAACACCCCATTTCCTTTTATACATTCGGCTTCAGAATTGGCTCTTTGGATATTGGGACATGTCTCTCTAGAGTGGGTTCAAGGGCTGCCCTCCTTTGAGCTGTAATCATGCAACGGTTCATTAGAATGCACTTCCTAATCAATTCCACGGCAAGGGTGGTCCTTGAAAAAGATTGGCTGTGTCTTCTTCTCCCACGTGGGCTGATCCCCACTGACCTCTGTGGGTGACCTCTGTTCTTACTTGGGGAGGAAGTTGGAGATCTCAGTTATAGGAGGTTCCATGTGTCCTATCGTGGCCTTAGTAGCCCAATTATTAAATCCTTGCCAGCCTCAGGAACGCTCCAAAGCAGCCAGACTTCCTTGACAGCAAGCAAGTCTGGCATTTGTATGCAGCTCAGGGCTTTGGATGCCTTCATGAAACCAACAACAACACTAACCGCTTTATGCACCTCATTTATTTTTTAATTACAAAGTTACTATAATAAATGTATTATAAACTATCATCCCTATCTGATCAAGGAGAGAACAGAGATTCAGAGAGGTTAAGGTAGTTATGCAAGGTTGTCCAGCTAATGAGCGCCAAGGCCCAGACCTGCCTTCCAATCTCTCTCACTCCAGTCTCTCTCACTCCATGCTGCTACTCTGTGTGATCTCCCCCAGCCTTCCATCTTGCTGCTACATTTCATCAAAAGCCACATTCTGGGCATCTGTCGACCCAAGGACGCCTTCCAGTCCAGGAGGAGAAGGGAGAAGGAGAGAGATATTTAATCTGACGCTATTCTCACGAGGTTACTGTCCCAGCCCATTGGAAGTGTGTTCAGAGGCAGATGCAGTCTGATCAGTAGGAAGTGCCCATACAAATGGAAATGGCTGGCAATTTTCTCCTTCCTAGGGTTCTATCACTGGGCTTAATTGGGATCATGGTGAGCCTTTATAACTTTTGTCCTTTGATTGTTTGATAGGTCACATCCAAGTTGATTAGGTGACCCAGGCTTTAATCCTGGAGAGAGAAAATTGTGTAGGATATTAAATGCCTGTGGCTTCCGCTTTCATATAGACTTTTACTTACCTGCTTCTGGTACCGCCAGGTGCTCCATGGTGGCCAGAGGAAATAAGTGGGGAGTTGGAGTTTAAACTTCTCATGGGGACTCTCCCACTACTTGGCCTCATTCAATTCTGAGAATAATTTCAGCTCTGGGAAGGAAAGCAGCATTTTTAAAAGAAAACCAGAGAAGCAAGGGATGCACACTTTTAGCAAACAGTGAGTTCAAATCAGAGATGCATGGTGGAGGAAGAAAAATGCAAAGACCAAAGTCCTGTCTTTATAACCTCCTGGCCCCTGAGGCGACCAGCCCTGGGTTGGCAGATCCTTTCCTAAATCGCCCTGAGAGATGGGGTTTTGTGTAACTGCTGGGGAAGTGCTAGGCCCCTTCAGGATTAGTAGCTGCTAGGGGCTTGGCATAAGTGTTACCCATTTTCCGCTTCTCCTTCAAGCTCCAACAGGACTGCTGGTTGCAGAACTTCCTTATGAGGCAACCACTTAGCAGATCTCTTCTATAGTATTACATTTGAGAGCGAACAAAACCACTGGACCTGAATGGCCAGATCCTAAAATGGAGTTTGTCATCTGACACTTCGTTGGCAAAGGTCTAAAATGTGCAAGTCCCTGGGGATGGAAAAGAGGAATAATTAAAGCTTTTAGGCAGCTCTAGCTCCTAAGGTATATTGTATTTCACGAAACAAACGTGTTTCTGAAAGTTGTGTAAATTGAATCTCTGTAAATGGAATTCTAATAAACTATGGTTGGTTGCTGTTTGAAGGAACCCTTCCATTAATCCCTTTGTGATGTGAATAATCACCCCCAATCTGTCTGTGGGCTGAGTTTGCTTTTCATATGTTGAGTTTGCCTAAAGCAGGACACAGCTGTACTGAACTACTGAAGATATTCTTCTACAGTCGCCAGGAATATCCACTTAGGGGATTTGAATCTGTTTACTTAACATTTCCAGCCTCATGCAAGATTTAATTTCATTGGCTTTAGGTACAGTATGTGCCTTGTACTCAGGTTCAACGACTATCAACGACTACACTGAAATGCTTTGTTTAAATTGCACCTCTTGGTTGTTTATATTTTCCCAGTTAGAGTACATTCTCTAAAAAGTCCTTGAGATGATCTATAGGGGTAAAGGGCAGCCCTCAAAGACAGTTGCAGAATTGCATGGGACCTCAAGAAATGAAAATACTTGTGGACACGGAGCCCCACTGCTTCTTAGCAACAATGGAGGTGCTCATTCCTCTATCGACCATTGGTACCCCATCTTCTTCCAGAAGAGATTCCAGGCTTACCATAAACACCGAAGTGCAATAAGATCAGAGCATCCCTAAGATGAAAATAAAAGGTTGAGACCCAACCAAGGCAGTGGGAAAAGCAAATATCATCCTTAAAAAATCTAGACCAAGGGTTGCTGTGTCAGTTGAACACAAACCATGACTCTGAATTTTTTGGAAGCCAACACAAGAATAAAAAGGGTGGAATGGCTTCTGTGGCTCTTCTCAAACCTGTGAAAGAAACCTGTCATAGCACTGAGAGAGATTTATGACTTTTTCCCTGTATCGGTCTTTTGGGCCCAATATCCTAGCGAAAGTACAAGAAGTCCCAGCTTGTTAATCTAGAAATGTCATTATTTCATTTTGTGGGGAAGTTATAGATGACACATGGCTTCGTTTTGATGATTCTCAGACACGGCTAACTTAAAACCCCAGGAATAAAAAAGAAGATGGTCAGGGAAAGCTCATTTAGCTTTTAAAACAGCCCACTTAGAGTGGCCGGATCTTTCCAACATAGAAAAGTAAGAAGGAAGCTCTCCTGAGATTCAAGGATCTGTGTAAGAGTATCCCTGAGAAGTGAGTTAACTTATAATATTTGCAATATGATGATAATAAAATACCTAAAAGTTTACAAAGTACTTTACAAAATATATGCATATATTTTTACTCTCACTCTCCTGTGCCTAGATATGAGTTCCGCCTTTTTTGCCTGTGAGGAACAAGTTCAGAGAGAATCTGTGGGCTTGCCCAAACATAACTAGTCAGCAGTGGACCTGGCCCTCTGAAAGAAGCAAGGAGTCAGGAGTACTACAAGTGTTTATCAAAAGAAGAGGTTTGGAGAACTGGGATGATAATGTATTCATTTAAGGCATTTTTTTAATGATTTCATTTATTTATTTATTTGAGAGAGCGCACGAGCAAGGGGAAGGGCAAAGGGAGGGGGAGAAGCCTACACCTTGCTGAGCAGGGAGCCCAACACGGGGCTCCATCCCAAGACCGTGGGATCATGATCTAAGCTGAAGGCAGGTGCTTAACCAAATTAGCCACCCAGGCGCCCCTAAGGTATATTTTTTGAGCCAGATAACTATTGATGGCAGCCTTGAACACAGGTTTTGAAAAAGTTCCCTTTACAAAGAATATTTAATAACTTTCTTACAAGTTTTGGGGCTTTAGTGCATTTGCTAGCACCACGCACCAAGGATCTGAAGCAGTAAGACTTTGTGCCATCATTTATACTTTTTCACTCAAAATCCTACTTTCCTACAAGATGAATTCTTGTAGCTCTGATATCTTGTCTTCTGAGCCCCAAGCCACTCAAGATCCAGGTTAAAGTTCATCACTGATTTCAGACAAAACCTAAATATCTTGTAACATAGGAGCCATGCTCTGTGAATTATGCATTTCATTGAACAAATTGCCTACCTGCCTCCCCCAACCCAGAATACCATTTTCGGTCTTTGCTATGGACTTTTTTTTTTTAATTTTTTACAGTTTCATGCACAGTACAATTTCAATTAATATAGCTTGCCCTCTGACTTGAGAAAGCTTTGTCCCCTTAAAAGAGAAATCCTTTCAAACTGAGTCAACCCTATTCAGAGACAGAGAAAAAATAAATATGGTCAGAGCACGAGTTTCCATTGTGAACAGACTCAGACATCAAAGTGTTCTCTGGTCTCCCCAGCATCATATGCATGCAAGATAGGAAAAGATTAACTTTTGCAAAGTTGCCTTTTACATCAGCACTCTGGTGTGTCATCTAACCAAGACTTAGAATTCCAAACTCCTAGAATTTTGAGGATACAAATCACTTTTGTTTTCCAAAGGCTAAGGATGGTCTAGACACCAGGCTTCCTCTTTATTCAGCAGGTTGCTGCTGTTAACTTTTCTCAACAGAAAAGCAAACTTACCTCTACTCAGTGTCATTCCGGTATAAATTTATGTTTCTTAGTTACAGAACTGCGATGTCAGTGGGTACATTAGAGCTACATCAGTTCTCCCAGATGATTTTGTGACTTGGTTGTTATCCCCAGAGGTAGGGAGTGGGGTTGGAGAGGGGAATGGACCGAGTAATATATTAATTGAATACATCATTTTATAAAACCTCAGATGAATTGCACCCTTGCCACCAGATCTTCCTTGATAGTCTGGGGACACCACTCTGTAGCCACGGAGCATAACAGCAGATGGACTGTGCCGGAGGAAGGAACTCCCCAAAGTCACATTCGATCATTTTATTGCTTATATTGAAATAAAAATATGGATATTACCCAGGAGTTGTTCCTGAGCAAATATACTGGTATGATTTGTGATATCCATTCAGTCCATTTGGTTGAACCAAAAAAATGACTGAGGCAACAGCATAGATTCCATATGAAAGCTCTCTGAAAACAACATAAATATTTGCCTCCAGTCTTTTTACATTTATACACTTGCATTTCAGAGTGGAGTATGCATGTACTATGTACGAGGTAGCTAGCCATTCTGCAACGGACACAGGCTCCTTGTGAAATAAGCCACAGCAGTTATCTCTGCTCACCGCATCAGGGATCCCAAGCCCAGAGAGGCTAACCAGTTCTCTTCAGGTCACCTGGGTGTGGCGTGACAAGGCCTGTGTTAGAGTCTTCATTTGTATGTCCCCAGGGCTCTGCCTTGTTCACACAGCCCCCTGCCTTCCTTATACACGTGCTTTCATGGCATAAACTTTGTATGCAGGAAGAGAAGGTGCTAGAGAATCCACAGAGGCAGAAATGGGAGTCCCTAAGAATCAGTTGTCTGTGCAACATACGGAGGCAGAGGTAGAGAAATATTCCCATTCATGAGAATGAGTGATATTGTGAAAATCCCTATCAGGCTGTCCAAAATCAAACACGTTTTGGAAAGAGTGGGTCTGTCTGTTTCTATGAATTTGTCTGACATACCTCGTTAGCTCTTAGAGATCTGGAACATCTGTGGTCCTTTCCCTCTCTCCACAAGTTTGTGTTCTCTGCCCAGATTCTGGCACAGCACTCTTGATGTCAGCAGATCTTAAAGGAAGGCCTGCTGCCCTTGCGTCATGCAAATGTTGGCCTCCCCAAGATTCCTTTGCTGGGTCACACAAAGAGACCAGAAAAGTACCTTCCATTTCATAGGCTCTGGCTGTTAATCATGTCCTGCCCAGGATCCGTTTGTTGGTAGGACAAGGGTCCAGCATCATTCCCTGGATCCTCAAGCCACCTTGCATTTCTGAGAAATACAGATGAGGGTGGACCACAGGCCAGCACATCTCCTCAGCAACAGTTGAATCCAGGTCTCCATGGGGGACCAGTCCCTAGCCAGCAGGTCTTGGCCAGCCACCATCACTCAACAATACACACTTTCTGAGTTTAATGTCCCCGTGGGGTTAGGTAGCCTCCTGGAACAGACTTGGATGCCCTCCCTGCGCCACTGCAATCAAAGCAGCAGGCAGGTCTCTGTTGTAGTGACCCTAGAAGAGGGGCTGGGAGCATCTATGAGGTGTGAACAGTTAACCAAAAAATCCTTCTGGGAGGTCAGATGTCATTGAAGATACATAGCTGCATTCTAAGCAAATGGCCAAGCCCTGAGGGCTTTGTGAGATCATCTTAATCTGAGTGGTGAGCAGCAGTCCTAAAGAACCGTTTTAAAGATATGCCAGTGTTAATATAGAAGGGGTTTAGAATCTTAAATATATATGAAGCTGGGAAGTAGGATATCTTTTATTTCTACCTGGCTTCTTTCTCTCCCCTATAGCACAGTCACACGGACTTACTTGTGGGTATATTTGTATTTCTGTTTATTTTTTGATTTATGGCAATCTCCCCTGCTAAAACATAAGCCCCATGAGGTCAGAGATAATAACTCTTTTTGCTCGCAGTGGTCTCCATAGCACCTAGAACACTGCTTAGCACATAGTAGATGTTCAGTAAATATTTGTGAATAAATATCAAGTTCACAGAAATCATTCCTGTGGTAATAATAACTAAGAAGGGTGCAGAGAATCAAGAGATCCCTAAACAAGATAGGGCAGTGAACTTTCAAAGGGCAAAGATCCAGAGAATAGGAACATTCTTAAATATAATTGTGGATTCAGGCAGCTGTGCACATGTTACCAATTACGAGATTTGTGAAATCTCAGGCATGCCTTTGCATGCCCTGCCATGGGGAGCGAGCAAACCACACCAGACTTGCAGATGGGTCCATCCTAGGGCCTCCCTGTGGACAGGGTGGGAAGAGGGTGTCCAGGCCTATGTTGCCAGATGCATACTGAAAAGCGCTCCGGTGCTCCTTCCCCACACAGATCGTGGACGGCAAGCTGTGGTTCCAGCTGGACTGTGGCAACGGCCCGGGGATCTTGGGCATCTCGGGCCGCGCCGTCAACGACGGGAGCTGGCACTCTGTCTTCCTGGAGCTCAACCGCAATTTCACGAGCCTGTCCCTGGACGACAGCTACGTGGAGCGGCGCAGGGCGCCCCTCTACTTCCAGACCCTGAGCACCGAAAGTACTATCTACTTCGGGGCGCTGGTGCAGGCCGACAACATCCGCAGCCTGACCGACACGCGGGTCACGCAGGTGCTGAGCGGCTTCCAGGGCTGCCTGGACTCGGTGGTGCTGAACAACAACGAGCTGCCTCTGCAGAACAAGCGCAGCAGCTTCGCAGAGGTGGTGGGCCTGACCGAGCTGAAGCTGGGCTGCGTGCTCTACCCCGACGCCTGCGAGCGCAGCCCGTGCCAGCACGGGGGCAGCTGCTCGGGCCTGCCCTCCGGGGGTGAGTGACCGCGGGCACCTGCCGGTCAGGGGCGGGGTGGGAGGCAGACGGGCTGGATCTTTTACAGGCCTCATCAGCCCAGGTGCTCGCCCTGAGAGGAGTATTCATTCACCCCAGGTGCTGGCCGAGCTTCCTTCTCCCTTTAGGGGGGTCCGGGAGCTTCACAATTACAATTTAACCTATCCTTTTTTTTTTTTTTAAAGATTTTTATTTATCTATTCATGAGAAACACTGAGAGAGAGAGGCAGAAATATAGGCAGAGGGAGAAGCAGGCTCCTTTTGAGGAGCCTGATGTGGGACTTGATCCCAGGACCCCAGGATTACGCCCTGAGCCAAAGGCAGATACTCAACCACTGAGCCACCCAGGTGTCCCTTAACCCATCCTTTTGCAGCAACCCACAGGCACAGGGCACTTCAGGAGTCCAGAGATGCAATCACGGCAGCCCCATCCCCTTTTACCCCACACCCTTCCAGGCCTTCGGGGGAAATAGGACCCCCTTTTAAGTATCCGCTCTCTTGAGCCACCTGTGTGTCACTGCAGAATGATTGGTGGCAGTCTCAATCATGATATCCCCATGCAATCCTTTGTCACACAGACATGTAACTTCACTAGAAGCTAAAGGGAGGGGAGAGTTGAACCCACCATTCCAGGAATGGAAATATAATAGAGATGCTTTGAAGCATGCTCTTATGTATTAAAAATAAAGATAATGACAATTCTATAAATGGGTCAAAAGTCAGGAATAAAGGGAGGGCAATTTACATGAAATCTCAGGACAGATAAACAGTCAATGAGGGCATGATGATTTATGCCAGTAAACTCTTTCCCCAGACATATATCATGAAGAAGAAAGAAGAGGGGAAGCCAGAAAAAGCGGGGGAAGGGAATAGAAGGTTTCTATTGTTTGAGGGAAAAGCCAGGATTACCTAAGTCCTGGGAGTCTGAAAATAAAAGAGTCTCTGACTTCCCCCAGATGCCATGTCTGTGCTAATGTAAACTAGGTCAGGCACTCGGCTAGTTGAAGGCTCTGCTGCCTTCCGACAGCCCAACCACTGATCATACTTGAGCCCCTTTGCAGAGTCTCTCAGCAGTAGTGTGATTAGCAAATTTAAACCTTCCCCACAAATCACTTAGAGATTCTGCTGTGCGCATTACCATCTAATGTTCGTGAAGCCCAACTCCAAATTTAGAGTCCATTTTATTATTAGAATGTTATAAACTGTCCACAAAATGATGCACTGCCGAAATACAGACACCAAAGTTATTTAGACTTGCATATGTTACTGCCACAATGAGGGCCAAGTGCCCTGGGGGGAAATTTCTACCGTCTCGATTTAAGAAATCTATTTGCTGTTTTTACTGTCTCAGCAGTATATGTAAATAAAGGGTTGTTATGGTGCCATAATTCCCGAATGATGGGCAGTAACTATACTTCAGTGGTTCTATAAACCAGCCCATTATGACAAGTCATGGCCAGTTTTTCACCAGGCAAAACAATTCTGCTAGTGTGAGCCATCCACGATATATAAAAGGAGCATATAATTAAATTGGGTTGAAATAGAACACCACTCCGTGTCAAATGCTGGGTACGGAGCCGCAAATTGTAACATACTTTTAACGATGGCAGGACATTGCTTTTGCTGGCAAAGCTATGGGCTTCCACGATGGGTTATCTTTAAAATAATAATCATCATTATCGTCACTGTATTAAGGAAAAAGACAGGGAATCTTGCTCTTCTATGTGCATTTGAATGTTTTTTAATTGCCTGAAATCTATGAGCTAAGTATTCAGTGCAGGTATGTTCATTAAGTGAGTGTGACTCCTATCGGCACAGCAATTTTCCTCTATTTTTTTTTTAATCTCATTTGGTTTAACCAAGTTTCAGCACTAAGGATCCACCTGCTGTATACTTTTCACACGGACTCAAGACAGCTTTCTTCTCCCTAAAGGCCCAACCTAGCCTACAGATTGCATACTCTCTGGTACTCTGCTTTGTCTCCTGCGCCCCTGGTACCCCTCTGATTGAGTTTGGGGACTAGGATGCACCACAGGTGCTCTTTCTTCCGAGGTGATAGAGCCTCCTATCAGTTCAAGTGTCTCCTTTGTTCCTGGAGGCTCACATTTTCCTGAACAAAGAAAGTATTTTTTCTCACTTCCATCTATACATGTCTCTTCCCTCTAGCCTACTGTTTCTGTTGAGTTGAGAAGGCCCAGTGGTTCTTCCATCAGCAACTCCCAGGGCATGATCCAGAAGGGGCACTCTGGGGGTCTCATGCACAACAGTACTGAACCCAGGGCTGCCAAACTCCTCACCACCCACCCAGAAATCTAAGGAGAGGGTTTCTGTTGCTCCCCTAGGAAATCAGAAGCACAGAACTCCTCCTCTGATGTGTGAGGTGGTATCTATCTGCTCCTGGCTATCAGGATTCAGACCTCAGCTCCTAAAAAAAAAAAAAAAAATAGGAGAGGGATTCTAATTTCTTGCCACTATTATCTGTTAACATAAGAGGAATTTTTGCTAGGTCCCTGTATCCTCTCTGAGAATTCTCAAAATCGGTGCCAAAGATTACTCTTTGGGTATCAGGATAAAAGCAAGAAAAGAAACAACCAATAATTTGGTCTTTAACTCCTATCTGTAAAACTATGCAGCTAATTGTAAGGTTATTTAAAAGAAAGGGAAAAAATCATCCAAGTTGTAAGTAATGGTTTAAAAAGAACATAAGGCTCAGTCATTAATGAAAGACTATTCATGCCTCTAGTCAACGCCCTCTGGCCGCAGGGGTGTCTAATCACAGAGAGGGAGTCTTGCTTCCCCAGGTCAAAGGCAAAGATGCAGGCAGTATTCAAAGGCAAAGATGCAGGCAGTATTCAAAGAGCAAAATAGGGCTAGAGAGAGTAGAGTGAGGTGCTTCCATGCGACCCGATGCACAGGAGAATGCTGGTGACAAGAGGTAATTGACCGAACATATTGCTGCTGTTTGAGCACTGTGGTCTGTGTTGCTCTGAAATTCCAGAACACATCTTTTAGTGTCATCACCCCCTCGACCACTGAGGACTGCTGGAGTATTGGTCATTGGCGGTCCCAGAGACACTCTCAAACGGCTTTCCTACCTCATTGTTCCAGAGCATTCAGAGTTTTTAAAGCAGGCAATCCACAGCAAGAGGTATTTTATTTCAAAGAGACAGGATTCTGCTCTAACCACCTCCAAATTCAGTCAGACCCTTGGTATGAAGTGGCAAGGAGGCTGTGTCTGCTAGCTCGGAATGACACGGTCAGCAGGTTTGACCAGTGTTATAACTCTAGCTGTCCCAAGAGCAAGCCATGCGAACCCCAAGCGAGTTAGAGCCCAGAATGCTAACTTGTAATGAGAGTGTAAATATGGCTCTGTAAATCAACCACAGAGGGAAGGCTCTCTCTCGTTAAAGCCTTGAAATTATATATATTTTGTAAACATGATCTGAAAATAGCAACCACCGTGAAGAAGAAACAGCCACGTCCCATTCTGACCCCTGATATCTAGCCCCCGTGGGTAGGGAGCAGCCCACTGAGCACCCACAATTTGGATCAGGGTCCTCAGTCCCCATGCCTTATCCTGCTCAGCTCAAGCCCATTACTGGAAAAACCTAGCTGAAGCAAAGCTATAATTTGACAAAGCAATGCAGTGAGCCAGGCAGTCACCATGCTAGAAATAGTCATTCTGTCAGCTTTGCATAAGACCAGAAGCCTAACTTTTAAAGTGAAAACTTGGTAAATGCTAAGAGTAAGACTATGTGCTCAGGACTGTGATAAGTGCTTACCTTGTGATTGCTTATGCACTGTGACAATTCTCATAATATTCTGGGATCAGTACCAGTCTTCCCTTCCCCAACCCCCATTTTACAGATTAAAAACAGGCCAGAGAGGTTAAGTAACTAGCCCAGCATCACACAGCTAATGAAGTGAGGAAGCCAGGGTTTGATCCGGGTTTATGGAACCCCCTCCAACCTGAGCTCTTGAAACTCTTGTTACTTAAAGTGTACTCCAGGAAACAATAGCATCCGCATCACTGCAAATGTTAGAAATGTTGCAACTCAGATCCCACCCCAAACCCACTGAATCCAAGTCTGTATTTTAACAAGATCTCTAGGTGGTATACTGATGTCTTTCTCTGTCTCTAAACTGCCCCAAAGCCTAAGGAAACTAGTGGTTTTTTTGTCTTCACATATCATAGATGGTGGTTTTCAATCTCTGAGATGCATGTGCATCACCTGAGGACCTTATTAAAATGAAACCTTGTTATGGAAGAGTCTCTTGAATGTTAAGGGAAAAGGAGAATCTCTATACTTGCCTCCACCACTCGCTGCCCATGTCAAAGGAACCTTCTGCTAGATCACCGAATCGTAATCACAAATTCCTAAACTTAATACCAAGAAAAATCTCTCAGTGAAAGTTTGGGGGGTTAGGGGGAATAAAATACCCAAACCTACAAATTGGAATCTCAGAATCTGCAAGCATGAAATTCAGACATCTTTGTTTTTAACAAGCCTCCAAGGTAGGTCTATGCACATCTCAGGACATTTGGGAAGCCCAATAAACTCAGTATTTGCAGGGATGTGAGTCAGTGATTTTCAGGAGAGGTTAAGCAGACACTGGATGTTCAGGAAGTGAATGTCAGGTGCATGCCCTGTATTTGTCATCACTGTTCCAGTGTAAAGATTGAACTTTGTTCCCAGTCAGGAGTTTGAGGTCCCCCTGAGCTCCCCGCCTAAGAGAAAAATGATGGTGTCTACTTACTCCCTCTAATAAGTTGCATGTAACAAGTTCTTGGATGTTGCCAATGGTTGGGCATAGAAGTATTTTCAGCCACAAAGCTGCCCAAGATACTTTGGGTGATGTTTTACTGAGTGTTTTGCATCCCTAAATGGTAAAGGTCTAGATAAGCTCGGGCCTTCAAACTTTAAGTAAATTCTGTGGTCCCATTGCTGTCTCTGTGACCAGCGGATTACATTTGTATGTCCCTCCTCCCCTCACAGCTGGCTTAAAAGAATTGAACAGGGTTCCTGTAGGAGCTCAGCCCACTGGCCCACTGAGGAAAGTGGGACAGAGAAGGGAGGGGCCAAACCCCAGTGAATATACTGTGGACATCATTTTTTAAAACTATTTTAAGTAATTTCGTCACCCAATGTAGGGCTCAAACTCACAAGCTTGAAATCAAGGGTCACATGCTCTACTGACTGAGCCAACCAGCCGCCCTTCTGTGAATATATAATTTGACTGAGCTTTGCAGCTTATGGGGAAAAAATTTTTTTTTCTGGGTGACTTTCTTCTAAATATGGAGGTACCTTATTTTTGGTACTTTGGAAAAAACCCTATGGTAACAACATTAATAATGTAGATATTGCTACAGAAAAAAAAAATCTCAAAACCCTAAAGCAGTCAAGTTCTGTGCAAACACAAAAGAACATGCTGGATAGGAAAAAAAAAAAAAAGAAGAAGAAGAAGAACATGCTGGATAGTGAGAATTTAAGGTGTGCCTAATGTTAACACATTGCATGTTTCCAGATCCTCAAAGAAAATGCTAGAGGCTCAGCCCAATATACAATATATGAAATGTGAGTAAGCTATCCTAGGGAAAGTTATAGGTCTCACCTTTATGCACCCTGCATGGTGAAAGATGTGAAGTAATGACAGAGCCCATGACCTACAGCCAAGCTCACCCTACTTGTGATTAGCATCGCGTGTGATAATCCATACACCAGTTTTCTCATACTTATTGAGATTCACACAGACTAGACCTTTCCGGATTTCCCAATATTCAGCCTAGAAATCAGAGTAAGAAACTCCCATGGCTCTCAGTTGTTTGGTTGACGGGCAACAGAAATGAAGCTGATTTCAGAACCCATAATAATTATAATAATTACAACAATAAAGCACCTAATGTTTGCGTGCTACATTGTGGTTGATGAATCCAAAAGCCTTATTATCCTTTATGAAGTGGGTATTAGTGAGGTTCAATTACCAGATAAAAATAGGGAGGTTCCTGGAGGCCAGGCGGCTCGGCTGTGATCACATCCCGCTGGTGGGTAACAGCCAGAACTTAAAAGGACCCAACCTCACTGACACCTCACAGCTGCCTCCCCAGATCATGTGCGCTCTTGGGGTTTCTAAATGAAATCCATAATCCAGCAAGCATAGTGGTTGATGCTGACTTCAGATCCCAAATGCCAGCTCACGTTTGTCATTACTTCCACCTTTGTGCACCAGGCAGATGTCTCCTTATCAAGGCAGCCAAACCTGATCAGAATCATGTCACCTACACTAGAGAGCAGGACCGAGGGTTGAGGCCATTACCTGGGTGAAGGAGGTTGGAAAAAGGACTAATAAGTCAAAGGAGTAAGATAGAAATGATCTTGATTATTTGCCTACGCAGCCCAAATTCACTCTGTAATTGCCCAAGCCGTTTCTATTTTTGCATTTAATAGGTTTGCAGTATTCTTTGAACGAGGGAAGGAGGGGGCATTTTAAGTTTGTCCGGGTGCAGATTTCAAAGCCATCTGCATCTGCTAAAACTAGAAGGATTGTAAACAAGAGCACAGCTTTGAGGCCAAGCTTAAAAATACACTCCTCACTTTGCCATGATTCCAGGGGAGAAAGGCTGTAACATTATTATTTTTTTAACATGTATCTCAATGCTAAGAATATGATTGTCTTTTTTTAACCTGGGAACTGCTTTAAGTGGTGTCTGCCACTTACTGACTATGTAACTTTAGACAAACCATCCTACTTAAACCTCAGTTCCCTTATTTCTAAAATAATTATAATAATTGTACTTACAACATAGGGTCGTTGTCACAAATTAAATGAGAAAATGCACAGAACGTTCTTCGCATTTTTCCTAGTGCATAATAAGCTTTTGTTCTTTTTTTTTAATTTTTTGAAAGATTTATTTTAGAGAGAGAGCACAAGCATAAGGGGCAGAAAGAAAAGAATGTGAAGCAGATTCCAATCTGATGGGGTGCTCCATCTCACAACCCCGAAATCGTGACCTGAACCAAAACCGAGCGTCCACTGCTTAACCAAATAAGTCACGCAGGCACCCCTAAGCTGTTGTTCTTCTAATAATTTCCTTATTTAATCTTCTTCCCTCATCCTGAAAAAAACCTACAGTTTTTCATCACACTTGGAGATTTCCCACTACTTTTTGTTTTTATTTCACATTTACAAAGTGTTAAATTTTTATTTGTGGTCAGATGGTAATGCCTGGATATCTCTTGAAATTTTCTTTCCTTGATTTGTGTTCTATACCAACATATGGTAATGCTTGGGAATAGCAAAAACTTTATGATGCCAGTATCTTAGTATTTAATGATGATTTGGCTCCCAGAGGGGTATCCGATGTTGTCCATCTTCTCATCTCCTTAGCTCCCTGGAGTGTGGTGGAGTCAACATACAAGCTCCTTCTCATTCCTAGCAAGTGATAAGTTCCCTCACTGACAAGTTTCAATGTCAATACCATCTCGTAGAAATGTTTGAGGATCTGAAAGTCTGGATTCAAGCTCAGATGCAATCACTTACCGGTTATAAGTTCTTGATGGAGCCACTAACCTCTCCAACACCACCATGGAGTTGAGATGTTAATGGGGCTTTTCATTTTTCCTTCATAGGATTATTGTGGTCCTTCATAAAATGACTCAGAGTGATTTTAAACCACTACAGCATTAGATCCCTTAGTATCACCATGGCAGACTTATTGATATTCTAAAATTATCAGTAATGGGGCCCAGGCCAGGATAATGAGAACATAAATAAAACCTCACAATAACAGGTTACTCTTGAACAGCAATCCTCTTTCATAGAATCTAAGAATAGGTATCTCTCTTCTTTCATTTAAAGAAAAATCTGACCACTTTATTTTTTTTAATTTTTTAAAGATTTTTATTTATTTATTCATGAGAGACACAGAGAGGGGTGGGGGGGAGAGAGAGAGAGAGAGAGAGGCAGAGACACAGACAGAGGGAGAAGCAAGCTCCATGCAGGGAGCCTGATGGGGGACTAGATCCCGGGACTCCAAGATCATGCCCTGGGCCGAAGGCAGGCACTAAACCACTGAGCCACCCAAGGATCCCCAAATCTGACCACTTTAAAATAAAATTTTCCTCTCATCATGTTAACATAACTACTCTAAATTTAAAGTTCTAAAAGAAATCATTTTTCTAAGTGTTCTCTGTCTCCTTTGTCCCATGGGTTTGAGACCAGAGCAGATACTAGACAGTTTCCTTCTGTTTTTATAAGCAGAGGATCCAGAAAGAGTGAAATGAAGTATAGTTGTTAAAAATACAGTTCAGGATGATCTTGGACAGTTTAGGGACTCTGGAGCCAGACCCACAGTAGCTTCACAACCATGAATAAGAAATCAGCCCTTCTGAACCCTAGTTTCCTCATCTAGAAAATGGGACTAACAACAGTACCTCTGACACAGGCTTATTTTCAGAATGAGATGAGCTATAGTACGTGAGAAGTGCTTAGAACTGCTTTTGGCACAGAATAAATGTCATACAAAGTATAGCTGCTGTCATTGTCATTGTCATCATCTTCAAAATGGAGAGCCAGTTTTCTCAGATGTAGAACAGAGCTCTTCAGTCAGCCATGGTTTGCTCCAGCCTAGATCCAATGTCCCCACTGTATGTTCCCACCACACCCTGTGCCTACTATCATGGTGATTTTGTAGCCACCTGTGTGTTTATAGATGGTGTACTTCTGTCTCTGTATCCCCAGGGGTGTGCTGGGAACCAGCCCTCTAAAAATAAAAGCCCCTATTTGTAATGTTTGTTGATTTCTATGATGCAAATACTCCCTCCGTGGCTGACATGAGGCTCCTGGTGGTTTAATAACTGGCCTGCCAAAACATAAAAAATAAATAAAATAAATAAAATTAAAAAAATAAATAAATAACTGGCCTGCCAAATTCCCGAATGTTTAACAGTCCATTCTTACAACCCTATGAGCTGGCTCCAGCCTATGGCTTAGGCACTCAGTCAGTGAATAGGTTAATCAGTCAGGCTGGCAGCTGCATCCAGTAACACTAGAAATCCCACAAAAGATAATGAAAATGACAAAATGCAGAAGGAGATATGTGGGAGTAAAATAGTGCATTAGAGACATTGCCTCATTTCAAATTCTGATTTTCCAAGGCACCGAGACATCAAATCAAAGAAATCAAACCCATGACCTTAGAATCCAGTTAGAATCCAGTTTCCATGATAGGAATTCAATGTCCCTTATTTCCAGACACGCCTTCTATGGCTCCCCCTCCCCCCAACTACTTCTGCTATGACTCTATTTGGGAAATTGCGGAAGCTTGCCAAATAGGAGTTGGTGAGGGAGGAATTTTTCCTGCTCTGACCCACCTTGCCTTAGATTCCCCCTTTGGGGACTTTCCTCCTACCTCATCATTGATGTGTTTTCAAGTCCTGTCCTATGGTTGTTGCCACCCCTCCACCACCCCCACCCCCTACCCCCCAAACTCCCACCCCCCAGGTAGTCAAGAAAGGAATCTAATTCATCCTCACAAGTTACTCTACCTCTAAATGGCATGCTATTCTGGCCAAGGACTAGCTAGGCGATACAAAGAAGCATTATTCCCAGTTCTAACTGCTTTCATCAATCCCACTCAATTCCATTAAGGCAAGCAGCTTCCCAAATTGGAAAAAAAAAACAATGGTGAGTCAGCATAATTTAAAGCAAGCATACCTCAGACTCCTACAGCCTGTCCACAGACATCAGGCTGGCCACCTTGGACACAGTTTACATCAACAATGGTCTTTCCTTAAGAGTTAGTTCCCTGGTATTTCATTGATGTTGCATTCAAGAGCATTGGGTATCTCTCAGAGCTTTGTGTTTCTTGTTGCCAGGGAGGCTGGGACCTCATAGTCCCCTCATTTTGTGAATGTAAAGATTTCTCTCTTGCCTCCTGTACCTGCTTCCTGAAGGTGAGTTTCTTGCTCTGAACCTATAAACACCCACACAGACATAATGTCCCCCTAGATGTGAGAGATCTCTATCATTTGGGTTGAGTGAACATAAATGAGCATATATGCTATTTTAATCTATAGATTTTTAACTATGTTATGCCTGTAGAAATAAATCTATAGGGAGCACCTAGCTGGCTCACTAGAAAGAGTATGCAACTCTTGATCTCTGAGGTCATGAGTTCAAGCCCCATGTTGGGTGCAGAGATTACTAAAATAAATAAATAAACAAACAAACTTAAAAAAAATCAATCTATGAAGTCCCAGCATCAGTCACTGGGGAGCAGAGACTAGCCCAAGAACCCTTCAAACAAGAGAATGGTTATTTACAGCATTTACAAAAGCTCTTAGAAATGAGGAAGTCTCATTGGTCACTTCAGGGCAATGGTAGCAGCTTGCTGTCACAATCTTACTATTGCATGAGTAAAGGCATTTTAATAAGCCATAAGCCATAAGAGTGAGAGGATTGAGAAGGAGACAACATTGACACAGGTTGGAGGTGGGAGGCAAATGGACAGCTGTTGAGGAACAGAGAAGTGGAGCTTTGAGAGGCTGAAACGTTGACCAGTAGAAACAAATCTGAAAATGAATACCTGAAAAGCTTAGGAACTGGAGGCATCAGTCATTTCTAAAAGGAGAAAAGATGGGGAGAAGGGCTTAAAATAAGAATTAGTCAAAATGTCCTAGAGGCAATCAGAACCCTAGATTCCCACTTCTCTCTGCATGGCCAGGTAACCACTCCCCCTCTCAGACCCTGGCAGAGCCTGCAGGTGAGTTGCAGAAGTGAGAAGACAGGGAGCACCTGGCACTGCCCTGCATTTAGTCAGTGGGGAGGTGGGTAGAAGTAAATCTCATGTGTTCATTGGATGCTGAGACCCACAACCATCCTTCCTCTACCACCACTTGATCCCCTGAATGTTAGAAACCAGGCCATCACTCTCCCTCCGGGCAGGTGATAAGGGTCATTAGTGGGGAAATTTACCAACCCAGTGGTACTGAAACAGTATCACAGTATCACAGTTGACAAACCCCACTCATGTGCTCAGAGCTTCCTATTAGATTTCTAATTTCCTACCACTCCATTCTGCAATCTGAGCTGATAAGGAAGGATTGTCATAGAAGGTAGGAAATCCTCTAATTTGGAAGATAAGGAATATATTAAGCTTCTCCAGAGAAACAGAACCAATAGGATGGATGGATGGATGGATGGATGGATGGATGGATGGATGGATGGTTGGATAGATGATAGATAGATAGATAGATAGACAGACAGACAGACAGACAGGTTTTAAGGAGTTGACTCATACAATTGTGGGGATAGCAAGTCTGAACTGCTATATATATGGGGCAGGCCAGCAGGCTCAAAATTCATGTAAGAGTTGATTTTGTAGTCTTGAGTCTGAAGTCACAGAGCAGACCATCAGGCTGGAAACTCAGGCAAAATTTCTACATTGCTGCAGAATTCCTCACAGCATCATCTGGACTGTGTTTGTCCAACAATTGGGTATCATAGCCTAGTCAAAATGACACATAAAAATCACTATTACAGAGACCAAAATTAAGAAACAGAGAAAAAAAAACAACTTGGAGAAAACTATGCAGGGAGAAAACTTCATAAAAATATTAATATCCTCAGAGAGATAAGAGAAGATATTGTAGCCACAAAACATGAGCAGGCTGCTATCATTTAGACACTCATACATGTAACCTTAGTGAACAAAAAAGGAGCCCTTGTAAAATGACAACATAAATGAAAATCTCAAAGTTTCAGAAGATGAGAATGTCTCAGAAAGTACAGAAAAAAAAACCCTTGGAGATGTAATAGAAGAAAAGTAACTAGAGGAAGGTCTAGGAGATCTAAGATCTAAATCATAAAACTTCCATAAAGACAGAACAAGGAAAACAAAGGAATAGAAATCGTCAATGAAATAATTAAGTTTTCCGAAAATTAAAGGACAAGAATTTCCAGGGAACCCAGTACTGGTTGAAATAAGACCATACTAAAGCACATCATGGTGAAATCTCAGAAAATTGGGAAGATCCTCCACATTGTTGGAGAAGAAGGAAAAAAAAACAGATCATGTACAAAATTTAGGAACCAAAAGACTTCAAATTTCTCAAGGGCCACCTCGAAGGAATTGCTGAGAATTCTGTACACAGCCTACAGAATGGAGGTGAGGGTGAAGCAAAGACACCTCCAGCTATGCAGGATCTCACAACATTGAGCTGTAAACCCTTCCTCTGAAAGCTACTACAGAGTGTATCCTAATGAAATAGAGGTTAAGGAAGACAGAGGATACCAGAGACACTGGATCCAGCCCAGGAGAGCAGAGAGGGCGATCCCAGGACAGCAGCTCCACAGCAGGACGAGAGGGCACTCAGGGTAATCAGAAAGCCTTAGAGAAAAGATTTCTGCAGGCTATGAAAATACAGAACACCGGGCAAAACAGGGATACACGGAGAAACCTAGTCAAAGAGGAGTTTGGTGTTGAAGTAACAATAAGGACAGTTGATCCTTGAAGTGGGAGTTGGGGCACCGACCCATGGCACAGTTGAAAATCTGTGTATACCTTTTGACTTTTTCTAAAACTTAACTCTTAATAGAGCCCACCTTTGACCAGAAGCCTTACCAATAGCATAAACCATCGACTGACACATATTGTATATGTTATACATATGATATACGGTATTCTTAAAGAAAGCTAGAGAAAAGAAAATGTTATTAAGAAAACCATAGGGAAGAGAAAATATATTTATAGTACCAAACTTTTAAAAATTCATGCATAAGTGACCCTGGGCAGTTCAAACCCATGTGGTTCAAAGATCAGCTTTGCTGTTCAAGGGGATGTAGGGCTGCTGTTGTACAAAATAGGACTTAGAGAACTATCTGACTCTTTACTATGTGCTTTACACCTTTAATTTAAAAAGGAATTTAAAATTCTTTTAAAGTAGGGCAAAAGAAAATCCTTACTAATTATTCATCCCTTCCAGCTCTGAGAGATAAATAATGCCATTGTCCTTTTGGAATCTTACCCACTCCATTATTTAATATTCTCTGCAGTACAGATACTCCTGCCTATTTCCTCATGCTGGGTTCATGAGTAGAGCAAGTTGACAAAGATGTGAAAATTAGGATCCAAACACGGGATCTGGGTGAAGGCTGGGATTCTTCCATTTACCTGTGCATATGTCAAACTGAGGCTCATTTGAGTTTTACCTGTCTTCCCCTCACTTCCTCTCTAGGTGGGAAATGTGGTTCTCAGCTAAGCAGAAAAGGCACAAGGATGGGGGAGGGTTCGGGAAAGGAACCGGCATGGCACCTGGGATACACTGCTCTTCCCTGGAAACTTCCTGCCTTTTTGTAGCAGTGTGCTGAGGAAGGCATCTTCTCCCATCTTGACCGCTGCTCTTGGGGTCTATTTCTTGGGTGTCTCTCACCATTCTCACTCCCATTTAGGCAGGTGGTTAATTCAGTGAATTTTTGTGGACTAACAGGGGACCCAAACCGTTACTTGGCATCTTTGTGGCAAATGGGTCCCAAGTTCAAAATAACCAACTTGATAATCCTCTTCGGAATCAGGAATCAGGAGGGCACATGATGGCTGAGTCCCTGCACTTGGAGCATTGCCAGTGGCACCTGTGGCTCATGAGGACCTCTGTCTCCCTAGGCTATCAGTGTACCTGTCTCTCACAGTTCACCGGGAGAAACTGTGAGTCGGAGATCACAGCTTGCTTCCCAAACCCCTGCCAGAATGGAGGCTCCTGCGACCCCATCGGGAACACTTTCATCTGTAATTGCAAAGCTGGGCTCACTGGAGTCACGTAAGTTGAGATTGTGCAACAGCCTTTCTATCTGCTGCTTCTTGTTGCTAAGAGAGCAAAACTGTAAACAACTAATAGGGACAGAAGATTTACCACTAGTAGGACAGGCAAATTAAATGTTAACAGGGATTATCTCTGGGTAATGGGGTTATTGGTAACTTACATTTTTTTTCCTTTATACTTCTGTATATTTGCAAATTTTTATGTAATTACTATGTGTTCTGTAGTTAAAAAAAATAATTCTTTTAAATAAAATCCATCTAGGACCCATAATATTTCCAGCATAATTCTGAGGCAGACATATTACCCATTTCCCTAAAACTCATTAACTGGACTCTACTGCCTAACGTTTTATGATCATTCTGAGAAACTCAAGCATACCTTTCCTTTGCAAACCCTTTCCCCCCCAAGAAATGAGGGAAATTAAAGTGTTAGTCAAATGGAAAGGGACTGTTTTAAGCTCTAAGTGAAACGCCACTTCCAACCATCCTTGATCATTTGAGAAGTATATATATGTAATCTCAAGCAAGTGATATTCTAATTACAGATCAGTCTTATGTATTCATTAAGGCAAATCTCCCGAGGACTTTACCAGGAAATACTTAGCCGACTTTGAATCGTTGGATGTAATTTAAAGTAATAAAGCTGCATTTATTTTTAAATACTCTGTGATTCTAATTTCCGAATGACCTGGCCTCAATCTGTTCAAATTAGGGACGTTTGACTACATTTTAAAAGGTGGATTACCAAAGATATAAGTGATCGTGCCATTAAATGAACACATCGGAGCAATTGCTGAAGTAGAGACAAGTGAAGGAGAAGGAAGGTCCATGTTCTCACATAATGTTAAGCTAAGAAAGAATAAGACTTAAATGCCTGCCTTATAATTATACTCAACGTGAGCCATGGATTGCTTTGAGGAGAATAAAATTGATTTAATTATTTTTCATTAGAATGCTCTGATCATTCTTTCCTGATAATCTGCATTAGTATTAACTTTTATCGTAAGCACGGAATCTGTTGTAAGATATTTAGGTCTCTAGCCCACCTACCCACTTACTCTGTTAACCACCCTGCAGTCATGCATTCATGCGTGCACACACACACACACACACACACTCACACACAGTTCCCAGAGAGACCAAAAATGACAGTAACTGTTGGAGGCAAATGTCAGAACCAAAGATTTCTTACCTCGGGAAAACCTATTCATGGTATATATAGGTTCACTGCTGTTTCCCTGCAATTCCATAATCCCCAAAGCTCAGAGAACTAAAAAGGTTAAGGGTAGGTTAGCGGCAAACCAATTTGGTGGCAAACCCAGCCAAAATGGCTCTGAGACTATTTCTAGTCTTTATTTCTCTCATTTAGTGTGAGTATCCATATACTTTATTGTAGAAGCACTGGTGTATGCATGTGCTTATGGGGTCCGCGGCCCCCACCAGTTCCAGCAGCGGGGCGGGTGTGTTACGGAACATGAAAGACACGTACTGGATGGTGTTTCTAAAATTGTAAAAATTTAAACTCTGAGATGCATCCTGCCCCGAAGGCCTGGAGACCAGGACCTCTCCGACAGCGCGTTTGCTCCCTTGCGGCTCCTCCTCCCACCTGGATGGGGTCAGGCTACGTGAGAGCCATCGGGTTGGTTGGGAGGAGCCCCTCAGCCCCTCAGCCCCTGCCCCCGCCCCCCGAGGCGCGCACCCGGCGCACCTGCGCACCTGCGCACCTGGCGCACTCAGCACCTGTGGCCCCTCGCGCCCTCCCTGGGCCACCCGGGGCCGCCCGCCGCGCTGCGGGACCCGCAGTCTGAGCCGGGCTCTGTGTTTTGTCGCGAAGGTGTGAGGAGGACGTGAACGAGTGCGAGCGGGAGGAGTGCGAGAACGGGGGCTCCTGCGTGAACGTGTTCGGCTCCTTCGTGTGCAACTGCACGCCGGGCTACGTGGGCCAGTACTGCGGGCTGCGCCCCGTGGTGGTGCCCAACATCCAGGCCGGCCACTCGTACGTGGGCAAGGAGGAGCTCATCGGCATCGCCGTGGTCCTCCTGGTCATCCTCGTGCTGGTCGTCCTCTTCGTGGTCTTCCGCAAGAAGGTCTTCCGCAAGAACTACTCGCGCAACAACATCACGCTGGTGCAGGACCCCGCCACGGCCGCCCTGCTGCACAAAAGCAACGGCGGCCCGTTCCGGGGCCTGCGCGCCGGGGACGCGCGCAACGTCTACCAGGAGGTGGGGCCCCCGCAGGTGCCCGTGCGCCCCATGGCCTACACCCCCTGCTTCCAGGGCGACTCCCGCAGCAACCTGGATAAGATCGTGGACGGGCTGGGCGGCGAGCCCCAGGAGATGACCACCTTCCACCCCGAGTCCCCGCGCATCCTCACGGCCAGGCGCGGCGTGGTCGTGTGCAGTGTGGCCCCCAACCTGCCCGCCGTGTCGCCCTGCCGCTCCGACTGCGACTCCATCCGGAAGAACGGCTGGGACTCGGGACCCGACAGTGAGTAGGGGCCCGCAGGGGGTCCCTTGTTCCTCCAGGGTCCCCGGGAAGCCGGGGGGGGGGGGGGGGGGGGCGCTGGCGCAGCAGGAGGGCATCGGGAACGGAGCGAGAACCTGCCCAGGCAGCGCACCTGTTGTGACGTGTTGTGGCATTGAATGTTCAGGAAAATTGCTCTGGTTCTTGTCCCCATTTACAGGCGGGGAAAATGAGGCTCAGAGAGTACGCATCAGGTGTCCAAGGTCCCAGAGCTAGTAGCAGGCAGCAGAGAGGGTGGGAGATCCAGAGCTGCCGACTCTAAAAGCCCACGGTCTCCTCACAGAAGCACACCACTCCCTGGTGGTAGTTCAAACAGTGTAGTGACATAAGGGGTATACGGAGAGCATATGCCAGAAGGTTAGAGGAAGAAGCTGTTTCTAGACGTAGGGTGAAGACTTGAGAGGCGCAGAGGGACATTCGAGTTGGACCGTGGGTTAAAGGTCTGTGGAAAGGTGGAGGAGCCTCTCAGAAGACACAAGCCATTCTATTTGGCTGGAATGCAGAGTCCAAGAAACAAGAGGGTGAACCTGAAGACAGGAAAAGTCCAGTCCAGATAGTGTATTTCCCTCTCCTTTAGGCCTCATGCAGCAGTAGTCTAGCCAAAGGAAAGAGCCACAGGTGCAAAGGTCCTGTGGTGAGAAAGGCCCTGACATGTTGGAGGTCAAGGTAGTTGGAGATTGGTGAACAACCAGGGAAAGTGAATGCAGTTCAATGGCAACATTAGTGCAGGTTTGTTTTAAAGATTTTATTAATTTATTCATGAGAGACACACAGAGGCAGAGACACAGGCAGAGGGAGAAGCAGGTTCACTACGGGAACCCCAATGCGGACTCGATCCCAGGACCCCGGGATCACAACCTGAGCCAAAGGCAGACACTCAACCACTGAGCCACCCAGGCGCCCAATACAGATTTTTTTTTATTTTAAATTTTTTTTAATTTTTATTTATTTATGATAGTCACAGAGAGAGAGAGAGAGGCAGAGACACAGGCAGAGGGAGAAGCAGGCTCCATGCACCGGGAGCCTGATGTGGGATTCGATCCCGGGTCTCCAGAATCGCGCCCTGGGCCAAAGGCAGGCGCCAAACCGCTGCGCCACCCAGGGATCCCCCAATGCAGATTTTTAAGCAGAGAAACGGCATGATCGAATTTACATTTTTAAAAGATGGCTCTGATTGATCCCTGGAGAACAGACCAAAAAGGCCCAAAGAGCAAAGAAAGCAGAGACCAGTTAGCTAGCTTCCATGAACATCTAATTGAGCAGCAGTGATTGCTTCCCCTGCCTAAAACCAGTCAGGATGAAGCTAAGGCAAGCTCTGTTATAACCTGTGACTTCATCAGGCCATACTGCTTTATATTTCAGCAGCAGAGATCCCCTAGTAGCAGGAGTTCCCAAAGGCTGGGGTTTTAGTACTATGATACATGTTGGGGTAGAGGGTCAGAGGCGGCTGCTTTCACATGGAGCTGGCAAGCATCTGAGCAGAGGAGGTAAAGGGCCTCTTTGTGGAGAAAGGAGAAATTCCTACTGTGTCTTCAAGCATAAGTAAGATTTTGGTAAGAAACTATTGATGAGGGCCTTCCAGAAGCAGGAAGCAGCTTGATGAGTGTAGAGGGCACATGAGGGTTCCCTGACAGGTTCTGTTTTTCAGGAGACAGGTAAAGCTAGAGAGGAAAGTTTGAACATCATCTGCATGCACAGTGGTTGACTCTCTGGGGGCGGGGGGTGAGCTCACTGAAGGAGCCAGAGCAAAGAAAGGATGGCCAAGCTGGACCTCCGAAAGAACTTGGAGATGCCTACATGTGGGAGGTGGGCAGAAGGGAGAGAGACCAGAAAGGGAGACAAAGAGAGCAGGAAAAGAGGACAGGGCAGCTATGCAGAAGCCAAGACCATTGATAAGGTTAGCAGGGTTGCGCACTGGGAAAGTGTTGGGAAGGATACAGGCTTAAAAAAAAAAAAAAATACCGTGCTTGACACCTACAAGCTTTTTGGTCATCTGAAGAGTGTTTCAGTGAGTCAGCACAGAATCCAGAATGCAAACTGGATTAAGGACAGAGAGATTTGGGGAGGAAGCAGCAGAAGAATGTAAAAAAACTGCCCCTGCTGTATGTTGGATCTTCAGTCCTCATGGCTGCCCACGCGGGCACCCAAGTGGAGGAGCAGATGGGTGAAATAAGCGGCTCAAGACCACATAGCTAGCAAAAGGAGGGGTGAGGACTAGAACCTGGCCCATCAGGGTCCACAGCCTGTGCTCTTACCAGTACTACTCTTGGGGGCGTTAGCCAGAAGGAGGGACAGGGGTCTGAATGGGAGAGGACACCTGATGACAGAGGAGGGCCTCTGTTCTTTTCTGGGGCCGCCCCCACCATGCTGTCCGCGGACTCTGTCTTTCTAGTGCCACACTCACATGGTGAGTCCTTGCACTTGGATTTTCACCATAAATACATCCCCTGTCAAATGACCAGTATGGCTCGATTTTATAAAAGCCTTGCCGATCCACCGGTTATCAGGCTTTTTTTTTTTTTTTTAATTTAGCGATGGAGGGCACAATAAATGAAATGAAGAAAGGAGTTTGATGCACTGCATCCACCCGGAGTGGGTCACTTGTTGTTTTCTTCCCAGTGTTCAGGGCTAAGCCCGGCCCTCACCTTGTGCTTTGCTGAGACACATTTTCCTATTTGGGGCAGTATGGCCAGTGGGAGGTGAATTCCTCTCCGGCAGCCAGCTTCACTTGTATCAGTGGTTTATCCAACTCACCGTTCCGCTGTGGCTTCAGCATCTGACAGCAGATGGGCAGCCACAGTGCCTGTTACCGACCTCACCCTTTGTGGCGGAAACAGTGATTTCCGCAGTCACCAACAGCAGCAACCGTGCCCTTGATCACAAGTCACTGTCTCTTCTCCCCATAACATCATGTGATGATTTGAAGCTTTTCCTGGTGATCATTTTCCTCCACTCACTTCATAATGTGACAGCTTGATTTCCCAAATCTACTTCAGGCCAAAGCTCACATTTCCCCCGGAAATATTGTGCTTTTATTGAGTGGATTTCCTTCTTTGTTAAGCAAGGCAGAGTTAGCTGGCCAGACCATCTCTAAGTGACTGATTCATTTTTTCACTTGACAACATCAAGATATGGCTTGTTTTTATTGCTTCCTTTAGATCATCAAAGAAGAGAATAGCTCTGTAGTGTGTGTGTGTGTGTGTGTGCACTTGCTCATGCACAAGTGCGTGTTGCTCAGGCTGTCCTTGCATAGCCAGAAGGAAGAAGTGGGTAGATAAAGCTCTGTCCACACCACTGACTGCCCTCCTGCCACACAGATTTGCAGAACATTGTCACTCCCAAAAATGATGTGACGCTGCCCTCTAGAAGGCAAAGCTGAGAACTCCACTCGCTCCCCAGAGATGGAAGTTGGGATGAATGTAATGGCATTCTCGCCTATAAAATATTTATACCCCTATTTTATAAGTAATCTCATTTAACCTGGTGTTGACACCACGTCGGTTCATGTAAATGATTTAAATTAACTCTGAATGGCAAAGAGCAACCCAGCCACTTCATCCTGCCTTCACTCTTCACTTAGTCGCCTCACTTTGAGGAGGGAACAGCTACTTTCGGCTGTCAGCTCTTTGGAAGCTCATTTACCGCGGGTTAAGGGTTTCGAATCCATAATGTAAATCACTTGATTGACAGACCTTTGCCCCCAGTGACACAATCAATTTTCCATTGTGGAGCTAAATTATTTTCTCGAAGCAAGTGAAAGAGCTCTGAGAAGTGAACCCTGAGGGCGGGAGGGCTAGACATAACGCACAAGGTAACCAGTGTCATTTCTGCTTTCTCTCTGGCTGTCCGCAAAGACAAAGGGGTTGATGATTCCGGAGAAGTGACCTGCTTTGCAGGCAGTAATAAAGGCAGCAACTCTGAGGTTCAGTCCCTGAGCTCCTTCCAGTCGGATTCTGGCGACGACAATGGTAAGCGCTCAGGACATGTGTCCCCCTGCTTGGGTTCTGCCTCCTGTGCTGGTGGTCAGTGGGTGGGAGGAGGGTGATATGATCGGTTCTGTTTCTTGACCTGATCGTGGACTTGGGAGTGTGTTCACCAGCATTTGGGCTGGCCCCATCTTTGGGTGTCATTGCTGTGGGAGCACCTACTGAGCTGCAGCTGTGGGCAGGCCAGGGATCCTGTGTCAGAGGTGGATCAAGTTCCCTGACCTCCAAAAATGCATCCTCTTTGGTTTTTCTCATAAGGGAACCACCTCATCCCAAATGATACTCTCTAGAAAATTCTGATTTCTTTCCTTTTTCTAATTTTACTGCTGTAATCTCTTCCCTGTATACCCAACCTCCCCATCATTAGAAATTCATTTAGAGGTAAGACCTCCTTCCCATAGAAACTCCTTCCCCTAGAAGCGGCATCGTCGTTCAGTTGAAGTCCCCTTATAATCATCTGGGGTTTTGGGCTTTGGAGACTCTATGAATACTGTGACTATGGATCAGCAACTTAGAAAAATGCACATTTACCCAAAATGTTGCATGCAATTCCATATGGTTCATGGACCTCATTGACACCCCCAAAGCTGCTACCACTACCTCTTGTGAACTTATCTTTATGGAGAGGATCTGAATGCTGGACTGGGTTTTTGGAGCTGAGGAACCAGCTCTGGAGGATGGGTTGGTCAGGGGCATACCTCCACATCTGTCTGCCATGATGCTTACTCCTGCCCCTATCCCCAAACAGAACAAAGGCTGTCACTGCTTTGCATTTTATATGGATGCACGGGAGAATGGAAGTTTCCACTCCAGGCAGAGCTCTGGCAATGCTACCTGGCTGACTGTTCGTACCGGCTCTGCTCTGTGTGTCCTTAGGCTCACACATTTGGCCTTTCATGCTTAACCTTCTGGGTTGGTCCTGACCAAAGTGGTTGGTGTTAGGAATTTTCAACAAATTCATTTTAAGCCTGATAACCTCTCCGCAAACTGCTGCTATCAGGTGCTAAATCAACCCATGGAGAGCACAGAATTCTCCTTCCCAGATTCTAACTATTTCAGAGGCCAGCTGCTGACTCCTGTCTGTGCTTTACTGGTGGAAGCTGGGCCTTGGGTGGTTCTAGGTGGTCAGTGGCATCATCATGTGAGTGTGAAGCCATCACTCCTGCAAAGGTGATCCTCCCAGCTCTGGCATTTGGTTTGGAGCAGCACGGCTGACCAGCAAATAATTATCTGTGGGAATGTGAGGTCTTCCCCTGAGGGCCTTTGGGAGTTATTAATGAGAAATTAGCATGAGCTTGATGAGCCACTGCCTTCCCAGATTGATTTCACTGGGCCATGAGGTGTGAATTTATGATCTAGCAATTCCTGCTGATTGTGCCTTTCAGAGGACTGGCCCCAGATTGGCTGCTGTTGCCCTTCTGTTCCAAGTACCCCCAGAACCCCCCAGATAAGAGCGTTCATTGGAGCACTCCTTAATGGGCAGACTGGGGAGGCTTTGGGTGTTTGCATGCAGAGCCTTTGGTGTTGCCGTTGTTGTGAAGAGAAGTTGGCTTATATCTGAAATACGTGACTAACCAGAAACTGTCCTTCCCTTCCCCCTGTCTTCTTTTCCTGGCCACAAGCATCCATTGTGACTGTCATTCAGCTTGTCAACAATGTAGTTGACACTATAGAGAATGAAGGTATTTACTTTTTTCTTCCATAACATTTCTTTGGTGTAGGGGGTTATCCTTTTGAAACTATGGCTTCCTTGTTACTTTGATCTGGGGTTGCTTTTAATCAGCTGGACATCTAGAGGATGCCGGCTGTTTCTCTAGGGGTTGGGATGCATTTTAAAACTTTGGAGAAAAAAAAAATTAGCTCATAAGTTTTTAAATCGATGGGGTACTCGTTTTTATAAAAGTCCCTCTAAGAGAAGAGTACCCAATCAGTTGGAATCCAGATTACTACTAAACTCACTCTTATGTTCCACGTGTACCTACTGAGCACCTGTTATAAGCTGGAAATGTGTAAGAAATCATTCAAAGCTATAATCTGATTTCCATCAGGTAACTCTTAGTGGTGACTTAATACAATTAGGGCCAGGTATAGATGGGATTTATCTGTTTTTTATTTTCCAAATAACAAGAAGAAATAGGAGCATGTCTTTTCAAGTCATCTAAAATGTTCTGTGTTACCCTCTTCACCTGGCTTAGATTATCAGCTTTACGTCTCACTTTGTATTTGTAACAGTGTCTATCATGGACCAAGGACAGAACTACAACCGAGGTGACTCTGCCACGACCCCAGCATCACATTTTACTTACATGTTTTGAATTGTTGAGCTCACCCTTACCCTGTCCCTCTCTCTCCATCCTTTCTGGGTTTCTTTGATCTGAATTTTGCATGTTCCAGGTGTCTTGTATGCTTGGCATTGGAAGAGAAAGTCCCACCAGCATCCCTCCCCCAGCCTCCCCACTGTGCGTGTCCTTCATCCATTTGCAATGCATCGCCCTGCCTTCTGTGGACCACAGTATGGCCCACACCCCCGCCCCCTCTCTGGGAGCATGCTGCCAGCCTGGCTCTGCATCCAGCACACAGAAAGGAAGAGGAAATAGCGGGGAGGGGATGCTGGGACCGTGTTTCCTCAGCATGCCCCGGCTGGGCTGGCCATCCCTCCCGGCAAGGCTGAGTGTGAGGCTCTGCAGCAGCCAGGCACCATCTATCTCTCAGAGTGGCCATCGCCTCATTCTCCAGGGGCCAGAGCATGGCTGGTCCCTGCTAGAGCCCTGTAAGGAGCATGCACATGCCCCTGGCATCTTAGGGCCTCTTGGATGTTAATTGCATGTCAGGTGCTGTGTCCCTGTCCACCCCTTTTCCGAGCGCACCCCAGCTCCAGTCTGGAGGAAATTAACCATCAGGGCGCTTCTCCCACAGCCTACCACTGGGACACCTCGGACTGGATGCCCGGGGCCCGCCTGTCGGACATAGAGGAAGTGCCCAACTACGAGAACCAGGAGGGCGGCTCTGCGCAGCAGGGCAGCACGCGGGAGCTGGAGAGCGACTACTACCTGGGCGGCTATGACATCGACAGCGAGTACCCGCCGCCCCACGAGGAGGAGTTCCTGCCCCAGGACCAGCTGCCGCCTCCGCTGCCGGAGGACTTCCCGGACCAGTACGAGGCCCTGCCACCCTCCCAGCCCGTGTCGCTGGCTGGCACGCTGAGCCCCGACTGCAGGAGGCGGCCCCAGTTCCACCCCAGCCAGTACCTCCCCCCCCACCCGTTCCCCAACGACACGGATTTGGTGGGCCCGCCCGCCGCCTGTGAGTTTAGTACTTTTGCCGTGAGCCTGAACCAGGGCGCGGAGACGGCGGGCCCCGCCGACGGCGTGTCTCTGTCCTTGCACAATTCCAGAGGCACCTCGTCCTCGGATGTGTCGGCCAGCTGCGGCTTTGACGAGTCCGAAGCAGCCATGAGTGACTACGAGAGCGTGGGAGAGCTCAGCCTCGCCAGCCTGCACATTCCCTTCATCGAGACTCAGCACCAGACCCAGGTGTAGACGGCGCACCTGCCGGGGGTGCCTGGCACTGTCTGTGGCTGAACCACGGGAAGGAAGCTGGCCGCGCTGGCGACTGTCTCTGCAGTCGGTGGCCCGAAGGACACCAGACGTGCCGCCAGGAACTTCTTCACAAGTCCTGCCGTCGCGCATGGGCAAGCTCCACTCCAGCTGGGTGACAAGGAAAGGCTCCGATTGTTTCTTAGAAGTGACAGAGAGAGCCTTGCAGTAGGTACCTGCGTTTACGACCAAGACCGGGCACTGAGTGTCGACGAAGGAATACACTCCACCTGCTTGGTTACACAGCCTGTCTCGTGTGGCTTTGTGCAGTATTGGGACCCGGAAGGGTTACAGCGGCAGAGCCAGCAGTATTCATAACTGGCAACGAGCAAAGAGGCACTGTTGCATGTCATTTTGAGCCACTGGGGGGAGGGGGATGAAAATAGTAGTTATGATGGTTGGAAAAGTTAGTCTCTTAGGCAAAAGAAAAGAGAAATTTTTTTAAATCAACAAAAAAATGGGCTGAAGCCTTTAAAATCAATTCTATTTTTCTTTAATGAGCTGTCCAGTTTTCAGCTATAAAATTAGGTTTGGGTAACATGGTTCGTACGCTTAGTTATTTTTGTTTGTGTTAAGCCTCCAATATAATATAGCTGGGCTTTATGATCTTTGAGAAAGGTATCAGTGGAGAGGAATGTGAGAATATTTGGGCTTGCTTTTGTGGGTTGGGGGAAGGTTAGCATTGTTCAGACATTAGAAAGAATGTGATTATCTGTTTCTTTTTTTTTCTGTGTGTTTTCCGGTAAATATTCCTGGCTATAGCTACAATTTTAATATCACTGTAGAAATTGGCCTTTGTTCTGAGAATCAGGAAGGAAAAGGAGTAAATAAAAAAACCATACTTGGGCACATTGTTCATTTAGAGGTTTAAACAGAATTCAAATTCAGTGGGAAAAAGGGAAATGGACTTTCAAAGTTTTCAGCTGGATAATCACAATTCTTGATAATGCAGATAAGGTCTAAGTGTTATTTTAAATTGGTAGCATCATCACTATAAATGCAATTATGTTTGAGAAAGAAGAAAGTAGAGTAGTTCTCGTGTATAGATTATAATAGTCTGTGTGTCTGGGCCTATGTACAAATAAATGTGCTTGCACTCAATAAGGCTGCTCTTGAGGAAAGCTAACCTGAAGGTTTTAGGATGTGGACTGTGTTGAAAATCCTGCCAGCAAGGCAGACCTTCCAATTTCTCTGATCTCTACAATGTTAGAGAAACACCAAATGCCATATTTTACTCCGGTTCAGTTAACTTTATTTAGGTACTGCCATTTATATTGACTTAAAACAAAACTGTGCTTTTTAAAAAAATAATAATATTTTGTTATAGTTTTTCCAGGACTAAACTCATCTTTGAAAGATGTGTAATGTTTAATTACACCCCGGGGTTCTCCTGTCTTCTGACATGTGGGCTCTGGCCCTGAATTTCCAAAATTGACAGGAGAATTATTCCGCCAGAGATACGATAACCCCAATACTCAAAGCTTAAAGTTACTAAGTTGAGTGACTTTCCTCTTCTGCTTCAATCAGATTATGGCTGCGTGCACAGTGGCCATGGTAAATAAATGCATATTTGCACTATCTGCTTCATGAGCAAATCTCTGTGTCCACGGTTTCTGGTGACATATGGCATTGGTGTGTTGATTGTACTGTCCTGAATCTGTGTATCATCCACTTAGACATATTTTTAGTTGCTTCAGTTGTGTTCAGGCACTTCTTTGTAGGAGTCAGTGTTCTGAAGTTCGTTGTAAAAAAAAAAAAAAAAAAAAAAATTCCTTTTCATTCCCAAGCTTCCTGAGTCGAGGATACACTTCACAGATTTTTCAGCTTTTCTCCTCTCCCTGTCTCTTGGTTGGACCTACTCATGGAAGCATTACCCGCACTGTGGTCTTGAAATAAATGAAATTTCACTGAGGCTGCTTTTGAGAATAAAGTCTTTGGTATTTTTCTTAGGTAAGAAGCACATTTGCAAGCGTCACAGAGAAAATGATGAACTAATGGCCTAGAATAGAATCACTGCTACACTTTTAATAATGCAATGACATAAAAACCATCAAAGTAAAACCAACAATTCATTTGCCCCCAGGAAATATTAGAACGAGATTAATGCCGATGAGTCACTACTGCTTACACAGCATCTCCTCAAGGGAGAATGCCTGAGTGACACGGTAATGAAGGAATAAATAGATCCTAATGCTGTTGTGAAGTCACCCAAGAAAATTGTGCCCACTCTTTTTGCTCTGACCTAGATAAAATACCTCTTTCTTCAGCAGATCTCCCTGATTTTCTGCAGAGTAGCTCTGCAGCTAAATGTATACCGGACAAGCATGTGTTATGTTTTCATTACCTTTGAACACATGGTCTCTTTTCACTTTTGGGGGATAGCTAGTTTTCCCTGTAGGTTACAGGACGGCTTGCGGTCAGGCCAGCATAGAACTGGGTGGGGTGACCGCTGACCCAAAGAGCTGTCTGCTTGTCTAATCTCTGTTTTTTATAAAAGAGGAAACATGGCCAGAGAGGGGATGAGACTTGCCCAAGCTCATGCAGAAAGTGAAGTAGCTAAACTAGAACCCATCATTTAACCAGTATTCTTTCTCTATAACATTGTTCACCACCTAACTTCCTGGGACATGGTATCTGCCTGCTTCTGCTGGAACCTTCTGACCTCCCACATTCCTGCCTTGAAATATACTAGAAGAGAGAATTCGTGGAGATTATTTCTCTGGAATCCTTAGGATCTCATGTTTCCTTGCAGCTCCTCCTACCCCACCCCATCCCCAGGAAAGATGCAGTTACAGAATTCACACATTTCTTTGGACGTTTATCAAAATGCTGCTTTTACCAAATGAATGTTTTCTAAAATAAGGATGGAATGATAATTACAGAAGGGAACTCAGGCCAGGCATCAATTATAGCAAAACTTTGATTATAATGTTACCTACTGGATGCAGTTTTGTTTCTCTTTTTTTTTTTTTTACTCGAGCCTTCGGCGCACCCCTCCAACCTACCACTGCCAGTTCTGGTGTTTGTTCCTCCCTGCTCCGCCATGATGAACCACATGGAAAATATGTAAGCCAATAAGTGTCTTGCCCTTTTTTCTATTGTGCATGCTACCTCCTGGGAGCCATTTTCCATAGCCTGTTACAGGCACTTTACCTATATTGCACACAGTCTTGTAAGGTTGAGAGTAGCTGGACTGGACCATTGGTGTTTGTCCTGTAGTAAGCAGAAGCTATGGGGTTGTAAAAGATGAATAAAGTATGTGTTCATTTGCTTCCTCCTGCAAGCGTTTTGCTGCTGAGTTCCATTCCATGCCAGCTTGCCATTTACTCATGTCCTGCCCATTTGTGAGATGCCGTTGTAGAAGACTTCGTAGGAAGAGCAGGTCAAGTCTATGCATTTGAGGTTTACCCTATCAGACAATCAGTTGGAAGGCCTGGAAAGGGCATTTATGATGCATTCCTAGAACTTATCTGGAACTGCCCCCGGGAATCACTAGCACAGCCTGGAAAAAGAAGTGAGTAAAACATATACACCACTGGCCAACTCCTACTTACTTCCCACCCCATTCACCCCCACGCCCTGCCCAACTGCCCCCACCAATGCTGTGTCTATGTAATCAAAGTCAGGGTAATTGAGAAAAGAGATTACCACAAAGAATCATGTGAGACCCAGAAAACACTTCCCTGGGAGCAAATCCAGGAAGATCTAGTGTTCATTTTGCATGGGCTGCCCAGATAATTGTCTGGTTTCTTCACACTTGTACCCTCCCAGTGCAACACACATTGCTTTTATGTTTTATGTTTTTAGTTTCAAACCGTAAGAAATGGAGATATGAAGAGGTGCTGCTTCAGAGTTCTCATTTTGTGTGGTCTGTGAGAAGGCAGTTACGTGTTTATGCTTGGTTTTTGTCTTGTGACATTCAACTGCACATTATTCTGGTGGAAATCCACAAAGGCTTTAAGCTTCTGGTTGCATAATTCTAGAGTTTAAAGTCACCATTTGTGGGTTTGGCATCAGTTAATACATAGCCAGCTGGCTAAGAGGTAGGAGAAGAGTCAGATTTTCTCTCCTCATGTAATAATGAAAAGCAATAATTACAAGTATGTGATATTACACAAAGGCCATAATTAGTCTCTTCCAGTGTTGAAGATGCACTAGAGAATCGTACAGTCATTTGAAGTGTGTTTGGATCCATTGGTATGGACCGTAGCACCCTTCCGGCAAACAAATACCTGAATTGCTACTACTTAACAACTTTCCAAGCCCGTACTACTGCATTTCGGGAGGTGACAGATGTGTTCAGGAAATGGAAGCAGTTCTTTTTAAGCACTGTATCAGAGAGATTGTCTTGTAAATTTACCTGTTACAAACAGGCTGGTTTGTAAAAGATGTATGTTTTGGTGTTTAAAATGTTTATAAAATTGTATATAATGGTTTCAATTTTCCAGGCTTTTGTAGATACTGTATTTGATGCCTATCAGGATGCTTTAATTTGGGAGGGAGGGAGTCGAATATAATTCTAAGTCACTCATGCTGTTGGTCTGCAAACTTTTGAGGTAACTACACACACACACACACACACACACACACACAGGATTTTCGATTTGAAAATGAGGTTTTTTAATCATTTCAAAATGTACTGTAACCTTTCTTTGGTTCTACTGTTTTCATTTAACTTTCTCTGTTTCCAAGAAAATGTTTGTATCAACATTTTTTAAAACAAGTGTATTTTTCCCAGTTACCAAGTACCTGATTTTTATGCCATTTCAAATTCGGATGAAGTATGTCATTTCTTTACACACACACACACACACACACACACACGCACACGAACTCCCCTAAACTTGCACACATACCACACACCAAACCTTATGCAAAGGGGAAAGCTAACACTTCAAGTGAATCTTGTCCCTTACAGAAATGAATTGTTTCTGCATATATTGCTGTTGGCTGTATTCAGTCTTGTGTTCTTTTCTAAAAAAAAAAAAGAAAGAAAAGAAAAAAGAAAGAAAGAAAAAGAAAAAAGGAAAAGGAAAAAAAATGAAAGAAAAACCAACAAAAGACAGCCAAACAAAACAAAACAAAACAAAACAAAAAAAACCAACAGTGTACAGGTTTGTAATTGCCAAAATTTGATGGTTAAAATAAGTTTTCAAGTAAAAAGAAAAATGAAACTAGCAATTGTGTTGATCCTTTTTAAGTGTTTTTCTTTTATTCGCCTTCAGTTGATTGCTCTTGTGGTACTTAAGCAGTCATATTTTTGCGGGGGATGGTGGTTTCTTCAGAGATTTCTTACCTCCAGAAAGACTTCCATTGGTTCTGGTGCACATGTGTTGGAATCCTACATAGCTTCTTACTGGGCACATACTCTGTAAGGATTTGCCTGATGAGAATGAGCACAGTCCTAGAGGCTTGGAAAAATAAGGGCCTTCAAGCCCTACCTCTGCGGAAATGTCTCCTCCACACCTCCCCATGCCTTCTAGGCAGCTTCTCCAGTACTGGTCTCCCCAAACAAAAACAAAACAAACACCCAAACAAATAAAAAATCCTAAAGTTTGGAACACAGCATGAATTTCCCTCCAAAAAGCTCTAGAAAATTCTCCATACAGAGTGAAAGTCAAAATATACACAAAACTTGGGGTGGAGAACAAATTGATATTTTGAAGAGACAGTGGCATTACAAGAAGTTAGCCTGATACCAGGAAGGACTCCAAAAGGAGAGGGGCACCCTCTGCCTTGCTTGGTGAAGGAGGCCCAGGCCTGCTGGCAGAACAACCCTCGGTGAGCCCCAGCAGCAAAAAGCTTCCTCAGCTCCCCAGTCCTCTGGGCTACCCCTGGAGTGGACCCTTGCCTGTGCCTGCTGCAAAACTGCCTGCCTTGCCCTCACCAGGATTATGGAGCCACTCTGCAGAGTAGGCCCTGGCTAGGCATTCAGTTTCTCCTTACTATGCTGGCAGAGCTAGGTATACGGAGATCCTCTGGTCACTAGGTCATCCTGCAAGTAAATGCTAAGCAACCGGATAAAAGAAGGAGAGCACCAATTTAGTGCATTTGGCCACTTTCACGGTATAGATACTCCTATCGTGGCTGATTTCAACCTACTAAGGTAGCATAAAGGGGCTCACAAAGTATAACCAACAGTGACTCTTGCAAGCTAGTATGCGCCAACTCCAGCATCCCTCTGGCTCCCCAACCAGACCATGAGCTACTTGAAAGCAGAGTCATGTCTTCATCATCTTTGGTTCCCTGTACAATACCAGCCCTCCACTGAATATTCTTGATTGAAAATGTCATCAATGATGTCTCCCGCTAAATCCCCTTGACCTCATAAATCCTCCCTCATTTTGCTGAATTTGGTAACTGCGGTGAGAAGGATTTCCAGAGAGGAAAGAGGTGTTGAAAATGTTCCAAGTCTCCTGCCTTTCAACCCCACAACACAGTAATAGGGTCATGAGTTGAGCACCAGGAAAACATTCACGTCTGTGCCTTTCATGTGGCCGCCCTTAACAAAGAGAAAATTTCTTTACATCTCCATCCATGCCTCAAAAATGACAGAGTAATCCAGAGATGTCACTTAAGAAATAGCAGTGGTCTGTTGGGGAAACAAGAAAAGAAAATCCTTTTGCTGTCTATCTTTATTGTTTACTGGTTCTTTAAAGTAAAAGGGTCAGTTCCTAGCTTGGAAAGAGGTCTCTGTGAAAAGTCACTTCTTTTTATGGGCCCAGGTCAGGGGTCCCCAACACCAATTCCCAGTTTTGATGACTCCCTAGGACTCTGGACTCAGCGTATGGTTGTACTCATGGCCGTGAAACAACCAAGGGAGCTCATTAGGTACTCAACGTCCAAGGCTTTATTGGAGACTAGTGTCACCTAAAGCCTCTGCCTGGCATGTACCAAAATTCCAGACTCTCAGAAGAAATGCAGGGGTTCAGCATAAATGATGCCGATGTGGTGGGAACCCCTCCCAAAGTTCCAATCCCAGACAGGAGGAAGGGCCAACCTGGTAAGAAGGGCTTTCAGAGGATAGCATCAGACCTGCCAGTCCCTGCAGGACCTGCAAAATCCCTCTGGAATTTCTACCAATGGCCCCTCCTCCATTTCTTCAGACTCATAGCAATTAGTAATTTCCATTTTTCATGCAGTGTCAGGCTTGAACTCATGATCCTGAGATCAAGAGTCACATGCTCGGCTGACTAAACCAACCAGGCACCCCTTGTGTCCATTCCTTTACTTGTTAAAATCTAATTAATTTTTAGCCAATTATGCCTATTTCGTACTGTCTTTAATAAGATTTGGAACAGCCTAAATATCTAACAATAAATAATACCTTGGAACAAACTGGCACAAATGCCAAGACAGCCTAACAAGCTGAGCAAGAACAAGAGTTTAAAAATAGAAAATTCTAGAACATTTTTTCCATGTTCCTTTAATTGTACTTTCCTTCCTTCCTCCCTTCCTTCCTTTGGCTGGTAGAACCACCAAAAACTCATTCTCTATGAGACACTAAATGTCCAGCTCTGAGGTCCTACATTTAAACAAGATTGTTCAGGAAAGTTAGGTGTTACCAAGAAAATCATAAGCAGATTCTATACAGATTAAATGCTGAGGGTCCTCTAACAACGGGTCATGTCTGAATGATCATTCTTCCACATATTTTAGCCTTGAAATTGTTTATCTCTGTGCTGTAGAAAAACTCAAAGTAATCCTTAAAACATGAATTTCTAATACGGACTTTCATCAGTTGAAAACAAAGAAGGGCCATTGAGAGGAAACATGTAGTTAGGGTCTACCTCCTTGCTCCTCAAATTGTGGTCCACAGACCAGCAGCATCGATCTCACCAGAGAGCATGCTAGGTATACAGAATCCCAGACCACTGAGTCAGAATCCTCATGTTAACAAGTTCTCCAGGCAATTCATATGTGTATGCACATTAATGTCTGGAAGCACAGCTGGGTTTTTGACTTGGACTCAGATACATACTAGCCATGTGAACTTAACTGAGTTGCTTAATCGCTCTGTACTTCAGTTGCATAGTCTGTAAGATAGGTAGGTTGCAAGAAAACAGTGATGCGGTGCATACAAACTGCTCAGTACGCTGTCTGACAAATAATAAGCACTCAAATGGTAGCCACATATTATTTTTCATAATTTTCATTTGGATTCCACTGTGCAGAAAGGGAATTTTCAGGGATCCCATCTCGTCTGGCTACTAGAGAAACAGTTCAGATAGTAATGATTAAAACTATTAATAAAAATAGAAAAATCCTTTGAGTTCAAGCTCAGGTGTTCTCTGGAGTCATGCTTTCTGACAATGCTCTCTGGCACATTATCGAGCACCTTGCTAAAATAAATGTGTTTTGCACAGATAGGAGGGAGGGGCTTTGACGCAGCCACCTATGGCTACTGAGGTTCATCATCCCTCTCGTCCTGGCATCTCCTAATGAAGCCGAGTCCCTGATCAATGCCAGGTCCTACCTCTTGAGGCAGAGATTTTAAGGCTGAATCATTTCTGTGATCCAGAAAGAAATGGCATTTAACTGGGTCACAAAGGAATTCAGTGACAGATGATGAGATCTAGGTGTGTGGGAAGGCTAACGGTGGGCTTACTTGTTCTAAATGGTAGGAAATTGACTCTGAGAAGAATGAGATTAAAATGACCAAAAGGGCAACAACTTCAAGAACAAAACTGAAAAGCTATGATAAGATTTACCGTGTAAATAATTCACCTAGCACAGGAAAAGGCTTGGGCTCTGAGCACAAAGGGACTTTTTCACATCCCAGAATATAATTAATTAAGAATTCAGGACACAAGGTAATTAGAGAAACTGTAACCTGGAGGCATGCTGCTGAATTATTCTGATCATTTTTAACAATGAGAAAATTTAATTTTCCCATCATGTGGCATAGATTTTAAATTTGGGCGAAGTGAAGATCAGTGTTCGTAGAGTATAGTCAGCAAATTAAACTATTTCTTTCAATTTTGATTTTCCAGCCAAAATCAGGATCCTGTGATTGAATCTAAATCATGGAAATGATTGTCAGAGCTGGAAGATACTTGAGAGAAAAATGTACAAATTACAGTTGAATCTTGCATCTGAACACTAAGCTATCCATGTGGCTCCCTTTGTACTGTGTGTGTGTGCGTGACTGTGTGTGTGTGTGTGAATCTGTGACATTATTTGATGTTATGTTCTGGGGCACAGGGGATGAATAAATTATTCCTATATATAATGGAGATGATGTCAAACTACCAACAAATTACACTCACTTTCTTTGACAGGAAGAGGCTGTCAACACTTTTTAGTCTCCAATTAGTACTCATAGAGTTAAAAGTGAAAAGCCGAATTCATTTTTTGATGAACCCAGCATTCACAGGAGATATGCTGCAATCTACAGCACTTGAATTACCCATTTTTCACATTATTTCAGGCATTGCTTATTTAAATATTTCCAAGTGTACTTGTGATGCTTTTTATTAATGCATCAATTATTCAGTGTGCATTTTCAGGCTATTGCAGTGATTTCCCAAATATCTATTGCCTCATTTTGTACCTATAAAATCCCTACTTTAATTGTACTATCAATATTTCCAAGGGCTTCACCCAAAGCATAGTTTTTGTTTCAGAGAGACTGGGTTTGACTCCCTCTGTTGTGGGTTGAATCATGTTTCCTAAAAAGATATGTTAAAGTCCTAGCCTTGGAGTGCCTGGGTCACTCAGCCACTTAAACATCTGACTCTTGATTTTGGCTCAGATCATAATCCTGGGTCCAGGGATCAAGCCCTGCATCAGGCTCTGCACTCAGCAGGGAGTCTACTTGAGATTCTCTCTCTCTCTCTCTTCCTCTGTCCTTCCCTGCCTGCTCACCCCACCCCCACCTCTCTCTGTCTCTAATAGATCAAATAAATCTTAAAAACAAAAACAAAAGTTCCAGCCTTGGGAGCCTGTGAAAGTGACCTTATTTGGAAATAGGGTCATTGCAGATATAAGCAAGTTAAAATGAAGTGACACTGGATTAGGTTGGTTCCTAATCCAATACAACTTGTGTCTTTATAAAAAGAGACACAGACAACACGCACACAAGGGAGATTGCCATGTGAAGGTGTAGACAGACTGAAGTGAAGTCCCTCAGGCCAAGGAAACACAGGGCCTGTCATAACCACCAGAAACTAGGAGAAAGGGTTGGAATAGATCTTCCCTTGGAAACCGGAGGAGAGGGACGCCTGGGTGGCTCAGTGGTTGAGCATCTGCCTTTAGCTCAGGTCATGATCCCAGGGTCCTGGGCTCGAATCCTGCATCAGGCTCCCCACAAGGAGTCTGCTTCTCCCTCTGCCTATGCCTCTGCCTCTCTCTCTGTGCCTCTCATGAATAAATAAATAAACTATTTTGGGCAGCCCCCGTGGCACAGCAGTTTAGCGCCTGCCTTTGGCCCAGGGTGTGATGCTGGAGACCCAGGATCAAGTCCCACATCAGGCTCCCTGCATGGAGCCTGCTTCTCCCTCTGCCTTTGTCTCTGTCTCTCTCTCTGTTCTCTCATGAAAAAATTAATAAAATCTTTAAAAAAAAAAAAGAAACTATTTTAAGAAAGAGAGAGAGAAAGAAGAAAGAAGAAAGAAAGAAAGAAAGAAAGAAAGAAAGAAAGAAAGAAAAAGAAAGAGAAAGAAAGAAAGAAGGAAGAAAAAGAAGAAAGAAAGAAAGAAAGAAAGAAAGAAAGAAAGAAAGAAAGAGATAGAAGAAAGAAAGAAGAAGAAAGAAAGAAAGAAAAAAAGAAAGAAAGAAAGAAAAAGAAATTAATTCCAAGAAAAACTAACTTTGCTGACACTTGGATTTTGGATTTTGAAAACTGGTGTTAATTTGTAATACCCACCCTACAGAGCTGGGGTAGTGGTTACATGAGATGCCTCTAGGGGTGCAAATAGTGTCAGTGTTGCCACATGCTTCTAGTGTTAGTTCAAGGAGGCCTAGACATAAGAAGCCCAGTAGAGAGAAACAACCCTGTTCTCAGAAAAAAAGGCCTTGTCCATGTTTCCATTTTGACTGACTTTTTTTGATTGACAAGCAATAAAAGCAATACCAAATAAGCTTTATTTTTTTAAAGATTTTATTTATTTATTCATGAGAGACACACACACACAGAGAGAGAGAGGCAGAGACACAGGCAGAGGGAGAAGCAGGCTCCCTGCAGAGAGCCTGATGTGGGACTCGATCCCGGGTCTCCAGGATCACACCCTGAGCTGAAGGCAGCACTAAACCGCTGAGCCACCCGGGCTGCCCCCAAAATAAGCTTTAAATAAGAGGAGAATCACCATACTTCTAGCACCCTAGTGATTTCTGCTTTTATATTCCATTTATTTTGTATTCCATTATTACTTTACAGTGATACAGTTGCTCACTTGCAGAATTTTTCACAGCTGTAGTCACAGTATTGACATCATTTTTATATCCCAACCCTATTCTTTCACTCTGTGTATTTAGATATTTTGGGGGCTTTTACAAGTCATCATATTGAAGTTTGAATGCTTTTTTAATATTTGAGGGAAGTAGGTGAGTTCAAGGAAGATGGAGTTGCTTCTAAGCCTGGAGAGTTGATGGGGGAGATGATGAGAATCCTTTATCTACTGAGGTTGGCATCAAGGAAGTCTGCTTCGCCCCAGACATGCCTGGGTGATAGGCCTATTAGCTAGGAGGGAAATCTTGTGTTAGAGAATGAGAGGCTTGGAAGACCTGGAAGCCAGGCCCAGTTCCCTTCTGGTCTCAAGGATTGGGTGCTTTCCAGAACTTCATACCTTGCTCTTCAGAGGGCAATCTCTGTCCTACGAGGACTCTCTTGAAGCTACTTTTGCTGAGAAAGCACAGCACACTCTTAGTTTTTAGGTTTATTTAGGGTGGCTGAAGGAAGTTATGGAGCTCCAAATCACCCCCTGAGTCATCCCTTGTTGTGCCTACCAATCACCTGTGTGGCTTTAGGGGCTGCCTGGAAGAACCAACCCTTTGCTGG